>NC_136232.1:18978953-20364953 GCF_963402885.1 Antedon bifida
CTCCAAAAAAACTATACCCTTATCTCAAAGGTGTTTTGTTACTAGGCGTACAGTATTAGGAAGTATGGTAAACATGAGAACAAGTTTCCAACTAATTAAATGAATAAATATAGCATGCAAAGTTTCATCAGTCCACTAGTATACGCACCATAATGTCAATAACACCAGTAGTTGGTCCTTTGATAGTAACTTGGTCGAACGCGTATGAATAATAAACTAAATCTACCCCAGCTGACACCAAACCCTGATATCGTCGTTGCAAATAATCATTACCAATGACAATTTCACCATTGAATTGTACACCTATTAAACGATACATGATTGATATTTGTTTTAACAATTTCAACTTGTTCAAGTACGAATACATATAATTTTAATACTACATTTGAAAGCATTTGCATATTGAATATATTTGCATAAATATTTTCATCAATGATGGTCCAGATTCCTGGATTTCCAATATGTAAAGCTGATCAAATGAATCATTGGATAAAACTGTAGGGCCTACCTAGAAAACTATATTCTCCTCCGTCGGTTGCAATTACGCTTGTTGCCCCAATTGGTATCGAAACAACATGGACAAATTCTAAACACACAAACAAGTAAGATAAAATATTTTTCTTTATAATCATGTTGTACATAATTTATAGAATCGTAAAACATAAATTAGTATGAGAACGTTAATGTCTAACACTCTTCTCTATAGTGTACAATGAGAATCATTATATAATTAATTATATAAGAAATTATATAAGTTATTATATAAGTAATTATATAAGTAATTATATAAGTAATAAATTACTTCAGAGTAGGGAAAACATAGTAGACATAATAGAACTCCGTAGTAGTTACAAACAATTACGCTCCTATTTATTCGCACATTATTATTGATTGGCGTTCGATTTTATTTGGTGACGCCGGACCGGAACCGTGCCGGAACTGGTGTGAACGACCCTTAAACATAGTTTTGATTTGATGTGTATAATATGATTGTATTTTGTGTTTAATAATATTTAAAACATATTCCTACTGTTAGATACACCACCAACAGTCTTAGATGCTTCAGTAGCGGTGCATCTGCTGCCATCGCCGTTGCAATTTCCACATCTATCAAATACTGCTTCAGAGTTTAATTTCCCATCACATCCAACATTCTGTAAAAAAAATGAGCAAACTGAGAGCCTATCTGAACATCTGGAACTAAAGCTTTGTCATCATTGACAGTTATACATTATAAAATTCTACATTATTGTCGAGACGTTTATATCGCTATTCAAACACCTTCACTGAAAGGTAGCTTTCGATTTTGGACGACCGACGACCGACCTAGGTCAGGTAAATCGGTCGTCGCCTGCTGGACCTACAATAGAAACCATCAAGCCTGTGTGAGGCTTCTAAAGCATGTTTTCCTGTCGATCGTTAAGTTGCGTTGAGTTGCGTAAAGTTGCATTTAATGGCCAGATTCAACGATTTTACAGGAAAAGGGGGTAAATTAACGCTCAAGAGAACCAAGAAACTATGAACGATCGCGTAAAAATGTGTAAATATTAGCGGTCCGACTCGATCATCGTCATCGCTATTTTATTTTCAACTTTAACGATTTAAACGTAACTTTAACGCAACTTAACGTCGACAGGAAAACAGGCTTTAGATCTTTGATCGTCGCAAACCGAAAGGCTCCACCATATTAGCATTTCGATAACAATCTATAGGTTTGTTTATTTGTTTTAAACATTTGTCGTAGTAAAGCATTTAGTTGGTTAGTTCTGTGTTTTAATTGAAAGGATTGTCCTACTTACTTCACAACGACCTGAAAAGCACATCTTATACGCATTGTAAGTGTCGTTAGAATCGCATCGGGAACCATCGATGAACTCTCCAAATCTAAGTAGGTGATATGTATTTCCTTCTTTTCGAGCACAGTTAAGTTTACAGAAGGTGTTAACTGTATAACAATATAAAATATAGTATTAGCATTACATAATTACAGTGTGTTACTTGTCAAGTATATCACTTGTGTTTGTTTGTACATACCATCAACAACTTCCAAGAAGTTTCGTGCTTCATTTGCATCTCTGGCTTGTTACATTAGAACGACACATTGCTAAACTCCATCGTATATTATATTCGCAGTGAACGACGTTTACAAATCTTATTCGGTTTATGCCCGTTTATGCATTCATATTTACGTATAATTGATTGTAACAGCGCCACGCCAATCAACAGCCACTACAATATAAGTTAGGGAGATCCATGACAAATTTGCAGCGTAGCCATATTAAAAACACAATTATTGCATCGCACACAACTGTATACTGACGGCATGCTCGAAAACCTTATTTATATTATTTATATTCCGAAAAAATAATAATAAAAATTTAATAGAATTCTCAAAATCCACCTGTTTCATCTGTCCATGATTCAGTAAATAATGATTAATAATTTTGTTTTAGAGACTTACGGTTAAAATAATAATAATTCGGTTGCCATTTAAAGCCTTCTCCAGAAGGATGATCACTCTGATTGGCGCATTGCTCTTGTACAAATGCAAGTTGTGAGGTTTCACAATTCTAAACATAGAAAATATAAGTTATATTATGAACCAGGGAAACGACCCGCATTATTTTGTAATATCAACGACTTTATTTTTAAAAAAACGCAAGGTTTGGGGTTTACAACTTAAGTCTTTACTATTGTATCTGGCTTGCAGAAAAGCGTTTATTTGATATAATAACATCTAAGTATAATTATTCTTGTTATTGCCATTGTTCTGATCTTTTTGTTGTTTCCGTTTGCAGACGGTACTGCTATTGGATTTCACACAGTTATTTTGTTTTCGTAGTTCGTGCGTTAGTGGAGATGCGGCGCACTCTCCACTAACACACCCTGCGTTATGTGCATACTATTCCACGCCATGTGGTCCAACGTCTTCTAATCAAATGAAATGTATTAGCGTGGTGGTCTGGAGCGTACAATCCGAAAATATTACACTCTCTACCATTATACAAAGTTGAATCAGGTCTAGAATTCATCATACGTGATATTTACCTGAAGATTACAAATGTCTAACATAACTGCATCTCCCTCACAGATCCTACCATTATACTCTGGCCTACAAAACAAGTTCGGTAGTTAGTACCTCAACTAATACACTTACTTTTAAAGACACCATTCAGTCAGTCCTCTTTGTCCTCTCGGTGTCATTTTATGATACGCTTACCAACTATTATTTTGAAATTTGAATTAATTTACAAGTTCTTACGGTGGATTATCGCATCGGCGTCTCCTACTCCGCACACCACTCCCACACGATCGAGAGCATTTGGTCCACTCGTCATAATCGGACCAGCCACCATCCACGGCTGCAGGGCCTTCGGACCCGACGTCTACACAAACTCTTTTTCGACACCACTAGATGGAGTAACAAATTAAGAAAAAGGGATGTAGTCAATAATTACAAGGTACCGCATCAACATAACACATCACAATCGCGGATAGTAATGGTATTTATTATGTCACATTTATTTGCTTCCAAACATACAAATGGCAAATTATACAGTATAAGAAGTCTCTTAATAAAGAAAAAATAAGAACATGTTGATGTTCATATAATTTGAAAATGAAATAGAGATAAACTCAAGAAGTAAAGGTATTTACGTGGCACTGGCAAACATACCGAAAGAAAACATAAGAGAGTTTCGTATAGTATGACATTCTATATTATAATATAATATTAATGTAATCTTCAGTTATGGCGACTTTTCTAAGGACAAATTGTTTGCATTTCTGATAAAATAAATACACATACATATACATAATTTAAGGACATATCATGTATAGCCAATAGGTTTAAATAATAGTAGTACTAATAGTGTGGTGTAAAACAAGTTTTCAAACCTACCTTCCCTGGAAGACACTCTGAGCCTTCAAGTTCCGCATTTGCTTTAGTTTGACACCCGTCATCAGGACTCCGCCGACACCAAAGTGTTTTGCACATTTGCTAGTAATACATACAGAATATAGTTAGTTTTTTCTTAAATTTAGATAGAATTGTAAAAGAGAAAAAAAAAGAAAAAAAGGGTCCTCGCCCTCGTGTATTTCCGTAGGATTTTAATGCCCAAAGTGAGATTTCACTTGATTTCACTTTATTATGGTGCTAGGATACCAAAAATGCTAGGTAACACATTTTCACGATCCTGTAACCATGGTAACAGCCCCAAATTCAAAATGGCGACCAAATGGCCATATCTCCATAACCCTTTGGTCTAATGACAAGATATTGGTATCAAAATACTCGGAATATATATATTTATATTCGTTGTAATAGAACATTTTTACTAAATGCAACCGGAAATGCTATTTTTCTGTACTATTGACCCTTGACCTTGATTCGTACTGTATCTTAAAAACGGCTGGTCATAGAAATTTAAAAATGGCCTCAAATTGCTCAGACCTTATATTTATTGTAATGCAATATTTTGTAAAAAAATGTCCGGAAGCAAAGTTATTGACCTTTGACATAGGGAATAGCTTACAAGGATTTTTATTCAGTAGTCTCTGGTCATATCTCCATAACCCTTTGGTCTATTGACAAGATATTGGTATCAAAATACTCGGAATCAATATATTTATATTCATTGTAATAGAACATTTTTACTAAATGTAACCGGTAATGTTATTTTTCTGCACTATTGACCCTTGAACTGTATCTAAAAAACGGCTGATTATAGAAATTTAAAAATGGTCTCAAATTGCTCAGACCATACATATTTATATTTATTTTAATGTAACATTTTGTTAGAAAATGACCGGAAGTAAAGTTATTGACCATTGACCTAATAAACATCAACTTTATGTATAAGCATTTATCTATTTGAGCATGTATCGGCAATTGTTTGTGGTAGGGATTAAAAAATGAGTTTATACGTATTATTATCATTCGATTATTTAATTTATAATTCACATAATTAGTTTTTATATATTTTATAAATAGTATATACTTTATCATTCAAATATTTAATTTCTAATTCACATATTTAGTTTTTATATATTTTATAAATAGTAGGCCTATATACTTTATAGTGTAAGTAAGCACATTTATCTATGTAAACAACTTTGGACAATAGTAAAAATTACAGCAGAAATTCATTGCACTGTATTCATTTTCCTCCCATCCACCCTTCACTAAAATGACGTAGTCAAATTGATTCTTCCTGCACTTTTCCTGAAATGTTAATTTCTATACTTTTACAATTTTCTGGAGCTCCAAAATTGGATTAAAACATCTTTAATTACATCAATACCATGCATTCAATTTTTTGTAATAAACTTGAATTGAAAGTGTCTAGAAAGACTGAAAGGTGCATCAAGTTTCCTGTTTATAAAACTGAAAATGGTGTATTTAAAGATCCCACATGGAAACAAATTGAGCCTCGGTCACTTGCACTAGGAATGCATGACCTACATTGCTTAGTGCAAGGTGAAGACCTGTTTGCCCGCGACGCCAATTTCCACCAATCATGCAGAAAAAAATTCAACCTAAAGTATGTAAAATACATCCAGTCGTTGAATGTGGATAATGATAATGGTCTTAAAGGTGAGGCCCGCTTAAATGCATTGACGTGTGTAATTTATTTTATTCAAGAACATGTAATTGGGCAGCAAGAAGTCATGCTATTGTCATCACTTCGTGATATCTATGTCAAAGAGTTAGAGAAAATGGGATTCCCTAATCCAGAGTATAGAAGTGAGAAACTCAAGGCACAGTTAGAGAACCACCATATAAGCAAATGCATTACTATTACAAATGTTAACCCAGGTGATAAGGGGTGTATTACTTATAAGTTGTTTTTAGCAAAAATCTGTCTGTCGCTGATGCAGTGAGTTATGCATATAAACTGGGATTGAAAAACCAGTATGAAAATATGGCGATGCAACTTCGAAATTCTGTACAACAAGGTTTTAAAGAAATGAAGCCATTTCCGTGGCCACCTACAGCAAGTGATTTAGAAATCAACGCAGCCGATAAACTTCTTCCACCAAATCTTTTGAGCTTTTTGAGTATACTTATATCTAATGATGAAAACATGCAGAACATGAATGAAAAGACAAGACGTATTGTGCTTTCTATTGGCCAGGTATGACACATTTAAATTTATTCTTACAAATTTACAGTACGTAACAGTTATCATAACTGAATGTTCTTTGAAAGCCTTCTGCAACAGTGTATTGGTATGTTATTTGTACACGACGCATATTTAAAATTACACAATACATTGATGCATATATATTGTCATATATATATATTGATTTATTTTAGGATATATGCCGTGCTGTGACAAAAGGCGAGTGGAAGTTGCCGAAGCACATACTCCTTAGTACCACAGTTAGACATCTCTATCGCAGTAAGCAATTGACAACTATTCTGAATAGGTTGGGTCATTGTGAGACATACGACTTCAGTTTAGAACTTGAAACAGCACTGGTGAAAGCTGTAGATGAAATTTCTACATTCCTTACTCCACAAATCATTACTGGTGATGGTAATGATGTGTTCCATCTTGAGTGGGATAATCTAAACAAAGTTACCACAAACATCCATGGCTCAAATATGGTAAATACCACAGGCGGAATCATGATACAAGAGGTAAAGCCTGGATTTAATACCGTTGACCACGACCGCTTGTTACCTCTTTATGAGCGAAGCAATATAAGGTCCCGGATGATTGAAACACCAGAAACCCTTGTTCCTGTGCAGTTGTATGGTCGAGTTGGACCCAGATTTCAAGATGGAACTGTTTTTACACCACCTGCAACTAACGATACAGTGTACTGCAAGTATATACAAGAGTATCTTATCTGGTTTCATAACAAGAAGGAAATCAACTTGTTCCAGGGTTTGGTGGCTTCATTTCAGCAACTTCAGTAGTCAAACCCTCAACAAAATCAACAATTGATTATTTCACACCCATCAACCAACCCTTCACTCAATATTCAGTTATTGTTGAATTATTGAAAATATCCGAAGATGCCACAATGGAGGTAGGCCAAGAATATGTTCTTAACACATTCGATCTTGGTGGATGTATGAAGGCACTTCCTCTAATCTGGAAATTCCCTGACAGGTATAAGAAGCATGTTGTGACGCCAGGACCATTCCACACTGGAATGAATTATATGGGTATGTTGACTGGCCATAAATGCAAAGGGTCAGGTTATTCCGACATACTTATAGAAGCTGATCTCGTCACAAGTGGCTGTTTGAGTAGCGTGCTTAAAGGAAAGGCATATTCAAAAGCCTTGTTCTGTCTCAAAACAGTCACTGAAGCCATGGAACGGTTGCTATTTGAGCAATTCCTTGAGGAGGAGAAGATTGATGCTGCAAAGTTAGATGTCTTATTGCATATGGTCCACATCTGTAACCGTGACACCCTTAATCTTGTGCTACAGGATCCAGCAACCCTCAACATGCTCAAGAAATACATGGCTTATGAGGACAAAGTTCGTAATGGTCATCTAGGGAAAACAGCCACATTCTGGCTCAGTGTGATTGACCATACTCGTCTCATTCTGATGCTACAATATTCAGTGAAAACCAACAACCTGGCACTTTTTCACAAGTGTAATGGCGATATGGCAGACTTATTTTTTGCCTATGATGGACACAATTACTCAAGGTAATTTATGTTTTTAGTAGCTAATGTACATAAAGTATTTACTAAAGTATTTACTAAAACATTTAGAAAACTAAAAAAAACTGTACAATTATTATTAGTATTATTATTATTATTATTATATCAGCTTACAATGATAAATTAATACTAACTGTTTATAGATATCTCGTATGGCTGGAGGTGTTCCTAACAAATATCGATCGGTCTCATCCTGGTGCTAAGGAACTTCTAAAAAAAGGTGGAATTGCAGTAGCCCGGTCTCTCATCCCTGGTGCTCTGAGTGCAGTAGACAAGACCATGGAGGAGACTTTCATGAAGTTTGCAAAGTCACAAGGTACATATTTTTATTTGCCTACTGTATACTTATTTTAATTAACTATCTTTTAGATTAACAGGCCTACATACTGTAATAATGTCGTAATGAACATTTTCAATAATAATTAAGCATAATCCTACAAAATACACAATTATGTTATATTGATGTTTTGCTATGTATTTATAATTTAATTATCTAGGTGGCTTTGTTGGCATCTTTTCTAAATTCGGTGCCTATCAGGTTTCACAGTGTGAGATACATGAACTGGTTTCGAAACAAGAGGAGACTGACACCAGAGTTGTGTTGTACCTTAAATATGCTGCCAATAAGGGGTATAAATCGGCAGTTGTGAGGACGCCTGACACAGATATATTTATGATCCTACTTCATCATGCTATGTCAATCCCAATAGTAATTTACCTAGATACAGGGACTGGTAAACATCGCAAGATTGTGAATGTAAGTGAACTAGCAAGAATGCAGGGAGCTGAAAAATGCACTACATTAATGGGATTATACGTGTTCACTGGAGAAGACGTAACTAGTGCATTCAAGGGCAAGGGTAAAGTTGGACCATTGAAAAAATTACAGAACTACCCCAAAGTACCAAACTGCCTTCAGGTAATGATCTTTCGTGCGTTAATAGTAATCATTTTGTTATTATTATTTTTGGTACTCTGTCTTAATTTTAAAATGATTTTCTTCAGAACACTAGGTGATGACTGGTCCGTAAGTCCGAAAGTTATGGATGATATCGAGGCATTTACATGTTTGATGTATGGTCATTCCCGTGAACAGTCGATAAATAATGTACGCAGCATTATGCTCAAGAAAATGGTAGGCGAGGATGAGCAACTGACTATAAAATCAAAGATGGATCTCTCGCGCCTTCCACCATGCAGAGATAATCTTGTCCCACATGTTGAGAGAGTCAATCACCGCCTTGCTATCTTCAAGCAAGCAGATAAAGGGATTTATTGGTGCCCAAAACCATATGACCAAGGACAAGGCTGGCAGAAAACTGACAACATATTAGAGCCAATTTGGTCACAAAGTGCTGTCCTTCCTCCTTCTCTCATTGATCTGATTGAGAAAACATCTGAGGAGCTGGACGAGAAAGAGTTAGATGAGGATGGTCACATCCTAGAAGAACTCCTCTCGAATGAAGATTAATTAATACATGTATGTATGTATTAATCTCAAAATTAAAAATGATAAGGTATATCATTACAAAATCATTCAATAGGGTTAAAGGTCGGAATGTTGATAACTAAACAACGAATTTATCTTAGTGTATTGTTACTAACAAAGATCGGCACAAAAATGTTTTTTCTATGTCTGTTAGTTATCGAGAACTGATAATGCTAACAAAATACGGACAGAATTTGTACTGACAAAAAAGAAAAGAGTATGTCAAAGATAAAAAAATATCATTTCCGGTCGTTTTTGGCCAAACTTTTTTATTATCATAAATATAAATATTGGTATTCTGAACAATTTGAGACTAAAACCAAGTTTCTATGACAACTGGTTTTTGAGATAATGACAATATTTAAAGTTGAGGTCATAGGTCAAAAGTCCTACTTCAGGTCATTTTTCACAAAAAACTTTCATTAGTGTGAATATAAAAATGCATATCGCGAGTACTTTGACACAAAAATTATATTTCTATGTCTGTTAGTTATCGAGAACTGCTAATACCCTCAAATATGGACAAAATTGTGTAAAAATGTAAATGAAATGATGTCAAAGGTCAAAAATATCATTTCCGATCATTTTCGGACAAACTTTTGCATTACCATGAATATAAATGTTGGTATTCTGCATAATTTGAGACTAAAATAAAGTTTCTATGACAACCGGTTTTTGAGATATGGACACCATTTAAAAGCAAGGTCATAGGTCAAAAATCATACTTCCCGTAATTGTATACAAATTTCATTACAGCATATACAAACATACATATACTGAGTACTTTGGTACCAAAATTATATTTCTGGTTCCTGAGAAATGCGAAAAAATGTTAATTTGTTAAAACCAACATGGCCGACTAAATGGGTCAAAAACAACCCCATGGGACACGATTTGAAAATGTTAACAACCTGATCTGGTTACTAGACATACTTGAGATTATAAAAAATCACATTAAAAAAATATACCTCAGGGGTGCATGTTGAACCCCCATTTCCTACTCTACTATAATGTTTTATAGGCCTAGATACTAAGAAAATCATTCACTCCAGCAGCTGTGATACTTTATATCGGTATTGTTTGAAAATTGTGTGTAATTTTTATGCTATTGAGTGATACAATATAATTGTTCAGATTGTGGATAATAAATTTGTGTCAAAAATGTGAGAAATATTTAAATAGAACAAATGTTCAACTTATGAAATATTCTTTCTATTAAACAACCAAAAAAACCATTCATTATTTTTCGAACATCGGTCGACAAACACGCAAAAAAAAAAAAGGAACTGAGCGTTCAATAGAACTGTTCAATATCACCATTAAATCACTTTTCGTTTCAGTAGAACTAATTAGGAATACTGGACGGCACGTGCTGATACGTAACAATTGAAATGCAAAGGATACACTCAGGTGTGTTATACATTTTGATAGTGGGATTTAAAACCAAGTAACATTTGTAGTTTTTATTGTTAAACATAATCCTAAAATAAATGAATAACAGCTTTGTTAAAAGACAGAAAGTCTAAAAAGTATATTAATTGCGACATTCATCTGACCTGTTCAAGAATGCATGCTGAACTGTTATCACCATAGGTCATTTTGCATTGCTCATCGAGGCTGACAATTTCACCTGGTAAACGACCATCCAACGAGATATCAATAAATCCAGGACTCTCGTTGTCTAAACAGTTAACACCCCGATATCTGTTGAAATATAATTCAAATGTTCACGCACTATCAACGGTTTAGCATCGTAACCTTAGTAGCAGGCAACTTTCGCATTTCATTTATTTAGCATAATTACAATAATATACAGTTGAACCTTCCGGTAGCGACCAACCTCAGGACCGAAAAAAATGGCCTCTTACGGGAGCTGACCGCTTGCGGGAGGTTTCTGCCGATGAGGGCCAAAATCACGTATTAATCTTTTATGGCTTTGCACCTTATTTTGCGGCA
Source organism: Antedon bifida (assembly GCF_963402885.1). Lineage (NCBI taxonomy): Eukaryota > Metazoa > Echinodermata > Crinoidea > Comatulida > Antedonidae > Antedon > Antedon bifida. The sequence goes on from NC_136232.1 coordinate 18,990,090, forward strand.
TTCTTAATAACGCAACGGGCCTCTAATTTCTCCAGATAATTGTATTTTATTTTTATGATCAGGTGGTTTAGTATTATTTATGATTTTCAGACAAATTTTAAAAGCTTTTATGCATGGACATGTGTGTAGTTTTCAAATCGTCTAATGAATCATCTATATATAAATTATGGTTAATTCTGACATAGGCGAGCACAATGGAAAAACTTCGGGATTGACTGATTTCATCGGTATATTTTCAACTCAATTTCAATTGTACGCGGTCAAAGTAATTTCCGGGTTCACGATGAGTTCACGAGTTCACCTTGCAACTACAGTACCTGGTTTCAACTAAGTTGGCCGTTAGTGGATAGCCATTAGTTTTTTGTTTGTTTTCGGATCGGACCGCGCGTGTGAAGGTACAGTAGTTAACAAATAAAAATTATACTGCAAATTAATAAAGATCAAATTAAATAAATATACGCCATAAAGCATCGAAATATATTGTGGGGAATAGTATTATAAAACTACATAGGGAGATCTAATGATAAGACATTTTGTTTAAAATCGAGTGAAATCCTGATAGCCGAGTTTTATTGAGTAAGCTGGTAGGAATATCCGTGTCCCGTTAGGACCGGGATCTCTGGTCATGTTGCAAGCCGTCTAAAACGTCTTCTTTCTTGGGCCAAAACGGCCCACTCTGTCGCGGAAGTTAGTTTCAAAAGATGTTTAAATTAAATAATGTATTAATTATTAGGATGGTATTTATTTGAATAAACGTCTCCCCAATAAAACATCACTTTGAATAATAATCGCACCCTCACCCCTCCCCCCCCCCCAACTATCTAATAAACGCCCATCCACATTTATACACACAATATTGTATTATATTTATAATAACAAAATTATACTATTTGTAGTAGAATTCATCGCACTGTTATCTACAATTTAACAAGCATTTGTTATTCTTTTTTACCACTTTTCATATCTATTGGAGGATTTTATTTGATTATAAATGTTAACATGTTATTAAAACTAAAAAAATCGACATATCCCTCGAATAAGCACCTCCCTCAAAGGATTTTCACCTCCCCACCTACGACCTATAAGGGCCCTATCAAACAATAAAAACTATACTTTAAAATGTTATTAATCATCTAAGACACTGTGAAACAGAGTAGGTTTAGTTTTACGAATGTCAAGCATTTTCAATAATGGTAACCGACAGAAAACGTAGAAGGAGAACGTCCTTCTAAAACCTTTTTACCCGAGTCATTATCATTCCGAGAACCATCGTCTACACTTCCTAGATGGGGAGCGAGCGAAGCGAGCTCACCCTCTCGTCACAGAAATGTTTTTAAAACCGCGGCCTAACAATACAAATAACAAAATCATTACAAACGTCACAACCATTTTCTTTTTTAATTTGCAGATTCTGAACCTTGTCGTTTATTGTTTACAAAAAACAAAACAACACCAGACCTATTAAAAACGTCAGGTGTAGGCCCTACTGGTATCACCACCCGAACGCAAACAAAGTGTCATCCAACTTTTCTAGACCAGAATGTTTCGTAGATTACGAATCTGGAAGGTAATCGATCAGGATTGGAAGCGTTTTCAAGATATAAGGGTTCAAATTTCAAAATTGAAAAAACGAAACAACGTATTATGGGCTGGGCTGGAGGGGGTTACCGTGCACCACCCCCCCCCCCCCCACAGTTAAACTTCTTTGGTATCATTTTCTTCCCACGGACATATAGAGTGAAAAAATCGACGTTAACAAGAAAAATATAGGGATGCATTGTATGTACTTGCGTCATTTGTAATGATCATCAGTGTTTTATCTTCAAATATTTTTTGGGGTAGGGGGTAACATTTATCCTAATAACCCAAGAATCCAACATCCAATTAGTATTATCTTAGTAACATTATGTAGCATACATCTTTTAAAATCTTTTAAAATTTAAATAAAATTAATCGGAAGATTATTAAGGTCAGTAGAGTAGAGGATAAATGTTACCCCCTACCCCAAAAAATGTATTTTTATTGCAATTTTTCACAATAAAAAATGATAATTTATGTATAATGAACTACAATTTTAATCTTGTTAACATATAGTTTCTTATTCAATATGTCAGTAAGCACAAGTAAAACACAATTAAGATAAAACATATTGAAAATTGTAGATACTATGTTGAAATTTATCTATATTTTGGCAAAAATGTGCATTTTTGTAAAAGGTCAATGACCTTTTGACCTCTACTGACCCTACTAATCTTCCGATTAATTTTATTTAAATTTTAAAAGATTTTAAAAGATGTATGCTACAAAATGGTACCAAGATAATACTAATTAGGTGTTGGATTCTTGGGTTATTAGGATAAATGTTACCCCCTACCCCAAAAATGTCTTTTTATTGCAATTTTGAAGAATAATAAAATTACATGACAATGGTATTAATGCACTGCAATTTTTTTCATGTCAACACACATTTTGTTATTCAATGTCAGTAAACACAAGTAAAACACAATTAAAATAAAAAGTATTGAAAAAATTGGAGATTTGATATTGAAATGTATCTCATTATGGCAAATATTTGCAATTTTGAAAAAGGTCAGTGACCTTTTTGACCTCTACTGACCTTAAACATGGTTCAATTAATTTTATTAAAATTCTATACGACTAAAAAACACGAATGCTACACAACGACACCAAGATCATACTAATTAGATGTTTGATTCTTGGGTTATTGCTATTAATGTTCCACCCTACCCCAAAAAATGTATTTTTATTGCAATTTTTAACAATAAAAAATGATAATTTATGTATAATGAACTGCAATTTTAATCTTGTTAACATATAATGTCTTATTCAATATGTCAGTAAGCACAAGTAAAACACAATTAAGATAAAACATATTGAAAATTGTAGATACTATGTTGAAATTTATCTATATTTTGGCAAAAATGTGCATTTTTGTAAAAGGTCAATGACCTTTTGACCTCTACTGACCCTACTTATCGTCCGATTAATTTTATTTAAATTTTATAAGATTTTAAAAGATGTATGCTACACAATGGTACCAAGATAATACTAATTAGGTGTTGGATTCTTGGGTTATCAGGATAAATGTTACCCCCTACCCCAAAAATATCTTTTTATTGTAATTTTGAAGAACAACAAAATTACATGACGATGGTATTAATGCAGTGCAATTTGTTTCATGTTAACACATATTTTGTTATTCAATATGTCAGTAAACACAAGTAAAACACAATTAAAATAAAAAATATTGAAAATTGGAGATTTGATATTGAAATGTATCTCATTATGGCAAATATTTGCAATTTTGAAAAAGGTCAGTGACCTTTTGACCTCTACTGACCTTAAAAATGGTTCGATTAATTTTATTTAAATTTTATATGATTAAAATACATGAATGCTACACAACGACACCAAGATCATACTAATTAGATGTTTGATTCTTGGGTTATTGCTATTATTGTTACCCCCTACCCCAAAAAATGTATTTTTATTGCAATTTTTAACAATAAAAAATAACAATTTGTATATAATTAACTGCAATTTTTATCTTGTTAACATATATTTTCTTATTCAATATGTCAGTAAGCACAAGTAAAACACAATTAAGATAAAAAATATTGAAAATTGTATATACGATACTGAAATTTATCTATATTTTGGGAAAAATTTGCATTTTGCAAAAGGTCAATGACCTTTTGACCTCTACTGACCGTAATAATCTTCCGATTAATTTTATTTAAATTTTAAAAGATTTTAAAAGATGTATGCTACACAATGTTACTAAGATAATACTAATTAGATGTTGGATTCTTGGGTTATTAGGATAAATGTTACCCCCTACCCCAAAAAATATTTGAAGATAAAACACTGATGATCATTACAAATGACGCAAGTACATACAATGCATCCCTATATTTTTCTTGTTAACATCGATTTTTTCACTCTATATGTCCGTGGGAAGAAAATGATACCAAAGAAGTTTAACTGTGGGGGGGGGGGGGGGGTGCACGGTAACCCCCTCCAGCCCATGGACTATTATGTATATGTAATGTATTATAACAAATTTATTGAAGCACAATTTGGTCTTTTATTACATTGTTATGATTATACTATTCAATCACCTTATGAAAAAAAAATCCTTTGTGATTAAGGTCCAAATGTCAATATTGACCAATCATAGATCGTACCTATTTACCAAATAAAAACTAATATTTAACAAAAATTGGATGTTTTCTCATCCTGTTAATAATCAATCATACGCAATGTAAAAGAGCGAATACATCATTTAATTAGTTGACATAAGGTCAATTTCATCAGTTGACATAAGGTCAAAGGTCAACATTTTAATATGCATATTAGTTAGTTACCAAATAAATGCCAAGTTGTCCAAACTAGGATATCGATGGTTTTACAAGTAATCACATTTAAGTACAAAATATTGAGAGTTTATAAAGCATATACTTTCACCACCCAATGCATGTGATACACCACGGTCATTTAAAATAATTCAAATATTACTTACTGTAGATATTCTTTAAGATAGTTGGCACTACATGTCGACCACTGGATTCCTTCGAAGCCTTCCTTGCTACTTGCTGACATTATGTTCTTATTTGGGAGACAATCGTTGAATGTTCCCCCGTCATGAAACATTCCAAGACTATTACAATACAAATTGATTCATTGTATTACAATGGTTGTTGATGTGTGTGGAATAGTTTTTTATCTTACATTCTTTTTATGCTCTGATATAATTGATGGATAAAATGTATTATACCCAATATAACTTATGTGGGTAGTACTGAGAACATTAATAAACTAATTAATCGTTTTCATTGTCTAGTTGATGGTATACATTGAATGTTTATAGGTTGGATGGTGAGAATATTTCATGAGTTTAAAAATTGAAAAGATCAAATAAAACATCTCCGTTCAACGAATACAAAACTTTCAATAATTATTATCTAACACACCTACTTTTATTCAATATATTCATAAATCATTAATGACGAATGCCAGGCTGGGAAGCTAAATTAAAAATTAATCAATTAAAAAAGCAGTGATCCAGCCTTAGACGGCGAGCCCAACAAGTTATTTTCCGAACGTGATCAGTTACGTCGCGTGGCAAAAATTCTTAAAATGTTTACAAAAAGCTGAACGTGCATTAGAGCGCTTTAATTATCACCATTAGATATCACTTTTTCGTTAGGCCAATTACAAATTACACGTGATACGTATATAAGAACAGGTGTGATTTTTAACAATAAAAACATAATAAATAATTTCCAGTCATTTGATTGGACGATTGTGGGTCACATTGTGTGCAATAGTACGCACTATTAACGATCGTTTAATTATACTTAAATGGGAACAACTCTACGTTAGACGTGATCGTTCGTTGACTTAATCTACAGTAGGTGATTTTATAAAATCTAAATAAATATATTATTTAATATATTATAAACAAGGCCATATAGATGGCTGGAGTCGCGTTCTCAAGTTAGTGTTTACCGACCGACCAACCGACCGACCGACATACCGACCGACATAGTGAGCTGTAGAGTATATTATAGAGTATATATATAAAATGTAAATATGTTAAATTTAATGTCAAATTTTACTTTTTAAATGTGAATCAAAGGTATGCCTGACTTAATATTCAATTTAATTCAATTGAATCTATTTAGATGTTATATAAACATTTATTATTTGTATAAGATTACATTTCTTACTTGTGTCCCATCTCGTGCGCTATTGTTATGGCGGTTCTAAACCCGTTATCCTCATTTATAGAACATCGATTCAGAGTGGTGCAGGTGGTCCCAATATCGAAAGAACGTCCAGCAATATTCAAGTTGATCGTACCGTCTTGCTTAAATCCATACAACTCATGCCTAAAATAATAGTTAAATAATAATACAATATAAGTATCATTATCAAGTATTATTTTATTTTTTTAGTCAATACAATTCCAGTATAACAAAAGTAAAAGCTAATTAATCAACATGTTTTTTCGTGGGCAATAAAAACAAAATGTGCGACCTCTTGTGTAATGTTTTTTGTTATTCATTATAGTTTAAACTATAACATATATAACATTTTTTTATTGATTGGCCTGTCGTACTGTGCGGACGTTCAATAACGAGCTCCGCTAGGCCACTTTTTCGAGCATGGAATGCCACTGACAACTTGAATTTCCCGCTGCACTTTGTCTAGAAAGGGCACTCCCTTGGCTTAGGAATCACATCAGTTTGCTTTGATGATTTGTCTACCGCACATACCATAGTTTTTTTATACCATATTTTTATACAGCATTTTATCTTCTGTACATTATTATACTGATATTGCCTGCTTAGAGGTGAAATATAAGATTTAACATCCCCAAGGGAATGATATTATTTTCGAGGAAATATATAATTCCCGAGAACATAATATCATCCCGAGGGGATGTTAAATCTTATTTTTTACCGATATAAAAGGCGATATCTGTTATATTACATAGCCAACAACAAGTAAAATATCTGCTGAGTCGGGTAAAGCTAGGCTAGGCCTCCTTTTTGTATTGTATGTAAACAAGCCTGCCTAGAAACCTTACCTTGCGAAGAAAAATATACAGATAATTACTAATTATATATTCCTTGGCAATAAAATATTCACTTAGGCCTAGGTCGTTTAAATTAACAGAAGAATTTCCGTCAATAAGGAAGCCTACATTAATAATAATAATATTATAATCAGGTAGGCCGAATAAACAATTCGTCTTCTTTGAGCCGAAATAATCACCGGATGTTCAGCGCGTACTAGGTTGGTTACAACCGTGAGTATTGACCAATCACAAACGGTCTTTCATCACATCTAGGATGGACTAATATCAAATGAGGGCGCTATGTATACATAGTTTAAATAGTTTAGTTGATTAATTTCTTCAAGCAAGTTCCGTGGCGCATTGGTTGAAGCGTTGTCTTGTGATGGAGTGACAATTTCATTGCGAGTTCAAGTCTCAGTAGATGACTTTTGTTTATTTATCGCCGAACGCGAGTGTTGCCACACGAAAATTACTCAGTCAATATCATCGTACTCGAGGATATATACGATTTACGATCCTCGTAGCGGTAGTCATGTGATGCAGTTTCAACATCACGTTCAGGTATTTAGATAGGCTATGTAATATACTATATTAATGTTGTCTTGAATATGTGATTTACTTTGAGGATTTTGATCGTCCGTAAGCCTGAGTTTCTGTTTAATTTTCGGCTTACTGATTCTGGAATTATAGGCAAGTTTTCTTTTTTTATAAATTTACTGTTGATTGTCTTGTGCATTTACCAATACTCAGACTATGATTATCGTCATGGCGTTCGTTTTGATTCCAGTTTTAAGCCTTTGTCTCCTGTATTTTGTTCGTACTTGACGTCTGTTGTTTTAACATCACATGATTGCAAGCTTGACCCTGCTATGGTCGTTTTATAAAATAAGGAGTAAATTCAGAAATATCGGCAAACCGAGCCAGTACTATCCTAATCATGTTGATTGTTTACGTGAACTCGTTCTTTGTGGTGACGTGGAAACAAACCCAGGACCCAATGAGGTGAATATTAACTTTCTAAACGTGCGTAGGGCTAAAATATAAAATGGATGACTACCGATCAGTTCTGGGCGAATCTACTCAATGGGAAGTACGATGTAGTAGCCTTATGTGAAACATGGCTTAATATCTACGTTAATGACTGTGAACTTAGCTTTTCGGGTTACAAGTTATACCGTTTGGATCGTATAAATAAGCGAGGTGGAGGACTTTTGATTCTTGTTAGCAATCGATTTAAGTCAACCAGTCTGGTTCAATACGAAATTACTGGCAGTGAAACTATGTGGATTGAACTAAAGGCTTTAAATAGAAAAACGTGTATTGTTGGACTGCACTATAGACCATCAAACAACAACGCTGAACACATGGAGCTTCTTCATCAATCTCTTAAGCTTATATATGAATCCACTAAGGCTTAATTGTCACGTGCTTAGTCGGTGATTTTAACCTACCCGATTTTCAGTGGAATGACGACGGTAGTCATACTTTTAAATCCGACTCTGCTATTAATGTTTGTTTTTCTGATCAAATTCTTAACCATTTTAACCTCTCGCAATATAATTTTTCAAATAGGCCTACTCGTTTTAATAATATTTACTTAATAAATAAAAATAACTATAGTGTTTCCATTGGTGACTCGATCTTTGATTCTGATCATGAGTCCCTTCATATTAAGTTTGATTTGGATTCCTGTGCTTGTGATAGTCATACCTTTAGAACTATTTTTAACTTTTCTAAAACGAACTGGCCTGATATGTGCAATATTTTTGATCGTATACCCTGGGATATCCATAAGAGCTTTGATAATGTCAATGGATGTCTAGATGCTTTTTATAATTTTGTCTCATCTACTATTTAAGATATGGTTCCCACTATTACCTCCAAGAAAAAGTTACCCACCTGGTTCGATAAAGACCTTCGTAAAGCGTTAAATATTAAAGAAAATCGACGTAAATTATATAGACAATATCGTACTGATTTTCATAACAATGAATATATCAATGCTCGCAGACATTTTGAACAACTTTGTAGAATTAAGTATTCTAATTATACTTCCTCTCTATCTAAAAAAATAAATGAGAACCCTAAACGATTTTGGTCATGGGCTAAGAGTAACAGTCCCGTCCATATCTGAAGCTTGTAGTGATATAGATAAAGCTAATTAATGTTTAATTTATTTCTCTTCTCTTATCTCTCTTCCCCTCGCGTTTATTTTTCAACTTTCTCTTAATTCTGGTATTTTTCCTTCCGATTGGAAGCGTTGTAATGTATGCCCCATTTTTAAAACTGGTTCTCGTTCTAATATTGAGAACTTTCGTCCAATATCATTGCTTCCTACTCTCTCTAAAAGTTTTGAAAAAAATTGTTTATAATAAGATTTCTTCTCATATATCACCCGTTCTCTCTCCTGTCCAACATGGCTTTGTCTCTGGCAGATCGTGTCAGACCAATCTTGCTACTATGCTATCAGTTGCATATCAGTCTTTTGAAAACAATCTCAGTGTGACATTGTCTACACTGACTATTCAAAAGCGTTCGATAAAGTCTGTCACGATCTGCTAGTTTACAAGGTCAAACAATTTGACATTTGCGATCCTCTTTTATCTTGGATTCGTAACTATCTTGACAATCGTTTCCAACGTGCTAACTTTAATGGTTGTACATCTACGTGGTTGGCCGTTGCATCCGGAGTTCCGCAGGGTTCCATATTGGGACCTTTGCTCTTCTCTATGTTTGTCAATGATGTTTCCGAAATGTTTGTACATTCTGATTATTTTTGCGGACGATATTAAATTGTATCGGATAGTTAATACTATTAGGTCTAATGATTCTCTTCTTATTCAACAAGATCTTGTTAGGCTATGCAATTGGACAATGTTCTTAAATCCGTGTCAGATTCTTACTTTATCGCTTAAAAAACAAATTATTAATTTTGATTAACTTTCAAAAGGATCTTGGCATTTATATTGATTCGAAACTTAACTTTAATAAACATGTTGATCATATTGTTGCTAAGGGTAATAGAATGTTAGGTATGCTTTGGCGTCACTGTAAACATATCGATAGTGTTACTAAACTCAAACTTTATATCTCTCTTGTCCGACCTATTTTTTACTTTTCATCAACAATTTACAATTCTATTTCGATCACCCATTCAAATCGTATTAGTATCGAACGGGTTCAATCCAAATTTATTTACTTTATTGGTTTTGCTAATAGATACCAGGGGCGGATTGCTATGCGGTCTATAAACGGTCTTAGCACTTAGCCAGCTATAATTCCTGACTTAGCAAGTAGTCTTTATTATAGACTATTGCTATACCGCGGTCTAACCTGTAAGCCTACTCGAAGGAGTCTTAAAACAGTCTTAAACCTCTCTTTTTGTTGATTATACGTATTATTGATCGTGAAAGACAACCAATCGAACGACTTTTAAGTGTTACATCAAATAATAACGGTGATCTTATTCTTATAAGGCCTAGAATAGATTTTCTCGCGTAGATTGTGAATTTAGCAAGCGTGACGAACATTACCTTATTTGGTATTCTACGCGGAAAGTACGCCCTCATTTTTTGTTTGCTGTACGCGGTCTTAGCTAAGACTGTTTTATAGCAATGGTCTAACAGGGGTGGATTTAATAAGACCGTCTATCTGATAAAGCCGGCTTTGATCGGAGACCCACCACCCAAGGCTGCTGATATTCAGTTTTAAGCATAATGTGTCAAAACATGCAAAGTGGCCTATTTTTCTTATTTTGTCAATCAGAAATTTGTCAAGGCCCGCAGTTTTGGATATTTCTAAAAATGGAAAACTCAAAAGCATGGTACTAGTCCCTGTCAAACTAGTAGTACTAGTATGGCCGTCATGTGACCACAATTACAAGAATAATAAATTGTAGAATATACTACCTTGTAACAATGGCAGCAAGATCCGGTTTAAGTAATTTGTGTTGTTCTTCATTAAGTTGCCATTCGGAAAATTGTTTTATTGCACTCCAGACTTCTAATCCATTTTCGTCTGCTACCAAATTAGGTCCATACTATAACAGTTTAATACATCTTGTGTATTCTAAATACATTTGGGTTTTTTCGATCCTAAAAACATTTGTGTGTTGACCCTCATTGTTTTATGGTTTAGCGTCTCCTTTTTAGTTAAGGTGTTATAGTTTTAAACAGGATTATATTGAAAACCATTCTGAATTATGTTATCCTTATGTATTAGTATATATATAGTATGTTTATCAGTTTTCTTAAATATTTTTTTAATCTGTATGGACCACAGAAAATTTAGAGATTGTTTACCAACCTACCGTTGAAAATCAAAAGTCGAAATGAAAGAGTTAAGTTAAGGAATTAAATCTGTCTTGGTAGTTTTCAAATAGTATAAATATCTAAAATATTTAAATGTATTGTCCCTTTGACTAATTCCAAAAAAAAATTTTTTTATATTTCGAAAAAAAGTGGGTCATTTTGAAGTATCATATTAGTTATTAACTTTCACCAAAAATTAGTTGAAAAAAAAATAATTTAACCGAAATACGGACGTTTTTTTGTTCAAAAAATAACTTTGACTTCCAGTCAAAGTTTTCGATCAAAACATATCTCATAATGCAACACGCTTGTTTGGCTACTCTGTATACACAATCATAAAACTTCCTCGCGATCTGTGTGAAAACACCTTCTCAACCGCGACGAGTTGTAAACAATCCTAATTAGCATCATGCATAATGCATACTCGTTGTTTGAAATCTTTGTTTACTTTCGCTCGTGACGATTTTCCAGACGAAATGTAATCAAATTAATTTACCTGTTAATTACGTAAACTTGTTGTTTTTGCTTTGAATTTTCGACTTAAAGTTAATAACTTTAATATTACTTTGATATGGCCAATTTATATTTAGAATATTTTTTTTTTACTTTTTGTGTTTCAAGTGACAATACATCTTTAAATGTCATTTTAATGTTCTCATCATAGTTATTCACTTTGACCAAAAATTAAATGTAAAAAAAAAAGAAATTTACCTGAAAAAAAAATTAATTGTGAGCAAAAAGTAGTCAAATTGGTTTTTGGTTGAATTTAACCGTTTGTCTTATAAAAATATATGTTTTCTTTTTTTCTGCAGAAGTGATTAGCTTTATTAAAGCTACAAAATGGCCTGATTTTATTATTTTTTATTATTATTTTTCTTGTTTTGGGGGGACAATACGTTATACGTGTTAGCAACCGAAAAACTACTATTTCAAACGTATAAGAACGTTTATTTTTACTTACACTTTCTTGTTTAATGATGACCAACTTGATCAACGTTACTGTCATGTCAACTCCCAGGCTGTTTTGTTTAAATATTGACGCCACCTGAGTATAAGAACACACATTAGTATTTTATATAATTTAGAATAAATTACAGTATCGAACAAAGCATTAGGCCTATGTCATAGATATTAATAATTTAAAAAACAAAATAAGCAGATGATTTATAATATGTTAGAATATATAGGGAAAAAAATCATTTCATTTCATTTTTCAAAAATAGGCCTATTCTAAAAAGCCATAATTAATCTCATGAATTTTTCATGATTTCCTGCCTCAGACATATACAGTAAAAGTACATTGACCGCATTGAATCGGTAGCGAAGTTAAACATTCTTAGTTTGATAGGCCTTCATGATTTGATTTGAATTTATTATGAAAATCATTATAAAAAATACATAAAAATTGATAATATAAATTACTGACATGACAAATAAATACATTTATAAAAGATTTTCCAGGATAGCAAAAAAAAAGGTTTCCGTTTGGATCCTTAGACAATGAAATAAAATTGATTAACATCTACATGAAAAAACATTGCAGACCTGTTTAATAAAGCAGTTGTCCACATTTTCAGAAGCCGTTACATTTCTTTAAATTCTAATAAAAGCGTTATAAGAATAGTCAAAACACCAAAATGGTTATCGGTTGTACATCTTTACATTGTGTCATTAAATTAGAATAAAATCGATCTGACATTGGATCCGTTTTGGTAATTGTCTGACAAACACGTCATTTGTTTTTATATACTTACAACATTCATAATAACTATAAGATATTCTTTCAGCTCATCTTCTCCATATTGTCTAAACATTGTATAATCAGCTGTCAGTAATACTTCAAGATTCTTTTTTCCGGTTACACGCTGTGCAGCTGTACAAAATACAAAATAGCATTAGTATATTATTTTAAAAACAAGAACACGGTTAGATTTGAACTGGTGACTTCCAGAGAACACTAGCATGGCGAATAAGGGAATAAGTGCACTATCCCTGAAGAGAAAGTGATAAGAAAAATAAAAAATCAATACAAAATTAGATTACTGCTGTATAAGTCTCTGGTTACTCTCTCTATTGTTTTCCTCTTGTATCTAGTTGTCCTCCGTAGCGTTTCTTCCTCGTCTTGTTTCGTCACACCACATGTCTGTTTTGGGACGTGACATGTGAACACCACGTGCGTCGTCTCGTCTTGCGTATTGGCGCTCCTTCTTCGTCGATGTTCTGCTCTAAGTGGCTTGATGAAATAATTCTTCTCAGCTGTATTTACCATTCCTTCCTAAAGAGGACAATAAAACTTACTTGTTAAGTTGAATACAAGCTGCTTGTTAATTCATTAGTCATCAGTAATAATAGTAAATACTGTAATAACAAAAAAAAACATTTATTGATGCTGCACAGCTACGATGGCATATACGCAGTATCTTTGGGATCCGTTTCATTTTCTCCCTGTAATTTGTTGTATATACACAACAATTTGTCAAATACAACGTTTAAACGACGATCTAAACTTTAATTACGTTTTTCATAGTTAATTATTTGTTGCACTTGAATAATGAAATAATATACCATGCTACTATTATACTGCACGTTTATAAATCAGTAAGATTGTAGGTATATATTTGTATAATGATATTTTATAGTTAACATTATTTATTCTGGACTATAAACAACTATTATAAATCATTTATTTATTTCAGTAGCCATTTATTAACGTACCAATCCATTACATGTGCTGACGGCAGCAAGTGAATCATTATGGTTTGCAGACGATCCAACATAGTAACAGTCTGCGTTTTTAGGTTTTTGTAGTGTGCTTCCATTGGCGCCAATTATCTCAATTACAAAGTCGCTCGAAAATAAATCTGAAAAAATTAAAACATTGTATTGCATTAAAAAGGAAACTTTGAAAGTTAATGTTGTTGTTGTTGCTATCGCCTATAACTTGGATGTTTCGGACATCAACGATTATTAGAATTAACTACCTCTAATTGTATGATTAGCAGCAGCATAATAATTTTTAATAGTAATTGTTAAAAGGTAACACAGTATACTTGTTAAAATAATTACAGTAAAGTCATATCAGGACTCTTCCCTTACGTACTTAAATTTAACTGTAAATTGAGATGGAACTTTTCTCCGAGTGCGTTGAAAGAATAAGTAGCGGTGGTTTCAACTGATCGTTTGTTGATTCCTGTATCACGTCGAGTTACAGATGTAATGTCATATCCAGAAACTTAGGAAATAAGTAGTAATAATAACTGGTAAGAGAATTATTATTTATTTATTTATTGGGCTGAGGAGAGACAAGATCCGTTAAAGACAACTATCGCCAAAGGGCGTGTCTCTTCAACTCCAGACAAACAAACAATACAAGAAAAGATAAAATGTATCAGTACAAATTCAAGTATTTGATACAAAAGAATAAAAGCAGTACCTTGAGAATGTTCCATTGTTCCAAAATAGTGAAATAGTTCATCTTTGGTTAGATCCTCAATCTGTAAAGTAAATTAGCGATATACCATTTATTAATAAAACAGCAGAGCATCACTATATGAAGATGGACGTACTGATGCAAAGATAATGCGACCAAATATTACCCAGGAGCAAGCGTACATTGTAAAATATCAGGTCTGAAGCTAAATAAGTCAAGACAAAGAAAATGTGGATAGGTTGTGATAAAAGACAAAAACGAGTAACCCGTGCAACATGACACTCAACCCTGTTAAGTTTATTGGTATTTATATTGGTTATGATAAGAATGATTATAATGCTAAAAAATGGTATGAAGAAATTGAGAATCTAGAGGAGAAAAAACCTAGGATAAAAGAAAAGTATCGTTCTTTGAAAAAAATACTGTAATTAAAACACTTGACATGCCAAAAGCTATCATTCCTGAAATAAACAACATGACATTAGCTCTATGACTGGGAAAACGGTAACTAAGCCCGGACCCAGGGGAAATGGAAATGTATCCAATTACAGTAACTTGTATCCAATAGAACATAACTTTAAGAATATTAATGCACTCAAATATGTAAGTGAATTGCTTATAAATATGCTTAAAGCACGTTAGACTTGTCCCAAGTGTGTATATATTATCTGTTTTATTTATTTGTTTACTTCGATTTTTGTCTGATAATACAGACTGGTGATACACGTATATAGATAGGCACATTGTACCACAAAGGGCAGGGTCTAGGTGGGTGTGAATTAATCACATTATCTCCGAATAATAATGATCCATTCAATCGAAATTAAATTGAAAACAAATATACTGTATTTTAAAAATTAGATTCAGATTTGATGTTGGTGATATTTAGTACATGTAAAATGCAATCATCATCTTTTAAAACATTGAAATACATGGCACGTAATAAATAAAATCAATTATGATGTTATATGGCCTGCCACATCGGTAACGTATCGTAAGAAATCGTTTAAAGTAAGTGAATATATTTACAACAAAAATGAATGTACAAATGCAAAATGCTGTTGGGGTCGCGTCGTCCGGTCTTCCGCCGACAAAATATAAATACACCGCGAGTACGAGAGTAAAAATAGTGCACTTATGTGTCCCACAATCGTCCAATAAAATGACAAGAATCTATCTATTTAGGTATTTACAAAACAACACATAATGATGAAAGAAATAAAAATAAGAATAAAAAAAACATCTTTTACGATCTAATTTTAATTTGTCATATTAGTAAGACTCTGAGGTTATGAAGGTTGAATTAAATTAATTGCTTTTTAATAAAATTAAATATATTATATTATAATTAATATTATATACCAAAGCATGGATCAAATTGATCTTACCTTAAAACTATTTACTACTAAGACAAAAGTAGCAATAAGCACAAGAGCCGTCGTTGCTCGCATCACGCCCATGATGTTGCCTTCGTAAACACTGCAAACCAGTGCTGAATATTTGTATAATAACCTTTTATATAGGTTTTAAGTTACTATTTTTTTTTAAATTTTCTACCCCATTACATTTGATTGGCTGATTATCTTATTTTAAAAAAAACTTCATGTATTTTTTTTAAGGGTACAGTTATTCAAAGAAAAAGAAAGAAAACAAGGTAGGTTTTCCGTAAAACTTATTAAGAATTTAATGCAAATCAACAAGTTTGACAAACACCTATTTTTTCAACCACATAAATATGATTAAAATGATTAAAACAGTGCAGTTAACCACTACAAGGAACTAGAGGGTTAACTCGCTTCCCTTCTAGGAAGTGTAGACGATGGTTCTCGGAATGATACTGACTCGGGTAAAAAGGTTTTAGAAGGACATTCTGGTAAAAGGTTATTTAATGTAATACTTTAATTTCAGACAAAGACGGTCCATAGAAAATGTTAACATTAACAAGACCAGAAGATTACAGTAGCTAGTACAATTAGCTCATTCCATTTCTTATAAGGCAGAAAACGATTATTCCAGTTGCACAAGGCTATTGCCTGAATTAGCTACCCTACTCCAAAAACTAAAACATTTTCTAATTAACTCATAGAATGAAGGAAGTCCAACAGAAACACACATACCACTGGCACTACATGGTTCATGTAACAACATCATAAATTGTTATAACATACTGGTATTGTAAATCATGTAGAAAAGCATAACAAAAAAAACCAAACAAATCACAGACAAAGGAAACATTTTTATTTTGTTACTAAACATTTGTATTTGTCGTTATTAGTGTATGTGCAAAATGATTAACTTGTAGGATGTTGTAAGACGATTTTATGCAGTCTACGAAGAGAAGAAGAGAAAAATGTCGTATGTTGTTTAAGTAATAGAGTAATGTGATGGCGCTATTAACATCCGCTATGCTTGATTAATATCTGTGAATGACGTAATGCATAAACCGGGTATACAAAATAGGAAACATGATTTTATTAGTTATCCGCATTCAGCGGATAACTCCTTGTAACTGTCCTGTTTCTTTTTTTTTCACATTATTCTTTGGTCTTTCTCTCTCACTTTTTGTGCAGAGCGTATCTCTAAAACGTGTTAACATAACATTTCATAACACGTGAAGTTGTGCAATTTAAATTTAAACTTAGCAAAAGTTTAATTTATATCTTGCGCTAACTGTCTGTAGAAAAAAAATGGCATGTTTCACAAAAAGTTACGCGCGCACGCGCATTTAAAATTTGAAAATGCGAAAAATTAATTTCTAATCAACTTTCTATGCGTTTCATGTCTTTTTAAGCATTTAAAAAATTCCCGAGCGCAATTTTTTACGCGCGCGTGCGCACGTAGCGCACAAAACATATTTTTTCGGATGATTTATTTTTTTCCAGCCTTTTCTAGTAATTTTACCAATTTTTAAACAATTTCGACTTAAAATCACGTCATACGAGCACGTAGAATTGGATAATTTGAGCGCGTTTTTGATGAAAAAGTTCAAAAATTCTTCAAAATTATGCCTTTTTTTAAACAGTCGTAATTTCTAAACTAAACGGTAAAAATTATTTTTATTACATATTCTGGAAGTTGATGAGTTGTAGATATCGGATCATGCATTAATATGGCTAACCGGACATTGTGACGTCATCGTATGGCCACGCGAATCTAAAATATAGGATTTTTGTATCTTTCGTCATAGCTCATCACATTTAATAGAGCGCATCTCCACTTATTCGTTGTCCATTTTCACCCCGGTTTTGATATTTTCTAGGTCAATCAACTATCTTTCGCATAAGTAAAAAATATTTTAATTTTATGACGTCATCATGTCTAAAAATGTAAATAACGTGGGTCACTTATTTTCGTCTTTACAGTAAATTTCAATATGTTATAGCTCGTCAGAATAAAACGTGATAATCATGATTAAAACGTTTTCAGGAAGCTATTGGATTGTAGATACGAATTCATGTAAACATTTTGCCAATCGGATGTTGTGACGTCATCATATGGCCAGTTGAATAAAAAAAGTCGTATTTTCATATTTTGCGTAATAGTTCATCACATTTAAAAGGGCGCGCATCTATATTTTACGTATTCAAATTTCTTCTACACGGTAATATGTGGTTGCTGAGATAATGTCCTTCCGAAATTGCTATCTTAGTGTTTCATTTTGATACCGTCGCCATGTTAAAAATAAGAATAAACGGGGGGTCCCGTAATTTCACCTATTCTACACTGTATGTAACATGTATACAGATTATACCGTTTGCACTGTATATGCTATATGACACAAAATTGACAGAATTCAGCACTAACAGCATATGATATTCTTCAGTTCAGGTCATAATGCCGTAATCTACATTGTAAAATTTCAGGTCTGAAGCTAAATAAGTCAAGACAAAGGAAATGTGGATAGGTGGTGATAAAAGACAAAAACGAGTAACCCGTGCAACATAACATTCAACCAAGACCCTGTTAAGTTTATTGGTATTTATATTGGTTATGATAAGAATGATTATAATGCTAAAAAAACGGTATGAACAAATTTAGAATCTAGAGAAGAAAAAACCTAGGATAAAAGAAAATTATCGTTCTTTGAAAAAAATACTGTAATTAAAACACTTGACATGCCAAAAGCTATCATTCCTGAAATAAACAACATGATATTATATTAGCTCTATGACTGGGAAAACGGTAACTAAGCCCGGACCCAGGGGAAATGGAAATGTATCCAATTACAGTAACTTGTATCCAATAGAACATAACTTTAAGAATATTAATGCACTCAAATATGTAAATGAATTGCTTATAAATATGCTTAAAGCACGTTAGACTTGTCCCAAATGTGTATATATTATTTGTTCCACTCAAATTTGTTTACTTCGATTTTTGTCTGATAATACAGACTGGTGATACACGTATATAAATAGGCACATTGTACCACAAAGGGCAGGGTCTAGGTGGGTGTGAATTATTCACATTATCTCCGAATAATAATGATCCATTCAATCGAAATTAAATTGAAAACAAATATACTGTATTTTAAAAATTAGATACGGATTTGATGTTGGTGATATTTAGTACATGTAAAATGCAACCATCATCTTTTAAAACATTGGAATACATGGCACGTAATAAATAAAATCAATTATGATGTTATATGGCCTGCCACATCGGTAACGTATCGTAAGAAATCGTTTAAAGTAAGTGAATATATTTACAACAACAAAAATGAATGTACAAATGCAAAATGCTGTTAGGGTCGCGTCGTCCGGTCTTCCGCCGACAAAATATAAATACACCGCGCGTACGAGAGTAAAAATAGTGCACTTATGTGACCCACAATCGTCCAATAAAATGGCAAGAATCTATCTATTTAGGTGTTTATATAACAACACATAATGATGAAAGAAATAAAAATAAGAATAAAAAAAACATCTTTTACGATCTAATTTTAATTTGTCATATTAGTAAGACTCTGAGGTTATGAAGGTTGAATTAAATTAATTGCTTTTAATAAAATTAAATATATTATAATATAATTAATATTATATACCAAAGCATGGATTAAATTGTTCTTACCTTAAAACTATTTACTACTAAGACAAAAGTAGCAATAAGCACAAGAGCCGTCGTTGCTCGCATCAGGCCCATGATGTTGCCTTCGTAAACACTGCAAACCAGTGCCGAATATTTGTATAATAACCTTTTATATAGGTTTTAAGTTACTATTTTTTTTTTTCAACCACAATACATTTGATTGGCTGATTATCTTATTTTAAACAAAACTTCATGTATTTTTTTAAGGGTACAGTTATTCAAAGAAAAAGAAAGAAAACAAGGTAGGTTTTCCGTAAAACTTATTAAGAATTTAATGCAAATCAACAAGTTTGACAAACACCTATATTTTCAACCACATAAATATGATTAAAATGATTAAAACAGTGCAGTTAACCACTACAAGGAACTAGAGGGTTAACTCGCTTCCCTTCTAGGAAGTGTAGACGATGGTTCTCGGAATGATACTGACTCGGGTAAAAAGGTTTTAGAAGGACATTCTGGTAAAAGGTTATTTAATGTAATACTTTAATTTCAGACAAAGACGGTCCATAGAAAATGTTAACATTAACAAGACCAAAAGATTACAGTAGCTAGTACAATTAGCTCATTCCATTTCTTATATAAGGCAGAAAACGATTATTCCAGTCGCACAAGGCTGAATTAGCTACCCTACTCAAAAACGAAAACATTTTCTAATTAACTCATAGAATGAAGGAAGTCCAACAGAAACACACATACCACTGGCACTACATGGTTCATGTAACAACATCATAAGTGAATTGTTATAACATACTGGTATTGTAAATCATGTAGAAAAGCATAACAAAAAAACCAAACAAATCACAGACAAAGGAAACATTTTTATTTTGTTACTAAACATTTGTATTTGTCGTTGTTAGTGTATGTGCAAAATGATTAACTTGTAGGATGTTGTAAGACAATTTTATGCAGTCTACGAAGAGAAGAAGAGAAAAACGTCGTATATTGTTTAAGTAATAGAGTAATGTGATGGCGCTATTGACATCCGCTATGCTTGATTAATATCTGTGAATGACGTAATGCATAAACCGGGTATACAAAATAGGAAAAATGATTTTATTTTATTTCTACTCGTGTGTTCATTATGTATGCGTTAAGGAGTCTAGTATGCTATTGCAACAAGTCAGAGATGTGTAAATAAAATACGAATGAAGTTGTTTTGTAGGCCTACGGTACTTGTTAGAAGATTATTGACCGACAAAACAGTAAATCTTACTTTGACGTAGTCCCTTATGCAGTAATTTGAACCCTGCAATTGAATGTAGGGAACGTAATTCTAACCCGTCTACCACTCGTTGTTTTGATATACAGTCAGTGTTCGCCATGTATTTATTTGGGTAATTTGGGGAGCTGAACGAACCTGAGTCATCCATATTGTGTGTAATGTTGCAACCTTTGGTAAAGAGAAGGCAAATAAGTACAATTATTATACACGAATATTGTTTCTATTAACTTACTTAACTCGTCCTCGTCCATGCACACCATTCATCGTCTCACCATCTTTATAATAATCCGCCTCATCAACATCCTTGTCGCAACGTTTGTTGCCATCATATCAAAACAATTATAACCGTCATCATCACATCATTATCACACCATCGTTTTCATTACCATCATTTTATCAACATTACAACAGCATCATACTTGCCTCCCTTTTCAACGTAATTATCGAAATCTTCATTATTATCCTAATGTTACCATGCGTTCAGTTAATCACACTTACATTCAGCATTTGAGCATCTCTGTTCGGCGTCTGGTTTTGTACCTGGATTAAATTCTGAATCACCCAGTACTTGTTCGTCGACCGGTCTTTGACAAGTTAAAATTCTAGTTTTAATGCCATCACTGCATGTCACCGAACACTACAATAAGGAAAGTGTATTCATGATTTACTGTAGCAGAAAATCGACTATCGGGTAAAATTTCACTTTTAGTGGTACAATACTTCCATGAAAGTATAACCAAAAATTCTATCCAGTGTGATTGTTCATTTATTCTTAGACTTAAATAGATAATACAAGGGAAATTTATATATTTAATTTAACAACATATCGTCGTCGACACCACGAAGTGACACTAACCGCGTAATTGATAAAAACAGCGTTTCGAGAAAAACGCGATTGAAGAAACGAGCTTCACAAAACACACGATTTCGTCCTCAAAAAATGTCACTAAGATTTTTAATTTACATACATACAAAGTTAGATAATCCAGCTACCCATTACTTTAATTTAATGTTAATCATATTAATTAATTACCAAGTAAATTAAAGTTAAACATTAGTGTCACTTCGTGAAACCGAAAAATTCATTTCCCTACGTAGTTTACGCGTACAAAGTGACACTAATGCAGTTAGTGTCACTTCGTGAAACCGCAAATTCCATTTCACCGCGTATTTCTAGTGCGTTGGAAGTGGCACTACTGTGTAATTGATAGCTTTCCAATGCAATGATCTTACATCATAACAATTATGTATGGTCCTTGATAAGTGAACCCTATTATATATACATTGCAAACATTCATGTCTCTTTTAAGTCCTGCCTGCACTATCCGACATGCTTCATCTTCCTTTTCCATCACATTTTTGCTCAAGAACCATCTCTTCCTTGTTTATTACATGGCCATCTCCTCTGAGATGGCCATTTACCTCTGAGATGGCCATTTAATGTATTGTTTTCATTGATTTCCCTTTTGATTCTATTCATTTTTCCATTATTTTAGTTTGTTAGTTTTCATAAATTCTATTTATTTTGATTTAATTTTTAATTGCTGTATGTTATTGTCTTATCAAATTGCATTTTTGTGAGGTTCTCTCTATCTAAAGATCACCTTCGACTGGATGGACCACCCTAGTAAAATATTATTGATAAAATCAAACTTAATGTGACCAACATTAATGTGATGTGCTTATATGGACACAATGGCGTAATATCACTACCATATTTGGGCACATCACACTTTTTTTTTCAAACTAGTTTGATAGTGTAGACAGGATTACGTTATTTATAAATGAAACAACCACATCAAATAAATCTAAAAACATAGGTTGACCTACTTTAACACTTTTAATAAAAACTAAAAATGACATAGACATATAAAATAGGCCTATCTGGAATGTACAGTAAGCATAATGTACATATTCATATTTTTTTCCATATTAATAAATATTAGTTATTTTTTCAACATTGAACAATTAATAATTCAGTAATACAATTCTTACGCCAGTATTAATTTATATCAAAGATTATTCTCTATTGTTATAAATCATTAAATACTTAATCAATGTCGTTACATTATTTTTTTCTATTACCAGTATGCTTTTTAATTTATTCAATCCATTGTTCTGTGGTGTACACATCATCTAAAATGCTCATATAACATAAACACTTGCTACAGGCTGCCTACACCTCCCCTTTTTAAACCTTCCTTGGACTTGATACCTTCTCCCTTAAATTGATGTAGATAGATTGCTTTTGATCGAATTTCGGTTGTTCCCCCTTATCTTATTTTCTTGAAACTGTTCTGAAAACAAAAAACACATTTTAACAGTGATTTATTATTGTTAAAAATAAAGCAGAGTAGTTTAGCCTAGAGAGTCTACTCTAGCCAAGTAGTTGTACTACTAACTAGGCTACTACTACTATTCCCTGGGCATACACATACTCTAGTTTGTTAGGCCTAGGCTAGGCTTAGAGGACCTAACTAACTAGGCCTACTAACCGAATAATGTACGCCAGGCCAGAGGCTAGCCTAGTTAGATCTGGGCCAGCTAGCTATGCCTAAACGTCACAGAAAAGTAAAGTAGGCCTAGGCCTACCTATGCCTAGCTAGTACTAGCCTAGGCTAAAAGTGTGTCAAATTACTGTTTTATAAATTATAAAATAAATATATAATAGGCCTCAACATGACGGATGCCTGAGCGGACTAAAATTCTTTAAATAAACTAATTAACTTACCGTCTTTCTTGATAAAATGCAATGTTCTGGAGTGTGCGACCAGATCCTCCTAGCTAGGCTGTAGGCTAGGCCAAAACAGTAAACAAACGCGCAAAATTCATTACTCGTGTGGCGCTGGCAAGCACCACATACGGGTATTTAATAAATAGTGTCACTTCGTAAAAACGCAAATTCCATATGATGGTGTTTTTTGATATTGTCTAATTAATGTAATTAGTTAATTAATGATATTTGGAAGTTTAGATTTTGTGAAAACATAGAGTTTAATATACATAATCAAAATATCGGAAAATAAAAATTTTCAAAAATTACAGATTTTTAGGTTAGTGTGACTTCGTGGTGACGGTGACGATATTTATCGAGGATTACACAATCAGGTAAAAGATAAACCTATTTTACATTGTGGTTCTGTCTTAAATACAAAATAAATTGTGGGAAAAGGTTTTAGTTTTGTGAAAAGAAATGAGATCGATATGAAGCTTTAAATGAAGGAATTGTAGAATATTTAATTTCAGAGGGTAAGTTATTCCATATTTTACATGTTTTCCTTGTTGTTCGGCTCCTTTCATTCTGTATTCTACATTATACATGTAATATGGAAAATATTAGTTCTCGAATACACAGTACAGTAATTTCAGCGTAAAAAAACTGTACCGCAAGACTATGATACAGTAATACATCGTTTACAGAAACGAATAAATAGACACGATGATTTATGTAGTTAACTACAATTAGCACCCTGGCCCTGGGAATTACTTCCGAAAGAGAAACTTGTCACAAAATGAGTCCACATTTTTGATTTGGACTCATTTAAACAAACCCAATTTGTGTTTTGTATATAACATTAGAGTTGAGGGATGGGGAAGAGGATGGGTACAAAGAGGAACAATTTTGAAATATCTTCTTTATCCATTCAGTAACGAATATGTTTTCATGTGTTATAGGCCTATAAATAATATACCACTAAATACAGTAAAACATTAGCGATCGGATTTAATACTTTGTTAAAACTGTCACTGTCCTAGTTGATTGAAATAGTAAAGTATATGTAACGATACACCACTAAACGACGAATATATTTTTTGTAATTATTAATTAATACAAACGTTGAGAAGCAACTGTCAGTAATAAAGTTTATTTGTATATTATGTGTTTATATATCTAACAGTAGGGCCTACCCACACTCACAGTAATAAAGTTTAGCAGGAGGGGGTATCCGAAGGGGGACAAATTGCCATCCAAATTTGCGAGAACAGAATTTTGACACTAAGATACGTCTGAAACAATAATACACATACATCATATAACTGGCTTATTAATTGTTTTATTTGTAAAAATGAACACTCGAAACGTGTATACCGCACGTACAGAGAAGTTAAACATGATTAACTGAATAAGATAGGGCTAAAATGATTTTGAAATCAACATCACATGGATGCTCCGAGAAAAAATAGCCCTATAGGATTATAAACTGTGCTAGAGGGTGTAGGCGGGAGGGTAGATTGAATTTCTTACTTCAAAATTGTGGAGGTCTGGACCTCGTGGCGACCAAATTCAAGAGGTTGAAATTACGCCCTCTCTAGTATCAAAATAGAAATGTGTTCGACTGACACAATTCTTACTTTTTTGACACTAAGATACGTCTGAAACAATAGTCCAGTAAAGATAAGTCAAATATAGGGTGAACCTAGAACAAATTGCAACAGAATTTTTTTTTTCTGGTAAACATGGTTCAAATGAATATCATATCCAAAGTTTACCAAAATCTGACATCGGGAAGTGGGTTAATTTGCATAAATTCAAAATGGCCGCCATTTACTATTTTGAAGTCTCATATCTCCTTAACGGTTGGATTTAGACCACCTAAGTGCATTACGAGTAGATATAAATGTGATATTAAACATTCTAATTAGCATATTTAAATTCCCATATGAGATACCTATGACGTCATATGGTAGTTGTGACGTCATAAATTATGTTATAACTGTTTAAATGACATTATACTATGCGAACAATTTAGGAACTGCAAGAAAACATGTTTCTTAACATTCTCCTTGTTGAAATGAACATTATTTCCAAAGTTTACCAAAATCGGACATCAGGAAGTGGGTTAATTAGCATACATTCAAAATGGCCGCTATTTACTATACCATTTTGAAGCTCCATATCTCCTTAACAGTTGGTTTTAGACCACCTAAGTGCATTGCGAGTAGATATAAATGTGATATTAAACTTTCCAATTAGCGTATTTAAACTACCATATAACGTACCTATGATGTCATAAGACATTTGACGTCATGTTCTGTCACAATAATGCTCAATTGGCATTATTCTAAGGGAAAAATATAGAAACCGTAGGAAAAGATGTTTTTAATCCCATGAAAATAGTAGAACATTTAACACATTCATGTTAAGATCATGGGTATCAGAAGTTATTCGGCCACCCTTCACAACATGCAATAGAACATTCCAGTTAATTTTCTGCAACTGCATATATATCTCATATATATTTAAAGAAAAGAGATTCTTAATTCTGTAATGAGTCTTGGATTTAATAATTCAACCCAATCCTAAATATGGAGTTGGATCACAGTAAGTTTCCCATCCAAAGTACATACATAGAAAATGTAATGTTGGCGCCGTCAAAATACTTCCACCATACATGTAGGCACAGTAAGTCTACTTCATTGGCTTTTCTGATGTCTTTTTTAATTTTGGAATGAACAGTTCTTGCTTCGAATATAGTGCATCTCTCTGTTTCTTTGCAAGTGCAGAGCGTCTTAAGGAGCAAATTTGCAACATCTTTGTGTTTTCTTTAAGTACCAATTATTCCACTATTTTTTGCTTCTTCTGTCTTAAAACTCAATCGCTTTTTTAATAATGGCAAAGTAATATATTTAATAGATCCCCATCTGCATTCAAAGTTTCTGTTTTTCTGACATTTTCTGTCAAGGAAGTTGAATACTGTCTGTTGTCGAAAAATTAAATACTGTAATTAGTAGTGGCAAGTTGGAAAATTACTTTATTACCTTACTATAACAAAGACAAAGACAAAGAAATCTTGGAGAAGATGGTTAAGTCAATAAGTGATCTACCATATGAAAAAAGGTTAGAATATCTTGATCTTCAACCATTAGAGACAAGAAGACTACGAGGAGATTTGATTGAAGCTTTCAAAATTTTGAAAGGCTTTGAGGATATTGACCCAAAATATTTATTTAAATTGTCTCACAACATCAGAACCAGGGGACACAGCTTAAAACTATATCGTCCAAAACTTAGAGGAAATCTTATGTGCAGGGTCAACTTTTTTACCATCAGAGTCATACATCACTGGAATTCTCTGCCTAAATATGTAATACAAGCCTCTTCAGTGAACATCTTTAAGTCTAGACTTGACAACTATTTTCGGCTAGAAATGGAATCTAATAGGCACTAGCCTAAACTATTTCCATCAAACATTATGTTAAGTTAAGTTAAGTTACCTTAAAAACCCCTTTTGGATTCCGTTGATGTGTATCGTTAACTGATTAACGGTTCTTCATCCTTGTTGACACATTATTTAATGTCCTTGTTATATGCTCATTGAATCTTTGAAACAACATTCAAAAGATAAACATTATATGGACCAGAGAGTGTGTTTTCTCAGTATACTTTTTATTATGAAATGTTTGTATGGTCGAATTGATCTTAATATTCACGATTTTGTTGATTTTAATCCAAGGTATTCCGAATCAGTTATTTTTAAACACAAATATGCCAGAACCAATTCTTTTAAATATTCATTGTACACTAATTTTCCCCGTGTATGGCAAGAGATTCCTAATTATATTAGAGAACATTCTTTATTTAGTTTTAACACATTTGTGACAGCTCTCCGGTCTTATGTCAGGCAACTTTAAACTTTTTATCTTTTTTTTTATCTTTAAACAATCATTTTTATCTGTACATAATATTTATATATATATATTTTTTAGATTCAATTTTAATGATTGTTCAACTTGATGCCTCGCAGTTTTAAAATTTTTATATCTTTGTTTTTTTTATGGTTTACTTATATGTTCAAGTGCAGTATATGGAGAGCCATCTCGATAGTGCTTTGCACTCATGGCAATCCTCAGGGTGCTGCACCGCTGTCTTGTTGTTATGTATTTTTGTGCCTGAAAATTGAATAAAATAAAAATAAAATAAAATAAAATAAAAATGTCATAAAAAGTTGTTGTCTCATAAATGATCGACACCAAACAGATGCAATTTCTGGCAATGAAATAGCAACTTTGAAAGAGCAGAATGGAGATGCCGACTATACCGAAAACTACAGTATGACATTTATCATTATGTATCATCTCAATTCCCAGTTGGGGAATTGAGATGAGTTTGTGGGAATGATGGGTTTGAATAGCCTGACCCACAGACAATCGCCTCATTACAATATTTTTTTTATTTTCCTTTACCAATTTAAAGAGATAAAGTTCTAAAAGATGTAGTTTTAGGGAACACAAAACAAGATGTGCGCGTGAGTACAAATCAGTTTCGGAAATACAGTTGATGATCACCTTTCATACGGTTCTGTAGAACAACTAATTTCATAAGATTTTGTAAATGGAAACTTAATGATAAATTTCAACGGTTTTTACATATATCTACTCGTAATGCACATAGGATTCCTAAACCCAACCGTTAAGGAGATACAGGGCTTCAAAATGGTATAGCAAACAGCAACCATTTTGAATTTATTCTAATTGACCCCCTTCTTGAAGTCTGATTTTGGTCAACTTTGGATATCATTTAGTTCAGTTCATTTCAACAGGAAATTGTTAGAAAATTGTTTTCCTGCAGTTTCTACACTTTTTAGCATAGGATAATGTCATTTAAGCAGTTATAACATAATATATGACGTCACAACTACCTTATGACGTCATATTTACGTCATATTGTAATTTGAATGTGCTAATTGGGAAGTTTAATGTCACATTTATATCTACTCGCAATGCACTTAGGTGGTCTAAAACCAACCGTTAAGGAGATATGGGGCTTCAAAATGATATAGTAAATAGCGGCCATTTTGAATTTATGCTAATTAACACACTTCCTGACGTCCGATTTTGGTAAACTTTGGAAGTTATGTTCATTTCAACAAGGAGAATGTTAAGAAACTTGTTTTTCTGCAGTTTCTAAGTTGTTCGCATAGTATAATGTCATTTAAGCATTTATAACATAATATATGACGTCACAACTAACATATGACGTCATAGGTACATCATTTGGTAATTTAAATATGCTAATTAGAATGTTTAATATCACATTTATATCTACTCGTAATGCACTTAGGTGGTCTAAATCCAACCGTTAAGGAGATATGGGGCTTTAAAATAGCAAATAGCGGCCATTTTGAATTTATGCTAATTAGCCCACTTCCCGATGTCCGATTTTGGTAAACTTTGGATATGATGTTTATGTTCACCATATCAACCATATAAAACAAAAAAAAATTCTGTTGCAATTTATTCTAGGTTCAACCATATTTTTACTGGACTAATAATACACATACATCATATAACTGGCTTATTAATTGTTTTATTTGTAAAAATAAACACTCGAAACGTGTATACCGCACGTACAGAGAAGTTAAACTTGATTAACTGAATAAGATAGGGCTAAAATGATTTTGAAATCAACATCACATGGATGCTCCGAGAAAAAATAGCCCGTGGCAGCTGCGATACACAGCGCCAAGAGCAGCCCATGTGAGTTCGGAATAAACGGAATAAACTTCTACAAAAATACGTAACGTCAAATGTTATAAAAACAAATCCAACAATGCTCTACCTGAGTCAATGCTTAATCATGAATGTATAAATTTTAAAATGTTAACACCAACAAAAATAGAATGGCTTTCCAAGAGTTACACGACCAAACATCTTTAGGTTCATAACATGGACTGGTGCCTATTCTAGAATAAACGCCCTAAACTAACCCTGTTCAAATATGATACAGGTCAAACATCATCTTTCCTATGAAAGTTTCAAATAAAAAACCGAAGGCACAGCCTGGGCTGATGCCTGTTTAAATGTTATACAGTTCTACCATCAAGGCACAGCCTGGACTGATGCCTGCTGAAGTGTTATACAGTTCTACAATCAAGGCACAGCCTGGACTGATGCCTGTTTAAGTGTTATACAGATTTACAATCAAGGCACAGCCTAGACTGATGCCTGTTTAAGTGTTATACAGTTCTACATACAAGGCACAGCCTGGACTGATGCCTGCTTAAGTGTTATATGGTTCTACAATCAAGGCACAGCCTGGACTGGTGCCTGTTTAAGTGTTATATGGTTCTACAATCAAGGCACAGCCTGGACTGATGCCTGCTTAAGTGTTATACAGATTTACAATCAAGGCACAGCCTGGACTGATGCCTGCTTAAGTGTTATACAGATTTACAATCAAGGCACAGCCTGGAATGATGCCTGCTTAAGTGTTATACAGATCTACAATCAAGGCACAGCCTGGACTGATGCATGCTTAAGTGTTATACAGATCTACAATCAAGGCACAGCCTGGAATGATGCCTGCTTAAGTGTTATACAGATCTACAATCAAGGCACAGCCTGGAATGATGCCTGCTTAAGTGTTATACAGATCTACAATCAAGGCACAGCCTGGACTGATGCATGCTTAAGTGTTATACAGATCTACAATCAAGGCACAGCCTGGACTGGATTTCTCTCAAATTTTTTACCATGAATAGACATTTCAATAAAAAGCATATCTACAACATACATTTTAATTTTTAGCCTCCGTTGCCATGACAACGGTAAATTATTAAAATGTTGATGTTTTTGCCATTTTTCACAGATTTTCTATAGTAAAAAAGTACAAACTTGTATACTCATTTTAACCAAAAATACTTACAGTATACAGTTTTTGTTTATAGCAGTGTAAACAACATGTATTGAGTTTCATTTAATGTAGAAAAAAAAATTTACAAAATGGAGTTTGGTTGATACCATTATTTTAAAAAGGGGTGTTTTTAAAATATATTTTTTTTATAAAAGTATACATCATAAACGTACCTATAACTTCCAAAGTGGTGTTTTTATATCAATGAGGTTTTGTAATTTGATAGTCAATAGGTTTGTCAACAATAATCACGAAAAAAACACTGGGGTAAATTACGTAAATAGGTTTTGTGTTGCCAGGAAAATACGGAAAATAAACACAAAATATCAACAAACAAAACACATGAAACACAATTTATAAATATGGCTAATCCAATAATAAAATAATATGTGGCTTGTCATAATGCTACTAAAGTCATACGAATAGTTTAGATAAAATAGGAGAATGTGTTGCCAGGTTTATTTTAATTAATTTATAAATGTTTACATCTATTTTGTGTAAAGAGATACAGAAAGACCTCCCAAAAAATCTGACCTTGTAAATTGGTCATTTGAGGTCAAAAGGGGTCAGAATGCAAACAGGACAGGTCCCCACTTTACTACAACTATTAATGTTTGATCAAAATTTACAAGATAGTTCATAACAATTCTCAACAATTTTCATTTTTTACCTCTATTGTTACCTTAGCAACCATTTCTATGTGTAACTAAGGAAAGTAATTTAAAAAAAAAAGAAAAAAAATTGCGTTTTTATGAATACAAAGAATTGATTGCATTTGTAATTTTTCTCAATTTTACTTCTACTGCATTCTAATAATCTTAAAGTGATGACAAACTTGACCTTGTAAATTCATTCATTTTTAGGTCAAATGAGGTCAACATTTTATCATAGTAACTGTTTCTATGCGAAAATATTTTAAAAATATGGGTTTTTTCATAATTTACATTTTACATATTAAGGTCAAATGACATCAACATTTTACCTACAGTGTATTGTAGCAACTGTTTCTATACGCAACTAAGTACAATATTTTTAATATGGGGTTTCATGACTACAAAAAATTGATTACATACCTACTGCTTTCTCTCCAAATTTACCTATCTACTGAATCTCAGAAAATGTCTGATCTTGTGAAAGAGTCATTTGTTGGGTCAAATTATGTCAAAATGTATTATTTATGTTATCTTAGAACCTGTTTCTATGCGTAACTAAGGATAATTGTTTTTTAAAATACAGTTGAACCTCCCGTAAGTGGCCACCCTCGGGACCTGGAAAAGTAGTCTGCCGATAAAGGGCCAAAATCACGTATTATGGCTATGCACGATATTCTTAACGAAACGAGCCTCTCAATTTTCCAGCTAATTGTATTATTATTATTTATAATCAGGTGGTTTAGTTTTTTTAGCATTTTCAGACATATTTTATAAGCTTTTAACATATGAAAAATGGTCGGTCAAAATCTGTGTAGTTTTCTCATCTCTTCACAGTAATGTTTTTAAAACCACTTCGAAATAAAGCTAATATATAAAGAAATACAATAAACATGGATCTCTAATTCATAGGTCCATGCAATAAGTATCAGCGGGTGGCCGCTTTACGGGAGGTAATTTATCATACAAAAAATCTCATTTTTAGTATAAAAAGGTGCCCGCAGCTGCTTACAGGAGGTGGCCGCTTACGGTAGGTACCAAATGCACTTATTAGATAGAACAAACAGGCTTTTCAAAGTGCGTTCGTTAAGGGAGGTGGCCGTTTACGGGAGGTGCCCGCTGTAAATAAAATATGGGGTTTTCATGAATAAAAATAATCACAGAATCCTTACGAATATGACCTTGTGAAATGGTAATTTGAAAATGCTAATAAGGCATGCCTGCTAATAATCTACAAATTTAAATTTGTGTAAGATAAGTATGAAAAATCTAAAGAATATCTCAATTTTAGTTACCATAGTAATTGTTGCTATGCATAACTAAGGGAAATTAAATAATTATCAGATAATTATTAATTAATAATTACTACTGAATCCAACCATCACAGTAAAAAAAATATAGAATTTTAAACCAATATTTAATATAAGGTGTGATATTTTACATGCTGACCTTTAACTAACTTTATGTCCTATCTTTTGCATTGCAATTTTTAACTTGGGGTGGGTGGGGGAGGTGGTGGGATGGAGGAGTTTGAATCGGTCTATTGGTTGGGGCGATGGTAGCGGCAGTGTGGGTTGTACTTGAATGCATGAATTTGACACTCTATAGTGGATGATCGACCAAAGTGTTGCAGTTTATCTTTTTGTGGTTATTGTCGGGGTAAGGAGGGGGGGGGGGGGGGTGTAGCCGGAAGTGGTGGTGGATGGGCATGTGGGATCTGTTTAGGTTAGCAAATAAAAGAAGTAAAAAAATGAAAGAGGAGCTTCAAAAGAAGAGAGGTGTAATATGTTGCAAAGAAAAAAAATTCACAACGATATGATAATTTATTCAAATTTCCAGAGGATAAACCTATAAAACTGGGAATTACAGAATCTATAATTAAAAATATTGGTTTTTTTTTCTCACAACACAACTAGAATTATATAAAACATTAAGAATTTTTCTGACCAATGAGTTTCAAATCAGATAATACTAATATACCATGTTTTTTTTTTATAAAAATGCCTATGTTTCTCGCAACACTGCTTGTAGATTTTTAAAATACCCCAGTATTTTATTTTAGAAATCACTTATTAAACATTAGAACTACCTATTTGTAATAAATCAGCTAAAAAAAAAACACCACTTTGGGCGTTATGGTGAAGTAAAGTTTAGTTGCATTTAACAATTAAAAAAAGTGAAAAACACCCCTTTTTAAATAAATGGTATCTCCCAAAGTATGAAATCAAAAAAAAAAAAAAAATATGAAACAGGTACACAATGCATTGTTATTATGCATACACTAATTATTTTTTATAATTAAATGAACAAAACAAAAATATCATTCATCAAAGTAGTACCAATATCCATTTTAAAAAAACCTTAAAAAAGGACAAAATTTGTCAAAAACACAAATTTGGCCGTTGCCATGGAAATATGTGTGTGAAATAAAAAATACTTCATATTTGATTTCTCTCAACACATATATAGCCATGTGCAAAATTTGAAAGAAATCCATTTTTTTTTAGTCTGCCACTATTTTTGATATTTCTTTGATTCTTACAGACAATGGCTCTTAAGTGTTATACGGTTCTACAATCAAGGCACAGCCTGGACTGATGCCTGCTTAAGTGTTATACAGATCTACAATCAAGGCACAGCCTGGACTGATGCCTGCTTAAGTGTTATACAGATCTACAATCAAGGCACAGCCTGGACTGATGCCTGCTTAAGTGTTATACAGATCTACAATCAAGGCACAGCCTGGACTGATGCCTGCTTAAGTGTTATACAGATCTACAATCAAGGCACAGCCTGGACTGATGCCTGCTTAAGTGTTATACAGATCTACAATCAAGGCACAGCCTGGACTGATGCCTGCTTAAGTGTTATACAGATCTACAATCAAGGCACAGCCTGGACTGATGCCTGCTTAAGTGTTATACAGATCTACAATCAAGGCACAGCCTGGACTGATGCCTGCTTAAGTGTTATACAGATCTACAATCAAGGCACAGCCTGGACTGATGCCTGCTTAAGTGTTATACAGATTTACAATCAAGGCACAGCCTGGACTGATGCATGCTTAAGTGTTATACAGATCTACAATCAAGGCACAGCCTGGACTGATGCCTGCTTAAGTGTTATACAGATCTACAATCAAGGCACAGCCTAGACTGATGCCTGTTTTGGTACATACGAACGTCATGAACTCTGTCAATAGAGAGGTTTCGCAATCTTACGAATACGATAACGAAAACGGATACGTCACGCACACGTATTCGTTTTCGTAAGCCATAAAAAAATCTGTTTCTCATGGCAACGAAATATTGAGGCGCGTCCAAAATATGACTACGGTAAATTTGAGCGAAGCGCAGGTATGTGTTGCTTGGTGCTTGGCTGCCTAGGCCTAGCGTAACATCAAAGCGAGTGAGGACTTTAAAAACTGCTATTTATCTAAATTGACCTGGCATTTTAGTAAATTACTTTAGTAAATTACTTTCAATAAATCTATAATTATATTATAATCATGAATCATTCCTATTCAAATGCAAAATGTGCAAAATAGATCAAAAACTATACTCGTTTTGTAGTTACGAATATGACTGGTGATATTCGTCAACACGAATACGCTTTACGAATATGAAATGGGGATCAGCTCAAAAGTGTCACAAATGTGTGACGTATCCGTTTTCGTTATCGTATTCGTAAGGTTGCGAAACCTCCCTATTGAAGCTCTATTTTATACAACAAAGTCCTTTTGTGTAGGTTCCTGTTCGGTCTAAGTCCTGTTAATAACATACAGTATGTGGTACTTATTTTATTGTTTCTTTAGTTGTTGCTCAAAGTTATGCAATCAGGTCGTATGTATCTTTTGTAAGCATCGCTTTTTCAGTCTTTTGTATTTCTTTGTCGTCAATTCCCATGGTATGAAGTTGTGTTGCTCTTCCAATTCTGAATGAGTGCGTGTTGTATCGTACATGATCTAGTCCTGCATGTAATGTTGGTTGCTTAAGAACATGACTCATGTGTTTCCTTTGCAGGGGACTGCCTCCTTTGAATATGAAAAACTGACCACCAATGTTTGGTCTGACTAGTAAATACCTGGCCAATGCTTTGACTGGGCATAGTGGACTGTCATGTTTTGCATTAATAGTGTACTGTTGTGAATCTCCTGTGTGGTGCTTGTATGACCGGAATCGTATTTTAATGTGATTGTTTTGTATTTCGATATCTTTATACTTAAGAACATGCTGTGGATTGGTGGAGACAACAACCTCACTCGCTCTTGCACACAGGTAGTAACATGTTAGGAAAAGAGCCTTGTATAACGTCACACCGTATTTACTGACCAAAGTTAGCTGTAATTGTACAATCAGTTTTGTCAAAATTGTTGTGGTTATAGGTAGGAGTGGTTTATGTGGTTTTGTCTAAACAAAAGAACATTTTCCTGCACCCCGGAGTATGATTGATAGTAATGGCGAGTTTGTTGGGTCTGGTTTGTTGTTGATCTTATGAATGAAAGCTATATAGCACTGAGGTAGGTTCTAATTGTAGCTTTTGCCAGGCCTAATGAAAAGAGATGGCACACAAAAAGTGAAACATGTTTTGAAGTCGTAGGTGTATGATAAGGGAGTTTGTGTTGTTTCAAAAACTCTATAAACACTTTCCAGCTTCTACAGTATGAAGCCCTTGTGCTTGTTGTTGTTGAATCTTGGATCAATTTTGTTTGAATGCGACAACGTTCTTTGGTAGCAGGTGGTGTGGTATATTTAGGGGCGATGTGTGCATACCGAATTGTTCCAGCAACTCTGGAGTCACCTGTGAACGGGAAATAGAATCGCTTAGGACATTTTTAACACCTGCTATATGTCGTGCTGTTAAATGTATATTAGTTATTCAATTCAATTCAATTTCATTTTATTTCGGAAATATCATCCATATAAATAAACTTATATAGTATCCCGTTCAGTCTGATGAATAATTCATAAATTAATTAATGAATATTAATATATTAATTATGAGGGTACTATTTATGAATAATTAATATTTTAAAGGGTATTATTTATGAATAAATGAATAAATTAAATAATTATGAGGGGTACTTTTTATGAATAATTAATATTTTAAAGGGTATTATTTATGAATAAATTAATTAAGTATAATGGGGATAGTTTTATGAATATTTAATAATTAAAATAGTATTATTTATGAATAAATGAATACATTAATTAAGTATGAGAGGGGGTAGTTTATGAATATAATTAAAATGATATTATTTATGAATAAATGAATAAAATAATATGTGGTGGTATTTTTATGAATATAATTAAAATGGTATTATGTATGAAAAAATGAATAAATTAATTAAACGTAATAAATGTATTACATAATGTTTAAATAAATATTTACATTTAAATATTAAAGATAATGTGCTTACCTTCATTGAGAAGTCTGATGTACAGTTTAATGAATAAAATCTACAAGTTTAATCAGCTTTGATTACTGTTTTTTATGTTTGTATAAGGACAAAATCATAACATGAAATTAGTTTACAGGATGTGAAAGCGTGGATAGCTTATTTTTTCAAATCCTGTGATTTTAGCGGGTATGTGACGTCATCCGGCAGTGAACCAATAAGATTCCTTATAAACATAGCGCTAATGAAATAATCTACGAATAAGAATTCGTTGTTCTTGTTGAATTAATCTACCAATCAGAATTTGTTGTTTTTGTAAGCTTAGCGATTTTAGTCCAATGAATAAGTAATGAGATGTTTAATATTCGTGAATATTAATATATTTGTATTAATATGAGGGTGTTTTAATGAATAATTAGTAATTGCATTGGTATTTTTTCTCTGAATTAATGAATTAAGTATTATATATGTAAATTGTTTTATTTTTTTACAGAGTACCTGATTTACTATATATATACAGATTGTTATATCTGTGCTGTATCTAATCGAGTAAAGATACACAAAGTTTCACATCAACACGGCACAGCAGTACCTTCAAATCGGCTCTTTCAGCGGCCAAGACAGTTCACACCGAAGAGATCAATTACATCTACCGATCGTGTTATCTTGAATGAAAAGAAATATGTTGTGGCTCAACTATGGGGTGAAAAAGCGTTTGTTTGTATTCGTGAGTTTTTTCAAACAGGGTATAAATTTAACGGTTGATCAATGGTACGATTTGCTGGAATAAACGGAGCACGTAGATGGTATGATTGCTGAAGTGATAGATTCTGGAAATTAATAATAATTCATAAAAAATAATTCATTTTACCGATAAGACTGAATACATTATTAAGAATACAGGTAGTGGGACCCTTTATAGGATGTTCGAGATTTGAAGTTTCAACATATTACAATCAGGTTTCTATACGAACTGAGCTGTGAAAAACAAAGACTTTGCTTCTTTCAACGTGTACTTTGATACTTCTTACTAAACCATGGATAGTGCGTCTAAACGATTCAAAATCTGTGAAGTTGAAGAAGAAAAATCAAAACCGGTAGAAGTAATAATCATTAGCAGTGATGAAGAAGAAGACGACGATGATTTCGAGAAAACCCGTTATGCTGCAAACCATACAGAAGTGATTGTTATCAGCGATGATGAAGAAGAAGAGGAATCTAACGAAGCTATTGTTATAAACGAAGAAGACGTATCCTATAGCCAAGAAGGTACACATTCACAAACTTACGACGGCGACTGGACAATCTTACCAGCAAGCGAGTATGATTCCGATGAAGAAGATCTATTGCCTATAGACACTGACTGTGACATGGTGTATTATGCCTACGTCGATGAAGTTGAAAAGGAGCTGCAGTGGTTATCGTTCAAAGACATTATTACAAAAACATTTTTAAATTCACTTTTAAATTTGTGCTCGAAAATAGGAAAAGACTATTGCTACGGGTGTATGCTTTCAAGATGTAGCCAGAAAGATCATGACATTTGTCTTTTACCTGTAGAAGAATTTGTGGAAGTAACACTGCAAAAAGCTTTAGATATAAACGAAATTAATGAAGCGAAAGTGTATGAAAAATTGCTATTTATGTTTCCAGGGTTTTTTTACCGAAAGACGTTACAAGAAATTCACCTTTTTTGTTGTTAAGAGTCCGCGCATGTTTTACATAAAGTTTGATCGGTACGGAAGAACGGGGTGATATAGATTTTTAGGTGCCTCAATTGTGCATTTAACTACGGCAAAATAATCATCGATGTTTGTAGATAGGTTTTTCGTAGCCATTAATTCAGGATGACCAACAGGGTACAGTACTTATTCACGTATGGGTATAAAGAATTAAAGTCAACATAATGAATTTCCTCGTCTTCTTTGGTTTCGCGATACAATCGAGAGGCATTAGTTCGACCGCCGAAGAAAGCCTCCCTAGGATCAAGTTTTTCGTGAAGGTAAGGTACGTTGAAAATCTGGGTTTTCTCCGCGAGAGGTAAGGAGTCTTTCAGAATTTTCCAATCATGTTTACCCATGGTGTAAAAATCTACCTTTACCGTACCAGGATACATCTTTTCGATAAGTTCATGATTTGCGATTTATCTCGAGGATTTGTTAACAGAACAATGTAATGAGCATTTAGAATAATTGTGCGAATTTCTTTAGATCCGTAGAAAAAATTTTGCATGATGAAAATAACGGAGATATTTCTATGATGTGAACCTTTTGTGAAGATGTTAACCACTCGCTTATCGCTACTGCATTCTGTCATTAAATCATCGATGATAACCAAATGATTTTTTTTTCTCGAATCGTACGATTCTATAGATTCCATAGGAATACCGTCAACAACTTTTATATTTCGAATAGTTTTACTCAATTCACTAAACAAAGATTGATATTCACCGTAACACCATGTGATATCGTCAAAGGGCTTATCGAAATATTCATTTTCCAACAATTTTCTGACAAACACTGATTTTCCGGATGAAGTTGGTCCACTGATTACAGCGGTGGAAGGTGTTACCAGTTTTCAAATCATTTTCGTATTACGTCTTTTCAGTCTTTATCATCGTTTATATAGTGTAATTAATTTGTAACATTAACACACACTTACGCACACACAAAAACAGGACAGGAAAGAACTTCAATAAAATAAAACTTAGTTTCTGTTTTTTTTTCTTTTATTTATTATCATCAAAATCAAAATGGTGAATAGTTACCAGTACAATGAGTATATAATAGTATTTGTATCAAGAAATGTAAGATATGAAAATTAACAACTAACAAATGAAAATTATTTTGTTAACAATAACTGAAAACAACAATGCTTTCTTCAATTTATTAACAAAGTCTTGGTAATTTAGTGAGAGGCATAGGTATAAATGAAAGGGAATCGATGAAACGTGTTTTTGTTTCCTTAGCACGAATGGAGATAGCTTTTCCTCCTCTACAGACATCGGGGAGAATACCTTTTTCGTATAAATATTGAAAAATGAAATAACTATCATATCCCTGGAAGTTATGTGCAATTCATGTAACATTTTCTTTGTACTCATAATGTTTAAAAACATAATCGCAGAAATCATTGCAGGCTTTTTTACCGTAAAAAGTAAGCGTTTTTTCACCGCAAATTTCACACTCATCGGAATCGATATCATTATTAATACATTTTAAAGTCCAGTGTGCATTCAAAGACAAAAAAAAAATAAATAAATAAAATTTAAAAAAATAAATAATTTTAATAATAAATACTTGGCTACTGAAATTTTTCATTTGAATTTCGTTTTGAATATTTTTATCATCAGTTTTTGTTTTTCAACGATTTTTTGCATGTAACATTTATGATCGGAAGATGCAAAAACATTGCAAACTCTGCAAAAGTATTGTTCATATTTGTGATTTGTTCTTATCACCCGATTACAGGTCTTACAAGTTTTAATTTTCTTACAAGTTGATGTTTCGCATTTAATATGATAATCAAAACTCGCGTTTAGAATATTGCAATCACTGCAATCAACAGAAACCTTAGTTTCCTTTGCCGGTAAGCAGACTTGCACAGTTTACACGTATATTTACAAGTACGAGCTTTGTTTACATTATAACCGGTGAAACATTTGGTACAAAAAAATTTGAATTCAAAAAATACATTAATTTTACAGATTAAATCAAAGTGAGAATCGTGATGATACAGATAAATTTGTTTTTGTTTAAATTCACCGCTAAAAATGACAGAATGTAAGTTATCTTTTGATATTACTATAATTTGGTAATTTGGTAGAACGGCTTGAAACTTTTTCAACTCACCGATACCACAAATACCTGCATTAACACCGGCATTTGTTAACAAACAATTAGCAGCTCTAAGCTGTTGGTCACGACCGCGCCTAATGTTATCCCATCTGGACTTATTACTGACGCGGTCTTCGAAAGATGAAATACCAGTAACAATAGCCTAGCACATGTTCTCACTGCTATCACTAACAATTCTAATTAGGCAACGTGACTTGTTAAATTCTTTATCGATACCCTTTCTAACAAAGGTACCGCCTATAGGCATCCTCATACGAATTACGTTAAATTTCAATTTATCATCCGATTTGGATTGTAAAACTTTTAAAATTGCATTGAAAATTACATATCGGCTGTAAGATGTTCCCTACGACTAAAAGGAATTGAAATTGGTAATTCCAAACCTTCGGCTTGAATGACTATTCTTAGATAATCGTTATCGCTTACATCTTCGCAAAGATTAAAAATAATGTGATTAAAAATACAGTAAAATGTAGAAAGAATATCTAAAATACGAACATTATCTAAATTTCTAAAACTAACGCTGTAATCATTAATAACAGAATTAAACCTCTCATTAAAACGATCGGTCTATCTGACAATATTACACAAATCGTTAATAGGTACCTCTTCCGCTGTTGCCTCTTCTTCTTCTTCCTCTTGCTCATCATCAGAGGAAGAAAGAACTTCATCTTCTTTCTCATCATTCATTCGTTTTCTTTTCTTATTGTTTCCACCAACTTGAAGAATGTTATTCAAATTATGAGCAGCTTCCATAGCATCTCCAAGGGATCAATAATGTCTGTATCAAAGGAAACATCATGATTTTCGAGATCATCTAAGTTAATTGATGAGTTCAAAAGATGTTCCAAAACATCAACATCAGGTAAATCTTCTTCGGCTTGAGAATTATGACGGGTAACAGAAACATCTTCTTCTTTGTCCAAATCCACAGCAATATTGGAAGGATTCAGATTCAGAATGGCCTGAATCGCTTCCTCACATGCCTCAATTCTTGCGTGAGAATTATGACGAGTAACAGAAACATCTTCTTCTTTGTCCAAATCCACAGCAATATTGGAAGGATTCAGATTCAGAATGGCCTGAATCGCTTCCTCACATGCCTCAATTCTTGCGTGAGAATTATGACGGGTAACAGAAACATCAACATCTACAGCTACATCTACATTCGGCATACCAATTAGATTTGAATGTGTAACGTCGTTAATATTAAAATTCTCAATCAGCATATCGTTCTCAGCAACATCCAAAGCATCCATCACATCCTTGTCTAGGCTTTCCAACACATCTCGTAGTTGAGAAGAAGAAATATCCGAATTAGCCATTTCGTTAATTATATCAGTGATAATACTATAACGATGAGAAATAAAGATCGGTAAATAACCTTTTTCAAACTATCTATGTAGAAACTGCAAGAGAATGAATAACACACAATTCGTTACACTTATATATTGATGGAATACCCTTAAAATTAATGCGGTTATGTAACTAAACGAAAAGACAAAAGGATAAAAAACAAATGATTTAATTAAATAACTTTTAATGGTAGATTATTTCAACAAGAACAACGAATTCTAATTTCATTAGCGTTATGTTTATAAGGAATCTTATTGGGTCATTGCCAGATGACGTCACATACCCGCTAAAATCACAGGATTTGAAAAAATAACCTGTCCACGCCTCACATCCTGTAAACTAATTACATGGTAAGGCAGCGGATTGATGTTATGATTTTGTTCTTATACAAACATAAAAAAAAAACAGTAATCAAAGCTGATTAAACTTGTAGATTTTATTAAGCACATTATTTTTAATATTTAAATACAATTTACATATATAATACTTAATTTATTAATTCAGAGAATAAAAACCAACGCATTTACTTATTATTCATTAAAACACCCTCATATTAATAAAAATATATTAATATTCATGAATATTAAAACATCTCATTACTTATTAATTGGACTGAGATCGCTAAACAAATTAATTTATTCATAAATAATACCATTTTAATTATTAAATATTCATAAAACTACCCCCCTCATACCGAATTAATTAATTCATTTATTCATAAATAATACCCTTTAAAATATTAATTATTCATAAAAACTACCCTTCATAATTAATTAATTCATTTATTCATAATAATACCCTTTAAAATATTAATTATTCATAAAAACTACCCCTCATAATTTATTTATTTATTAAATTATTCATAAATAATACCCTTAAACTATGAATTATTCATAAATAGTACCCTCATAATTAATATATTAATATTCATTAAATAATTTATGAATTATTCATCGGACTGTTTTATTTATTTTTTTATTTCAACTTTATTTATAGAGGGTAACCCTTCCAGCTGAACCCGCAGGCCAGCTGATATTCAGGGGCCCACTTAAAAATGACAAAATATATAAAACTATACTTAACTAATACAAATCTACTATATACATTTAAATTTAAAACAATTATATAAAAAAATAATTATCCAAAAAAAAAAAAATTCAATTAGACAATTACGATAAAATGTGTTTTTTTAAATTAAATTTAAACGAGTTAATATTGGTACATTCTTTTAAAACAGAAGGTAATACATTATATAAAATACTAGCAGAATAAATAAAAGAGCGCCGGAAACATTCTAATTTAACTTTGGGTACCAGTAAGTCTCCCCTGGAAGCAGCCCTAGTCCTCATAGAGTGTATCGGAACAGTGGAAAATCGTTGGGTGATGTATCGAGGGGCAATATTGTTCATAGCTTTAAAAGCTAGGCAGCCTACCTGGTACTGCACCCTCTGTGACACATTCATGATGTGTAGAGATGTTAGAAGAATGTGACTGCTGGTGCGAAGTGGAGCTTGAAGAACTACGCGCATAGCGCGATTTTGAAGTTTTTGAATCTTATTAATGTTTGTTTTACTTCCGGTGCCCCAGAGAAGAGCTCCATAGTCAATGTGTGGTAAAATTAATGTTTGGAAAATAAATGTAAATATAAATGTTCATCGGGATACTATACTACCTATATTATGTATGAGCAATATGAATACTAGAGGTCTAATTATGTGCATGACATTCGCGTTAGAGCTTGTTTTACCATTTATATGGTAGATATTAGGCATGTTGTTTGTGTTGAATACAACGTGTGAATTAGACAATTGTTATGCAAATAATGATATCATGAGATAAACAGGGTACAATTCTAATACCATGATATCTAGGTTTTTCCAACTGTTCGGCTATGTACCCACTATCCAGCTATTTTGAAATGTTGCCCCAAATCCCACTTTCGAGGCATCAGAATAAAAATGAAGGCAAGCGGAATCTTTTTTCTTTAATGTCTTAATTAATGTGGTTCCATTGTAGTGTTCTAGGAAGCTAGCTTAAGTTTTTAGGTCTTCTCGAACCCCAAGGGAGATGTTGAGAATGTCATCGGGATTTGTTTTTCCCCTGATAAGAGCGTACATTCTGGAAAGGAATGCACGGCCAGATGCAATTACACAAGTGGCAAACTGAAGCTTACCAGTAAGCGATTGCATTTCTCTGAGGGTGATATGTTTTGAAAGTGACCATTTTAAAACTTCCATTTTATACTTCCCAAGTTTTTCTTTTGGAAATCTGACTACCATGTCTCTAGTGTCCAACTCTATGCCCAAAAAGGTCAATTTGGTTGTCGGTTTTACTGTTTTTCCGGGTGAAAGGGGGAGACCAAATGATTCAGCTAATGCCAGCATGCTTGATAGAGACTTTTGTCACGCCTGAAATGTGTCTTCAATAAAGAGGAAGTCATCTAGTACTTTAACAATGTTTTTGCAGCCTAGCTTATGAATTAGAATCTACTTTATCCCATCTGAAAATGTTTCAAAGATTCTGCAAGACGATCCACATCCCTGGGGTAAGACTTTTGTCATAAAATAAAACCAATGTGATGGTATTGTGTGGGGTGCAGAGGTATTAACCTAAATGCATCTTTCATGTCACTTTTTGCAAGGTAAGCAGGATAATTAGACATTGTATTATTTTTACTGCAGTAGCAATTCTCTTATAATGTACCGTTTTGTGTTGTTGGA
The DNA here is from genome assembly GCF_963402885.1 of Antedon bifida. NCBI lineage: Eukaryota > Metazoa > Echinodermata > Crinoidea > Comatulida > Antedonidae > Antedon > Antedon bifida. The sequence goes on from NC_136232.1 coordinate 19,034,365, forward strand.
GAATGTTATGGTTAACGGACCTCTCGTCATAGAGGGAAACGAGAGATTAAGCAAAAGTATTTATTTTCCTGGTGTGGATTTTTCTCTTAGTTTTAAAGATGTATTGTCCCCCTAAAAAATAATTTTTTACATTTTTGTTTTGAATATGCCATTTTAATATCACATAATAGTTATTCACTATGACCAAAAACTTGAACCAAAAAAAAAACATTTTCCACCAAAAAAATGTAATTTAAAGCAAAATATACCTAAATTGTCTGGAAAACAATGGTTTTTGGTTGAAATTAACCATTTCTTTTGTCTTTTTATAAGTGAAATAATTATTTTTGATGATTTTTTTTCTACAGAAGTGAATAACTTTATTAAAACTGTGAAATTGCCTATTCAAAATCTGATTTTATTAATCTTTATTTTTTCATGTTTTTGGGGGACAATACATCTTTAACGTAGATGATTTAAAGTTCTCAAATGGGGTTGTGGGGAAAAAAAGGTCCTGCAATTCGACCCATGGTCAATTCTCTGAGAATCATATGATATACAATTTTGGGTTTGCATAGTGCTGTTGGAGAATTTATTACAATGAAACTGCTTTCGGGACCCTCATATTGTAATTGGAACCCATTAGTAAATCAATTCACTAAGTGGTCTCGTCCTTCATAGCCTTTGAGGAGGATGTTTAGTTTCTTTACTCTTATAGGTGTTGGAAGGTGCGAGGCTTTCCTGAGTTGTGTTTGTATGGGTGGGGGGGGGGGGGAGGGTGTTGACATGGTTTTATATTGAGGTTGTGTACCTTTTTTGCACAAGAAGTATGGGTGTGGTCGCCCGTCTTTGCATATCCAGCTATTGTGTGAATATTTACATTGTCGTCGGCTGGTGCATCTTTGTGTTGTATTATGGTAGAGTTGACAGTATCCTGTTGGTATTTCAGATCTAGGACGGTGGTAGGTTTTCTTATTGTATGTGTCAAAGGAGCGAAAATTGCTTGGTGTGCGAAATGTTTGTGTCTGTGTTGCCAAATTATGCATAAGGTCTCCTCGGACAGTGGCCCAGGAGCATTTTGTGTGTTCTCTGGCTCTCCGAAATCCTATGTCATATGATCTCCAAGCATTTGCATTGTTTTTCATCATGATATTTATTTGTTTTGCATAGGTAAATATGTCATGTGTGTCACTTGGGTGGAAACTTAGATAAATGGTCGCAAAGTCATAGAAGGTGTTGGACCACTCATGTTCAGATAGTTGACGTTTTCTGGCTTTCGGCACCATTTGAAAACCCCCGTTATATTGTAATGTATATGTTTCACTGATTTCTGGATTGGCGAGTTCCAAAAAATCGATGTATTTGTGTTCTTTTATCTTTGCTTTTAGCTTGTCTGAATGGTAAGAATATTGCAAAAGAAAGTAGTTAATCGCATGCACAAAATGTAGCTGTGTAATGTGCCACACATGAAATGAAAAAATCAAAGTAATGTAAATAAAATACCTGTATGTAATACAAGGCAATATGCAAGTAATGTATCATCTACATAGTAATGTAGCAGTGTGAGATGTCCTCACAAATGATTTACTTGTATGTAATACCAGGCAATATGTAAGTAATGTATCATCTACATAGTAATGTCCCAGTGGGCACAGAACATAATTTCAACGTTGAATCAACGTTGAAATATAGTTGATTTGTTGAAATCATGTTGTCAGCGTATTTCAAACGTTGAATCAACGTTGAAATAACATTTTTTCCCTAACTATTTTTTTTACGTTTATTAATAAACATTGAATCAACGTTGAAATAACATTTTCTTTTCAATAAAATGTTTATGTTCATTTATCAATGTTAATCAAACGTTGAAATAACATTGTCTTTTTAACTAGTAATTTACGTTAATTTATAAATGTTGATTTAACGTTGAAATAACATCGTCTTACTAACAAATGTTTTATGTTAATTTATCAATGTTGATCCAACGTTGAAATAACATTGTTTTTCTAACAAATGTTTTACGTTAATTTATAAATGTTGATCCAACGTTAAAATAACATTGTATTTTTAACTAGAAATTTACGTTAATTTATCAATGTTGATCCAACGTTAAAATAACATTGTCCTTCTAACTAGTAATTTACGTTAATTTATCAATGTTGATTTAACGTTGATATAACATTGTCTTTCTAACTAGTAATTTACGTTAATTTATCAATGTTGATCCAACGTTGAAATAACATTGTATTTTTAACTAGTAATTTACGTTAATTTATCAATGTTGATCCAACGTTGAAATAACATTGTCTTTCTAACTAGTAATTTACGTTAATTTATCAATGTTGATCCAACGTTGAAATAACGTTGTATTTTTAACTAGAAATTTACGTTAATTTATCAATGTTGATCCAACGTTGAAATAACATTGTCTTTCTAACTAGTAATTTACGTTAATTTATCAATGTTGATCCAACGTTGAAATAACATTGTATTTTTAACTAGAAATTTACGTTTTATTATCAATGTTGATCCAACGTTGAAATAACATCGTCCTTCTAACTAGTCATTTACGTTTTATTATCAATGTTGATCCAACGTTGAAATAACATTGTCTTTCTAACTAGTAATTTAAGTTAATTTATCAATGTTGATCCAACGTTGAAATAACATTGTCTTTCTAACTAGTAATTTAAGTTAATTTATCAATGTTGATCCAACGTTAATATCACATTGTATTTTTAACTAGAAATTTACATTAATTTATCAATGTTGATCCAATGTTGAAATAACATTGTATTTTTAACTAGAAAATTACGTTAATTTATCAATGTTGATCCAACGTTGAAATAACATTGTATTTTTAACAAGAAATTTACGTTAATTGATCAATGTTGATCCAACGTTAAAATAACATTGTATTTCTAACTAGTAATTTACGTTAATTTATCAATGTTGATCCAACGTTGAAATAACATTGTATTTTTAACTAGAAATTTACGTTAATTTATTAATGTTGATTCAACGTTGAAATAACATTGTCTTTCTAACTAGTAATTTACGTTAATTTATCAATGTTGATCCAACGTTGAAATAACATTGTATTTTTAACTAGTAATTTACGTTAATTTATCAATGTTGATACAACGTTGAAATAACATTGTCTTTATAACTAGAAATTTACGTTAATTTATCAATGTTGATCCAACGTTGAAATAACATTGTCTTTATAACTAGAAATTTACGTTAATTTATCAATGTTGATCCAACGTTGAAATAACATTGTATTTTTAACAAGAAATTTACGTTAATTTATCAATGTTGATCCAACGTTGAAATAACATTGTATTTTTAACTAGAAATTTACGTTAATTTATCAATGTTGATCCAACGTTTAAATAACACTGTATTTTTAACTAGTAATTTACGTTAATTTATCAATGTTGATCCAACGTTGAAATAACATTGTCTTTCTAACTAGTAATTTACGTTAATTTATCAATGTTGATCCAACGTTGAAATAACATTGTATTTCTATATAGAAATTTACGTTAATTTTATCAATGTTTATCCAACGTTGAAATAACATTGTATTTTTAACAAGAAATTTACGTTAATTTATCAATGTTGATCCAACGTTGAAATAACATTGTATTTTTAACTAGTAATTTGCGTTAATGTATCAATGTTGATCCAACGTTGAAATAACATTGTATTTTTAACTAGTAATTTACGTTAATTTATCAATGTTGATCCAACGTTGAAATAACATTGTATTTTTAACTAGAAATTTACGTTAATTTATTAATGTTGATCCAACGTTGAAATAACATTGTCTTTCTAACTAGTAATTTACGTTAATTTATCAATGTTGATCCAACGTTGAAATAACATTGTATTTTTAACTAGAAATTTACGTTATTTTATCAATGTTGATCCAACGTTGAAATAACATTGTCTTTCTAACTAGTAATTTGCGTTAATTTATCAATGTTGATCCAACGTTGAAATAACATTGTATTTTTAACTAGTAATTTACGTTAATTTATCAATGTTGATCCAACGTTGAAATAACATTGTATTTTTAACTAGAAATTTACGTTAATTTTATTAATGTTGATCCAACGTTGAAATAACATTGTATTTTAAACTAGAAATTTACGTTAATTTATCAATGTTGATCCAACGTTGAAATAACATTGTCTTTCTAACTAGTAATTTACGTTAATTTATCAATGTTGATCCAACGTTGAAATAACATTGTCTTTCTAACTAGTAATTTACGTTAATTTATCAATGTTGATCCAACGTTGAAATACTAACATTGTATTTTTAACTAGAAATTTACGTTATTTTATCAATGTTGATCCAACGTTGAAATAACATTGTCTTTCTAACTAGTAATTTACGTTAATTTATCAATGTTGATCCAACGTTGAAATAACATTGTATTTCTAACTAGTAATTTTTTTCAAACAATTATTATGTTTGTTTTTCAATGTTATTCCAACGTTATTTTAACGTTGAAATCCAGTTGTCATTTTCAAATGAAATTGAAATTATGTTGTTTTTTCAAACTATTCAAATTATTATTTTTGTTTTTCAATGTTAATTAAACATTAAATAAAGTTAAATTCTATTTAATACTTTGGTTAAAATGACATGTTTTTAACGTTAATATTAAATAATATGTGTTTAAGTACGTTGCCATTGATGTTTCAACGTTAAATTAACATTAGATTTCAGTTGGCGTTTTTTTTTATCATCCTTTATTGTAAAACAATAAATGTATGATGTAGCTTGATTATTGGTTATTTAGGAATTTTAGATTGGCAAATATTATTGTCTCTGTATAATACAAAAATGTTCTAGCTAGAAGTTGTGTTGAAAATCGAATGATCCTTTCATGCAAGATCAAATTTCATAAGATACGAGCTTGTCATTGGTTAGTTTCGTTTTGATCAAATTTTGAAACTGGTGTCAGTAATTTCGACGTAGGCTAGGCCTGGTGTGTAGAAAAAAAGGCTCATCATTGAAATTGTCAAATAAGTATGTTTTCAGGTAGGAAAACAATCTTTTTTATTTGTAATCTACTAATTTATAAGCTTAGAGCTTGACTATTTTACCCTTATCAACAGCTAGCCTCTAGTCTAGTAGGCCACACATGCATAGCTAGGCTATAGGACTAGGCCTAGGCCTAGAGGTAGGCTAGTAGGCTAGGCAGGCTGCCAAACTGCTGATGAACTGAATTCACTCACTAGGCCTAGTGGAAGCATTTAGTATCATGCCTGTCAAGGGCAAACATTTGCCTTGCCAAGGATAACTACAGTACTGTACTTATTATGGTTATAAAATGGTATGTATTAGGCCTTAGTTCTCAATTCAGAATTCTTTCTTTATTTATCCAAAAGTATACATACATATAACATTATATTATTAGTTGGCCTAGTTAGCTTATTGCTAGGCTGTCTACAGTAGCTGCTAATGCTATTATTGTAATGTTTATCACTCTTCCATATATACTTTATTCACATCGTCCATGTTGCACATGCCTTTTCTACATAGAGGGCAGCAACTACATTACATTCCCTCCTTACTTTTAGATAAATCCTATAACTATCAAATACAACACTGAATATTAACTAACATTTTAACTATTAACTTTTATCATATTGACTAGCTTATTTTAATTATTAATATTCTGATTGTTATGCTTCATATTAATGTATATATTTTTTTTTTTATAAGTAATTCTCCATCAATTGCATAGTGTCAATTATCAAGATATATTATTGTTTACTAATTAAATTCTCAGAAATGTTCAAATTGTCTTTTACTGTTTATCAATGTCTCTTGTCACAAATATAATCAATGTTCTATATCCAATAATTCGAAATCAATAACTTTGCTCAAAATCAAATTTAAATGTTCATCAAAATTTGAATCAACTCAACAATGTTCATATCCTTTGTTCCCATTATTTTCAAACTTATTGGTCCAACACAAAATCATTATATCTTGCGGGCATTTGTCGATTCCTTTGCGGTCGTCTTGGTTCTTGTTGATCATTTACATATTGGGGTCTTTCTACTACATCATCATCGACGTCTGACTCATAATCATTAAAAATGTTTATTTTCTTGAAATGAGAAATGTTCCTTCTGATTTTGATACCGTTCCTGTCTGCAATTATAGCATTTCCTTTTCTCCAACTTACAATATACGGATCTGGGTCAAACGGGGTTGTTAACATATTCTTCTTTTGTTGCTTTACAAGCACTTTGTCTCCAACTTTCAAATCGCTTTCTTTTGTATGCAAATACATATCTCCGCTATCTTTCATTTTCTTCTTCTGTTCTTTATCTTTGTTTGCAACTTCTACATCATTCTTCTCGTCTACTTTAGTCAGTGATGGAAAACATATTTTTATTTTTCTTCCATATAATAGTTCGGCTGGACTTTTTCCGGTGGTTGAATGTGGGGTTGCTCGATACTGCCTGAGGAATTCATATAACGCTTGATGCGGATTTCTTCCCTCAACACTTGCAGTTTGAAGAACTTTGGTTAATGTCCGATTGAATCTTTCAACTTCCCCATTTGCTCTCGGCCATAATGGAGTCGTTCTTCGATGTTTAAACCCTTGGTATGTTGCAAATTGCTCGAACTCATGACTGTTAAATGGAGGTCCATTATCTGACAATACTATATTAGGTATGCCATGTCTTGCGAATATCGCATCTAATTTCGGAATAGTTGCTTTCGCTGATGTCGACTGAACTATCTCGACTTCTGGAAATCTGCTATACATATCATATACAACAAGCAAATATTTTCCATTTGGCATTGGTCCTTTAAAATCAACTGCCACTTCAGTCCATGGTAATGTTGGTAATTCTGTCATCTTCAATGGTTCTGGTTTCTCTGCATTCGTAGATACAGTCGCTTGACATGCTAGGCATTTTCTAACCTGTCGCTCTACCATTTTATCTATTCCAGGGAACCACACTTTTTCACGTAACAATGCTTTAGTCTTTACGATCCCTTGGTGTCCTACATGAGCCAATTCCACAGCTTTTCCTCTCAATGTCTCTGGTAAAACTATCTGATGTCTTCGTAATATGATTTTATCTACTACTGCTATTTCATCTTTCACATTTTTAAATGGTTCCAACAAAGGATGTTTCCAATCTTTATCCTTTCCACTTTCAACAGCTTTCCTCAACTTCTTGAATGTTTCATCACGATCACTCTCTATTTCAATTTCTTGTTTGGTCATTGCCTTTGGAACACTGTTCTGTACAACATAATTTACATAACTTCCTATCATATTAACATCTTGACTAACTTCTGTCTGTGTATCTGTTGAAGTAGGATGTCTGCTCAAGTAATCTGCAGGGTTGTCAATACCTGGTCTATAGATCACTTCACAATCATATGGCATTAATCGCAATCGCCATCTCTCAATCCTTGCGGACATCTGTTTTTGACTTTTGAAGATTCCTAGTAATGGCTTGTGATCCGTTGTTATCTTGAACTTTGCACCATATACGTACAAATGAAAATGTTCAGCACCGTATACAACAGCTAACATTTCCCTCTCGGTTTGTGAGTATCTCGTTTCAACATCGGATAATGCTCTGCTTCCATATCCTATCACTTTACCATCTTGGCACATAATAGCTGACAGGCCTACAGGGCTTGCATCTACTAGAATATTTGTTCTCTTTTTAATGTCAAAGTAAGTTATTACATCAGAACTAATTAAAGCTTTCTTTAGATCTTTAAATGATTGTTCTTCAACACCTGTCCATTTCCATTGGCTATTTTGATGAGTAAGCTCTCGCAATGGTGTTGTAATTGAAGCGTAATTGTAAATGAACCGTGACAAGTACTGAGCCATACCTAACAAGGACTTTACTTCACTTGCCGACTGTGGTCGTGGAGCATTCTTGAGACTTTCTATCTTCTGTGTATCAGCAGCTAATCCGTCACTACTGAATGTATGTCCGTAAAACTTAACCTTTGGTTGAGCAAAACAACATTTTTCTTTATTTAAAGTTGCTCCACATTGCTTCAATCTTTCAAGAACTGCTTTAAGGTTTATGTCATGTTCTTGTTTTGTCCTTCCAAAAATAATTATGTCGTCAGATATGTTTCTGCATCCATTTAACCCGATCAATAGATTTCTTACTGCAGCTGCAAATAATTCAGGGGCAGAATTCACGCCAAACATCAACCGTTTGTAACGAAACAACCCAACGTGTGTGCTAAACGTTGTAATATATCTGCTTTCAGGATGGAGTGAAAATTGATGATATCCAGATGACAAATCTAATGTGCTAAACACTGATGCACCATTCAAATCAGATACAATTTCATCTAACGTTGGTATTGGGTGTTTTTCTCTCTTGATAGCTTGGTTTGCTTCACGCATATCGACGCATAAACGAACTCCATTTTTCTTCGGTACCACAACAATTGGACTGACCCACGGTGTTGGTCCTTCAATTTTCTCTATGATGTCAAGTTCTAATAATCGCTTCAGCTCTCGATCAACATCAGCACGAACATGAAATGGTATTCTCCTGTGTTTTTGTTCCTTTGTTGGTACTGTTGTGTCGATGTGTAACTTGATCTCTACATCTTTGATTTTACCAATACCACTAAAAAGTTCTGGGTAGTCATTGATACATTGAGGAACACTATCTTCACTCTTACCAATTCCACACGCTAGTTTGACAAGCTCTAGTTCTTGAGATGTTTTCCATGATAACAAATTTCCTGTATTACCATGTACTATATAAAACTCAGTCTCTATACACTTCTGTGTGGATTCAATGGATATTTTGAGTTTAACAACTCCTACTACTTTAAGTGGATTTGCTTTTCCATATGCAAAGATTTCTGTTTTGTGTTTGTCAATTTTTGGCTTAGGTACTATCTTATCAAATGAAACACTATCCATCACGTTCACTGACGCGCCTGTGTCTACAAGTGCTCGCATCTGTACCTTGTTATTACAGTGGACTATCATATCACATGTTGGTAACTTATTTGATGGTCCTGGGAGAACAAAAGCATATTCTGGATCTGTTGCATAATCTGTATCTCCTGTTGCACCACTACTGCACACCTGTTCTTCCACTCTGCTAACTTGTTGTTTGCCTTTCGTGAAACAAACTCGTGCATAATGATCTTGTTCACCACATGAATTACAAATTTTACCTTTTGCTGGACACTCGGCCTCATGTGGGTATGCCAAACCGCATTTTCTACATGTTGATGATTTTCCTGCTGGTTTTGACTTTTGTTTGTAAGTGGATTTATTATACTGACTTTGATTCTTTGTACCATTATATTTCTTTGGACGGCTACGATTTGTAAACTTCATCGCATTCACAGATTCTGTTGTCGCATTTACAGTTGCTTGGGATGAATTTCCTTCAACCTCTGTTGCCCTTTTTTCTGACAACTCAACAGACCGTGCCAAATCAAGAATTTGTGTCAATGTTCTTTCCTTTTCTAGGATACGCCTTCTGAATCGGCTGTCTTTGCATCCTGAAATTATCTGTGTTTTAATTTCTCTGGTAATGTCATTGAAATTACACTTAACAGCCTGTAGACGCAGTCTACTACAGTACTGGTCAATTTTCTCACTAGGCTCCTGATTCATTCTCCGAAAAATTATCGTTTCATAATCAATGTTACCTTTTGGGGTTAAATGTGTAGTCAAGGCTTCTTTGGCATGTGTGTAAGTACCACCATCACCACCAGTATCTTCATCTGGCAGGGTGTCAAATTCATCTTGTAACTCTAACCCTCCATAGAATAACAACAGTGCTCTCTTTCGGGCATCATTTGTAATTCCAAAGCCTACCATGGCTCGCTCAAAACGCTTCAGCCACTTGGTCCACCTCGTCGCTCTGCTGGCGAGATCGGCGTGCACATCAAATGCAGGCAGGCTAGGCATATTACTATTCGCCGTAGCCATGGTGGTTATTCAAACGATATTTAACTTATATAAGACGGTATAGTTACGATTCTCATTTATCTAATTTATCTGTCCTCATTTATTCACGTTTATCCTCGTCGCCAAATTGTAATGTTTATCACTCTTCCATATATACTTTATTCACATCGTCCATGTTGCACATGCCTTTTCTACATAGAGGGCAGCAACTACATTACAATTATTAGTATTAATAGTATACAAACACATGCTAGCCTAGGACGGCTATTTGTTTAAACTCACTCGCTTTCTTTATTTCAGATTGTAGGCCTAGCTAAGGCCCTTAGGCCTATGCCTAGCTAGAGTACAAAATAATGAAGTACATGTATAATCTTTTCTATGTGAATCAAACGAGAAAAATCTAATGGATGATCAATATTTTTATATACAAAAGGTTGGTATTTATAGTTCTTAACTTTAATATTGAATAATTAATACAGTGTTGCAATATTATTTACATAAATTGAATTGATTGCATATTTTATGTGTAAGTGTGAAATGATGTTCTGAATTGAATTTTTGTTTATGTACAGTATGATTTTTGAACAATGTGTTAAAGATATAATTGAACTGAACAATTTTTTTTTTAAAATGCCGTCACTATAGAGTTGTTCACTTTGACCAAAAATTAGATTTAAAAAAATGCATTTGTACCTGAAAAATTTAAACAAACAATTGGTTTTTGGTTAAATATACTGTTTATTTTGTATTTTTGTTAAGTGAAATCTTTATTGTTTTTGTTTATTTTCTATGGCAAGTGAATATCTTTGTTAAAATTGCAAAATGGCAAGGTATTCAAAGTATGATTGTATTAATCTTCATTGTTCATGTTTTTTGGGGACAATAAATCTTTCAATTAAAGGTGTATTGTCCCTTGAAACACAAAAAAATGAAGGTCAAAATATTCTAAATTTAAATTGGCCATATAAAAAACTTTGACTGGAAGTTAAAGTTATTTTTTAAACAGAAAACGTCTGAATTTCAGTTAAATGGTGTTTTTTTTTCGACAAATTTTTGGTGATAGTTAATAACTATTATGATACTTCAAAATGACCCACCTTTTTTCGAAATCTTTTATTTTTTTGGAATTAGTCAAAGGGACAATACAACATTTTTTACTGTATTATTTTTGTTTAAAACTACAGTAACTTGATTGAATTTGTTTCAGGTTTGGAAAAATGATATTGCCACACTTTTGGAAAGCATAGGACAATGTCAACACAGGAATCGAGGCAACTGTTTATTGAATAATCGGAACAATGCAATTACAGTATTGTGTTATTGCCATTTCATTTGGACTTCTGCAACATTAGCACAAGGCACCTGTGACGTGTGTTGTATTTATTGTGTTTTACTGTAATCAGCCAATATTTATAGTTATTCAATCATGTTAGTTAGGCAAACATATTACAAACTGGTTATTAGTATATTTTTTATACTTAACTTTGGTACCTGAGAACTGTCAGTGAGGATGTACATTATTTGATTGTTGCTTGGATTTTGCCTGATGATTTGATAACACCTGATTAAATGTTATTTTATGTTTTTATAGAAATTAAAGATTAGTAAGATATACAGTATTTATAAAATGTCTCTATTGATGGATTCTGCGACGTAACAGTGTACTACAGTAGAATAATATCCCGTATAGTCCGATGAATAATTCATAAATTAATTAATGAATATATTAATATTAATTATGAGTCCAGTGAATAAGTAATGAGATGTTTTAATATTCATGAGAATTAATATATTTTTATTAATATGAGGGTGTTTTAATGAATAATTAGTAAATGAGTGCTAGTTTTTATGTATATTTTATAAACGTAATACATGTATTACATAATGTTTAAATAAATATTTACATTTAAATATTAAAGATAATGTGCTTACCTTCATTGAGAAGTCCGATGTACAGTTAATTAGTAAATGCGTTGGTAATTATTCTCTAAATTAAGTATTATATATGTAAATTGTATTTAAATATTAAAAATAACGTGCTTACCTTCATTGAGAAGTCTGATGTACAGTTTAATGAATAAAATCTACTCAAAAGATTCTACTCAAAAGCAAACCGGTAGTAAGAGAGTTTTTTCTTCTTTAAAAGGACAGAGTGTTGTATCTAATAGAGCGAAGATACAAAAGGTTTCACATCAACAAGGCACAACAGTACCTTCAAATCGTTCCGTTCAGCGGCCAAGACAGTTCACACCGAAGAGATCAATTACATCTACCGAACGTGTTATCTTGAATGAAAAGAGACATATTGTGGCTCAACTATGGGGTGAAAAAGCGTTTGTTTGTATTCGTGAGTTCTATCAAATAGAGGAAAATGGTCCTTTCCTACCAGGCAAACAGGGTATAAATTTAACGGTTGATTAATGGTACGATTTGCTGGAACAAGCGGAGCATGTAGATGGTATGATTGCTGAAGTGATAGATGCTGGAAATGAATAATAATTAATAAAAGTTAATTCATTTTACCGATAAGACTGAATACATTATTAAGAATACAGGTAGTTGGACCCTTTATAGCATGTTCGAGATTTGAAGTTTGAACATATTACAATCAGGTTTCTATACGAACTGAGCTGTGAAAAACAAAGACTTTACTTCTTTCAACGTGTACTTTGATACTTCTTACTAAACCATGGATAGTGCATCTAAACGAGTCAAAATCTGTGAAGTTGAAGAAGAAAAATCAAAACCTATAGAAGCAATAATCATTAGCAGTGATGAAGAAGAAGAAGACGATGATTTCGAGAAAATGCGTTATACTGCAAACCATACAGAAGTGATTGTTATCAGCGATGATGAAGAAGAAGAAGAATCTAACGAAGTTATTGTTATAAACGAAGAAGACGTACCCTATAGCCAAGAAGGTACACATTCACAAACTTACAACGGCGACTGGACAATCTTACCAGCAAGCGAGTATGATTCCGATGAAAAAGAAGTATTTCCTATAGACACTGATTATGACATGGTGTATTATGCCTACGTCGATGAAATTGAAAAGGAGCAGTGGTTATCGTTCAAAGACATTATTACAGAAACATTTTTAAATTCACTTTTAAATTTGTGCTCGAAAATAGGAAGAGACTATTGTTACGGCTGTTTGTTTTCAAGATGTAGCCAGAAAGATCATGACATTTGTCTTTTACCTGTAGAAGAATTGGTGGAAGTAACACTGCAAAAAGCTTTAGATATAAACGAAATTAATGAAGCTAAAGTGTATGAAGAATTGTTATTTATGTTTCCAGGGTTTTTTACCGAAATACGTTACAAGAAATTCACCTTTTTTGTTGTTAAGAATTTAAAGAATTCAGATTCACTTGAAAATTTACTTGTAGAATTTTCAAAAAATCAGGTCTAACTAAAGTTCTAGATATAGATTGAAGTTGTAACGATCACCTGTATTTTTTAATGATTTTAATTCAATCATTTTTCTCTGCAATATTTAATCATCAATTTAAAGTGTTTATTGAATAAAATATTTATGTACCACTAAGCTTATCGTATTAGACTATGATTATTGTGTTATACGATTTCATTTGAACGTGTGACGGTATCAAGTATGGACTAAGTATTGAGAAAAGTGTATTACGATCCTAAACATCCCGGTAGTCTCGGTGGTGTTGAACGCCTTTATAATAGTGTTAAAGATGAATTAAGTATTACAAAGAAGGACGTTAAAAGCTGGTTAGAAAGACAAGACGCATATACTATTCATAAACCTATCCAACGACGGTTTCTTCGAAATAGAGTTTATGTAACGGCTATAGATGAACAATGGGAAATGGATCTCGTTGATTTGACTTCTTTAAAACGATATAACAAACAAAATACATTTCTTATAACGTGTATTGATGTACTCAGTAAATTTGCTTGGGTTGTTCCAATAAAAAACAAATCATCCGAGTCAATGCTTACAGCTATGAAGAAGTTATTATCAGGAAAAAGGATTCCTTTGAAAATCCATACCGATAAAGGTACAGAGTTTACAAATCGGAAAGTCCAAAAACATCTAAAAACATTAAACATTCACTTCTTTACTACTAACAATGAAACAAAAGCTAGCGTAGTAGAGAGATTCAATAGAACTTTGAAAACAAGAATGTGGAGATATTTCACATCGAACGCAACAAAGAAATACATAGACATTCTCTCAAAATTAGTTTCAAGTTATAATCGTTCGAAACATAGATCTATAGGAATGCCACCGATCGATGTAACGAAGGAAAATGAACATAGTGTTTCGATGAATCTTTGTTATTTTGCACGCAAAAGGCAAACGTAAGCAAAATAAGCGTTGCGATTACGTGGCATGTATTACTTTACACTGTAAAAACAGTGTTTAGCTGTTAAACATAAAATACACGTATCACACCTAAACATGTTTAGCATTGTGTTTAATTTTAAAACACATAAACACATTTCTAAACATTTCAAGTAGAAGATAAGGTACTTCAGACAGGAAAGGAATTTCACACCTTTTTGTCAAACTAGTCTGATATGTAGACAGAGCTTCATTTTAGGATAATACAGTCGTTTGGACAAAGTTATACAATCATATGTTGGTCAGAATTTTTAAATCAACGTAACAAAATAAGTTATTTGATCCGGATATTATAACAATGACTAAAACAAAAAGATAAGAATGAATGAAGTTAAATAATAAGTATGTCTTGATTGAACTATACCGACAGGTAATTAACCATCTTCCGGATTTGATAACAAAGGGGAGAAATTGAAAGTGACACGGGGTGTTTGACATACTAAAGTTTTCTGTAACTTCTATTCAATTTTAACTTTAATTTAAATCATAAAAGGAAAAAAACAAAAGAAATATCAACGTAACAAAATAAGTTATTTGATCCGGATATTATAACAATGACTAAAACAAAAAGATAAGAATGAATGAAGTTAAATAATAAGTATGTCTTGATTGAACTTTACCGACAGGTAATTAATCATCTTCCGGATTTGTTAACAAAGGGGAGAAATTGAAAAGCAGTGGCACGGGGTGTTTGACATACTAAAGTTTAATGTGTGCCGTTATGATGTTTAGTTTTATTTTCATTTAAATTGGTTACGTTTACGAAAAGATTTCTTTGTTTCCTTTTAAAATAAAACAAAAGGTGGGGTAAAGAGGGACGCTACTGACATCATGCATAAATTATTTTAGTGTGTATAAATATATGGGTAAATTTATAGTGAACTCATCAGCCACATTCTTGATTAAGAGAATTTTATTTTACAATGGCTCATTACGAATCATCATCATCATCTTCAGATTCTAACGATAGCTTGTTTATCGAATGCCAGAGAGCAGTAGAAGTTATCGTTAGTTTATCGCGAAACAATATCGAAAATATCGATACCGACGATGTTATCCCCGATGTTGGACTACTAGAAGATTTCGTATTTAATTACCAGGATCTTGATTTAGATGTTAGCCAGAGTGTTTCTGAAGCCGATAGCCTCTCACTTTCGGATATTTGTAATAACGCTATTGAGATAGTGCAGGAGCTATCGGCTAATTTGCGTATTGATGACATAGAAGTAAGTGTTTGTTTTATTTTATTTTTTACGTAATATTTATTTTACCGTGTATAATTTACAAAGTGTTTCCGCGTTTTCGGTTTATATACGTTTTCCTTTCTAATTTATCTAATTATTTTTATTTCTGTATAGTACGGTGTTGGTGCTCACACCAAATGTTTGAGTTTGAGAGGAAATGTCGAGATTAATGATTCAACGGAGTCTTCGATTATTGAGGTAACTATTGTTTTATTTTCTTTACTACTGTTGTTGTTGTTGTTGTTGTCGTACAACGTCTTTTATTTCTTTTTCTTTACCGTTTTTCTCTTTTTGTTTTCAGCCTGTACCCATACAGTACGGAAGGGGCGTTAATAGAAAGAGGCTCAGAATCGAAGACGGGGAAGAAGAAGAAGAAGAAGAAGAATTTGCCGACATTGATACTGTTGAAGACGAGGACCTTAACCTTGATGAGGTAGAGTTGAATCACTTCTGTAGAATCGTTCAAGTAGCTGATAGGTATAATCAACGTTTTAACGCGACTATTAGCGATTTTTTAGTAAATTTTTTTAATATTGATCATATAAGTTTAGAGGTGTTTCTGCCCACACTGTACCGAATTTTTGAGCATGTCGTCGATAATCTCTGCGTTAACGTGCATGTCGACGACATGCTTCGAATAGTCATACAGGCTGAGGGGTTAGATTCACCTATCTCTATCCCTTTTGGACGGAGGGGCCATCTTACGGCTGACGTTATTTTTGCAGCCATTATGAAGGTCCTTCAGTCCAAAACAGATATTTTTATTAATAACAAATTTAAATTTAACGTTCTTCACATGAGAATGCCTAGGGGTGGGGGTTATAGAAGAAACGGTATCGACATATTGTTAAATGCTAAATGTATAATTAAGATTAAGAATGATGATAACGAAACTATCTGCTGCGCACGCGCTATTGTTACGGGTATTTCTATGCTCGAAGACAAAATTAACAACGTAACTAGATGGAATAACATTAGGCAAGGTTGGGGTCAGCAAAAAATAGCCGCCCTTCATTTACTTAGAGATTCGGGGGTTAGGGAACAGACATGCGGCATCGAGGAAATAAAAAAGATGCAATCAAAATTACCAAATTACCAAATTATTGTCATTTCAAAAGACAATTTAAATTCTGTCATTTTTAGCGGCGATTATAGAAAGAAGCAGATATATCTTTATCATCATTCTAATCATTACGATCTCATAACCACAATGACAGGTTTTCTAAAAATTGACTATTTCTGCGATAGATGTCATAAAGGGTATATTAACAAGTACCAACACAATTGTCAGTTTACGTGCGTGCTGTGTAAGCACAATGACTGCCCCTCTTCTAATTCTTTTGAAAATAGAGAGAGTAGAATAGAATGTAAAGAATGTAATAGATTTTTTAAGGATAAGCAATGTTTCACCAATCATAAAAAATCTCCTGATTCTAAAGTTTCAGTATGTGGCAAAATTAAAAATTGCTCAATTTGTAATAGGATCGTTCAAAAAGATCACAATTGTCAAAACCGCTTTTGTAGAATTTGTAGGACTTTTGTTTCATACGATCATCAATGCTACATGGAACCGGTTGTAGCCCCTAATCATACTGAAAAAAAGTTTAAGAATCAGGAGGCCCGTAACAGAGCTGTCACTAAATATTTCTTTTTTGATTTCGAATGCACGCAAGATACAGGCGAACACAAACCAAATTTATGCGTTCTTCAAAAAACTTGTCTTAATTGTATCGACGGCGCTAATGATTCCGTCGATTGTGACGTGTGTGGAGATAAAACAGTGGTTTTTCACGGGGGGTCTGCATGCGAAGATTTCTGCAATTACGTATTCAAAGATTACAAATTTAACGAAAATATTACGTGTATCGCTCACAATTTCCAGGGTTATGATAGCTACTTCGTGCTCAACTACCTGTACGAAAACTCCATTGTACCGGATGTAATTGCTCGCGGTGGTAAACTTATTTCGATTAGGACTAAAGAAACGAGCATTCGATTCATCGATTCCCTTTCATTTCTGCCCATGCCTCTATCCAAATTGCCCAAAACTTTTGGCATCTCCGAACTTAAAAAGGGTTACTTTCCTCATTATTTTAATTCTTTAGAAAACCAAAATTACGTAGGTCCTTACCCCGATTCTTCAAATTATTCCCCCGATAAAATGACTACTTCAGGTCGAGAATCTTTCTTTAAATGGTACAACCAGAAAATTGAAAGTAATCAAGTATTTGATCTTAAAAAAGAACTCGTCGAGTATTGTATCAGCGATGTAGATATTCTCAGAAAGTGTTGTCTTACTTTTAGACATCTTTTTTTGAAAGTAACTATATCGCCGAAAAACCCTCTACTCGGCGGTGTTGACCCCTTTTCAAATAATTTAATGACAATTGCCTCAGCGTGTAACCACGTATTTTCTAGAAATTTTTTAAAACCATCCACCATCGCTCTATTTCCATCATCAGGGTATCTAACAACCGTTAACCATTCTCACTCTAGCATGGAATGGCTGTGCTACGAGTCGCATAAAAGGGGGATCTTTATCCATCATGCCAGAAATGGAGGGGAAAAAATGTTTGGGCCTTACTCCGTCGACGGCGCATGTTTAGAAAACAAAATAATTTTCGAATTTATGGGTTGTTTTTTCCACGGGTGCCAAGATTGTTATAGATCCGATTCCATTAATCCCTTCAATAACGAGACCATGTTGGAATGCTTTGTCAAGACAAGCAAGAAAACACGGTTTCTGAAGGAACAATTTCCAGATTTCGAGTACGTCGAAATTTGGGAGCACGAATGGAAACGGATCAAACAATCGTTGGCCCCAAACATTAAATCTATCGTCTCCAAAGTTCCTTTAATTAGGCAAACTTTGAATCCAAGAGACGCGTTTTTCGGTGGAAGGACTAATGCCAGTTGTTTGTTCTATAAGGTAAAACCGGGTGAAGAAATTAATTACATAGATTATACTTCATTGTACCCTTATGTAAATAAATACGGTACCTACCCCGTAGGGCATCCTGAAATCAATGATCGCAACGACATGTCCACGGATATCAACGATTATTTCGGCTTGATAAAGTGTACAATCGAAGCGCCTAAAAAATTATTCCATCCGGTCTTACCTTATAGATCAAACGGTAAATTAATGTTTGCTCTCTGTAGAACATGCGCCGATTCCCAACAACAAACCGCTTGCAATCATTCCGGTACAGATAGAGAATTTACGGGTTCTTGGGCAACGATCGAAGTCGCTAAAGCCGTGGAAGTTGGGTACGAGATACGTAAAGTTCACGTAGTATGGCACTTTAAAAATAAAAGCGCGTACTCTGCAGATTCTCCCTCGTCCGGCCTATTTGCCTCTTACATTAACACCTTTTTAAAATTGAAACAAGAAGCTTCGGGTTGGCCTGAATGGTGTAAAACGCCCGAAGATAAACAAAAATACATTTCGGACTATCGAATCGTAGAAGGTATCGACTTGAATCATGACGACATTGCGTACAATCCTGGGCTTCGATCTCTGGCCAAATTAATGCTAAATAGTTTTTGGGGTAAATTTGGCCAGCGTGAAAATCTCACGAGAATTAAATATACGCAAGATCCTAACGAGGTTTACGATATTTTATCGAACCCTGGGATAACCGTTCATGACATAAATTTTGTTAATGATGATTTGGCGGAGGTAAAATACGAGGACGAGGAACAATTTGTAGAAGTTAACCGAAAGGTTAACGTTGTCATTGCCGCATTTACCACAGCGTTAGCGCGTTTAAAATTGTACGAGCTGTTGGAGCAATTACAGGAGCGCGTCCTGTATTACGATACCGACAGCGTAATCTTCGTATCAAAACCCGGGGATTGGGACCCTCCCCTGGGCGACTATTTGGGTCAGTTAACGACCGAGGTCGATCCTAAAGATGGTAAATTCATCGAGTCCTTCGTTTCTGGGGGGCCTAAGAACTACGCCTATAAATTGGATACGGGGAAGACCGTTTGTAAAGTTAAGGGTTTTACCCTTAACTTTACAAACGCTCAGAAAATTAATTTTGACACCGTCTCCAATATGGTAAGGGGTGTTGGCCCCGATACAATTAAGACGGTTGAGAAGAATCGCATAACGCGCAAGCCAAAAACACGAAAGATAGTCAACGAAACATCGACTAAAGACTATCGAATCGTGTACGACAAAAGAATTGTTATCGAAAATTATCGTACAGTTCCTTACGGGTATGTTTGGTGAATCACGGCCATAAATTTCTTTTTAAAAATGTAAACATACTTTGTTATAGATAATTATTTGTTACTCTTTATACATTCTTTACCGTACTCTCTCTCTCTCTTTTTTTAGTTTGAACAAAATATATTTGTAGTTTTAATGTAAATATTTTTATATCTGTTTTAATATAAATAATTTTTATACCCGTTTTTTTTTTTTTTTTTTTTTTTTTTAAGTCGAATTTTTGCGGGTTAAGTAAATATATTTTTAAATATTTTTCCGCTTGATTTTCTTATGTCGATACCGTTTCTCTTTTTGTGTTTAAGTTATCATTATTTTTATTTATATTTTTTTAAGTAAGATGATCACTTGAACGTTGAACTTATCTATTAGTACTCATTTTTAAGTAATTAGTTTATTCTTTGTTTTATATATATATATATATATATATATATATTTTTTTTTTTTAAATTTAAATTCAAATAATTTTGTAAATTTTATGTAATCGGTTTGTGCAATAACTTTCTAAATATCTATTTTATATTAATTGTACAATAATAATTTCTTTGATTAATTTACTGTACATAATGTAAAAAAACAAATACGCATTAGTGTTAATATGAATAAAGATTTAGATTTACGTTTTAAACATTGATTCAGTTTTATTGTTTAATTCGTGTCAAATAAGATGTTATAAAACGCAATTATTTAACTAAATTACCGTCATAATTGTAATGGCGAGTCCTTTGATAACACCTTTCACCGCAGTTATTAGCGGTCCGACATCTTCGGGTAAATCCGTCTTTGTAAGGAAATTGATTGAAAATAATTATTTCAATAAACCCTTTGACGATATTACATGGTGCTATGGTGAATATCAGAATTTATTTTCGGAATTAAGTACAGCTGTATCAAATATAAGTTTTATGGAAGGTATACCTATCGAAACATTAGATGCGTTTGATTCGAGTAAAAATCATTTAGTAATTATAGATGATTTGATGACAGAATGCAGTAGCGATAAAAGAGTCGTTAATTTGTTTACCAAAGGCTCTCATCATAGAAACATTTCAGTGATATTTATAATGCAAAATTTCTTCTACGGTTCCAAAGAAATCCGTACCATTACTTTGAATGCTCATTATATCGTATTTTTTAAAAATCCACGGGATAAAACGCAAATATTGAATTTATCGAAACAAATGTATCCTGGCAAAGGGCGGTTCTTACAAGAGGCATTTAATGACGCTACGCGTGAATCGTACGGATACTTATTCATTGATCTCAAACCATATACGTCGGAAGAAATGAGAATACGAACAAATATCTTTTCAGTAGATAAACATTACGCTTACGTACCAAAAGTATAACACATGTGATTTGAAATTATTCTATTCATTCCAATACAAACTCACAACATGTCAAAACGTATCAAAAAGAACGCAGAAACTTTAAAGTTTTTAGCTAAATGTACGCCTAAACAAAGAAAGGCCCTGCTTGAGAATGCCGACAGTCAATTAGTAACAGCAATCTGTGAGTGTGCAAAGAACATCTTAAAAGGTAGTGTACCGGTGTCTAGTGCTCATAAGAAGAAGTTGGCGAAGCATAGGAAACACTTGCGTGATATTTCCAATAAAGCTATACCTACGCTTCGACGTAAGCGTATACTACTTCAAAAGGGAGGATTTCTTGGTCTTATTTTGAAACCTATATTACAGACTCTGGGCGGATTACTTTTGGAATAAAATGGAGCACAAAAAAAATTGATTGTAGTTCCTCAAGAATTGGCAAATACATTGCTACATAGCAAGCACTATGAACAAAAGCACAAAACAATAACTAACGGATTAGATGACTCTATGCAGACTATTCTTAATAGACAGGATATTAGCGATCACGATAAAATCACAATGTACAATCAAGTACTTCAGCGTTTTTTAAATAAAGAGAAGCCCGTTAACAACCCTTCACCTATGAACATAAATATGCATGGACCTCTTAATGACGAAGACAAGAATGATGAATCGACAGAAGCAATCAAGGATGATTCGATGACAAAAGAAGTATTGCAAAGCATGCCTATATCGTTAAAATCAAAAACTAAGACATTTTTAGATCGAATAGACCGATACAGAAATATGGGTATTTTAGATTGGACAAAATACGGTGAAATGATCATCGAAGGAGAATTGCTAAAGGGGAGTAATTTATTTGATTTAACCAAAGATGTGATACAAGAAAGGCGTGGTTTTGAACCAGTGGGTTGGAAAGAATTTATATCGGTGTTGGCGAAGTTAAACACGCCAGAAAGCTTGATTGGAAATGCTACACGTCGCAACATGTTGCAACGTCTAAAATCCGGTGAAATAAGCCCTCTTTCAAAAACCACATCTACAAAATCTAAACGACTTGAAAGATTTGATGACGACGATGACGATGAAGATACAACATTTACTATAACTAACAAAAAACGTACTAAAACTAAACCGAAATGGCTTGGATTCTAATCAATGTTATAAAATGTTTGTTTTTTTTTTCAGTTATTAAATGTAATCATTATTAAAATTTATTTCGTTGTTTGTTGTTTTCTTTCTTTCATTAATTACTAATCAACGCGTAATAAAGATACATACACATATTTTTTTTTTTTTTTTTTTTCAGCATTTAAATTTTAATACCAATATGAAAAAGACAATACTTAATTAAAATATGTTAGTTAACATTTTGACAAATTGTATTTTTATATACTCCTTATCATACACCGGTAGGTTAACATCGTATCTACGTTCTACAAAATCATTAACATGTGCATCGTTAGTATTCTTATCTTTAGTGAACATATTAACTATATTTGAGTTTATGAACAATATAAAAAATACAATATTGACCACAGACGGTCGACAATGGAGCCTGTAAACCCGTATCATTAAAAGTCCACGTGTTTACCGTACGATTTAGAAAATTTACAAAATGATTACTGTAATATTGAGGCGAATGTCCGAATGAATAAAAAAATTCACCTTCGTTAATATTGTTTAGAAAAAAAGCGACCCAATGCGAACCGTTTTGACTACTATCATCAACATTCGCTATGTAAGCACTAGGGTAACTTTTTATTCTTTTAGGTAACAAATCTGAAGGATATACACCTCGAAAGTATCTTTGAGTTAATGGATCAGATTTAACTAATTTTAAAAGTTGCACAGTATCCATGATTTTTTTTTTTAAAGTCTAAAATTACGTTACGAGACTTATCGATTTCTATTAATGAATCAAATTCTGAATAAACTATTACGTTAATTGTTTCGACCAAAGCGGTAGCAAATTGAATTTCAAGACGTATATTGCCGTGTTTAATTAAATTGAAATGTCCACTGCTTGATAAATCGGGTGTAAGGTCGAATGCAAACAACGTGTATCCTCTGGCGTAGTCTTCTCTGGATATTTGATTTCCCGTGTCGTCGAATAATGTATTTAATCCGGAGAATAAACTTTGATAGGCTAAAATATAACTTCCTTCACCGTTTGCTTCAAAATTAGGCTTTAATGGTTTCCAAGGTATTTGCTCACCGTCCAAATATAAGGATATAAAATTGGTGTTAAAGTGTTGAAAATTAAATGGATTTTTGCTATAATCACCGTTGAAAGCGTCGGTTCCTACTAATCCTACCACTAAGCGTTTCGGTAGATTCCCGTTGTACAGCGACTCTCGGGTAAAGGAAAGGTTCCCCCGCGGTATCGACAGCGTTTTAACCTCGACTCGACGAAGAGGGTATTTAGCTGACCCGCGCTCCAGCGCTTTTGCATGAGCCAGCGCTATAGATGGATTTAGTTTCACTTTTCGTACGTAAATAGATGCATCTTCTAACTGTAACTTATAACCAGCTTGCGCATCGGATGACATCAAACAGAATGCGTTTTTACTTCGATGCAATTTTAATTTAATGTCAACTCCATTAAGCATCATACGATCTTGAAAGAATATATCGCAATGAATAGGTCCTATCAAATCAACCAATCGACTTCCTCGTATGTACTGAGATCGTTTTTTAAGTCCTTGATTCGCAGCAGCATCGTCTAAAGTTGGATTTGCTACATCCATTCTACCCGCTGTATCTTTATAAAACAATCCACCTGTAAGGTGAGTTTCCTTCGCGTCAGCACCGTACGTTAACAAGGTTTCAATCATCGCTCTGTACGAATAAGTGTTATTCGATGGAGTAATTAATCTCTCATTCAAAGAAACGTCAACTTCATTGAATAAGGACTGTAGTAGTAAATTAGTTGGTCCGACAGGATCGTCAGCATGCAAATCTGTTCCATCGCCTCTTGTAATTTTAACTTTAACTCGTAACATAGTCTGTGATAAATCTACGTATTCTTCGGTGGAACCTTGAATGTTAAATTGAACCGGTCCTGTATCGGTAATACTATTGAAAGGATGATACTGAACCCATTGTCCCTTCGTTATACTTGTTTGAGTCGGTGGAACAGAAAACAAATCCAATTCTGACTTTAAACATTCGCAAGATTGTTTGTGTACGTACGCCATAGTAATTATTAATCAAATATATCGGAGGATCTTCTCGCTCTCTTAGTTCTTCTTCGACTGACTTCATTGCTTTTTCGCTTTCTCTTTTTATTCACTTTTCCGTTACCATTCTGAGAAACAATTCGTTTACCGGCCTGCGTAATTCTACGTTTTACAGCTTGTTTGATATTTTGTCCACTTATAGCATCCTCCATTATTTCGGCTCCGGTTCGTAACGCTTGTTTTCCTAGAGTTTTGGCACCTTTTTTTAAAAGCGGTACAGCTTTTTTAAACAAACCAGACAACATTCCACCTAATCCGTACCCTCTCTGATTAGATGATCCATGAAATACAGGTAGGCTTAAACCGCCAGCTTGACCTACGTAGTAATCCTCATACGCGTTAGGCATGATTAAATGAGATGCGATGATCTACTCTGTCGAAAATGAAGCTTCACTAAAACCTTCCCGCGTTGAAATGATACTTTCTCACCAGTGTCACTCCTTATATCTATCGAAATGGTATCAATTTCTTTTTTTATTAAACGCTTGTAGTGAGGCATCATGTATTCGTGAGAAGTAACGTTTCTCATTTGACTCTCCTTGGTTTGTACAATTCTCAATAAAGGAACGCTTACATCTCCAACTCGTTGATGTTCGATCACGTCTGTATAAACGTATAAACCAGGTACACGATGATGAAGATTAATCGGATGATTTCCTGTAACATTTGAATTTAATAGAATCGAAGATATGTCGAATCCCAATAACGTTTGCATACCTCCTAACGACGTTATAGATGTCAGAATATCGGTTGAAATATTAACTTTTTCCGATACAGAATTGAATTTAAACCTTATGTTATCATCCAACTTCTTTTTTCTTAAAGCAGAGTTTATCGTATCAATCAGTTTCGAACCTGAACTATAATATCCGCTTGTAATTTCGATTTTGTATTCCATCGTTGCTGTTTCTATTTGAGAAACGTTTAATCGTACCCAAATTTTATTGTTTGTATCGTCTACATTGTACCACGTATGTGGGTACTGTATTTCAGTTAAACCAACTTCCCACTCGCCTTTTAATCGTATCGACTCGGCTAATTTTGTAGTGTAACTTGTAAGTGTATTTTCAGGAAAATAATTCAATGAACTATTGCTCGGTAGTGAGACGTGAAACTGAGATGACATGATGCTCGTGTTTATCTGACTAGATTCTGAACCCAACTGTTGAATTTAGCAGGGTACCCTAACCACTTAACGAAATATTCTGTCTTTCCATCACGCTTTCGCCTTTTAATTACTTTTTCGACGCGATATACATCTTTATCAGATTTTGAAACTTTTTGTAATTCTTTTTCGTAGAAATTTCCTTCGATTATATCATTGTTCCAGTCCTTTACTTGATACGTTGGCATTGATGTTCCTTTACGTTTAAATACAGTGAATATCTCTTCTGTCCAGTTTGCTAAATAACCTTTTTCAAAAATCATCTTATATCTACTGATACGCACTTGATCACCGACTTTAAACTTAAAACGTTTTACCGGATGCTTTCTTTCACCATACAATTTCTGCCACACTTCGTGCTCGTTGTCGCTTGTAACGAGAATCGGTGCAGTTCCTATAGATCTATGTTTTGAATTATTGTAACTGGAAACTAATTTAGGAAGTGCGTCGATATATTTTTTATTACCGTTTGCTGTAAACAATTTCCACATTCTCGTTTTTAAAGTTCTATTGAATCGCTCAACTATGCTTGCCTTCGTTTCGTTGTTTGTCGTAAAGAAATGAATATCTTTAGATTTCAGATACGTTTGTACTTTTTTATTTATAAATTCTGTACCTTTATCTGTATGAATTTTAATCGGTTTTCTTTTACCTGATAACAGTTTTTTCATAGCTTTTAATATGGTATCTGAAGACTTGTTCTTTATCGGTATAACCCACGCATATTTAGATAAGACATCTATGCATGTTATAAGAAATGTATTTTGCTTATTGTAACGTTTTAATGAAGTCAAGTCAACCAAATCCATTTCCCATTGTTCATCAATTGTCGCTACAAGTACTCGGTTTCGTTGGAAATTTCGTTGAATTGGTTTATGTAATGTATATGTATCTTGATTGCTCAGCCATTCCTGAACTTGTTTCTTGGTAATATTTAAATCGTCTTTTACATTTTGATAAAGTCGATCCACACCACCAAAACTACCGGGGTGTTTAGGGTCGTAATACACATTTCTCAATTTCTCATCCATACTCATTACCCTCAATCATCCAAATGAAAAATTATAAAAATAATTCAAATACTTAAATAACACGCAAAGATCAAATTTCATTTTCGTTGTTGTTGTTAAAAAAACAAAATTTATTTCAATACACATTCTATTGCAAAACACGCAATACACTTTAAAAAACATAAAATTCAAAATACATAATAACAATTAAATAGAGAAAAAAAATAGTTTTATATATACACTAACATATTATTTAGACAGAAAGAACAAAATATATTAACTCAAAAAACATTTAAATTTATTTTAAAATAACTTTTAAATAGAAATGAAGAAATAACAAATTAATTCAAATGATAAATTTAAATTTTTAAAATTACTTTTACAAATACACTAGCATGTTATTTAGTACTGAAAAAAACCACACCAAAAAAATAACACGCAGGTTAAAATGTTTAAATGCACATTCAAAGTGGGTACTCCCATTTCCAAAATTGTTCAATTCAAGATCATCAATCCGTTCCGTTTTCCAAAAGATTACATTGTAATTACGGGAACTGTTCTAACCAATCGTAATTGTCATTCTTGTAGCTTTTTTTGATCATTTGTGTTTCTGGCATTCCATTGTCATTCATGTCTACACCGGTTCCACAATCGTCAAATCCATCCAATTCTAAAAACATTTCATCGACCATGTCCTTTTGCTCCATTAGATCTCTCCACTGCATCAATGTTAAATTAATACCTTTCTTCCCAGGTTTAAATTTACCATCTGGTTCTGATTGATAGTATTCTCGGATACATACGTACATATCATCACCCCAACGTTGAGCAACGACGTGCCTCGTTTCATTAAGTTTAATACGTTTAGTAGCTGTAACTGTAATTCGACTATCATTCTTAAAAAAGTGATTCTTTACCACCGGTCGACAATCTTGTTGAAAAGAAGCGCTTGTATTTGGTTCATCTTCTACTCTCTGTCTCTTGCTAGACCTCATAACTCGCTGCATAGTAGCCTTAGCCTTATCAGCTAATTTAGAATCGATGTAATCAGCTGCTGGTTTGTAGAAGTTCATACTGATGAAAACTGTACTAAATTCTCTTAATCAAGAATGTAGAAGTGAGTTTAGTGCGTTGTAAAACTGGTACTGATGAGTTCACTATAAACTTACCCATATATTTATACACACTAAAATAATTTATGCATGATGTCAGTAGCGTCCCTCTTTACCCTTCTTTTTGTTTTATTTTAAAAGGAAACAAAGAAATCTTTTCGTAAACGTAACCAATTTAAATGAAAATAAAACTAAACATTGGAAAAACAAAAATCATCAAAAAAGTGAAACTAACATCATAACGGCACACATTAAACTTTAGTATGTCAAACACCCCGTGCCACTGCTTTTCAATTTCTCCCCTTTGTTAACAAATCCGGAAGATGATTAATTACCTGTCGGTAAAGTTCAATCAAGACATACTTATTATTTAACTTCATTCATTCTTATCTTTTTGTTTTAGTCATTGTTATAATATCCGGATCAAATAACTTATTTTGTTACGTTGATATTTCTTTTGTTTTTTTCCTTTTATGATTTAAATTAAAGTTAAAATTGAATAGAAGTTACAGAAAACTTTAGTATGTCAAACACCCCGTGTCACTTTCAATTTCTCCCCTTTGTTATCAAATCCGGAAGATGGTTAATTACCTGTCGGTATAGTTCAATCAAGACATACTTATTATTTAACTTCATTCATTCTTATCTTTTTGTTTTAGTCATTGTTATAATATCCGGATCAAATAACTTATTTTGTTACGTTGATTTAAAAATTCTGGCCAACATATGATTGTATAACTTTGTCCAAACGACTGTATTATCCTAAAATGAAGCTCTGTCTACATATCAGACTAGTTTGACAAAAAGGTGTGAAATTCCTTTCCTGTCTGAAGTACCTTATCTTCTACTATTTCATATGTTTAGATTCTAAACACAATCGTTTATACAACAATATTTCAATGTGTTTAGCTTTTTTAGAATAGGGTATTGCAGCGTTAACATTATTGCTAAACACATTTCTAAACACGTCCTAAACACCAGTGTTGTTGTATACGCCTCTTGTGTTTAATATTTGTTTGTGCTTAGTATATATTATGTTTAGTAAAATTAACGTTTGAATCTTAAACATGATTGTGTTTAATACAACAAACTTACATGTTTAATATTTGTTTGTGCTTATTAAAATTGGTGTTTAGAAGTGAAAGCGTTTGTTTAAATTATGCTTAGAGAATTTACGTTTCAAATCTAAACACCATTGTTCTTAATAACACACTTATTGTGTTTAATATTTGTTTGTGCTTACTAAAATTGGTGTTTAGAAGTGAAAGTGTTTGTTTAAATTATGCTTAGAGAAGTAACGTTTCAAATCTAAACACCACTGTGTTTAATAACACACTTATTGTGTTTATTATTTGTTTGTGCTTACTAAAATTGGTGTTTAGAAGTGAAAGCGTTTGTTTAATTAACTATGCTTAGAGAATTTACGTTTCAAATCTAAACACCACTGTGTTTCATAACATTACTTATTGTGTTTAATATTTTTATTATGCTGGCATGCATTTGGAAATGTGTATTGGGTTGAATAGATCCATTTAGTTTGGTAAATTGTTTGTTGAATTGATGTTCTGTTATTTCGATTTACGGTACCAACATGTTGTTTGGAAAGTACAGTAAATAGATTCATTTAGATACGTTTTATTATATTATAGTTTGATTAATAGAGTAAAAAGTTTTTTGATGCATCGCTTTCGACCAAAATACACCACATTTCCCATCCTTTTACCACACGCCGTGCATCTCCCCCCTAAAAATGATTGACCATGATGCATCAAAATACAGTTGATACCATTAATTCCCATGGTAGATGATGATTTTGGCATGAACAATTTCAAATTAAAAATATTAATTATTTACATAAACACATATTTCATAACTAATATAAAACACTTTATGGCGTTAAGATTATAATTTAAGCTATAAATGTTTATGAAATGATGAAATATCCATATATACATACAATAGCAACACCCCAAGGAAAGACTGATTATGATGGATGAGGAGAAAAAACCGCGAATCAGTGCGCGCCTTTTCAGCAGAAGCCGTTGAGTTGGATGGGAGTGGTGTCGGGAAGGTGAAACAAAAATCTTTCTAATTTTTAGCTTTACGTTGATTAAAGTAATCATAATATATTGCAGGTAAGTTATTTCACATTGTTTGTATTGGTAATATGTATATAGTGATTATATTAAATTTGCTTTTTGGAATAATAGTTGCTTGCCGATGTCTTGTATAGCCGGCCTAATTTTGGAGAATATCTCTCTGATATCCTGTCTATCGAGAATATTACGCATAGAATTATCCAAATTGTTTGTTATTGTTTCATGTTTTTCTTCATAGCGATGACTGTGTAACATAGTATTTGCTAACTCCTGCGGTACTAAAACCATTTTCTTTGTGTGTTGCATTATTTTAAAATCAGACTTCCTAGCGTTTGTAAAATAGGTTTCAATATAAGACCAAGAAATCCGCCTTTCTGAACAAGAATGCGTTTTCTTTTGATAGCCGGAATAGTTTTATCAGCTAAGTCTCGCAAGTGTTTCCTGTACCTCGTCAACTTCTTTTTATGAGCACCGGATACCGGTACTCGACCTTTTAACACGTTCATAGCGCACTCGCAGATGGTCGAAATGAGTTGATCATCGGCATTTTCTATTAACACCTTTCTCTGACGCGGAGTGCAATGAGCGAGAAAACGTATAGTTTCAGCGTTCTTCTTAATACGTTTTGACATGATGTTGATAGATGTGTAAATGATTTGATATCTCAGTTTTTCTACGTTTTATACCTTCGGTACGTAGACAATTTGATTGTTTTTTGAAAAAATGTTGCTTCTAATACGCGTTTCTTCCGATGTGTTTGATTTAAGATCAATAAGAAGATAACCATACGGTTCACGGGTTGCGTCTTCGAAAGCCTCCTGTAAAAATCTACCTTTACCAGGATACATCTGTTTCGATAAGTTCATGATTTGTGATTTATCTCGAGGATTTTTGAACAGAACAATGTAATGAGCATTTAGAGTAATTGTGCGAATTTCTTTAGATCCGTAGAAGAAATTTTGCATGATGAAAATAACGGAGATATTTCTATGATGTGAACCTTTTGTGAAGATGTTAACGACTCGTTTATCGCTACTGCATTCTGTCATTAAATCATCGATGATAACCAAATGATTTTTTCTCGAATCGTACGATTCTATAGAATCCATAGGAATACCGTCAACAAACTTTATATTTCGAATAGTTTTACTCAATTCACTAAACAAGGTTTGGTATTCACCGTAACACCATGTGATATCGTCAAAAGGTTTATCAAAATATTCATTTTCCAACAATTTTCTGACAAACACTGATTTTCCGGATGAAGTTGGTCCACTGATTACAGCGGTGAAAGGTGTTACCAGTCATTACCAAGTCATTTTCGTATTACGTCTTTTCAGTCTTTATCTTCGTTTATATAGTGTAATTAAAGCGTAACATTCACACACACACACACACACACACACACACACATGCGCGCACACACAAAACAGAACAGGAAAGAACTTCAATAAAATAAAACTTTTTAACGTTTTCTCTTTTATTTATTAACATTAAAATCAAAATGATGAATAGTTACCAGTACAATAAGTATATAATAGTATTTGTATCAAGAAATGTAAGATATGAAAATTAACAACTAACAAATGAAAAATATTTTGGTAACAATAACTGAAAACAACAACTAAAAAAATCGGAAAGTTACATATAAACTAATTAAACTACTGAAAGATATTTACTAATTCCTTACAAAATTTAAATTGACCAAAATCACAGTTTACCATACATAACCGTACGACACAGTATTAAAATATATCATCAAAACCAAAATTGTGAATAGTTACCAGTACATTGAGTATATACCGTAATAGCATTTGTATCAAGAAATGTAAGATATGGAAATTAACAACTAACAATTGAAAAAATATTTTGTTAACAATAACTGAAAACAACAACTGAAAATCAGAAAGTTACATTTAAACTACTTAAGCTACTAAAAGATATTTACTAATTACTTACAAAAATTTAAATTGAACAAAATCACAGTTTACCATACATAACCGTACGGCACAGTATTAAAATTGTTTACAATGATACGTTTATCGTATACAATACGATAATCCTTTGTGGTTGCCTCATTAATAATTTTACGTGTTTTCGGTTTTCGAGTAATACGGTTCTTATCTGTTGTTCTAATTACTTCTGGACCAATACCTTTTACCATGTTTGAAACAGTTTCGAAATTAATTAATTTAGAATTTGTATAATTTAAAGTTAAGCCTTTAACCTTGCAAACTGTTTTGCCTGAATTTAGTTTGTAGCCTACGCATAATTTTTGGGGCCTCCCGAAACGAAGCACGAAATGAACTCCCCATCTTTTGGATCGATCTCGGATGTTAACTGACCGAGATAGTCACCAAGAGGAGGGTTCCATTCTCCAGGTTTTGTTACATAAACGACACTGTCAGTATCGTAATACAAGACACGTTCTTGCAACGATTCTAATAGTTCGTATAATTTAAGTCTAGCTGAAGCAGTAGTAAAGGCGGCGATGACAACGTTCGTTTTCTTGTTTACTTTTATGAATTGTTCATCGTTTTCGAATTTTACTTCAGCCAAATTTTCGTTAATGAAGTTAATGTCATTAACGATTACCTGTGGATTGGATAGTAAATCATATGCTTCGTTCGGTTCTGTGACGAATTTTGTTTGAGAAACGTTCTCTTTTTGGCCGAATTTACCCCAAAAAACTGTTTAACATTAGTTTGGCTAGAGAACGTAAACCGGGGTTGTGTTTTATATTTTTCTTTATCGAGAAGCATACCTTCTACGCTAGAGTAATCGTCAATGTATTTTTGTTTATCTTCCTGAGTCTTACACCACTCAGGCCAACCTGATGCTTCCTGTTTAAGTTTGAGAAATGTGTTGATGTATTCGGAAAATAATCCCGACGAATTTGAATCACGATTAAAACTACTTCTTTCAGTGAAATGCCAAGCAACGTGTACTTTAGAAATTTTGTAGCCAACTTTTACGGCTTTGGATACTTCTGTGGTTATCCACGTACCCGTGAATTGTCTGTCAACACTTGTGTGTTCGCACGGTGTTTGTTGAAGTGAATCCGCGCATGCTTTACATAAAGGAAATAGCAATTTACCGTTTGATCGGTACGGAAGAACGGGGTGATATAGATTTTTAGGTGCCTCAATTGTGCATTTAACTACACCAAAATAATCATCGATGTTATCAGATAGGTTATTCGTAGCCATTATTTCTGGATGACCAACAGGGTATTCACAGTACTTATTCACGTATGGGTATAAAGAAGTGAAGTCAACGTAATGAATTTCCTCGTCTTCTTTGGTTTCGCGATACAATCGAGAGGCATTAGTTCGACCGCCAAAGAAAGCCTCCCTAGGATTAAGTTTTTCGTGAATGTAAGGTACGTTGAAAATCTGGGTTTTCTCCGCGAGAGGTAAGGAGTCTTTTAGAACTTTCGATCATGGGTTCCTGTGTAATAGGGTTGACTGAATCCTGTCTGTAACAGGTAGGACATCCATGAAAAAGACACCCTTGGAATTCAAAAATAATTTTGTTTTCGATGTTCACACCGTCTACGTGGTACCTACCAAAGAGCTTTTCACCTCCGTTTCTAGCGTGATTTATATGAATACCTCTTTTATACGCTTCATATGATAACCATTCAATACTTGCTAATGAGTGATTTATGGTCGTCTGATAATTAGATGGGGGAAATAAGGCTATTGTAGACGGTTTAAGAAAATTTCGAGAAAATACGTAATTGCACGCGGACGCAATGGTCATGAGATTATTGGAAAAAGGATCAACACCCGCGAGTTTTGGGTCGGTTGTTGATGTCACGCTTAAAAATAGATGTCTAAATGTTAAACAGCAACGACGAAGAATGTCAACATCGCTGACGCAGTAATCAACAAGTTCTTTTTTCATATCAAACTGTACATTGTTTTTAACTTTCTCGTTATACCATTTAAAAAACGCGTCCCTAGCCGAAGGAGACATTTTCTCCGGTATGTAAAAAGAACAATCAGGGTAGGGGCCTACGTAATTTTGGTTAGTAGGAGTATTAAATAAATGCGGGAAGTATCCTTTCTTTAACTCATTAACACCGAAAGTCTTTGGTAATTTAGTGAGAGGCATAGGTAAAAATGAAAGGGAATCGATGAAAACGTGTTTTTGTTTCCTTAACGCGAATGGAGATAGCTTTACCTCCTCTACAGATAACATCGGGGAGAATACCTTTTTTGTGTAAATATTGAAAAATGAAATAACTATCATATCCCTGGAAGTTATGTGCAATACATGTAACATTTTCTTTGTACTCATAATGTTTAAAAATATAATCGCAGAAATCATTGCAGGCATTTTCACCGTAAAAAGTAAGCGTTTTTTCACCGCAAATTTCGCATTCATCGGAATCGATATCATTATTAATACATTTTAGACAAGTTTTTTGAAGTACGCAGAGATTAGGTTTGTGCTCACCAGTTTCCTGTGTGCACTCAAAGTCAAAAAAGAAATACTTGGCTATTGAATTTTTCATTTGATTTTCGTTTTGTGAATTTTTATCGCCAGTTTTTTTTTTTTCAACGATTTTTTGCATGTAACATTTGTGATCATAAGATGCTAAAACATTGCATACACGACAAAAATATTGTTCGCATTTGTGATTTTTTCTCATCACCAGATTACAGGTCGTACAAGTTTTAATTTTCTTACAAGTTGATGTTTCGCCTTTAATATGAAAATCGAAACAACTCGCGTTTTTAAAAGTCCTATTGCAATCACTGCAATCAACATCAGTTTCCTTTGCCGGTAAGCATTCATTAGATTTACAGAGTTTACACGTATATTTACAAGTATGAGCTTTGTTTACGTTATAACCGGTGAAACATTTGGTACAGAAAAATTTGAATTCAAAAAATACATTAATTTTACAGATTAAATCAAAGTGAGAATCGTGATGATACAGATAAATTTGTTTTTGTTTAAATTCTCCGCTAAAAATGACAGAATGCAAATTATCTTTTGATATTACAATAAGTTGGTAATTTGGTAGAACGGCTTGAAACTTTTTCAACTCATCGATACCACAAATACCGGCATCAACACCGGCATTTGTTAACAAACAATTAGCAGCTCTAAGTTGCTGGTCACGACCGCGCCTAATGTTATCCCATCTGGACTTATTACTGACGCGGTCTTCAATAGATGAAATGCCTGTGACAATGGCTTTAGAACAACACATATTCTCATTGTCATCACTAACTATTCTAATTAAACAACGTGATTTGTTGAACTCTTTATCTATACCTTTTCTTACAAAGGTACCGCCTATTGGCATTATCATGCGAATTACGTTAAATTTCAACTTATCGTTTACAAAAACATCCGATTTCGATTGTAAGACCTTTAAAATAGCATTAAAAATTACATCCGCCGTAAGATGCTCCCTACGGCAAAAAGGAATTGAAATTGGTAAATCCAAGCCTGGCTTGAATGACTATTCTAAGGTAATCGTTATCGTTTACATCGTCGCAAAGATTATAAATAATGTGATTAAAAATACGGTAAAATGTAGGAAGAATATCTAAAATGCGTACATTGTCTAAATTTCTAAAACTAACGCTGTAATCATTAATAACAGCATTGAATCTCTCGTTAAAACGATCGGTCAATCTGACAATATTACACAACTCGTTAATAGGTACCTCTTCCGCTGTTGCTTCTTCTTCTTCTTCTTCTTCTTGCTGATCATCAGAGGAAGAAAGAACATCATCTTTTTCCTCATCATCCATTCGTTTTCTTTTCTTATTGTTTCCACCAACTTGAAGAATGTTATTCAAATTATGAGCAGCTTCCATAGCATTGGCGAATGCTATCTCCAAGGGATCAATGTCTGTCTCAAAGGAAACATCATGATATTCGATATCATCTAGATTATTTGATGAGTTTAAAAGATGTTCCAAAACATCAACATCGGGTAAATCTTCTTCGTCTATCTCCAAATCCACAGCAATATTGGAAGGATTCAGACTAAGAATTGCCTGAATCGCTTCCTCGCAAGCCGCAATTCTTGCTTGAGAATTATGACGGGTAACAGAAACATCTTCTTCTTCTTCTTTGTCCAATTCCACAGCAACATTGGAAGGATTCAGGCTCAGTATGGCCTGAATCGCTTCCTCACATGCATCAATTCTTGCTTGAGAATTATGACGGGTAACAGAAACATCATCATCTACAGCTACATCTACATTCGGCATACCAATTAGATTTGAATGTGTAACGTCGCTAATATTAAAATTCTCAATCAGCATATCGTTCTCAGCAACATCCAAAGTGTCCATCACCTCCTCGTCTAGGCTTTCCAACAAATCTCGTAGTTGAGAAGAAGAAAAATCCGAATCAGCCATTTCGTTAATTATATCAGTAATAATACTATAACGATGAGAAATAAAGTTCGGTAAATAACCTTTTTTCAAACTATCTATGTAGATACTGAAAGAGAATGAATAACAAACAATTCGTTACACTTATATATTGAAGGAATACCCTTAAAAATAATGCGGTTATGTAACTAAACGAAAAAAACAAATAGATAAAAAACAAATTAATAAAAATATATTAATATTCATGAATATTAAAACATCTCATTACTTATTCAGAATTCTAATTTCATTAGCATTATGTTTATAAGGAATCTTATTGGTTCATTGCCGGATGACGTCACATACCCGCTAAAATCACAGGATTTGAAAAAATAACCTGTCCACGCTTTCACATCCTGTAAACTAATTCCATGGAAAGGCAGCGGATTGATGTTATGATTTTGTCCTTATACAAACATAAAATACAGTAATCAAAGCTGATTGAACTTGTAGATTTTATTCATTAAACTGTACATCAGACTTCTCAATGAAGGTAAACACGTTATTTTTAATATTTAAATACAATTTACATATATAATACTTAATTTAGAGAATAAATACCAACGCATTTACTAATTAACTGTACATCGGACTTCTCAATGAAGGTAAGCACATTATCTTTAATATTTAAATGTAAATATGTATTTAAACATTATGTAATACATGTATTACGTTTATAAAATATACATAAAAACTAGCACTCATTTACTAATTATTCATTAAAACACCCTCATATTAATAAAAATATATTAATATTTATGAATATTAAAACATCTCATTACTTATTCATTGGACTGAGATCGCTAAACAAATTAATTTATTCATTTATTCATAAATAATACCATTTTAATTATTAAATATTCATAAAACTACCCCCCTCATACCTAATTAATTAATTCATTTATTCATAAATAATACCCTTTAAATTATTAATTATTCATAAAAACTACCCTTCATAATTAATTAATTTATTCATTTATTCATAATAATACCCTTTAAAATATTAATTATTCATAAAAACTACCCCTCATAATTAATTACTTTATTAATTTATTCATAAATAATACCCTTTAAAATATTAATTATTCATAAATAGTACCCTCATAATTAATATTAATATATTCATTAATTAATTTATGAATTATTCATCGGACTATACGGGATATTATACTACTTACTACTACCAACTACTTTAAAACCGTTGATTCAAATTGGATATAGTAATTCAACAAATCAATTACCATTGAAAATATGCCAGATTTCAGCTTGATTTATTTTGGTTGTGTTACTATAAGCTGTTCTTCTATTAACTAAACCATTGCTATGTTAAATTATTGTTGATAATTTCTATGTTGAATCAACGGTAAAAATGTGTTTACACTAAATCAATGTTGATCTGTATACGTTGATTAAACGTTATTTTTTCTACAGTTTTTCAGCGTTATTTCAACGTTTGCGGATAATGTTGAATTAACTTTAATATTTCAACATTGAATCAACGTTGATAATTTCAACGTTAAATCTATGTTGAAATTTACGTTGATGCAAATTTTCATTTCAACTTAATTATTACGTTGTTTCAACGTTAATAATTTCAACATTGAATCAACATTGATAATTTCAACGTAGACATTTTGACGTTGTTTCAACGTTGATAATCTATGTTGAATCAACGTTGACATTTTTGTTGAGGCAAACTTCATTTTCAACCATTTTTTAAACGTTATTTCAACGTTACTTATTTTAACGTTGTTTCAACGTTGATAATTTCTATGTTGATTCAACGTTGACATTTACGTTGAGGCAAACTTTCATTTTCAACCATTTTTTCAACGTTATTTCAACGTTACCTATTTTAACGTTGTTTCAACGTTGATAATTTCTATGTTAATTCAACGTTAACATTTACGTTGAGGCAAACTTTCATTTTCAACCATTTTTTCAACGTTATTTCAACGCTACCTATTTTAATAACGTTGATAATTTCTATGTTGATTCAACGTTGACATTTAAGTTGAGGCAAACTTTCATTTTCAACCATTTTTTCAACGTTATTTCAACGTCACTTATTTTAACGTTGTTTCAACGTTGATAATTTCTATGTTGATTCAATGTTGACATTTACGTTGAGGCAAACTTTCATTTTCAACCAGTTTTTCAACGTTATTTCAATGTTACCTATTTTAACGTTGTTTCAACGTTGATAATTTCTATGTTGATTCAACGTTGACATTTACGTTGAGGCAAACTTTCATTTTCAACCACTTTTTCAACGTTATTTCAACGTTTGCAGATAACGTTGAATTAACGTTAATTCAACCAATTTTTGCCCACTGGGGTAGCAGTGTGAGATGTCCTCACAAGTGATTTACCTGTATGTAATACAAGGCAATATGCAAGTAATGTATCATCTACATAGTAATGTAGCAGTGTGAGATGTCCTCACAAATGATTTACCTGTATGTAATACAAGGCAATGTGCAAGTAATGTATCATCTACATAGTAATGTAGCAGTGTGAGATATCCTCACAAGTGATATACCTGTATGTAATACAAGGCAATGTTATTTATTTTTTTTATTTATATATTTTATTTTTATTTAGTGTACGTTTAGGACCGTTTGTCTATTCTGGCAGCCGCCTGTAACAGAGCTGTGCGAAGTGAGGCTACGTATTTTTTTCGGCCCGCTACTGTATTTGGGTGTACACCATCACGTGACCAAGTGCGTACAGGCGTTTGCCAGAAACCTGCATGCACATGGTAGGATGGAAGGATATCAAATCCTTTAAAATTCCATTGAATTGAAAAACTTTCTGATTGTAGTCCGTTAAGGGTAAGATGTGATTTGATCGGTAAAGTGTTGAACACAGAACTATTTCCTTGGGTCCCCACAATAGTATTATATCTGCTGTTACTATATCCATTAATTCAATTGACTGGCAACGCTAATTGGAGTTTGTCAGACCTACAAAGGTCATTGGACCCGATATCCACTAAGAATACCTCTGGCCTGAACACAAACAGTACCGTCTGGAATTGGCTCAGTTGTCCAACCTCTAGGCCCGACTGTCCAATAAGATAGCTTACTTCAAAATTGTGGAGGTCTGGACCTCGTGGCGACCAAATTCAAGAGGTTGAAATTACGCCCTCTCTAGTATCAAAATAGAATTGTGTTCGACTGACACAATTCTTATTTTTTCCGTAGATTACTTACCTGGATAGAAAGCGTTTTGTTTTTGTGCTCCATACAATAGGTTATGTAGTATTATTAAATGTTGCTTCAAATTGTACGTACGTTATTCTCTAAAATTAGAATTATGTTAGGACAAACTTCAATTGAAGTCTATTGATTGCATTTAACAATTGACAAAAGGAAATTAAAAAAAATTAAATTAAAATTATTAACTTGTATTTCTTAAAATTACATGTATTAATTTTTAATTGTTTCATTATTATTTTAATTTTTATTTATATATATATATATTATATTTAAAACTTTATTTTAATGACATTTTATACAATTTCTATATATAACTACAATGTGTAATATGAAGAATGAAATAAAAGTGGGTTGGCCCCACGAAATAGAAAAAAAATAATCCCTATGTGTACCACATGCTTACCTGATACGGCGCCATTAAGCACGTTCCTAACGTATACTACGACTTATCACACATAATTCGCCGGAAAATAGTTCATAGTTCATCATTTTATTTGTCCATACGGAAATTCATGTGACATACAATTGCTGAAAGTTAAAAGGTTAATACAATAAAATTACATAGCAACAAAATTCAACGACTTAACAACGATTATTAAAATGTCTAATTGAGTACGGAACAAAAGAATTAAGGAAGCGTTTTGTTCTACAACGTGTAGCCCTCAAACGCCTTCCAGATCTCAACTATTGAAAATCACTATAGAGTGGATGACTCTCATCTTTCATTATGGCAATGACCTTATCATAAATTTTGACGTTACAAACATCATCAAATCTAATGATCTGTTTAGTTATTCTGCACGCCTTATTTACTAAACATTGAACATTCTTTAGGTCTGATTTTGACTAGACATGGGCATACTATCATCATTATGTCTATCAAACCTAACTAATTCATCGGTAAATAATAAATACAAATTATTATATAATATAATAATAATAATAATAATAATACCTGATACTAGGGCTCACTTATATATGATTATGTCTCCACACGGAGCATTAAAGGTGTACAACAACGTTAATACAACGTATCGCCTATTGTGCACCGCTCTCATACAATGAACAGTGACTACTACAAACCGTGACTAGCCTAATTTACATATCAAGGTATCAAGGTGCGATGTACATACATAACAGCTGGAGAACATCTAAAGACAGTAGTGGAACACCATTAGGTAACAAGGCATTCAGATGTATCATGTCCTTTGGCATTACAGCATTGTCAATTGTCAATATGTAAATGTAACGCTAAAAAGCGCTACCTCGCGCCGAAACTCATCGACATACAGTTGAAGCCTATAAGATCTACTTTCTTGATGTTCCTAATACAGACACGTCTGTGGTTTATTGTATTCGACTGACGTCATGCAACAGTTTGCTACGATGGTTATCGTCTGAATCTGTAACTTTTACGTCATCTTGTTCTATTTTTACTATCAAATAACCGCTGAAAATCAAATCTAATTAAAGATTAAAGATAATAACATGGTAAAAAGGTTCACTTTTAGGCCTGTCTAGTAGGCCCACTAGCCTACATGAAAAATGTGTGTAGAATAGTAGAACTTGATTAGTATATTAAAAAATACTTGCTTTTTCTTATGAATAAACACTAACTTCGAATTTATATAGACTATTTCAAGATTCGCCTGACCAACTCTAAAATTTATTTAAAGTTAAATATGTGTTGTCAAAAAAATTGTTCCGAAAAATGGTACAGTCCATGCAAGTGTTTTATTGTATTTTGGTCTATTAAGTCCCTACCTGAAAGTCATGAAACTTGTTAAAATAGCAGCTAATTTTTTTTTCCAAATGATCTTAGCTCAGCTATATTTTGTTTCATCTATATATAAATTATGGTTAATTCTGACATAATTCTGATACCTACCTT
Source organism: Antedon bifida (assembly GCF_963402885.1). NCBI lineage: Eukaryota > Metazoa > Echinodermata > Crinoidea > Comatulida > Antedonidae > Antedon > Antedon bifida. Next base: position 19,075,648 of record NC_136232.1, read on the forward strand.
ATCTATCTCAGATGTACCGCGAAACGTAGATTTGATAACATTAGTTTTCACATCGACGCTATTGTTCCACTTTTGTGTTTTACAACGACAAAATTTAGCGTTACCTATCGAAATTTGTGGATATAACAGGGTTATTTCACACACTCGCGCTGTTGTTCAACTGGCTTCCGGGTACGTCACTTCCGGCAAAATGGCCGTTGGTGGCGCCATTCAATATTAAATAAAAAAATATTTTAGCGGTTCAACGTATCGTGAACTACTGAAATTAATTTGTTTTAGATATTCAACTAATCAATTATATTGATTAAAGGCATTTACTTTACGTGAACTACAATTTGTTTTAGTAATTTAACTTTTATTGAAGGCCTTTACTTTTATGTGAACTACAATGTGATTTTAGTGATTCAACTGAATCGTGAACTACAATTTATTTGTTTTAGATATTCAAATATCAATTATAAAGGCCTTTACTTTACGTGAAATACAATTTGTTTTAGTAATTTTACTAATTATTTATGCTATTTATTAATCATTTTATCAAATTTAGGTGCGATTCAATGTTACTCTAGGAGGCAAGGCCTACCAGGGAAACACCTTTACTGTTTATCGATTATTTCTGTTGCTTGCTCTATTTATAATTATAAATGGTGTCTACTACGACCGAAATATAAGTAGGCTACGAAAGTTGTTATTTGATCATTTTGTTCCAAAATTAACAAGATGCTGCATGTCATGATATATTGGGATACAAATGTTAACGCCCCGCTCACTGTCACCCACGTTGATAAACTATGCTTTTGGTCTCTTGGTACGGTCACGTTAGAGACTGTTTCAGTGATTGATGACCCCTATTAACGTGTGTGTAACGTTCAGATAATATATATAATATTATAATATACGTATACTGTTCTTTACAATTATATTATTTGCATTAATACCAATTGTTGTAATACCAATTGTTGAAAGTTTTTACATCATTACAGGGAGAATTAATGTACATTTTGTTTACAAATAAATAAATCTATTGAGTAACTTTTCCCCTTTACGTTCCTAACCACCGATTGCTGTCAAATGTCCATACATCATTACTAACAGGGGACGTAATCAATCATAATTGGTATACATTTCGCATCTTACCAAACTTATTTTCAGTACAAGTTCAAATTTCACACACACAAGACCGAATATAATAACTAGCCTATATTGTTCTCTATTCGTACATTTTTTAAACTCTAATTTGCTATATTACCCTGGAAGCGATATTTTTGGCGTACCTAATTTATGGACCACCATGAAACATCACAAAATAAATATACATTACTCATCAGTCATATGCATAGGTGTCACCCGGGCTTCAATTTCCAGAGGCGTTGGTCATGTTTTCGAGGACCATTCGGTTACACCCACTAGAGGGTGCGCGAGCGAACCCTCTAGTTACAGTAATTATCGTAGAGTAACTTTTTCTTAGTATTGAATTGTTTCCGTTTTGTATCTTGTTTTTGCTTTTTGCATTGCACTTCCAATGTATTCTCTCCATTTATGAAGGCTTTTTGAATAAATTTAATTTAAATTAAAATCTATATATAAATTATGGTTACTTCTGACATAGGCGAGCACAATGGAAAAACTTCAGTACACATCTCTGCCTTGGATACCTACCTGATCTATCTCAGATGTACCGCGAAATGTAAATTTGATAACATTAGTTTTCACTATTACGATATTGTTCCATATTTCTATATTTGGAAGATATTATAAAGAGATTTTTAACAAAATGTATGATTTCAACTGTAGATTTTCAACTCAATTTCAATTCTACGCGGGTCGACTATGATATTCAAAGAGGTAAAAGCAGAACTCCGTCTTATGGAACGGGAGAACAAGACTACAAAAACTGTACAACAACAGTCAAATCAAGTTGACCGTCCAGAAAAAACGAAACTAGACAATTTAACAAAAGCAGTGAACGATTTAAAAGAACAGTTTACACAACTGCTGTCTATAACAATAAGCCCAAGCGAGACCTGATTTCATAAGTGCCCAACAAGATGAAAATCAAGAACTTATAAGGTGCAGAAAGTGCGGACAAGAAGGTCATATTGCCGTTGGATGCAGAATTCCGTTAAACTACAATGTTCCACGGTGGAGATGTGCACCGCGGGACCAACACCACGAGTAAGCCTTAAAAAGGTAAATACTTCTAATAATGTTTCCTCTTTTCGTAGTTCTCTTATAGGAGAGCCTAATGAGGATATCGTAGAAATTAATGGCATCACTTATAGGTCGTTAATAGACTCCGGGTCCCAGGTAACATCAATTACTGAAACTTTGTGGAAAGGTCATCCACAATTATGCAAACTAAATTTAAATCATCTTATTATTATATCGCATGAGGGCGGGCATTTGTGTAGGATGTGCTATGCGATTGCATTCTGTGTAGCGTGGGTAATTTATAGCGTGCTTACTACATGTGCGTTCTTTCTCTCATTGGACTCATTTGAAGTAACACGTCTAACGATTGTTGTCTTCAGATTTTAACATACAGCTATTTTGTCTTGGGTGTCTTTTGTCCTTTTGGACACATTTAAGAGTCACATTTAGAGATTCTTTCAAATACTGTACTCGAGTCGAAGTTGCAGATTGTGTTTTTATCGACGTATTAACTGTTTTTTTCCATAACGAGGACATTGGTTTAATATTCAAGATAAAGCTTTCAACATCCTGACGTAAGTGAGTACGTTCTCTTGATCTTTGGCTTAGTATAATAGAATGGTAACGACGACGTGTGAGGTAAGCCTGTGCGGACATTCGTTTGTCAAAAGATTACAATTTTATTGTGAGGAATCGGAATTTTCTGGCATGCGCCTAGATCCAAAACACTATCAATAAAGTGTACAATTTTCCTCGATTTGTCTACGTCACCAGACATTGTTTACATTCACATCGGTGTGTGGGTCACACCTTTAACGATCGGGTCTCTGTCATTAATCAAAAACTTCAGTCAATTTATGCCGACGGTTGCGCGGCGGTTTTCCGTAATCAGTGAAACCAATAAAACCAAAATACGATTTATAGATTATTGTCAAGAAGGACTCCGGTGTAAAAATAGATAAAAACGTGTAAAGAACTTCGGGGAATGGTGTACTATAGGAGAAGAGATGTGGTTACGTTACTAAAGAAATTATAGGGCGTTGATTCATGACTCATTGGCTAGATAATGGACAAAGCTTTCCATTTACGTCTCCATTGTTGTTATAATATGGCTTTCATTGTTTTTATTGGGACTGGCCAAGTCTCTATAGCATCGTGTTACATAGGCCTAATATAACATAGTTAAAATTAAATGTAAATAAAATAATATATGGATTACGTACATGAAATAACGTATTATTGCTTCTTATATTTTTTCCAAGTCGCACTAGCTAGGCATAGTCTCAAGCACGCATTGCATAGCCCTAATATAACAGTTAAAATTAAATGTAAACAAAATAATATATGGATGTTACTGTACTTGAAATAACGTATTATTTATTGCTTCTTATATTTTTTTCCAAGTTGCACTAGCTAGACATAGTCTCAAGCACGCATTACATAGGCCTAATATAACAGTTCAAATTAAATGTAAACAAAATAATATATGGATGTTGATACTTGAAATAACGTATTTATATTGCTTCTTATATTCTTTCTATAGTTTGATTCTACAATAGCCTCAAGTTACAACTCTGCAATGAAATATTACATACATTATAAATGTATACATAAAATGACTTTACAAAAACACAATATAAATAAAATGTTCAAATATATATTTGCACATAAAAAGTGTAGGCCTACAAAAATCCAATGTATAATAATGAATCCCCGTAGCTAAAGTGGAACATTCGAAACGTCACCAGTCTGTTCTGGGTCAACTGTTGGTCAAATACAATCCACGATTTAATGCAAAATGCACCCCTATTTTTTTCGAATGGAATAACCCTTAAAAAAAAACCCGGTAACTAAAATGCCCGTGATCCGTTTTTTATTAGATGGAATCATTTGTTCGGCGATTTGAATATTGCTGTTCCTGAATTATTTCCAATAGTTATCGCCATGGAAGTTTGGGGCTCGGCATTAGCTAACCGCTATATCTTGTTTTTCTGTGATAATTCAGCAGTTGTTGCTGTTATCAATAAGAAATCCGCTAAAGATTTGCTGTTTTTACGACTTATACGCCGTTTGGTTCTGGTTTGCCTCCGTTACATTATACAGTACATTTCCGTGCCTCACACATTCATGGAGTCTAGAATATTTTGGCAGATTTTCTATCAAGAGGGGAGTTTTTACGTGCTCTAAAGTCTTTTCTTGACCTTAGCCTCACTCCGTTAATTGTTCCTTCTTGTCAGATTTACATTTGGAAATTTTTTTTTTTAGGTATTGTGTGCACAGGTTCTCTGGATGCTGCTCCTCTCAATAAAGAAGCTGTATCACTGATACAATCATCGTTGGCACCAACGACCGTTGCGGCGTACCAACGTAGTACAGTATTAGGAAACTCGCGGCCTACAGCGACAAGGTAAAGGAAACGTGTTTATGATGTTTTTAAAATTAAAGGTTATATAACACAAATGGTTACAATAATGTTATTTTAACGTTTTTAAAACCCCATAAAAAGCGAAATATGTTTTAAAAACTGATATTGTAGGTTTTTAAAACTCTACAAATTAACGTTTTAAATATGAAAAATAGCGTTTCACGTATTATATTTTGTGAAATTTATATATTATTAGGGATGTTACTGGGTTACCTGTGTTTTATTATTATGCCATGTTTTCTATTAAACCAGATCGTGTATAGGCTTAGGTACATTAGGCATGTTACTTGCTGGCTTCTCCGTCGGAAGCTAATCGTGTATAGGCTTATGTAGATTAGGCATGTTGCTGTTTTTGACTGTGACAAATATCCGTGTTCTCTCAGAGATAAAATGCAAGTATGTCAATCACATGCTATCAAATCAGAAAAATTAATAAAGCTCTATCTAACACTATCAAACTAATTTTGATAAAAAAAGTGTGATGTTCCCAAATATGGTAGTGATAATATGATGCCATCATGTCCATATGGGCACACCATTTTTTGTTCGCATAAAGTTTTATATTTTAGAAAAAATAATAATAATTACATGTTTGTATGTAAGTTTGTTTGTCATCCTTGAGTATGCCAATCGATATATTGATCAAATTGAGCTGAAAATAACATGCACTCAGTCACTCTGCATTTTCTCAAGTATTTTTCTCATTTGTATACGTGCTTTAATTCGTTTGAATATCAGTTTATGAATTATTCCTTGTTAGACCAGTGAAGCTTCATAATTTAATATTGAATATTGTGTCTAATGTAATATGGATGTGTACTGTACTTGAGTAGTGATGTGTAAGGTAATCAATATTAATCAATATACGATACTAATTGATTACTTTAAGATAATGTATGTTTAAATTATTGTTTGTGAATTACTGTTAGTGAGAATGCTTAATGAGTTGGCTTGAGGCCGACTTGACTTGGGGCCGACTTGACTTTGGCCGAGACGGTTTAGGGTCGAGTTGGATCGAATTCTATTAAACGTATAAAGGAGGATTGTTTGACGAGATGAAAGTGAAGTCTGGTCTTTGTTTTTCAATGAAAACTGGAACCTTTTACAGGATTTGTTGGATCGATTGATAATGAAATCAGGAAATTTGAAAGCAGATGTGCAAAGGAGAAAGATCCTGAAATTGCTACGCACGTAGTATTAGAGCAGTACATTGACAGTTATAGCAACTGCTCCATACAAAGATGGTAAAATATTGGAGAGATGGCTTTCCTAAACACCATCATTACACCAAAAGAACATTACCAACTAGAGGGAGGCATGTCTCTCAGTGTCTAAGAACGCTTTAGAGTTGAAAAAAAAACCCATCACTTGAACCTTACGCCATTAAAGAACATAGTTTCCTCACTTGTTGTACCATAATCTGTAAAAAATGACATCATGAAAAATTCATCGATGAAGATTTATATAAACATTTGTCAAAACCGACTTTTTATTGACATCAGTATAGTATTTGAGACCGAATGAAAGCTAAATTCAAAAGCTTTGGTACATGGATGCATAAAACAAAGATTTCAGTTGGAGATTAGGCCATTAAACTTAGTGAAGAAAGACAACTATCAAGATTTCTTGTCATACAGCATTCTCGACCAGAGTTCTTGCCAAAACTTGAAACAACGATAGGAAACTATGGATTGGCCATCATACCAAGATCTTTATTTGCTAACGATGGATCACTACTTAAACCAAGTGATAAATCAAGTCTAATACCTTTGAAAGTGATGAGCAATTCAAAAAGAAGGTCTACTCACACCGATGAACATTCCCCTTCTAGTACTATATGATCATGCATCACATATTAGTCTTCAACTCATCAATTATGCAAGAGAAAATGACATACATTTGTATTGCCTCCCACCGCACACAACAAATTATCTGTAACCTAAATTTAATTGTAATTGGCTAAATCTGTTTTCCGATCATTGAAATCTGAATACAACAAAGCATGCGAAAAGTTCTTCAAGAAACAATCCAGGCAAAGTAATAACACGGTTAAACTTTTGCAGAATATTGAAAGACGTGTATGTTGTTTCATGCATTATGGCGAATGCTGCTATAAGCGGGTTTTCTGCAACGGGTATATATACATTTAATCCCGATGCAGTTCGCAAGATTTAAATTTTGGATTTAAAGAACAAGCCATCACAGATATATAATGCCGATGAAACCAAACTTAGTTTGGTGCACAATCTAGCAAAGATTCAAGATAGATCAAGATAGAGAACTATCCAGTGTAAAATAAGTGGAAACAGAGTGAGAATGTAATAGTGCTAGCCTGTGCAAATGCTGCAGGGTTATTTACCACCCTTGATTATTAAAGGCCAGCGACTGAGCGATTCTGTAATGCAGAATGCTCCTGTCGATTCTTTCTTTGGTGTCAGCAAATCACTGTTCATTGATACGGAGTTGTTTGACATGTGGTTTAGAAAGTTTTTTGTTGGTGCTCCTTTCCACCGAACACAAAAAATCATCTGTAACCTTTGGGTAAATTTGTTTTCCAATCATTGAAATCTGAATACAAGAAAGCATGTGAAAAGTTCCTTAAGAAAAATCCAGGAAAAAACACGGTTAAACTTTTACGGAATATTGAAAGATGCGTATTGCTGCTACATATAAGCGGGTTTTCTGAAACTGGTATATATCCTTTTAATCCAGATGCTGCTGCTGAGTTTCTACAAGCTTCAACTGTAGAGAACATTTTCGCGGATAAGCCTGTTAATTCAAATTAAGTCAATCCACAGGATCAACTCTTTCATGATTCGGCTGAACAAATTGCTTATGCCCTTTCTACTGATGGTAATGTCAACTGCAATTCCACAGACAACCCTGGGCCAAGTATGTTTATCTACTCCTCTCTACCACTCGGATGGTACTTGGTTACATTCCAACAAGAATATTTATGTTAGTGTGGTATACATTACTTTTAGCTTTTTGATTCTTTTACTTTTAATTGATTTACAGCATTTTGGAATGCTATTAAGTATTGTGTTGATTTGTTTTCGACTTAAAATGTGAATAGACACCACATTTACTCTCGATAGGGTAATCGGGAAATGCCTGTGGTCCTCTATTTGTTTATAGGATTAACCATTTTTATATACTCGGATGCCAATAGAGACACAATTTAATACCATAGTGCGGTATTTAGGGGGAGGGGCAAGAAAACTGTAAAAAAAATTAAATCTTCCGCAAACGGAACAGACCTCACAGAACGCCTTTGAGGAATTGAAAGCGCAATTTGGTGAGGTGTTTTTTGCCGGGAATCCGCTTGCTGAATTCTATGAAAGAGTCCAATATCCAGCAGAGACTCCTTCAATATATGCCGTAGAGCTAGAAGGACTTCTGAGAGAGGTGGAAGAAAGAGTGCAACATCAAATGGTTGATGGCGACCATTATGCTGACGCAACAGTTTATGAGGGGAGTAGGAGATGCGCATGTAACACAGAGACTTCCTCCCATGAGACCAAGATCTATGATATTCAAAGAGGTAAAAGCAGAACTCCGTCTTATGGAACGGGAGAACAAGACTACAAAAACTGTACAACAACAGTCAAATCAAGTTGACCGTCCAGAAAAAACGAAACTAGACAATTTAACAAAAGCAGTGAACGATTTAAAAGAACAGTTTACACAACTGCTGTCTATAACAATAAGCCCAAGCGAGACCTGATTTCATAAGTGCCCAACAAGATGAAAATCAAGAACTTATAAGGTGCAGAAAGTGCGGACAAGAAGGTCATATTGCCGTTGGATGCAGAATTCCGTTAAACTACAATGTTCCACGGTGGAGATGTGCACCGCGGGACCAACACCACGAGTAAGCCTTAACAAGGTAAATACTTCTAATAATGTTTCCTCTTTTCGTAGTTCTCTTATAGGAGAGCCTAATGAGGATATCGTAGAAATTAATGGCATCACCTATAGGTCGTTAATAGACTCCGGGTCCCAGATAACATCAATTACTGAAACTCTGTGGAAAGCTCATCCACAATTATGCAAACTAAATTTAAATCATCTTATTATTATATCGCATGAGGGCGGGCATTTGTGTAGGATGTGCTATGCGATTGCATTCTGTGTAGCGTGGGTAATTTATAGCGTGCTTACTACATGTGCGTTCTTTCTCTCATTGGACTCATTTGAAGTAACACGTCTAACGATTGTTGTCTTCAGATTTTAACATACAGCTATTTGTCTTGGGTGTCTTTTGGACACATTTAAGAGTCACATTTAGAGATTCTTTCAAATACTGTACTCGAGTCGAAGTTGCAGATTGTGTTTTGATCGACGTATTAACTGGTTTTTTTCCATAACGAGGACATTGGTTTAATATTCAAGATAAAGCTTTCAACATCCTGACGTAAGTGAGTACGTTCTCTTGATCTTTGGCTTAGTATAATAGAATGGTAACGACGACGTGTGAGGTAAGCCTGTGCGGACATTCGTTTGTCGTTTATTGTGAGGAATCGGAATTTTCTGGCATGCGCCTAGATCCAAAACACTATCAATAAAGTGTACAATTTTCCTCGATTTGTCTACGTCACCAGACATTGTTTACATTCACATCGGCGAAAATGATATTGGTGAACGTTCAAACGATTCAATTGTCCAAAACATTGTTAATCTCCTTGGGCTTGGTGTAGAATGTCAACGTGTGCTAGTTAGCCAAATGCTGAAACGGCATCCCCGTTGTGTGGGTCACACCTTTAACGATCGGGTCTCTGTCATTAATCAAAAACTTCAGTCAATTTATGCCGACGGTTGCGCGGCGGTTTTCCGTAATCAGTGAAACCAATAAAACCAAAATACGATTTATAGATTATTGTCAAGAAGGACTCCGGTGTAAAAATAGATAAAAACGTGTAAAGAACTTCGGGGAATGGTGTACATTAGGAGAAGAGATGTGGTTACGTTACTAAAGAAATTATAGGGCGTTGATTCATGACTCATTGGCTAGATAATGGACAAAGCTTTCCATTTACGTCTCCATTGTTGTTATAATATGGCTTTCATTGTTTTTATTGGGACTGGCCAAGTCTCTATAGCATCGTGTTACATAGGCCTAATATAACATAGTTAAAATTAAATGTAAATAAAATAATATATGGATTACGTACATGAAATAACGTATTATTGCTTCTTATATTTTTTCCAAGTCGCACTAGCTAGGCATAGTCTCAAGCACGCATTGCATAGCCCTAATATAACAGTTAAAATTAAATGTAAACAAAATAATATATGGATGTTACTGTACTTGAAATAACGTATTATTTATTGCTTCTTATATTTTTTTCCAAGTTGCACTAGCTAGACATAGTCTCAAGCACGCATTACATAGGCCTAATATAACAGTTAAAATTAAATGTAAACAAAATAATATATGGATGTTGATACTTGAAATAACGTATTTATATTGCTTCTTATATTCTTTCTATAGTTTGATTCTACAATAGCCTCAAGTTACAACTCTGCAATGAAATATTACATACATTGTAAATGTATACATAAAATGACTTTACAAAAACACAATATAAATAAAATGTTCAAATATATATTTGCACATAAAAAGTGTAGGCCTACAAAAATGCAATGTATAATAATGAATCCCCGTAGCTAAAGTGGAACATTCGAAACGTCACCAGTCTGTTCTGGATCAACTGTTGGTCAAATACAATCCACGATTTAATGCAAAATGCACCCCTATTTTTTTTCGAATGGAATAACCCTTAAAAAAAAACCCGGTAACTAAAATGCCCGTGATCCGTTTTTTATTAGATGGAATCATTTGTTCGGCGATTTGAATATTGCTGTTCCTGAATTATTTCCAATAGTTATCGCCATGGAAGTTTGGGGCTCGGCATTAGCTAACCGCTATATCTTGTTTTTCTGTGATAATTCAGCAGTTGTTGCTGTTATCAATAAGAAATCCGCTAACGATTTGCTGTTTTTACGACTTATACGCCGTTTGGTTCTGGTTTGCCTCCGTTACATTATACAGTACATTTCCGTGCCTCACACATTCATGGAGTCTAGAATATTTTGGCAGATTTTCTATCAAGAGGGGAGTTTTTACGTGCTCTAAAGTCTTTTCTTGACCTTAGCCTCACTCCGTTAATTGTTCCTTCTTGTCAGATTTACATTTGGAAATTTTTTTTTTTAGGTATTGTGTGCACAGGTTCTCTGGATGCTGCTCCTCTCAATAAAGAAGCTGTATCACTGATACAATCATCGTTGGCACCAACGACCGTTGCGGCGTACCAACGTAGTACAGTATTAGGAAACTCGCGGCCTACAGCGACAAGGTAAAGGAAACGTTTTTTTTTTGTTTTTTTTTTGTGGATTTTTACTTTTATGTTGAACCAAAGAAACGATAAGGAATAAATTACCTTCGTGACGTTTCGCCGACAATCTGTCAGCTGCTTCAGACTAAAGCCTGGGTTGGAATGGTCTGGTTTTTTGTAAGTGACGCTGAACAGCGCCACCAGCCGTCTGGTTGGTATTGACGGTAGAGCGTCTCCGCTGGCCCCCTCCTGCTTCAACTTTTTCCAGCAAACTATCATATGTATGTGGGAGGTCATACCCACCAATGTCTCTGTTGATATTATGTGGTCTTTTTCTTATGCAGATAGATTCTTTTATCTTTCTTTTGTCTGTCTGTGCTTCTTTTTCAATAACTCTCGCATTCCAATTTGGAATATGGTCATTCCCTATAGCGTGGTCAGTTATGGCTGACTTATGTAAAACCTGGGACGAAGAATTTCTATTTGCACGTGTTCTAACTACTTGGTTGTGTGTTGATACGTCTTTTTTATGTTCCCCAATTCTTGTATTCAGTGCCCTTCCGGTCTCTCCTATATATACTTTCTCACAGTTTAGACAGTTCACTTCGTATATAACTCCGCACATGTCTTCCGTTTTTATTCTATCTTTTGGGTGGACCAGTCCATTCTTTAATTTATTACTTGGAATGAAGAAAGTGTTCACTTTGTGCTTAGAAAAAGTGCGTCGAATCTTTTCAGAAATTCCGTGTATGTATGGGATACCTATGTGAGCTTTCATCTTCTCCATTTCTTTTCTTTGGCGTTCTTCTGGTTTGTTTTTTGACTTGACAGACCATTCCAACCCAGGCTTTAGTCTGAAGCAGCTGACAGATTGTCGGCGAAACGTCACGAAGGTAATTTATTCCTTATCGTTTCTTTGGTTCAACATAAAAGTAAAAATCCACAAAAAAATATTATTTGGAACCAGATGAATTTATTTAATGTAAAGGAAACGTGTTTATGATGTTTTTAAAATTAAAGGTTATATAACACAAATGGTTACAATAATGTTATTTTAACGTTTTTAAAACCCCATAAAAAGCGAAATATGTTTTAAAAACTGATATTTTAGGTTTTTAAAACTCTACAAATTAACGTTTTAAATATGAAAAATAGCGTTTTTAAAACCAAAACAATACGTCAAAAAAACTTTATTTTGACGTTAATTTAAATATCATTATTACCTTATCTTTATGTAATTTTAACGTTTTTAAAACCCCTCAAAACACAAAATATGTTTTTAAAACTGACATTTTAGGTTATATTTACCTGTAAAAACCGTATTTAAAACGTTTCAAACTGGACAAATTAACGTTTTTAATACAAAAAATTAGCATTTTTAAAACCATACAATACGTCAAAAAACGTTGCTTTAACGTTATTTAAATATCATTATTTCGTTATATATATACGTTTAAAATTTGTGTTTTAAACGTTCAAATAAAACGTTATTTCAACGTTTGCAAAACTCCACAAATTCACGTATTAAAAACGAAATATTATAACGTTTTTAAAACCAAAAAATACGTTAAAAAAAGTATTTTAACGTTATTATATCTAGGAATATTACGTTATAAATACGTTCCTTCCTTCTACAATCTGTAACTTTGTTTGCCCATTAAAGTAATTAAATCTAACCGCTAAACAAAGCAGAAAACGACCACCTATGGATATCCATACATTTTCAGTAAATTATTTGTTTTTTCTCATTTAGAATCATGGCTGGTGTTATTTTAGAGAATCTCAGTACCAAGAAGTTGTTCGGTTTTTGTGTAATCCTGCTAATAGTTCAGATAATTTGTTTCTTGGTCGGGGGACTTATCGCACCAAAACCTACAGATGCCAATAGTCACCTGACCACCAAATGTGTAGACCCTGCCGACAACGTTCATAAATGGTTTATACCCAACGGACCTGGAGAGTGTTCCAAAGTAGCTAACTTTGAAGAGGCAGCAAGGAAGTACATTGATGCGAATCAGATCGTTTTTTCGTTACGAATGCCACATAGATCGTATAATATGAGTCGTAGCTTCCAATTCATACTGACCATGATCAGATTGGAAACACAGTACAAGTTAACTGTTCCCGATGCACCAGAAGAAATTACAATGATTGTGCGTGTTGGTTACAGAGATAGTGATTATGAAGATTGGAAAGAACTTACTAGAGTAACAGAAACAAGAAAACTTGAATGTCTGCTGCACTCGAATGAAGACGAAGGACCAGTTGACGGTGACCCGTATAATTGTGAGCCTCTACCGTTCTTTGAATTAAGCACCTGCCATCATAAGCAGTACCTAATCAATATTCGATTACCGGTAGAATTTAACAAAGAAACCAATGAACAGAAGTACAACACTAAGTTAGGCAGCATCACTGATATTTGGATCATTGAGATTCATCAAACTGGTGGTTTTACTTTAGTATGGCTGACAATGAAGTCTGTCATGACACCTATTCCACTTGTTTTCCTCATCTGGTTCTGGCTAAGAATCTCCAAGTTAAATCGATCGCCAGTTCTTATGGAAAAGTTTGTTATGGTTCTGGGAATTTCTATTACCTTCCTAAATATACCAATTGAATGGTTCACGTTCTGGTTCAACATCCCATACATGTTGCTGATTAGTGACATACGTCAAGGAATCTTTTATGCCACGTTACTCTCGTCTTGGATCATATTTGTTGGTGAACATCTCATGGACACAGTTGAGCGAGCAAGATTGAGTGCGTACTGGAAGCAAGTCGGGACAATTGCTTTTTGTTGTTTTTGTATGTTTGTCTTTGACATGTGCGAAAGAGGAGTGCAGATTTCAAATCCATTCTTTACTTTATGGACAACAGAGACAGGCAAAAACCTGGCTATGCTATTTCTTGTTATGGCTGGGATCTGTTTAAGTGCTTACTTCCTGTTTCTATGTTTCATGGTGTGGCAAATATTCAGAAACATCAGTATTAAACGTCTGGCGCTTCCACACATGGCCAAAGCTAGACGCCTTCATTATGAAGGTTTGATTTTCAGATTCAAATTCTTCATGTTGTTCACTTTGTTATGTGCTGCCCTCACTGTAATCTTCTTCATTTTGAGTCAAGTTTATGAAGATCACTATAAAATGGGACATGAGAAGACACTTCAGATTAGCAGCGCCTTCTTCACCGGTGTTTATGGCATGTGGAACATCTATGTGGTCGCTGTCATCTTTTTGTATGCCCCTTCACACAAGCAAGTCTCCTCTGACAATGATGACAGCAGCGAAGGAAGTCATGTGGAGTTCCAGTTGGAATCTACATCCACGACGCCAGGGTCTGATGACCCACCGTCAGCATCAGCAGCAGCAAGAACCGACCAATCAGAGCTTAAGAACCTCCTTACAAAAACCGCTATTGACTAATTTGATAATAAATCAGGAAAGAGTGTTCATTGCATAACGGTACACTGTATGTTCTTATACAAAGACCATATAAAATGTATAATGTGTCTCATACAAGTGGTCCAACTTATTATGTACACATGTATGCAAATCACAGACTAAAACTAACTTGATAATTACATTTCTCCTTGAAAACTTGAGTTTTAAATATCATAATAAAAAGTGCCAAATATATTTATTTTTCTTTATTTATAAACTTGTAAGTTTGTAAACTTGATGTAAGTTTGTAAACTTGATGTAAGTTTGTAAACTTGATGTAAGTTTGATTGAGTGAAAGCTGTTCAATAATTGTAGTTAGTAACTTTAAAGGCCCCCACCAATATTTGTATATAACGTTTATTTAAGATGACATTGAGTGTAGTTAACCTAACTTGATATTTATAGTACATGATATCGTGTTACCAGAGTAGTATACATATACCATGAACCTAGGTCCATGCATATACCAAGCAATAAAATACATGCCTTGTTTAGGATTTATCCTTTCTGTGTCATGAAGGCTGGCCAAATAGATTCTTTATTAATTACTAAGGCAATTGTGTCCTAAGCCTACTAGACACCCGGTCTTATAAGAACAATTTGATACAACTTTTTATGCCAGACAAGTGAAATATTGAGCCCTCATAAAATATTATTCATGATGATAATTTATTGTTGAAATGTTTAATCGAAATATAACATGTATTATATATTTTCATTGTGTCAAGAATGTAATAAAATTGTATGCATACATAAAAAAATTAATTAGATTGGAATAAAGGTCAGAGTATGGTATTCTATGAATTAGTGCATTCTTCATGTTTCACGTATTATATTCTGGGAAATTTATATATTATTAGGGATGTTACTGGGTTACCTGTGTTTTATTATTATGCCATGTTTTCTATTAAACCAGATCGTGTATAGGCTTAAGTACATTAGGCATGTTACTTGCTGGCTTCTCCGTCGGAAGCTAATCGTGTATAGGCTTATGTAGATTAGGCATGTTGCTGTTTTTGACTGTGACAAATATCCGTGTTCTCTCAGAGATAAAATGCAAGTATGTCAATCACATGCTATCAAATCAGAAAAATTAATAAAGCTCTATCTAACACTATCAAACTAATTTTGATAAAAAAAGTGTGATGTTCCCAAATATGGTAGTGATAATATGATGCCATCATGTCCATATGGGCACACCATTTTTTGTTCGCATAAAGTTTTATATTTTAGAACAAATAATAATAATTACATGTTTGTATGTAAGTTTGTTTGTCATCCTTGAGTATGCCAATCGATATATTGATCAAATTGAGCTGAAAATAACATGCACTCAGTCACTCTGCATTTTCTCAAGTATTTTTCTCATTTGTATACGTGCTTTAATTCGTTTGAATATCAGTTTATGAATTATTCCTTGTTAGACCAGTGAAGCTTCATAATTTAATATTGAATATTGTGTCTAATGTAATATGGATGTGTACTGTACTTGAGTAGTGATGTGTAAAGTAATCAATATTAATCAATATACGATACTAATTGATTACTTTAAGATAATGTATGTTTAAATTATTGTTTGTGAATTACTGTTAGTGAGAATGCTTAATGAGTTGGCTTGAGGCCGACTTGACTTGGGGCCGACTTGACTTTGGCCGAGACGGTTTAGGGCCGAGTTGGATCGAATTCTATTAAACGTATAAAGGAGGATTGTTTGACGAGATGAAAGTGAAGTCTGGTCTTTGTTTTTCAATGAAAACTGGAACCTTTTACAGGATTTGTTGGATCGATTGATAATGAAATCAGGAAATTTGAAAGCAGATGTGCAAAGGAGAAAGATCCTGAAATTGCTACGCACGTAGTATTAGAGCAGTACATTGACAGTTATAGCAACTGCTCCATACAAAGATGGTAAAATATTGGAGAGATGGCTTTCCTAAACACCATCATTACACCAAAAGAACATTACCAACTAGAGGGAGGCATGTCTCTCAGTGTCTAAGAACGCTTTAGAGTTGAAAAAAAACCCATCACTTGAACCTTACGCCATTAAAGAACATAGTTTCCTCACTTGTTGTACCATAATCTGTAAAAAATGACATCATGAAAAATTCATCGATGAAGATTTATATAAACATTTGTCAAAACCGACTTTCTATTGACATCAGTATAGTATTTGAGACCGAATGAAAGCTAAATTCAAAAGCTTTGGTACATGGATGCATAAAACAAAGATTTCAGTTGGAGATTAGGCCATTAAACTTAGTGAAGAAAGACAACTATCAAGATTTCTTGTCATACAGCATTCTCGACCAGAGTTCTTGCCAAAACTTGAAACAACGATAGGAAACTATGGATTGGCCATCATACCAAGATCTTTATTTGCTAACGATGGATCACTACTTATACCAAGTGATAAATCAAGTCTAATACCTTTGAAAGTGATGAGCAATTCAAAAAGAAGGTTTACTCACACCGATGAACATTCCCCTTCTAGTACTATATGATCATGCATCACATATTAGTCTTCAACTCATCAATTATGCAAGAGAAAATGACATACATTTGTATTGCCTCCCACCGCACACAACAAATTATCTGTAACCTAAATTTAATTGTAATTGGCTAAATCTGTTTTCCGATCATTGAAATCTGAATACAACAAAGCATGCGAAAAGTTCTTCAAGAAACAATCCAGGCAAAGTAATAACACGGTTAAACTTTTGCAGAATATTGAAAGACGTGTATGTTGTTTCATGCATTATGGCGAATGCTGCTATAAGCGGGTTTTCTGCAACGGGTATATATACATTTAATCCCGATGCAGTTCGCAAGAT
This sequence comes from Antedon bifida, assembly GCF_963402885.1. Classification (NCBI taxonomy): domain Eukaryota; kingdom Metazoa; phylum Echinodermata; class Crinoidea; order Comatulida; family Antedonidae; genus Antedon; species Antedon bifida. Next base: position 19,092,842 of record NC_136232.1, read on the forward strand.
TTAAATTTTGGATTTAAAGAACAAGCCATCACAGATATATAATGCCGATGAAACCAAACTTAGTTTGGTGCACAATCTATCAAAGATTCAAGATAGATCAAGATAGAGAACTATCCAGTGTAAAATAAGTGGAAACAGAGTGAGAATGTAATAGTGCTAGCCTGTGCAAATGCTGCAGGGTTATTTACCACCCTTGATTATTAAAGGCCAGCGACTGAGCGATTCTGTAATGCAGAATGCTCCTCTCGATTCTTTCTTTGGTGTCAGCAAATCACTGTTCATTGATACGGAGTTGTTTGACATGTGGTTTAGAAAGTTTTTTGTTGGTGCTCCTTTCCACCGAACACAAGAAATCATCTGTAACCTTTGGGTAAATTTGTTTTCCAATCATTGAAATCTGAATACAAGAAAGCATGTGAAAAGTTCCTTAAGAAAAATCCAGGAAAAAACACGGTTAAACTTTTACGGAATATTGAAAGATGCGTATTGCTGCTACATATAAGCGGGTTTTCTGAAACTGGTATATATCCTTTTAATCCAGATGCTGCTGCTGAGTTTCTACAAGCTTCAACTGTAGAGAACATTTTCGCGGATAAGCCTGTTAATTCAAATTAAGTCAATCCACAGGATCAACTCTTTCATGATTCGGCTGAACAAATTGCTTATGCCCTTTCTACTGATGGTAATGTCAACTGCAATTCCACAGACAACCCTGGGCCAAGTATGTTTATCTACTCCTCTCTACCACTCGGATGGTACTTGGTTACATTCCAACAAGAATATTTATGTTAGTGTGGTATACATTACTTTTAGCTTTTTGATTCTTTTACTTTTAATTGATTTACAGCATTTTGGAATGCTATTAAGTATTGTGTTGATTTGTTTTCGACTTAAAATGTGAATAGACACCACATTTACTCTCGATAGGGTAATCGGGAAATGCCTGTGGTCCTCTATTTGTTTATAGGATTAACCATTTTTATATACTCGGATGCCAATAGAGACACAATTTAATACCAGAGTGCGGTATTTAGGGGGAGGGGCAAGAAAACTGTAAAAAAAATTAAATCTTCCGCAAACGGAACAGACCTCACAGAACGCCTTTGAGGAATTGAAAGCGCAATTTGGTGAGGTGTTTTTTGCCGGGAATCCGCTTGCTGAATTCTATGAAAGAGTCCAATATCCAGCAGAGACTCCTTCAATATATGCCGTAGAGCTAGAAGGACTTCTGAGAGAGGTGGAAGAAAGAGTGCAACATCAAATGGTTGATGGCGACCATTATGCTGACGCAACAGTTTATGAGGGGAGTAGGAGATGCGCATGTAACACAGAGACTTCCTCCCATGAGACCAAGATCTATGATATTCAAAGAGGTAAAAGCAGAACTCCGTCTTATGGAACGGGAGAACAAGACTACAAAAACTGTACAACAACAGTCAAATCAAGTTGACCGTCCAGAAAAAACGAAACTAGACAATTTAACAAAAGCAGTGAACGATTTAAAAGAACAGTTTACACAACTGCTGTCTATAACAATAAGCCCAAGCGAGACCTGATTTCATAAGTGCCCAACAAGATGAAAATCAAGAACTTATAAGGTGCAGAAAGTGCGGACAAGAAGGTCATATTGCCGTTGGATGCAGAATTCCGTTAAACTACAATGTTCCACGGTGGAGATGTGCACCGCGGGACCAACACCACGAGTAAGCCTTAACAAGGTAAATACTTCTAATAATGTTTCCTCTTTTCGTAGTTCTCTTATAGGAGAGCCTAATGAGGATATCGTAGAAATTAATGGCATCACTTATAGGTCGTTAATAGACTCCGGGTCCCAGGTAACATCAATTACTGAAACTCTGTGGAAAGGTCATCCACAATTATGCAAACTAAATTTAAATCATCTTATTATTATATCGCATGAGGGCGGGCATTTGTGTAGGATGTGCTATGCGATTGACTTCTGTGTAGCGTGGGTAATTTATAGCGTGCTTACTACATGTGCGTTCTTTCTCTCATTGGACTCATTTGAAGTAACACGTCTAACGATTGTTGTCTTCAGATTTTAACATACAGCTATTTTGTCTTGGGTGTCTTTTGTCCTTTTGGACACATTTAAGAGTCACATTTAGAGATTCTTTCAAATACTGTACTCGAGTCGAAGTTGCAGATTGTGTTTTTATCGACGTATTAACTGGTTTTTTTCCATAACGAGGACATTGGTTTAATATTCAAGATAAAGCTTTCAACATCCTGACGTAAGTGAGTACGTTCTCTTGATCTTTGGCTTAGTATAATAGAATGGTAACGACGACGTGTGAGGTAAGCCTGTGCGGACATTCGTTTGTCAAAAGATTACAATTTTATTGTGAGGAATCGGAATTTTCTGGCATGCGCCTAGATCCAAAACACTATCAATAAAGTGTACAATTTTCCTCGATTTGTCTACGTCACCAGACATTGTTTACATTCACATTGGTGTGTGGGTCACACCTTTAACGATCGGGTCTCTGTCATTAATCAAAAACTTCAGTCAATTTATGCCGACGGTTGCGCGGCGGTTTTCCGTAATCAGTGAAACCAATAAAACCAAAATACGATTTATAGATTATTGTCAAGAAGGACTCCGGTGTAAAAATAGATAAAAACATGTAAAGAACTTCGGGGAATGGTGTACTATAGGAGAAGAGATGTGGTTACGTTACTAAAGAAATTATAGGGCGTTGATTCATGACTCATTGGCTAGATAATGGACAAAGCTTTCCATTTACGTCTCCATTGTTGTTATAATATGGCTTTCATTGTTTTTATTGGGACTGGCCAAGTCTCTATAGCATCGTGTTACATAGGCCTAATATAACATAGTTAAAATTAAATGTAAATAAAATAATATATGGATTACGTACATGAAATAACGTATTATTGCTTCTTATATTTTTTCCAAGTCGCACTAGCTAGGCATAGTCTCAAGCACGCATTGCATAGCCCTAATATAACAGTTAAAATTAAATGTAAACAAAATAATATATGGATGTTGATACTTGAAATAACGTATTTATATTGCTTCTTATATTCTTTCTATAGTTTGATTCTACAATAGCCTCAAGTTACAACTCTGCAATGAAATATTACATACATTATAAATGTATACATAAAATGACTTTACAAAAACACAATATAAATAAAATGTTCAAATATATATTTGCACATAAAAAGTGTAGGCCTACAAAAATCCAATGTATAATAATGAATCCCCGTAGCTAAAGTGGAACATTCGAAACGTCACCAGTCTGTTCTGGGTCAACTGTTAGTTATCGCCATGGAAGTTTGGGGCTCGGCATTAGCTAACCGCTATATCTTGTTTTTCTGTGATAATTCAGCAGTTGTTGCTGTTATCAATAAGAAATCCGCTAAAGATTTGCTGTTTTTACGACTTATACGCCGTTTGGTTCTGGTTTTCCTCCGTTACATTATACAGTACATTTCCGTGCCTCACACATTCATGGAGTCTAGAATATTTTGGCAGATTTTCTATCAAGAGGGGAGTTTTTACGTGCTCTAAAGTCTTTTCTTGACCTTAGCCTCACTCCGTTAATTGTTCCTTCTTGTCAGATTTACATTTGGAAATTTTTTTTTTTTAGGTATTGTGTGCACAGGTTCTCTGGATGCTGCTCCTCTCAATAAAGAAGCTGTATCACTGATACAATCATCGTTGGCACCAACGACCGTTGCGGCGTACCAACGTAGTACAGTATTAGGAAACTCGCGGCCTACAGCGACAAGGTAAAGGAAACGTGTTTATGATGTTTTTAAAATTAAAGGTTATATAACACAAATGGTTACAATAATGTTATTTTACCGTTTTTAAAACCCCATAAAAAGCGAAATATGTTTTAAAAACTGATATTGTAGGTTTTTAAAACTCTACAAATTAACGTTTTAAATATGAAAAATAGCGTTTCACTTATTATATTTTGTGAAATTTATATATTATTAGGGATGTTACTGGGTTACCTGTGTTTTATTATTATGCCATGTTTTCTATTAAACCAGATCGTGTATAGGCTTAGGTACATTAGGCATGTTACTTGCTGGCTTCTCCGTCGGAAGCTAATCGTGTATAGGCTTATGTAGATTAGGCATGTTGCTGTTTTTGACTGTGACAAATATCCGTGTTCTCTCAGAGATAAAATGCAAGTATGTCAATCACATGCTATCAAATCAGAAAAATTAATAAAGCTCTATCTAACACTATCAAACTAATTTTGATAAAAAAAGTGTGATGTTCCCAAATATGGTAGTGATAATATGATGCCATCATGTCCATATGGGCACACCATTTTTTGTTCGCATAAAGTTTTATATTTTAGAAAAAATAATAATAATTACATGTTTGTATGTAAGTTTGTTTGTCATCCTTGAGTATGCCAATCGATATATTGATCAAATTGAGCTGAAAATAACATGCACTCAGTCACTCTGCATTTTCTCAAGTATTTTTCTCATTTGTATACGTGCTTTAATTCGTTTGAATATCAGTTTATGAATTATTCCTTGTTAGACCAGTGAAGCTTCATAATTTAATATTGAATATTGTGTCTAATGTAATATGGATGTGTACTGTACTTGAGTAGTGATGTGTAAGGTAATCAATATTAATCAATATACGATACTAATTGATTACTTTAAGATAATGTATGTTTAAATTATTGTTTGTGAATTACTGTTAGTGAGAATGCTTAATGAGTTGGCTTGAGGCCGACTTGACTTGGGGCCGACTTGACTTTGGCCGAGACGGTTTAGGGCCGAGTTGGATCGAATTCTATTAAACGTATAAAGGAGGATTGTTTGACGAGATGAAAGTGAAGTCTGGTCTTTGTTTTTCAATGAAAACTGGAACCTTTTACAGGATTTGTTGGATCGATTGATAATGAAATCAGGAAATTTGAAAGCAGATGTGCAAAGGAGAAAGATCCTGAAATTGCTACGCACGTAGTATTAGAGCAGTACATTGACAGTTATAGCAACTGCTCCATACAAAGATGGTAAAATATTGGAGAGATGGCTTTCCTAAACACCATCATTACACCAAAAGAACATTACCAACTAGAGGGAGGCATGTCTCTCAGTGTCTAAGAACGCTTTAGAGTTGAAAAAAAACCCATCACTTGAACCTTACGCCATTAAAGAACATAGTTTCCTCACTTGTTGTACCATAATCTGTAAAAAATGACATCATCCAAAATTCATCGATGAAGATTTATATAAACATTTGTCAAAACCGACTTTTTATTGACATCAGTATAGTATTTGAGACCGAATGAAAGCTAAATTCAAAAGCTTTGGTACATGGATGCATAAAACAAAGATTTCAGTTGGAGATTAGGCCATTAAACTTAGTGAAGAAAGACAACTATCAAGATTTCTTGTCATACAGCATTCTCGACCAGAGTTCTTGCCAAAACTTGAAACAACGATAGGAAACTATGGATTGGCCATCATACCAAGATCTTTATTTGCTAACGATGGATCACTACTTATACCAAGTGATAAATCAAGTCTAATACCTTTGAAAGTGATGAGCAATTCAAAAAGAAGGTCTACTCACACCGATGAACATTCCCCTTCTAGTACTATATGATCATGCATCACATATTAGTCTTCAACTCATCAATTATGCAAGAGAAAATGACATACATTTGTATTGCCTCCCACCGCACACAACAAATTATCTGTAACCTAAATTTAATTGTAATTGGCTAAATCTGTTTTCCGATCATTGAAATCTGAATACAACAAAGCATGCGAAAAGTTCTTCAAGAAACAATCCAGGCAAAGTAATAACACGGTTAAACTTTTGCAGAATATTGAAAGACGTGTATGTTGTTTCATGCATTATGGCGAATGCTGCTATAAGCGGGTTTTCTGCAACGGGTATATATACATTTAATCCCGATGCAGTTCGCAAGATTTAAATTTTGGATTTAAAGAACAAGCCATCACAGATATATAATGCCGATGAAACCAAACTTAGTTTGGTGCACAATCTATCAAAGATTCAAGATAGATCAAGATAGAGAACTATCCAGTGTAAACTAAGTGGAAACAGAGTGAGAATGTAATAGTGCTAGCCTGTGCAAATGCTGCAGGGTTATTTACCACCCTTGATTATTAAAGGCCAGCGACTGAGCGATTCTGTAATGCAGAATGCTCCTGTCGATTCTTTCTTTGGTGTCAGCAAATCACTGTTCATTGATACGGAGTTGTTTGACATGTGGTTTAGAAAGTTTTTTGTTGGTGCTCCTTTCCACCGAACACAAAAAATCATCTGTAACCTTTGGGTAAATTTGTTTTCCAATCATTGAAATCTGAATACAAGAAAGCATGTGAAAAGTTCCTTAAGAAAAATCCAGGAAAAAACACGGTTAAACTTTTACGGAATATTGAAAGATGCGTATTGCTGCTACATATAAGCGGGTTTTCTGAAACTGGTATATATCCTTTTAATCCAGATGCTGCTGCTGAGTTTCTACAAGCTTCAACTGTAGAGAACATTTTCGCGGATAAGCCTGTTAATTCAAATTAAGTCAATCCACAGGATCAACTCTTTCATGATTCGGCTGAACAAATTGCTTATGCCCTTTCTACTGATGGTAATGTCAACTGCAATTCCACAGACAACCCTGGGCCAAGTATGTTTATCTACTCCTCTCTACCACTCGGATGGTACTTGGTTACATTCCAACAAGAATATTTATGTTAGTGTGGTATACATTACTTTTAGCTTTTTGATTCTTTTACTTTTAATTGATTTACAGCATTTTGGAATGCTATTAAGTATTGTGTTGATTTGTTTTCGACTTAAAATGTGAATAGACACCACATTTACTCTCGATAGGGTAATCGGGAAATGCCTGTGGTCCTCTATTTGTTTATAGGATTAACCATTTTTATATACTCGGATGCCAATAGAGACACAATTTAATACCATAGTGCGGTATTTAGGGGGAGGGGCAAGAAAACTGTAAAAAAAATTAAATTTTCCGCAAACGGAACAGACCTCACAGAACGCCTTTGAGGAATTGAAAGCGCAATTTGGTGAGGTGTTTTTTGCCGGGAATCCGCTTGCTGAATTCTATGAAAGAGTCCAATATCCAGCAGAGACTCCTTCAATATATGCCGTAGAGCTAGAAGGACTTCTGAGAGAGGTGGAAGAAAGAGTGCAACATCAAATGGTTGATGGCGACCATTATGCTGACGCAACAGTTTATGAGGGGAGTAGGAGATGCGCATGTAACACAGAGACTTCCTCCCATGAGACCAAGATCTATGATATTCAAAGAGGTAAAAGCAGAACTCCGTCTTATGGAACGGGAGAACAAGACTACAAAAACTGTACAACAACAGTCAAATCAAGTTGACCGTCCAGAAAAAACGAAACTAGACAATTTAACAAAAGCAGTGAACGATTTAAAAGAACAGTTTACACAACTGCTGTCTATAACAATAAGCCCAAGCGAGACCTGATTTCATAAGTGCCCAACAAGATGAAAATCAAGAACTTATAAGGTGCAGAAAGTGCGGACAAGAAGGTCATATTGCCGTTGGATGCAGAATTCCGTTAAACTACAATGTTCCACGGTGGAGATGTGCACCGCGGGACCAACACCACGAGTAAGCCTTAACAAGGTAAATACTTCTAATAATGTTTCCTCTTTTCGTAGTTCTATTATAGGAGAGCCTAATGAGGATATCGTAGAAATTAATGGCGTCACCTATAGGTCGTTAATAAACTCCGGGTCCCAGATAACATCAATTACTGAAACTCTGTGGAAAGCTCATCCACAATTATGCAAACTAAATTTAAATCATCTTATTATTATATCGCATGAGGGCGGGCATTTGTGTAGGATGTGCTATGTGATTGCATTCTGTGTAGCGTGGGTAATTTATAGCGTGCTTACTACATGTGCGTTCTTTCTCTCATTGGACTCATTTGAAGTAACACGTCTAACGATTGTTGTCTTCAGATTTTAACATACAGCTATTTGTCTTGGGTGTCTTTTGGACACATTTAAGAGTCACATTTAGAGATTCTTTCAAATACTGTACTCGAGTCGAAGTTGCAGATTGTGTTTTGATCGACGTATTAACTGGTTTTTTTCCATAACGAGGACATTGTTTTAATATTCAAGATAAAGCTTTCAACATCCTGACGTAAGTGAGTACGTTCTCTTGATCTTTGGCTTAGTATAATAGAATGGTAACGACGACGTGTGAGGTAAGCCTGTGCGGACATTCGTTTGTCGTTTATTGTGAGGAATCGGAATTTTCTGGCATGCGCCTAGATCCAAAACACTATCAATAAAGTGTACAATTTTCCTCGATTTGTCTACGTCACCAGACATTGTTTACATTCACATCGGCGAAAATGATATTGGTGAACGTTCAAACGATTCAATTGTCCAAAACATTGTTAATCTCCTTGGGCTTGGTGTAGAATGTCAACGTGTGCTAGTTAGCCAAATGCTGAAACGGCATCCCCGTTGTGTGGGTCACACCTTTAACGATCGGGTCTCTGTCATTAATCAAAAACTTCAGTCAATTTATGCCGACGGTTGCGCGGCGGTTTTCCGTAATCAGTGAAACCAATAAAACCAAAATACGATTTATAGATTATTGTCAAGAAGGACTCCGGTGTAAAAATAGATAAAAACGTGTAAAGAACTTCGGGGAATGGTGTACATTAGGAGAAGAGATGTGGTTACGTTACTAAAGAAATTATAGGGCGTTGATTCATGACTCATTGGCTAGATAATGGACAAAGCTTTCCATTTACGTCTCCATTGTTGTTATAATATGGCTTTCATTGTTTTTATTGGGACTGGCCAAGTCTCTATAGCATCGTGTTACATAGGCCTAATATAACATAGTTAAAATTAAATGTAAATAAAATAATATATGGATTACGTACATGAAATAACGTATTATTGCTTCTTATATTTTTTCCAAGTCGCACTAGCTAGGCATAGTCTCAAGCACGCATTGCATAGCCCTAATATAACAGTTAAAATTAAATGTAAACAAAATAATATATGGATGTTACTGTACTTGAAATAACGTATTATTTATTGCTTCTTATATTTTTTTCCAATTTGCACTAGCTAGACATAGTCTCAAGCACGCATTACATAGGCCTAATATAACAGTTACAATTAAATGTAAACAAAATAATATATGGATGTTGATACTTGAAATAACGTATTTATATTGCTTCTTATATTCTTTCTGTAGTTTGATTCTACAATAGCCTCAAGTTACAACTCTGCAATGAAATATTACATACATTGTAAATGTATACATAAAATGACTTTACAAAAACACAATATAAATAAAATGTTCAAATATATATTTGCACATAAAAAGTGTAGGCCTACAAAAATCCAATGTATAATAATGAATCCCCGTAGCTAAAGTGGAACATTCGAAACGTCACCAGTCTGTTCTGGATCAACTGTTGGTCAAATACAATCCACGATTTAATGCAAAATGCACCCCTATTTTTTTTCGAATGGAATAACCCTTAAAAAAAAACCCGGTAACTAAAATGCCCGTGATCCGTTTTTTATTAGATGGAATCATTTGTTCGGCGATTTGAATATTGCTGTTCCTGAATTATTTCCAATAGTTATCGCCATGGAAGTTTGGGGCTCGGCATTAGCTAACCGCTATATCTTGTTTTTCTGTGATAATTCAGCAGTTGTTGCTGTTATCAATAAGAAATCCGCTAAAGATTTGCTGTTTTTACGACTTATACGCCGTTTGGTTCTGGTTTGCCTCCGTTACATTATACAGTACATTTCCGTGCCTCACACATTCATGGAGTCTAGAATATTTTGGCAGATTTTCTATCAAGAGGGGAGTTTTTACGTGCTCTAAAGTCTTTTCTTGACCTTAGCCTCACTCCGTTAATTGTTCCTTCTTGTCAGATTTACATTTGGAAATTTTTTTTTTAGGTATTGTGTGCACAGGTTCTCTGGATGCTGCTCCTCTCAATAAAGAAGCTGTATCACTGATACAATCATCGTTGGCACCAACGACCGTTGCGGCGTACCAACGTAGTACAGTATTAGGAAACTCGCGGCCTACAGCGACAAGGTAAAGGAAACGTTTTTTTTTTGTTTTTTTTTTGTGGATTTTTACTTTTATGTTGAACCAAAGAAACGATAAGGAATAAATTACCTTCGTGACGTTTCGCCGACAATCTGTCAGCTGCTTCAGACTAAAGCCTGGGTTGGAATGGTCTGGTTTTTTGAAAGTGACGCTGAACAGCGCCACCAGCCGTCTGGTTGGTATTGACGGTAGAGCGTCTCCGCTGGCCCCCTCCTGCTTCAACTTTTTCCAGCAAACTATCATATGTATGTGGGAGGTCATACCCACCAATGTCTCTATTATGTGGTCTTTTTCTTATGCAGATAGATTCTTTTATCTTTCTTTTGTCTGTCTGTGCTTCTTTTTCAATAACTCTCGCATTCCAATTTGGAATATGGTCATTCCCTATAGCGTGGTCAGTTATGGCTGACTTATGTAAAACCTGGGACGAAGAATTTCTATTTGCACGTGTTCTAACTACTTGGTTGTGTGTTGATACGTCTTTTTTATGTTCCCCAATTCTTGTATTCAGTGCCCTTCCGGTCTCTCCTATATATACTTTCTCACAGTTTAGACAGTTCACTTCGTATATAACTCCGCACATGTCTTTCGTTTTTATTCTATCTTTTGGGTGGACCAGTCCATTCTTTAATTTATTACTTGGAATGAAGAAAGTGTTCACTTTGTGCTTAGAAAAAGTGCGTCGAATCTTTTCAGAAATTCCGTGTATGTATGGGATACCTATGTGAGCTTTCATCTTCTCCATTTCTTTTCTTTGGCGTTCTTCTGGTTTGTTTTTTGACTTGACAGACCATTCCAACCCAGGCTTTAGTCTGAAGCAGCTGACAGATTGTCGGCGAAACGTCACGAAGGTAATTTATTCCTTATCGTTTCTTTGGTTCAACATAAAAGTAAAAATCCACAAAAAAATATTATTTGGAACCAGATGAATTTATTTAATGTAAAGGAAACGTGTTTATGATGTTTTTAAAATTAAAGGTTATATAACACAAATGGTTACAATAATGTTATTTTAACGTTTTTAAAACCCCATAAAAAGCGAAATATGTTTTAAAAACTGATATTTTAGGTTTTTAAAACTCTACAAATTAACGTTTTAAATATGAAAAATAGCGTTTTTAAAACAATACGTCAAAAAAACTTTATTTTGACGTTAATTTAAATATCATTATTACCTTATCTTTATGTAATTTTAACGTTTTTAAAACCCCTCAAAACACAAAATATGTTTTTAAAACTGACATTTTAGGTTATATTTACCTGTAAAAACCGTATTTAAAACGTTTCAAACTGGACAAATTAACGTTTTTAATACAAAAAATTAGCATTTTTAAAACCATACAATACGTCAAAAAACGTTGCTTTAACGTTATTTAAATATCATTATTTCGTTATATATACGTTTAAAATTTGTGTTTTAAACGTTCAAATAAAACGTTATTTCAACGTTTGCAAAACTCCACAAATTCACGTATTAAAAACGAAATATTATAACGTTTTTAAAACCAAAAAATACGTTAAAAAAAGTATTTTAACGTTATTATATCTAGGAATATTACGTTATAAATACGTTCCTTCCTTCTACAATCTGTAACTTTGTTTGCCCATTAAAGTAATTAAATCTAACCGCTAAACAAAGCAGAAAACGACCACCTATGGATATCCATACATTTTCAGTAAATTATTTGTTTTTTCTCATTTAGAATCATGGCTGGTGTTATTTTAGAGAATCTCAGTACCAAGAAGTTGTTCGGTTTTTGTGTAATCCTGCTAATAGTTCAGATAATTTGTTTCTTGGTCGGGGGACTTATCGCACCAAAACCTACAGATGCCAATAGTCACCTGACCACCAAATGTGTAGACCCTGCCGACAACGTTCATAAATGGTTTATACCCAACGGACCTGGAGAGTGTTCCAAAGTAGCTAACTTTGAAGAGGCAGCAAGGAAGTACATTGATGCGAATCAGATCGTTTTTTCGTTACGAATGCCACATAGATCGTATAATATGAGTCGTAGCTTCCAATTCATACTGACCATGATCAGATTGGAAACACAGTACAAGTTAACTGTTCCCGATGCACCAGAAGAAATTACAATGATTGTGCGTGTTGGTTACAGAGATAGTGATTATGAAGATTGGAAAGAACTTACTAGAGTAACAGAAACAAGAAAACTTGAATGTCTGCTGCACTCGAATGAAGACGAAGGACCAGTTGACGGTGACCCGTATAATTGTGAGCCTCTACCGTTCTTTGAATTAAGCACCTGCCATCATAAGCAGTACCTAATCAATATTCGATTACCGGTAGAATTTAACAAAGAAACCAATGAACAGAAGTACAACACTAAGTTAGGCAGCATCACTGATATTTGGATCATTGAGATTCATCAAACTGGTGGTTTTACTTTAGTATGGCTGACAATGAAGTCTGTCATGACACCTATTCCACTTGTTTTCCTTATCTGGTTCTGGCTAAGAATCTCCAAGTTAAATCGATCGCCAGTTCTTATGGAAAAGTTTGTTATGGTTCTGGGAATTTCTATTACCTTCCTAAATATACCAATTGAATGGTTCACGTTCTGGTTCAACATCCCATACATGTTGCTGATTAGTGACATACGTCAAGGAATCTTTTATGCCACGTTACTCTCGTCTTGGATCATATTTGTTGGTGAACATCTCATGGACACAGTTCTGCCCTGATTTACGAAAGGGCATTATCTCAAAAAATGTAGTTTTGAGTAAATAAGCAAAACGTGTTTGAGTTTATCTTTAAAAATCTAAAGACAAATTAATGGTTTTTCAGTTATAATAGGTATTAGTACATATATAGAAAATATGTAACATGAATTTTATTTTAATAATTTATTTTTTAGGGGGTCAAAATTGAGTTAATTCCTTCTTGTAAATTATTCATACTAACTAATAACAATAGATAATTTAACAAAAGGCATTATCTCTATATTTACATAGAATGTACGCTACAAAACATCTAATAGCACAAGACAAATATGTTGCATTAGGGATAGGTTAAAGGTAATGAGAGAGAGTAACATGTGGCTGTTGGGCGAGGGGTGGGGAGGGTGTTTGTGGGGGGTGGGGATGGGTTTAGAGGGGCGGGATTGTGGGGCTCGCTTTGGAAGGATATCATGAAATTTGATGACAAAAACAACCATTTATAAAAACTCGATGTACAGTGATTTATCGCATTTTCTCTCTTGATACAGATTATTGCTTTATGCATTATATTTACAAGTTTTGTATTTGATATATTTATTCGTTTTCTAACAGATTGCCTACGTTTGAAGTTAGATAGGTAGATTTTTCCAAAAATGTTCTGTTTGTGGAATCAATTTCTTTATTATGTTGTCTTTTTTAATTTGTGGAATTCCTGTTTTTCTTTAAAAACTCTCTAGACATATAACTGGTATCCATATATTCACATTTCCGGTTTAATTTTGTTTCAACTTTTTAAAATAGTACTTCTTAAACATCATGAATTTTTAGTATGCGTAGAAGTCGGTATGAGACATTTTGTTGTCTATAAAAAGTACAAATTTATTAATATTATGCAACTTATATTAATATGTAATAGAATAGTCAATGTAAAGGAATAATCAATGTAATGGAATTCAATGTAATGACTACGCTTACTTACAGCCACACCCAAAAAGCTCTATTCAATCAAAATGTAATTCAAAAGACTAAAATACAAATTTCCCAATGCCATTGTTTTATAACAAAAGTTGCTTGACATTGATTTAAATATCAATTGGAAAACACTACAAATGACCATTGGACTTTTTTACATTTTCAACATTTTCAAGGATAATAACGAAGACATAAGTAATAAAAAGTAATAAACTTAGGCCTACTCATTCAATAGGCACTTGAAAATGTCCTTTGTAGTCATGTTCTTCCATTTTAGTTTGGTATCCGCATAAATTAATTTTAGTGTTGTCAAATACAATATTTTGATTAAAAGATTCAATTTATTTTAGTTAACATCTACAAACATAGTTTGAGCGTGCTAATTAGCATGCATCAAGTCGACCTCTGATTGGATAATTGTTACTGCTTCAGTGTGCAGTCAAGCGATCATTTCCTGTTGTCTATTGTTTTTTTAAGATAATGCTTTCTGCTGAATTTTTTGTAGGTATGAATAAAGATAATGCCCAAACTGATTTTAATTTTTTAAATATTTTTAATATTTATAGAAAAATTTTTTAGTAGCTGTTAAGTTTAAATGATAGATTATACCCTCAAAAGTCATGTAAGACAAAAATCTCAATTTTGAAAAAAATTGAGATAATGCCCTTTCGTAAATCAGGGCAGAGTTGAGCGAGCAAGACTGAGTGCGTACTGGAAGCAAGTCGGGACAATTGCTTTTTGTTGTTTTTGTATGTTTGTCTTTGACATGTGCGAAAGAGGAGTACAGATTTCAAATCCATTCTTTACTTTATGGACAACAGAGACAGGCAAAAACCTGGCTATGCTATTTCTTGTTGTGGCTGGGATCTGTTTAAGTGCTTACTTCCTGTTTCTATGTTTCATGGTGTGGCAAATATTCAGAAACATCAGTATTAAACGTCTGGCGCTTCCACACATGGCCAAAGCTAGACGCCTTCATTATGAAGGTTTGATTTTCAGATTCAAATTCTTCATGTTGTTCACTTTGTTATGTGCTGCCCTCACTGTAATCTTCTTCATTTTGAGTCAAGTTTATGAAGATCACTATAAAATGGGACATGAGAAGACACTTCAGATTAGCAGCGCCTTCTTCACCGGTGTTTATGGCATGTGGAACATCTATGTGGTCGCTGTCATCTTTTTGTATGCCCCTTCACACAAGCAAGTCTCCTCTGACAATGATGACAGCAGCGAAGGAAGTCATGTGGAGTTCCAGTTGGAATCTACATCCACGACGCCAGGGTCTGATGACCCACCGTCAGCATCAGCAGCAGCAAGAACCGACCAATCAGAGCTTAAGAACCTCCTTACAAAAACCGCTATTGACTAATTTGATAATAAATCAGGAAAGAGTGTTCATTGCATAACGGTACACTGTATGTTCTTATACAAAGACCATATAAAATGTATAATGTGTCTCATACAAGTGGTCCAACTTATTATGTACACATGTATGCAAATCACAGACTAAAACTAACTTGATAATTACATTTCTCCTTGAAAACTTGAGTATTAAATATCATAATAAAAAGTGCCAAATATATTTATTTTTCTTTATTTATAAACTTGTAAGTTTGTAAACTTGATGTAAGTTTGTAAACTTGATGTAAGTTTGTAAACTTCATGTAAGTTTGTAAACTTCATGTAAGTTTGATTGAGTGAAAGCTGTTCAATAATTGTAGTTAGTAACTTTAAAGGCCCCCACCAATATTTGTATATACCGTTTATTTAAGATAACATTGAGTGTACTTAACCTAACTTGATATTTATAGTACATGATATCGTGTTACCAGAGTAGTATACATATACCATGGACCTAGGTCCATGCATATACCAAGCAATAAAAGACATGCCTTGTTTAGGATTTATCCTTTCTGTGTCATGAAGGCTGGCCAAATAGATTCTTTATTAATTACTAAGGCAATTGTGTCCTAAGCCTACTAGACACCCGGTCTTATAAGAACAATTTGATACAACTTTGTATGCCAGACAAGTGAAATATTGAGCCCTCATAAAATATTATTCATGATGATAATTTATTGTTGAAATGTTTAATCGAAATATAACATGTATTATATATTTTCATTGTGTCAAGAATGTAATAAAATTGTATGCATACATAAAAAAATTAATTAGATTGGAATAAAGGTCAGAGTATGGTATTCTATGAATTAGTGCATTCTTCATGTTTCACGTATTATATTCTGTGAAATTTATATATTATTAGGGATGTTACTGGGTTACCTGTGTTTTATTATTATGCCAAGTTTGTAAACTTGATGTAAGTTTGTAAACTTGATGTAAGTTTGTAAACTTGATGTAAGTTTGTAAACTTGATGTAAGTTTGATTGAGTGAAAGCTGTTCAATAATTGTAGTTAGTAACTTTAAAGGCCCCCACCAATATTTGTATATAACGTTTATTTAAGATAACATTGAGTGTAGTTAACCTAACTTGATATTTATAGTACATGATATCGTGTTACCAGAGTAGTATACATATACAATGAACCTAGGTCCATGCATATACCAAGCAATAAAATACATGCCTTGTTTAGGATTTATCCTTTCTGTGTCATGAAGGCTGGCCAAATAGATTTTTTATTAATTACTAAGGCAATTGTGTCCTAAGCCTACTAGACACCCGGTCTTATAAGAACAATTTGATACAACTTTGTATGCCAGACAAGTGAAATATTGAGCCCTCATAAAATATTATTCATGATGATAATTTATTGTTGAAATGTTTAATCGAAATATAACATGTATTATATATTTTCATTGTGTCAAGAATGTAATAAAATTGTATGCATACATAAAAAAATTAATTAGATTGGAATAAAGGTCAGAGTATGGTATTCTATGAATTAGTGCATTCTTCATGTTTCACGTATTATATTCTGGGAAATTTATATATTATTAGGGATGTTACTGGGTTACCTGTGTTTTATTATTATGCCATGTTTTCTATTAAACCAGATCGTGTATAGGCTTAGGTACATTAGGCATGTTACTTGCTGGCTTCTCCGTCGGAAGCTAATCGTGTATAGGCTTATGTAGATTAGGCATGTTGCTGTTTTTGACTGTGACAAATATCCGTGTTCTCTCAGAGATAAAATGCAAGTATGTCAATCACATGCTATCAAATCAGAAAAATTAATAAAGCTCTATCTAACACTATCAAACTAATTTTGATAAAAAAAGTGTGATGTTCCCAAATATGGTAGTGATAATATGATGCCATCATGTCCATATGGGCACACCATTTTTTGTTCGCATAAAGTTTTATATTTTAGAAAAAATAATAATAATTACATGTTTGTATGTAAGTTTGTTTGTCATCCTTGAGTATGCCAATCGATATATTGATCAAATTGAGCTGAAAATAACATGCACTCAGTCACTCTGCATTTTCTCAAGTATTTTTCTCATTTGTATACGTGCTTTAATTCATTTGAATATCAGTTTATGAATTATTCCTTGTTAGACCAGTGAAGCTTCATAATTTAATATTGAATATTGTGTCTAATGTAATATGGATGTGTACTGTACTTGAGTAGTGATGTGTAAGGTAATCAATATTAATCAATATACGATACTAATTGATTACTTTAAGATAATGTATGTTTAAATTATTGTTTGTGAATTACTGTTAGTGAGAATGCTTAATGAGTTGGCTTGAGGCCGACTTGACTTGGGGCCGACTTGACTTTGGCCGAGACGGTTTAGGGCCGAGTTGGATCGAATTCTATTAAACGTATAAAGGAGGATTGTTTGACGAGATGAAAGTGAAGTCTGGTCTTTGTTTTTCAATGAAAACTGGAACCTTTTACAGGATTTGTTGGATCGATTGATAATGAAATCAGGAAATTTGAAAGCAGATGTGCAAAGGAGAAAGATCCTGAAATTGCTACGCACGTAGTATTAGAGCAGTACATTGACAGTTATAGCAACTGCTCCATACAAAGATGGTAAAATATTGGAGAGATGGCTTTCCTAAACACCATCATTACACCAAAAGAACATTACCAACTAGAGGGAGGCATGTCTCTCAGTGTCTAAGAACGCTTTAGAGTTGAAAAAAAACCCATCACTTGAACCTTACGCCATTAAAGAACATAGTTTCCTCACTTGTTGTACCATAATCTGTAAAAAATGACATCATGAAAAATTCATCGATGAAGATTTATATAAACATTTGTCAAAACCGACTTTCTATTGACATCAGTATAGTATTTGAGACCGAATGAAAGCTAAATTCAAAAGCTTTGGTACATGGATGCATAAAACAAAGATTTCAGTTGGAGATTAGGCCATTAAACTTAGTGAAGAAAGACAACTATCAAGATTTCTTGTCATACAGCATTCTCGACCAGAGTTCTTGCCAAAACTTGAAACAACGATAGGAAACTATGGATTGGCCATCATACCAAGATCTTTATTTGCTAACGATGGATCACTACTTATACCAAGTGATAAATCAAGTCTAATACCTTTGAAAGTGATGAGCAATTCAAAAAGAAGGTCTACTCACACCGATGAACATTCCCCTTCTAGTACTATATGATCATGCATCACATATTAGTCTTCAACTCATCAATTATGCAAGAGAAAATGACATACATTTGTATTGCCTCCCACCGCACACAAAAAATTATCTGTAACCTAAATTTAATTGTAATTGGCTAAATCTGTTTTCCGATCATTGAAATCTGAATACAACAAAGCATGCGAAAAGTTCTTCAAGAAACAATCCAGGCAAAGTAATAACACGGTTAAACTTTTGCAGAATATTGAAAGACGTGTATGTTGTTTCATGCATTATGGCGAATGCTGCTATAAGCGGGTTTTCTGCAACGGGTATATATACATTTAATCCCGATGCAGTTCGCAAGATTTAAATTTTGGATTTAAAGAACAAGCCATCACAGATATATAATGCCGATGAAACCAAACTTAGTTTGGTGCACAATCTATCAAAGATTCAAGATAGATCAAGATAGAGAACTATCCAGTGTAAAATAAGTGGAAACAGAGTGAGAATGTAATAGTGCTAGCCTGTGCAAATGCTGCAGGGTTATTTACCACCCTTGATTATTAAAGGCCAGCGACTGAGCGATTCTGTAATGCAGAATGCTCCTGTCGATTCTTTCTTTGGTGTCAGCAAATCACTGTTCATTGATACGGAGTTGTTTGACATGTGGTTTAGAAAGTATTTTGTTGGTGCTCCTTTCCACCGAACACAAAAAATCATCTGTAACCTTTGGGTAAATTTGTTTTCCAATCATTGAAATCTGAATACAAGAAAGCATGTGAAAAGTTCCTTAAGAAAAATCCAGGAAAAAACACGGTTAAACTTTTACGGAATATTGAAAGATGCGTATTGCTGCTACATATAAGCGGGTTTTCTGAAACTGGTATATATCCTTTTAATCCAGATGCTGCTGCTGAGTTTCTACAAGCTTCAACTGTAGAGAACATTTTCGCGGATAAGCCTGTTAAATCAAATTAAGTCAATCCACAGGATCAACTCTTTCATGATTCGGCTGAACAAATTGCTTATGCCCTTTCTACTGATGGTAATGTCAACTGCAATTCCACAGACAACCCTGGGCCAAGTATGTTTATCTACTCCTCTCTACCACTCGGATGGTACTTGGTTACATTCCAACAAGAATATTTATGTTAGTGTGGTATACATTACTTTTAGCTTTTTGATTCTTTTACTTTTAATTGATTTACAGCATTTTGGAATGCTATTAAGTATTGTGTTGATTTGTTTTCGACTTAAAATGTGAATAGACACCACATTTACTCTCGATAGGGTAATCGGGAAATGCCTGTGGTCCTCTATTTGTTTATAGGATTAACCATTTTTATATACTCGGATGCCAATAGAGACACAATTTAATACCATAGTGCGGTATTTAGGGGGAGGGGCAAGAAAACTGTAAAACAAATTAAATCTTCCGCAAACGGAACAGACCTCACAGAACGCCTTTGAGGAATTGAAAGCGCAATTTGGTGAGGTGTTTTTTGCCGGGAATCCGCTTGCTGAATTCTATGAAAGAGTCCAATATCCAGCAGAGACTCCTTCAATATATGCCGTAGAGCTAGAAGGACTTCTGAGAGAGGTGGAAGAAAGAGTGCAACATCAAATGGTTGATGGCGACCATTATGCTGACGCAACAGTTTATGAGGGGAGTAGGAGATGCGCATGTAACACAGAGACTTCCTCCCATGAGACCAAGATCTATGATATTCAAAGAGGTAAAAGCAGAACTCCGTCTTATGGAACGGGAGAACAAGACTACAAAAACTGTACAACAACAGTCAAATCAAGTTGACCGTCCAGAAAAAACGAAACTAGACAATTTAACAAAAGCAGTGAACGATTTAAAAGAACAGTTTACACAACTGCTGTCTATAACAATAAGCCCAAGCGAGACCTGATTTCATAAGTGCCCAACAAGATGAAAATCAAGAACTTATAAGGTGCAGAAAGTGCGGACAAGAAGGTCATATTGCCGTTGGATGCAGAATTCCGTTAAACTACAATGTTCCACGGTGGAGATGTGCACCGCGGGACCAACACCACGAGTAAGCCTTAACAAGGTAAATACTTCTAATAATGTTTCCTCTTTTCGTAGTTCTCTTATAGGAGAGCCTAATGAGGATATCGTAGAAATTAATGGCGTCACCTATAGGTCGTTAATAGACTCCGGGTCCCAGATAACATCAATTACTGAAACTCTGTGGAAAGCTTATCCACAATTATGCAAACTAAATTTAAATCATCTTATTATTATATCGCATGAGGGCGGGCATTTGTGTAGGATGTGCTATGCGATTGCATTCTGTGTAGCGTGGGTAATTTATAGCGTGCTTACTACATGTGCGTTCTTTCTCTCATTGGACTCATTTGAAGTAACACGTCTAACGATTGTTGTCTTCAGATTTTAACATACAGCTATTTGTCTTGGGTGTCTTTTGGACACATTTAAGAGTCACATTTAGAGATTCTTTCAAATACTGTACTCGAGTCGAAGTTGCAGATTGTGTTTTGATCGACGTAATAACTGGTTTTTTTCCATAACGAGGACATTGGTTTAATATTCAAGATAAAGCTTTCAACATCCTGACGTAAGTGAGTACGTTCTCTTGATCTTTGGCTTAGTATAATAGAATGGTAACGACGACGTGTGAGGTAAGCCTGTGCGGACATTCGTTTGTCGTTTATTGTGAGGAATCGGAATTTTCTGGCATGCGCCTAGATCCAAAACACTATCAATAAAGTGTACAATTTTCCTCGATTTGTCTACGTCACCAGACATTGTTTACATTCACATCGGCGAAAATGATATTGGTGAACGTTCAAACGATTCAATTGTCCAAAACATTGTTAATCTCCTTGGGCTTGGTGTAGAATGTCAGGGATATGACCGTTTGGGCCGCCGACAAGTTGAGCCGCCGCTAGTTTCTATGAAACGCCCACCGCGTCTTTTACTATATTCCGTGTAATGATTACGCCGTCAAGCAGTAGGCTCACAGTAGTAGACCTGTTGGCGTTTTTTAAAATGCAAAATACAAACGTGCAAAAAAGTAACGTATACAAACTTTATTGTTTTTCAAGGTTTTAACAGTTAATAAAATCAAAATATATTGTGATTTATGTACAATTAACCAAATTTTATATTTAAAATTCATGCCTGTACCTGAGCTTTAATATAAATACTGTAATGACATTACATGTAATTTCTAGCTACAGTACTTGTACTTTAGCCTAGGAAACCTTAACTGAACATAAATATATTTTTTTCACCGTATGAAATTTTATTACGTAATATTTATTGCTTTCAGAGAACATTACAATTTATAAAATATATAATTGAAAATAAATATATCTATACAGTATATTACTTATCTATTATCTTATTTACAGAATAAATTTAATTTAATGTAAATATAATGAAACAATCACGATTTTTAATCCCGTTATTTTAATTTTGGTTACACAGTATTACTTTAAAAAAAATCTCTGTACTATAGTACAGGGATTTTTTTAAATTTATGTGACAAACATTAGTATTCGATGACACAAGTTTAATAATATTTAATTTTAGCAATTAGACAGACCTACTTTACATACAGTACTTTCACTTATAAATGTGTCCAACATCACTATTAATTAAACTTGTTACGTCGTAAATTATAATATTATAAAACAACGAGCACCGGCGAAAGTTAGCATTTGGCGTTCCATAGAAAATAACGTTTTTCTGGCGGCGGCTCAACTTGTCGGCGGCTCAACTTGGCCTAATCCGAATGTCAACGTGTGCTAGTTAGCCAAATGCTGAAACGGCATCCCCGTTGTGTGGGTCACACCTTTAACGATCGGGTCTCTGTCATTAATCAAAAACTTCAGTCAATTTATGCCGACGGTTGCGCGGCGGTTTTCCGTAATCAGTGAAACCAATAAAACCAAAATACGATTTATAGATTATTGTCAAGAAGGACTCCGGTGTAAAAATAGATAAAAACGTGTAAAGAACTTCGGGGAATGGTGTACATTAGGAGAAGAGATGTGGTTACGTTACTAAAGAAATTATAGGGCGTTGATTCATGACTCATTGGCTAGATAATGGACAAAGCTTTCCATTTACGTCTCCATTGTTGTTATAATATGGCTTTCATTGTTTTTATTGGGACTGGCCAAGTCTCTATAGCATCGTGTTACATAGGCCTAATATAACATAGTTAAAATTAAATGTAAATAAAATAATATATGGATTACGTACATGAAATAACGTATTATTGCTTCTTATATTTTTTCCAAGTCGCACTAGCTAGGCATAGTCTCAAGCACGCATTGCATAGCCCTAATATAACAGTTAAAATTAAATGTAAACAAAATAATATATGGATGTTACTGTACTTGAAATAACGTATTATTTATTGCTTCTTATATTTTTTTCCAAGTTGCACTAGCTAGACATAGTCTCAAGCACGCATTACATAGGCCTAATATAACAGTTAAAATTAAATGTAAACAAAATAATATATGGATGTTGATACTTGAAATAACGTATTTATATTGCTTCTTATATTCTTTCTATAGTTTGATTCTACAATAGCCTCAAGTTACAACTCTGCAATGAAATATTACATACATTGTAAATGTATACATAAAATGACTTTACAAAAACACAATATAAATAAAATGTTCAAATATATATTTGCACATAAAAAGTGTAGGCCTACAAAAATCCAATGTATAATAATGAATCCCCGTAGCTAAAGTGGAACATTCGAAACGTCACCAGTCTGTTCTGGATCAACTGTTGGTCAAATACAATCCACGATTTAATGCAAAATGCACCCCTATTTTTTTTCGAATGGAATAACCCTTTAAAAAAAACCCGGTAACTAAAATGCCCGTGATCCGTTTTTTATTAGATGGAATCATTTGTTCGGCGATTTGAATATTGCTGTTCCTGAATTATTTCCAATAGTTATCGCCATGGAAGTTTGGGGCTCGGCATTAGCTAACCGCTATATCTTGTTTTTCTGTGATAATTCAGCAGTTGTTGCTGTTATCAATAAGAAATCCGCTAAAGATTTGCTGTTTTTACGACTTATACGCCGTTTGGTTCTGGTTTGCCTCCGTTACATTATACAGTACATTTCCGTGCCTCACACATTCATGGAGTCTAGAATATTTTGGCAGATTTTCTATCAAGAGGGGAGTTTTTACGTGCTCTAAAGTCTTTTCTTGACCTTAGCTCACTCCGTTAATTGTTCCTTCTTGTCAGATTTACATTTGGAAATTTTTTTGTTTAGGTATTGTGTGCACAGGTTCTCTGGATGCTGCTCCTCTCAATAAAGAAGCTGTATCACTGATACAATCATCGTTGGCACCAACGACCGTTGCGGCGTACCAACGTAGTACAGTATTAGGAAACTCGCGGCCTACAGCGACAAGGTAAAGGAAACGTGTTTATGATGTTTTTAAAATTAAAGGTTATATAACACAAATGGTTACAATAATGTTATTTTACCGTTTTTAAAACCCCATAAAAAGCGAAATATGTTTTAACAACTGATATTTTAGGTTTTTAAAACTCTTCAAATTAACGTTTTAAATATGAAAAATAGCGTTTCACGTATTATATTTTGTGAAATTTATATATTATTAGGGATGTTACTGGGTTACCTGTGTTTTATTATTATGCCATGTTTTCTATTAAACCAGATCGTGTATAGGCTTAGGTACATTAGGCATGTTACTTGCTGGCTTCTCCGTCGGAAGCTAATCGTGTATAGGCTTATGTAGATTAGGCATGTTGCTGTTTTTGACTGTGACAAATATCCGTGTTCTCTCAGAGATAAAATGCAAGTATGTCAATCACATGCTATCAAATCAGAAAAATTAATAAAGCTCTATCTAACACTATCAAACTAATTTTGATAAAAAAAGTGTGATGTTCCCAAATATGGTAGTGATAATATGATGCCATCATGTCCATATGGGCACACCATTTTTTGTTCGCATAAAGTTTTATATTTTAGAAAAAATAATAATAATTACATGTTTGTATGTAAGTTTGTTTGTCATCCTTGAGTATGCCAATCGATATATTGATCAAATTGAGCTGAAAATAACATGCACTCAGTCACTCTGCATTTTCTCAAGTATTTTTCTCATTTGTATACGTGCTTTAATTCGTTTGAATATCAGTTTATGAATTATTCCTTGTTAGACCAGTGAAGCTTCATAATTTAATATTGAATATTGTGTCTAATGTAATATGGATGTGTACTGTACTTGAGTAGTGATGTGTAAGGTAATCAATATTAATCAATATACGATACTAATTGATTACTTTAAGATAATGTATGTTTAAATTATTGTTTGTGAATTACTGTTAGTGAGAATGCTTAATGAGTTGGCTTGAGGCCGACTTGACTTGGGGCCGACTTGACTTTGGCCGAGACGGTTTAGGGCCGAGTTGGATCGAATTCTATTAAACGTATAAAGGAGGATTGTTTGACGAGATGAAAGTGAAGTCTGGTCTTTGTTTTTCAATGAAAACTGGAACCTTTTACAGGATTTGTTGGATCGATTGATAATGAAATCAGGAAATTTGAAAGCAGATGTGCAAAGGAGAAAGATCCTGCAATTGCTACGCACGTAGTATTAGAGCAGTACATTGACAGTTATAGCAACTGCTCCATACAAAGATGGTAAAATATTGGAGAGATGGCTTTCCTAAACACCATCATTACACCAAAAGAACATTACCAACTAGAGGGAGGCATGTCTCTCAGTGTCTAAGAACGCTTTAGAGTTGAAAAAAAACCCATCACTTGAACCTTACGCCATTAAAGAACATAGTTTCCTCACTTGTTGTACCATAATCTGTAAAAAATGACATCATCAAAAATTCATCGATGAAGATTTATATAAACATTTGTCAAAACCGACTTTCTATTGACATCAGTATAGTATTTGAGACCGAATGAAAGCTAAATTCAAAAGCTTTGGTACATGGATGCATAAAACAAAGATTTCAGTTGGAGATTAGGCCATTAAACTTAGTGAAGAAAGACAACTATCAAGATTTCTTGTCATACAGCATTCTCGACCAGAGTTCTTGCCAAAACTTGAAACAACGATAGGAAACTATGGATTGGCCATCATACCAAGATCTTTATTTGCTAACGATGGATCACTACTTATACCAAGTGATAAATCAAGTCTAATACCTTTGAAAGTGATGAGCAATTCAAAAAGAAGGTCTACTCACACCGATGAACATTCCCCTTCTAGTACTATATGATCATGCATCACATATTAGTCTTCAACTCATCAATTATGCAAGAGAAAATGACATACATTTGTATTGCCTCCCACCGCACACAACAAATTATCTGTAACCTAAATTTAATTGTAATTGGCTAAATCTGTTTTCCGATCATTGAAATCTGAATACAACAAAGCATGCGAAAAGTTCTTCAAGAAACAATCCAGGCAAAGTAATAACACGGTTAAACTTTTGCAGAATATTGAAAGACGTGTATGTTGTTTCATGCATTATGGCGAATGCTGCTATAAGCGGGTTTTCTGCAACGGGTATATATACATTTAATCCCGATGCAGTTCGCAAGATTTAAATTTTGGATTTAAAGAACAAGCCATCACAGATATATAATGCCGATGAAACCAAACTTAGTTTGGTGCACAATCTATCAAAGATTCAAGATAGATCAAGATAGAGAACTATCCAGTGTAAAATAAGTGGAAACAGAGTGAGAATGTAATAGTGCTAGCCTGTGCAAATGCTGCAGGGTTATTTACCACCCTTGATTATTAAAGGCCAGCGACTGAGCGATTCTGTAATGCAGAATGCTCCTGTCGATTCTTTCTTTTGTGTCAGCAAATCACTGTTCATTGATACGGAGTTGTTTGACATGTGGTTTAGAAAGTTTTTTGTTGGTGCTCCTTTCCACCGAACACAAAAAATCATCTGTAACCTTTGGGTAAATTTGTTTTCCAATCATTGAAATCTGAATACAAGAAAGCATGTGAAATGTTCCTTAAGAAAAATCCAGAAAAAAACACGGTTAAACTTTTACGGAATATTGAAAGATGCGTATTGCTGCTACATATAAGCGGGTTTTCTGAAACTGGTATATATCCTTTTAATCCAGATGCTGCTGCTGAGTTTCTACAAGCTTCAACTGTAGAGAACATTTTCGCGGATAAGCCTGTTAATTCAAATTAAGTCAATCCACAGGATCAACCCTTTCATGATTCGGCTGAACAAATTGCTTATGCCCTTTCTACTGATGGTAATGTCAACTGCAATTCCACAGACAACCCTGGGCCAAGTATGTTTATCTACTCCTCTCTACCACTCGGATGGTACTTGGTTACATTCCAACAAGAATATTTATGTTAGTGTGGTATACATTACTTTTAGCTTTTTGATTCTTTTACTTTTAATTGATTTACAGCATTTTGGAATGCTATTAAGTATTGTGTTGATTTGTTTTCGACTTAAAATGTGAATAGACACCACATTTACTCTCGATAGGGTAATCGGGAAATGCCTGTGGTCCTCTATTTGTTTATAGGATTAACCATTTTTATATACTCGGATGCCAATAGAGACACAATTTAATACCATAGTGCGGTATTTAGGGGGAGGGGCAAGAAAACTGTAAAAAAAATTAAATCTTCCGCAAACGGAACAGACCTCACAGAACGCCTTTGAGGAATTGAAAGCGCAATTTGGTGAGGTGTTTTTTGCCGGGAATCCGCTTGCTGAATTCTATGAAAGAGTCCAATATCCAGCAGAGACTCCTTCAATATATGCCGTAGAGCTAGAAGGACTTCTGAGAGAGGTGGAAGAAAGAGTGCAACATCAAATGGTTGATGGCGACCATTATGCTGACGCAACAGTTTATGAGGGGAGTAGGAGATGCGCATGTAACACAGAGACTTCCTCCCATGAGACCAAGATCTATGATATTCAAAGAGGTAAAAGCAGAACTCCGTCTTATGGAACGGGAGAACAAGACTACAAAAACTGTACAACAACAGTCAAATCAAGTTGACCGTCCAGAAAAAACGAAACTAGACAATTTAACAAAAGCAGTGAACGATTTAAAAGAACAGTTTACACAACTGCTGTCTATAACAATAAGCCCAAGCGAGACCTGATTTCATAAGTGCCCAACAAGATGAAAATCAAGAACTTATAAGGTGCAGAAAGTGCGGACAAGAAGGTCATATTGCCGTTGGATGCAGAATTCCGTTAAACTACAATGTTCCACGGTGGAGATGTGCACCGCGGGACCAACACCACGAGTAAGCCTTAACAAGGTAAATACTTCTAATAATGTTTCCTCTTTTCGTAGTTCTCTTATAGGAGAGCCTAATGAGGATATCGTAGAAATTAATGGCGTCACCTATAGGTCGTTAATAGACTCCGGGTCCCAGATAACATCAATTACTGAAACTCTGTGGAAAGCTCATCCACAATTATGCAAACTAAATTTAAATCATCTTATTATTATATCGCATGAGGGCGGGCATTTGTGTAGGATGTGCTATGCGATTGCATTCTGTGTAGCGTGGGTAATTTATAGCGTGCTTACTACATGTGCGTTCTTTCTCTCATTGGACTCATTTGAAGTAACACGTCTAACGATTGTTGTCTTCAGATTTTAACATACAGCTATTTGTCTTGGGTGTCTTTTGGACACATTTAAGAGTCACATTATTTTAGAGATTCTTTCAAATACTGTACTCGAGTCGAAGTTGCAGATTGTGTTTTGATCGACGTAATAACTGGTTTTTTTCCATAACGAGGACATTGGTTTAATATTCAAGATAAAGCTTTCAACATCCTGACGTAAGTGAGTACGTTCTCTTGATCTTTGGCTTAGTATAATAGAATGGTAACGACGACGTGTGAGGTAAGCCTGTGCGGACATTCGTTTGTCGTTTATTGTGAGGAATCGGAATTTTCTGGCATGCGCCTAGATCCAAAACACTATCAATAAAGTGTACAATTTTCCTCGATTTGTCTACGTCACCAGACATTGTTTACATTCACATCGGCGAAAATGATATTGGTGAACGTTCAAACGATTCAATTGTCCAAAACATTGTTAATCTCCTTGGGCTTGGTGTAGAATGTCAACGTGTGCTAGTTAGCCAAATGCTGAAACGGCATCCCCGTTGTGTGGGTCACACCTTTAACGATCGGGTCTCTGTCATTAATCAAAAACTTCAGTCAATTTATGCCGACGGTTGCGCGGCGGTTTTCCGTAATCAGTGAAACCAATAAAACCAAAATACGATTTATAGATTATTGTCAAGAAGGACTCCGGTGTAAAATTAGATAAAAACGTGTAAAGAACTTCGGGGAATGGTGTACATTAGGAGAAGAGATGTGGTTACGTTACTAAAGAAATTATAGGGCGTTGATTCATGACTCATTGGCTAGATAATGGACAAAGCTTTCCATTTACGTCTCCATTGTTGTTATAATATGGCTTTCATTGTTTTTATTGGGACTGGCCAAGTCTCTATAGCATCGTGTTACATAGGCCTAATATAACATAGTTAAAATTAAATGTAAATAAAATAATATATGGATTACGTACATGAAATAACGTATTATTGCTTCTTATATTTTTTCCAAGTCGCACTAGCTAGGCATAGTCTCAAGCACGCATTGCATAGCCCTAATATAACAGTTAAAATTAAATGTAAACAAAATAATATATGGATGTTACTGTACTTGAAATAACGTATTATTTATTGCTTCTTATATTTTTTTCCAAGTTGCACTAGCTAGACATAGTCTCAAGCACGCATTACATAGGCCTAATATAACAGTTAAAATTAAATGTAAACAAAATAATATATGGATGTTGATACTTGAAATAACGTATTTATATTGCTTCTTATATTCTTTCTATAGTTTGATTCTACAATAGCCTCAAGTTACAACTCTGCAATGAAATATTACATACATTGTAAATGTATACATAAAATGACTTTACAAAAACACAATATAAATAAATTGTTCAAATATATATTTGCACATAAAAAGTGTAGGCCTACAAAAATCCAATGTATAATAATGAATCCCCGTAGCTAAAGTGGAACATTCGAAACGTCACCAGTCTGTTCTGGATCAACTGTTGGTCAAATACAATCCACGATTTAATGCAAAATGCACCCCTATTTTTTTTCGAATGGAATAACCCTTTAAAAAAAACCCGGTAACTAAAATGCCCGTGATCCGTTTTTTATTAGATGGAATCATTTGTTCGGCGATTTGAATATTGCTGTTCCTGAATTATTTCCAATAGTTATCGCCATGGAAGTTTGGGGCTCGGCATTAGCTAACCGCTATATCTTGTTTTTCTGTGATAATTCAGCAGTTGTTGCTGTTATCAATAAGAAATCCGCTAAAGATTTGCTGTTTTTACGACTTATACGCCGTTTGGTTCTGGTTTGCCTCCGTTACATTATACAGTACATTTCCGTGCCTCACACATTCATGGAGTCTAGAATATTTTGGCAGATTTTCTATCAAGAGGGGAGTTTTTACGTGCTCTAAAGTCTTTTCTTGACCTTAGCCTCACTCCGTTAATTGTTCCTTCTTGTCAGATTTACATTTGGAAATGTTTTTGTTTAGGTATTGTGTGCACAGGTTCTCTGGATGCTGCTCCTCTCAATAAAGAAGCTGTATCACTGATACAATCATCGTTGGCACCAACGACCGTTGCGGCGTACCAACGTAGTACAGTATTAGGAAACTCGCGGCCTACAGCGACAAGGTAAAGGAAACGTGTTTATGATGTTTTTAAAATTAAAGGTTATATAACACAAATGGTTACAATAATGTTATTTTACCGTTTTTAAAACCCCATAAAAAGCGAAATATGTTTTAAAAACTGATATTTTAGGTTTTTAAAACTCTTCAAATTAACGTTTTAAATATGAAAAATAGCGTTTCACGTATTATATTTTGTGAAATTTATATATTATTAGGGATGTTACTGGGTTACCTGTGTTTTATTATTATGCCATGTTTTCTATTAAACCAGATCGTGTATAGGCTTAGGTACATTAGGCATGTTACTTGCTGGCTTCTCCGTCGGAAGCTAATCGTGTATAGGCTTATGTAGATTAGGCATGTTGCTGTTTTTGACTGTGACAAATATCCGTGTTCTCTCAGAGATAAAATGCAAGTATGTCAATCACATGCTATCAAATCAGAAAAATTAATAAAGCTCTATCTAACACTATCAAACTAATTTTGATAAAAAAAGTGTGATGTTCCCAAATATGGTAGTGATAATATGATGCCATCATGTCCATATGGGCACACCATTTTTTGTTCGCATAAAGTTTTATATTTTAGAAAAAATAATAATAATTACATGTTTGTATGTAAGTTTGTTTGTCATCCTTGAGTATGCCAATCGATATATTGATCAAATTGAGCTGAAAATAACATGCACTCAGTCACTCTGCATTTTCTCAAGTATTTTTCTCATTTGTATACGTGCTTTAATTCGTTTGAATATCAGTTTATGAATTATTCCTTGTTAGACCAGTGAAGCTTCATAATTTAATATTGAATATTGTGTCTAATGTAATATGGATGTGTACTGTACTTGAGTAGTGATGTGTAAGGTAATCAATATTAATCAATATACGATACTAATTGATTACTTTAAGATAATGTATGTTTAAATTATTGTTTGTGAATTACTGTTAGTGAGAATGCTTAATGAGTTGGCTTGAGGCCGACTTGACTTGGGGCCGACTTGACTTTGGCCGAGACGGTTTAGGGCCGAGTTGGATCGAATTCTATTAAACGTATAAAGGAGGATTGTTTGACGAGATGAAAGTGAAGTCTGGTCTTTGTTTTTCAATGAAAACTGGAACCTTTTACAGGATTTGTTGGATCGATTGATAATGAAATCAGGAAATTTGAAAGCAGATGTGCAAAGGAGAAAGATCCTGAAATTGCTACGCACGTAGTATTAGAGCAGTACATTGACAGTTATAGCAACTGCTCCATACAAAGATGGTAAAATATTGGAGAGATGGCTTTCCTAAACACCATCATTACACCAAAAGAACATTACCAACTAGAGGGAGGCATGTCTCTCAGTGTCTAAGAACGCTTTAGAGTTGAAAAAAAACCCATCACTTGAACCTTACGCCATTAAAGAACATAGTTTCCTCACTTGTTGTACCATAATCTGTAAAAAATGACATCATGAAAAATTCATCGATGAAGATTTATATAAACATTTGTCAAAACCGACTTTCTATTGACATCAGTATAGTATTTGAGACCGAATGAAAGCTAAATTCAAAAGCTTTGGTACATGGATGCATAAAACAAAGATTTCAGTTGGAGATTAGGCCATTAAACTTAGTGAAGAAAGACAACTATCAAGATTTCTTGTCATACAGCATTCTCGACCAGAGTTCTTGCCAAAACTTGAAACAACGATAGGAAACTATGGATTGGCCATCATACCAAGATCTTTATTTGCTAACGATGGATCACTACTTATACCAAGTGATAAATCAAGTCTAATACCTTTGAAAGTGATGAGCAATTCAAAAAGAAGGTCTACTCATACCGATGAACATTCCCCTTCTAGTACTATATGATCATGCATCACATATTAGTCTTCAACTCATCAATTATGCAAGAGAAAATGACATACATTTGTATTGCCTCCCACCGCACACAACAAATTATCTGTAACCTAAATTTAATTGTAATTGGCTAAATCTGTTTTCCGATCATTGAAATCTGAATACAACAAAGCATGCGAAAAGTTCTTCAAGAAACAATCCAGGCAAAGTAATAACACGGTTAAACTTTTGCAGAATATTGAAAGACGTGTATGTTGTTTCATGCATTATGGCGAATGCTGCTATAAGCGGGTTTTCTGCAACGGGTATATATACATTTAATCCCGATGCAGTTCGCAAGATTTAAATTTTGGATTTAAAGAACAAGCCATCACAGATATATAATGCCGATGAAACCAAACTTAGTTTGGTGCACAATCTATCAAAGATTCAAGATAGATCAAGATAGAGAACTATCCAGTGTAAAATAAGTGGAAACAGAGTGAGAATGTAATAGTGCTAGCCTGTGCAAATGCTGCAGGGTTATTTACCACCCTTGATTATTAAAGGCCAGCGACTGAGCGATTCTGTAATGCAGAATGCTCCTGTCGATTCTTTCTTTTGTGTCAGCAAATCACTGTTCATTGATACGGAGTTGTTTGACATGTGGTTTAGAAAGTTTTTTGTTGGTGCTCCTTTCCACCGAACACAAAAAATCATCTGTAACCTTTGGGTAAATTTGTTTTCCAATCATTGAAATCTGAATACAAGAAAGCATGTGAAATGTTCCTTAAGAAAAATCCAGGAAAAAACACGGTTAAACTTTTACGGAATATTGAAAGATGCGTATTGCTGCTACATATAAGCGGGTTTTCTGAAACTGGTATATATCCTTTTAATCCAGATGCTGCTGCTGAGTTTCTACAAGCTTCAACTGTAGAGAACATTTTCGCGGATAAGCCTGTTAAATCAAATTAAGTCAATCCACAGGATCAACTCTTTCATGATTCGGCTGAACAAATTGCTTATGCCCTTTCTACTGATGGTAATGTCAACTGCAATTCCACAGACAACCCTGGGCCAAGTATGTTTATCTACTCCTCTCTACCACTCGGATGGTACTTGGTTACATTCCAACAAGAATATTTATGTTAGTGTGGTATACATTACTTTTAGCTTTTTGATTCTTTTACTTTTAATTGATTTACAGCATTTTGGAATGCTATTAAGTATTGTGTTGATTTGTTTTCGACTTAAAATGTGAATAGACACCACATTTACTCTCGATAGGGTAATCGGGAAATGCCTGTGGTCCTCTATTTGTTTATAGGATTAACCATTTTTATATACTCGGATGCCAATAGAGACACAATTTAATACCATAGTGCGGTATTTAGGGGGAGGGGCAAGAAAACTGTAAAAAAAATTAAATCTTCCGCAAACGGAACAGACCTCACAGAACGCCTTTGAGGAATTGAAAGCGCAATTTGGTGAGGTGTTTTTTGCCGGGAATCCGCTTGCTGAATTCTATGAAAGAGTCCAATATCCAGCAGAGACTCCTTCAATATATGCCGTAGAGCTAGAAGGACTTCTGAGAGAGGTGGAAGAAAGAGTGCAACATCAAATGGTTGATGGCGACCATTATACTGACGCAACAGTTTATGAGGGGAGTAGGAGATGCGCATGTACCACAGAGACTTCCTCCCATGAGACCAAGATCTATGATATTCAAAGAGGTAAAAGCAGAACTCCGTCTTATGGAACGGGAGAACAAGACTACAAAAACTGTACAACAACAGTCAAATCAAGTTGACCGTCCAGAAAAAACGAAACTAGACAATTTAACAAAAGCAGTGAACGATTTAAAAGAACAGTTTACACAACTGCTGTCTATAACAATAAGCCCAAGCGAGACCTGATTTCATAAGTGCCCAACAAGATGAAAATCAAGAACTTATAAGGTGCAGAAAGTGCGGACAAGAAGGTCATATTGCCGTTGGATGCAGAATTCCGTTAAACTACAATGTTCCACGGTGGAGATGTGCACCGCGGGACCAACACCACGAGTAAGCCTTAACAAGGTAAATACTTCTAATAATGTTTCCTCTTTTCGTAGTTCTCTTATAGGAGAGCCTAATGAGGATATCGTAGAAATTAATGGCGTCACCTATAGGTCGTTAATAGACTCCGGGTCCCAGATAACATCAATTACTGAAACTCTGTGGAAAGCTCATCCACAATTATGCAAACTAAATTTAAATCATCTTATTATTATATCGCATGAGGGCGGGCATTTGTGTAGGATGTGCTATGCGATTGCATTCTGTGTAGCGTGGGTAATTTATAGCGTGCTTACTACATGTGCGTTCTTTCTCTCATTGGACTCATTTGAAGTAACACGTCTAACGATTGTTGTCTTCAGATTTTAACATACAGCTATTTGTCTTGGGTGTCTTTTGGACACATTTAAGAGTCACATTTAGAGATTCTTTCAAATACTGTACTCGAGTCGAAGTTGCAGATTGTGTTTTGATCGACGTAATAACTGGTTTTTTTCCATAACGAGGACATTGGTTTAATATTCAAGATAAAGCTTTCAACATCCTGACGTAAGTGAGTACGTTCTCTTGATCTTTGGCTTAGTATAATAGAATGGTAACGACGACGTGTGAGGTAAGCCTGTGCGGACATTCGTTTGTCGTTTATTGTGAGGAATCGGAATTTTCTGGCATGCGCCTAGATCCAAAACACTATCAATAAAGTGTACAATTTTCCTCGATTTGTCTACGTCACCAGACATTGTTTACATTCACATCTGCGAAAATGATATTGGTGAACGTTCAAACGATTCAATTGTCCAAAACATTGTTAATCTCCTTGGGCTTGGTGTAGAATGTCAACGTGTGCTAGTTAGCCAAATGCTGAAACGGCATCCCCGTTGTGTGGGTGGTTTACAGCCGAAACGGCCGCCAACTGAAACGGCCGCCAATTGAAACCGCAATTAAATGTATGAAACGCCGCGTGTGCCGTTTGTCATACAAAACGACGTGTGGTTTAATACAATTGTTTTACTTTTTTTCAGATTGAAATGACTTTAGACGTATGTGACTTAATAAATATTAACAGATAGGCCTAGACGTTTTTTAATTATTTATGTATTATTATGTTTATCGTATAATAATGAATATTGTGTAAACATAATTGAGTTTTTTATATATTTTTTAAATGTAGGCCTATACAGTAAAAGTGTAAGGAAAAGAATTGGAATTGGACAAAATAAATGATAAATAATTACTATTATTATATTAAAATCTAAATTCTTCCTAGTACTAATACTGTAGTAAACCTATATAGTTAAGTTCAATAAATGTTTAAATATCCTTATTATTAAATTTTATTCTTTTTTTAAGAATTAGTTTTTTAAGATACATTACTTTTTTTTATTTACCGGTAACACTATTTCAAACAATTGTAGCGGTTTCGTTGCGGAAAATCATCATGTTCGCAATTAAATCATATAACATATAATTAATAACAATTACGTTAGATAAGAAGACAACTTAGGGCGTTGACATCACAAACTCAACACAATCGATTCAACGCAACAATAGCGACTTTAATTACAAACAATACACACACAGACACTAGCAAATGCTAAACAATACGCAACACGATTTTATTCAAAATACAAACGATGACATTTTATTCAGATTATTGTTATTTTAAATTGTTTACAATTAATGGTGGTCAAGGCTTTAATATTAAAAACAGATCATTATTTTTATTTCACATTACATTAAATATTATATTACAATTAGTAACCTTTATTAACAACTGATTTATTTATGTATTATGAATCAAAACGAACTTTCATCATTATTAATAATAATAATAAAATAATCAGATTGCTTAAATAAGTTAGTTTGCATACAGTAGATAGTAATTATAGAGAATTGATTTACACTTTATTTTTCAAAATATCTTAAATCAAATATGTTTGTACATTAGCAAAGTTAATTAAATATTACACTAGTTGTATTAGTGAAGTCTTGATTTGTATTCTAAGGATTACGTGCGTTTCGGCTGATGACACGGCTTGATGCTAACAGCAACGATCTTGCAGTTCGTGCACCTCTTACGTACTCGTCCCAGTATCCGTTCAATCGTTGTGTTGCAATGACGGCATGTCGCGACTGTCTTCGGATCTCATCCTCTCTAAAAATGAGCTCTGCATTGATGGCGACCATCTCACTCTCCTCGTGAAGAAGCTTACACAGCAAGTAGAAGTGAAGGTTCGCTGTAAAAGAGAACAAAACAATGTTAAATAACAAACTATACTAAACACAAATGATGTTCAAAGAACAGAAAAAAAACTAACTTACCTCGCTTAGCTCTGTGATTGAGGCGTTGGTGGTAACCTTCCAAATCGTTGTTGGTACGAATTTGCTGTCGGAATATCACCCAATCCATTGGACTGTAGATGTCACCATTAATCCAGTAGTCGTCCATGTAAGTCAGAAGTTCCTGGAGTTGAGGCGATTGCCCGGCGTTGCGTCGCATCCGTCTGAAGACAGCCTCCACATGTTCCACTGGTAGCGTCGGGAGAGCCATAAGTTGTCTGATGAAAAGTCGTGTTGCTGCTTGTTGGCGGTACGCTCTCTGCAGACCGACATCCTGCACCTTCCGAAAGATTGCCTGTAAGAGAGAAAAATTAAATTGTTAGTTAAGAAAATTAAACGAAAAACGCCGAACAACGCATTTGTTGTACAAATAAAATCAATAAATAAAAGACATCACATACCTGTGTGTAATGAAAAAGACATCCAGCAATTTCAACATTTGGTAGTACTTGGCGAATAGACTGCCATATGGATGCCTCATAGTCTGCCACCACTTTCACCACGTTGTTTTCCGGCAACATCCGCATAACAGAGCGCAACACGGCCGTGTAGTCCACACTCCTCTTGCCTGACATCACAGCAAATAGTAGCGGTACTTGCTTCAACGATGTCCCCGTCCTGATAAAGCTGTGAATACTGAAGAGCTGGTAAAATGGATCTCTGATCAGCTTAAACGTACCGTCCAAGTTAGACTTGCCCCAAGTCTGTATTTATTGTCTTTTTTTTTTATTTATTTGTTTTCATTTCGACCGCGATTTTTGTCTGAAAATACAGACTTGTGAAACACGTATAGAAATCGATTTGCAGACCGCAAACATCCGATAAGAATGACGTAGGTTATCTTACCGTATTTGGCTATATGGGGCGGGCGGTATGTAAATATGGATTTCGAATCAACCAATGATCATTTTGTTTCAAAATGAAAAATATCGAGTGCGTACAGTGCTGAATGTACGATCGAGACTGAACAACTGTTGAAATATAAAATCGTGTTGCCAAGTTGTTTTGTTTATTGATTGTTTAGTCCTGGCCTAGGCCTCCTTCGTAGGGCTACTCAACTTGTACGTATGACCTGCCAAATAAAACGCCAATAAGGTACATACCACCACCGACGGGCACACAACAGGGCTACACCACCACACAGAACAGGACAGGGTCTGGGTGGGAATTAAATAAATGATCCATTCAATGTTTGATTTGGCGGAGAAGCTAGCCTATCATATCAAGACGAGTTTTCATGTTCTTGGGAAAAATCTCATCAAATGTTTACTACTTACTAGGCATATAAAATCATTTCTAGCCTTCAAAAACTTTCATCAATGTACTCAAGTACACATTGTCTAAACGTAACATAGCGCATGCGCATCGTCTTAGATGTTGAGTCGTTGAAATTCTGAAATATGAATATTAAAACGACGTACGAGTGAGTAGCCAATGGCATGCGGCTGAAACTAGTCAACTGGATAATTTATGCACCAAGAATTCTTGGTGTCAAACCACGTGACTTATGCGTGTTTCCCCAGACGGAGTATCCAAACTCAAGTAATACACGTATGAAACGCCATATGTGCAAAAATATTTATATTTTTGCAAAACTCCGTCTGGAGCCCAGACTACGTCCAAGTACCTGTAAAGATAGTTTTAAAAATGTTATAAAACAAGTATGTACATTGTAATTTAAACAAAATGAAAGTGTACAGGGAAAAATGTCATCACGCATTATGGTGTCCACGATTTCAGCTGCTGAGTCGAAAGGTCGTTCCAGAGCTGTAGCTTTTATCTTACGACGGATCACGGCCACCTTACCACGTCCTGTAGAGTAAAGATGAAAGGGAAAAAGAAATACACACATTATTAATCATTAATTCACGATCATTTTGAGTTAAAGCGCATGATTTGCAAACATGTTTTTTTAGTTTTATATTGATCGAAACGTCGAGAAACTCAACAGTTTTCGAGAAACTCAACAGTTTTCGGAACAGATATACGTGGTGTACTTTATCAAAAATTTGATTTTGCCATGCATAATATATCGTCACCCTCGTCGTCATTTCCTGCCACAGGATTCGGCTGTGGATAAGGATTCTCCATCTCGACTTCCTGATGTACTTCTGGCTCAACAAACTGTCGGCGGCAAACACATCGATTTCATCTGGCATCGGTTGATCATTTTCAGAACATTGTCGGCAACTCCATTCAATATAACCATTCTCCACTCCTCTTAAATACTCTGCTCGCGTCACTCCACTATCACACTCGCGATGTTGCCATCTATCACACTCCTCACATAGCAGTCCTTCTTGATTCTCGATAACAGGTTGTTGGCATTCAATACAAGCGTTCATGTTGATAATTTGATAAAAAGTAATGTTCAATTGGAAAAAACTCCATTTTAAAGGAAAACGCAAGCACCAAAAAGTGCGTGGCATTTCTGTGCAAATAATAGATTATTGTCTTTATGTAATGTTAGATGACGCCGATACGCGGAGCTCCACAGATAATGTGACTAGGCGCGGTTAATGCGCTAACATCTAACATAAATTCAAAACAATTAGCCCCGCGAAGGTGTTGTTGATACACACAATAGTAAAACAATAGGACACAACTTCATTTAAAGTGCTTTATTTGCACGTTAGAATGTTTGAATATTATTCCACAATTTCATATGTTATTGAATTTACTATAGACCTAATAAGTAACAATATAAATAGCTTTACTACATAACATATATTAATATTATTACAGTACGTTTGTATTTGTTTTGCCTATTTCAACTTCAATAATTGATACAGTATTTGTTTGAATACGTTAAATAAATTTATATTGCGCTTAGAATGGTGAATTATTATAATAAACATTATTTTTATAAAAACTTAACTAAAAAATACGTTTATTCTTTGATTTTATTCTTAAACATATATTGGTTGGTTTCATTTATTTTTTTTTCTCCATCGTGGTTTCATAGGCTTTACTGTACGTTTATAATACTGCATTGGCTTGTTGTAGCTGCGGCGGTATTGGCGTCCCATAGAAAATGTTGGCGGCCGTTTCAGTCGGCGGCCGTTTCGGTCACACACCGTGTGGGTCACACCTTTAACGATCGGGTCTCTGTCATTAATCAAAAACTTCAGTCAATTTATGCCGACGGTTGCGCGGCGGTTTTCCGTAATCAGTGAAACCAATAAAACCAAAATACGATTTATAGATTATTGTCAAGAAGGACTCCGGTGTAAAAATAGATAAAAACGTGTAAAGAACTTCGGGGAATGGTGTACATTAGGAGAAGAGATGTGGTTACGTTACTAAAGAAATTATAGGGCGTTGATTCATGACTCATTGGCTAGATAATGGACAAAGCTTTCCATTTACGTCTCCATTGTTGTTATAATATGGCTTTCATTGTTTTTATTGGGACTGGCCAAGTCTCTATAGCATCGTACAATTAAATGTAAATAAAATAATATATGGATTACGTACATGAAATAACGTATTATTGCTTCTTATATTTTTTCCAAGTCGCACTAGCTAGGCATAGTCTCAAGCACGCATTGCATAGCCCTAATATAACAGTTAAAATTAAATGTAAACAAAATAATATATGGATGTTACTGTACTTGAAATAACGTATTATTTATTGCTTCTTATATTTTTTTCCAAGTTGCACTAGCTAGACATAGTCTCAAGCACGCATTACATAGGCCTAATATAACATTTAAAATTAAATGTAAACAAAATAATATATGGATGTTGATACTTGAAATAACGTATTTATATTGCTTCTTATATTCTTTCTATAGTTTGATTCTACAATAGCCTCAAGTTACAACTCTGCAATGAAATATTACATACATTGTAAATGTATACATAAAATGACTTTACAAAAACACAATATAAATAAAATGTTCAAATATATATTTGCACATAAAAAGTGTAGGCCTACAAAAATCCAATGTATAATAATGAATCCCCGTAGCTAAAGTGGAACATTCGAAACGTCACCAGTCTGTTCTGGATCAACTGTTGGTCAAATACAATCCACGATTTAATGCAAAATGCACCCCTATTTTTTTTCGAATGGAATAACCCTTAAAAAAAAACCCGGTAACTAAAATGCCCGTGATCCGTTTTTTATTAGATGGAATCATTTGTTCGGCGATTTGAATATTGCTGTTCCTGAATTATTTCCAATAGTTATCGCCATGGAAGTTTGGGGCTCGGCATTAGCTAACCGCTATATCTTGTTTTTCTGTGATAATTCAGCAGTTGTTGCTGTTATCAATAAGAAATCCGCTAAAGATTTGCTGTTTTTACGACTTATACGCCGTTTGGTTCTGGTTTGCCTCCGTTACATTATACAGTACATTTCCGTGCCTCACACATTCATGGAGTCTAGAATATTTTGGCAGATTTTCTATCAAGAGGGGAGTTTTTACGTGCTCTAAAGTCTTTTCTTGACCTTAGCCTCACTCCGTTAATTGTTCCTTCTTGTCAGATTTACATTTGGAAATTTTTTTTTTAGGTATTGTGTGCACAGGTTCTCTGGATGCTGCTCCTCTCAATAAAGAAGCTGTATCACTGATACAATCATCGTTGGCACCAACGACCGTTGCGGCGTACCAACGTAGTACAGTATTAGGAAACTCGCGGCCTACAGCGACAAGGTAAAGGAAACGGGTTTTTTTTGTGGATTTTTACTTTTATGTTGAACCAAAGAAACGATAAGGAATAAATTACCTTCGTGACGTTTCGCCGACAATCTGTCAGCTGCTTCAGACTAAAGCCTGGGTTGGAATGGTCTGGTTTTTTGTAAGTGACGCTGAACAGCGCCACCAGCCGTCTGGTTGGTATTGACGGTAGAGCGTCTCCGCTGGCCCCCTCCTGCTTCAACTTTTTCCAGCAAACTATCATATGTATGTGGGAGGTCATACCCACCAATGTCTCTGTTGATATTATGTGGTCTTTTTCTTATGCAGTTCCTTTTTCCAATTTGGAATATGGTCATTCCCTATAGCGTGGTCAGTTATGGCTGACTTATGTAAAACCTGGGACGAAGAATTTCTATTTGCACGTGTTCTAACTACTTGGTTGTGTGTTGATACGTCTTTTTTATGTTCCCCAATTCTTGTATTCAGTGCCCTTCCGGTCTCTCCTATATATACTTTCTCACAGTTTAGACAGTTCACTTCGTATATAACTCCGCACATGTCTTCCGTTTTGATTCTATCTTTTGGGTGGACCAGTCCATTCTTTAATTTATTACTTGGAATGAAGAAAGTGTTCACTTTGTGCTTAGAAAAAGTGCATCGAATCTTTTCAGAAATTCCGTGTATGTATGGGATACCTATGTGAGCTTTCATCTTCTCCATTTCTTTTCTTTGGCGTTCTTCTGGTTTGTTTTTTGACTTGACAGACCATTCCAACCCAGGCTTTAGTCTGAAGCAGCTGACAGATTGTCGGCGAAACGTCACGAAGGTAATTTATTCCTTATCGTTTCTTTGGTTCAACATAAAAGTAAAAATCCACAAAAAATATTATTTGGAACCAGATGAATTTATTTAATGTAAAGGAAACGTGTTTATGATGTTTTTAAAATTAAAGGTTATATAACACAAATGGTTACAATAATGTTATTTTAACGTTTTTAAAACCCCATAAAAAGCGAAATATGTTTTAAAAACTGATATTTTAGGTTTTTAAAACTCTACAAATTAACGTTTTAAATAT
This sequence comes from Antedon bifida, assembly GCF_963402885.1. Classification (NCBI taxonomy): domain Eukaryota; kingdom Metazoa; phylum Echinodermata; class Crinoidea; order Comatulida; family Antedonidae; genus Antedon; species Antedon bifida. The sequence continues at coordinate 19,135,014 of NC_136232.1, forward strand.
GAAAAATAGCGTTTTTAAAACCAAAACAATACGTCAAAAAAACTTTATTTTGACGTTAATTTAAATATCATTATTACCTTATCTTTATGTAATTTTAACGTTTTTAAAACCCCTCAAAACACAAAATATGTTTTTAAAACTGACATTTTAGGTTATATTTACCTGTAAAAACCGTATTTAAAACGTTTCAAACTGGACAAATTAACGTTTTTAATACAAAAAATTAGCATTTTTAAAACCATACAATACGTCAAAAAACGTTGCTTTAACGTTATTTAAATATCATTATTTCGTTATATATATACGTTTAAAATTTGTGTTTTAAACGTTCAAATAAAACGTTATTTCAACGTTTGCAAAACTCCACAAATTCACGTATTAAAAACGAAATATTATAACGTTTTTAAAACCAAAAAATACGTTAAAAAAAGTATTTTAACGTTATTATATCTAGGAATATTACGTTATAAATACGTTCCTTCCTTCTACAATCTGTAACTTTGTTTGCCCATTAAAGTAATTAAATCTAACCGCTAAACAAAGCAGAAAACGACCACCTATGGATATCCATACATTTTCAGTAAATTATTTGTTTTTTCTCATTTAGAATCATGGCTGGTGTTATTTTAGAGAATCTCAGTACCAAGAAGTTGTTCGGTTTTTGTGTAATCCTGCTAATAGTTCAGATAATTTGTTTCTTGGTCGGGGGACTTATCGCACCAAAACCTACAGATGCCAATAGTCACCTGACCACCAAATGTGTAGACCCTGCCGACAACGTTCATAAATGGTTTATACCCAACGGACCTGGAGAGTGTTCCAAAGTAGCTAACTTTGAAGAGGCAGCAAGGAAGTACATTGATGCGAATCAGATCGTTTTTTCGTTACGAATGCCACATAGATCGTATAATATGAGTCGTAGCTTCCAATTCATACTGACCATGATCAGATTGGAAACACAGTACAAGTTAACTGTTCCCGATGCACCAGAAGAAATTACAATGATTGTGCGTGTTGGTTACAGAGATAGTGATTATGAAGATTGGAAAGAACTTACTAGAGTAACAGAAACAAGAAAACTTGAATGTCTGCTGCACTCGAATGAAGACGAAGGACCAGTTGACGGTGACCCGTATAATTGTGAGCCTCTACCGTTCTTTGAATTAAGCACCTGCCATCATAAGCAGTACCTAATCAATATTCGATTACCGGTAGAATTTAACAAAGAAACCAATGAACAGAAGTACAACACTAAGTTAGGCAGCATCACTGATATTTGGATCATTGAGATTCATCAAACTGGTGGTTTTACTTTAGTATGGCTGACAATGAAGTCTGTCATGACACCTATTCCACTTGTTTTCCTCATCTGGTTCTGGCTAAGAATCTCCAAGTTAAAACGATCGCCAGTTCTTATGGAAAAGTTTGTTATGGTTCTGGGAATTTCTATTACCTTCCTAAATATACCAATTGAATGGTTCACGTTCTGGTTCAACATCCCATACATGTTGCTGATTAGTGACATACGTCAAGGAATCTTTTATGCCACGTTACTCTCGTCTTGGATCATATTTGTTGGTGAACATCTCATGGACACAGTTGAGCGAGCAAGATTGAGTGCGTACTGGAAGCAAGTCGGGACAATTGCTTTTTGTTGTTTTTGTATGTTTGTCTTTGACATGTGCGAAAGAGGAGTGCAGATTTCAAATCCATTCTTTACTTTATGGACAACAGAGACAGGCAAAAACCTGGCTATGCTATTTCTTGTTATGGCTGGGATCTGTTTAAGTGCTTACTTCCTGTTTCTATGTTTCATGGTGTGGCAAATATTCAGAAACATCAGTATTAAACGTCTGGCGCTTCCACACATGGCCAAAGCTAGACGCCTTCATTATGAAGGTTTGATTTTCAGATTCAAATTCTTCATGTTGTTCACTTTGTTATGTGCTGCCCTCACTGTAATCTTCTTCATTTTGAGTCAAGTTTATGAAGATCACTATAAAATGGGACATGAGAAGACACTTCAGATTAGCAGCGCCTTCTTCACCGGTGTTTATGGCATGTGGAACATCTATGTGGTCGCTGTCATCTTTTTGTATGCCCCTTCACACAAGCAAGTCTCCTCTGACAATGATGACAGCAGCGAAGGAAGTCATGTGGAGTTCCAGTTGGAATCTACATCCACGACGCCAGGGTCTGATGACCCACCGTCAGCATCAGCAGCAGCAAGAACCGACCAATCAGAGCTTAAGAACCTCCTTACAAAAACCGCTATTGACTAATTTGATAATAAATCAGGAAAGAGTGTTCATTGCATAACGGTGCACTGTATGTTCTTATACAAAGACCATATAAAATGTATAATGTGTCTCATACAAGTGGTCCAACTTATTATGTACACATGTATGCAAATCACAGACTAAAACTAACTTGATAATTACATTTCTCCTTGAAAACTTGAGTATTAAATATCATAATAAAAAGTGCCAAATATATTTATTTTTCTTTATTTATAAACTTGTAAGTTTGTAAACTTGATGTAAGTTTGTAAACTTGATGTAAGTTTGTAAACTTCATGTAAGTTTGATTGAGTGAAAGCTGTTCAATAATTGTAGTTAGTAACTTTAAAGGCCCCCACCAATATTTGTATATACCGTTTATTTAAGATAACATTGAGTGTACTTAACCTAACTTGATATTTATAGTACATGATATCGTGTTACCAGAGTAGTATACATATACCATGGACCTAGGTCCATGCATATACCAAGCAATAAAATACATGCCTTGTTTAGGATTTATCCTTTCTGTGTCATGAAGGCTGGCCAAATAGATTCTTTATTAATTACTAAGGCAATTGTGTCCTAAGCCTACTAGACACCCGGTCTTATAAGAACAATTTGATACAACTTTGTATGCCAGACAAGTGAAATATTGAGCCCTCATAAAATATTATTCATGATGATAATTTATTGTTGAAATGTTTAATCGAAATATAACATGTATTATATATTTTCATTGTGTCAAGAATGTAATAAAATTGTATGCATACATCAAAAAATTAATTAGATTGGAATAAAGGTCAGAGTATGGTATTCTATGAATTAGTGCATTCTTCATGTTTCACGTATTATATTCTGTGAAATTTATATATTATTAGGGATGTTACTGGGTTACCTGTGTTTTATTATTATGCCATGTTTTCTATTAAACCAGATCGTGTATAGGCTTAGGTACATTAGGCATGTTACTTGCTGGCTTCTCCGTCGGAAGCTAATCGTGTATAGGCTTATGTAGATTAGGCATGTTGCTGTTTTTGACTGTGACAAATATCCGTGTTCTCTCAGAGATAAAATGCAAGTATGTCAATCACATGCTATCAAATCAGAAAAATTAATAAAGCTCTATCTAACACTATCAAACTAATTTTGATAAAAAAAGTGTGATGTTCCCAAATATGGTAGTGATAATATGATGCCATCATGTCCATATGGGCACACCATTTTTTGTTCGCATAAAGTTTTATATTTTAGAAAAAATAATAATAATTACATGTTTGTATGTAAGTTTGTTTGTCATCCTTGAGTATGCCAATCGATATATTGATCAAATTGAGCTGAAAATAACATGCACTCAGTCACTCTGCATTTTCTCAAGTATTTTTCTCATTTGTATACGTGCTTTAATTCGTTTGAATATCAGTTTATGAATTATTCCTTGTTAGACCAGTGAAGCTTCATAATTTAATATTGAATATTGTGTCTAATGTAATATGGATGTGTACTGTACTTGAGTAGTGATGTGTAAGGTAATCAATATTAATCAATATACGATACTAATTGATTACTTTAAGATAAAGTATGTTTAAATTATTGTTTGTGAATTACTGTTAGTGAGAATGCTTAATGAGTTGGCTTGAGGCCGACTTGACTTGGGGCCGACTTGACTTTGGCCGAGACGGTTTAGGGCCGAGTTGGATCGAATTCTATTAAACGTATAAAGGAGGATTGTTTGACGAGATGAAAGTGAAGTCTGGTCTTTGTTTTTCAATGAAAACTGGAACCTTTTACAGGATTTGTTGGATCGATTGATAATGAAATCAGGAAATTTGAAAGCAGATGTGCAAAGGAGAAAGATCCTGAAATTGCTACGCACGTAGTATTAGAGCAGTACATTGACAGTTATAGCAACTGCTCCATACAAAGATGGTAAAATATTGGAGAGATGGCTTTCCTAAACACCATCATTACACCAAAAGAACATTACCAACTAGAGGGAGGCATGTCTCTCAGTGTCTAAGAACGCTTTAGAGTTGAAAAAAAACCCATCACTTGAACCTTACGCCATTAAAGAACATAGTTTCCTCACTTGTTGTACCATAATCTGTAAAAAATGACATCATGAAAAATTCATCGATGAAGATTTATATAAAAATTTGTCAAAACCGACTTTCTATTGACATCAGTATAGTATTTGAGACCGAATGAAAGCTAAATTCAAAAGCTTTGGTACATGGATGCATAAAACAAAGATTTCAGTTGGAGATTAGGCCATTAAACTTAGTGAAGAAAGACAACTATCAAGATTTCTTGTCATACAGCATTCTCGACCAGAGTTCTTGCCAAAACTTGAAACAACGATAGGAAACTATGGATTGGCCATCATACCAAGATCTTTATTTGCTAACGATGGATCACTACTTATACCAAGTGATAAATCAAGTCTAATACCTTTGAAAGTGATGAGCAATTCAAAAAGAAGGTCTACTCACACCGATGAACATTCCCCTTCTAGTACTATATGATCATGCATCACATATTAGTCTTCAACTCATCAATTATGCAAGAGAAAATGACATACATTTGTATTGCCTCCCACCGCACACAAAAAATTATCTGTAACCTAAATTTAATTGTAATTGGCTAAATCTGTTTTCCGATCATTGAAATCTGAATACAACAAAGCATGCGAAAAGTTCTTCAAGAAACAATCCAGGCAAAGTAATAACACGGTTAAACTTTTGCAGAATATTGAAAGACGTGTATGTTGTTTCATGCATTATGGCGAATGCTGCTATAAGCGGGTTTTCTGCAACGGGTATATATACATTTAATCCCGATGCAGTTCGCAAGATTTAAATTTTGGATTTAAAGAACAAGCCATCACAGATATATAATGCCGATGAAACCAAACTTAGTTTGGTGCACAATCTATCAAAGATTCAAGATAGATCAAGATAGAGAACTATCCAGTGTAAAATAAGTGGAAACAGAGTGAGAATGTAATAGTGCTAGCCTGTGCAAATGCTGCAGGGTTATTTACCACCCTTGATTATTAAAGGCCAGCGACTGAGCGATTCTGTAATGCAGAATGCTCCTGTCGATTCTTTCTTTGGTGTCAGCAAATCACTGTTCATTGATACGGAGTTGTTTGACATGTGGTTTAGAAAGTATTTTGTTGGTGCTCCTTTCCACCGAACACAAAAAAATCATCTGTAACCTTTGGGTAAATTTGTTTTCCAATCATTGAAATCTGAATACAAGAAAGCATGTGAAAAGTTCCTTAAGAAAAATCCAGGAAAAAACACGGTTAAACTTTTACGGAATATTGAAAGATGCGTATTGCTGCTACATATAAGCGGGTTTTCTGAAACTGGTATATATCCTTTTAATCCAGATGCTGCTGCTGAGTTTCTACAAGCTTCAACTGTAGAGAACATTTTCGCGGATAAGCCTGTTAATTCAAATTAAGTCAATCCACAGGATCAACTCTTTCATGATTCGGCTGAACAAATTGCTTATGCCCTTTCTACTGATGGTAATGTCAACTGCAATTCCACAGACAACCCTGGGCCAAGTATGTTTATCTACTCCTCTCTACCACTCGGATGGTACTTGGTTACATTCCAACAAGAATATTTATGTTAGTGTGGTATACATTACTTTTAGCTTTTTGATTCTTTTACTTTTAATTGATTTACAGCATTTTGGAATGCTATTAAGTATTGTGTTGATTTGTTTTCGACTTAAAATGTGAATAGACACCACATTTACTCTCGATAGGGTAATCGGGAAATGCCTGTGGTCCTCTATTTGTTTATAGGATTAACCATTTTTATATACTCGGATGCCAATAGAGACACAATTTAATACCATAGTGCGGTATTTAGGGGGAGGGGCAAGAAAACTGTAAAAAAAATTAAATCTTCCGCAAACGGAACAGACCTCACAGAACGCCTTTGAGGAATTGAAAGCGCAATTTGGTGAGGTGTTTTTTGCCGGGAATCCGCTTGCTGAATTCTATGAAAGAGTCCAATATCCAGCAGAGACTCCTTCAATATATGCCGTAGAGCTAGAAGGACTTCTGAGAGAGGTGGAAGAAAGAGTGCAACATCAAATGGTTGATGGCGACCATTATGCTGACGCAACAGTTTATGAGGGGAGTAGGAGATGCGCATGTAACACAGAGACTTCCTCCCATGAGACCAAGATCTATGATATTCAAAGAGGTAAAAGCAGAACTCCGTCTTATGGAACGGGAGAACAAGACTACAAAAACTGTACAACAACAGTCAAATCAAGTTGACCGTCCAGAAAAAACGAAACTAGACAATTTAACAAAAGCAGTGAACGATTTAAAAGAACAGTTTACACAACTGCTGTCTATAACAATAAGCCCAAGCGAGACCTGATTTCATAAGTGCCCAACAAGATGAAAATCAAGAACTTATAAGGTGCAGAAAGTGCGGACAAGAAGGTCATATTGCCGTTGGATGCAGAATTCCGTTAAACTACAATGTTCCACGGTGGAGATGTGCACCGCGGGACCAACACCACGAGTAAGCCTTAACAAGGTAAATACTTCTAATAATGTTTCCTCTTTTCGTAGTTCTCTTATAGGAGAGCCTAATGAGGATATCGTAGAAATTAATGGCGTCACCTATAGGTCGTTAATAGACTCCGGGTCCCAGATAACATCAATTACTGAAACTCTGTGGAAAGCTCATCCACAATTATGCAAACTAAATTTAAATCATCTTATTATTATATCGCATGAGGGCGGGCATTTGTGTAGGATGTGCTATGCGATTGCATTCTGTGTAGCGTGGGTAATTTATAGCGTGCTTACTACATGTGCGTTCTTTCTCTCATTGGACTCATTTGAAGTAACACGTCTAACGATTGTTGTCTTCAGATTTTAACATACAGCTATTTGTCTTGGGTGTCTTTTGGACACATTTAAGAGTCACATTTAGAGATTCTTTCAAATACTGTACTCGAGTCGAAGTTGCAGATTGTGTTTTGATCGACGTATTAACTGTTTTTTTTCCATAACGAGGACATTGGTTTAATATTCAAGATAAAGCTTTCAACATCCTGACGTAAGTGAGTACGTTCTCTTGATCTTTGGCTTAGTATAATAGAATTGTAACGACGACGTGTGAGGTAAGCCTGTGCGGACATTCGTTTGTCGTTTATTGTGAGGAATCGGAATTTTCTGGCATGCGCCTAGATCCAAAACACTATCAATAAAGTGTACAATTTTCCTCGATTTGTCTACGTCACCAGACATTGTTTACATTCACATCGGCGAAAATGATATTGGTGAACGTTCAAACGATTCAATTGTCCAAAACATTGTTAATCTCCTTGGGCTTGGTGTAGAATGTCAACGTGTGCTAGTTAGCCAAATGCTGAAACGGCATCCCCGTTGTGTGGGTCACACCTTTAACGATCGGGTCTCTGTCATTAATCAAAAACTTCAGTCAATTTATGCCGACGGTTGCGCGGCGGTTTTCCGTAATCAGTGAAACCAATAAAACCAAAATACGATTTATAGATTATTGTCAAGAAGGACTCCGGTGTAAAAATAGATAAAAACGTGTAAAGAACTTCGGGGAATGGTGTACATTAGGAGAAGAGATGTGGTTACGTTACTAAAGAAATTATAGGGCGTTGATTCATGACTCATTGGCTAGATAATGGACAAAGCTTTCCATTTACGTCTCCATTGTTGTTATAATATGGCTTTCATTGTTTTTATTGGGACTGGCCAAGTCTCTATAGCATCGTGTTACATAGGCCTAATATAACATAGTTAAAATTAAATGTAAATAAAATAATATATGGATTACGTACATGAAATAACGTATTATTGCTTCTTATATTTTTTCCAAGTCGCACTAGCTAGGCATAGTCTCAAGCACGCATTGCATAGCCCTAATATAACAGTTAAAATTAAATGTAAACAAAATAATATATGGATGTTACTGTACTTGAAATAACGTATTATTTATTGCTTCTTATATTTTTTTCCAAGTTGCACTAGCTAGACATAGTCTCAAGCACGCATTACATAGGCCTAATATAACAGTTCAAATTAAATGTAAACAAAATAATATATGGATGTTGATACTTGAAATAACGTATTTATATTGCTTCTTATATTCTTTCTATAGTTTGATTCTACAATAGCCTCAAGTTACAACTCTGCAATGAAATATTACATACATTGTAAATGTATACATAAAATGACTTTACAAAAACACAATATAAATAAAATGTTCAAATATATATTTGCACATAAAAAGTGTAGGCCTACAAAAATCCAATGTATAATAATGAATCCCCGTAGCTAAAGTGGAACATTCGAAACGTCACCAGTCTGTTCTGGATCAACTGTTGGTCAAATACAATCCACGATTTAATGCAAAATGCACCCCTATTTTTTTTCGAATGGAATAACCCTTTAAAAAAAACCCGGTAACTAAAATGCCCGTGATCCGTTTTTTATTAGATGGAATCATTTGTCCGGCGATTTGAATATTGCTGTTCCTGAATTATTTCCAATAGTTATCGCCATGGAAGTTTGGGGCTCGGCATTAGCTAACCGCTATATCTTGTTTTTCTGTGATAATTCAGCAGTTGTTGCTGTTATCAATAAGAAATCCGCTAAAGATTTGCTGTTTTTACGACTTATACGCCGTTTGGTTCTGGTTTGCCTCCGTTACATTATACAGTACATTTCCGTGCCTCACACATTCATGGAGTCTAGAATATTTTGGCAGATTTTCTATCAAGAGGGGAGTTTTTACGTGCTCTAAAGTCTTTTCTTGACCTTAGCCTCACTCCGTTAATTGTTCCTTCTTGTCAGATTTACATTTGGAAATTTTTTTTATAGGTATTGTGTGCACAGGTTCTCTGGATGCTGCTCCTCTCAATAAAGAAGCTGTATCACTGATACAATCATCGTTGGCGCCAACGACCGTTGCGGCGTACCAACGTAGTACAGTATTAGGAAACTCGCGGCCTACAGCGACAAGGTAAAGGAAACGTTTTTTTTTTGTTTTTTTTTTGTGGATTTTTACTTTTATGTTGAACCAAAGAAACGATAAGGAATAAATTACCTTCGTGACGTTTCGCCGACAATCTGTCAGCTGCTTCAGACTAAAGCCTGGGTTGGAATGGTCTGGTTTTTTGTAAGTGACGCTGAACAGCGCCACCAGCCGTCTGGTTGGTATTGACGGTAGAGCGTCTCCGCTGGCCCCCTCCTGCTTCAACTTTTTCCAGCAAACTATCATATGTATGTGGGAGGTCATACCCACCAATGTCTCTGTTGATATTATGTGGTCTTTTTCTTATGCAGATAGATTCTTTTATCTTTCTTTTGTCTGTCTGTGCTTCTTTTTCAATAACTCTCGCATTCCAATTTGGAATATGGTCATTCCCTATAGCGTGGTCAGTTATGGCTGACTTATGTAAAACCTGGGACGAAGAATTTCTATTTGCACGTGTTCTAACTACTTGGTTGTGTGTTGATACGTCTTTTTTATGTTCCCCAATTCTTGTATTCAGTGCCCTTCCGGTCTCTCCTATATATACTTTCTCACAGTTTAGACAGTTCACTTCGTATATAACTCCGCACATGTCTTCCGTTTTTATTCTATCTTTTGGGTGGACCAGTCCATTCTTTAATTTATTACTTGGAATGAAGAAAGTGTTCACTTTGTGCTTAGAAAAAGTGCGTCGAATCTTTTCAGAAATTCCGTGTATGTATGGGATACCTATGTGAGCTTTCATCTTCTCCATTTCTTTTCTTTGGCGTTCTTCTGGTTTGTTTTTTGACTTGACAGACCATTCCAACCCAGGCTTTAGTCTGAAGCAGCTGACAGATTGTCGGCGAAACGTCACGAAGGTAATTTATTCCTTATCGTTTCTTTGGTTCAACATAAAAGTAAAAATCCACAAAAAAATATTATTTGGAACCAGATGAATTTATTTAATGTAAAGGAAACGTGTTTATGATGTTTTTAAAATTAAAGGTTATATAACACAAATGGTTACAATAATGTTATTTTAACGTTTTTAAAACCCCATAAAAAGCGAAATATGTTTTAAAAACTGATATTTTAGGTTTTTAAAACTCTACAAATTAACGTTTTAAATATGAAAAATAGCGTTTTTAAAACCAAAACAATACGTCAAAAAAACTTTATTTTGACGTTAATTTAAATATCATTATTACCTTATCTTAATGTAATTTTAACGTTTTTAAAACCCCTCAAAACACAAAATATGTTTTTAAAACTGACATTTTAGGTTATATTTACCTGTAAAAACCGAATTTAAAACGTTTCAAACTGGACAAATTAACGTTTTTAATACAAAAAATTAGCATTTTTAAAACCATACAATACGTCAAAAAACGTTGCTTTAACGTTATTTAAATATCATTATTTCGTTATATATATACGTTTAAAATTTGTGTTTTAAACGTTCAAATAAAACGTTATTTCAACGTTTGCAAAACTCCACAAATTCACGTATTAAAAACGAAATATTATAACGTTTTTAAAACCAAAAAATACGTTAAAAAAAGTATTTTAACGTTATTATATCTAGGAATATTACGTTATAAATACGTTCCTTCCTTCTACAATCTGTAACTTTGTTTGCCCATTAAAGTAATTAAATCTAACCGCTAAACAAAGCAGAAAACGACCACCTATGGATATCCATACATTTTCAGTAAATTATTTGTTTTTTCTCATTTAGAATCATGGCTGGTGTTATTTTAGAGAATCTCAGTACCAAGAAGTTGTTCGGTTTTTGTGTAATCCTGCTAATAGTTCAGATAATTTGTTTCTTGGTCGGGGGACTTATCGCACCAAAACCTACAGATGCCAATAGTCACCTGACCACCACCAAATGTGTAGACCCTGCCGACAACGTTCATAAATGGTTTGTACCCAACGGACCTGGAGAGTGTTCCAAAGTAGCTAACTTTGAAGAGGCAGCAAGGAAGTACATTGATGCGAATCAGATCGTTTTTTCGTTACGAATGCCACATAGATCGTATAATATGAGTCGTAGCTTCCAATTCATACTGACCATGATCAGATTGGAAACACAGTACAAGTTAACTGTTCCCGATGCACCAGAAGAAATTACAATGATTGTGCGTGTTGGTTACAGAGATAGTGATTATGAAGATTGGAAAGAACTTACTAGAGTAACAGAAACAAGAAAACTTGAATGTCTGCTGCACTCGAATGAAGACGAAGGACCAGTTGACGGTGACCCGTATAATTGTGAGCCTCTACCGTTCTTTGAATTAAGCACCTGCCATCATAAGCAGTACCTAATCAATATTCGATTACCGGTAGAATTTAACAAAGAAACCAATGAACAGAAGTACAACACTAAGTTAGGCAGCATCACTGATATTTGGATCATTGAGATTCATCAAACTGGTGGTTTTACTTTAGTATGGCTGACAATGAAGTCTGTCATGACACCTATTCCACTTGTTTTCCTCATCTGGTTCTGGCTAAGAATCTCCAAGTTAAATCGATCGCCAGTTCTTATGGAAAAGTTTGTTATGGTTCTGGGAATTTCTATTACCTTCCTAAATATACCAATTGAATGGTTCACGTTCTGGTTCAACATCCCATACATGTTGCTGATTAGTGACATACGTCAAGGAATCTTTTATGCCACGTTACTCTCGTCTTGGATCATATTTGTTGGTGAACATCTCATGGACACAGTTGAGCGAGCAAGATTGAGTGCGTACTGGAAGCAAGTCGGGACAATTGCTTTTTGTTGTTTTTGTATGTTTGTCTTTGACATGTGCGAAAGAGGAGTGCAGATTTCAAATCCATTCTTTACTTTATGGACAACAGAGACAGGCAAAAACCTGGCTATGCTATTTCTTGTTATGGCTGGGATCTGTTTAAGTGCTTACTTCCTGTTTCTATGTTTCATGGTGTGGCAAATATTCAGAAACATCAGTATTAAACGTCTGGCGCTTCCACACATGGCCAAAGCTAGACGCCTTCATTATGAAGGTTTGATTTTCAGATTCAAATTCTTCATGTTGTTCACTTTGTTATGTGCTGCCCTCACTGTAATCTTCTTCATTTTGAGTCAAGTTTATGAAGATCACTATAAAATGGGACATGAGAAGACACTTCAGATTAGCAGCGCCTTCTTCACCGGTGTTTATGGCATGTGGAACATCTATGTGGTCGCTGTCATCTTTTTGTATGCCCCTTCACACAAGCAAGTCTCCTCTGACAATGATGACAGCAGCGAAGGAAGTCATGTGGAGTTCCAGTTGGAATCTACATCCACGACGCCAGGGTCTGATGACCCACCGTCAGCATCAGCAGCAGCAAGAACCGACCAATCAGAGCTTAAGAACCTCCTTACAAAAACCGCTATTGACTAATTTGATAATAAATCAGGAAAGAGTGTTCATTGCATAACGGTACACTGTATGTTCTTATACAAAGACCATATAAAATGTATAATGTGTCTCATACAAGTGGTCCAACTTATTATGTACACATGTATGCAAATCACAGACTAAAACTAACTTGATAATTACATTTCTCCTTGAAAACTTGAGTATTAAATATCATAATAAAAAGTGCCAAATATATTTATTTTTCTTTATTTATAAACTTGTAAGTTTGTAAACTTGATGTAAGTTTGTAAACTTGATGTAAGTTTGTAAACTTCATGTAAGTTTGATTGAGTGAAAGCTGTTCAATAATTGTAGTTAGTAACTTTAAAGGCCCCCACCAATATTTGTATATACCGTTTATTTAAGATAACATTGAGTGTACTTAACCTAACTTGATATTTATAGTACATGATATCGTGTTACCAGAGTAGTATACATATACCATGGACCTAGGTCCATGCATATACCAAGCAATAAAATACATGCCTAGTTTAGGATTTATCCTTTCTGTGTCATGAAGGCTGGCCAAATAGATTCTTTATTAATTACTAAGGCAATTGTGTCCTAAGCCTACTAGACACCCGGTCTTATAAGAACAATTTGATACAACTTTGTATGCCAGACAAGTGAAATATTGAGCCCTCATAAAATATTATTCATGATGATAATTTATTGTTGAAATGTTTAATCGAAATATAACATGTATTATATATTTTCATTGTGTCAAGAATGTAATAAAATTGTATGCATACATAAAAAAATTAATTAGATTGGAATAAAGGTCAGAGTATGGTATTCTATGAATTAGTGCATTCTTCATGTTTCACGTATTATATTCTGGGAAATTTATATATTATTAGGGATGTTACTGGGTTACCTGTGTTTTATTATTATGCCATGTTTTCTATTAAACCAGATCGTGTATAGGCTTAGGTACATTAGGCATGTTACTTGCTGGCTTCTCCGTCGGAAGCTAATCGTGTATAGGCTTATGTAGATTAGGCATGTTGCTGTTTTTGACTGTGACAAATATCCGTGTTCTCTCAGAGATAAAATGCAAGTATGTCAATCACATGCTATCAAATCAGAAAAATTAATAAAGCTCTATCTAACACTATCAAACTAATTTTGATAAAAAAAGTGTGATGTTCCCAAATATGGTAGTGATAATATGATGCCATCATGTCCATATGGGCACACCATTTTTTGTTCGCATAAAGTTTTATATTTTAGAAAAAATAATAATAATTACATGTTTGTATGTAAGTTTGTTTGTCATCCTTGAGTATGCCAATCGATATATTGATCAAATTGAGCTGAAAATAACATGCACTCAGTCACTCTGCATTTTCTCAAGTATTTTTCTCATTTGTATACGTGCTTTAATTTGTTTGAATATCAGTTTATGAATTATTCCTTGTTAGACCAGTGAAGCTTCATAATTTATTATTGAATATTGTGTCTAATGTAATATGGATGTGTACTGTACTTGAGTAGTGATGTGTAAGGTAATCAATATTAATCAATATACGATACTAATTGATTACTTTAAGATAATGTATGTTTAAATTATTGTTTGTGAATTACTGTTAGTGAGAATGCTTAATGAGTTGGCTTGAGGCCGACTTGACTTGGGGCCGACTTGACTTTGGCCGAGACGGTTTAGGGCCGAGTTGGATCGAATTCTATTAAACGTATAAAGGAGGATTGTTTGACGAGATGAAAGTGAAGTCTGGTCTTTGTTTTTCAATGAAAACTGGAACCTTTTACAGGATTTGTTGGATCGATTGATAATGAAATCAGGAAATTTGAAAGCAGATGTGCAAAGGAGAAAGATCCTGAAATTGCTACGCACGTAGTATTAGAGCAGTACATTGACAGTTATAGCAACTGCTCCATACAAAGATGGTAAAATATTGGAGAGATGGCTTTCCTAAACACCATCATTACACCAAAAGAACATTACCAACTAGAGGGAGGCAAGTCTCTCAGTGTCTAAGAACGCTTTAGAGTTGAAAAAACCCATCACTTGAACCTTACGCCATTAAAGAACATAGTTTCCTCGCTTGTTGTACCATAATCTGTAAAGAATGACGTCATGAAAAATTCTGGATTTAAAGAACAAGCCATCACAGATATATAATGCCGATGAAACCAAACTTAGTTTGGTGCACAATCTATCAAAGATTCAAGATAGATCAAGATAGAGAACTATCCAGTGTAAAATAAGTGGAAACAGAGTGAGAATGTAATAGTGCTAGCCTGTGCAAATGCTGCAGGGTTATTTACCACCCTTGATTATTAAAGGCCAGCGACTGAGCGATTTTTGAAAAACCATTCTACTGTAACATGCTTGCACAGAGTTGTTGATGATTGGTTAGAAAGTTTTAATGACTCAGAGGTCGTCGGCGCTTGTTTCTTAGATATATCCAAGTGCTTTGACACGATAGATCACTCAATTTTGTTATTTAAGCTTTACAAATATGGTTTCCATGAAAATGTTGTTTACTGGTTTAGTAATTACTTAAAAAACAGAAAACAGTTTGTATACTGTAACAATAACAAATCTACACTTAAAGAAATCAATATTGGTGTTCCACAAGGAAGTGTCCTGGGACCCATCTTGTTTCTCATTTTCATAAATGATATTTCGCAGTCTATAGTAAATGGAACTTACAGCGTTTTTGCTGATGATGTTGTGGTTTACACCTCAGGTGATACTGCTAAGATAGTAAATGATTCATTACAAATAATTATTGATAACATTGGTAAATGGTATGATGGCAACCACCTCTCTATAAATACTGAAAAAACAAAGGTTATGTTACTAAGAAACAATCATACAGCTGACAGTAATGATTTAAATATACAAATTGGAACCAGTAAATTAGAACAAGTTGATAGTATAAGGTATCTGGGAGTCGTAATCGATGAAATGTTGGCTTGGAAACAAAATACTCAATGTATTAGTAAAAATATTGGATATAAAATAACAATGCTAGGTAAAATGGCTATTAGTTTAAGTAAACCGTTACTTGAAACTCTATATATAAGTACAATTCAGCCTTGTAGTGATTATGCTATAACAGTCTGGGGAAATACGACAGAGTTAAACAAAAATATTTTAAAGCGACATCAAAAAAGAGCTGCTCGAATTGTAACTAACAACTTCGATTATATTAATGTAAGGGGTGACAACATCATCCAGAACCTATCGTGGCAAACTCTTGAAGAGAAACGAGATTTCTCCCTAGCATGTATAATGTATAAATGTGTTTACGGCCTTGCACCAATTAGATTAGTAAATGAAATTGAATTGATTCGCGATATTCACACCCACTTAACACGTGGAGTAGAAAATTTGAATGTAACAATACCTAAATACACCCTTAGTAAAATGAATTCGTCCTTTAAAGTTGCAGGCGCAAAAATATGGAACAATTTACCAATTAATATTAAATCGGCACCAACAATTACGTCCTTTAAGGCTAGATACAAATCTCATTTCTTTTCATAAAAAACTGACATGTATTATATTTAATTAAGTTTCTCTTTTGTATATTTTGATTAAGACAGGACCACAATGTAAAACAGATACACTGTTATCTGATTGTTTTATCCTGTATAAATATATTATTAATTATTATTAATTATTATTATTATTATTATTATTATTATTATTATTATTATTATTATTATTATTATTATTATTATTATTATTATTATTATTATTATTATTATTATTATTATTATTATTATTATTATTATTATTATTATTATTATTATTATTATTATTATTATTATTATTATTATTATTATTATTATTATTATTATTATTATTATTATTATTATTATTATTATTATTATTATTATTATTATTATTATTATTATTATTATTATTATTATTATTATTATTATTATTATTATTATTATTATTATTATTATTATTATTATTATTATTATTATTATTATTATTATTATTATTATTATTATTATTATTATTATTATTATTATTATTATTATTATTATTATTATTATTATTATTATTATTATTATTATTATTATTATTATTATTATTATTATTATTATTATTATTATTATTATTATTATTATTATTATTATTATTATTATTATTATTATTATTATTATTATTATTATTATTATTATTATTATTATTATTATTATTATTATTATTATTATTATTATTATTATTATTATTATTATTATTCTGTAATGCAGAATGCTCCTGCCGATTCTTTCTTTGGTGTCAGCAAATCACTGTTCATTGATACGGAGTTGTTTGACATGTGGTTTAGAAAGTTTTTTGTTGGTTCTCCTTTCCACCGAACACAACAAATCATCTGTAACCTTTGGGTAAATTTGTTTTCCAATCATTGAAATCTGAATACAAGAAAGCATGTGAAAAGTTCCTTAAGAAAAATCCAGGAAAAAACACGGTTCAACTTTTACGGAATATTGAAAGATGCGTATTGCTGCTACATATAAGCGGGTTTTCTGCAACGGGTATATATCCTTTTAATCCAGATGCTGCTGCTGAGTTTCTACAAGCTTCAACTGTAGAGAACATTTTCGCGGATAAGCCTGTTAATTCAAATTAAGTCAATCCACAGGATCAACCCTTTCATGATTCGGCTTAACAAATTGTCAACTGCAATTCCACAGACAACCCTGGGCCAAGTATGTTTATCTACTCCTCTCTACCACTCGGATGGTACTTGGTTACATTTCAACAAGAATATTTATGTTAGTGTGGTATACATTACTTTTAGCTTTTTGATTCTTTTACTTTTAATTGATTTACAGCATTTTGGAATGCTATTAAGTATTGTGTTGATTTTTTTTCGACTTAAAATGTGAATAGACACCACATTTACTCTCGATAGGGTAATCGGGAAATGCCTGTGGTCCTCTATTTGTTTATAGGATTAACCATTTTTATATACTCGGATGCCAATAGAGACACAATTTAATACCATAGTGTGGTATTTAGGGGGAGGGGCAAGAAAACTGTAAAAAAAATTAAATCTTCCGCAAACGGAACAAACCTCACAGAACGCCTTTGAGGAACTGAAAGCGCAATTTGGTGAGGTGTTTTTTGCCGGGGATCCGCTTGCTGAATTCTATGAAAGAGTCCAATATCCAGCAGAGACTCCTTCAATATATGCCGTAGAGCTAGAAGGACTTCTGAGAGAGGTGGAAGAAAGAGTGCAACATCAACAATGGTTGATGGCGACCATTATGCTGACGCAACAGTTTATGAGGGGAGTAGGAGATGCGCATGTAACACAGAGACTTCCTCCCATGAGACCAAGATCTATGATATTCAAAGAGGTAAAAGCAGAACTCCGTCTTATGGAACGGGAGAACAAGACTACAAAAACTGTACAACAACAGTCAAATCAAGTTGACCGTCCAGAAAAAACGAAACTAGACAATTTAACAAAAGCAGTGAACGATTTAAAAGAACAGTTTACACAACTGCTGTCTATAACAATAAGCCCAAGCGAGACCTGATTTCATAAGTGCCCAACAAGATGAAAATCAAGAACTTATAAGGTGCAGAAAGTGCGGACAAGAAGGTCATATTGCCGTTGGATGCAGAATTCCGTTAAACTACAATGTTCCACGGTGGAGATGTGCACCGCGGGACCAACACCACGAGTAAGCCTTAACAAGGTAAATACTTCTAATAATGTTTCCTCTTTTCGTAGTTCTCTTATAGGAGAGCCTAATGAGGATATCGTAGAAATTAATGGCGTCACCTATAGGTCGTTAATAGACTCCGGGTCCCAGATAACATCAATTACTGAAACTCTGTGGAAAGCTCATCCACAATTATGCAAACTAAATTTAAATCATCTTATTATTATATCGCATGAGGGCGGGCATTTGTGTAGGATGTGCTATGCGATTGCATTCTGTGTAGCGTGGGTAATTTATAGCGTGCTTACTACATGTGCGTTCTTTCTCTCATTGGACTCATTTGAAGTAACACGTCTAACGATTGTTGTCTTCAGATTTTAACATACAGCTATTTGTCTTGGGTGTCTTTTGGACACATTTAAGAGTCACATTTAGAGATTCTTTCAAATACTGTACTCGAGTCGAAGTTGCAGATTGTGTTTTGATCGACGTATTAACTGGTTTTTTTCCATAACGAGGACATTGGTTTAATATTCAAGATAATCCTTTCAACATCCTGACGTAAGTGAGTACGTTCTCTTGATCTTTGGCTTAGTATAATAGAATGGTAACGACGACGTATGAGGTAAGCCTGTGCGGACATTCGTTTGTCGTTTATTGTGAGGAATCGGAATTTTCTGGCATGCGCCTAGATCCAAAACACTATCAATAAAGTGTACAATTTTCCTCGATTTGTCTACGTCACCAGACATTGTTTACATTCACATCGGCGAAAATGATATTGGTGAACGTTCAAACGATTCAATTGTCCAAAACATTGTTAATCTCCTTGGGCTTGGTGTAGAATGTCAACGTGTGCTAGTTAGCCAAATGCTGAAACGGCATCCCCGTTGTGTGGGTCACACCTTTAACGATCGGGTCTCTGTCATTAATCAAAAACTTCAGTCAATTTATGCCGACGGTTGCGCGGCGGTTTTCCGTAATCAGTGAAACCAATAAAACCAAAATACGATTTATAGATTATTGTCAAGAAGGACTCCGGTGTAAAAATAGATAAAAACGTGTAAAGAACTTCGGGGAATGGTGTACATTAGGAGAAGAGATGTGGTTACGTTACTAAAGAAATTATAGGGCGTTGATTCATGACTCATTGGCTAGATAATGGACAAAGCTTTCCATTTACGTCTCCATTGTTGTTATAATATGGCTTTCATTGTTTTTATTGGGACTGGCCAAGTCTCTATAGCATCGTGTTACATAGGCCTAATATAACATAGTTAAAATTAAATGTAAATAAAATAATATATGGATTACGTACATGAAATAACGTATTATTGCTTCTTATATTTTTTCCAAGTCGCACTAGCTAGGCATAGTCTCAAGCACGCATTGCATAGCCCTAATATAACAGTTAAAATTAAATGTAAACAAAATAATATATGGATGTTACTGTACTTGAAATAACGTATTACTTATTGCTTCTTATATTTTTTTCCAAGTTGCACTAGCTAGACATAGTCTCAAGCACGCATTACATAGGCCTAATATAACAGTTAAAATTAAATGTAAACAAAATAATATATGGATGTTGATACTTGAAATAACGTATTTATATTGCTTCTTATATTCTTTCTATAGTTTGATTCTACAATAGCCTCAAGTTACAACTCTGCAATGAAATATTACATACATTGTAAATGTATACATAAAATGACTTTACAAAAACACAATATAAATAAAATGTTCAAATATATATTTGCACATAAAAAGTGTAGGCCTACAAAAATCCAATGTATAATAATGAATCCCCGTAGCTAAAGTGGAACATTCGAAACGTCACCAGTCTGTTCTGGATCAACTGTTGGTCAAATACAATCCACGATTTAATGCAAAATGCACCCCTATTTTTTTTCGAATGGAATAACCCTTAAAAAAAAACCCGGTAACTAAAATGCCCGTGATCCGTTTTTTATTAGATGGAATCATTTGTTCGGCGATTTGAATATTGCTGTTCCTGAATTATTTCCAATAGTTATCGCCATGGAAGTTTGGGGCTCGGCATTAGCTAACCGCTATATCTTGTTTTTCTGTGATAATTCAGCAGTTGTTGCTGTTATCAATAAGAAATCCGCTAAAGATTTGCTGTTTTTACGACTTATACGCCGTTTGGTTCTGGTTTGCCTCCGTTACATTATACAGTACATTTCCGTGCCTCACACATTCATGGAGTCTAGAATATTTTGGCAGATTTTCTATCAAGAGGGGAGTTTTTACGTGCTCTAAAGTCTTTTCTTGACCTTAGCCTCACTCCGTTAATTGTTCCTTCTTGTCAGATTTACATTTGGAAATATTTTTTTTTAGGTATTGTGTGCACAGGTTCTCTGGATGCTGCTCCTCTCAATAAAGAAGCTGTATCACTGATACAATCATCGTTGGCACCAACGACCGTTGCGGCGTACCAACGTAGTACAGTATTAGGAAACTCGCGGCCTACAGCGACAAGGTAAAGGAAACGTGTTTATGATGTTTTTAAAATTAAAGGTTATATAACACAAATGGTTACAATAATGTTATTTTACCGTTTTTAAAACCCCATAAAAAGCGAAATATGTTTTAAAAACTGATATTTTAGGTTTTTAAAACTCTTCAAATTAACGTTTTAAATATGAAAAATAGCGTTTCACGTATTATATTTTGTGAAATTTATATATTATTAGGGATGTTACTGGGTTACCTGTGTTTTATTATTATGCCATGTTTTCTATTAAACCAGATCGTGTATAGGCTTAGGTACATTAGGCATGTTACTTGCTGGCTTCTCCGTCGGAAGCTAATCGTGTATAGGCTTATGTAGATTAGGCATGTTGCTGTTTTTGACTGTGACAAATATCCGTGTTCTCTCAGAGATAAAATGCAAGTATGTCAATCACATGTTATCAAATCAGAAAAATTAATAAAGCTCTATCTAACACTATCAAACTAATTTTGATAAAAAAAGTGTGATGTTCCCAAATATGGTAGTGATAATATGATGCCATCATGTCCATATGGGCACACCATTTTTTGTTCGCATAAAGTTTTATATTTTAGAAAAAATAATAATAATTACATGTTTGTATGTAAGTTTGTTTGTCATCCTTGAGTATGCCAATCGATATATTGATCAAATTGAGCTGAAAATAACATGCACTCAGTCACTCTGCATTTTCTCAAGTATTTTTCTCATTTGTATACGTGCTTTAATTCGTTTGAATATCAGTTTATGAATTATTCCTTGTTAGACCAGTGAAGCTTCATAATTTAATATTGAATATTGTGTCTAATGTAATATGGATGTGTACTGTACTTGAGTAGTGATGTGTAAGGTAATCAATATTAATCAATATACGATACTAATTGATTACTTTAAGATAATGTATGTTTAAATTATTGTTTGTGAATTACTGTTAGTGAGAATGCTTAATGAGTTGGCTTGAGGCCGACATGACTTGGGGCCGACTTGACTTTGGCCGAGACGGTTTAGGGCCGAGTTGGATCGAATTCTATTAAACGTATAAAGGAGGATTGTTTGACGAGATGAAAGTGAAGTCTGGTCTTTGTTTTTCAATGAAAACTGGAACCTTTTACAGGATTTGTTGGATCAATTGATAATGAAATCAGGAAATTTGAAAGCAGATGTGCAAAGGAGAAAGATCCTGAAATTGCTACGCACGTAGTATTAGAGCAGTACATTGACAGTTATAGCAACTGCTCCATACAAAGATGGTAAAATATTGGAGAGATGGCTTTCCTAAACACCATCATTACACCAAAAGAACATTACCAACTAGAGGGAGGCATGTCTCTCAGTGTCTAAGAACGCTTTAGAGTTGAAAAAAAAACCCATCACTTGAACCTTACGCCATTAAAGAACATAGTTTCCTCACTTGTTGTACCATAATCTGTAAAAAATGACATCATGAAAAATTCATCGATAAAGATTTATATAAACATTTGTCAAAACCGACTTTCTATTGACAACCCTGGGCCAAGTATGTTTATCTACTCCTCTCTACCACTCGGATGGTACTTGGTTACATTCCAACAAGAATATTTATGTTAGTGTGGTATACATTACTTTTAGCTTTTTGATTCTTTTACTTTTAATTGATTTACAGCATTTTGGAATGCTATTAAGTATTGTGTTGATTTGTTTTCGACTTAAAATGTGAATAGACACCACATTTACTCTCGATAGGGTAATCGGGAAATGCCTGTGGTCCTCTATTTGTTTATAGGATTAACCATTTTTATATACTCGGATGCCAATAGAGACACAATTTAATACCATAGTGCGGTATTTAGGGGGAGGGGCAAGAAAACTGTAAAAAAAATTAAATCTTCCGCAAACGGAACAGACCTCACAGAACGCCTTTGAAGAATTGAAAGCGCAATTTGGTGAGGTGTTTTTTGCCGGGAATCCGCTTGCTGAATTCTATGAAAGAGTCCAATATCCAGCAGAGACTCCTTCAATATATGCCGTAGAGCTAGAAGGACTTCTGAGAGAGGTGGAAGAAAGAGTGCAACATCAAATGGTTGATGGCGACCATTATGCTGACGCAACAGTTTATGAGGGGAGTAGGAGATGCGCATGTAACACAGAGACTTCCTCCCATGAGACCAAGATCTATGATATTCAAAGAGGTAAAAGCAGAACTCCGTCTTATGGAACGGGAGAACAAGACTACAAAAACTGTACAACAACAGTCAAATCAAGTTGACCGTCCAGAAAAAACGAAACTAGACAATTTAACAAAAGCAGTGAACGATTTAAAAGAACAGTTTACACAACTGCTGTCTATAACAATAAGCCCAAGCGAGACCTGATTTCATAAGTGCCCAACAAGATGAAAATCAAGAACTTATAAGGTGCAGAAAGTGCGGACAAGAAGGTCATATTGCCGTTGGATGCAGAATTCCGTTAAACTACAATGTTCCACGGTGGAGATGTGCACCGCGGGACCAACACCACGAGTAAGCCTTAACAAGGTAAATACTTCTAATAATGTTTCCTCTTTTCGTAGTTCTCTTATAGGAGAGCCTAATGAGGATATCGTAGAAACTAATGGCGTCACCTATAGGTCGTTAATAGACTCCGGGTCCCAGATAACATCAATTACTGAAACTCTGTGGAAAGCTCATCCACAATTATGCAAACTAAATTTAAATCATCTTATTATTATATCGCATGAGGGCGGGCATTTGTGTAGGATGTGCTATGCGATTGCATTCTGTGTAGCGTGGGTAATTTATAGCGTGCTTACTACATGTGCGTTCTTTCTCTCATTGGACTCATTTGAAGTAACACGTCTAACGATTGTTGTCTTCAGATTTTAACATACAGCTATTTGTCTTGGGTGTCTTTTGGACACATTTAAGAGTCACATTTAGAGATTCTTTCAAATACTGTACTCGAGTCGAAGTTGCAGATTGTGTTTTGATCGACGTATTAACTGGTTTTTTTCCATAACGAGGACATTGGTTTAATATTCAAGATAATCCTTTCAACATCCTGACGTAAGTGAGTACGTTCTCTTGATCTTTGGCTTAGTATAATAGAATGGTAACGACGACGTATGAGGTAAGCCTGTGCGGACATTCGTTTGTCGTTTATTGTGAGGAATCGGAATTTTCTGGCATGCGCCTAGATCCAAAACACTATCAATAAAGTGTACAATTTTCCTCGATTTGTCTACGTCACCAGACATTGTTTACATTCACATCGGCGAAAATGATATTGGTGAACGTTCAAACGATTCAATTGTCCAAAACATTGTTAATCTCCTTGGGCTTGGTGTAGAATGTCAACGTGTGCTAGTTAGCCAAATGCTGAAACGGCATCCCCGTTGTGTGGGTCACACCTTTAACGATCGGGTCTCTGTCATTAATCAAAAACTTCAGTCAATTTATGCCGACGGTTGCGCGGCGGTTTTCCGTAATCAGTGAAACCAATAAAACCAAAATACGATTTATAGATTATTGTCAAGAAGGACTCCGGTGTAAAAATAGATAAAAACGTGTAAAGAACTTCGGGGAATGGTGTACATTAGGAGAAGAGATGTGGTTACGTTACTAAAGAAATTATAGGGCGTTGATTCATGACTCATTGGCTAGATAATGGACAAAGCTTTCCATTTACGTCTCCATTGTTGTTATAATATGGCTTTCATTGTTTTTATTGGGACTGGCCAAGTCTCTATAGCATCGTGTTACATAGGCCTAATATAACATAGTTAAAATTAAATGTAAATAAAATAATATATGGATTACGTACATGAAATAACGTATTATTGCTTCTTATATTTTTTCCAAGTCGCACTAGCTAGGCATAGTCTCAAGCACGCATTGCATAGCCCTAATATAACAGTTAAAATTAAATGTAAACAAAATAATATATGGATGTTACTGTACTTGAAATAACGTATTACTTATTGCTTCTTATATTTTTTTCCAAGTTGCACTAGCTAGACATAGTCTCAAGCACGCATTACATAGGCCTAATATAACAGTTAAAATTAAATGTAAACAAAATAATATATGGATGTTGATACTTGAAATAACGTATTTATATTGCTTCTTATATTCTTTCTATAGTTTGATTCTACAATAGCCTCAAGTTACAACTCTGCAATGAAATATTACATACATTGTAAATGTATACATAAAATGACTTTACAAAAACACAATATAAATAAAATGTTCAAATATATATTTGCACATAAAAAGTGTAGGCCTACAAAAATCCAATGTATAATAATGAATCCCCGTAGCTAAAGTGGAACATTCGAAACGTCACCAGTCTGTTCTGGATCAACTGTTGGTCAAATACAATCCACGATTTAATGCAAAATGCACCCCTATTTTTTTTCGAATGGAATAACCCTTAAAAAAAACCCCGGTAACTAAAATGCCCGTGATCCGTTTTTTATTAGATGGAATCATTTGTTCGGCGATTTGAATATTGCTGTTCCTGAATTATTTCCAATAGTTATCGCCATGGAAGTTTGGGGCTCGGCATTAGCTAACCGCTATATCTTGTTTTTCTGTGATAATTCAGCAGTTGTTGCTGTTATCAATAAGAAATCCGCTAAAGATTTGCTGTTTTTACGACTTATACGCCGTTTGGTTCTGGTTTGCCTCCGTTACATTATACAGTACATTTCCGTGCCTCACACATTCATGGAGTCTAGAATATTTTGGCAGATTTTCTATCAAGAGGGGAGTTTTTACGTGCTCTAAAGTCTTTTCTTGACCTTAGCCTCACTCCGTTAATTGTTCCTTCTTGTCAGATTTACATTTGGAAATATTTTTTTTTAGGTATTGTGTGCACAGGTTCTCTGGATGCTGCTCCTCTCAATAAAGAAGCTGTATCACTGATACAATCATCGTTGGCACCAACGACCGTTGCGGCGTACCAACGTAGTACAGTATTAGGAAACTCGCGGCCTACAGCGACAAGGTAAAGGAAACGTGTTTATGATGTTTTTAAAATTAAAGGTTATATAACACAAATGGTTACAATAATGTTATTTTACCGTTTTTAAAACCCCATAAAAAGCGAAATATGTTTTAAAAACTGATATTTTAGGTTTTTAAAACTCTTCAAATTAACGTTTTAAATATGAAAAATAGCGTTTCACGTATTATATTTTGTGAAATTTATATATTATTAGGGATGTTACTGGGTTACCTGTGTTTTATTATTATGCCATGTTTTCTATTAAACCAGATCGTGTATAGGCTTAGGTACATTAGGCATGTTACTTGCTGGCTTCTCCGTCGGAAGCTAATCGTGTATAGGCTTATGTAGATTAGGCATGTTGCTGTTTTTGACTGTGACAAATATCCGTGTTCTCTCAGAGATAAAATGCAAGTATGTCAATCACATGTTATCAAATCAGAAAAATTAATAAAGCTCTATCTAACACTATCAAACTAATTTTGATAAAAAAAGTGTGATGTTCCCAAATATGGTAGTGATAATATGATGCCATCATGTCCATATGGGCACACCATTTTTTGTTCGCATAAAGTTTTATATTTTAGAAAAAATAATAATAATTACATGTTTGTATGTAAGTTTGTTTGTCATCCTTGAGTATGCCAATCGATATATTGATCAAATTGAGCTGAAAATAACATGCACTCAGTCACTCTGCATTTTCTCAAGTATTTTTCTCATTTGTATACGTGCTTTAATTCGTTTGAATATCAGTTTATGAATTATTCCTTGTTAGACCAGTGAAGCTTCATAATTTAATATTGAATATTGTGTCTAATGTAATATGGATGTGTACTGTACTTGAGTAGTGATGTGTAAGGTAATCAATATTAATCAATATACGATACTAATTGATTACTTTAAGATAATGTATGTTTAAATTATTGTTTGTGAATTACTGTTAGTGAGAATGCTTAATGAGTTGGCTTGAGGCCGACATGACTTGGGGCCGACTTGACTTTGGCCGAGACGGTTTAGGGCCGAGTTGGATCGAATTCTATTAAACGTATAAAGGAGGATTGTTTGACGAGATGAAAGTGAAGTCTGGTCTTTGTTTTTCAATGAAAACTGGAACCTTTTACAGGATTTGTTGGATCGATTGATAATGAAATCAGGAAATTTGAAAGCAGATGTGCAAAGGAGAAAGATCCTGAAATTGCTACGCACGTAGTATTAGAGCAGTACATTGACAGTTATAGCAACTGCTCCATACAAAGATGGTAAAATATTGGAGAGATGGCTTTCCTAAACACCATCATTACACCAAAAGAACATTACCAACTAGAGGGAGGCATGTCTCTCAGTGTCTAAGAACGCTTTAGAGTTGAAAAAAAAACCCATCACTTGAACCTTACGCCATTAAAGAACATAGTTTCCTCACTTGTTGTACCATAATCTGTAAAAAATGACATCATGAAAAATTCATCGATAAAGATTTATATAAACATTTGTCAAAACCGACTTTCTATTGACAACCCTGGGCCAAGTATGTTTATCTACTCCTCTCTACCACTCGGATGGTACTTGGTTACATTCCAACAAGAATATTTATGTTAGTGTGGTATACATTACTTTTAGCTTTTTGATTCTTTTACTTTTAATTGATTTACAGCATTTTGGAATGCTATTAAGTATTGTGTTGATTTGTTTTCGACTTAAAATGTGAATAGACACCACATTTACTCTCGATAGGGTAATCGGGAAATGCCTGTGGTCCTCTATTTGTTTATAGGATTAACCATTTTTATATACTCGGATGCCAATAGAGACACAATTTAATACCATAGTGCGGTATTTAGGGGGAGGGGCAAGAAAACTGTAAAAAAAATTAAATCTTCCGCAAACGGAACAGACCTCACAGAACGCCTTTGAAGAATTGAAAGCGCAATTTGGTGAGGTGTTTTTTGCCGGGAATCCGCTTGCTGAATTCTATGAAAGAGTCCAATATCCAGCAGAGACTCCTTCAATATATGCCGTAGAGCTAGAAGGACTTCTGAGAGAGGTGGAAGAAAGAGTGCAACATCAAATGGTTGATGGCGACCATTATGCTGACGCAACAGTTTATGAGGGGAGTAGGAGATGCGCATGTAACACAGAGACTTCCTCCCATGAGACCAAGATCTATGATATTCAAAGAGGTAAAAGCAGAACTCCGTCTTATGGAACGGGAGAACAAGACTACAAAAACTGTACAACAACAGTCAAATCAAGTTGACCGTCCAGAAAAAACGAAACTAGACAATTTAACAAAAGCAGTGAACGATTTAAAAGAACAGTTTACACAACTGCTGTCTATAACAATAAGCCCAAGCGAGACCTGATTTCATAAGTGCCCAACAAGATGAAAATCAAGAACTTATAAGGTGCAGAAAGTGCGGACAAGAAGGTCATATTGCCGTTGGATGCAGAATTCCGTTAAACTACAATGTTCCACGGTGGAGATGTGCACCGCGGGACCAACACCACGAGTAAGCCTTAACAAGGTAAATACTTCTAATAATGTTTCCTCTTTTCGTAGTTCTCTTATAGGAGAGCCTAATGAGGATATCGTAGAAATTAATGGCGTCACCTATAGGTCGTTAATAGACTCCGGGTCCCAGATAACATCAATTACTGAAACTCTGTGGAAAGCTCATCCACAATTATGCAAACTAAATTTAAATCATCTTATTATTATATCGCATGAGGGCGGGCATTTGTGTAGGATGTGCTATGCGATTGCATTCTGTGTAGCGTGGGTAATTTATAGCGTGCTTACTACATGTGCGTTCTTTCTCTCATTGGACTCATTTGAAGTAACACGTCTAACGATTGTTGTCTTCAGATTTTAACATACAGCTATTTGTCTTGGGTGTCTTTTGGACACATTTAAGAGTCACATTTAGAGATTCTTTCAAATACTGTACTCGAGTCGAAGTTGCAGATTGTGTTTTGATCGACGTATTAACTGGTTTTTTTCCATAACGAGGACATTGGTTTAATATTCAAGATAATCCTTTCAACATCCTGACGTAAGTGAGTACGTTCTCTTGATCTTTGGCTTAGTATAATAGAATGGTAACGACGACGTATGAGGTAAGCCTGTGCGGACATTCGTTTGTCGTTTATTGTGAGGAATCGGAATTTTCTGGCATGCGCCTAGATCCAAAACACTATCAATAAAGTGTACAATTTTCCTCGATTTGTCTACGTCACCAGACATTGTTTACATTCACATCGGCGAAAATGATATTGGTGAACGTTCAAACGATTCAATTGTCCAAAACATTGTTAATCTCCTTGGGCTTGGTGTAGAATGTCAACGTGTGCTAGTTAGCCAAATGCTGAAACGGCATCCCCGTTGTGTGGGTCACACCTTTAACGATCGGGTCTCTGTCATTAATCAAAAACTTCAGTCAATTTATGCCGACGGTTGCGCGGCGGTTTTCCGTAATCAGTGAAACCAATAAAACCAAAATACGATTTATAGATTATTGTCAAGAAGGACTCCGGTGTAAAAATAGATAAAAACGTGTAAAGAACTTCGGGGAATGGTGTACATTAGGAGAAGAGATGTGGTTACGTTACTAAAGAAATTATAGGGCGTTGATTCATGACTCATTGGCTAGATAATGGACAAAGCTTTCCATTTACGTCTCCATTGTTGTTATAATATGGCTTTCATTGTTTTTATTGGGACTGGCCAAGTCTCTATAGCATCGTGTTACATAGGCCTAATATAACATAGTTAAAATTAAATGTAAATAAAATAATATATGGATTACGTACATGAAATAACGTATTATTGCTTCTTATATTTTTTCCAAGTCGCACTAGCTAGGCATAGTCTCAAGCACGCATTGCATAGCCCTAATATAACAGTTAAAATTAAATGTAAACAAAATAATATATGGATGTTACTGTACTTGAAATAACGTATTACTTATTGCTTCTTATATTTTTTTCCAAGTTGCACTAGCTAGACATAGTCTCAAGCACGCATTACATAGGCCTAATATAACAGTTAAAATTAAATGTAAACAAAATAATATATGGATGTTGATACTTGAAATAACGTATTTATATTGCTTCTTATATTCTTTCTATAGTTTGATTCTACAATAGCCTCAAGTTACAACTCTGCAATGAAATATTACATACATTGTAAATGTATACATAAAATGACTTTACAAAAACACAATATAAATAAAATGTTCAAATATATATTTGCACATAAAAAGTGTAGGCCTACAAAAATCCAATGTATAATAATGAATCCCCGTAGCTAAAGTGGAACATTCGAAACGTCACCAGTCTGTTCTGGATCAACTGTTGGTCAAATACAATCCACGATTTAATGCAAAATGCACCCCTATTTTTTTTCGAATGGAATAACCCTTAAAAAAAAACCCGGTAACTAAAATGCCCGTGATCCGTTTTTTATTAGATGGAATCATTTGTTCGGCGATTTGAATATTGCTGTTCCTGAATTATTTCCAATAGTTATCGCCATGGAAGTTTGGGGCTCGGCATTAGCTAACCGCTATATCTTGTTTTTCTGTGATAATTCAGCAGTTGTTGCTGTTATCAATAAGAAATCCGCTAAAGATTTGCTGTTTTTACGACTTATACGCCGTTTGGTTCTGGTTTGCCTCCGTTACATTATACAGTACATTTCCGTGCCTCACACATTCATGGAGTCTAGAATATTTTGGCAGATTTTCTATCAAGAGGGGAGTTTTTACGTGCTCTAAAGTCTTTTCTTGACCTTAGCCTCACTCCGTTAATTGTTCCTTCTTGTCAGATTTACATTTGGAAATATTTTTTTTTAGGTATTGTGTGCACAGGTTCTCTGGATGCTGCTCCTCTCAATAAAGAAGCTGTATCACTGATACAATCATCGTTGGCACCAACGACCGTTGCGGCGTACCAACGTAGTACAGTATTAGGAAACTCGCGGCCTACAGCGACAAGGTAAAGGAAACGTGTTTATGATGTTTTTAAAATTAAAGGTTATATAACACAAATGGTTACAATAATGTTATTTTACCGTTTTTAAAACCCCATAAAAAGCGAAATATGTTTTAAAAACTGATATTTTAGGTTTTTAAAACTCTTCAAATTAACGTTTTAAATATGAAAAATAGCGTTTCACGTATTATATTTTGTGAAATTTATATATTATTAGGGATGTTACTGGGTTACCTGTGTTTTATTATTATGCCATGTTTTCTATTAAACCAGATCGTGTATAGGCTTAGGTACATTAGGCATGTTACTTGCTGGCTTCTCCGTCGGAAGCTAATCGTGTATAGGCTTATGTAGATTAGGCATGTTGCTGTTTTTGACTGTGACAAATATCCGTGTTCTCTCAGAGATAAAATGCAAGTATGTCAATCACATGCTATCAAATCAGAAAAATTAATAAAGCTCTATCTAACACTATCAAACTAATTTTGATAAAAAAAGTGTGATGTTCCCAAATATGGTAGTGATAATATGATGCCATCATGTCCATATGGGCACACCATTTTTTGTTCGCATAAAGTTTTATATTTTAGAAAAAATAATAATAATTACATGTTTGTATGTAAGTTTGTTTGTCATCCTTGAGTATGCCAATCGATATATTGATCAAATTGAGCTGAAAATAACATGCACTCAGTCACTCTGCATTTTCTCAAGTATTTTTCTCATTTGTATACGTGCTTTAATTCGTTTGAATATCAGTTTATGAATTATTCCTTGTTAGACCAGTGAAGCTTCATAATTTAATATTGAATATTGTGTCTAATGTAATATGGATGTGTACTGTACTTGAGTAGTGATGTGTAAGGTAATCAATATTAATCAATATACGATACTAATTGATTACTTTAAGATAATGTATGTTTAAATTATTGTTTGTGAATTACTGTTAGTGAGAATGCTTAATGAGTTGGCTTGAGGCCGACATGACTTGGGGCCGACTTGACTTTGGCCGAGACGGTTTAGGGCCGAGTTGGATCGAATTCTATTAAACGTATAAAGGAGGATTGTTTGACGAGATGAAAGTGAAGTCTGGTCTTTGTTTTTCAATGAAAACTGGAACCTTTTACAGGATTTGTTGGATCGATTGATAATGAAATCAGGAAATTTGAAAGCAGATGTGCAAAGGAGAAAGATCCTGAAATTGCTACGCACGTAGTATTAGAGCAGTACATTGACAGTTATAGCAACTGCTCCATACAAAGATGGTAAAATATTGGAGAGATGGCTTTCCTAAACACCATCATTACACCAAAAGAACATTACCAACTAGAGGGAGGCATGTCTCTCAGTGTCTAAGAACGCTTTAGAGTTGAAAAAAAACCCATCACTTGAACCTTACGCCATTAAAGAACATAGTTTCCTCACTTGTTGTACCATAATCTGTAAAAAATGACATCATGAAAAATTCATCGATAAAGATTTATATAAACATTTGTCAAAACCGACTTTCTATTGACAACCCTGGGCCAAGTATGTTTATCTACTCCTCTCTACCACTCGGATGGTACTTGGTTACATTCCAACAAGAATATTTATGTTAGTGTGGTATACATTACTTTTAGCTTTTTGATTCTTTTACTTTTAATTGATTTACAGCATTTTGGAATGCTATTAAGTATTGTGTTGATTTGTTTTCGACTTAAAATGTGAATAGACACCACATTTACTCTCGATAGGGTAATCGGGAAATGCCTGTGGTCCTCTATTTGTTTATAGGATTAACCATTTTTATATACTCGGATGCCAATAGAGACACAATTTAATACCATAGTGCGGTATTTAGGGGGAGGGGCAAGAAAACTGTAAAAAAAATTAAATCTTCCGCAAACGGAACAGACCTCACAGAACGCCTTTGAAGAATTGAAAGCGCAATTTGGTGAGGTGTTTTTTGCCGGGAATCCGCTTGCTGAATTCTATGAAAGAGTCCAATATCCAGCAGAGACTCCTTCAATATATGCCGTAGAGCTAGAAGGACTTCTGAGAGAGGTGGAAGAAAGAGTGCAACATCAAATGGTTGATGGCGACCATTATGCTGACGCAACAGTTTATGAGGGGAGTAGGAGATGCGCATGTAACACAGAGACTTCCTCCCATGAGACCAAGATCTATGATATTCAAAGAGGTAAAAGCAGAACTCCGTCTTATGGAACGGGAGAACAAGACTACAAAAACTGTACAACAACAGTCAAATCAAGTTGACCGTCCAGAAAAAACGAAACTAGACAATTTAACAAAAGCAGTGAACGATTTAAAAGAACAGTTTACACAACTGCTGTCTATAACAATAAGCCCAAGCGAGACCTGATTTCATAAGTGCCCAACAAGATGAAAATCAAGAACTTATAAGGTGCAGAAAGTGCGGACAAGAAGGTCATATTGCCGTTGGATGCAGAATTCCGTTAAACTACAATGTTCCACGGTGGAGATGTGCACCGCGGGACCAACACCACGAGTAAGCCTTAACAAGGTAAATACTTCTAATAATGTTTCCTCTTTTCGTAGTTCTCTTATAGGAGAGCCTAATGAGGATATCGTAGAAATTAATGGCGTCACCTATAGGTCGTTAATAGACTCCGGGTCCCAGATAACATCAATTACTGAAACTCTGTGGAAAGCTCATCCACAATTATGCAAACTAAATTTAAATCATCTTATTATTATATCGCATGAGGGCGGGCATTTGTGTAGGATGTGCTATGCGATTGCATTCTGTGTAGCGTGGGTAATTTATAGCGTGCTTACTACATGTGCGTTCTTTCTCTCATTGGACTCATTTGAAGTAACACGTCTAACGATTGTTGTCTTCAGATTTTAACATACAGCTATTTGTCTTGGGTGTCTTTTGGACACATTTAAGAGTCACATTTAGAGATTCTTTCAAATACTGTACTCGAGTCGAAGTTGCAGATTGTGTTTTGATCGACGTATTAACTGGTTTTTTTCCATAACGAGGACATTGGTTTAATATTCAAGATAATCCTTTCAACATCCTGACGTAAGTGAGTACGTTCTCTTGATCTTTGGCTTAGTATAATAGAATGGTAACGACGACGTGTGAGGTAAGCCTGTGCGGACATTCGTTTGTCGTTTATTGTGAGGAATCGGAATTTTCTGGCATGCGCCTAGATCCAAAACACTATCAATAAAGTGTACAATTTTCCTCGATTTGTCTACGTCACCAGACATTGTTTACATTCACATCGGCGAAAATGATATTGGTGAACGTTCAAACGATTCAATTGTCCAAAACATTGTTAATCTCCTTGGGCTTGGTGTAGAATGTCAACGTGTGCTAGTTAGCCAAATGCTGAAACGGCATCCCCGTTGTGTGGGTCACACCTTTAACGATCGGGTCTCTGTCATTAATCAAAAACTTCAGTCAATTTATGCCGACGGTTGCGCGGCGGTTTTCCGTAATCAGTGAAACCAATAAAACCAAAATACGATTTATAGATTATTGTCAAGAAGGACTCCGGTGTAAAAATAGATAAAAACGTGTAAAGAACTTCGGGGAATGGTGTACATTAGGAGAAGAGATGTGGTTACGTTACTAAAGAAATTATAGGGCGTTGATTCATGACTCATTGGCTAGATAATGGACAAAGCTTTCCATTTACGTCTCCATTGTTGTTATAATATGGCTTTCATTGTTTTTATTGGGACTGGCCAAGTCTCTATAGCATCGTGTTACATAGGCCTAATATAACATAGTTAAAATTAAATGTAAATAAAATAATATATGGATTACGTACATGAAATAACGTATTATTGCTTCTTATATTTTTTCCAAGTCGCACTAGCTAGGCATAGTCTCAAGCACGCATTGCATAGCCCTAATATAACAGTTAAAATTAAATGTAAACAAAATAATATATGGATGTTACTGTACTTGAAATAACGTATTATTTATTGCTTCTTATATTTTTTTCCAAGTTGCACTAGCTAGACATAGTCTCAAGCACGCATTACATAGGCCTAATATAACAGTTGAAATTAAATGTAAACAAAATAATATATGGATGTTGATACTTGAAATAACGTATTTATATTGCTTCTTATATTCTTTCTATAGTTTGATTCTACAATAGCCTCAAGTTACAACTCTGCAATGAAATATTACATACATTATAAATGTATACATAAAATGACTTTACAAAAACACAATATAAATAAAATGTTCAAATATATATTTGCACATAAAAAGTGTAGGCCTACAAAAATCCAATGTATAATAATGAATCCCCGTAGCTAAAATGGAACATTCGAAACGTCACCAGTCTGTTCTGGGTCAACTGTTGGTCAAATACAATCCACGATTTAATGCAAAATGCACCCCTATTTTTTTTCGAATGGAATAACCCTTAAAAAAAAACCCGGTAACTAAAATGCCCGTGATCCGTTTTTTATTAGATGGAATCATTTGTTCGGCGATTTGAATATTGCTGTTCCTGAATTATTTCCAATAGTTATCGCCATGGAAGTTTGGGGCTCGGCATTAGCTAACCGCTATATCTTGTTTTTCTGTGATAATTCAGCAGTTGTTGCTGTTATCAATAAGAAATCCGCTAAAGATTTGCTGTTTTTACGACTTATACGCCGTTTGGTTCTGGTTTGCCTCCGTTACATTATACAGTACATTTCCGTGCCTCACACATTCATGGAGTCTAGAATATTTTGGCAGATTTTCTATCAAGAGGGGAGTTTTTACGTGCTCTAAAGTCTTTTCTTGACCTTAGCCTCACTCCGTTAATTGTTCCTTCTTGTCAGATTTACATTTGGAAATTTTTTTTTATAGGTATTGTGTGCACAGGTTCTCTGGATGCTGCTCCTCTCAATAAAGAAGCTGTATCACTGATACAATCATCGTTGGCACCAACGACCGTTGCGGCGTACCAACGTAGTACAGTATTAGGAAACTCGCGGCCTACAGCGACAAGGTAAAGGAAACGTGTTTATGATGTTTTTAAAATTAAAGGTTATATAACACAAATGGTTACAATAATGTTATTTTACCGTTTTTAAAACCCCATAAAAAGCGAAATATGTTTTAAAAACTGATATTGTAGGTTTTTAAAACTCTACAAATTAACGTTTTAAATATGAAAAATAGCGTTTCACGTATTATATTTTGTGAAATTTATATATTATTAGGGATGTTACTGGGTTACCTGTGTTTTATTATTATGCCATGTTTTCTATTAAACCAGATCGTGTATAGGCTTAGGTACATTAGGCATGTTACTTGATGGCTTCTCCGTCGGAAGCTAATCGTGTATAGGCTTATGTAGATTAGGCATGTTGCTGTTTTTGACTGTGACAAATATCCGTGTTCTCTCAGAGATAAAATGCAAGTATGTCAATCACATGCTATCAAATCAGAAAAATTAATAAAGCTCTATCTAACACTATCAAACTAATTTTGATAAAAAAAGTGTGATGTTCCCAAATATGGTAGTGATAATATGATGCCATCATGTCCATATGGGCACACCATTTTTTGTTCGCATAAAGTTTTATATTTTAGAAAAAATAATAATAATTACATGTTTGTATGTAAGTTTGTTTGTCATCCTTGAGTATGCCAATCGATATATTGATCAAATTGAGCTGAAAATAACATGCACTCAGTCACTCTGCATTTTCTCAAGTATTTTTCTCATTTGTATACGTGCTTTAATTCGTTTGAATATCAGTTTATGAATTATTCCTTGTTAGACCAGTGAAGCTTCATAATTTAATATTGAATATTGTGTCTAATGTAATATGGATGTGTACTGTACTTGAGTAGTGATGTGTAAGGTAATCAATATTAATCAATATACGATACTAATTGATTACTTTAAGATAATGTATGTTTAAATTATTGTTTGTGAATTACTGTTAGTGAGAATGCTTAATGAGTTGGCTTGAGGCCGACTTGACTTGGGGCCGACTTGACTTTGGCCGAGACGGTTTAGGGCCGAGTTGGATCGAATTCTATTAAACGTATAAAGGAGGATTGTTTGACGAGATGAAAGTGAAGTCTGGTCTTTGTTTTTCAATGAAAACTGGAACCTTTTACAGGATTTGTTGGATCGATTGATAATGAAATCAGGAAATTTGAAAGCAGATGTGCAAAGGAGAAAGATCCTGAAATTGCTACGCACGTAGTATTAGAGCAGTACATTGACAGTTATAGCAACTGCTCCATACAAAGATGGTAAAATATTGGAGAGATGGCTTTCCTAAACACCATCATTACACCAAAAGAACATTACCAACTAGAGGGAGGCATGTCTCTCAGTGTCTAAGAACGCTTTAGAGTTGAAAAAAACCCATCACTTGAACCTTACGCCATTAAAGAACATAGTTTCCTCACTTGTTGTACCATAATCTGTAAAAAAATGACATCATCCAAAATTCATCGATGAAGATTTATATAAACATTTGTCAAAACCGACTTTCTATTGACATCAGTATAGTATTTGAGACCGAATGAAAGCTAAATTCAAAAGCTTTGGTACATGGATGCATAAAACAAAGATTTCAGTTGGAGATTAGGCCATTAAACTTAGTGAAGAAAGACAACTATCAAGATTTCTTGTCATACAGCATTCTCGACCAGAGTTCTTGCCAAAACTTGAAACAACGATAGGAAACTATGGATTGGCCATCATACCAAGATCTTTATTTGCTAACGATGGATCACTACTTATACCAAGTGATAAATCAAGTCTAATACCTTTGAAAGTGATGAGCAATTCAAAAAGAAGGTCTACTCACACCGATGAACATTCCCCTTCTAGTACTATATGATCATGCATCACATATTAGTCTTCAACTCATCAATTATGCAAGAGAAAATGACATACATTTGTATTGCCTCCCACCGCACACAACAAATTATCTGTAACCTAAATTTAATTGTAATTGGCTAAATCTGTTTTCCGATCATTGAAATCTGAATACAACAAAGCATGCGTAAAGTTCTTCAAGAAACAATCCAGGCAAAGTAATAACACGGTTAAACTTTTGCAGAATATTGAAAGACGTGTATGTTGTTTCATGCATTATGGCGAATGCTGCTATAAGCGGGTTTTCTGCAACGGGTATATATACATTTAATCCCGATGCAGTTCGCAAGATTTAAATTTTGGATTTAAAGAACAAGCCATCACAGATATATAATGCCGATGAAACCAAACTTAGTTTGGTGCACAATCTATCAAAGATTCAAGATAGATCAAGATAGAGAACTATCCAGTGTAAAATAAGTGGAAACAGAGTGAGAATGTAATAGTGCTAGCCTGTGCAAATGCTGCAGGGTTATTTACCACCCTTGATTATTAAAGGCCAGCGACTGAGCGATTCTGTAATGCAGAATGCTCCTGTCGATTCTTTCTTTGGTGTCAGCAAATCACTGTTCATTGATACGGAGTTGTTTGACATGTGGTTTAGAAAGTATTTTGTTGGTGCTCCTTTCCACCGAACACAAAAAATCATCTGTAACCTTTGGGTAAATTTGTTTTCCAATCATTGAAATCTGAATACAAGAAAGCATGTGAAAAGTTCCTTAAGAAAAATCCAGGAAAAAACACGGTTAAACTTTTACGGAATATTGAAAGATGCGTATTGCTGCTACATATAAGCGGGTTTTCTGAAACTGGTATATATCCTTTTAATCCAGATGCTGCTGCTGAGTTTCTACAAGCTTCAACTGTAGAGAACATTTTCGCGGATAAGCCTGTTAATTCAAATTAAGTCAATCCACAGTATCAACTCTTTCATGATTCGGCTGAACAAATTGCTTATGCCCTTTCTACTGATGGTAATGTCAACTGCAATTCCACAGACAACCCTGGGCCAAGTATGTTTATCTACTCCTCTCTACCACTCGGATGGTACTTGGTTACATTCCAACAAGAATATTTATGTTAGTGTGGTATACATTACTTTTAGCTTTTTGATTCTTTTACTTTTAATTGATTTACAGCATTTTGGAATGCTATTAAGTATTGTGTTGATTTGTTTTCGACTTAAAATGTGAATAGACACCACATTTACTCTCGATAGGGTAATCGGGAAATGCCTGTGGTCCTCTATTTGTTTATAGGATTAACCATTTTTATATACTCGGATGCCCATAGAGACACAATTTAATACCATAGTGCGGTATTTAGGGGGAGGGGCAAGAAAACTGTAAAAAAAATTAAATCTTCCGCAAACGGAACAGACCTCACAGAACGCCTTTGAGGAATTGAAAGCGCAATTTGGTGAGGTGTTTTTTGCCGGGAATCCGCTTGCTGAATTCTATGAAAGAGTCCAATATCCAGCAGAGACTCCTTCAATATATGCCGTAGAGCTAGAAGGACTTCTGAGAGAGGTGGAAGAAAGAGTGCAACATCAAATGGTTGATGGCGACCATTATGCTGACGCAACAGTTTATGAGGGGAGTAGGAGATGCGCATGTAACACAGAGACTTCCTCCCATGAGACCAAGATCTATGATATTCAAAGAGGTAAAAGCAGAACTCCGTCTTATGGAACGGGAGAACAAGACTACAAAAACTGTACAACAACAGTCAAATCAAGTTGACCGTCCAGAAAAAACGAAACTAGACAATTTAACAAAAGCAGTGAACGATTTAAAAGAACAGTTTACACAACTGCTGTCTATAACAATAATCCCAAGCGAGACCTGATTTCATAAGTGCCCAACAAGATGAAAATCAAGAACTTATAAGGTGCAGAAAGTGCGGACAAGAAGGTCATATTGCCGTTGGATGCAGAATTCCGTTAAACTACAATGTTCCACGGTGGAGATGTGCACCGCGGGACCAACACCACGAGTAAGCCTTAACAAGGTAAATACTTCTAATAATGTTTCCTCTTTTCGTAGTTCTCTTATAGGAGAGCCTAATGAGGATATCGTAGAAACTAATGGCGTCACCTATAGGTCGTTAATAGACTCCGGGTCCCAGATAACATCAATTACTGAAACTCTGTGGAAAGCTCATCCACAATTATGCAAACTAAATTTAAATCATCTTATTATTATATCGCATGAGGGCGGGCATTTGTGTAGGATGTGCTATGCGATTGCATTCTGTGTAGCGTGGGTAATTTATAGCGTGCTTACTACATGTGCGTTCTTTCTCTCATTGGACTCATTTGAAGTAACACGTCTAACGATTGTTGTCTTCAGATTTTAACATACAGCTATTTGTCTTGGGTGTCTTTTGGACACATTTAAGAGTCACATTTAGAGATTCTTTCAAATACTGTACTCGAGTCGAAGTTGCAGATTGTGTTTTTATCGACGTATTAACTGGTTTTTTTCCATAACGAGGACATTGGTGTAATATTCAAGATAAAGCTTTCAACATCCTGACGTAAGTGAGTACGTTCTCTTGATCTTTGGCTTAGTATAATAGAATGGTAACGACGACGTGTGAGGTAAGCCTGTGCGGACATTCGTTTGTCGTTTATTGTGAGGAATCGGAATTTTCTGGCATGCGCCTAGATCCAAAACACTATCAATAAAGTGTACAATTTTCCTCGATTTGTCTACGTCACCAGACATTATTTACATTCACATCGGCGAAAATGATATTGGTGAACGTTCAAACGATTCAATTGTCCAAAACATTGTTAATCTCCTTGGGCTTGGTGTAGAATGTCAACGTGTGCTAGTTGTGTGGTGTGGGTCACACCTTTAACGATCGGGTCTCTGTCATTAATCAAAAACTTCAGTCAATTTATGCCGACGGTTGCGCGGCGGTTTTCAGTAATCAGTGAAACCAATAAAACCAAAATACGATTTATAGATTATTGTCAAGAAGGACTCCGGTGTAAAAATAGATAAAAACGTGTAAAGAACTTCGGGGAATGGTGTACATTAGGAGAAGAGATGTGGTTACGTTACTAAAGAAATTATAGGGCGTTGATTCATGACTCATTGGCTAGATAATGGACAAAGCTTTCCATTTACGTCTCCATTGTTGTTATAATATGGCTTTCATTGTTTTTATTGGGACTGGCCAAGTCTCTATAGCATCGTGTTACATAGGCCTAATATAACATAGTTAAAATTAAATGTAAATAAAATAATATATGGATTACGTACATGAAATAACGTATTATTGCTTCTTATATTTTTTCCAAGTCGCACTAGCTAGGCATAGTCTCAAGCACGCATTGCATAGCCCTAATATAACAGTTAAAATTAAATGTAAACAAAATAATATATGGATGTTACTGTACTTGAAATAACGTATTATTTATTGCTTCTTATATTTTTTTCCAAGTTGCACTAGCTAGACATAGTCTCAAGCACGCATTACATAGGCCTAATATAACAGTTAAAATTAAATGTAAACAAAATAATATATGGATGTTGATACTTGAAATAACGTATTTATATTGCTTCTTATATTCTTTCTATAGTTTGATTCTACAATAGCCTCAAGTTACAACTCTGCAATGAAATATTACATACATTGTAAATGTATACATAAAATGACTTTACAAAAACACAATATAAATAAAATGTTCAAATATATATTTGCACATAAAAAGTGTAGGCCTACAAAAATCCAATGTATAATAATGAATCCCCGTAGCTAAAATGGAACATTCGAAACGTCACCAGTCTGTTCTGGATCAACTGTTGGTCAAATACAATCCACGATTTAATGCAAAATGCACCCCTATTTTTTTTCGAATGGAATAACCCTTAAAAAAAAACCCGGTAACTAAAATGCCCGTGATCCGTTTTTTATTAGATGGAATCATTTGTTCGGCGATTTGAATATTGCTGTTCCTGAATTATTTCCAATAGTTATCGCCATGGAAGTTTGGGGCTCGGCATTAGCTAACCGCTATATCTTGTTTTTCTGTGATAATTCAGCAGTTGTTGCTGTTATCAATAAGAAATCCGCTAAAGATTTGCTGTTTTTACGACTTATACGCCGTTTGGTTCTGGTTTGCCTCCGTTACATTATACAGTACATTTCCGTGCCTCACACATTCATGGAGTCTAGAATATTTTGGCAGATTTTCTATCAAGAGGGGAGTTTTTACGTGCTCTAAAGTCTTTTCTTGACCTTAGCCTCACTCCGTTAATTGTTCCTTCTTGTCAGATTTACATTTGGAAATTTTTTTTTTTTAGGTATTGTGTGCACAGGTTCTCTGGATGCTGCTCCTCTCAATAAAGAAGCTGTATCACTGATACAATCATCGTTGGCACCAACGACCGTTGCGGCGTACCAACGTAGTACAGTATTAGGAAACTCGCGGCCTACAGCGACAAGGTAAAGGAAACGTTTTTTTTTTGTTTTTTTTTTGTGGATTTTTACTTTTATGTTGAACCAAAGAAACGATAAGGAATAAATTACCTTCGTGACGTTTCGCCGACAATCTGTCAGCTGCTTCAGACTAAAGCCTGGGTTGGAATGGTCTGGTTTTTTGTAAGTGACGCTGAACAGCGCCACCAGCCGTCTGGTTGGTATTGACGGTAGAGCGTCTCCGCTGGCCCCCTCCTGCTTCAACTTTTTCCAGCAAACTATCATATGTATGTGGGAGGTCATACCCACCAATGTCTCTGTTGATATTATGTGGTCTTTTTCTTATGCAGATAGATTCTTTTATCTTTCTTTTGTCTGTCTGTGCTTCTTTTTCAATAACTCTCGCATTCCAATTTGGAATATGGTCATTCCCTATAGCGTGGTCAGTTATGGCTGACTTATGTAAAACCTGGGACGAAGAATTTCTATTTGCACGTGTTCTAACTACTTGGTTGTGTGTTGATACGTCTTTTTTATGTTCCCCAATTCTTGTATTCAGTGCCCTTCCGGTCTCTCCTATATATACTTTCTCACAGTTTAGACAGTTCACTTCGTATATAACTCCGCACATGTCTTCCGTTTTTATTCTATCTTTTGGGTGGACCAGTCCATTCTTTAATTTATTACTTGGAATGAAGAAAGTGTTCACTTTGTGCTTAGAAAAAGTGCGTCGAATCTTTTCAGAAATTCCGTGTATGTATGGGATACCTATGTGAGCTTTCATCTTCTCCATTTCTTTTCTTTGGCGTTCTTCTGGTTTGTTTTTTGACTTGACAGACCATTCCAACCCAGGCTTTAGTCTGAAGCAGCTGACAGATTGTCGGCGAAACGTCACGAAGGTAATTTATTCCTTATCGTTTCTTTGGTTCAACATAAAAGTAAAAATCCACAAAAAAATATTATTTGGAACCAGATGAATTTATTTAATGTAAAGGAAACGTGTTTATGATGTTTTTAAAATTAAAGGTTATATAACACAAATGGTTACAATAATGTTATTTTAACGTTTTTAAAACCCCATAAAAAGCGAAAT
Source organism: Antedon bifida (assembly GCF_963402885.1). Taxonomy (NCBI): domain Eukaryota; kingdom Metazoa; phylum Echinodermata; class Crinoidea; order Comatulida; family Antedonidae; genus Antedon; species Antedon bifida. The sequence goes on from NC_136232.1 coordinate 19,178,335, forward strand.
ATGTTTTAAAAACTGATATTTTAGGTTTTTAAAACTCTACAAATTAACGTTTTAAATATGAAAAATAGCGTTTTTAAAACCAAAACAATACGTCAAAAAAACTTTATTTTGACGTTAATTTAAATATCATTATTACCTTATCTTTATGTAATTTTAACGTTTTTAAAACCCCTCAAAACACAAAATATGTTTTTAAAACTGACATTTTAGGTTATATTTACCTGTAAAAACCGTATTTAAAACGTTTCAAACTGGACAAATTAACGTTTTTAATACAAAAAATTAGCATTTTTAAAACCATACAATACGTCAAAAAACGTTGCTTTAACGTTATTTAAATATCATTATTTCGTTATATATATACGTTTAAAATTTGTGTTTTAAACGTTCAAATAAAACGTTATTTCAACGTTTGCAAAACTCCACAAATTCACGTATTAAAAACGAAATATTATAACGTTTTTAAAACCAAAAAATACGTTAAAAAAAGTATTTTAACGTTATTATATCTAGGAATATTACGTTATAAATACGTTCCTTCCTTCTACAATCTGTAACTTTGTTTGCCCATTAAAGTAATTAAATCTAACCGCTAAACAAAGCAGAAAACGACCACCTATGGATATCCATACATTTTCAGTAAATTATTTGTTTTTTCTCATTTAGAATCATGGCTGGTGTTATTTTAGAGAATCTCAGTACCAAGAAGTTGTTCGGTTTTTGTGTAATCCTGCTAATAGTTCAGATAATTTGTTTCTTGGTCGGGGGACTTATCGCACCAAAACCTACAGATGCCAATAGTCACCTGACCACCAAATGTGTAGACCCTGCCGACAACGTTCATAAATGGTTTATACCCAACGGACCTGGAGAGTGTTCCAAAGTAGCTAACTTTGAAGAGGCAGCAAGGAAGTACATTGATGCGAATCAGATCGTTTTTTCGTTACGAATGCCACATAGATCGTATAATATGAGTCGTAGCTTCCAATTCATACTGACCATGATCAGATTGGAAACACAGTACAAGTTAACTGTTCCCGATGCACCAGAAGAAATTACAATGATTGTGCGTGTTGGTTACAGAGATAGTGATTATGAAGATTGGAAAGAACTTACTAGAGTAACAGAAACAAGAAAACTTGAATGTCTGCTGCACTCGAATGAAGACGAAGGACCAGTTGACGGTGACCCGTATAATTGTGAGCCTCTACCGTTCTTTGAATTAAGCACCTGCCATCATAAGCAGTACCTAATCAATATTCGATTACCGGTAGAATTTAACAAAGAAACCAATGAACAGAAGTACAACACTAAGTTAGGCAGCATCACTGATATTTGGATCATTGAGATTCATCAAACTGGTGGTTTTACTTTAGTATGGCTGACAATGAAGTCTGTCATGACACCTATTCCACTTGTTTTCCTCATCTGGTTCTGGCTAAGAATCTCCAAGTTAAATCGATCGCCAGTTCTTATGGAAAAGTTTGTTATGGTTCTGGGAATTTCTATTACCTTCCTAAATATACCAATTGAATGGTTCACGTTCTGGTTCAACATCCCATACATGTTGCTGATTAGTGACATACGTCAAGGAATCTTTTATGCCACGTTACTCTCGTCTTGGATCATATTTGTTGGTGAACATCTCATGGACACAGTTGAGCGAGCAAGATTGAGTGCGTACTGGAAGCAAGTCGGGACAATTGCTTTTTGTTGTTTTTGTATGTTTGTCTTTGACATGTGCGAAAGAGGAGTGCAGATTTCAAATCCATTCTTTACTTTATGGACAACAGAGACAGGCAAAAACCTGGCTATGCTATTTCTTGTTATGGCTGGGATCTGTTTAAGTGCTTACTTCCTGTTTCTATGTTTCATGGTGTGGCAAATATTCAGAAACATCAGTATTAAACGTCTGGCGCTTCCACACATGGCCAAAGCTAGACGCCTTCATTATGAAGGTTTGATTTTCAGATTCAAATTCTTCATGTTGTTCACTTTGTTATGTGCTGCCCTCACTGTAATCTTCTTCATTTTGAGTCAAGTTTATGAAGATCACTATAAAATGGGACATGAGAAGACACTTCAGATTAGCAGCGCCTTCTTCACCGGTGTTTATGGCATGTGGAACATCTATGTGGTCGCTGTCATCTTTTTGTATGCCCCTTCACACAAGCAAGTCTCCTCTGACAATGATGACAGCAGCGAAGGAAGTCATGTGGAGTTCCAGTTGGAATCTACATCCACGACGCCAGGGTCTGATGACCCAGCATCAGCAGCAGCAAGAACCGACCAATCAGAGCTTAAGAACCTCCTTACAAAAACCGCTATTGACTAATTTGATAATAAATCAGGAAAGAGTGTTCATTGCATAACGGTACACTGTATGTTCTTATACAAAGACTATATAAAATGTATAATGTGTCTCATACAAGTGGTCCAACTTATTATGTACACATGTATGCAAATCACAGACTAAAACTAACTTAATAATTACATTTCTCCTTGAAAACTTGAGTATTAAACATCATAATAAAAAGTGCCAAATATATTTATTTTTCTTTATTTATAAACTTGTAAGTTTGTAAACTTCATGTAAGTTTGTAAACTTCATGTAAGTTTGATTGAGTGAAAGCTGTTCAATAATTGTAGTTAGTAACTTTAAAGGCCCCCACCAATATTTGTATATACCGTTTATTTAAGATAACATTGAGTGTACTTAACCTAACTTGATATTTATAGTACATGATATCGTGTTACCAGAGTAGTATACATATACCATGGACCTAGGTCCATGCATATACCAAGCAATAAAATACATGCCTTGTTTAGGATTTATCCTTTCTGTGTCATGAAGGCTGGCCAAATAGATTCTTTATTAATTACTAAGGCAATTGTGTCCTAAGCCTACTAGACACCCGGTCTTATAAGAACAATTTGATACAACTTTGTATGCCAGACAAGTGAAATATTGAGCCCTCATAAAATATTATTCATGATGATAATTTATTGTTGAAATGTTTAATCGAAATATAACATGTATTATATATTTTCATTGTGTCAAGAATGTAATAAAATTGTATGCATACATAAAAAAATTAATTAGATTGGAATAAAGGTCAGAGTATGGTATTCTATGAATTAGTGCATTCTTCATGTTTCACGTATTATATTCTGGGAAATTTATATATTATTAGGGATGTTACTGGGTTACCTGTGTTTTATTATTATGCCATGTTTTCTATTAAACCAGATCGTGTATAGGCTTAGGTACATTAGGCATGTTACTTGCTGGCTTCTCCGTCGGAAGCTAATCGTGTATAGGCTTATGTAGATTAGGCATGTTGCTGTTTTTGACTGTGACAAATATCCGTGTTCTCTCAGAGATAAAATGCAAGTATGTCAATCACATGCTATCAAATCAGAAAAATTAATAAAGCTCTATCTAACACTATCAAACTAATTTTGATAAAAAAAGTGTGATGTTCCCAAATATGGTAGTGATAATATGATGCCATCATGTCCATATGGGCACACCATTTTTTGTTCGCATAAAGTTTTATATTTTAGAAAAAATAATAATAATTACATGTTTGTATGTAAGTTTGTTTGTCATCCTTGAGTATGCCAATCGATATATTGATCAAATTGAGCTGAAAATAACATGCACTCAGTCACTCTGCATTTTCTCAAGTATTTTTCTCATTTGTATACGTGCTTTAATTCGTTTGAATATCAGTTTATGAATTATTCCTTGTTAGACCAGTGAAGCTTCATAATTTAATATTGAATATTGTGTCTAATGTAATATGGATGTGTACTGTACTTGAGTAGTGATGTGTAAGGTAATCAATATTAATCAATATACGATACTAATTGATTACTTTAAGATAATGTATGTTTAAATTATTGTTTGTGAATTACTGTTAGTGAGAATGCTTAATGAGTTGGCTTGAGGCCGACTTGACTTGGGGCCGACTTGACTTTGGCCGAGACGGTTTAGGGCCGAGTTGGATCGAATTCTATTAAACGTATAAAGGAGGATTGTTTGACGAGATGAAAGTGAAGTCTGGTCTTTGTTTTTCAATGAAAACTGGAACCTTTTACAGGATTTGTTGGATCGATTGATAATGAAATCAGGAAATTTGAAAGCAGATGTGCAAAGGAGAAAGATCCTGAAATTGCTACGCACGTAGTATTAGAGCAGTACATTGACAGTTATAGCAACTGCTCCATACAAAGATGGTAAAATATTGGAGAGATGGCTTTCCTAAACACCATCATTACACCAAAAGAACATTACCAACTAGAGGGAGGCATGTCTCTCAGTGTCTAAGAACGCTTTAGAGTTGAAAAAAAACCCATCACTTGAACCTTACGCCATTAAAGAACATAGTTTCCTCACTTGTTGTACCATAATCTGTAAAAAATGACATCATGAAAAATTCATCGATGAAGATTTATATAAACATTTGTCAAAACCGACTTTCTATTGACATCAGTATAGTATTTGAGACCGAATGAAAGCTAAATTCAAAAGCTTTGGTACATGGATGCTTCTCTCAGTTGGAGATTAGGCCATTAAACTTAGTGAAGAAAGACAACTATCAAGATTTCTTGTCATACAGCATTCTCGACCAGAGTTCTTGCCAAAACTTGAAACAACGATAGGAAACTATGGATTGGCCATCATACCAAGATCTTTATTTGCTAACGATGGATCACTACTTATACCAAGTGATAAATCAAGTCTAATACCTTTGAAAGTGATGAGCAATTCAAAAAGAAGGTCTACTCACACCGATGAACATTCCCCTTCTAGTACTATATGATCATGCATCACATATTAGTCTTCAACTCATCAATTATGCAAGAGAAAATGACATACATTTGTATTGCCTCCCACCGCACACAACAAATTATCTGTAACCTAAATTTAATTGTAATTGGCTAAATCTGTTTTCCGATCATTGAAATCTGAATACAACAAAGCATGCGAAAAGTTCTTCAAGAAACAATCCAGGCAAAGTAATAACACGGTTAAACTTTTGCAGAATATTGAAAGACGTGTATGTTGTTTCATGCATTATGGCGAATGCTGCTATAAGCGGGTTTTCTGCAACGGGTATATATACATTTAATCCCGATGCAGTTCGCAAGATTTAAATTTTGGATTTAAAGAACAAGCCATCACAGATATATAATGCCGATGAAACCAAACTTAGTTTGGTGCACAATCTATCAAAGATTCAAGATAGATCAAGATAGAGAACTATCCAGTGTAAAATAAGTGGAAACAGAGTGAGAATGTAATAGTGCTAGCCTGTGCAAATGCTGCAGGGTTATTTACCACCCTTGATTATTAAAGGCCAGCGACTGAGCGATTCTGTAATGCAGAATGCTCCTGTCGATTCTTTCTTTGGTGTCAGCAAATCACTGTTCATTGATACGGAGTTGTTTGACATGTGGTTTAGAAAGTATTTTGTTGGTGCTCCTTTCCACCGAACACAAAAAATCATCTGTAACCTTTGGGTAAATTTGTTTTCCAATCATTGAAATCTGAATACAAGAAAGCATGTGAAAAGTTCCTTAAGAAAAATCCAGGAAAAAACACGGTTAAACTTTTACGGAATATTGAAAGATGCGTATTGCTGCTACATATAAGCGGGTTTTCTGAAACTGGTATATATCCTTTTAATCCAGATGCTGCTGCTGAGTTTCTACAAGCTTCAACTGTAGAGAACATTTTCGCGGATAAGCCTGTTAATTCAAATTAAGTCAATCCACAGGATCAACTCTTTCATGATTCGGCTGAACAAATTGCTTATGCCCTTTCTACTGATGGTAATGTCAACTGCAATTCCACAGACAACCCTGGGCCAAGTATGTTTATCTACTCCTCTCTACCACTCGGATGGTACTTGGTTACATTCCAACAAGAATATTTATGTTAGTGTGGTATACATTACTTTTAGCTTTTTGATTCTTTTACTTTTAATTGATTTACAGCATTTTGGAATGCTATTAAGTATTGTGTTGATTTGTTTTCGACTTAAAATGTGAATAGACACCACATTTACTCTCGATAGGGTAATCGGGAAATGCCTGTGGTCCTCTATTTGTTTATAGGATTAACCATTTTTATATACTCGGATGCCAATAGAGACACAATTTAATACCATAGTGCGGTATTTAGGGGGAGGGGCAAGAAAACTGTAAAAAAAATTAAATCTTCCGCAAACGGAACAGACCTCACAGAACGCCTTTGAGGAATTGAAAGCGCAATTTGGTGAGGTGTTTTTTGCCGGGAATCCGCTTGCTGAATTCTATGAAAGAGTCCAATATCCAGCAGAGACTCCTTCAATATATGCCGTAGAGCTAGAAGGACTTCTGAGAGAGGTGGAAGAAAGAGTGCAACATCAAATGGTTGATGGCGACCATTATGCTGACGCAACAGTTTATGAGGGGAGTAGGAGATGCGCATGTAACACAGAGACTTCCTCCCATGAGACAAAGATCTATGATATTCAAAGAGGTAAAAGCAGAACTCCGTCTTATGGAACGGGAGAACAAGACTACAAAAACTGTACAACAATACAGTCAAATCAAGTTGACCGTCCAGAAAAAACGAAACTAGACAATTTAACAAAAGCAGTGAACGATTTAAAAGAACAGTTTATACAACTGCTGTCTATTGTAATGTAACGATATTCACTTATAATTGAGAAATCAACCTTTGTATCAGAATTCAATAAGTTCACAAACTTGACCCAGAAAGTCCAGAGGAGAGTTTGTCCAGATGTTTTAAATGTCCATTTAGTTTATAATAAGAATCCCTAAAGAAAACACTTAGTTTAACATTTGACCTTTCCCATCGTTAAACCAGGAGAGATTGACACTATTTAAGTACAGATTTGACAGTGTCATCCATCATTGAAATACCTTATTATACCGTTAATCACTCCCACTTAAACACCCCTGGACCAACTTAGAACCAATCGTTACCCTCACAGATTACGTAGTGACATATGTAAATGAACCGAAGCCGATATACTCCCAAGTTTCAGAAGAGCCCAGACACACCTTACAGACACCTCACAGCCACTTCTTCAGAAGAACACCTTACAGCCACTTTACAGAGCGCACACCTTACAGCCAGCATCACTAATCCTCTGTTCCTTAGTCAGTTAGTTATTCAATTATTGTATCAAGTACATTCTGAATAAATAATATATGTTACGACAGCAAAGCGAGTAAAGAGTCTTCCTTACAAAGTACCTCATAACAACATTATATTACATGGTGGAAGACCCAAATTTTACAAGGGACAGAGCGAGGAAACCAAAATTTACAAGAAAATTAACATAAAGACAAGAAGCAGAAAATAAAAGCAAGAGATAATTTCTTGAAACAGAACAAGAGACGAAGACGAAGAAAACCAGCCACCAGTCAGATAATTGTTTGATAGGAGAAAACCGAAAATTACACGAAGACAAGCTAAAATTTATATTTTAATCAGACAAGCAGAATTTTTTTTCAAGACATCATTTTAACTGGATCAAGAGAAGCAGAATTTTTTAATTTCGTATAACCGTTTGATGAAGATAAAGAAGATAATCAAGGAAGACACAAGAAGACTCAAGACGGAAAACAGAAGCAAGCGGACAAGAACGTTTCGTTTGGACACTTTCAAGTTTTTTTTAGAACGTTTTTTTAACATTTACTTTTTTTAATTTTGAACTTCGAGCATTTGAACATTGATGAACACCTTTCGCATTTTTTTGAGTTCGTTGTTTGAAAATTTGAACATTGATGAGCACTTTTAACATTTCTTTAATTCGTTGTTTGAACATTTGAACATTGTTGAACACTTTTTGCATTTCCTTTAATTCGTTTTTAATTGGATCCGAAGCATTGGGGTAAGTCAAAACCATTTTGAATTGTAACCCTGTGTGAAAGTTCATGGTATACACTTAAAATTTTTTTTAAATTGTTAAAATAATCATAATAATAAAATGAAACCACCGATAACAACGAACACATTCAGAATACCGTTAACGTAGTAAATGACGAAAACAACGTTTAATTTGTCGACGAACATGATAGGACACCCACCCAATTGCAATCAGATACCTTTACACACCCAACTAAAGTAGAACCCCTTAACTTGCAACCTTACATTGACTGTGTAGAGAATAACATGGGATTAGCAGCCCCATTCCAAATGAAAGAAGAACAAATTAAGGAACAAACTAATTTAATTATGACAGCACCTAATGATTCAAATATGACATTAAACCGAGGTAGATTTAAAGCAGGACATTTCCAAGTTTTAGTTTCGTATTCTAAACCGACTTCAGCCAAATGTAACACCGATAAAACAAAACACGAATCTAATGTTCGAAAATTTTGGTGGAATATCGACAGATATAACGATACAGATAAATTGATTAAAGAGATTATTAATGATAAACAGATACCGATAAGTGGATCGCCAAAACGATTCATAAAACGTTTGTATAATGCAACAAGTTACTGATTTAATTTTTTGCAAGAATTTTTTTAATTACGACATTTGCTAAATTATTGATAGCAGTCTACGTATTTGATAAGATTTGTTTAGTAACGATGTGATTTCAGTTAAAAGAGAATTGAAATTATGATTAAGTATTGATTTTGTAACGAGTTTGATAATGATTAATTTTGAATTTTGATGATCGATATATTGAGATATTGAAAAGAACGACAATCATTTTGTAACAAATATTTTGTTTAACCTTTGAGTCGTTAATCTCAAGCATTAATTAATTAATTTATATACAAGAACAGGAGATTTTCTTAGTACTTTTAATTGTATTTTTTACATTGAGTACAAAAGTCGAATTTGTCGACCGATTGAAATCGTAATTACCTGTGAATATAAATGCTTAAATCGATAAAGTTGTGATGATAACGATATATTGTGGATAAGTTTGTGTCAACGGGACACACACGTTTGTTTATTTTAAAGTTTTAAGTGATTAAGTTTGATATTTTGATTTTAGGCTAATCAGCCACAGTTTCTTAAGTTTTATGTTTTAATTTGATTGATTTATGTTTGAAGGCCATTAGAATGCGATAAGTTGTCGCACGATTCGTTGTATGTTCAATGTAACATATTATTCTTTAAGTTTTGTATTTTTATTTTGACCGATTTTGTTTGATTTCCGCGAATACCGTTATTATAGATTAGAGTGCATAATTAACGAGAGTTGCCTTCTTGACCGATGTTCTTTAGGGAAACCCAACCGTTGTGATGTCTTTATTTCGGTAATCCGAGTGTAGCATGCCTCCAAAGCAACGGACCCACAATTATGTCGATCTTGAGGAAAACTTTTGTTCTTTATACATTTTTTTTTCCAAATTTTTATATAAATTCCGGAAATTTTATACAAAATTCAGTTTTAATTTCATTTTTTTAAGAGAGAGAAGAGAGAGAGAGTGAAAGTGATAAGGTTACACTTCAGAGTCAATGGTTTTGGCTAACTCAATTTTTGCTTATATGTATAATCATGTTTTTTTTTCTTTTATATAACTTTAATTTTGCATGCCACTATTATAACCATTTTTATATTTTAAATAGATTAAAAAAAAAAGGGGAAACAGAGGGATGTAATGTAACGATATTCACTTATAATTGAGAAATCAACCTTTGTATCAGAATTCAATAAGTTCACAAACTTGACCCAGAAAGTCCAGAGGAGAGTTTGTCCAGATGTTTTAAATGTCCATTTAGTTTATAATAAGAATCCCTAAAGAAAACACTTAGTTTAACATTTGACCTTTCCCATCGTTAAACCAGGAGAGATTGACACTATTTAAGTACAGATTTGACAGTGTCATCCATCATTGAAATACCTTATTATACCGTTAATCACTCCCACTTAAACACCCCTGGACCAACTTAGAACCAATCGTTACCCTCACAGATTACGTAGTGACATATGTAAATGAACCGAAGCCGATATACTCCCAAGTTTCAGAAGAGCCCAGACACACCTTACAGACACCTCACAGCCACTTCTTCAGAAGAACACCTTACAGCCACTTTACAGAGCGCACACCTTACAGCCAGCATCACTAATCCTCTGTTCCTTAGTCAGTTAGTTATTCAATTATTGTATCAAGTACATTCTGAATAAATAATATATGTTACGACAGCAAAGCGAGTAAAGAGTCTTCCTTACAAAGTACCTCATAACAACATTATATTACACTATAACAATAAGCCAAAGCGAGACCTGATTTCATAAGTGCCCAACAAGATGAAAATCAAGAACTTATAAGGTGCAGAAAGTGCGGACAAGAAGGTCATATTGCCGTTGGATGCAGAATTCCGTTAAACTACAATGTTCCACGGTGGAGATGTGCACCGCGGGACCAACACCACGAGTAAGCCTTAACAAGGTAAATACTTCTAATAATGTTTCCTCTTTTCGTAGTTCTCTTATAGGAGAGCCTAATGAGGATATCGTAGAAATTAATGGCATCACTTATAGGTCGTTAATAGACTCCGGGTCCCAGGTAACATCAATTACTGAAACTCTGTGGAAAGCTCATTCACAATTATGCAAACTAAATTTAAATCATCTTATTATTATATCGCATGAGGGCGGGCATTTGTGTAGGATGTGCTATGCGATTGCATTCTGTGTAGCGTGGGTAATTTATAGCGTGCTTACTACATGTGCGTTCTTTCTCTCATTGGACTCATTTGAAGTAACACGTCTAATGATTGTTGTCTTCAGATTTTAACATACAGCTATTTTGTCTTGGGTGTCTTTTGGACACATTTAAGAGTCACATTTAGAGATTCTTTCAAATACTGTACTCGAGTCGAAGTTGCAGATTGTGTTTTGATCGACGTATTAACTGGTTTTTTTCCATAACGAGGACATTGGTTTAATATTCAAGATAAAGCTTTCAACATCCTGACGTAAGTGAGTACGTTCTCTTGATCTTTGGCTTAGTATAATAGAATGGTAACGACGACGTGTGAGGTAAGCCTGTGCGGACATTCGTTTGTCGTTTATTGTGAGGAATCGGAATTTTCTGGCATGCGCCTAGATCCAAAACACTATCAATAAAGTGTACAATTTTCCTCGATTTGTTTACGTCACCAGACATTGTTTACATTCACATCGGCGAAAATGATATTGGTGAACGTTCAAACGATTCAATTGTCCAAAACATTGTTAATCTCCTTGGGCTTGGTGTAGAATGTCAACGTGTGCTAGTTAGCCAAATGCTGAAACGGCATCCCCGTTGTGTGGGTCACACCTTTAACGATCGGGTCTCTGTCATTATTCAAAAACTTCAGTCAATTTATGCCGACGGTTGCGCGGCGGTTTTCCGTAATCAGTGAAACCAATAAAACCAAAATACGATTTATAGATTATTGTCAAGAAGGACTCCGGTGTAAAAATAGATAAAAACGTGTAAAGAACTTCGGGGAATGGTGTACATTAGGAGAAGAGATGTGGTTACGTTACTAAAGAAATTATAGGGCGTTGATTCATGACTCATTGGCTAGATAATGGACAAAGCTTTCCATTTACGTCTCCATTGTTGTTATAATATGGCTTTCATTGTTTTTATTGGGACTGGCCAAGTCTCTATAGCATCGTGTTACATAGGCCTAATATAACATAGTTAAAATTAAATGTAAATAAAATAATATATGGATTACGTACATGAAATAACGTATTATTGCTTCTTATATTTTTTCCAAGTCGCACTAGCTAGGCATAGTCTCAAGCACGCATTGCATAGCCCTAATATAACAGTTAAAATTAAATGTAAACAAAATAATATATGGATGTTACTGTACTTGAAATAACGCATTATTTATTGCTTCTTATATTTTTTCTATAGTTTGATTCTACAATAGCCTCAAGTTACAACTCTGCAATGAAATATTACATACATTGTAAATGTATACATAAAATGACTTTACAAAAACACAATATAAATAAAATGTTCAAATATATATTTGCACATAAAAAGTGTAGGCCTACAAAAATCCAATGTATAATAATGAATCCCCGTAGCTAAAATGGAACATTCGAAACGTCACCAGTCTGTTCTGGATCAACTGTTGGTCAAATACAATCCACGATTTAATGCAAAATGCACCCCTATTTTTTTTCGAATGGAATAACCCTTAAAAAAAACCCGGTAACTAAAATGCCCGTGATCCGTTTTTTATTAGATGGAATCATTTGTTCGGCGATTTGAATATTGCTGTTCCTGAATTATTTCCAATAGTTATCGCCATGGAAGTTTGGGGCTCGGCATTAGCTAACCGCTATATCTTGTTTTTCTGTGATAATTCAGCAGTTGTTGCTGTTATCAATAAGAAATCCGCTAAAGATTTGCTGTTTTTACGACTTATACGCCGTTTGGTTCTGGTTTGCCTCCGTTACATTATACAGTACATTTCCGTGCGCGCCTCACACATTCATGGAGTCTAGAATATTTTGGCAGATTTTCTATCAAGAGGGGAGTTTTTACGTGCTCTAAAGTCTTTTCTTGACCTTAGCCTCACTCCGTTAATTGTTCCTTCTTGTCAGATTTACATTTGGAAATTTTTTTTTTTAGGTATTGTGTGCACAGGTTCTCTGGATGCTGCTCCTCTCAATAAAGAAGCTGTATCACTGATACAATCATCGTTGGCACCAACGACCGTTGCGGCGTACCAACGTAGTACAGTATTAGGAAACTCGCGGCCTACAGCGACAAGGTAAAGGAAACGTTTTTTTTTTGTTTTTTTTTTGTGGATTTTTACTTTTATGTTGAACCAAAGAAACGATAAGGAATAAATTACCTTCGTGACGTTTCGCCGACAATCTGTCAGCTGCTTCAGACTAAATCCTGGGTTGGAATGGTCTGGTTTTTTGAAAGTGACGCTGAACAGCGCCACCAGCCGTCTGGTTGGTATTGACGGTAGAGCGTCTCCGCTGGCCCCCTCCTGCTTCAACTTTTTCCAGCAAACTATCATATGTATGTGGGAGGTCATACCCACCAATGTCTCTATTATGTGGTCTTTTTCTTATGCAGATAGATTCTTTTATCTTTCTTTTGTCTGTCTGTGCTTCTTTTTCAATAACTCTCGCATTCCAATTTGGAATATGGTCATTCCCTATAGCGTGGTCAGTTATGGCTGACTTATGTAAAACCTGGGACGAAGAATTTCTATTTGCACGTGTTCTAACTACTTGGTTGTGTGTTGATACGTCTTTTTTATGTTCCCCAATTCTTGTATTCAGTGCCCTTCCGGTCTCTCCTATATATACTTTCTCACAGTTTAGACAGTTCACTTCGTATATAACTCCGCACATGTCTTCCGTTTTTATTCTATCTTTTGGGTGGACCAGTCCATTCTTTAATTTATTACTTGGAATGAAGAAAGTGTTCACTTTGTGCTTAGAAAAAGTGCGTCGAATCTTTTCAGAAATTCCGTGTATGTATGGGATACCTATGTGAGCTTTCATCTTCTCCATTTCTTTTCTTTGGCGTTCTTCTGGTTTGTTTTTTGACTTGACAGACCATTCCAACCCAGGCTTTAGTCTGAAGCAGCTGACAGATTGTCGGCGAAACGTCACGAAGGTAATTTATTCCTTATCGTTTCTTTGGTTCAACATAAAAGTAAAAATCCACAAAAAAATATTATTTGGAACCAGATGAATTTATTTAATGTAAAGGAAACGTGTTTATGATGTTTTTAAAATTAAAGGTTATATAACACAAATGGTTACAATAATGTTATTTTAACGTTTTTAAAACCCCATAAAAAGCGAAATATGTTTTAAAAACTGATATTTTAGGTTTTTAAAACTCTACAAATTAACGTTTTAAATATGAAAAATAGCGTTTTTAAAACCAAAACAATACGTCAAAAAAACTTTATTTTGACGTTAATTTAAATATCATTATTACCTTATCTTTATGTAATTTTAACGTTTTTAAAACCCCTCAAAACACAAAATATGTTTTTAAAACTGACATTTTAGGTTATATTTACCTGTAAAAACCGTATTTAAAACGTTTCAAACTGGACAAATTAACGTTTTTAATACAAAAAATTAGCATTTTTAAAACCATACAATACGTCAAAAAACGTTGCTTTAACGTTATTTAAATATCATTATTTCGTTATATATATACGTTTAAAATTTGTGTTTTAAACGTTCAAATAAAACGTTATTTCAACGTTTGCAAAACTCCACAAATTCACGTATTAAAAACGAAATATTATAACGTTTTTAAAACCAAAAAATACGTTAAAAAAAGTATTTTAACGTTATTATATCTAGGAATATTACGTTATAAATACGTTCCTTCCTTCTACAATCTGTAACTTTGTTTGCCCATTAAAGTAATTAAATCTAACCGCTAAACAAAGCAGAAAACGACCACCTATGGATATCCATACATTTTCAGTAAATTATTTGTTTTTTCTCATTTAGAATCATGGCTGGTGTTATTTTAGAGAATCTCAGTACCAAGAAGTTGTTCGGTTTTTGTGTAATCCTGCTAATAGTTCAGATAATTTGTTTCTTGGTCGGGGGACTTATCGCACCAAAACCTACAGATGCCAATAGTCACCTGACCACCAAATGTGTAGACCCTGCCGACAACGTTCATAAATGGTTTATACCCAACGGACCTGGAGAGTGTTCCAAAGTAGCTAACTTTGAAGAGGCAGCAAGGAAGTACATTGATGCGAATCAGATCGTTTTTTCGTTACGAATGCCACATAGATCGTATAATATGAGTCGTAGCTTCCAATTCATACTGACCATGATCAGATTGGAAACACAGTACAAGTTAACTGTTCCCGATGCACCAGAAGAAATTACAATGATTGTGCGTGTTGGTTACAGAGATAGTGATTATGAAGATTGGAAAGAACTTACTAGAGTAACAGAAACAAGAAAACTTGAATGTCTGCTGCACTCGAATGAAGACGAAGGACCAGTTGACGGTGACCCGTATAATTGTGAGCCTCTACCGTTCTTTGAATTAAGCACCTGCCATCATAAGCAGTACCTAATCAATATTCGATTACCGGTAGAATTTAACAAAGAAACCAATGAACAGAAGTACAACACTAAGTTAGGCAGCATCACTGATATTTGGATCATTGAGATTCATCAAACTGGTGGTTTTACTTTAGTATGGCTGACAATGAAGTCTGTCATGACACCTATTCCACTTGTTTTCCTCATCTGGTTCTGGCTAAGAATCTCCAAGTTAAATCGATCGCCAGTTCTTATGGAAAAGTTTGTTATGGTTCTGGGAATTTCTATTACCTTCCTAAATATACCAATTGAATGGTTCACGTTCTGGTTCAACATCCCATACATGTTGCTGATTAGTGACATACGTCAAGGAATCTTTTATGCCACGTTACTCTCGTCTTGGATCATATTTGTTGGTGAACATCTCATGGACACAGTTGAGCGAGCAAGATTGAGTGCGTACTGGAAGCAAGTCGGGACAATTGCTTTTTGTTGTTTTTGTATGTTTGTCTTTGACATGTGCGAAAGAGGAGTGCAGATTTCAAATCCATTCTTTACTTTATGGACAACAGAGACAGGCAAAAACCTGGCTATGCTATTTCTTGTTATGGCTGGGATCTGTTTAAGTGCTTACTTCCTGTTTCTATGTTTCATGGTGTGGCAAATATTCAGAAACATCAGTATTAAACGTCTGGCGCTTCCACACATGGCCAAAGCTAGACGCCTTCATTATGAAGGTTTGATTTTCAGATTCAAATTCTTCATGTTGTTCACTTTGTTATGTGCTGCCCTCACTGTAATCTTCTTCATTTTGAGTCAAGTTTATGAAGATCACTATAAAATGGGACATGAGAAGACACTTCAGATTAGCAGCGCCTTCTTCACCGGTGTTTATGGCATGTGGAACATCTATGTGGTCGCTGTCATCTTTTTGTATGCCCCTTCACACAAGCAAGTCTCCTCTGACAATGATGACAGCAGCGAAGGAAGTCATGTGGAGTTCCAGTTGGAATCTACATCCACGACGCCAGGGTCTGATGACCCAGCATCAGCAGCAGCAAGAACCGACCAATCAGAGCTTAAGAACCTCCTTACAAAAACCGCTATTGACTAATTTGATAATAAATCAGGAAAGAGTGTTCATTGCATAACGGTACACTGTATGTTCTTATACAAAGACTATATAAAATGTATAATGTGTCTCATACAAGTGGTCCAACTTATTATGTACACATGTATGCAAATCACAGACTAAAACTAACTTAATAATTACATTTCTCCTTGAAAACTTGAGTATTAAATATCATAATAAAAAGTGCCAAATATATTTATTTTTCTTTATTTATAAACTTGTAAGTTTGTAAACTTGATGTAAGTTTGTAAACTTCATGTAAGTTTGATTGAGTGAAAGCTGTTCAATAATTGTAGTTAGTAACTTTAAAGGCCCCCACCAATATTTGTATATACCGTTTATTTAAGATAACATTGAGTGTACTTAACCTAACTTGATATTTATAGTACATGATATCGTGTTACCAGAGTAGTATACATATACCATGGACCTAGGTCCATGCATATACCAAGCAATAAAATACATGCCTTGTTTAGGATTTATCCTTTCTGTGTCATGAAGGCTGGCCAAATAGATTCTTTATTAATTACTAAGGCAATTGTGTCCTAAGCCTACTAGACACCCGGTCTTATAAGAACAATTTGATACAACTTTGTATGCCAGACAAGTGAAATATTGAGCCCTCATAAAATATTATTCATGATGATAATTTATTGTTGAAATGTTTAATCGAAATATAACATGTATTATATATTTTCATTGTGTCAAGAATGTAATAAAATTGTATGCATACATAAAAAAATTAATTAGATTGGAATAAAGGTCAGAGTATGGTATTCTATGAATTAGTGCATTCTTCATGTTTCACGTATTATATTCTGGGAAATTTATATATTATTAGGGATGTTACTGGGTTACCTGTGTTTTATTATTATGCCATGTTTTCTATTAAACCAGATCGTGTATAGGCTTAGGTACATTAGGCATGTTACTTGCTGGCTTCTCCGTCGGAAGCTAATCGTGTATAGGCTTATGTAGATTAGGCATGTTGCTGTTTTTGACTGTGACAAATATCCGTGTTCTCTCAGAGATAAAATGCAAGTATGTCAATCACATGCTATCAAATCAGAAAAATTAATAAAGCTCTATCTAACACTATCAAACTAATTTTGATAAAAAAAGTGTGATGTTCCCAAATATGGTAGTGATAATATGATGCCATCATGTCCATGTGGGCACACCATTTTTTGTTCGCATAAAGTTTTATATTTTAGAAAAAATAATAATAATTACATGTTTGTATGTAAGTTTGTTTGTCATCCTTGAGTATGCCAATCGATATATTGATCAAATTGAGCTGAAAATAACATGCACTCAGTCACTCTGCATTTTCTCAAGTATTTTTCTCATTTGTATACGTGCTTTAATTCGTTTGAATATCAGTTTATGAATTATTCCTTGTTAGACCAGTGAAGCTTCATAATTTAATATTGAATATTGTGTCTAATGTAATATGGATGTGTACTGTACTTGAGTAGTGATGTGTAAGGTAATCAATATTAATCAATATACGATACTAATTGATTACTTTAAGATAATGTATGTTTAAATTATTGTTTGTGAATTACTGTTAGTGAGAATGCTTAATGAGTTGGCTTGAGGCCGACTTGACTTGGGGCCGACTTGACTTTGGCCGAGACGGTTTAGGGCCGAGTTGGATCGAATTCTATTAAACGTATAAAGGAGGATTGTTTGACGAGATGAAAGTGAAGTCTGGTCTTTGTTTTTCAATGAAAACTGGAACCTTTTACAGGATTTGTTGGATCGATTGATAATGAAATCAGGAAATTTGAAAGCAGATGTGCAAAGGAGAAAGATCCTGAAATTGCTACGCACGTAGTATTAGAGCAGTACATTGACAGTTATAGCAACTGCTCCATACAAAGATGGTAAAATATTGGAGAGATGGCTTTCCTAAACACCATCATTACACCAAAAGAACATTACCAACTAGAGGGAGGCATGTCTCTCAGTGTCTAAGAACGCTTTAGAGTTGAAAAAAAACCCATCACTTGAACCTTACGCCATTAAAGAACATAGTTTCCTCACTTGTTGTACCATAATCTGTAAAAAATGACATCATGAAAAATTCATCGATGAAGATTTATATAAACATTTGTCAAAACCGACTTTCTATTGACATCAGTATAGTATTTGAGACCGAATGAAAGCTAAATTCAAAAGCTTTGGTACATGGATGCTTCTCTCAGTTGGAGATTAGGCCATTAAACTTAGTGAAGAAAGACAACTATCAAGATTTCTTGTCATACAGCATTCTCGACCAGAGTTCTTGCCAAAACTTGAAACAACGATAGGAAACTATGGATTGGCCATCATACCAAGATCTTTATTTGCTAACGATGGATCACTACTTATACCAAGTGATAAATCAAGTCTAATACCTTTGAAAGTGATGAGCAATTCAAAAAGAAGGTCTACTCACACCGATGAACATTCCCCTTCTAGTACTATATGATCATGCATAACATATTAGTCTTCAACTCATCAATTATGCAAGAGAAAATGACATACATTTGTATTGCCTCCCACCGCACACAACAAATTATCTGTAACCTAAATTTAATTGTAATTGGCTAAATCTGTTTTCCGATCATTGAAATCTGAATACAACAAAGCATGCGAAAAGTTCTTCAAGAAACAATCCAGGCAAAGTAATAACACGGTTAAACTTTTGCAGAATATTGAAAGACGTGTATGTTGTTTCATGCATTATGGCGAATGCTGCTATAAGCGGGTTTTCTGCAACGGGTATATATACATTTAATCCCGATGCAGTTCGCAAGATTTAAATTTTGGATTTAAAGAACAAGCCATCACAGATATATAATGCCGATGAAACCAAACTTAGTTTGGTGCACAATCTATCAAAGATTCAAGATAGATCAAGATAGAGAACTATCCAGTGTAAAATAAGTGGAAACAGAGTGAGAATGTAATAGTGCTAGCCTGTGCAAATGCTGCAGGGTTATTTACCACCCTTGATTATTAAAGGCCAGCGACTGAGCGATTCTGTAATGCAGAATGCTCCTGTCGATTCTTTCTTTGGTGTCAGCAAATCACTGTTCATTGATACGGAGTTGTTTGACATGTGGTTTAGAAAGTATTTTGTTGGTGCTCCTTTCCACCGAACACAAAAAATCATCTGTAACCTTTGGGTAAATTTGTTTTCCAATCATTGAAATCTGAATACAAGAAAGCATGTGAAAAGTTCCTTAAGAAAAATCCAGGAAAAAACACGGTTAAACTTTTACGGAATATTGAAAGATGCGTATTGCTGCTACATATAAGCGGGTTTTCTGAAACTGGTATATATCCTTTTAATCCAGATGCTGCTGCTGAGTTTCTACAAGCTTCAACTGTAGAGAACATTTTCGCGGATAAGCCTGTTAATTCAAATTAAGTCAATCCACAGGATCAACTCTTTCATGATTCGGCTGAACAAATTGCTTATGCCCTTTCTACTGATGGTAATGCCAACTGCAATTCCACAGACAACCCTGGGCCAAGTATGTTTATCTACTCCTCTCTACCACTCGGATGGTACTTGGTTACATTCCAACAAGAATATTTATGTTAGTGTGGTATACATTACTTTTAGCTTTTTGATTCTTTTACTTTTAATTGATTTACAGCATTTTGGAATGCTATTAAGTATTGTGTTGATTTGTTTTCGACTTAAAATGTGAATAGACACCACATTTACTCTCGATAGGGTAATCGGGAAATGCCTGTGGTCCTCTATTTGTTTATAGGATTAACCATTTTTATATACTCGGATGCCAATAGAGACACAATTTAATACCATAGTGCGGTATTTAGGGGGAGGGGCAAGAAAACTGTAAAAAAAATTAAATCTTCCGCAATCGGAACAGACCTCACAGAACGCCTTTGAGGAATTGAAAGCGCAATTTGGTGAGGTGTTTTTTGCCGGGAATCCGCTTGCTGAATTCTATGAAAGAGTCCAATATCCAGCAGAGACTCCTTCAATATATGCCGTAGAGCTAGAAGGACTTCTGAGAGAGGTGGAAGAAAGAGTGCAACATCAAATGGTTGATGGCGACCATTATGCTGACGCAACAGTTTATGAGGGGAGTAGGAGATGCGCATGTAACACAGAGACTTCCTCCCATGAGACCAAGATCTATGATATTCAAAGAGGTAAAAGCAGAACTCCGTCTTATGGAACGGGAGAACAAGACTACAAAAACTGTACAACAACAGTCAAATCAAGTTGACCGTCCAGAAAAAACGAAACTAGACAATTTAACAAAAGCAGTGAACGATTTAAAAGAACAGTTTACACAACTGCTGTCTATAACAATAAGCCAAAGCGAGACCTGATTTCATAAGTGCCCAACAAGATGAAAATCAAGAACTTATAAGGTGCAGAAAGTGCGGACAAGAAGGTCATATTGCCGTTGGATGCAGAATTCCGTTAAACTACAATGTTCCACGGTGGAGATGTGCACCGCGGGACCAACACCACGAGTAAGCCTTAACAAGGTAAATACTTCTAATAATGTTTCCTCTTTTCGTAGTTCTCTTATAGGAGAGCCTAATGAGGATATCGTAGAAATTAATGGCATCACTTATAGGTCGTTAATAGACTCCGGGTCCCAGGTAACATCAATTACTGAAACTCTGTGGAAAGCTCATTCACAATTATGCAAACTAAATTTAAATCATCTTATTATTATATCGCATGAGGGCGGGCATTTGTGTAGGATGTGCTATGCGATTGCATTCTGTGTAGCGTGGGTAATTTATAGCGTGCTTACTACATGTGCGTTCTTTCTCTCATTGGACTCATTTGAAGTAACACGTCTAACGATTGTTGTCTTCAGATTTTAACATACAGCTATTTGTCTTGAGTGTCTTTTGTCCTTTTGGACACATTTAAGAGTCACATTTAGAGATTCTTTCAAATACTGTACTCGAGTGGAAGTTGCAGATTGTGTTTTTATCGACGTATTAACTGGTTTTTTTCCATAACGAGGACATTGGTTTAATAATCAAGATAAAGCTTTCAACATCCTGACGTAAGTGAGTACGTTCTCTTGATCTTTGACTTAGTATAATAGAATGGTAACGACGACGTGTGAGGTAAGCCTGTGCGGACATTCGTTTGTCAAAAGATTACAATTTTATTGTGAGGAATCGGAATTTTCTGGCATGCGCCTAGATCCAAAACACTATCAATAAAGTGTACAATTTTCTCGATTTGTCTACGTCACCAGACATTGTTTACATTCACATCGGTGTGTGGGTCACACCTTTAACGATCGGGTCTCTGTCATTAATCAAAAACTTCAGTCAATTTATGCCGACGGTTGCGCGGCGGTTTTCCGTAATCAGTGAAACCAATAAAACCAAAATACGATTTATAGATTATTGTCAAGAAGGACTCCGGTGTAAAAATAGATAAAAACGTGTAAAGAACTTCGGGGAATGGTGTACATTAGGAGAAGAGATGTGGTTACGTTACTAAAGAATTTATAGGGCGTTGATTCATGACTCATTGGCTAGATAATGGACAAAGCTTTCCATTTACGTCTCCATTGTTGTTATAATATGGCTTTCATTGTTTTTATTGGGACTGGCCAAGTCTCTATAGCATCGTGTTACATAGGCCTAATATAACATAGTTAAAATTAAATGTAAATAAAATAATATATGGATTACGTACATGAAATAACGTATTATTGCTTCTTATATTTTTTCCAAGTCGCACTAGCTAGGCATAGTCTCAAGCACGCATTGCATAGCCCTAATATAACAGTTAATATAGTATAGCAGTTATATGGATGTTACTGTACTTGAAATAACGTATTATTTATTGCTTCTTATATAATCCAATGTATAATAATGAATCCCCGTAGCTAAAGTGGAACATTCGAAACGTCACCAGTCTGTTCTGGATCAACTGTTGGTCAAATACAATCCACGATTTAATGCAAAATGCACCCCTATTTTTTTTCGAATGGAATAACCCTTAAAAAAAAAACCGGTAACTAAAATGCCCGTGATCCGTTTTTTATTAGATGGAATCATTTGTTCGGCGATTTGAATATTGCTGTTCCTGAATTATTTCCAATAGTTATCGCCATGGAAGTTTGGGGCTCGGCATTAGCTAACCGCTATATCTTGTTTTTCTGTGATAATTCAGCAGTTGTTGCTGTTATCAATAAGAAATCCGCTAAAGATTTGCTGTTTTTACCACTTATACGCCGTTTGGTTCTGGTTTGCCTCCGTTACATTATACAGTACATTTCCGTGCCTCACACATTCATGGAGTCTAGAATATTTTGGCAGATTTTCTATCAAGAGGGGAGTTTTTACGTGCTCTAAAGTCTTTTCTTGACCTTAGCCTCACTCCGTTAATTGTTCCTTCTTGTCAGATTTACATTTGGAAATTTTTTTTTTTAGGTATTGTGTGCACAGGTTCTCTGGATGCTGCTCCTCTCAATAAAGAAGCTGTATCACTGATACAATCATCGTTGGCACCAACGACCGTTGCGGCGTACCAACGTAGTACAGTATTAGGAAACTCGCGGCCTACAGCGACAAGGTAAAGGAAACGTTTTTTTTTTGTTTTTTTTTTGTGGATTTTTACTTTTATGTTGAACCAAAGAAACGATAAGGAATAAATTACCTTCGTGACGTTTCGCCGACAATCTGTCAGCTGCTTCAGACTAAAGCCTGGGTTGGAATGGTCTGGTTTTTTGTAAGTGACGCTGAACAGCGCCACCAGCCGTCTGGTTGGTATTGACGGTAGAGCGTCTCCGCTGGCCCCCTCCTGCTTCAACTTTTTCCAGCAAACTATCATATGTATGTGGGAGGTCATACCCACCAATGTCTCTGTTGATATTATGTGGTCTTTTTCTTATGCAGATAGATTCTTTTATCTTTCTTTTGTCTGTCTGTGCTTCTTTTTCAATAACTCTCGCATTCCAATTTGGAATATGGTCATTCCCTATAGCGTGGTCAGTTATGGCTGACTTATGTAAAACCTGGGACGAAGAATTTCTATTTGCACGTGTTCTAACTACTTGGTTGTGTGTTGATACGTCTTTTTTATGTTCCCCAATTCTTGTATTCAGTGCCCTTCCGGTCTCTCCTATATATACTTTCTCACAGTTTAGACAGTTCACTTCGTATATAACTCCGCACATGTCTTCCGTTTTTATTCTATCTTTTGGGTGGACCAGTCCATTCTTTAATTTATTACTTGGAATGAAGAAAGTGTTCACTTTGTGCTTAGAAAAAGTGCGTCGAATCTTTTCAGAAATTCCGTGTATGTATGGGATACCTATGTGAGCTTTCATCTTCTCCATTTCTTTTCTTTGGCGTTCTTCTGGTTTGTTTTTTGACTTGACAGACCATTCCAACCCAGGCTTTAGTCTGAAGCAGCTGACAGATTGTCGGCGAAACGTCACGAAGGTAATTTATTCCTTATCGTTTCTTTGGTTCAACATAAAAGTAAAAATCCACAAAAAAATATTATTTGGAACCAGATGAATTTATTTAATGTAAAGGAAACGTGTTTATGATGTTTTTAAAATTAAAGGTTATATAACACAAATGGTTACAATAATGTTATTTTAACGTTTTTAAAACCCCATAAAAAGCGAAATATGTTTTAAAAACTGATATTTTAGGTTTTTAAAACTCTACAAATTAACGTTTTAAATATGAAAAATAGCGTTTTTAAAACCAAAACAATACGTCAAAAAAACTTTATTTTGACGTTAATTTAAATATCATTATTACCTTATCTTTATGTAATTTTAACGTTTTTAAAACCCCTCAAAACACAAAATATGTTTTTAAAACTGACATTTTAGGTTATATTTACCTGTAAAAACCGTATTTAAAACGTTTCAAACTGGACAAATTAACGTTTTTAATACAAAAAATTAGCATTTTTAAAACCATACAATACGTCAAAAAACGTTGCTTTAACGTTATTTAAATATCATTATTTCGTTATATATATACGTTTAAAATTTGTGTTTTAAACGTTCAAATAAAACGTTATTTCAACGTTTGCAAAACTCCACAAATTCACGTATTAAAAACGAAATATTATAACGTTTTTAAAACCAAAAAAAACGTTAAAAAAAGTATTTTAACGTTATTATATCTAGGAATATTACGTTATAAATACGTTCCTTCCTTCTACAATCTGTAACTTTGTTTGCCCATTAAAGTAATTAAATCTAACCGCTAAACAAAGCAGAAAACGACCACCTACGGATATCCATACATTTTCAGTAAATTATTTGTTTTTTCTCATTTAGAATCATGGCTGGTGTTATTTTAGAGAATCTCAGTACCAAGAAGTTGTTCGGTTTTTGTGTAATCCTGCTAATAGTTCAGATAATTTGTTTCTTGGTCGGGGGACTTATCGCACCAAAACCTACAGATGCCAATAGTCACCTGACCACCAAATGTGTAGACCCTGCCGACAACGTTCATAAATGGTTTATACCCAACGGACCTGGAGAGTGTTCCAAAGTAGCTAACTTTGAAGAGGCAGCAAGGAAGTACATTGATGCGAATCAGATCGTTTTTTCGTTACGAATGCCACATAGATCGTATAATATGAGTCGTAGCTTCCAATTCATACTGACCATGATCAGATTGGAAACACAGTACAAGTTAACTGTTCCCGATGCACCAGAAGAAATTACAATGATTGTGCGTGTTGGTTACAGAGATAGTGATTATGAAGATTGGAAAGAACTTACTAGAGTAACAGAAACAAGAAAACTTGAATGTCTGCTGCACTCGAATGAAGACGAAGGACCAGTTGACGGTGACCCGTATAATTGTGAGCCTCTACCGTTCTTTGAATTAAGCACCTGCCATCATAAGCAGTACCTAATCAATATTCGATTACCGGTAGAATTTAACAAAGAAACCAATGAACAGAAGTACAACACTAAGTTAGGCAGCATCACTGATATTTGGATCATTGAGATTCATCAAACTGGTGGTTTTACTTTAGTATGGCTGACAATGAAGTCTGTCATGACACCTATTCCACTTGTTTTCCTCATCTGGTTCTGGCTAAGAATTTCCAAGTTAAATCGATCGCCAGTTCTTATGGAAAAGTTTGTTATGGTTCTGGGAATTTCTATTACCTTCCTAAATATACCAATTGAATGGTTCACGTTCTGGTTCAACATCCCATACATGTTGCTGATTAGTGACATACGTCAAGGAATCTTTTATGCCACGTTACTCTCGTCTTGGATCATATTTGTTGGTGAACATCTCATGGACACAGTTGAGCGAGCAAGATTGAGTGCGTACTGGAAGCAAGTCGGGACAATTGCTTTTTGTTGTTTTTGTATGTTTGTCTTTGATATGTGCGAAAGAGGAGTGCAGATTTCAAATCCATTCTTTACTTTATGGACAACAGAGACAGGCAAAAACCTGGCTATGCTATTTCTTGTTATGGCTGGGATCTGTTTAAGTGCTTACTTCCTGTTTCTATGTTTCATGGTGTGGCAAATATTCAGAAACATCAGTATTAAACGTCTGGCGCTTCCACACATGGCCAAAGCTAGACGCCTTCATTATGAAGGTTTGATTTTCAGATTCAAATTCTTCATGTTGTTCACTTTGTTATGTGCTGCCCTCACTGTAATCTTCTTCATTTTGAGTCAAGTTTATGAAGATCACTATAAAATGGGACATGAGAAGACACTTCAGATTAGCAGCGCCTTCTTCACCGGTGTTTATGGCATGTGGAACATCTATGTGGTCGCTGTCATCTTTTTGTATGCCCCTTCACACAAGCAAGTCTCCTCTGACAATGATGACAGCAGCGAAGGAAGTCATGTGGAGTTCCAGTTGGAATCTACATCCACGACGCCAGGGTCTGATGACCCACCGTCAGCATCAGCAGCAGCAAGAACCGACCAATCAGAGCTTAAGAACCTCCTTACAAAAACCGCTATTGACTAATTTGATAATAAATCAGGAAAGAGTGTTCATTGCATAACGGTACACTGTATGTTCTTATACAAAGACCATATAAAATGTATAATGTGTCTCATACAAGTGGTCCAACTTATTATGTACACATGTATGCAAATCACAGACTAAAACTAACTTGATAATTACATTTCTCCTTGAAAACTTGAGTATTAAATATCATAATAAAAAGTGCCAAATATATTTATTTTTCTTTATTTATAAACTTGTAAGTTTGTAAACTTGATGTAAGTTTGTAAACTTGATGTAAGTTTGTAAACTTCATGTAAGTTTGTAAACTTCATGTAAGTTTGATTGAGTGAAAGCTGTTCAATAATTGTAGTTAGTAACTTTAAAGGCCCCCACCAATATTTGTATATACCGTTTATTTAAGATAACATTGAGTGTACTTAACCTAACTTGATATTTATAGTACATGATATCGTGTTACCAGAGTAGTATACATATACCATGGACCTAGGTCCATGCATATACCAAGCAATAAAATACATGCCTTGTTTAGGATTTATCCTTTCTGTGTCATGAAGGCTGGCCAAATAGATTCTTTATTAATTACTAAGGCAATTGTGTCCTAAGCCTACTAGACACCCGGTCTTATAAGAACAATTTGATACAACTTTGTATGCCAGACAAGTGAAATATTGAGCCCTCATAAAATATTATTCATGATGATAATTTATTGTTGAAATGTTTAATCGAAATATAACATGTATTATATATTTTCATTGTGTCAAGAATGTAATAAAATTGTATGCATACATAAAAAAATTAATTAGATTGGAATAAAGGTCAGAGTATGGTATTCTATGAATTAGTGCATTCTTCATGTTTCACGTATTATATTCTGTGAAATTTATATATTATTAGGGATGTTACTGGGTTACCTGTGTTTTATTATTATGCCAAGTTTGTAAACTTGATGTAAGTTTGTAAACTTGATGTAAGTTTGTAAACTTGATGTAAGTTTGTAAACTTGATGTAAGTTTGATTGAGTGAAAGCTGTTCAATAATTGTAGTTAGTAACTTTAAAGGCCCCCACCAATATTTGTATATAACGTTTATTTAAGATAACATTGAGTGTAGTTAACCTAACTTGATATTTATAGTACATGATATCGTGTTACCAGAGTAGTATACATATACAATGAACCTAGGTCCATGCATATACCAAGCAATAAAATACATGCCTTGTTTAGGATTTATCCTTTCTGTGTCATGAAGGCTGGCCAAATAGATTCTTTATTAATTACTAAGGCAATTGTGTCCTAAGCCTACTAGACACCCGGTCTTATAAGAACAATTTGATACAACTTTGTATGCCAGACAAGTGAAATATTGAGCCCTCATAAAATATTATTCATGATGATAATTTATTGTTGAAATGTTTAATCGAAATATAACATGTATTATATATTTTCATTGTGTCAAGAATGTAATAAAATTGTATGCATACATAAAAAAATTAATTAGATTGGAATAAAGGTCAGAGTATGGTATTCTATGAATTAGTGCATTC
Source organism: Antedon bifida (assembly GCF_963402885.1). Lineage (NCBI taxonomy): Eukaryota > Metazoa > Echinodermata > Crinoidea > Comatulida > Antedonidae > Antedon > Antedon bifida. Next base: position 19,206,068 of record NC_136232.1, read on the forward strand.
TTCATGTTTCACGTATTATATTCTGGGAAATTTATATATTATTAGGGATGTTACTGGGTTACCTGTGTTTTATTATTATGCCATGTTTTCTATTAAACCAGATCGTGTATAGGCTTAGGTACATTAGGCATGTTACTTGCTGGCTTCTCCGTCGGAAGCTAATCGTGTATAGGCTTATGTAGATTAGGCATGTTGCTGTTTTTGACTGTGACAAATATCCGTGTTCTCTCAGAGATAAAATGCAAGTATGTCAATCACATGCTATCAAATCAGAAAAATTAATAAAGCTCTATCTAACACTATCAAACTAATTTTGATAAAAAAAAGTGTGATGTTCCCAAATATGGTAGTGATAATATGATGCCATCATGTCCATATGGGCACACCATTTTTTGTTCGCATAAAGTTTTATATTTTAGAAAAAATAATAATAATTACATGTTTGTATGTAAGTTTGTTTGTCATCCTTGAGTATGCCAATCGATATATTGATCAAATTGAGCTGAAAATAACATGCACTCAGTCACTCTGCATTTTCTCAAGTATTTTTCTCATTTGTATACTTGCTTTAATTCGTTTGAATATCAGTTTATGAATTATTCCTTGTTAGACCAGTGAAGCTTCATAATTTAATATTGACTATTGTGTCTAATGTAATATGGATGTGTACTGTACTTGAGTAGTGATGTGTAAGGTAATCAATATTAATCAATATACGATACTAATTGATTACTTTAAGATAATGTATGTTTAAATTATTGTTTGTGAATTACTGTTAGTGAGAATGCTTAATGAGTTGGCTTGAGGCCGACTTGACTTGGGGCCGACTTGACTTTGGCCGAGACGGTTTAGGGCCGAGTTGGATCGAATTCTATTAAACGTATAAAGGAGGATTGTTTGACGAGATGAAAGTGAAGTCTGGTCTTTGTTTTTCAATGAAAACTGGAACCTTTTACAGGATTTGTTGGATCGATTGATAATGAAATCAGGAAATTTGAAAGCAGATGTGCAAAGGAGAAAGATCCTGAAATTGCTACGCACGTAGTATTAGAGCAGTACATTGACAGTTATAGCAACTGCTCCATACAAAGATGGTAAAATATTGGAGAGATGGCTTTCCTAAACACCATCATTACACCAAAAGAACATTACCAACTAGAGGGAGGCATGTCTCTCAGTGTCTAAGAACGCTTTAGAGTTGAAAAAAAACCCATCACTTGAACCTTACGCCATTAAAGAACATAGTTTCCTCACTTGTTGTACCATAATCTGTAAAAAATGACATCATGAAAAATTCATCGATGAAGATTTATATAAACATTTGTCAAAACCGACTTTCTATTGACATCAGTATAGTATTTGAGACCGAATGAAAGCTAAATTCAAAAGCTTTGGTACATGGATGCATAAAACAAAGATTTCAGTTGGAGATTAGGCCATTAAACTTAGTGAAGAAAGACAACTATCAAGATTTCTTGTCATACAGCATTCTCGACCAGAGTTCTTGCCAAAACTTGAAACAACGATAGGAAACTATGGATTGGCCATCATACCAAGATCTTTATTTGCTAACGATGGATCACTACTTATACCAAGTGATAAATCAAGTCTAATACCTTTGAAAGTGATGAGCAATTCAAAAAGAAGGTCTACTCACACCGATGAACATTCCCCTTCTAGTACTATATGATCATGCATCACATATTAGTCTTCAACTCATCAATTATGCAAGAGAAAATGACATACATTTGTATTGCCTCCCACCGCACACAACAAATTATCTGTAACCTAAATTTAATTGTAATTGGCTAAATCTGTTTTCCGATCATTGAAATCTGAATACAACAAAGCATGCGAAAAGTTCTTCAAGAAACAATCCAGGCAAAGTAATAACACGGTTAAACTTTTGCAGAATATTGAAAGACGTGTATGTTGTTTCATGCATTATGGCGAATGCTGCTATAAGCGGGTTTTCTGCAACGGGTATATATACATTTAATCCCGATGCAGTTCGCAAGATTTAAATTTTGGATTTAAAGAACAAGCCATCACAGATATATAATGCCGATGAAACCAAACTTAGTTTGGTGCACAATCTATCAAAGATTCAAGATAGATCAAGATAGAGAACTATCCAGTGTAAAATAAGTGGAAACAGAGTGAGAATGTAATAGTGCTAGCCTGTGCAAATGCTGCAGGGTTATTTACCACCCTTGATTATTAAAGGCCAGCGACTGAGCGATTCTGTAATGCAGAATGCTCCTGTCGATTCTTTCTTTGGTGTCAGCAAATCACTGTTCATTGATACGGAGTTGTTTGACATGTGGTTTAGAAAGTATTTTGTTGGTGCTCCTTTCCACCGAACACAAAAAATCATCTGTAACCTTTGGGTAAATTTGTTTTCCAATCATTGAAATCTGAATACAAGAAAGCATGTGAAAAGTTCCTTAAGAAAAATCCAGGAAAAAACACGGTTAAACTTTTACGGAATATTGAAAGATGCGTATTGCTGCTACATATAAGCGGGTTTTCTGAAACTGGTATATATCCTTTTAATCCAGATGCTGCTGCTGAGTTTCTAGAAGCTTCAACTGTAGAGAACATTTTCGCGGATAAGCCTGTTAATTCAAATTAAGTCAATCCACAGGATCAACTCTTTCATGATTCGGCTGAACAAATTGCTTATGCCCTTTCTACTGATGGTAATGTCAACTGCAATTCCACAGACAACCCTGGGCCAAGTATGTTTATCTACTCCTCTCTACCACTCGGATGGTACTTGGTTACATTCCAACAAGAATATTTATGTTAGTGTGGTATACATTACTTTTAGCTTTTTGATTCTTTTACTTTTAATTGATTTACAGCATTTTGGAATGCTATTAAGTATTGTGTTGATTTGTTTTCGACTTAAAATGTGAATAGACAACACATTTACTCTCGATAGGGTAATCGGGAAATGCCTGTGGTCCTCTATTTGTTTATAGGATTAACCATTTTTATATACTCGGATGCCAATAGAGACACAATTTAATACCATAGTGCGGTATTTAGGGGGAGGGGCAAGAAAACTGTAAAAAAAATTAAATCTTCCGCAAACGGAACAGACCTCACAGAACGCCTTTGAGGAATTGAAAGCGCAATTTGGTGAGGTGTTTTTTGTCGGGAATCCGCTTGCTGAATTCTATGAAAGAGTCCAATATCCAGCAGAGACTCCTTCAATATATGCCGTAGAGCTAGAAGGACTTCTGAGAGAGGTGGAAGAAAGAGTGCAACATCAAATGGTTGATGGCGACCATTATGCTGACGCAACAGTTTATGAGGGGAGTAGGAGATGCGCATGTAACACAGAGACTTCCTCCCATGAGACCAAGATCTATGATATTCAAAGAGGTAAAAGCAGAACTCCATCTTATGGAACGGGAGAACAAGACTACAAAAACTGTACAACAACAGTCAAATCAAGTTGACCGTCCAGAAAAAACGAAACTAGACAATTTAACAAAAGCAGTGAACGATTTAAAAGAACAGTTTACACAACTGCTGTCTATAACAATAAGCCAAAGCGAGACCTGATTTCATAAGTGCCCAACAAGATGAAAATCAAGAACTTATAAGGTGCAGAAAGTGCGGACAAGAAGGTCATATTGCCGTTGGATGCAGAATTCCGTTAAACTACAATGTTCCACGGTGGAGATGTGCACCGCGGGACCAACACCACGAGTAAGCCTTAACAAGGTAAATACTTCTAATAATGTTTCCTCTTTTCGTAGTTCTCTTATAGGAGAGCCTAATGAGGATATCGTAGAAATTAATGGCATCACTTATAGGTCGTTAATAGACTCCGGGTCCCAGGTAACATCAATTACTGAAACTCTGTGGAAAGCTCATTCACAATTATGCAAACTAAATTTAAATCATCTTATTATTATATCGCATGAGGGCGGGCATTTGTGTAGGATGTGCTATGCGATTGCATTCTGTGTAGCGTGGGTAATTTATAGCGTGCTTACTACATGTGCGTTCTTTCTCTCATTGGACTCATTTGAAGTAACACGTCTAACGATTGTTGTCTTCAGATTTTAACATACAGCTATTTTGTCTTGGGTGTCTTTTGTCCTTTTGGACACATTTAAGAGTCACATTTAGAGATTCTTTCAAATACTGTACTCGAGTCGAAGTTGCAGATTGTGTTTTTATCGACGTATTAACTGGTTTTTTTCCATAACGAGGACATTGGTTTAATATTCAAGATAAAGCTTTCAACATCCTGACGTAAGTGAGTACGTTCTCTTGATCTTTGGCTTAGTATAATAGAATGGTAACGACGACGTGTGAGGTAAGCCTGTGCGGACATTCGTTTGTCAAAAGATTACAATTTTATTGTGAGGAATCGGAATTTTCTGGCATGCGCCTAGATCCAAAACACTATCAATAAAGTGTACAATTTTCCTCGATTTGTCTACGTCACCAGACATTGTTTACATTCACATCGGTGTGTGGGTCACACCTTTAACGATCGGGTCTCTGTCATTAATCAAAAACTTCAGTCAATTTATGCCGACGGTTGCGCGGCGGTTTTCCGTAATCAGTGAAACCAATAAAACCAAAATACGATTTATAGATTATTGTCAAGAAGGACTCCGGTGTAAAAATAGATAAAAACGTGTAAAGAACTTCGGGGAATGGTGTACTATAGGAGAAGAGATGTGGTTACGTTACTAAAGAAATTATAGGGCGTTGATTCATGACTCATTGGCTAGATAATGGACAAAGCTTTCCATTTACGTCTCCATTGTTGTTATAATATGGCTTTCATTGTTTTTATTGGGACTGGCCAAGTCTCTATAGCATCGTGTTACATAGGCCTAATATAACATAGTTAAAATTAAATGTAAATAAAATAATATATGGATTACGTACATGAAATAACGTATTATTGCTTCTTATATTTTTTCCAAGTCGCACTAGCTAGGCATAGTCTCAAGCACGCATTGCATAGCCCTAATATAACAGTTAAAATTAAATGTAAACAAAATAATATATGGATGTTACTGTACTTGAAATAACGTATTATTTATTGCTTCTTATATTTTTTCCAAGTTGCACTAGCTAGACATAGTCTCAAGCACGCATTACATAGGCCTAATATAACAGTTCAAATTAAATGTAAAAAAAATAATATATGGATGTTGATACTTGAAATAACGTATTTATTTTATTTTATTTTCAATCTTTCTACATAGCAAAAAAACAAACATAATATAAGTATAACAGGGGAGTAGCGGAAAAGCAAAAGTATAAAACTGTCATCTTGTGATGTGCTTGACCAGCCCCTGTCAACTTGAACGATACAATAAAACCGACATTTAACAAATTTAGAAAAATACATAGAAAAATATGGTATAATAAAATGTTAACAAAAGTGTTATAAAAATGCAATTTCTATCTGAACAATCTGATTGTGTAAAAGTTAAAAATTCTGATTGTATAAAAGTTAAAAATTCTGATTGTATAAAAGTTACAAATTATGAATGTATAAAAGTTAAAAATTCTGATTGTATAAAAGTTAAATTCTGATTGTATAAAAGTTAAAAATTCTGATTGTATAAAAGTTAAAAATTCTGATTGTATAAAAGTTAAAAAGTTAAAAATTCAAAGTAGGTACAATAATGTTAATAAAAATATGAAAAAAATTAAAAATCTATAAAATGTTGCTTTAAACTGTGTTTAAACTTAAAAAACGACTCTTCAATAAGATTGTTTCTGATCGTAGCACCAAGTTCTGAAAACATTTTAGGAAACCGTACTATCCCTGAGTATTTAAAAGCATCAGTACGAGCTCTACCATGATGAAAGGTGAGTATATCTAGGTGTCGATTATTAACTAAGAAAGAATCAACATATTCACTCATAAAATCAGATCGTGGAGAAATTATTATATTGGCAATGAATGTCATGTTTAAGAAATCACGCCTATTCTCTACTGACATTAGACCTAGCTCCTTTCTTCTATCTATATAATGTTGATCTAAATAACCTTTCTTTAAGATCATGCAGGTAGCTCTCCTCTGAACGGATTCTAGCATATTTATATGTTTTTTACGGTACACCCACCACACTGGAGAACAATAATATAAGCATGGCAGCACAAGTGTCTTATAAAGATGGAGAGCTACACTACTAGGGGCATTAGATGTGATTAACCGTATAAGACCAATAAGACGGTTACAATTTGATACTGCATCCTGAACTTGATTGTCCCATGACAAGTTACTTTGTATTGAGCAGCCTAAAATGTTTAATGAATCATTACAATCTAAAAGTGTATCAGAAATGCTGTATATAGGTTTAGGATATCCTCTTCTCCAAGTAAGTCGCATAGATTTGCATTTATATTGCTTCTTATATTCTTTCTATAGTTTGATTCTACAATAGCCTCAAGTTACAACTCTGCAATGAAATATTACATACATTATAAATGTATACATAAAATGACTTTACAAAAACACAATATAAATAAAATGTTCAAATATATATTTGCACATAAAAAGTGTAGGCCTACAAAAATCCAATGTATAATAATGAATCCCCGTAGCTAAAGTGGAACATTCGAAACGTCGCCAGTCTGTTCTGGGTCAACGGTTGGTCAAATACAATCCACGATTTAATGCAAAATGCACCCCTATTTTTTTTCGAATGGAATAACCCTTAAAAAAAAACCCGGTAACTAAAATGCCCGTGATCCGTTTTTTATTAGATGGAATCATTTGTTCGGCGATTTGAATATTGCTGTTCCTGAATTATTTCCAATAGTTATCGCCATGGAAGTTTGGGGCTCGGCATTAGCTAACCGCTATATCTTGTTTTTCTGTGATAATTCAGCAGTTGTTGCTGTTATCAATAAGAAATCCGCTAAAGATTTGCTGTTTTTACGACTTATACGCCGTTTGGTTCTGGTTTGCCTCCGTTACATTATACAGTACATTTCCGTGCCTCACACATTCATGGAGTCTAGAATATTTTTGCAGATTTTCTATCAAGAGGGGAGTTTTTACGTGCTCTAAAGTCTTTTCTTGACCTTAGCCTCACTCCGTTAATTGTTCCTTCTTGTCAGATTTACATTTGGAAATTTTTTTTTTTTAGGTATTGTGTGCACAGGTTCTCTGGATGCTGCTCCTCTCAATAAAGAAGCTGTATCACTGATACAATCATCGTTGGCACCAACGACCGTTGCGGCGTACCAACGTAGTACAGTATTAGGAAACTCGCGGCCTACAGCGACAAGGTAAAGGAAACGTGTTTATGATGTTTTTAAAATTAAAGGTTATATAACACAAATGGTTACAATAATGTTATTTTAACGTTTTTAAAACCCCATAAAAAGCGAAATATGTTTTAAAAACTGATATTTTAGGTTTTTAAAACTCTACAAATTAACGTTTTAAATATGAAAAATAGCGTTTTTAAAACCAAAACAATACGTCAAAAAAACTTTATTTTGACGTTAATTTAAATATCATTATTACCTTATCTTTATGTAATTTTAACGTTTTTAAAACCCCTCAAAACACAAAATATGTTTTTAAAACTGACATTTTAGGTTATATTTACCTGTAAAAACCGTATTTAAAACGTTTCAAACTGGACAAATTAACGTTTTTAATACAAAAAATTAGCATTTTTAAAACCATACAATACGTCAAAAAACGTTGCTTTAACGTTATTTAAATATCATTATTTCGTTATATATATACGTTTAAAATTTGTGTTTTAAACGTTCAAATAAAACGTTATTTCAACGTTTGCAAAACTCCACAAATTCACGTATTAAAAACGAAATATTATAACGTTTTTAAAACCAAAAAATACGTTAAAAAAAGTATTTTAACGTTATTATATCTAGGAATATTACGTTATAAATACGTTCCTTCCTTCTACAATCTGTAACTTTGTTTGCCCATTAAAGTAATTAAATCTAACCGCTAAACAAAGCAGAAAACGACCACCTACGGATATCCATACATTTTCAGTAAATTATTTGTTTTTTCTCATTTAGAATCATGGCTGGTGTTATTTTAGAGAATCTCAGTACCAAGAAGTTGTTCGGTTTTTGTGTAATCCTGCTAATAGTTCAGATAATTTGTTTCTTGGTCGGGGGACTTATCGCACCAAAACCTACAGATGCCAATAGTCACCTGACCACCAAATGTGTAGACCCTGCCGACAACGTTCATAAATGGTTTATACCCAACGGACCTGGAGAGTGTTCCAAAGTAGCTAACTTTGAAGAGGCAGCAAGGAAGTACATTGATGCGAATCAGATCGTTTTTTCGTTACGAATGCCACATAGATCGTATAATATGAGTCGTAGCTTCCAATTCATACTGACCATGATCAGATTGGAAACACAGTACAAGTTAACTGTTCCCGATGCACCAGAAGAAATTACAATGATTGTGCGTGTTGGTTACAGAGATAGTGATTATGAAGATTGGAAAGAACTTACTAGAGTAACAGAAACAAGAAAACTTGAATGTCTGCTGCACTCGAATGAAGACGAAGGACCAGTTGACGGTGACCCGTATAATTGTGAGCCTCTACCGTTCTTTGAATTAAGCACCTGCCATCATAAGCAGTACCTAATCAATATTCGATTACCGGTAGAATTTAACAAAGAAACCAATGAACAGAAGTACAACACTAAGTTAGGCAGCATCACTGATATTTGGATCATTGAGATTCATCAAACTGGTGGTTTTACTTTAGTATGGCTGACAATGAAGTCTGTCATGACACCTATTCCACTTGTTTTCCTCATCTGGTTCTGGCTAAGAATCTCCAAGTTAAATCGATCGCCAGTTCTTATGGAAAAGTTTGTTATGGTTCTGGGAATTTCTATTACCTTCCTAAATATACCAATTGAATGGTTCACGTTCTGGTTCAACATCCCATACATGTTGCTGATTAGTGACATACGTCAGGGAATCTTTTATGCCACGTTACTCTCGTCTTGGATCATATTTGTTGGTGAACATCTCATGGACACAGTTGAGCGAGCAAGATTGAGTGCGTACTGGAAGCAAGTCGGGACAATTGCTTTTTGTTGTTTTTGTATGTTTGTCTTTGACATGTGCGAAAGAGGAGTGCAGATTTCAAATCCATTCTTTACTTTATGGACAACAGAGACAGGCAAAAACCTGGCTATGCTATTTCTTGTTATGGCTGGGATCTGTTTAAGTGCTTACTTCCTGTTTCTATGTTTCATGGTGTGGCAAATATTCAGAAACATCAGTATTAAACGTTTGGCGCTTCCACACATGGCCAAAGCTAGACGCCTTCATTATGAAGGTTTGATTTTCAGATTCAAATTCTTCATGTTGTTCACTTTGTTATGTGCTGCCCTCACTGTAATCTTCTTCATTTTGAGTCAAGTTTATGAAGATCACTATAAAATGGGACAAGAGAAGACACTTCAGATTAGCAGCGCCTACTTCACCGGTGTTTATGGCATGTGGAACATCTATGTGGTCGCTGTCATCTTTTTGTATGCCCCTTCACACAAGCAAGTCTCCTCTGACAATGATGACAGCAGCGAAGGAAGTCATGTGGAGTTCCAGTTGGAATCTACATCCACGACGCCAGGGTCTGATGACCCACCGTCAGCATCAGCAGCAGCAAGAACCGACCAATCAGAGCTTAAGAACCTCCTTACAAAAACCGCTATTGACTAAAATTTGATAATACATCAGGAAAGAGGGTTCATTGCATAACGGTACATTGTATGTTCTTATACAAAGACCGTATAATGTGTCTCATACAAGTGGTCCAACTTATTATGTATGCAAATCACAGACTAAAACTAACTTGATAATTACATTTCTCCTTGAAAACTTGAGTATTAAATATCATAATAACAAGTGCCAAATATATTTATTTTTCTTTATTTATAAACTTGTAAGTTTGTAAACTTGATGTAAGTTTGTAAACTTGATGTAAGTTTGTAAACTTCATGTAAGTTTGATTGAGTGAAAGCTGTTCAATAATTGTAGTTAGTAACTTTAAAGGCCCCCACCAATATTTGTATATAACGTTTATTTAAGATAACATTGAGTGTACTTAACCTAACTTGATATTTATAGTACATGATATCGTGTTACCAGAGTAGTATACATATACCATGAACCTAGGTCCATGCATATACCAAGCAATAAAATACATGCCTTGTTTAGGATTTATCCTTTCTGTGTCATGAAGGCTGGCCAAATAGATTCTTTATTAATTACTAAGGCAATTGTGTCCTAAGCCTACTAGACACCCGGTCTTATAAGAACAATTTGATACAACTTTGTATGCCAGACAAGTGAAATATTGAGCCCTCATAAAATATTATTCATGATGATAATTTATTGTTGAAATGTTTAATCGAAATATAACATGTATTATATATTTTCATTGTGTCAAGAATGTAATAAAATTGTATGCATACATAAAAAAATTAATTAGATTGGAATAAAGGTCAGAGTATGGTATTCTATGAATTAGTGCATTCTTCATGTTTCACGTATTATATTCTGGGAAATTTATATATTATTAGGGATGTTACTGGGTTACCTGTGTTTTATTATTATGCCATGTTTTCTATTAAACCAGATCGTGTATAGGCTTAGGTACATTAGGCATGTTACTTGCTGGCTTCTCCGTCGGAAGCTAATCGTGTATAGGCTTATGTAGATTAGGCATGTTGCTGTTTTTGACTGTGAAAAATATCCGTGTTCTCTCAGAGATAAAATGCAAGTATGTCAATCACATGCTATCAAATCAGAAAAATTAATAAAGCTCTATCTAACAAAATCAAACTAATTTTGATAAAAAAAATTGTGATGTTCCCAAATATGGTAGTGATAATATGATGCCATCATGTCCATATGGGCACACCATTTTTTGTTCGCATAAAGTTTTATATTTTAGAAAAAATAATAATAATTACATGTTTGTATGTAAGTTTGTTTGTCATCCTTGAGTATGCCAATCGATATATTGATCAAATTGAGCTGAAAATAACATGCACTCAGTCACTCTGCATTTTCTCAAGTATTTTTCTCATTTGTATACGTGCTTTAATTCGTTTGAATATCAGTTTATGAATTATTCCTTGTTAGACCAGTGAAGCTTCATAATTTAATATTGACTATTGTGTCTAATGTAATATGGATGTGTACTGTACTTGAGTAGTGATGTGTAAGGTAATCAATATTAATCAATATACGATACTAATTGATTACTTTAAGATAATGTATGTTTAAATTATTGTTTGTGAATTACTGTTAGTGAGAATGCTTAATGAGTTGGCTTGAGGCCGACTTGACTTGGGGCCGACTTGACTTTGGCCGAGACGGTTTAGGGCCGAGTTGGATCGAATTCTATTAAACGTATAAAGGAGGATTGTTTGACGAGATGAAAGTGAAGTCTGGTCTTTGTTTTTCAATGAAAACTGGAACCTTTTACAGGATTTGTTTGATCGATTGATAATGAAATCAGGAAATTTGAAAGCAGATGTGCAAAGGAGAAAGATCCTGAAATTGCTACGCACGTAGTATTAGAGCAGTACATTGACAGTTATAGCAACTGCTCCATACAAAGATGGTAAAATATTGGAGAGATGGCTTTCCTAAACACCATCATTACACCAAAAGAACATTACCAACTAGAGGGAGGCATGTCTCTCAGTGTCTAAGAACGCTTTAGAGTTGAAAAAAAAACCCATCACTTGAACCTTACGCCATTAAAGAACATAGTTTCCTCGCTTGTTGTACCATAATCTGTAAAGAATGACGTCATGAAAAATTCTGGATTTAAAGAACAAGCCATCACAGATATATAATGCCGATGAAACCAAACTTAGTTTGGTGCACAATCTATCAAAGATTCAAGATAGATCAAGATAGAGAACTATCCAGTGTAAAATAAGTGGAAACAGAGTGAGAATGTAATAGTGCTAGCCTGTGCAAATGCTGCAGGGTTATTTACCACCCTTGATTATTAAAGGCCAGCGACTGAGCGATTTTTGAAAAACCATTCTACTGTAACATGCTTGCACAGAGTTGTTGATGATTGGTTAGAAAGTTTTAATGACTCAGAGGTCGTCGGCGCTTGTTTCTTAGATATATCCAAGTGCTTTGACACGATAGATCACTCAATTTTGTTATTTAAGCTTTACAAATATGGTTTCCATGAAAATGTTGTTTGGGACCCATCTTGTTTCTCATTTTCATAAATGATATTTCGCAGTCTATAGTAAATGGAACTTGCAGCGTTTTTGCTGATGATGTTGTGGTTTACACCTCAGGTGATACTGCTAAGATAGTAAATGATTCATTACAAATAATTATTGATAACATTGGTAAATGATATGATGGCAACCACCTCTCTATAAATACTGAAAAAACAAAGGTTATGTTACTAAGAAACAATCATACAGCTGACAGTAATGATTTAAATATACAAATTGGAACCAGTAAATTAGAACAAGTTGATAGTATAAGGTATCTGGGAGTCGTAATCGATGAAATGTTGGCTTGGAAACAAAATACTCAATGTATTAGTAAAAATATTGGATATAAAATAACAATGCTAGGTAAAATGGCTAGTAGTTTAAGTAAACCGTTACTTGAAACTCTATATATAAGTACAATTCAGCCTTGTAGTGATTATGCTATAACAGTCTGGGGAAATACGACAGAGTTAAACAAAAATATTTTAAAGCGACATCAAAAAAGAGCTGCTCGAATTGTAACTAACAACTTCGATTATATTAATGTAAGGGGTGACAACATCATCCAGAACCTATCGTGGCAAACTCTTGAAGAGAAACGAGATTTCTCCCTAGCATGTATAATGTATAAATGTGTTTACGGCCTTGCACCAATTAGATTAGTAAATGAAATTGAATTGATTCGCGATATTCACACCCACTTAACACGTGGAGTAGAAAATTTGAATGTAACAATACCTAAATACACCCTTAGTAAAATGAATTCGTCTTTTAAAGTTGCAGGCGCAAAAATATGGAACAATTTACCAATTAATATTAAATCGGCACCAACAATTACGTCCTTTAAGGCTAGATACAAATCTCATTTCTTTTCATAAAAAACTGACATGTATTATATTTAATTAAGTTTCTCTTTTGTATATTTTGATTAAGACAGGACCACAATGTAAAACAGATACACTGTTATCTGATTGTTTTATCCTGTATAAATATATTATTTATTATTATTTATTATTATTATTATTATTATTATTATTATTCTGTAATGCAGAATGCTCCTGCCGATTCTTTCTTTGGTGTCAGCAAATCACTGTTCATTGATACGGAGTTGTTTGACATGTGGTTTAGAAAGTTTTTTGTTGGTGCTCCTTTCCACCGAACACAACAAATCATCTGTAACCTTTGGGTAAATTTGTTTTCCAATCATTGAAATCTGAATACAAGAAAGCATGTGAAAAGTTCCTTAAGAAAAATCCAGGAAAAAACACGGTTCAACTTTTACGGAATATTGAAAGATGCGTATTGCTGCTACATATAAGCGGGTTTTCTGCAACGGGTATATATCCTTTTAATCCAGATGCTGCTGCTGAGTTTCTACAAGCTTCAACTGTAGAGAACATTTTCGCGGATAAGCCTGTTAATTCAAATTAAGTCAATCCACAGGATCAACCCTTTCATGATTCGGCTGAACAAATTGTCAACTGCAATTCCACAGACAACCCTGGACCAAGTATGTTTATCTACTCCTCTCTACCACTCGGATGGTACTTGGTTACATTTCAACAAGAATATTTATGTTAGTGTGGTATACATTACTTTTAGCTTTTTGATTCTTTTACTTTTAATTGATTTACAGCATTTTGGAATGCTATTAAGTATTGTGTTGATTTTTTTTCGACTTAAAATGTGAATAGACACCACAATTACTCTCGATAGGGTAATCGGGAAATGCCTGTGGTCCTCTATTTGTTTATAGGATTAACCATTTTTATATACTCGGATGCCAATAGAGACACAATTTAATACCATAGTGTGGTATTTAGGGGGAGGGGCAAGAAAACTGTAAAAAAAATTAAATCTTCCGCAAACGGAACAGACCTCACAGAACGCCTTTGAGGAACTGAAAGCGCAATTTGGTGAGGTGTTTTTTGCCGGGGATCCGCTTGCTGAATTCTATGAAAGAGTCCAATATCCAGCAGAGACTCCTTCAATATATGCCGTAGAGCTAGAAGGACTTCTGAGAGAGGTGGAAGAAAGAGTGCAACATCAACAATGGTTGATGGCGACCATTATGCTGACGCAACAGTTTATGAGGGGAGTAGGAGATGCGCATGTAACACAGAGACTTCCTCCCATGAGACCAAGATCTATGATATTCAAAGAGGTAAAAGCAGAACTCCGTCTTATGGAACGGGAGAACAAGACTACAAAAACTGTACAACAACAGTCAAATCAAGTTGACCGTCCAGAAAAAACGAAACTAGACAATTTAACAAAAGCAGTGAACGATTTAAAAGAACAGTTTACACAACTGCTGTCTATACAACAAGCCCAAGCAAGACCTGATTTCATAAGTGCCCAACAAGATGAAAATCAAGAACTTATAAGGTGCGGACAAGAAGGTCATATTGCCGTTGGATGCAGAATTCCGTTAAACTACAATGTTCCACGGTGGAGACAAACACCACGAGTAAGCCTTAACAAGGTAAATACTTCTAATAATGTTTCCTCTTTTCGTAGTTCTCTTATAGGAGAGCCTAATGAGGATATCGTAGAAATTAATGGCGTCACCTATAGGTCGTTAATAGACTCCGGGTCCCAGATAACATCAATTACTGAAACTCTGTGGAAAGCTCATCCACAATTATGCAAACTAAATTTAAATCATCTTATTATTATATCGCATGAGGGCGGGCATTTGTGTAGGATGTGCTATGCGATTGCATTCTGTGTAGCGTGGGTAATTTATAGCGTGCTTACTACATGTGCGTTCTTTCTCTCATTGGACTCATTTGAAGCACGATTGTTGTCTTCAGATTTTAACATACAGCTATTTGTCTTGAGTGTCTTTTGTCCTTTTGGACACATTTAAGAGTCACATTTAGAGATTCTTTCAAATACTGTACTCGAGTCGAAGTTGCAGATTGTGTTTTTATCGACGTATTAACTGGTTTTTTTCCATAACGAGGACATTGGTTTAATATTCAAGATAAAGCTTTCAACATCCTGACGTAAGTGAGTACGTTCTCTTGATCTTTGGCTTAGTATAATAGAATGGTAACGACGACGTGTGAGGTAAGCCTGTGCGGACATTCGTTTGTCGTTTATTGTGAGGAATCGGAATTTTCTGGCATGCGCCTAGATCCAAAACACTATCAATAAAGTGTACAATTTTCCTCGATTTGTCTACGTCACCAGACATTGTTTACATTCACATCGGCGAAAATGATATTGGTGAACGTTCAAACGATTCAATTGTCCAAAACATTGTTAATCTCCTTGGGCTTGGTGTAGAATGTCAACGTGTGCTAGTTAGCCAAATGCTGAAACGGCATCCCCGTTGTGTGGGTCACACCTTTAACGATCGGGTCTCTGTCATTAATCAAAAACTTCAGTCAATTTATGCCGACGGTTGCGCGGCGGTTTTCCGTAATCAGTGAAACCAATAAAACCAAAATACGATTTATAGATTATTGTCAAGAAGGACTCCGGTGTAAAAATAGATAAAAACGTGTAAAGAACTTCGGGGAATGGTGTACATTAGGAGAAGAGATGTGGTTACGTTACTAAAGAAATTATAGGGCGTTGATTCATGACTCATTGGCTAGATAATGGACAAAGCTTTCCATTTACGTCTCCATTGTTGTTATAATATGGCTTTCATTGTTTTTATTGGGACTGGCCAAGTCTCTATAGCATCGTGTTACATAGGCCTAATATAACATAGTTAAAATTAAATGTAAATAAAATAATATATGGATTACGTACATGAAATAACGTATTATTGCTTCTTATATTTTTTCCAAGTCGCACTAGCTAGGCATAGTCTCAAGCACGCATTGCATAGCCCTAATATAACAGTTAAAATTAAATGTAAACAAAATAATATATGGATGTTACTGTACTTGAAATAACGTATTATTTATTGCTTCTTATATTTTTTTCCAAGTTGCACTAGCTAGACATAGTCTCAAGCACGCATTACATAGGCCTAATATAACAGTTGAAATTAAATGTAAACAAAATAATATATGGATGTTGATACTTGAAATAACGTATTTATATTGCTTCTTATATTCTTTCTATAGTTTGATTCTACAATAGCCTCAAGTTACAACTCTGCAATGAAATATTACATACATTGTAAATGTATACATAAAATGACTTTACAAAAACACAATATAAATAAAATGTTCAAATATATATTTGCACATAAAAAGTGTAGGCCTACAAAAATCCAATGTATAATAATGAATCCCCGTAGCTAAAGTGGAACATTCGAAACGTCACCAGTCTGTTCTGGATCAACTGTTGGTCAAATACAATCCACGATTTAATGCAAAATGCACCCCTATTTTTTTTCGAATGGAATAACCCTTAAAAAAAAACCCGGTAACTAAAATGCCCGTGATCCGTTTTTTATTAGATGGAATCATTTGTTCGGCGATTTGAATATTGCTGTTCCTGAATTATTTCCAATAGTTATCGCCATGGAAGTTTGGGGCTCGGCATTAGCTAACCGCTATATCTTGTTTTTCTGTGATAATTCAGCAGTTGTTGCTGTTATCAATAAGAAATCCGCTAAAGATTTGCTGTTTTTACGACTTATACGCCGTTTGGTTCTGGTTTGCCTCCGTTACATTATACAGTACATTTCCGTGCCTCACACATTCATGGAGTCTAGAATATTTTGGCAGATTTTCTATCAAGAGGGGAGTTTTTACGTGCTCTAAAGTCTTTTCTTGACCTTAGCCTCACTCCGTTAATTGTTCCTTCTTGTCAGATTTACATTTGGAAATTTTTTTTTTTAGGTATTGTGTGCACAGGTTCTCTGGATGCTGCTCCTCTCAATAAAGAAGCTGTATCACTGATACAATCATCGTTGGCACCAACGACCGTTGCGGCGTACCAACGTAGTACAGTATTAGGAAACTCGCGGCCTACAGCGACAAGGTAAAGGAAACGTGTTTATGATGTTTTTAAAATTAAAGGTTATATAACACAAATGGTTACAATAATGTTATTTTAACGTTTTTAAAACCCCATAAAAAGCGAAATACGTTTTAAAAACTGATATTTTAGGTTTTTAAAACTCTACAAATTAACGTTTTAAATATGAAAAATAGCGTTTTTAAAACCAAAACAATACGTCAAAAAAACTTTATTTTGACGTTAATTTAAATATCATTATTACCTTATCTTTATGTAATTTTAACGTTTTTAAAACTGACATTTTAGGTTATATTTACCTGTAAAAACCGTATTTAAAACGTTTCAAACTGGACAAATTAACGTTTTTAATACAAAAAATTAGCATTTTTAAAACCATACAATACGTCAAAAAACGTTGCTTTAACGTTATTTAAATATCATTATTTCGTTATATATATACGTTTAAAATTTGTGTTTTAAACGTTCAAATAAAACGTTATTTCAACGTTTGCAAAACTCCACAAATTCACGTATTAAAAACGAAATATTATAACGTTTTTAAAACCAAAAAAAACGTTAAAAAAAGTATTTTAACGTTATTATATCTAGGAATATTACGTTATAAATACGTTCCTTCCTTCTACAATCTGTAACTTTGTTTGCCCATTAAAGTAATTAAATCTAACCGCTAAACAAAGCAGAAAACGACCACCTACGGATATCCATACATTTTCAGTAAATTATTTGTTTTTTCTCATTTAGAATCATGGCTGGTGTTATTTTAGAGAATCTCAGTACCAAGAAGTTGTTCGGTTTTTGTGTAATCCTGCTAATAGTTCAGATAATTTGTTTCTTGGTCGGGGGACTTATCGCACCAAAACCTACAGATGCCAATAGTCACCTGACCACCAAATGTGTAGACCCTGCCGACAACGTTCATAAATGGTTTATACCCAACGGACCTGGAGAGTGTTCCAAAGTAGCTAACTTTGAAGAGGCAGCAAGGAAGTACATTGATGCGAATCAGATCGTTTTTTCGTTACGAATGCCACATAGATCGTATAATATGAGTCGTAGCTTCCAATTCATACTGACCATGATCAGATTGGAAACACAGTACAAGTTAACTGTTCCCGATGCACCAGAAGAAATTACAATGATTGTGCGTGTTGGTTACAGAGATAGTGATTATGAAGATTGGAAAGAACTTACTAGAGTAACAGAAACAAGAAAACTTGAATGTCTGCTGCACTCGAATGAAGACGAAGGACCAGTTGACGGTGACCCGTATAATTGTGAGCCTCTACCGTTCTTTGAATTAAGCACCTGCCATCATAAGCAGTACCTAATCAATATTCGATTACCGGTAGAATTTAACAAAGAAACCAATGAACAGAAGTACAACACTAAGTTAGGCAGCATCACTGATATTTGGATCATTGAGATTCATCAAACTGGTGGTTTTACTTTAGTATGGCTGACAATGAAGTCTGTCATGACACCTATTCCACTTGTTTTCCTCATCTGGTTCTGGCTAAGAATCTCCAAGTTAAATCGATCGCCAGTTCTTATGGAAAAGTTTGTTATGGTTCTGGGAATTTCTATTACCTTCCTAAATATACCAATTGAATGGTTCACGTTCTGGTTCAACATCCCATACATGTTGCTGATTAGTGACATACGTCAAGGAATCTTTTATGCCACGTTACTCTCGTCTTGGATCATATTTGTTGGTGAACATCTCATGGACACAGTTGAGCGAGCAAGATTGAGTGCGTACTGGAAGCAAGTCGGGACAATTGCTTTTTGTTGTTTTTGTATGTTTGTCTTTGATATGTGCGAAAGAGGAGTGCAGATTTCAAATCCATTCTTTACTTTATGGACAACAGAGACAGGCAAAAACCTGGCTATGCTATTTCTTGTTATGGCTGGGATCTGTTTAAGTGCTTACTTCCTGTTTCTATGTTTCATGGTGTGGCAAATATTCAGAAACATCAGTATTAAACGTCTGGCGCTTCCACACATGGCCAAAGCTAGACGCCTTCATTATGAAGGTTTGATTTTCAGATTCAAATTCTTCATGTTGTTCACTTTGTTATGTGCTGCCCTCACTGTAATCTTCTTCATTTTGAGTCAAGTTTATGAAGATCACTATAAAATGGGACATGAGAAGACACTTCAGATTAGCAGCGCCTACTTCACCGGTGTTTATGGCATGTGGAACATCTATGTGGTCGCTGTCATCTTTTTGTATGCCCCTTCACACAAGCAAGTCTCCTCTGACAATGATGACAGCAGCGAAGGAAGTCATGTGGAGTTCCAGTTGGAATCTACATCCACGACGCCAGGGTCTGATGACCCACCGTCAGCATCAGCAGCAGCAAGAACCGACCAATCAGAGCTTAAGAACCTCCTTACAAAAACCGCTATTGACTAATTTGATAATAAATCAGGAAAGAGTGTTCATTGCATAACGGTACACTGTATGTTCTTATACAAAGACCATATAAAATGTATAATGTGTCTCATACAAGTGGTCCAACTTATTATGTACACATGTATGCAAATCACAGACTAAAACTAACTTGATAATTACATTTCTCCTTGAAAACTTGAGTATTAAATATCATAATAAAAAGTGCCAAATATATTTATTTTTCTTTATTTATAAACTTGTAAGTTTGTAAACTTGATGTAAGTTTGTAAACTTGATGTAAGTTTGTAAACTTGATGTAAGTTTGTAAACTTGATGTAAGTTTGATTGAGTGAAAGCTGTTCAATAATTGTAGTTAGTAACTTTAAAGGCCCCCACCAATATTTGTATATACCGTTTATTTAAGATAACATTGAGTGTACTTAACCTAACTTGATATTTATAGTACATGATATCGTGTTACCAGAGTAGTATACATATACCATGGACCTAGGTCCATGCATATACCAAGCAACAAAATACATGCCTTGTTTAGGATTTATCCTTTCTGTGTCATGAAGGCTGGCCAAATAGATTCTTTATTAATTACTAAGGCAATTGTGTCCTAAGCCTACTAGACACCCGGTCTTATAAGAACAATTTGATACAACTTTGTATGCCAGACAAGTGAAATATTGAGCCCTCAATTATGATGATAATTTATTGTTGAAATGTTTAATCGAAATATAACATGTAATATATTTTTTCATTGTGTCAAGAATGTAATAAAATTGTATGCATACATAAAAAAATTAATTAGATTGGAATAAAGGTCAGAGTATGGTATTCTATGAATTAGTGCATTCTTCATGTTTCACGTATTATATTCTGTGAAATTTATATATTATTAGGGATGTTACTGGGTTACCTGTGTTTTATTATTATGCCATGTTTTCTATTAAACCAGATCGTGTATAGGCTTAGGTACATTAGGCATGTTACTTGCTGGCTTCTCCGTCGGAAGCTAATCGTGTATAGGCTTATGTAGATTAGGCATGTTGCTGTTTTTGACTGTGACAAATATCCGTGTTCTCTCTAACACTATCAAACTAATTTTGATAAAAAAAGTGTGATGTTCCCAAATATGGTAGTGATAATATGATGCCATCATGTCCATATGGGCACACCATTTTTTGTTCGCATAAAGTTTTATATTTTAGAAAAAATAATAATAATTACATGTTTGTATGTAAGTTTGTTTGTCATCCTTGAGTATGCCAATCGATATATTGATCAAATTGAGCTGAAAATAACATGCACTCAGTCACTCTGCATTTTCTCAAGTATTTTTCTCATTTGTATACGTGCTTTAATTCGTTTGAATATCAGTTTATGAATTATTCCTTGTTAGACCAGTGAAGCTTCATAATTTAATATTGAATATTGTGTCTAATGTAATATGGATGTGTACTGTACTTGAGTAGTGATGTGTAAGGTAATCAATATTAATCAATATACGATACTAATTGATTACTTTAAGATAATGTATGTTTAAATTATTGTTTGTGAATTACTGTTAGTGAGAATGCTTAATGAGTTGGCTTGAGGCCGACTTGACTTGGGGCCGACTTGACTTTGGCCGAGACGGTTTAGGGCCGAGTTGGATCGAATTCTATTAAACGTATAAAGGAGGATTGTTTGACGAGATGAAAGTGAAGTCTGGTCTTTGTTTTTCAATGAAAACTGGAACCTTTTACAGGATTTGTTGGATCGATTGATAATGAAATCAGGAAATTTGAAAGCAGATGTGCAAAGGAGAAAGATCCTGAAATTGCTACGCACGTAGTATTAGAGCAGTACATTGACAGTTATAGCAACTGCTCCATACAAAGATGGTAAAATATTGGAGAGATGGCTTTCCTAAACACCATCATTACACCAAAAGAACATTACCAACTAGAGGGAGGCATGTCTCTCAGTGTCTAAGAACGCTTTAGAGTTGAAAAAAAACCCATCACTTGAACCTTACGCCATTAAAGAACATAGTTTCCTCACTTGTTGTACCATAATCTGTAAAAAATGACATCATGAAAAATTCATCGATGAAGATTTATATAAACATTTGTCAAAACCGACTTTCTATTGACATCAGTATAGTATTTGAGACCGAATGAAAGCTAAATTCAAAAGCTTTGGTACATGGATGCATAAAACAAAGATTTCAGTTGGAGATTAGGCCATTAAACTTAGTGAAGAAAGACAACTATCAAGATTTCTTGTCATACAGCATTCTCGACCAGAGTTCTTGCCAAAACTTGAAACAACGATAGGAAACTATGGATTGGCCATCATACCAAGATCTTTATTTGCTAACGATGGATCACTACTTATACCAAGTGATAAATCAAGTCTAATACCTTTGAAAGTGATGAGCAATTCAAAAAGAAGGTCTACTCACACCGATGAACATTCCCCTTCTAGTACTATATGATCATGCATCACATATTAGTCTTCAACTCATCAATTATGCAAGAGAAAATGACATACATTTGTATTGCCTCCCACCGCACACAACAAATTATCTGTAACCTAAATTTAATTGTAATTGGCTAAATCTGTTTTCCGATCATTGAAATCTGAATACAACAAAGCATGCGAAAAGTTCTTCAAGAAACAATCCAGGCAAAGTAATAACACGGTTAAACTTTTGCAGAATATTGAAAGACGTGTATGTTGTTTCATGCATTATGGCGAATGCTGCTATAAGCGGGTTTTCTGCAACGGGTATATATACATTTAATCCCGATGCAGTTCGCAAGATTTAAATTTTGGATTTAAAGAACAAGCCATCACAGATATATAATGCCGATGAAACCAAACTTAGTTTGGTGCACAATCTATCAAAGATTCAAGATAGATCAAGATAGAGAACTATCCAGTGTAAAATAAGTGGAAACAGGGTGAGAATGTAATAGTGCTAGCCTGTGCAAATGCTGCAGGGTTATTTACCACCCTTGATTATTAAAGGCCAGCGACTGAGCGATTCTGTAATGCAGAATGCTCCTGTCGATTCTTTCTTTGGTGTCAGCAAATCACTGTTCATTGATACGGAGTTGTTTGACATGTGGTTTAGAAAGTTTTTTGTTGGTGCTCCTTTCCACCGACCAGCATTTTGACAATACTTAAGACTACTATTGAGGATGGAGGTTTTTATAGTTGTCAAAATCGTTTTTCTTCACCACTAGCCACTCTAAAAGTTTTGGAGGTAATGGAATTAAACGCAATGTATCCGCAGTGTGAAGGTGACACCTCATTACTGAACACGAAAAAACGGCACAAATAATGTGTAGTGCAAAAGGAGGTGACCCAAGACCAGAATTACAATGGTTCGGAAACGGAGTGAAACTTACAGAACAGGTTGATCTCTTTGATGGTAAGTTATACTTCGATGAGTTAGCACGTGTATTGACTATCGATGACAAAGAGGCTGTGTTCATGTGCAAAGCAGAAGGTCCAGCTGCCGGTAAGAATCAGTCATGCCAACGGTTCCTCCAGACGTTCATATAATCTTTAACGCAACATCGTTTACATTTAAAGGATCTCTGTTTTTGACTTGTTTAACAGTGAGTTCATGGAAAATAACAGATTACATTTGGACGATTAATAACGAGTTATTAATTGTAAGTAAATTAAAGTGTATCTTGAAGAACGATGGGAGAAAAATTCTTATATATTTAACGTCAATCATAATTAAAATATCTTCATTCGTTGTGTCGTAACCACGTCTTCTGGATTGGTTGGTAGCGATACTATTGAATATGAAGATGAAACGTCTAATGATCCATATGACTACTTAACCTTAATTTTGTGTCTTTCATTTGGTATGTTTTTTCTTGGATTGTGTATTGGTATTTTAGTTAAATTCAGCAAAGTTTTAAAATCATTCAGATCGATTTTCATGAATAAAACTAAAACCGATCAAAATTGAACCTGAGAATCACGATACGAGCACTGATGAACCTTGTTACCAGAATACGATCATAGAAAATGATCAGACGGTATCTGGAGAAATGACGTATTCAGGGCTAGTTCCAACAACTCCTTCAATATACACAGAAATAAATCAAATAAAGGTTAATGAATAATAATTCTAATAATAATATACATTAGACTCTTTTTTCTGAACATTCAATTTGCATTTTGTCTACATTGTAACTACTAATTTATTTTAGTAGTCTGTTTTTTTCATCATATTAAAAAAATGGTGTATGTACGCTTGAAAGGTATCTAAACAATGTGGTGGAAGGTTTAATATAATGCATCCTAAATAGATTCTGAAACAAAACACTAACAATAAAAAAAAACACCTTAATACAGTTCGGCGATAACATTCGACAAGTTCACTAATCTTCTTCGAAACTTTCTCAATAAAAGTCTAATAATCCTTACCATGCATATGTTTTGTGATTAATATTGAAGTCTATAGGCTAATTAGGAAATGTAATAAAACTAAATGTTTCCTGTGAAAATCTTAATGTTTTGTTCCGTAAAATGGACCAAACTTATGGAATGATATAAATATGGAATAAAGTAAGGCCTATGTTTATTTTTTGCATGTATGTACATGTTCGGTAGTGCTTCGCCCTCTGCGATACGCGGCCTGTGTTACAGGGACATGTTCATCTAATCTGTCGTTTATCCTATTTAGTAAGCATATTGCTAGCATTTTCCTAAGAACCGACAGTAGGATGATGGGTCGGATGTTTTTTGGTGGACCTTTTTTCTTGCCTGGTTTCGGTATTGGATGCAATATGCCTTCGTTGATTTCTTTAGGTATGTTTCCTGTTTTAGCTGTTTGGTTATATATTTCTGCTATGTGGTTAAAAACTTCTATAGGTGCATATTTTACCATTTCAGAGTATACTTGGTCACTTCCTGGGCTTTTATTATTTTTTAAGCATTTCGCTGCTTTGGCAACTTCATCACCTGTAAAGGGAGACTTCATTTCAATAGGTTTAATGTTTTCGTTTATAGGTTTTTCTTGTGATTTGTGATAGACGTTTTCAAAGAAATTGCTAATTATTTCTACCGATAGTAAATGGGAAGAATGCAAATACCTCGGTAGTAACTTGGACACAGAAAAAGACATTAAAAGAAGAAAATCACTAGCAGCTATGGCATATAACAAGCTGAAGCCGTCGCTAGAACACAAAACGATGTCTATAGACGTGAAATCCCGTTTGTTTGACGCATACATAGCAAGTATTTTCTTATATAACAGTGAACTCTGGGTACTAAACAAAAAATTACAAGAGAGTATAGATATATATCACAGGAAAATGTTGCGAAAGATGATAGATATTAAATTAACAGATAGAGTGTGTAACACGAAAATATACGAGATAACAAAACAAGAAGAATGGAGTAAAAGAATTAAACGAAGGAGACTAAAATGGTATGGACACATAATTAGATTACCGGATGATACCCCAATCAAACAAACAATGAAGGAAACTAACAGGAAAGTAAAACGACCCGTAGGAAGACCAATAAATAACTGGATGAATCAAATAAAGAAAGACTTACAAGGACTAGTAGACACTAACACAATAACAAACCATCCTGCCATAAACAGAAAAAAATGGAAACAAATTGTGGAAAGCTTAATGTCGGAAGACGGAAAACGTTAGCAACAAACAAATATGTTTATTTAAAATATTTGAGTTTGATATTTTATAATTGTATTATTATTATTATTATTGTCCTAATTGTCTAGCAATGAACAAAAGTAAATAAAAAACTAAATTAGACAGTAGGCGTAAATACTTTTTAAATTGTTGCAACGTATAAATTGATCTTATTCATATTGCTTTAGTTTATGCATGAATATTGCCTTTTCCACAAAACGGTAAAAATCGATTTTCATGTCGAGGATATAAACATACCGATTAACAATGCAATTTACATAATTCCTTTATACTTTTATGGAACTTATAATATATTGATTATGTGTACTGTAGGATTGGGTATATAATACCGACGCTTTATTATTTATGCATGCAATTTGTATGGTCATGCAGACATCATGATGTTCACGGGCCAGGTTGTTAAGTTTATATCTGTTTGGTATTTGGTGTTTTACAATTGTTTAATATCTGAAGCGGTTACCACTATCCAGCCATTGAATCTTAAAATATTTTCTGGCCAAAATGCTGTATTTGAGTGTATTACTGATCAGGTAGATCAAGCTATATGGCAATGGTTTAAAAATCTTAATGAATTAATAGCGAAGGAAAATGTATATGTCTCAGATGAATACGATATTACATTCAGTGGAATAACCAGTAAGTTAACAAATTATAATACTACTATTGCGGATAATCAAACGCAGTACCATTGCCATCGTGGTTCTTCGTCGTTACATGCCAGACTAACGGTTATCGGCAGATTGGACGCCATGTTTCCACAGTGTAAAACTAATATAACGTCAATGAACAATGATCACACTTTTTCGGTATTATGTAATGGAAATGGAGGCAACCCAAGACCAGAATTACAATGGTACAGAAATGGAGTCAAACTAAGAGAACAGATATATTTTTTTGAAGGTAACTCCACATACTATGACGTGTTAACACAAATATTGACTGCCGATGATGAGGAAGCAGTGTTTGTGTGTAAAGCCGATCGGATTGGCAGTCATGCCAAGCACAGTTAAGAGTTTCTCCATACGTCAACATAACTTATGCAACATTATTCTTTACCGCTGGAGATTTTCTGGAATTTAATTGTACAATGAGTCCATGGAAGATAATTGCTTACGTTTGGACAATAAACAAAAGGGCTTTGAATACGTCAGACTACAGCTTTAGTCTAAGAGATAACACAACACTGGTCATTAATAATTTACAATCGAGTGACGCTGATGCAGAAGTAAAATGTGAAGCCAAGACAGCATCTGGTCTAACAGGTAACGATTCGGTCACAATTTCACTAACAACTGATAGTAGTGAGTCAGATTTTCCTTTAATTGCTGTTTTAATAGTCGGAGGAGTACTTTTTATTGCTATTATTGTCCTATTAGTATGCTTAAGACGTTGGAAGACGTCTCCAACAGGTCAAAATTTACCTCATCCGAACGATGGAAAGGCAAATATTTATACCGTGTATGATCAAAATAAGCCTGATCTTGTTTTGCCACCTATTCCCAATATTAATTGTGATGAATCTAGGTTATGCGAAGATGTACCGGATTCTGAAACTTACGTAAATGTGGAGTCAGTTTCCATTAATGGAAGCTTTTGCAGTAATCATAGTTTTGATGAAGATGATGGAGAGAATATTTATGATGAAGTTGCGAATTGAATTAAATATGCAAGTAATTCCATCGATTAATAAAGGGTTACATCATTGGAACACATTGTGATACTCTATTCGCAAAACCAATAAAGATAAACAGTGGACAAATGGCATATTGTTGAAGAACAATATATTCAGAACTAATACAAATAATAAACGAATCTACATTGAAATTAACACACATAACACAAAAGTAGAAAGAAACCACTAAATCACGATCGTCGTGTGGGGACGATTTAAGTCTTTGTAATTTTTTATGAAAAAGGATATTATTATGACATTATCATATTATAGATAAGTTGATGTGTGATGCATTCTGAAAGTATTATGTATGTATATAAAGTGTTTGAATGTGTAATGTTTTATATTGTCTGGATAATACAGTAGGCATTCAATTCATAGATGCTTGTCTACTTAAGGTTGTTTGCATATCTAATAAATAATAAATGTATTACATTATGTAACAGTTTGAAATTTACTTAAAATTATATATATATATAAATTGCTGTTGATTATTCAGAAAATATATGCTTAAAATTTATTTCATGTACAATAATTTTCATTTAAATCCTTTCAGTGATAGTTATAGTACATCATTGTCATTGGTCAAAATTTAACAATGTTATTATTATAATGGATTCAAAATATTCATATTAAATGCTATATATGATTTGTATATTTTGCAGTGGTATTTTATGTAAATATATCATAAATAATGTATGACAGCATGATTTTAAGGTTATTGTAGATTGATTGTAAATGTTCGTCTGGTTTGTAATCACAAATGTTTATACGAAAAGCTTCTTTTATAGAAGAATCTTCTTGTCGGGAGAATATAAAACAAGTTTAATGTTCTCCCGACAACCTGAAAACTACGCCCGACGCTTTTTTAAAACAACATCTCAATTCAACTAAAACAGCACCGACATTTCGTCGTACGATGCTTTCTGAGTTGGTCTTAATACGAAACTGTCAAGAAGGTATTTACCATATCATTTCGTATTTTTACCATTAGTTTGATACAAAGAAATGTATACTGTGCATGCACGTGCAAAAGAGATTGATTCAATTGATACGCCCATATTTCATTCAGTATTAATTCACAACTTGTTGATATGTGAAATTTATGCACAAGAGTAAAGATATTTTATAGTTTCAAACTCAGAATGTCGTTGATGTTTTTGATCATGTGTCAACTAATTGATACAAACCCTGCATTTACACTTAAAAACTATATGAAATCTGAATCATAAGACTTTTGAAAATATAACTTTCTATAGGCCTAGTATAATTTTTTTTCGTTTCAGATTCATACGATATATAATGTATATTCATTATAAATTAACTGTACATATGATGACTAAATGATTAATTATGAGGAAATAGCATTCTGCTGCAGTGTCCGTTTTACAATGATTTTATAGTCGATAAATCTTCAATCTAATATTCATCATAAAAGATCCAATTTTGTTTTCATGTTTCATGAAATTGTCTCTAGCTAGTAGATTCATATTATCGTTAAACAAGTTGAATACAGGAAATCAATAAACGCCATTAGACAAAAATAAAATAAACACAAAGGGCAAAAGAATTGCATGCATTAGAATAAACATGTAAGCACCACCGATGCATAACGATGTAACGGTGTAAAAAAAGAAGTAAACATTTTAGTGCGGAGCGAGTGTAGGCCTACTACAGAATGCTGTTCAAGTACTACACAAAGACGGAAGGAAACAACTCAAATATTGGAAAAATAATTGCATAGATTTATGTTTATTACTGGATGTGTACTAGAAAGAAACCAACAACACGTTAAACTAAGAGTAAGCAACAGCAAAATGTGACCAAACAGAGCCCCTTAGTCCCTCTATACACTCAATGAAACTGTATCTGTCTAACTTACATGGCACTGTTTTTAACATTATCATAATCACATGGGCCTAGACTATCTCAAGTTGTGGAAACAGTAGTCGGGCATGTGAATATACACTAAAATATCCATATTGAATTCAGGAAGTTACTTTAAAAATAATATTATACTAATTATACGTCACTGAGTAAAGAATTCTTTCTTATGTAAACAAAAATACTATACACTGAGCATAAAAGATGTTCATGTTTTTTTTCAACTCTGTATGCATATTTATGAAAGAAAGGTGTATTTTACAACGTTTTAGATTCATAGATACGATATATAATGTATATTAATTATAGATCAACTGTATATGATGACTAATGATTATAATTAGGAGAAAACTGCAGCTATCGTATTTTCGAATAATATGTCATAGTATATAATCTTAAACACTGTCCGTTTTACAATGATTTTATTTTATTGGAACACGCCAATTGCCTAATTCATGCTCTAACTTGATCAAAACATCATTGACATTAAACTTTTTGAGATATTTGTTACACAAAATAGTGTACAGAAAGAAGAAGAAGAAGAAGAAGAAGGAAGAATAATAATAATAAAGATTTTATACAATAACAATAGGTGATCATTTTATTCTAAATGATCACCTAATTAGAGTATTTATCTTCTCAAATGTAATACTGCAGTATGGAAAATAATCTTAGTTTAGCGTTACATCCTAGAATTTAATCTAGCCCTCTGCACCTAATTGTTTAGTAATTTCTGGGGGCGTGGCCTACCGCCAATCAGTAATGATTAGACTTTTAGTGAGATCCAACTTACCCACTATACTGTGTTGTGAGAGCATGCATTGGGTTCGAATATCATTAGTAGCTTCTTATACTTGGCTCCGTAATTATATACACATAATATATTCCGATAATATAGTTTCTACTGTACATGTACAGAATACGCAAAGTTTCTTGAGTTAACAAACGACGGTAGTAAGTAAAACAAATACGTCCTGCTTGTTCGACGGTCGGTAGTTGAGAGAGAGAGACAAAGAATAAAAAAGGTTTGCATGCCATTCGTTACACGTGCTAACACATATGCAAATTGCCTCTACATCAGCTCCCCTCTAGATCGCAAATGAAATGTTAGCGAGCGATGAATAAAAAAAAAATGTTTCTAGTATAAAACTTCCAGCACAATAAAATAACAGAATTTCTTCAACCGCAATCATAATCTGCAAGCTTACGTGGCCAGTGTACATGTCGTCCGCTACGCGTTTGCCGTGGCGGAGGTGCGACTGGAATAGCACTTGCGGTTGAGGAAATTCTGTCGGGGTCAAAGATCAAAGATCACGTCGGGGTCACCACTTTAGTGAGATCCAACTTACCCACTATACTGTGTTGTGAGAGCATGCATTGGGTTCGAATATCATTAGTAGCTTCTTATACTTGGCTCCGTAATTATATACACATAATATATTCCGATAATATAGTTTCTACTGTACATGTACAGAATACGCAAAGTTTCTTGAGTTAACAAACAACGGTAGTAAGTAAAACAAATACGTCCTGCTTGTTCGACGGTCGGTAGTTGAGAGAGAGAGACAAAGAATAAAAAAGGTTTGCATGCCATTCGTTACACGTGCTAACACATATGCAAATTGCCTCTACAGACTAATGGAATGTTTAATTAAAGATTTTCACTTCCTTTTTTTAGCTAATACCGTTGTCTTACCGCAAGCGTTTTTTTAATATCATCAAAATGTTGTCATCGATTTTATTGCACATTAAACCAATTTATAAAATCGTGATTGTCATTTTTATTTTGCACGTCAGAAGATTCGAACCTGTGCCACACCCGATTAAAGGTATCATCTTACTATTCCAGAAGTGTTAGAATTATCAACACATTTCTATATCCGGATGCTTCTTATACCACAAATTTTGTTTTGCACGTCAGAGGATTCGAATCTGTGCCACACCCGATTAAAGGTATCATCCTACTATTCCAGAAGTGTTAGAATTATCAAAACATTTCTATATCCGGATGCTTCTTATACCATAAATTTTGTTTTGCACGTCAGAGGATTCGAATCTGTGCCACACCCGATTAAAGGTATCATCTTACTATTCCAGAAGTGTTAGAATTATCAAAACATTTCTATATCCGGATGCTTCTTATACCACAAATTTTGTTTTGCACGTCAGAGGATTCGAACCTGTGCCACTCCCGATTAAAATGTATCATTCTACCATTCCAGAAGTATTAATGATCAATACATTTCTATATCCGGATGCCTCTTATACCACACATTTTGTTTTGAATACATGAAAAGGAACGATATCTCAGCTACTCCCACTATTACGCCCATCACATTAATGAGTAATTGTTCAAACCAATCAAAAAATTCAGCACGAATCCAGAAAATACGAATTCCAGATACTGTAGTAAACAAACAAGAATTATTTTTTAGCGTTTCTTTATTCACTTGCTTCCGTTTAATAAATGAGACCAACCGCAGTGATGATTGACTTTATGAAAGTTTTTGCTTAGTCATTTTAAAAATCGATAATCGGTTAATCGGTGCGATAGCTGAACTGTGTTATATAATACCACGTGATTTGTCGAGAGTTTGTTATATAAAAGCGAGCTTTTTCATTAACCGCGTCAAATCAAAATCTCCAGATTACTTACTCGTGTACTGGCATTAGTACGCGACAACATGGAAGACTATGAAGTTGTTAATGAGAGCTTATATGATATTTACGATTCATCTAACTGTACGGCAAATGTAATTGATTATTCGACATACCAAAACATCGCTGCTATGGTGTTTGGAATTTTTGGTGTGGTTGGAAATGGAACTGTTGGACTTTTCATATTGTTTACAAGATCTCTGCGTCGAAAACTTTGTTACAAGCTGATATGCAACCTGGCGTTGGCTGATTTCATAGCATCCGCTTATATAATACCCGTACCAGATGTAAAATACCAACACAACGTGTTACATGAGTTCCTCTGCAGATTCCATGGATCCCAGTTTCTTCTATGGTCAAGTTTTGTTACGTCGGGAATATGCTTGCTGATGATAACGTTGGACCGGTACTGGGCGATTGTGCATCCACTACGGTACATAAGTATCTCTACATCTCACTCCAAGACTACGCTATGTTTGATAATACCATGGGTTTACGGCGCTGTGTTTCAAAGCTTTTGCTTCTACACAGTCAAAGTGGACGAGTGTGGTCATTGCGTTTTGGCAGATACCGATCGAGTATCAATGAGTATCATTGGATTCTGTACCTTTACGTTTACTTATCTTCTACCGTTGGTTTGCATATTTTGTCTTTACTACAGCATCATAAAGAACATGAAAGCAATGCAGAAGAACATGCATAACTTCAGTCAGAAGGGCGTGGCAAAGAATCTCTCCAAAACTCGTGACAAACTAGTAAAAGTATTTCTGTTTATTACGATTTTTTACGGCGTAACCTGGGCTCCTGATCAAATCATGTTCTTTGCTTATACTCTGGGAGCATCTGTGTATAAAGGAACGGTGTACAACGAACTCATAGTGTTATCAGCATACCTAAACAGCATCATGAACCCTTTCGTGTACGCATACAGTAACGACAGGTTCAGATCGGTGTTGTGCTTTTGTCGAAGTAAAAAGAAGCTTGGTGGAAACAAGTCTGAGAAGTTCTCAAGTACAAATATAACCAATGTAGAGTCATCGAGTAAAGTGCAACTGTCTGTCGTCAGGTCACCGTTGAGTAAAGCATCATCGCAGCTTTCTGTGGCAACCACGGTTTCAACGATCAGATGCTCACAGTCTTCTCTAAGCATCGATGACTGTGAAGTTCCTACTGAAAAACAAGCGTAAACAACCCGAATCGCATCAAGGAATGACTGAGCCCTTTGTCAGCAAGGCTTCGGTCAAAAATGAACTACAACTTTTATTTAAATTAGTTTGTCAGGTTTGATAACAAAAAAGGACACACACATTTCTTTAGGACATACGTACCTAGTATATTATGGCTTAGCTCAATTCATGTTTTTGCTAACTCAACCTACTGCAAAGTAGGCCTAAATACTGTGGCGAAAGAATATTGATCAATGTTCTGTTTTGTAAGGTCAGGGATGCATTTACGTGCAATAAATAGTCTGTCAGTATTGTTTCTGTATACAAAGTGCTGTAATGAACCATCTTCATCAATGTATTCTAATATATCGTATTGTCATTTACTTTGTAATGTGGAAAAATATGTTTTCACGTAATGTTCAAATTGTTACTACCACTTGTTCGCGTGTGGTATATGCGCGTGTGGCATATGCGCGCGTAGCATATGCGCGCGTAATGTTGTAATTCGTGGACAGCTCATTTTGTGATGAAATTTTAGGCACCGACAGTTTTATCTTTCTATCTCTTTTCAATTTTAACCTCCGGAGCTACACGCGGATATTCTGCGTGTTTCGATTTGTAATACCAGTTCTTAGATAGTTCTATCTATTAATGTATTATTTATAAAGATATAGAGATATAGTCTATTTAGTTCGTAATATTGACGTACAAGTCCTTTTAAAGCTTATTAATTGGACACATTTGCTTTCCATTCCTACGTGATCTCGTGTCCAATCATGGTTATTGTCAACTTGATAAACCAGGACAATGTGCGTACATTCCCTAGCTAAGCTTCACCGACGACTTAAGCATATGACTTAAATTTCCCTTCTATTATGGAGTACATCATCATTTACCGTATTTACTGGCTAATAATAGTATTTCCATAACGATTCATATCATTTTGTACGCATTTCAACTAATAACGTAACATAATTATTGAGAAAATGTAATGTGTGTGTGTTATGTAATATATTTTATATGCTGGTGTAGACTATTCTAGTCTAGTTGTCTGGAGAAAAGTAAATTTGTATTCATACATGTTTAGTTTGCATTAATGTATTATGTAAGTTAATATCTGACAATTTGTTTATCTAAACAATTCACTCTATAGACTTGAACCTTCATTTTAAACAAATTACTAGTACTACTGTAGTAATTAGGTAAGCGTAATGCTGTGAGAAAGCCCGCCAATTACGTCACACACATCGAAGCCCATACACACATGTTTAATGTCTTCTTCAACGATTTAACAATTATTTTTATTTACATACTCGAACCAAAGAAGATCGACCTTCCCTTCCCATTTCCCAGAGAATGTATTAATAATAACATATTGATGGATAGATGTGGCCTAATAAATCATTGTTTGATTTGAACTTTGTCGTTGATTTTTTATCATCCTAAAGCTCAGTCTACACTATCAAACTTTATTTGACAAAAAAGTATGATTAGATGTACCCAAATATGGAAGAGACATGCTTAAATTTGGTCGATAAGTTCACATGTTCACCTTGCAACCTCCTGGTTTCAAAGCTGGCCGGCTATAGCCATTATTGTTTATGTTTATTTTCGGATTGGACCACGCGTGTGAAGGTACGGTAGTTAAAATAAAAATTATACTGCAAATTAATAAATATCAAATTAATATATTGTGGGGAATAGTATTATAAAATTACATAGGGAGATCTGATGATAAGACATTTTGTTTAAAATCGAGTGAAATCCCGATAGCCGAGTTTTATTGAGTAAGCTGGCAGGAATAACTGTAGGCTATCTTTGTTCCGTTAGGACCGGGATGTCTGACCATGTTGCAAGCCGTCTAAAACGTCTTCCTTCTTGGGCCGAAACGGCCCACTGTTTCGCGGAAGTTAGTTTCAAAAGATGTTTAAATTAAATAATGTATGAATTATTAGGATGACATTTATTTGAATAAACGCCTCCCCAATAAAACATCACTTTGAATAATAATCGCCCCTAATCTCTTCCTGCGATAATTGTTTTAATAGCTGAAAACCGGTTGAGCAGCTCGAGTACAGCATCATAATGTTGAAGACAGGCCGATTTTCTTTTTAAAAAAATACTATTTTGATAGATTTAATATACGTTTATACAAAATGTATTGATTTGCGATGAATGGAACATTCCAATCTCTCAGTCTGCCAGTAAAATGATTTGGTAGTAGGTACATGTATGGGCCATTGGGGGATAAACTTAAAACCTTTAAGATATAGTATTGCAATACTTTGACAATGTTGTAACTTTTAATCGTATTAACCACTTTTGGACGCCATTTGAATCGCATCCCTCAACCCTAATGTTACATACAAAACACAAATTGGGTTTGTTTAAATGAGTCCAAATCAAAAATTTGGACTCATTTTGTGACAAGTTTCTGTTTTGAAAGTAATTCCCGGGGTGCTAATTTTTAGAGAAGCGAGATGGCCGCGTTTTTAAATTCGGTCGTTCACGAGATAGCTAAGTAAAGAGATGCATTGCACATGATTTAGACATAGGTTTGTAAAATATATAATATTTTCTACATAAGCTAGCGATAGTAACTACATTAGCTGTAAGGCAATTTTCGTTACTACATTAACTGTTTACCGTTCTACATTAGCTGGTTTTTATTTTTTATTTACTACATAAGCTGTTGGTCTTTATACATTAGCTGTAGGTTTTAGCGGTGGATTATTCTACATTAGCGGTTGAACCATAGCGTAATATTTATCAAGTTATTTTATTTTATTTTGCAAAACTGAATTCGACATGTGTGACGTATCTAAATTTTGTTTCTTGTTTATTTACTTTTGTAAATACCACTATTTTAGTTAAGTCACTCGAATGTATAACCAAATAATAATAAAATAAAAATAATAAGAGAAGGAATAAACAAATTAATTAGTGGGGTCTTTTAGTTAATCTCTTTGCAATATAGCTGTTAACATCATATTTTTCTCCGATTCATTTTACATGTGAGACAACTGAAAATTTGTCCAAAAAAATGTTCATTTTCATACTTGAAAACGTCAATAGAACTACAATTATGTTCGATACAATAACTTTATAATTTATTATGATACAGTAAATCTACAATTGTATTCATTATCTTGATATCCTACACAAAAAATATAATTAACAAGGCCAACAGCCATTAAGTCGCGTGCTACAATGCATAGTGATACCGGACCGACAGACAGACCGACAGACAGACCGACAGACAGACAGACCGACAGACAGACCGACCGACATAGTCAACTATAGAGTCGCGGCCACGCGACTAAAAAGGTTATTGAATATATGGACTGCATGTGCTGTTTTTTTTTTTTGTTGCTTAAGTAAGACAAATTGGCAAATTATTGTTGAAAAAGCAAAAACTTAATGTTTTTATATATCTCAGAGCAAACATAATTAATAAGTATATATTTCATATGCAAATGACAATAAATGAAAATAATTTTTCACTGATGAATGAATAAACTGTAAACTTGTCTTTGCTTTTCTACGCAACAGTTTTTATAAAGTATGTTATTATTTGATTCATTACATGTGAAAAAACCTTTGTCAAACCAGGCCATGTACATGGCTGCAGTCGCGTGCTCAAATTTGAGTTAATTTTACCGACCGACCAACCGACCGACCGACCGACCAACCGACCGACATAGTGAGATGTAGAGTTGGGGATGGCAAACAAGAAATGGAAGTTTAAACAAATTTTAAATAATTTTGTAAACATTTTGAAATAATAGCCTTCCTGTTTGATGATTGCGGATATTTCAATCAATAATTAGATCTATTCAGAAAGGAACCATAATAATAATATTCATAATAACACAAAAGTGACTTTCTAAATCAATAAGTACTCCGTGCAGTATTTTACAGTATTTCCCTATACAGCGATGGTGATCATTTAAAAGATAATAGTTTCAATCTTTTCTGCAGTCGAGGTTTTTGTTTGTCACTGCAACGTACAAAATAAATACAATACCATAACGGTAAAAAATTTCTCTAGGAGGCGGTATACAATTTTACCAATTTTAGCTACACAATAAATGCAGAATATAAACGACGTGTGTTTGAGCGGATACGTACATAGACCTTGTTATCAAGCCAGTATACAGTGAACATTAATCGGATCGAGTGAGTGTTTAAACCAAGAACCAGTTCTATCACAAGAATCTAACTACTACAGCAATTAAGGTCGATTTGGAAAGTAATCAACATCGCAAGAAACTACAAAGTTTATAATGGCTCATCCTCAACATTGTAAATTACTGTTCTCTAAGTGCCTGGTTATATTGTTTAGTATATCTTACTGTTGTTTTGCACAACCCTATATTTTTATAAAACATCCAGAATCGGTTTCCGTTGCGAAAGGACAAACAGCAACGCTGTCGTGTGAATGGACACCAGCATTGAATGGAACACATTCCTTTTTCTGGTCAGTATTCCCTCGTGGTGGTACGCCTAATCGAATTGAAAGATCAACATTAAAATACAATGTAACAAGTAAATCAACCTGCTCATATCTTTCTATTTTTAATGTTGATTCTGATGATGTAGGAAGATACAGGTGTGATATCTGGGACGGTGGTTCATTCAGTCTTTCTCGAGATGTTTATGTATTGCAAGACATAACATGCAGTGATAATGGTGAAATAGGAACAACGCTGACATGTACTTCTTCTTCAAATGACATATATTTACGTTGGTATAAAGAGGAACAATTGATTAATTCAAAAATACAACAAAATAATATTTTAGAATCAAGACCGTTGACTGCTGAAGACAATAGAGCCGTGTTTACTTGTATAGCCAGAGATCGATTACAAAATAAAGTTGTAGGAACTTGTGAAACTATTCCGTTTATGTCGATTCACCAATGCAGAAATTAAACAATCATCGCCAGGTCCACTTTAGGTTGGAGATAGCTTTAACCATCGAACGCATGATTTAACCCCACGAAGCTCAGGAAACTTAATCATGAGTATTATATTGAATAGGAATTGGATAACAACATTGGCAAGTGTAAAAGATCAATTTGCAATAGATAATTTGAAATATGCGTATCAATGGCTGTGATTTGTTACAATATTAATATTTTCCATTACAACAAGTTTAAATTACTTTATAATCTGTTGTTGTTGTATAATTAATTTTTCTTAATTGAAATTTTTAAACGTTTAATATAGAAAACATCTTCGATGTAAGATAAGAAATCTAAAATTAGTGAGCACCGTAATAGGCAATGAAATATTGTAAATTCAATAATTATTTCAATCCATTATGTATATACTCTATTGACAGTAGCTGAGTTACAGTTTTTTCAACATGGAAAAGAAACAGTGTCGTCAGCAAGTTTATGACCATTATTTCCGGTTTGGGTATCGTAGATATTATTTTAGATAATAATACCTATTCAATAACCGTATGAAATAAATATATATATACGGTACGAAATAGTATTGTTTTCTAATACGCATTCGACAATGAGAAACACACACAACGACCATACTTAATTCATATTAAACTTTTCCTGAGGGCGCGCTTAGTATTATTATTATTATTATTAGAATTGTTTCCGTTTTGTATCCTGTTTTTGCTTTTTGCATTGCAATATCAATGTGTTCTCTCCATTTATGGAGGCTTTTTGAATAAATTGAATTTAATTTAAAATACTTTCGTCAAAGTATATTATTAATTAATGCAGTCCTAACCTTCACGGACACATCACACATTTCTTGTCACATAAAGTTTGATTGTTTAGACAGTGCTTTATTCGTTTATACATTCTATCATAGTAAGTTACATAAAAACATAAAGAACAGATATACTTCTCAATGTATACTCGACCTCTAGCCGGTATATGTTCTTATTAGTTTTAGATTACAATATTGAAATTCATAACTGTAAGCTTTAATACTTTGGTAGCTGACATTTTGGAGATTAAAATGAGAGAAATTACAATGTATAGGGAAATTAAATTATCCAATTTAAATGAATACAAATATGTGGAGGCTAAAATCAGTCAGTTGTATGTGGGTGAAGAATAAAGTCTTCTTACTGCTGTCGACATCGTAAATTCATTCTGTAAAGTTTCAGGAATGATGTTAAATAAGCATAAATTGGAAAAGATAAGTTATGTTGAGTCAAGCACCCGATTAATATTCTAGGAACATATATAAATAAATCATTTTGTTTGACAAATCCAAAAGAAATTACTCACATTCTTTAGCTTTCGCCATCTTGGCTGATGGCTTGATCACAAGTCAAAAAACAAAATGATTTATTTATTACCTACAACAATCCTACAAAATGCGCTTATTC
This sequence comes from Antedon bifida, assembly GCF_963402885.1. Lineage (NCBI taxonomy): Eukaryota > Metazoa > Echinodermata > Crinoidea > Comatulida > Antedonidae > Antedon > Antedon bifida. Next base: position 19,245,141 of record NC_136232.1, read on the forward strand.
ACGGATATTAGGAACATATATGTTGGTTACGATTCATGTATTAAAAAGAACAGTGATGAAAAGTTACAGTACCAGCTCTCAAACATACTCTAACATCATGAAGCTTGAGAACCCTAACTTTTCATCTTAACGTGGCTATACTAAAACCGCTGGCGTAATTTGCGAAGCCAACTTATGCCGCGAACAGTGTCCCCAGTAATGTGATATAGTTGTCAGTTTGGTTCATTTGTTTGGAACAACGCAAACAAAATAAAAGAAATGTGACAATTTAGATGAAGGCGATATTAAAATGGAAACTTATCAAATGTTATATTACGAAACAATAAATCAAAGACACAATCAAACGAATTTGTAACTAAATGAGAAGAGAAAACCAAATAAAAGAATACTAACTGATAGAAAGGTGAATAAACTATTGATGAAATATGGAAAATCCGACGGAAACATAAAGCCACACAATAAATAAGATTATTTTGTATCGATGACCTAATATAACTGTGGTGGGACTAGTTACATTCCGATGTGGCTGATTAACTAATAGAATGACGTAATGCTTAAACGGCATAAATACGGAGGAATACTTGTACTCGGTGTCCATTGTCGGTACGGTGTTATACGTCATGCTATTGTAACAAGCCAGCGATGTTGTAAATAAAGTACGAATGAATTTAGCTGATTTTCGTATTTTCGGATTTCGTACTTATTATTGACAAACTTTATACAAGTTTCATTTATTGCTTCGTAAATTTTTGATAGGGAAATTAATTTAAACTGATCTAAAGATATAATTGTTTGGAACTCAATCGTCGCAAGAATCTAAGAAGTTTATAATGGCTCATCATCAAAATGTGATATTGCTGATTGTATCTTATAGCATATCTCACTGCTATTGTGCACTGTCCTACGTTTTTACTGAAAATCCACAATCGGTTATCGTTGCAGAGGGACAAACTGCGACATTATCGTGTGAATGGACGCCAGAATTGCATGGCAATCATGTCATTTACTGGTCAGCATTTCATGGTACAGAGTATCAAGGAATTAAAAGTTCAACTTTAAAACACAATTTGACAAATAAAGCATCATAAAACATCTTCATATCTTTCTATTTTTAATTTTACTTCCGATGATGTAGGAATATACAGGTGTGATATCTGGGACGGTGGTTCATTCAGTATTTCTCGAGCGCCTTATGTATGGCAAGAAATAACATGCAGTGATAATAGTGAAATAGGAACGACGCTGAAATGTTCTTATCCTTCCCATGATACATATTGATTTACTTTAGTATAAAGAATTAATTTTATCAAAACCACACGACAATGTTTTGGAATCAAGGGCATTGACTGTCCAAGACGATGGAGCTGTATTTACTTGCAAAGCCACTGTCATGCCATCACATAGACTGATAGGAACTTGTGAAACTACTCCGCTAGTACTGAGTATAGATGCAGAGATTGTACAATCACCACCAGGTACACTTTAGATTGGAGATAGCTTTAATCTTACCTGCTCAGGGAAAGATAATCCTGATTATTATGAATATGAATGGACATGGAATGGCAACCCAGTAGCATCATCGACGACTAAAATATTTGCAAATGAACTTCGTGTAAATAGTGTGTCAATTATTAATGCCAATAACAAAGTTACTTGTACTATTAATCGTAGTGGTCGCAACAGCAGTACAGCGTCACCACGGCAGACAATGACACACATGAGTTTGAATATGCCATATATCCGCACACCCCCACCACTGACAACGTCACTGCTTCAATATCATTGAAGTAGTCGATTGTTTGCAACATGGGCAAAATAAAACCAGAAAGTAATATAACGGATGTTACATTACCACAAACGAACATTTCAAACGTTAAATTGCGTGTCACAGGAATGCGAAAATAAATAATTATTATATTATCCGTATGATCAGAAAAGGGGAGTCGAAGTCAGTGTGAATAACTGCATGACGTCATCTCGGTGTATATGGGACATGGACCGCTTACTGATGATTCAAACGTGTAGGAAAATAAATAAGAAACTAAAGCAGTAAAGTCTATTAAACCAGTTAGCTCTACTAAACCAGTAACCTCTACTAAACCAGTAAACTCTACTCAAACAGTAAACTCTACTCATCCAGTAATCTCTACTAAACCAGTGTTATGAATTTCAATATTGTAATCTAAAACTAATAAGAACATATACCGGCTAGAGGTCGAGTATACATTGAGAAGTATATCTGTTCTTTATGTTTTTTATGTAACTTACTATGATATAATGTATAAACGAATAAAGCACTGTCTAAACAATCAAACTTTATGTGACAAGAAATGTGTGATGTGTCCGTGAACGTTAGGACTGCATTAATTACTAATATACTTTGACGAAAGTATTTTAAATTAAATTCAATTTATTCAAAAAGCCTCCATAAATGGAGAGAACACATTGATATTGCAATGCAAAAAGCAAAAACAAGATACAAAACGGAAACAATTCAATACTAAGCGCGCCCTCAGGAAAAGTTTAATATGAATTAATTATGGTCGTTGTGTGTGTTTCTCATTGTCGGATGCGTATTAGAAAACAATACTATTTCGTACCGTATATATATATTTATTTCATACGGTTATTGAATAGGTATTATTATCTAAAATAATATCTACGATACCCAAACCGGAAATAATGGTCATAGACTTGCTGACGACACTGTTTCTTTTCCATGTTGACAAAAACTGTAACTCAGCTACTGTCAATAGAGTATATACATAATGGATTGAAATAATTATTGAATTTACAATATTTCATTGCCTATTACGGTGCTCACTGATTTTAGATAGAAGATGTTTTCTATATTAAACGTTTAATAATTTCAATTAGGAAAAATTAATTATACAACAATAACAGATTATAAAGTGATTTCGACTTTGTTGTAATGGAAAATATTAATATTGTAACAAATCACAATTTACAATTTGTACTACTAAAACAGGGGTACGACTTGTTATTATCGACAAAGAAGCAAGCATATAGTGAATAAAATATGAAGCCATTTTAGTTCATCTCGTATCGTTTTACTTTATCGAACTCTACCTCCGTGTATCGAGCACGTATCTATCTACCTGAAATAATTACACTTATTTAATTTATGTGTATATACATTAGTATTAGCATAATACGGTTAATGATATAAAGCTACAAGAATGATCCCAGTATTGTTATACAGTTACACCAGTTCAAGTTATACACATAAGCCTACTGTTTTAAAAGACAATATTATCTGTGTTTTAATAATGTAGATTTTTGACGAGTTTTTTTTCTTTTCTTGTTCCATGTAGGACTTCATATCTTTATTTTTCCTAATGTCAGTAAATCTATTTCTCCTTTTACGACGAATACAATAATATTGTTGGTATTGTCACCATGTCAAGTACAATCAGTATTCTTGTACTGTATATCATAAGCAAACTTATCACTTTGATGAGGTAGATTCAGTCTTCATTGCGTCTAGCTTGCTTGAGTTTGGCTTTTACTGCAAATGTGCTCTGAAAGCTCATGCTATAACTGTTTTTGCGACCATTACGACTAGTGAGTAGTATGCCTACATTTAATTTTCCATTGATAAATTACCTATTGCAAATTGATCTTTTACACTTGTCAATGACTGGGTTGTTCCTCCATTTCCATTTAATATAATAATCAGGATTACCTTTCCCTGTGCTGGCAGGGTTAAATCATGAGTTCGATGGTTAAAGCTATCTGCAACCTGAAGTGTGCCTGGCTATGATTGTTCAATTTCTGCATTGATGAGTCCATATAAACGGAATAGTTTCACAAGTTGCTACAACTTTATGTTGGAATCGATCTTTGGCTCTACAAGTAAATAAATTGATTCAATCCTTTGTTCGCCTTTATACCACTGTAAATATACCGGAACGTCTTTTGAAGATGAACATATCAGTGTCGTTCCTATTTCTCCACTATTACTGCATGTTATTTCTTGCCCTGCAAAAGCCTCTCCAGGTAATATAATGATATACATTTATAATTGAGAAATCAACCTTTGTATTAGAATTCAATTGAGTTCACGAACTCGCCTCACATGTCCAGTACAGAGTTTGTCCAGATGTTTTAGAAGCCCATTTAGTTTATAATTGAACCCCTAAAGAAACACTTTGCTTAACCTTACGACCTTTCCCATCATTAAACCAGGAGAGATTGACACTATTTAAGTAAAGATTTGACAATGCTATCCATCACCAAATTACCTTAGAATGTAATCAATCACTTCTACCTAAACACCCCTGGATCAACTTAGGACCAATCATTAGATTCACAGACGACGTAATGACATATGCTAATGAACCGAAGCCAATAGCTGTCGTGTGAATGGACACCAGCATTGAATGGAACACATGTCTTTGAATGGTCAGTATACCCACGTGATGGTACGTATAAAAGAATTGAAATATCAACATTAAAATACAATGTAACAATTAAAGCAAACTACTCATATCTTTCCATTTTCAATGCTGATTCTGATGATGTAGGAATTTACAGGTGTGATATCTGGAAAAGTGATTCATACAGTATTTCTCGAGCGGTTTATGTATGGCAAGAAATAGCATGCAGTGATAATGGTGAAATAGGAACAACGCTGAAATGTTCTTCTTCTTCTTCTTCTTCTTCTTCAAAAGACATATCTTTAAGTTGGTATAAAGGCGAACAAGAGATTAAATCAAAATTGCATCCAAATAATATTTTAGAATCAAGAACGTTGACTGCTGAAGACAATAGAGCTGTATTTACTTGTAAAGCATGGAACTTGTGAAACTACTCCGTTTCTGTCGATTCACCAATGCAGAAATTGAACAATCACCGCCAGGTCCACTTCAGATCAGATAGTTTTAACCATGAAGAGGCCTACTAACGTAAAAGTGTATGTGTTAACAATGATGTTAATGTAAGACTTATTTGTGATTCGGCAACATCGTAGACAATATTTATGAATATATAGATGCTCTTACTGTAATGATACTGGTAATGTTTTTATTTTGTTCAGGATTAAACATTATAATTCACGGTCGAATAGACCGCGGAGTTTTCAATTCATTACGCACACGGTATCGTGTACAAAGTTACGAGCAAATGTATAATTACAACGCTAACAACTGAACTTGACACTTTCTATAGCATTTATTGTTCCTGTTTAAAAGAACATTTACTACAAAACAAATAACATTTTTGTTTAATCAAGGTCTTTATATATTGCCGGTGAAATTGTATATAACCATACTTGGATTAATCCTTTTTTTTAAATTATTTTATAACTGTTATTAAACTCATATTTTACATCTGTAAACTTACATATTTATATCGTAAGGTTAAATTTGTTTAATTTTAAAACAATATTTGTTTTTGTTTGAATCATCATTACGAACATTTCATCACAGCATATATTTATGTAAAAGTCAAAATTAAATCCCATGAAGATCTATCTATCTTAAGTGAAGACTTCGTATGACATACACGAATACTGATTGCAACCAGTTCAACAACAATTACATTCGTGCGAAGGAGAAACAGAAACTAATCTAAAAAAATCAACAACTCGTCAAAAATCATCAACTCACCAACAATCATCAACTCGCCAACAATCAACAACAATATAATATAAAACGCAGAAAAAGTAAATTTGTATTTTAGCATAATGTAACTTGCTGGTGTAAATAAATGGTGTCCTTCTTGACCCTTGGCAATCCCACAATTCAAGAACCATGTCAGGGGTCAAACAATAATGTTTATCCCTAGTGAAAGTGTATATAACCTAACTGTGTACTATAATCAAACATTTTCATACAAAATGGCCAGAAATACAACTTTTGACCTTTGACCTTGTTTTCACATGAGGGTCATATCTCGGTAACCCTTGGTCATAAAGATTCTATTTTTGTCTATTTTTGTTCAGAATATCCATATTTATATAAGCTTTAATGAAACATATTTTTGAAATTTGGCGGGAAATATCACTTTTGACCTTTAACATTATTGCACGACGATTTTCACAATAATTTATACTATTTTTATATTCGTTCTATATCTTGACAACCAGTGGTCATAGAGGTTTGATTTTGGTCTTATATTGTTTAAAATATGCACTTTCCTATGTAAGCACTCTCCAGTAATTTTGTATCGGCTCTTGACTGCTATCATATGGCTTTAACTGCTTTGGTCAACCTGAGTCGTCAACCTTCTATTGTTGTGCACAGACAGCAGCGCAAGCTTAAGAAAATCAATCACGTTGAGTTCTGTGATGATATTCGTTCATTATCACTGTTACTCAATCCTTCTGACTGCCTAAACACCCTAGTCCAACAATACAATTCTCTTCTTGGAAATCTTCTTGGAAATCTTCTTGACAAACATGCGCCTGTGGTTGACCGTAAAATCACTTTACGTCCCCATGCCCCATGGTACTACGACCAACTTCGGAGTGAGAAACGTCTAAAGCGTATTGCAGAGAGAAAGTGGAAGAAGTCAAATAGCAGTACTGATAAACAGTCTTATCATCGTTCCTGTCGTGACTACTCATTACACCTTACTGAAGCAAAGAAACAGTATCACACTACTCGTTTTCAGAAATGCGATCAGCGTAACCTTTTTCATCTCGTCAACGAACTTACAGATCCAGGTGATGGTTTTGCCTTCATATGCTGAACCAGATGCCCTCACTGAAGAGTTTGCTGATTTTTGGTCAACGACCATATCTTTGTCAGTTCAAGTGTCGATTTACCTCCGGAACCTGCAGTGCACACGATCATGTGACCTTGATCCTCTTCCTACATCCTTGCTGAAAACCCACATAAATGAGCTCATAATGTGTATAACATCCATTATAAAAACCTCATTTTCAACAGGTAAATTGCCATCACACTTAAAGCACGCCATCATCACTCATATAATTAAAAAACCTAAGCTGGATCACAATATACTTCTAACTACCGGCCGATCTTAAACATTTCCTTTCTTTCCAAGGTGCTTGAAAGAATTGCAAGCATACAGCTTCAGAATTACCTTGCAGAGAATAAACTTATCGGAAACTGCTGGAATACTGTATACAGGGCCAACCACAGTACTGAAACAGCACTAGTCCATGTGCACAATGATTTGATTAGGGCCATTGATACTGGTCACGAAGTTCTTTTAGTTCTATTGGAATTCTGCTGCTTTTGATACTGTCAACCATTCTCTTCTACTTCATCGTCTCAAATCAATGTATGGTATCTCTGGCAAGGTCCTCACTTGGATTGAGTCGTTTAGTTTCTCGCACATATGCCATTAAAGTGCGTTCCATTTCATCATCACGTAGTTTGTCATGCGGCGTTCCTCAAGGATCCGTTATTGGACCCCTTCTTTTTATCTTATACACCACTCCACTAGAATCATTAATAAATGCACATGGTCTAAACTGCATACTCTATGCTGACGATACACAGCAGCTGTATTTGGATTTTTCACCCTGTAATCTTCATAATACAATGTCTAAAATCTCTGCATGTTTGAAAGACATACACACATGGTCATTCAATCATCTGCAACTTAACATACAGAAGACAGAGCTTATTCATATTACATCACGATTCCGAAAATCTCTGCCATTGCAACCATCTTCTGTATAGAACTTAAACCATCCCCAAAAGTTCGAAATCTTGGGGTTTACATGGATTCCCACTTGCGGATGGATGCTAACATGTCATTCTGCTATGGTTGGAATTAGGAAGATTGGTCAAATTCGTAGGTTTCTGGATAGGGAAACAACTACACGACTTATGCATGCTTTATATCATCACGTCTGGACCACTGTAACAGTATTCATGTCGCACTGCCCAAGACTCTGCTTAGGAAGTTACAGATGTTACAAAATAGTGCTGCTCGTCTAGTGTGTCAAACTAAGCATAGAGACCACATAACACCTATCTTGCATGAACTGCACTGGCTTCCGGTAAAGGAGCGTGTCAACTTCAAGATATTGCTACTCACATATAAATCTCTTCATGCCCTTGCACCGAGGTACATCGACAATGTTCTCACTCCACAATCATTATGTCGCAATCTTCGTTCCAATTCTCAGAATCGTCTTGTTCCTGCTAAAGTGAAGACCATCTCATATGGTCACCGTGCATTATCTTATGCAGCTCCTATGCTTTGGAATTCTCTTCCAAACTACATTAAAGATGCACAGTCGGTGGCTCTTTTTAAGAGGCTTCTTAAGACTTATTTGTTTAATAAAGCATATTAATCCCCTTTTTTTCCTTTACCATGCCACCTAGATTGTTTTAGATCTAATTTAGTAGGGCAGGAGGAGCCTGAGTCCAGGATGACCGAGACACAACTGGTGCTGACCGGGGTTCAATTAGACCGATCTCTGGTTAGCGATGAAGGTGTATCCCCTTACTATATCAGAAAATGTGAGTTTTGAATAGTGACTTAAAGGTGCTCAATAATGATGTTTGTTTAATGTTCAAAGGTAGGTGGTTCCAGAACCTAGGTCCAGTAATACTGAAAGTCCGATCTTCCCAACTATGTTTGCGCCTCGGAATATCCAGTAGCACCTGATTACTAGATCTTGGTTCTCGCTTTCTCTCCTTGATTGTCAATATTCTGAGAGGTATTGGAGAGCGCAACTATTCAGGCATCTGAACACCAGCAGCAGGATCTTAAATTGAACGCAACTCCACTCCAAATATGATCGCCTCGGTCTTTTCATCATTAAGCTTGAGGAAGTTTAAGCCCATCCATGTCCTACTCTCAGCAGTGCAGGCTTCTAAACGTTTTACGGCGGTCAGAATCTCAGTCTGACGAGGCCTGACAGAAACATAAATTTGTATATCATGAAGTTGGCCAGGAATATTGTCCTCTATACATTTGACCCTAGAGGGTTAAATGAACCCACGTCCTCTTATTTGGAAATTTCCTGATGTTTAAAAGAAGCATGTGGTCAGCCTAGGTCCGTTTTACACTGGTATGAACCATGGGAATGGTGACAGGACAGTGTTCAATGGGTTTTAAATGAGTAATTTATGTACACCTTCATATACATAGTTTTATTTTGAAAACAGAAAAATTCTTACTATATAAGAATTTTGTGAAAATTGAGGTCCTTACTCCTGAGGATGATCAAAGCATATTGATCGAAACGTCAAGAAACTCAACAGTTCTTTTCAGAACTAATATACGTGGTGTACCGCAAACTTTATATTAAAATTGAGGTCAAGGATTAAATGTGACAATACTAAAATTTATGACCATTTCTTGAAATAAATATTCATTAGAGTGGATAGAAACATGTATGATTTTAACAATTTAAGATAAAAATAAATTCTTTATAACCAAGGGTTACCGAGATATGACCCTCAGGTGAAAACAAGGTCAAAGATCAAAAGTTGTATTTCTGGCCATTTTGTATGAAAATGTTTTATTATAGTACATAGGAAAGTGCATATTCTGAACAATATAAGATCAAAATCAAACCTATATGACCACTGGTTGTCAAGATATAGAGCGAATACAAAAACAGTCTAAATTATTGTGAAAATCGTCATGCAATAATGTCAAAGGTCAAAATTGATATTTCCTGCCAAATTTCAAAAATATGTTTCATTAAAGCTTATATAAATATGGATATTTTGAACAATTTATGACAAAAATAAAATCTTTATGACCAGGGGTTACCGAGATATGACCCTTGTGTAAAAACAAGGTCAAAGGTCAAAAGTGGCATTTCCGGCCATTTTGAACGAAAACTTTTCATTATAGTACATAGAAATGTGCATATTCTGAACAATTTAAGACCAAAATCAGACCTCTATGATCACTATATTTAGGATTTTGATAAATCCAAGATGGCCACCAAAATGGCCCCCAAAAAACCCCATGGGACAATATTTCCTCTTGGGAACATCAAAAAATGTTAATTATATATATTCAGGATTACAAAAATGTACATTAAAAAAATACATCATGGGGGTGCACGGTAACCCCTCCTTCCTACTAGACTAATTCGTTTGTAGCTTTTATTTAAAAAAACTTACATACTTTTATATCGTAAGGTTAAAGATGTTTTTAACATAACTTTAAAATATTTTTGATAACATATTTGTTTAATTTAAATTAACAGTTTAACATCTGTTTACACGTATTAATATAGTTCCTTGACATTTTTTTCTGGTAAATCATCATTTCTTATCATTAATCGTATCATGCTAATACTAATGTATATACAAATATAATGAAATAAGTGTAATTATTTCAGGTCATAGATAGAGACGTTCTCGAAACACGGAGTTAAAGTTCGGTAAAGTAAAACGGTACGAGATGAACCAAGATGGCTTCATATTTTATTCATTACATGCTTGCTTCTTTGTTGATAATAACAAGTCATACCCCTGTTTTACTAGTACAAATTGTAAATTGTGATTTGTTACAATATTAATATTTTCCATTACAGCAAAGTTGAAATTACTTTATAATCTGTTGTGTTTGTATAATATATTTGTCCTAATTGAAATATTTAAAGGTTTATGGAAAACATCTTCAATGTAAGATAATAAATCCAGTGAGTGCGCCGTAATAGGGAATGGAATTATTGTAAATATTATAATATAATTAGCTAAATGTATATAGGCCTACTGTACTCTATTAACAGTACAGTAGTTGATTTACGACTTCAACAAGGAAAAGGCCAGTGATGTAAGCAAGTTCAGTCACTCAGACAGACATTCACAAGCAATCAATAATTAAAACTGTTTAAAAACATAAACATTATACGGTAATTGAACTTTATTCTGCTCATCATATTTACTTTATTTTTTTCAAACTTTTATCTACTGGTATTATATTCATTTTTATTTTATTTCATTATATTTTTAATTAATTTATTGACTTATTTTTTATTTATTTTTTATAATATTATCTATTTTTAATTAATTTGTAAAGGAAATCCCGTCACAAGATTCACATCTTTCTTGGACCTGCCTTCATTTATTTTCTAAATTATCTTTTGCCATTACTGTTTTTGTTACTTGTTGTTATTTGGACGTTAATAAATGTTCTTTGAATTAAATTGAATTATAGTACGAAATAATACCGTATTGTTTTTCTAATATGTATCTAACAGTGAGAAACACAAATTAACTAATAATCATCAATATCCATATTTTTTTTACCTTATCATTTCTGTATACTATTTTGTATTGTTTTGCTATGGTGGAAAATAAATGTCTTTTGAAATGAAATGAAATTCACTCTGGGCGGTATTCTAATCTGATTAAAATATGCACTCGTACCCCATGCCGGCGGCAAGAACCTGACTAAAACATGCATAGCCTTAAAGTTGATTTTCCGAACATTTTTTTTGTAATGCAAGGTCTATTGTGAACCGTATTGATGAACTCCAGTCACTGCTTAATATTAACTCGTCTGATATTGCTGTTCTTACTGAAAATTGGCAAACAAAGCAAATAAGTAACGACTCGATTTCTGTTGAGAATTACCAAATTTATACTTACCACCGAGCCCATAAACGTGGAGGAGGTGTTGCGGTATACGTTAAGGATACATTATATTCCAGGATCATTGACACTCTTCCAAATACCAAGTGCTTTTTATAGTATCTTAGATGTAAAATCTTTAAAAAAAGAAATCATTTAGACATCACTCAAGCGACAAGCCCTGGTGAAAGACCTTATTTTAAAACGACAAAAATGTTTTGCTAATGAGGGAAAGTCTGAATCAATGGAAACTCTATCAAAACCGTGTCCAACTTGAAATTAAGCGTGCAAAGTCTAACTTCTATAACGAAAGACTCAAGTCAACAAACCCAGTGAAATGGCATCACGGTATCCAGCTTATGGGTAATAAACTAAAAACCCCACCTATTATTCAAATACCCAACATTGCCCCTAACAATGATCAATGTTTCTTTCTCCGAAGTCTCGGAAAGTAAGACTCTTTCGTGCGTCAAAGTCTCCCAAGTTTCTTACCAGCTGAAAATCCACCCCAACTGGAGGAATGGGAAATGTTCTACCACCTAAAAAAAGTTAAAGTTTTAAAATCTGCTGGACTTGATAATGTGCCCAACAAGATTATCAAAATGTTTGCATGTGAATTTAGTTTCCCATTAACAAACATTGTAAATGCTTCCTTTAGGCAATCGTGTGTACCTCGGTAATGGAAAGACGCCGTAGTATGTCCTATTCCAAAGTACCCGATTAAACACGATAAACTAAGACCAGTTTCTTTGACTTCACAATTTGCCAAAGTAGCTGAAGGAATTATATACAACCTCTTGTTAAACGATATTGGACCGAATATGGACACTAGCCAGTATGGGTTTATGAAAGGATGCTCTACATCACATTATCTGATCTGACATGCTCAACCTTCTCTATAAAGGAACTGACAAGCCGCGCAAAACGGGACGCTTGGTTATAACTGCATTAAATTGGTTTGCTAGTTACCATCATGAACGTGTAAATAGAGTATGTGTCCTAGGTGAATACTCGCAGAATCATGTTTGATATGATGTACCTCAAGGGTCCATCGTAGGTCCATCTATCTTTACTATGTATGCGCAACCTGTTGCAGATATTATTAGGCGATTTGAAGTAGCGTATCACATGCTGATGACACACAGCTTTACGTTAGCTTTGATTCAAAGTCGGAGAAGGATATTTCCGCTGCTAAGTTTAAACTTACCGAATGCATTACTGAAATACGTTCGTGGATGATGATCAACAAACTAAAGCTAAATGATTAAAAAACTGAGTTTTTCTTGATTTCATCTAATAGGCATGTTATAGCTATATCCCAACTTGATTTGAAAATCGGTGAATCTATAATCACCCCATCCAGTAAGATTAAAAATCTTGGTATCATGCTTGATAACCAACTTTCTATGAAAAATCATGTTAGTACATTGCGTAGAGAGTAAACTTCCATCTTCGTAATTTGAGTAGGATGCGGTGTTTCATAGACCGCTCTACATGTACACATGCGGTAAGATCTTTAATTCTTTCCCAACTGGACTATGGCAACTCTTTACTCGGTGGATTGGCTGTTTCAGACGTCCGACGTTTGCAAACACTGCAAAATAGCGATATTTTTCAAGCTAGCAAGCGCACCACTGCGTCTCCTCTCATTGGGGAGCTGCATTGGTTGCCTGTCCAGCAGAGGATTGAATTCAAGATCTTTGTGCATGTGTACAACTGTCTGTATGGCTCAGCACCTGGTTATTTACAGGACCTTAAACAAACACCATTCTGGTCGGCAAGGACTTTGATCTCCCCAAGACCATACCCGATAAGTGTTTTTCTGTCATCGGTCCTAGATTGTGGAATAACTTACCATCTTATATTCGTGAGGCCCCAAATGTGCAATATTTCAAGAAAATGTTAAAAACCTATCTCTTTCCTAAATAATGTTAATGAAATTACGGTAACTTTTTGTATAGGCCCTCATAGTTTTTATATATATATATTTTTATATTTTCATTCCATTTTCTATATTTGTTTGTGTAAGTATTAGTTGAGTATATAGTATTATCAATTGTACAGCGCTTTGGTCACTTGGAAAAGCGCTATATAAATCCAAATTAAATAAATAAATAACAGATTTCGATAAAGCATTTGATGGCGTTGACCATACAGTTGCAGCAAGTAATATCATTGCACTTGGCGCCAAATCCTGGATTGTTGATTGGATATGTAACTTTTTCTCTGGATGGCGCCAAAGAGTCAAAAACCAATCGACTTTGTTAGACTGGGAAACCTTATCTTGTGGTGTGCTACAATGTACTAAGCTTGGAGAAATTGTGTTCCGTGCCCCCATCATCGATGCTGTGAAAGAAGCAATCTGTAAAAAGTGGAAGTTTGTTGATGATCTTTCACTGGGCGAGGTAGTTTAATCTAACTCTAATGCCACGTCTACTCTACAACATGATGTTGATGATTTAGTCTAATGGGCAACCATGAACAAATTTTAATTGAACCCATCAAAATGCAAACAACTTAAATTTAGTTTCATGAAGTCGCCACCCTATATGACACCTATCAACATAAATGGCCGTGAATTAGAAACAGTTAACTATGCAAAAATGCTTGGTGTTTTCATCCAGGATGATTTAAAATTTGATGTCCAGGTTGACCATATCCTTAGTAATGGAGGAAGACGTCTACACATGTCTAGCCTCTTAAAACAGTTTGGAATTCCTTTTGAAGACCTTGCCCAAGTTTACACCACATATGTTTAATTCAGTAAAACTAAAGAAATTTTGTGAAAATAAATAAATTAAACATAATATGTGAATATGTACAAATAAATATAATATTACTGTCAATCACTTAATAACTCCATAATTTTCACTTTTTCTAATTATAATAGTTTGAACATTTGTTGTTCATGTTTAAGGAAGCAAATCCATTAAATCATTTAAAAAGGGCAACAAGAATTCAGGAAAGCGACAAATTTTAATGGAAAAGGTGTTTAATGCTTTCTTTATAATGTTATGGTATTTGTTTGTTTCAAGCTAAAAAAAATGTGTTTGTTTGCCCTCCATGCTGAAAAAATTGCTAGGTAGGGGCGGGTGGAAACATTTTGTTTCTATGTTTTGTTTTTATTATGTTACCGACATTTTTTCTGTGTTTCAATCTGATTTATTACGCTTTTTCACGAACGAGGTATTCCCGCGTATACGCATGCGCAACAGTGTGTCATAGATAAAAATGAAACTACGCATGCTTTATACACGCGTAAACAGTTTAATTTGCGGGAAAATCATTTTGTGCGCATTCCTTTTCGCGACTACGTTGTACGTTTTTGCGGTCGTCTGTTTTATCGAATAAGTTTGGTTGTCCTTCTCTGTGAATACGTTGTACGTTTTTGTGAATGTCTTTTTGTTGTCCGTTTCTGCGAGTACGGTGTCCTTTTCTGCGAGTACGTTGTCGTTTTCTGCGAGTACGTTGTAAATTTCTGCAAGTACGTTGTACATTTCTGCGAGTATGTTGTACGTTTCTGCAAGTAAATTGAACTTTTCTATGAATACATTGTATGTTTGTAATCATGTAGGCCTATTTTTGGCTGTGAATGCCATCCATACACAAAGTAACTAAGATTGTCATCGCTTATAAAAAAAACAAGTTGGGAAAGTGCTGGCGGTTACTGAATTCAAATGTTGACATATTACACACTTTTCGGATGGCAAACAAGAATTGAAAGTTTAAAAAAAATTAAAAATCAAGTTTTTAAAATAGTAGATTATTGCGGTCATTTTAGAGTCAATAATACTTAATAGATCAAATCAGAAAAGAAACACAATGATACAAAAGTGACTCCACGGAATGTTTATTTACAGCAATGATTTTGACAAAATTTGGTTTGAATCTTTTTGCAATCAATCTAGCTTTGTTTTTGTGTCACTCAACCACTTACAAAATAAAGATTGTAATGCCAAACGTTTTAATATTACTCTAGGGGGTGGTATACAAATGTTACCGATTACACGATAAAAGCAGCATATAAACGACGTGTGTAGAGCAGATACGTACATAGAGCCTGTTATCAAGTTAGCATACAGTGCACAATAATCGGATCGAGTGAGTGTTTAAACCAAGAACCAGTTCTATCACAACAATCTACTACAGCAATTAAAGTCGATTTGGAAAGTAATCAACATCGCAAGAAACTACAAAGTTTATAATGGCTCGTCATCAACATTGTAAATTACTGTTTTTTAAGTGCCTGGTTATATTGTATAGCATATCTTGCTGCTGTTGTGCACAATCCTATACCTTTACAGAATATCATCCACGATCGGTTTTCACTGCAAAAGGACAAACAGTAACGTTGTCGTGTGAATGGACACCATCATTGAAGGAAAAACATAATTTTGCATGGTCAGCATTCCCTATTGATGGTAGGCGTACTCATCATGAGATTGCAAGTTCAACATTAAAATACAACCTAACAAATGAAGCAACATCTTCATATCTTTCTATTTTAAATTTTGATTCTAATGATGTAGGAATATACAGATGTGATATCTCAGAAGGTGGTGCTTCTTACAGTATGTCTGGAGAGGCTTATGTAGTGCAAGAAATAATATGCAGTGATAGTGGTGAAATTGGAACAACGCTGATATGTTCTTCTCCAGATGTCATACCGTTATATTTCCAGTGGTATAAAGGCGAACAAAGGATTGAATCAAGACGACATACAAATAATAAAATATTAAAATCAAGACCGTTGACTGCTGAAGACAATAGAGCTGTGTTTACTTGTAAAGCCCAGATTAAAGGAATTACGGGAACTTGTAAAACTATTCCGTTTATATCGACTCATCAATGCATAAATTGAACAATCACAGCCAGGTCCACTTCAGGTTGAAGATAGCTTTAACCATCGAACTCATGATTTAACCCTGCCAACACAGGAAAAGGTAATCCTGATTATTATATTAAATGGAAATGGAGTAACAACCCAGTCATTGACAAATGTAAAAGATCAATTTGCAATAGGTAATTTGAAGGATGCGTATCAATGGCAAATTAAATGTAGGCCTACTACTCACTAGTCGTAGTGGTCGCAAAAACAGTTATAGCATGAACTTTCAGAGCACATTTGCAGTAAAAATCAAACAAACAATGAAGACTAGATCTACCTCATCAAAAGTGATAAGTTTGCGTATGATATACAGTACAAGAATACTGATTGTAATTGACATGGCGACAATACCAACAATATTATTGTATTCATAGGCCTACGTAAAAGGAGAAATAGATTTAATAACATTAAGAAGAATAAAGATACTGAAACAGTAGGCCTATGTGTATAATTTGATGGTGTAATTGTATATAACCATACTGGGAATAATCTTGTCTTAAATTATTTTGTAGCTTTATATCATTAATCGTATTTAATGCTAAAACTAATGTATATACACATATAATTAAATAAGTGTAATTATTTCAGGTCATAGATAGTTCGATAAAGTAAAACGATACGAAATGAACTAAGATGGCTTCATATTTTATTCACTACATGCTTGCTTCTTTGTCGATAATAACAAGACGTACCCCTGTTTTACTAGTACAAATTGTAAATTGTGATTTGTTACAATATTAATATTTTCCATTACAAGTTTAAATTACTTTATAATCTGTTGTTGTTGTATAATTAATTTTTCTTAATTGAAATTATTGAACGTTTAATATAGAAAACATCTTCGATGTAAAATAATAAATCTAAAATTAGTGAGCACCGTAATATGCAATGAAATATTGTAAATTCAATACTCTATTGACAGTAGCTGAGTTACAGTTTTTTCAACATGGAAAAGAAATAATAATACCTATTTAATAACCGTATGAAATATATATATATAATGTTCTTTGCCTCTTGTGTTTATATATATAAAAGTATCTCTTCGGAGATCCCGCCTCGTGAATAAAAATACTGAAAGGTGAGGGCGTATCAATTTGATCTCTGTTGCGCGTGCGTACAACTGAGGACTAGTGCTGTTCCGCCGTACCACGCCGAGAATGTTAAAGAGTCGTTATCCAATCGAGTTCGAACAATACCATGAAAGCCCCTGTGGTCTAATGGTTAGGACATCTGCATATCAAGCAGGCGGTCCGAGTTCGAGTCTCGGTTGGGGCGACTTTTTCTCATTCTCACAGATTTCCTCATCTTTATCGTTTCAAATTATATATATATACGATACGAAATAGTATTGTTTTCGAATACGCATCCGACAATGAGAAACACACACAACGACCATAATTAATTCATATTAACCTTTTCCTGAGGGCGCGCTTAGTATTGAATTGTTTTTGTTTTGTTTTGTATCTTGTTTTTGCTTTTTGCATTGCAATATGAATGTGTTCTCTCCATTTATGGAGGCTTTTTGAATAAATTGAATTTAATTGAAAATACCTTCGTCAAAGTATATTAGTAATTAATGCAGTCTTAAGGTTCAGTATTTTTGTATCTAAAGCTCTGTCTACACTATCAAACTAGTTTGACAAAAACAGTGTGATATTCCCAAAACATCATCATATCCATATATGGACACATCACACATTTCTTGTCACATACAGTTTGATTGTTTAGACAGAGCTTTATTCGTTGCTACAATCTATCAGAGTAAGTTACATAAAAAAACAGATATACTTAAATGTATACTCGACCTTTAGCCGGTATATGTTTTTATTAGTTTTACATTACAATATGGAAATTCATAACTGTAAGCGTTAATACTTTGGTAGCTGAAATTTTGGAGATTAAAATGAGAGAAATCACAATGTATAGGGAAATTAAATTACCCAATGTAAATGAATACAAATATGTGGAGGCTAAAATCAGTCAGTTGTATGTGGGTGAAGAATAAAGTCTTCTTACTGCTGTCGACATCGTAAATTAATTCTGTAAAATTTCAGGAATGATGTTAAATAAGCAAAAATAAAGTAAAACAAAGTGGAAAAGATAAGGTATGTTGATTCAAGCACCCGATTAATATTCTAGGAAAATATAGGCCTATGTTGGTTACAATTCATGTATTAAAAAGAAAAGTTACAGTACCAGCTCTCAAACATACTCTAACATCATGAAGCTTGGGAACCCTATACTAAAACCGCTGGCGTAATTTGCGAAGCCAACTTATGCCGCGAGCAGTGTTAATGTCCCCAGTAATGTGATATAGTTTGGTTCATTTGTTTGGAACAACGCGAACAAAATAAAAGAAATGTGACAATTTAGATGAAGGCGATATTAAAATGGAAACTTATCAAATGTTATATTACGAAACAATAAATCAAAGACACAATCAAACGAATTTGTAACTAAATGAGAAGAGAAAACCAAATAAAAGAATACTAACTGATAGAAAGGTGAATAAACGTAAAGCCACACAATAAATAAGATTATTTTGTATCGATGACCTAATATAACTGTGGTGGGACTAGTTACATTCCCATGTGGCTGATTAACTAATAGAATGACGTAATGCTTAAACGGCATAAATACGGAGGAATACTTGTACTCGGTGTCCATTGTCGGTACGGTGCTATACGTCATGCTATTGTAACAAGCCAGCGATGTTGCAAATAAAGTACGAATGAATTTAGCTGATTTTCGTATTTTCGTATTTCGTACTTATTATTGACAAACTGTATACAAGTTTCATTTATTGCTTCGTAAATTTTTGATAGGGAAATTAATTTAAACTGATCTAAATTCTAATCTAATTGTTTGTCGTCGCAAGAATCTAAGAAGTTTATAATGGCTCATCATCAAAATGTGATATTGCTGATTGTATCTTATAGCATATCTCACTGCTGTTGTGCACAGTCCTACGTTTTTACTGAAAATCCACAATCGGTTATCGTTGCAGAGGGACAAACTGCGACATTATCGTGTGAATGGACGCCAGAATTGCATGGCAATCATGTCATTTACTGGTCAGCATTTCATGGTACAGAATATCAAGGAATTAAAAGTTCAACTTTAAAACACAATTTGACAAATAAAGCAACATCTTCATATCTTTCTATTTTTAATTTTACTTCCGATGATGTAGGAATATACAGGTGTGATATCTGGGACGGTGGTTCATTCAGTATTTCTCGAGCGCCTTATGTATGACAAGAAATAACATGCAGTGATAATGGTGAAATAGGAACGACGTTGAAATGTTATCCTTCCGATATATATATATTGATTTACTTTGGTATAAAGACGGAAATTTAATTTTATCAAAACCACACGACAATGTTTTGGAATCAAGGGCATTGACTGTCCAAGACGATGGAGCTGTATTACTTGCAGAGCTACTGCCAGGCCATCACATAGACTGATAGGAACTTGTGAAACTACTCCGCTAGTACTGACTATAGATGCCAAGATTGTACAATCACCACCAGGTACACTTCAGGTTGGAGATAACTTTAATCTTACCTGCTCAGGGCAAGGTAATCCTGATTATTATAGGTATGAATGGACGTGGAATGACAACCCAGTAGCATCATCGACGACTAAAATATTTGCAAATGTACTTACTGTAAACAATGTGTCTATTATTAATGCCAATAACAAAGTTACTTGTACTATTAATCGTAGTGGTCGCAACAGCAGTACAGCGAGCTATACAATACACATT
The DNA here is from genome assembly GCF_963402885.1 of Antedon bifida. Lineage (NCBI taxonomy): Eukaryota > Metazoa > Echinodermata > Crinoidea > Comatulida > Antedonidae > Antedon > Antedon bifida. The sequence continues at coordinate 19,265,347 of NC_136232.1, forward strand.
TTAGAGACCATGTCCAGTACAACTCAGACACCAGGAACACGATCGCAAAGTAATATCTTGGGAGACGAGCACACAACACTAATGATTGTGATTAGTTTATTTATAACTTTACTCGCCGTTTCTGTAATAATAACAATATATATGTGTTTTCAACAACAAGGCCCTATACATGGCTGCAGTCGCGTGCTCAAGTTAGTGTTTACCGACCAACCAACCGACCCACCGACCGACCGACATGATCAGCTGTTAGAGTCGCGTTGCACGCACGCGACTAGAAAAGAAACGTATTTATTTATAGAGACAACATAATTTCATCAAATCGACCACTGAATAATATTGGGAACTATTACGAATATATTACACCATCTGACATACACATCACCACGGCAGACAATAACACATGAGTATGAATATGCCATATATCCGCACATCTCCACCACTAAGCACGTCACTGCTTCAATGTAATTGAAGTGGTCGATTGTTCGCAACATGAGCAAAATAAAACCAGAAAGTAATTATAACGGATGCTGCATCTATATATAAATTATGGTTTATTCTGACATAGGCGAGCACAATGCAAAAACTTCGGTACAAATCTCCGCCTTGGATACCTACCTTATCTATCTCAGATGTACCGCGAAACGTAGATTTGATAACATTAGTTTCACATCGACGCTATTGTTCTACTTTTGTCTTTTACAACGACAAAATTTAGCGTTACCTATCGAAATTTGTGGATATCACAGGGTTATTTTCACACACTCGCGCTGTTGTTCAACTGGCTTCCGGGTCCGTCACTTCCGGCAAAATGGCCGTTGGTGGCGCCATTCAATATTAAATAAAAAAATATTTTAGTGGTTCAATTCGTATCGTGAACGGTTCAGGGACCGTCACGATTCGGCCCTGAGACGATTCGGCCCGGGACTATTCGGCCCACTTTTGGTGGGACGATTCGGCCCAGTTATGGGCCGAAACATCCCACTTTGTGGGCCGAAACGTCTCACTTTAGACCAAATTCATATTCATTTTTTTTATTATTTATCAAGTTTTTAAAGGTGTTTAACAATCCGTATTTTATTGATATTGACAAAGTTGATATAATATATATAATAAATTACTAAAAAAAACGTAATTTTATATTCAATTTATTACTTCGAAAACCTTGTTTATTTCGTGCATTCGCCAAGCGGCCAACAGAGGGCGTAACTTGTTTACATCGTTCGCGTGATTAAAAAATGATTATTTTCGACAATGTTTTCAAAATGTTTGCTTTATTGCATCTTTATCCCTATTAGTGCTACCCCATAGTCTCTCTGAAAATAAAGTTTGGGGAAAAAAGCTTATTTTATGCTTATAAATGCATATCAAAGCCGATAAATGTAAGTGTGCCGAATCGTCTCAGGGCCGAATCGTCCCGGGCCGAATAGTCCCGGGCCGAATCGTCCCAGGGCCGAATCGTCCCGGGCCGAATCGTCTCAGGGCCGAATCGTCCCGTTACCTCGTGAACTACTGAAATTAATTTGTTTTAGATATTCAACTAATCAATTATATTGATTAAAGGCATTTACTTTACGTGAACTACAATTTGTTGTAGTAATTTAACTTTTATTGAAGGCCTTTACTTTCATGTGAACTACAATGTGATTTTAGTGATTCAACTGAATCGTGAACTACAATTTATTTGTTTTAGATATTCAAATATCAATTATAAAGGCCTTTACTTTACGTGAAATACAATTTGTTTTAGTAATTTTACTAATTATTTATGCTATTTATTAATAATTTTATCAAATTTAGGTGCGATTCAATGTTACTATAGGAGGCCAGGCCTACCAGGGAAACACCTTTACTGTTTATCGATTATTTCCGTTGCTTGCTCTATTTATAATTATAAATGGTGTCTACTACGACCGAAATATAAGTAGGCTACGAAAGTTGTTATTTGATCATTTTGTTCCAAAATTAATAAGATGCTGTTGTCATGATATATTGTGATACAAATGTTAAAGCCCCGCTCACTGTCACCCACGTTGATAAACTATACTTTTGGTCTCTTGGTACGGTCATGTTAGAGACTGTTTTGTGATTGATGACCCCTATTAACGGTTTCCTCCTTCAGATAATATATATAATAATATAATATGTATATTATACGTATACTGTTCTTTACAATTATATTATTTGCATTATTACCAATTGTTGTAATAACAATTGTTGAAAGTTTTTACATCATTACAGGGAGAATTAATGTAGGCCTACATTTTGTTTACAAATAAATTAATCTATTGAGTAACTTTTCCCCTTTTACGTTCCTAACCACCGATTGCTGTCAAGTGTCCATACATCATTACTGTGACAGGGGACGTAATCAATCATAATTGGTATACATTTCGCATCTTACCAAACTTATTTTCAGTACAGGTTCAAATCTCACACACACATTCGGCGGAAGACCGAATATAATAATTAGCCTATATTGTTCTCTATTCGTACATTTTTTAAACTCTAATTTGCTATATTACCCTGGAAGCGATATTTTTGGCGTACCTAATTTATGGACCACCATGAAACATCACAAAATAAACATACATTACTCATCAGTCATATGCATAGGTGTCACCCGGGCTTCTTTTTCCAGAGGCGTTGGTCATGTTTTCGAGGACCATTCGGGTACACCCACTAGAGGGTGCGCGAGCGAAGCGAGCGAACCCTCTAGTTACCACAAACAAACATTTCCAGCGAAAAGGAAAACGGTACATTGCGTGTTAAAGGTCACAGGAATGCGAAAATAAATAATTATTATATTATCCGTATGATCAGAAAAGTGGAGTCGAAGTCAGTGTGAATAACTGCATGACGTCATCTCGGTGTACATGGGACATGGACGGCTTACTGGTGATCCAAACGTGTAGGAAAATAAATAAGAAACTAAAGCAGTAAACTCTACTAAATCAGTTAGCTCTACAAACCAATTTGTTTTTTTATGTTACTGAAATTTTTTTTCTGTGTTTCAATCTAATTTATTAAGGTTTCACGTACGACGTATTCCCGCGTATACGCATGCGCAACAGTGTGTCATAGATAAAAATTAAACTACGCATGCTTTATACACGCGTAAACAGTTTAATTTGCGGGAAAATCATTGCGCATTCTTTTTCGCGACTACGTTGTACATTTTTGTGGTTAATACATTGTACGTTTTTGTGAATGTCTTTTTGTTGTCCTTTTCTGCGAGTACGTTGTCCTTTTCTGCGAGTATGTTGTACGTTTCTGCGAGTACGTTGTCCTTTTCTGCGAGTACGTTGTCCTTTTCTGCGAGTACGTTGTCCTTTTCTGCGAGTACGTTGTACGTTCCTGTGAGTACGTTGTCCGTTTCTGCGAGTACGGTGTCCTTTTCTGCGAGTACGTTGTACGTTTCTGCGAGTATGTTGTACGTTTCTGCGAGTATGTTGTACGTTTCTGCAAGTAAATTGTACGTTTCTGTGAATACATTGTATGTTTGTAACCATGTCTATTTTTGGCGGTGATTGCCATCCATACACAAAGTAAACTAAAAACTTAGATTATCATCGCTTATAAAAAAGAACAAGTTGGGAAAGTGCTGGTGGTTAACTGAATTCAACTGTTGAAATATTACACCCTTTTCGGATGGCAAACAAGAATTGGAAGTTTTAAAAAAGATTTAAAAATCAAGTTTTTAAAATAGTACCGTAGGCGGACATTTTAGTCAATAATAGATCAAATCAGAAAAGAAACACAATTATAGAAAAGTGACTTTCGAAATCAATAGTACTTATTAAGTATTCCACAGAATGTTTATTTAGCCTACAGCAATGATTTTGACAAAATTTGGTTTGAATATTTCTGCAGTGAATCGAGCTTTGTCTTTGTGTCACTCAACCACTTTTACTCTAGGGTGTGGTATACAATTTTACCGATTTTAGCTACACAATATATGCAGCATATAAACGACGTGTGTTTGAGCGGATACGTACATATATCTTGTTATCAAGCCAGTATACAGTGCACATTAATCGGATCGAGTGAGTATTTAAACCAAGAACCAGTTCTACCACAATAATCTACTACAGCAATTAAGGTCGATTTGGAAAGTAATCAACATCGCAAGAAACTACAAAGTTTATAATGGCTCATCCTCAACATTGTAAATTACTGTTTTTTAGGTGCCTGGTTATATTGTATAGCATATCTTGCTGCTGTGCACAATCCTATACCTTTACAGAATATCATCCACACTCGGTCATCACTGGGAAAGGACAAACAGCCACGTTGTCGTGTGAATGGACACCAGCATTGAAGGAAAAACATAATTTTGCATGGTCAGCATTCCCTAGTAATGGTAGGCCTACCCATCATGAGATTGCAAGTTCAACATTAAAATACAACCTAACAAATTATGCAACATCTTCACATCTTTCTATTTTTAATTTTGATTCTAATGATGTAGGAATATACAGATGTGATATCTCAGAAGGTGGTGGTTCTTACAGTATTTCTAGACAGGCTTTTGCAGCGCAAGAAATAACATGCAGTAATAGTGGTGAAATAGGAACGACACTGAATTGTTCTTCTTCAAATTACATTCCGGTATATTTACAGTGGTATAAAGGCGAACAAATGATTGAATCAAAATGGCATCCAAATAAAATTCTAGAATCAATACCGTTGACTGCTGAAGACAATAGAGCTGTATTTACTTGTAGAGCCAAAGATTGATTCCAACATAAAGTTGTAGCAACTTGTGAAACTATTCCGTTTATATCGACTCATCAATGCAGAAATTGAACAATCATAGCCAGACTCACTTCAGGTTGCAGATAGCTTTAACCATCGAACTCATGATTTAACCCTGCCAGCTCAGGGTAAGGTAATCCTGATTATTATATTAAATGGAAATGGAGTAACAACCCAGTCATTGACAAATGTAAAATATCAATTTGCAATAGGTAATTTGAAGTATGCGTATCAATGGCAAATTAAATGTAGACTTAAATTAAACTTTCAGAGCACCTTTGCAGTAAAACCCAAACTCAAGCAAGCTAAACACAATGAAGATTGAATCTACCTCATCAAAAGTGATAAGTTTGCGTATGATATACAGTACAAGAATACTGATTGTAATTGAGATGATGAAAATATTATTGTATTCGTAGGCGCAGCGCAGGGAGAAATAGATCTAATAACATTAAGAAGAATAAAGATATTGAAGTGCTACAGGGAACAAGAAAAGAAAGCAAACTTAAACTCGCCAAAAATCAACATTAATAAAACACAGATAGTTTTGTTTTTTGAAACAGTAGGCCTATGTGTATTATTTGATGGTGTAATTGTATATAACCAAACTGGGATTAATCTTGTCTTAAATTATTTTGTAGCTTTTATATCATTAGTTGTATTAGGCTAATACTAATGTATATACACATATAATTAAATAAGTGTAATTATTTCAGGTCATAGATAGTTCCATAAAGTAAAACGATACGAGATGAACTAAGATGGCTTCATATATTATTCACTACATGCTTGCTTCTTTGTCGATAATAACAAGTCGTACCCCTGATTTAGTAGTACAAATTGTAAATTGTGATTTGTTACAATATTAATATTTTCCATTACAACAAGTTTAAATTACTTTATAATCTGTTGTTGTTGTATAATTTATTTTTCTTAATTAAAATTATTAAACGTTTAATATAGAAAACATCTTCGATGTAAGATAAGAAATCTAAAATTAGTGAGCACCGTAATAGGCAATGAAATATTGTAAATTCAATAATTATTTCAATAAATTATGTATATACTCTATTGACAGTAGCTGAGTTACAGTTTTTTCAACATGGAAAAGAAACAGTGTCGTCAGCAAGTCTATGACCATTATCTCCTGTCTGATTATCGTAGATATTATTTTAGATAATAATACCTATTCAATAACCGTATGAAATAAATATATCTACGGTACGAAATAGTATTGTTTTCTAATACGCATCCGACAATGAGAAACACACACAGCGACCATAATTAATTTATATTAAACTTTTCCTGAGGGCGCTTTTAGTAATAAATTGTTTCCGTTTTGTATTTTGTTTTTCTTTTTGCATTGCAATGTGGAATGTGTTTCTGAATAAATTGAATTTAAAAGTATATTAGTAATTTATTTAAATCAGCCTTAGCAGATCATGCAGTCCACTCCAATCATGTAATAAATTGGACTTCACATACAATTATTGACAGAGTATCAGACACCGTCAGCAGACTCATAAAAGAGAATATTTCGATACTAAAAAAACAAACAAAAAACACCAACCGAGACGAAGGCACGCCAACTGAGTCACATATTAGTCTGGTAGTTGAACAAAAAACATAGGAAAGAATAACATATTCAAAACCGAAAAAAAATCTATCTCGGGGAAAAGTGTTTAGACGCGTTTTTCTTTTACTGTATTTTAAATTTTTGATAAAATGGCTACTGTAAATTAGTATGATTGTATATCTTGGCAACCGCTTACTGTAGAGGCTTTTATTTGGTCTCAAATTTTTTACAACATATATATTTCTATTTTCTCTAATGTTTGTCAAAAAAATATTGACCTCTGACCTCATAATAATATTATCTCAATAAATATTAGTCGTACACACTTAAAATTGGTCTTAAATTGTTCATAAAGTGTATGTTTATATTTACTGTAGTGAATAACTTTGACAATAAACGTCATTAAAGAGATCATTTTGACCTCTGACCTCATAGTATTGTATCTCGATAAATACTGGCTGTAGGCCTACACACTTAAAATTGATCTTAAATTGTTCGTAAAGTGTATGTTCCTATACTCAATGAATCATTTTGACAATAAAATACTTAAGTAAAAAAAAAGAATTAAGTCTGCATTTATTTGCGACCACTTAATTATCGAGTCATTGTGTCACATCACGTCCCAGATGATTCCTTATGTATAATAACCATCATAACAAACATTTAGACCACAAGAAAAAAGACAAGAAAAAAGTTACGACCGTCAGAAAAATGCCATGCTATATATATATATTTAGACAAAATTACTTTTCAAGTTCACTTTTGGCCCCCACCTTTTTTTTCAAAATATAAATTCAAAAATTCTTAAGTGTGTTTTTAATAGACATAAAGTCAATTAAAATCAGAAATATGTTTTAACAAATTAGTGTGTTTTTTTTTTCGGTTGACTAGACAGCACATACATACAATATGTTTGATAACTACCGAATAAGTTAAAGTATACTGTAAAATGATTTAACCGATTCCACTCGAGAAAGATTAACCGATAATTCAAATCAGATGATTATCGGATAAGATGCGATAATTATTAACCTTTGACCTGAAGGACAAATTGTTACGATGTGATTGGGTCTCTGGTTGTTTGATAATGACTGATCATGCGCACTTTATTGGTTAAAAAATTAACAGATAATTTTTGTTTTGGCTGCGGAAACACGGCCTATTTCAGATGAAACATATTTATTCATTCTTTTTTTTGACTGGATTGCATTTTCAGTAACGCAGTACTGCTTTCCAAAATGGTCCAGTTATATGTTTAAAAGTAAATAAAAATGATAACATATATAAATACATAGTAGGCCTAATTTAAAAGATATTATAAAAACAAATAAAAATAAACAAATTAGGATCACTTAGATGGCATTAGAGTTGCTATATTTTTGCGTTTATAAATATTTTTCCCAGTTACTTTTCCCAGTTTTTTTAGGCCTACCGAAAACCAGCCTTTTGTAGTTTCTTGAAGTATATATTAAATAAAGCTCTACATTTGTTTCAGAGGGAAAAAATCATAAACATAACAAATAATACACGATTTTCCCTATTTCCCAGATTTTTCATAAATGTACTTTTTATATTTTTTTTTGTAATATGTTTTTCTTTAATTTGTTCTGTTTTATTAATGGCGTTCTGACACGTAAGAAACATATGCTTTCTAGGTAACTCCATCATTTTTTGGAAATAAATGTTTTATAATTGATTGATTGACTCTATGGATATAGGCCCTATCTTATATATGTTGTCCATTTTCGTTTTTTATAACACCTGCACAAAATGCATGGAAATAGCACATAGGCCTACACAGAATAAGATGGACAAAAAGGACAACATATAAAGTTTTACAGACATACAAGTTTGTGCCAAAAAATGGAACAAACTGCTAAACAGCATGTAGAGATTACTAATGGGAGACTCTTTGAAATACACTAAGCCAGTTTTTATTATTATGTATTATTTGTATGTCATTCAATATTTTTAAAAATGACCTTTCCAAACATTTTCATTAGAGCAAATAGAAATATGTATGTTGTAAACAATTTAAGACCAAATAGAAGCCTCTACAATAAGCGGTTGCCAAGATATACAATCATATTATTAATTTACAATAGCCATTGTTATAAAACATTTAAAATAAAAGAAAAAACGCGTCTAAAAATGTTTCCCCAAGATGAATTTTTGTCGATTTTGGATATGTTATATGTTATTCCAATGATGTAACAATTTCTTTTGTACCATTTTTTCCGGGTAGGGCCTATATTTTTGGTTCAGTCTATATTATAGTGTTAGGTCTACATTGTTGTTTTATATTGTATGCCTACAATTTCTAACTTATTCTATATGTTTATTTCTTTGTTCTTGTTGTTTTGTATATTTAGGTGTCAGTGGGTTTCTTGCTGATGTAGTGTTAATTATCAATGGTATTGCAGTTACTATAGTCGAATTGCTTTGACATGATCTCTAGAAACCGTGTGTTGACCTTTTTATTGTAATTATTATTTACTATATTATGTTTTTTTTAAATATATTTTGTTGTCCTTTCTTCTGGATGCACCTTCCATTTGGTCAAGTGCCACTGTTGTAAATAAAAGTGTATTCAATTCAATTCAATTCGAAATTCTTTAATCATCCCACACGGGGCAATACAAATAAAAAGGTCTGGATAAAAATGATCTTACAAAATATACAAAATATCAACACAATACTCACAATTTAACAAGAGTCAAAGTTCAAGAATTTAAGAGTCGGATGGCCACTGGCAAAAACGAATTTCTTTTCCGGTTTGTTCTACATGCCGGGCATCGAAAGCGACGACGCCCATGAGGCATGAGCTCGAAATCACTGAACAAGGCATGGTTAACATTAGAATAGCTCTACTTTTTTCTAGAGTTTGCATGTCACAGAAAGAAGATAAGCTACGAAGTTGACAATCTATTAATTTAGAACTTAAGTTACCAATTCTTTGTAGTGAGTTTCTCTCTTTGACCCTAAGACTAAAAAAACAGCATATAAAGGAAAAAGTTAAAACGTTCTCAATAAAGGAATTATAAAAAACCCTAAGAATTACTTCGACATTAAAATGGTTCACCTTCCTTAACGGATAAAGTCTCTGGTGTCCTTTCTTTACTTGCCTCTGTATTTAATTCGCAGCCGAGATTGTCCTCAAATATCAAATATAGTACCTAGGTATTTAAATGAATTATGGACTATATCGACTGGTTCGTCATTTATGATAGATACCCGAGGGCTCCGTCCTTTCTCCTTCCTAAAATCTACAATTATCTCCTTGGTTTTGGTGAGTTAGTAGGAGTTTCCACAAAATGGGATAAACCATCTAAAGCGGAACCATGACCGTCCTGTGAATTTTGAAGGAGAGACAGCCACAAGACAGTTTGCTGCGACACAGTCATCCGTGTATATAATATACAGGAGAGGAGAGAGGACTCAACCGTTGGGGAGATCTAATACTTGGCCTATAATCGATTCTTTCCAAAGATTAGGAACTACACACTGGTTTATAGAGGTCTGGAAGAGGTACCGAAGGACACCACTGATCTGATCCGCACACGACTTCAATGTTCTGCCCCCAACCATCGGGACCAGAACTCTTATTTACATTTATATTCCTGAGTAATGTTCTAACATGATCCTTGTAAAAATAATAATTTCATCTACATTCGGCTCTGTATTGCCAAAGTGTAAACTCCAAAGAAATTATTATTATGTAAAACAAAAAACAATTCTGTTGCAATTTGTTCTAGGTTCAACCATACTTTTACTGGACTATATTTAAACATAACATCCGTAACGTAAACAGATTCAAGACCACTGGACTGAATACATTAATTTCGGTTGAATAGAAATAACAAAAGTAAATTTCAATTATAATTTACTGGCTACAATACTTTAAAATATATACCATTATTTTCAATTTGTTTGGATACATACCCATGTTAATTCTCTGATTAATTTTAATGCTTCTACCACGTGACACGACATGATTAAGATTGGTGGTGCTATTCACTTTTTTTTTCATTTTTCATAGTACTGTAGTAGTACGGTGTGGTGTGTGGGATCGACACTGGGATCGAGAGAGGAGTTTTGACCGCGACGAGCTAACTTAAGACTAGGATAGGCTAGGCCTACTCGTTTCCGTGTTTAACAGCTTGAAAGAATGCATACCTAAACATAACTGATTTTTATACTTAAAGTACCAGGTAGGTTAGGTTTGATTACATTTCTACTAGGCCTAGGCCTAGTAGGTAACACCGCCAGCAAGGCTATTTCTATTCTATGTTGTTTTGCGACTCTTGTTGGAAATAAAAAGGAATGACATGGCTAGGCCTAGCTAGCTACTGCTAGGCCTAGGCCCTAGCTAGCTAGGCTAGGCCTAACATGGCTACTAAAGGCTAGCTATTTAGGCAGAAGTCTGACCCTATGCCTAGCTAGGGAGCCTAGTAAGCAAGGCTAGAATTGTGTAATAAAATAAGGTAACGTACGTTGACGTAGCCTCCTACTACTAGTACTAGCCTAGCTTACTTAGGCAAAAAGGCCCTGTGGTGGTGATGTATTGATTTGGATATATATTGGACGCTATGATGATATAATACCGCCGCAGATAAACAATTACTTTATAGCTTAGCTAGGCCTAGGCTAATAAATACGGCCTAGCCTATTTTTGGGGAATCCCACTGGATTTCCCCCATTTAAATATCAAATTTCATCTATTAATTAGGGTTAGTTTTATTATTAGGTGTAAACCCTAGGCCTAGCCCTATACTTAAAGATGTATTGAACCCCAAGAAACATGAAGATTAAATTAAATCAGACTTTGAATCTAGGCCTATAGGTTATTTTGGTTTCTCATATAAAATGACAAATTCAACCAAAAACCCATTGGCTGGCAGCCAATTTGATTATTTTTTGCTTTAAATCACAGTTTTTTAAAGGTAAATACATTTTTTTTCGATTCAAATTTTGTTCAAAGTGTTATGTGACATTAAAATGGCATATTCAACAAAACAATTAAAAAAATGTTTTTTAAAAACACGTCTTTAATTAAAACACGTCTTTAATTAAAACTTACAGTATTAAGTATCAAATTTCATAATTGAAAATAAAAATTGTCCTAATTTATTTTCAACTTTAAATCATTTCTTGTTTCAGATGCGGGTTAAATCCGTGGATGAGGATATTGAGATGGGTAAGAAACGAAAGAAAGCAGATAAGAATTATAAAGACAGGCCATCGAGTGATGAAGAAACTGGGGAATCAGTCTCAGGTCAGTTTTCTGAACCTCAATTCTTGAAATTGTTACCTCTGCATCTTACCATTACATCTTTTTAAATTCAATGAAATATACCCACCGGCGCAGATCCTGGGAAGATTGGGGACATGTTCCCCCCACATATTTTTTAGTGGGGGAATTGTCCCTTTCACTTTTCAATAGCAAAATTATTAAATTGTTGAAATGAAATAGAAAGTAAGACTTCTATGACACACACATTCAGAAAATACAATATCTAAGAAGATTAGATTTTGCGCGAATATAACCAGTGGCGCATCAGAAATAATTGTATTCTTCTGGGCGGAATTTTTTTGTGCTCAGAAATCGATTGAAACAGCCTATAAATTACTCAAAGAGCTGGGCTTCCAGATCCCCGACCGGAGGACCTTTGACGCCCCCAGCCAAATGTTACACGCTTCGCTCGCAAAATATTTCATTTTTATACGTTCCCCCCACTATTAAAAATGGATCTTCGCCGCCGCCATTCAATCAGTATAAATTTCTATTTGGATATGTACCATTTGCACATGATGCTCTCAAATTAAAGCCTTTAGTACTACTAATAATATAATTCTGCTTATTTTTTCAGTAATGAAATTATTTAATGAATACCAGTGAATATAAACCACATAATTATATTTGATTCTTTTAATGGTGTTTTTGAAGTAAACCTTAACATTTTTTTTTTATTTATAGGTTGTGAACATGCTTCAAAAGCAGCCAATCAGAATCAGATACGTAAGACCTTAAAAAACGCGTGTATTGGAGCTTGTGTGGTAAGAAATTGGGCCTAAAAATATTTGTTTACTGTCAAGTGAATATTTTATTGATTCAGTAGCAAATTAATAAAACTTCATCTCCGCTTTTAAAAATGTGGTTTGAAAAAAAGTGAACATAATGTTTGATTCAAGATTCAAGACATGTTGTATGTCCACCTAAAATGGAAATTCATTTGCTTGGCATAATTAAGACAATAAAACTACAAAAATACATCAAATTTGTTTTTAAAAAAAAGAAAAAAATTACTGTAGAAACACAGATTGCAAAAACTCCATATGCAAATGTAAAATACTGTTAAAACAATTAAAAATTATTAAAATTGATATACATATTAATATTGCAGTATAGAGTTATCGTCAAACAAATGTTAGAATCACACAAATGAATGTTACAGTATTTACAACAAAGAACTTCCTAGATCTACATAGATTGGCTGTTGGTGGTCATAATCTAATGCCATATCTATTAAATTTGTGACAGTAATAATGTAATGTATTTTTATTTCAGGAATGCTCAAAAGATAAAGCTGATGACGGGAATGATGTTGATTGTTCTCAAGAAGCTGCTGTTTGGCTTTGTTTAGCATGTGGTTATCAGGTGAGCTTATCCATGAATATTTTAAAGGACAACTTGACCGAGGACCATATTTTAACAACGTATTAGGGATGTACATATGATTTCAGAACCATTGCGAGATTAAGGATATTGCCGCACGCGCTCGCCGTACAGCCATAAATTTCTGTGACGTCACAGGTGCAACACACTTTGTAAATAAATCGTAAAAAATATAAATGTTGATTTTTTTATTGTTTCTTTTGCTTATCTGGACTCCTTCTTAAGTAGATTTTGCGATGCACCTGTGACATCACAGCAATTTACGGCGACAGCTGTATGGCAAGCGCGTGCGGCGATATCCTTAATCTCGCAATTGTTCTGAAATCATGTACATCCCTAATACCCTAAAATATGGTCCTCGGTCAAGTTGTCCTTTAATGATAGAGATATGTTAAACTAATCACAACCAGTGGCATAATGGCTATGAGAGCTCACTGGCTAAACCCAGGGGCCCCGGACCTTATGGGGGCCCTGAGCAGTACCCAGAAGAAAAAACAGGCATTAACACATGTCGATAAAGGCTAAAAACGCCCTAGGCCTCCAGAGTTGGAGAACCACTTAGTGTTCCTAAACCAGGGGCCTCTAGGCTGTACGTTACGCGACTGATCACAACTCAAATAGTATTCCACCACTAAGAGGAATGATTGAATATGACTGAATCGGCCAATCAGATATGCTAATTTGAAGCCACACCACTATTTTTATTGTGCAGTTGAGTGTGTATCAACTTCAAGAACGATTCTTATACAATCCTTGTATGCAAAAATATTATTATTTTATTTTCATTAATAATAGTTAATTTTATTCTGATTTTACGTGGTTGTACATAATATTTTATGTTATTATTTTTATATCTAAATAATGTTATACATTTTATATATAAAATAAAAATAAATTTTAATACCAGTACTGAATTTGTAACAATGTATTGTATTAATTTTATTTATTTTGTTGTTAGGGTTGTGGTCGATATTCACCCAATCAGCATGCATTAAAGCACTACAATACACCTCGTTCAGGAGCACATTCACTGTCTGTCAACATCTACACATGGGCTATTTGGTAAGCTTATACATCAAAAAAAAAAAGGAATTTGCTTGACATTGGTGCCATATTATGCTTTAAATATGATTATTATTTAAATATACCCAAAAATATTACATATGCGGTCTTGTATTGGTTTAACGAATAAAGTCAAAGTCCACCCAGCTTTTAGCTTATTTTAAGGCCTTCTTTTCAGCCTAATTACACACAGGCAATCTAGCAACTCCAGAGATCAGACGGTTTATCTGTGGATGCGACACAATCAGACCCTTAACAGACACTGTGTGCCGTGCTGCGAAGAATGTACATAGTACAGTACTGTAGGTATTTGTCGCAGCCAGACATGAAATCAAAGGACTGTTACAAATTACTATCTTGACAAGACGAGCTCAGTGTCCTGTTGTTAGATTGCCTTGATTACATCACAACACCCACCCAGAAGACTCTGCCAAGCAGGTATACCAACTATCAACACCACTTTTTGTTTGTTTTAGGTGTTATGAATGTGACAATGAAGTCCCTCAAGATGTACACAAAAAGGTAGAAGAAAGTCTACAGTTTGTTAAGAAACAGATGAGAACAGCCTGCAAGTCAACATCCTCATGTAAGTTGTTTATCTATTATATATCCCTAGCCTAGCCTACGATGATTAACTTGTATGAGCTGATTTAGTAAGCAGCCTGTTAAAATATGAAGAAACAAATAAAGTATGATCCGGGAATATTTATTGCTTATCTGCAAGCGACGATTTATCAAATGCAGGCCTTTTTTGTTTGCTTCTTCGCAGCGAAACTGCCACTAACTAGGCCTACTCCAAACAAGTCCATGTTTGCTTTGGCCTAGCCTACAGCCAAAGTGCGTGGTACAGTATAGAAAATAAATATTTACTGGGATTTCATCGAGGCATGGTTAAAAATATAGACCTCAGTTATCTGGAGACTATACTATATCCCTCGACTTCGTCTTGAGATCACTTTGGCCTATATTTGTAACCATGCCCCTCAGTCCAGTAAATATTTGTGTACTACTGTACCAGAGATATCTCTGAATAAACATGTAATGGTCATTATCACTGAACAGGTACAGAAGTGACCACAACAATTGTGTTACTTCACAGTCATGCATCATTGGTGTTTTATAATATTCAAGAATATGAAAAACACTGCTTTCATAACACAGAGTTTATATTATATTATCAAACTGCTAGAATAAAAAATCAATTTTACTTGATTATTAATAATAGTGAAGAAGAAAAAAGAAATAAAACCTGAAGATGGGGCAGTAAAAAAAACAGCAAATGTTGGAAAAGGCGACGTACCAGTAAAGGTCAAGGTAAGGGTCATTCTACTCAACATTTGCGTCAAATTAATGGACGTATTATTTAACACATGCCATCAACATTTTTAGTTATATTTAATTAACCTTTTTTTTATCATCAACTCATAGTGACCATTGTAGGTTTTTGTGATATTTTCTGACCAGCATTTGGTGATTTTATATCTAATCCTTGAGTGTTGCTGTTATGTAATTTAGCAAACTGCACAGCTGGTGAAACAAGGTTTATTTACACAGCATATGGTGTAACTTAACCCAAAGCTGCTATCTGTATAAATGATTGTGAAATTTATTTAATAATAAACCAATCAATTACTGATACAGAATTACTAATGAAGAAAACCAGTTTAGAATTACCAAATATGTTTGTGTGACTTTTCCAATATAAACCTACAAACTTTATCATATAATTATGAAAATATACAAATTGATGATATTTGATTGATGATTATTGTTCTATAGTATTACAAATTGTTATTGATATTTTCAAATGATGTTGTTTATTTTCTCAGGGATTAAGCAATCTTGGAAACACATGTTTCTTCAATGCTGTTATGCAGGTAAACTACTATTGTTTTCTTTCTACAGAACTCTTCTTTTGGGACACCCCTATTAAGGGGACACTTTGTTGTGTCCCGGTAGTGCCCCTTACAAAGGGTTCTACTGTTTTGTTTTATACATTTATTTAACGGACTGAGTTGAACTAACTGTATGTACAATTAATTTGAGCAATAAATATTACTGTATATTTTGGCCTTCTTGGTTTAATTAATACATTTTTGATTTATACAGCTGATAAATAATGCAAATTTTTCTTTAATGTTTTCTTTTGTTTTTTAGATTTTAAATCAAACTTACGTATTCAAAGATGTTTTAGACAAAGTTTGGATGGCACGAGATATTACCATACCAAACGAAACCAAGCTATTTATAGACGTTGCATGCTCTACCGACGAAGATGAGGATGAAAGTGATGCAGACAAGCACCTTATTGTGAGTTCCAAATGCCATGTTATATAAAACTTAGTGACACTATTAGTAGTTGAAATAATTGCTTACTAATCCTAGGGTCCCTGGTTCAAATCCTGACTCTATCACATTACAGAACCAGAATTTGTTCATGGTCAAAACCGTGCAACTACTGTCCAAGTAAAAACAAAGCTTTTCCCTTGAGACTTAAATTAGAAAGTGATTTTTTTCTATCCTGTAATTGGCCAGTTGAGAAAAACTTGTTGGATGTCGACTAAACAAAACCATTTTACTTTATTAGGATTTCAAAAATGTTAATATCAAAGAGTAGACATTTTTCTAGGTATTCATACCAACTTTATCGTAGTAGTAGTAGCCTAAAGATTGTGTGCTGTCTCTTCAAAACGACGCGACGTTTACATCCTGTGTTACCTCTCCATGAAATAATGCTATTACTTGCTAATAGTTATTTCAATTTACTTTATTCAAAAATGTATCTGCATTTGTATGACTATATTTTTCTACTTTCTAATCAGTTTTATTTAATACTTTAATTTGTTTAATTCCCAGGATGCTTTGAAAATACATCTACCAGAGGGGAACCCTTTAACGCAAGCATTGGCGCTTTTCTTCAACAAAATGCGTGATACAAGTCGCAGCTATGCTGTTAATCCAAGGGACTTATTTAACAAAGTCTGTGACAAGTAAGTATGTCTTGTACCCTTTGACCTGGCCTAGAAAAACTACAGAGTTATAGTGTGTGCCCTAGTGTATGTGTGACAAGTAAGTATGTCTTGTACCCCTTGACCTGTCCTAGCAAAACTCAAGAGTTATGGTGTGCGCCCTAGTGTGTATGTGACAAGTAAGTATGTCTTGTACCCCTTGACCTGTCCTAGCAAAACTCTAGAGTTATGGTGTGCGCCCTAGTGTGTATGTGACAAGTAAGTATGTCTTGTACCCCTTGAACTGGCCTAGAAAAACTACAGAGTTATGGTGTGCGCCCTAGTGTATGTGTGACAAGTAAGTATGTCTTGTACCCCTTGAACTGGCCTAGAAAAACTACAGAGTTATGGTGTGCCCCCTAGTGTATGTGTGACAAGTAAGTATGTCTTGTACCCCTTGACCTGTCCTAGCAAAACTACAGAGTTATGGTGTGCGCCCTAGTGTATGTTTGACAAGTAAGTATGTCTTGTACCCCTTGACCTGTCCTAGCAAAACTACAGAGTTATGGTGTGCGCCCTAGTGTATGTGTGACAAGTAAGTATGTCTTGTACCCCTTGAACTGGCCTAGCAAAACTACAGAGTTATGGTGTGCGCCCTAGTGTATGTGTGACAAGTAAGTATGTCTTGTACCCCTTGACCTATCCTAGCAAAACTACAGAGTTATGGTGTGCGCCCTAGTGGATGTGACTGGTAAGTATGCCTTGTACCCCTTGACCTGGCCTAGCAAACTCCAGAGTTATGGTGTGTGCCCTAGTGTATGTGTGACAAGTAAGTATGTCTTGTAGGTACCCTGCCACACTAGCAAATCTCCAGAGTTATTGTGTGTCCCGGAGTATGTAAACCCAATCAAGCGTATAAATCTGTAGTAAAAACAGTAGTATAAGCTAACTAACTACAGACATAACCATTTTACACATTTTCCATTCCTGTGTCCTTTCTAGAGCCTCTAGATTTAAGGGATACCAACAACAAGACAGTCATGAACTGTTGCGTTACCTTTTAGATGGCATGAAGAACGAAGAATTCAAGGTAATATTATATTACATTTACTGTCTTTTTTTTTTTTTTATTTAAAGGCTTTCAATTGAAGTTTCTAAGAGTGAGAAGTTTAGAAATTCACTTAATAAACAAAACAACTTCAGTTATCAGTTTTGATCTCATCTTTATTGAACGTCGCTTTTAAACATACATGTTTAGTTAAGCACTTCCCATCATCAGTGTAAAGCTATATTACACAGTGCGTTTATTTAAATACTCATTTACACCGGTATTTAAATAAAGTTATTCATTGTTTTAGGATTATCCTAAAACTCTGTCTACACTTTCAAACTTTATATAACAAAAATATATGATGTGCCCATACATGGACATGATGATGTCATATCACTACCATATTTGGGCATATCACACTTTCGTTGTCAAACTAGTTTGATAGTGCAGACAGAGCTGACTACACTATTGTGCTATATTTTTACACTTAAAACATTTTTTTAATTCATAGTTTTATTCTTATTGCTGTAGCTGCAATCTTCATCATCTAGTTACTAAACTTATATTTGAAAAGCTATAAATGATAATTGAAATATTTTGATTTTATGTAGAGAATGAAAGAAGGTATTTTAAGCTCATTTAACATGAAGAAGAATGTTAAGCCTGAAAATGTTGATCCTGAAGTCAAAGGAAAAGTAAAATGTAAGCAGTAATTTAATCAATAAAGACACTAGACCTGCAAACAGGTCATTTCTTGTCTTAAATATGCATTCTAAGGTTAATTATGATAAAAAAAAAAAAAACAATGCACTACCTAAGTAGCTCGCTTCGAAAGTTCTCTCATAGACATTTCTAGCTTAGTTTAGCTTAGTCTTGTAGGCATATGGCTGGTAAAAAGCGGTAACATACGAACAACGTACGCTAGCTATAGGCCTAGCCTGATGTTGTCTCATTGCTGAATTAATTGTCATTCCTTTTTTGCCAGAATCTGTTAATACAAATTGGGGAAGATCTTTTCCATGATCGTTAAAAGTGGGTGCATCACATCACAATATTAAAATATCAATCCGTGCAATGCATGTTGAGATTTAAAGCGGGCCACTTAAATTATTCAAATCGACTTATTTTTCACACTTTTAATCGTTTAAAGACGAAAAAAGTTATCACAATAAGTCCATATAGTATTTATTTTTACATAAAATGTAGTAAATTAGGTAAAAACAAACATAGGTCTAGTGTCTACACACATAGTAACATGGATACCAGTTCATATTAATAGTATTTTACGTACTGTAGATTCTTCAAGAATTAATTTTCGGGATTAATGTGTCTTTTAGATCTTGGTTCCATGTGTAAGCATACATTTGTAGACAGTGTGTTTGGCGGCTATCTAATAAGTGCTGTACATTGTCAAAACTGCAAACAGGTAAAAACAAATAAAAGCCCTATTAAGGGGACACCTTCAGGACCCAACAAAGTGACCCTTTAATAGAAGTGTCCCTAAATAGGGGTTGTCCGTAGTGTTAAAATATTATTTGCCCCTATTTTGTTCATGGAAAATTGTCCTCTTGATAAGAGTGTCCCAAATAATATTAATGTAGTGTAATTTTATATATTTTTTTTTTTCATCTATCTTAGGTTTCAGAAGTACATGAGGCGTTCCTTGACCTCTCGCTACCTATTTCAGAAGCAAAGGTAATACATTTATTTGATGTTTTTACAGACGCTATCACAATGACAATATGCATGTAAGCATGCTCATACGTTGCTCTCTGTAGCTTCATTGTCTTTGGTAAGAAGAAATAAGATAAAAAAAAATTGTACATTTCAGATGCGTAAACCTACATTGTTAAATATGGTAGAAAATCAGCAGAAAAAAGAAGAAAAACCCAGTAAACACCAGATGAACAAAGCAAAGAAGCAGGCTAGGAAACAAGCTAAGGTTAGCTCCGTTTCTGATATTTATTAGGAAGCTTTTGATTTGCAACAATCCAGGACCTAATTATGCCATGTTAATTCATTGTGCACATTTGAACGTGCCTCAATTCCTTGCCACAGTGTTATGGATTATAGGTCCAGGTGAAGATCAATGACGCAACATGCATCCCAAATTGCAAGATCCATATTATATACATTTGTACAAACTTGTGTATCGAAAAATTTTACCCGGCCAGGAGTCTAGAAGTAAACATTCTTAATCATGGCCAAAAACAATTAAAAAAGAATAATGGAATACCATTAAAGGCAACTTGTGGTTTTGCATAAAATAAGTACTTTAAACATGTACTGTGTTCCAGATTGTCTGGAATCTTTCGGTTGATTACAAAATTATTTTCTTTTCTTTAGTCTTCAAAAAAGGGAAGTGTGAAAGAAGAAGAAAAGAATAATCAATCGACGAATGAAACTGATCATTGCAATGACAACTATGATCCAAATGACGCCGATAGTGAAACGTCACTCGATCCACGTCTTAAAAATAAAATGGACAAAAACGCAGAGGCTGGTAACCTCTCCGACACAAGTCACTTGGAAGTGTTGGCCGCCATCGATGATAAAACAAAACATTTAGATAATAAAGAAGCGGAAGAACTCAATACCCGAGAACTTGAAAATAAATTCTCAAATCTGACGCTAACTGAAGACGAAAGTGGTGCACAACCAAATGGTTATTGTGCAGAGATGGAGAGTGAAGAAGATGCCATGAATAAACTATGTAAAGCGTCATCTGTTGTGAAGCAACCAAGCAACGTGCCAAACACGTCTAGCGATCCATTATCCAATGAAAGTGAAGAATCAGATTTGAAAGCTACCGACCAATGTAATGGAATACAAGGAAGCGCCAGTCATCAAACCAGCGGCACTAATGGTCATAGCAGTGAAAGCGGACACAGCCCAGGGAACTGCAGTCCAGCGACCGAACGTACAAATCAAACGAACGACTCTGTATTTGATGAGGATGACGATTCCGAGGCTAGTAAATCAAGCGTAGCATGTGGTGGGCCCGAAAAATCGCAGATTGTGAAGCGACGAACAAAGAGTGTTAGTAGTATGTGTCGGTACAATGCGAAAGTTAATGAATGCTCAGTACAGACATGCCTACAGCAATTTACATTGCCTGAGCTACTTACAGGATCTAACAAATTTGGCTGCGAAATATGTACTGAAGAAGCTGGTACAGGTAGGCATAACTATTTATAGATATTAAAACTTGGTTCTCTCACTTCGATGCAACACAAGGGTGTACATACAACGTAAGGGTGTACATACAATGTAAGTGAATTGACCAATCACAAGCCAAAGCAACAATTTAGATGATCATCGCATCATGATTTGTCATATTACTGTGTTGCCTCCAAGCCCTAAGCGATTTACGACAACCATAGGTACGTCGGTCATTGTCCGCATACAGGGACGTGGTGATGTACTTTCTCACTCGGTTCTTTGACACAGTTTTATAACAGATTCTAGGTCCAATGTGCGTATGTCAAAGGTCGTACAAATCGAGACCTATCTATTAAAATTTAATTTGTTGTTTACAGAATAGACAGGTTATAAACTGTGTTTATTTAAATATCTGATTTATTATGGTGTTTTTTTTATTTATTTTTTTTATCTTTTCAGGTAAGACTGTTTATCAAGATGCAAGCAAACAGATGCTAATTCATCGACCACCTTCCATTTTAACGTTACATATTAAGAGATTTATGCAGGTAAGCCGTAGGAAAAAATTATTCCTATAGAAGGCGACCACTCAATGTGTTTTGTTAAATATGGTAAATCATATAGAGATTGAACAGCACCGTGGAACAAGTGTTAATGTCACTTAATTCAAGGTTTAAAATATATGTATTGTTAAATATAAATGTGAAAGTAATTAGTCCTTTCTATTATCATAATTAATTGTTAAAAATAAATGCAATAATTTAAGCAGGGAGTTGTTATTATCTAATAACAACTCGCTGATTTAAGGTATTTTATGTCATCTATATTTTTTTTTTTCAGAATGGTTTCAACCTTCGCAAGGTTACTAGGCAAGTGGACTTCCCATTGTTGTTAGACCTGGCGCCTTTCTGCAGTACAAACTGTCGTGTAAGTTCATACTTTATTTTCTATATTAAATCATTTCATTATTTGTTGAGTAAAATATTTTTCTAACTCTACTATTATTTAATTTACAACTATGAAATTTATGATTATAAATATTATTAGGAAAATATATTATTTTGTCTGTGCAGCAATTTGCTGATAGCAAAGACAGAGTGATGTATGCCCTCTATGGCGTTGTGGAACATAGTGGTAGACTTCACTCTGGTCACTACACTGCGTATGTGAAAGTTAGACCGAGCAATCCAGACCTTTTACAATACACTTTAAACATACCAGCATGCAGTTACAAGAAAAACCAGACAAATGTATCACATGAGAATATAAAAACAAGCAATATTACTGATAATGAACATGAACAAAGTGAAGATTGCAATAATATGAACGGAGATAGTACGAGCGAAACAGTTCCGCAAGCGAAAGGGAAATGGTTTTATGTAAGTGACTCTCAGGTAACTGAAGTTGCGGAATCGAAAGTTCTCAAGGCTCAGGCGTATATTTTATTCTATGAGCGTTTAAATTGTTCTCCTTGAATAAATATATAAATTCACTTTCTGCTGACAACTCAAGTAAATGCATAAACCTGATAAAAGATATGTTTATTATAAAGGATCACGTCAAAATAATTCTATTGCTGTAACTCATTTTTTACTGCAGTAATGTATGATTTTAGTTTTAATGTATTTACGAGACATTCACTACAAATATGTTGTGTGTATGATCATCTAAAAATATGCTTGCTTAATAATTACAAACAGGTTTTAAGAATAAGAGTAAATAAAATGTTGTAACTGCAGAAAAATATTCTTTAATGTTTCCTAAGGAACCATTTTCTAAACTTATTTTCCAATTTCAGTAAAATCTGATTTTATTTAAATTGCACAAAAAAATGTATTACAGTAGTATAATTTGCATTCCAATGTAACTATTGTATGTAAAATTCATATGTGAATAAGATTATAAATATGAAAAATGAATTAATTCTGTATTCAAATTAATAATTATACATATGGGTCCTCTAGTAACCCCTTTATTAGTAACCCACCTAAACATTAGTATATGATCATCATTGTTATTTGAACAATGGAAATAAGAAATATACTCTTTCCACACTCTGGATTTTAAACACATTGTGGTGCGTCAGTACCAACATTTTGTATGGTGTATGCCTCTGTGTTTAAACTCTGGAGATTTGATGTGAAAGGAGTAACAGCCAATAGGACGATAATATCAGACAGTACAAAAAATCCTAAACATTGGCTTACAAAAGTATCCAGGATAAATTGTCACATGTATATTTTTTTCTATTTTATTTCATCAAGACCAACAGCAACGAAAACAGATACAATAAATACTATATGAAGCAAACTTAAATAGATATGTTGAATAGTAAAAATTAGCCTATTGAGCACAATTATTTAAAAAAAGAATACAATGAGTCTTGAATGAAGAAGAACTATTGAAAAAAATATCAACATTTAAATATTACATTTATATTGGTGGTTGAACTTCATTTATAATTTAGTGGGAATATATTTTCTGTAAAAAGTACTTTAGTTTTCTCTTCATAATAATTAAGCTTTCTGCTTTTAAATTATCACAAAAGTAGTGATAAATCATATATTGCAATAAAAAAACAATTATGTATACACTTACAGTGTAATTATTTGCTTATTAACTAGTTCTTGTAACCATGCCTCTAATTAAAGACCTCATTAGATCAGAAATTCAAAGCATTAAAGATGTATTGTCCCCTTGAACAATTTTTTTTTTTTTTAATTTTTTTGTTGAATATGCCATTTTAACGTCACATAATAGTAATTTACTTTGACCAAAAATTGGATCAGAAAATAAGTGATTTAAAATAGTCAATTATGTTGTGTGTATGATCATCTAAAAATATGCTTGCTTAATAATTACAAACAGGTTTTAAGAATAAGAGTAAATAAAATGTTGTAACTGCAGAAAAATATTCTTTAATGTTTCCTAAGGAACCATTTTCTAAACTTATTTTCCAATTTCAGTAAAATCTGATTTTATTTAAATTGCACAAAAAAATGTATTACAGTAGTATAATTTGCATTCCAATGTAACTATTGTATGTAAAATTCATATGTGAATAAGATTATAAATATGAAAAATGAATTAATTCTGTATTCAAATTAATAATTATACATATGGGTCCTCTAGTAACCCCTTTATTAGTAACCCACCTAAACATTAGTATATGATCATCATTGTTATTTGAACAATGGAAATAAGAAATATACTCTTTCCACACTCTGGATTTTAAACACATTGTGGTGCGTCAGTACCAACATTTTGTATGGTGTATGCCTCTGTGTTTAAACTCTGGAGATTTGATGTGAAAGGAGTAACAGCCAATAGGACGATAATATCAGACAGTACAAAAAATCCTAAACATTGGCTTACAAAAGTATCCAGGATAAATTGTCACATGTATATTTTTTTCTATTTTATTTCATCAAGACCAACAGCAACGAAAGTTGCCCCTCAAAGGTACGAAACAGAAAACAGATACAATAAATACTATATGAAGCAAACTTAAATAGATATGTTGAATAGTAAAAATTAGCCTATTGAGCACAATTATTTAAAAAAAGAATACAATGAGTCTTGAATGAAGAAGAACTATTGAAAAAAATATCAACATTTAAATATTACATTTATATTGGTGGTTGAACTTCATTTATAATTTACTGGGAATATATTTTCTGTAAAAAGTACTTTAGTTTTCTCTTCATAATAATTAAGCTTTCTGCTTTTAAATTATCACAAAAGTAGTGATAAATCATATATTGCAATAAAAAAACAATTATGTATACACTTACAGTGTAATTATTTGCTTATTAACTAGTTCTTGTAACCATGCCTCTAATTAAAGACCTCATTAGATCAGAAATTCAAAGCATTAAAGATGTATTGTCCCCTTGAACAATTTTTTTTTTTTTTAATTTTTTTGTTGAATATGCCATTTTAACGTCACATAATAGTAATTTACTTTGACCAAAAATTGGATCAGAAAATAAGTGATTTAAAATAGTCAATTTGACTGCCAGCTAATAGGTTTTTATTTTGTCATTAAAATCTGATTTTATTAATCTTCATTTTTCATGTTTTTGGGGACAATACATCTTTAATATAAATAAAATAATACTGTCATTCATACTCAATATGATACTTTTTTAATCAATATTATAAATAGATGACAATAGTGATTTTGTGTAGAATAGTAATTAAACTTCTTTTAATTTAATGAATACATTGAATCAACAAAATAATAAAATAATCTTTAAAAGAAAAGAAAATGCAATGCAATTAAAATGAGTATACTGTATAAAACAACTGGCAATATTTTTGAAGTATGGATAGAATGTACTTAAACAATTAAGCAATGCTAACAATATTAAGTACTATATGTTAATGTCTTGGTAGACTTTGGCAAAAACAGATTTTTTTTGCCAACATATTGTCTAAAAGTTCATTACAAAAACGATTCCAAATAAACAATTTAAAATTACAGTAGAACCTCAATTATTTACATTTGAGATTGTCCCCTGAATAGGGGTTGGCCATACTATTAAAATATTTAGTGTTATAGGAAAATGTCCCTACAATAGGCCTGTTCTCTGAATTTTATGATTTTTTTTATTAGGCCTTAATATCGCTATATGTGCAGGTAAATTGTTTTATCAACTTATGGTGTCATATGACCAGTTTATGTCGAATATAAAAAGGTCGAAATTTAGCTATCTTTTGAAAAAAAAAATCCCTTTTTTTACAGAGATTTTCCAAATTTCGACCCTTTTATTTATTTCTATAACTGGTTAAAATTTAAAATTGCAGACGCACACATTTTGTTCTGCTCATGATACTTTTTTTATATTTTGACTATTTTTAGAAAAAAATTCCTTCACTATTAGTAAGGACAATGGTCAAATGTCGACCTTTTTATTTGTTGACGTAACTACCATCTGCAAACGCACAAAATCTGTTCTGCGCATGTACTGTATATCATGTGTAATACACATAATATGTTCTGCCCATGACAATATATTTTGACCATTTTTCGAAAGAAATCCCTTATGGAAAATGGCCACATTTCAACATTTTAATTTTTTTATGTGGGGATTAATCTAATCATGTGATAATTAAATACTTCACCCTATTGTTCAAATGTAGCTTTCTTACCGCTCAAATTAATTGCTTTCTTTTGTATTCATGAACCGGTCAAGGAAGCAACAGATAGTTTTTGTCTTTTATTTAATTAAAGATCTGCACCCTTGCAATTGCAAGATTAAAGGACCATACTAAACTCTTTTGTCATGCTGAAAACAATTAAAGCCAAAACACCACCGGACCGTGGTAAAAGTGAGAAAAAGCGTGTCTTTCCTTTTGTGTTGTCCACATCCTTACAGTTTGGTGTCAGAAGTGGGATCGTGGATCGTATTTGGCTTTAACATTAGAGATCAGTGATGGCAAGCAAGGCATCGTTGCGAGATGTGCAGAGGACTGTTGATGAGCTAAGAGCCGAACTAGACGTGCTGCCCATGGAAATGGAAACACAGTATATTTTCTCCCAGAGAAGATGAGACACTTTGCGGGAACCGACGGGGAACGTGTAGATTCCTTTGTTGAAGGCATCAAGGCAGCTATAAAAGTTAGAAAATTGCGAGGACAAAAATCAGCTGCTTTTGTTGTTTCTCACCTAGAAGGCGCCGCACGAAGAGTAATTAGGCATCGTGCACGGGTAGCAGATGACTCTGAGCTAATACTTAGGACCTTACAAGATACCTTTGGCGAGCGGATGTCACTAAGTACCATTATGAGGCAGATATATAATGTCATTCAGAAGAGAGGACAATCCATCTCGGATTATACATTCGTTTTGCTAGGATTTTCAGAGAAGTTGGGTAGAATTCCAGATGCTCCAAATCCTGAACGAACAATTCGAGACCAGTTTTGTGAGGGTTTAGCCGATAGTGTGTTACGAAGAGGGACGCTAAAGGACAATCCATGTAGAAGCCATTGCTTCTAGTTTAATTAATATTGGGCAAAATGTTAGGGTTGCTGTGCCATTTTTTTTTATTGTAGCATTGACTTTCCAGAAAGGGATAAGGAAGAGCAACAAGAACACTCACAAGATGATCGTAAATTTTTTGAAAATAGCAAACGAGACAATTGGATTTAGGAATGGCCACTACGAGACAGCTCTTCCCTTTAAGGACAGAAAACAGATAATGCCGAATAACCGTGCAATGGCGGACCAAAGACTGCTGTCGTTAAAAAAAATGGAGAGAAACCAAAAGTTTAAGGAGCATTACATTGCGTTTATGGAAAAGCAGATAAGACAGGGACATGCCGAAAAAATCGTGAAAGATAACATCAATTATGGGAGAACTTGGTATATTCCCCATCATGTGTGTACAACCCAAATAAGCCAAATAAGATACGTGTCATCTTCAACTGTGCGGCAAAGTACCAAGGAATTGCATTGAACGATATGCTACTACGATGCCCGGATCTTACAAATAGTTTAATTCGAGTTCTAGTAAGGTTCCGTCAAAATGAAATAGCTCTTATGTCCGATGTAGAAGGTATGTTTCTACAGGTTAAAGTTCCTGAACATGATCGAGATGTTTTGAGATTCCTCTGGTGGGAAGACGGTAATATGGAGAAGGAACCCAGCGTATATAGAATGACTTGCCATCTATTTGGAGCGACTTCTTCGCCGTCATGTGCGAATCTTGCTCTGCAGAGAACAGCTACAGATGTAGGTAAAAGATATCCTCAAGAGGTGGTGACAGCCATACAAAGAAACTTTTATGTAGATGATTGCTTGGTATCAGTTGAGACTGAAGCAAAGAGAATGGAACTAGCCAAAGGTCTACGAGAATTATGCGAAGAAAGAGGATTTAGGCTGACCAAATGGATCAGCAATAGTAGAGCTGTATTGGAGTCAATCCCAATCAATGAACGAGCAAAGTTGTAGCAAGTTTAGACTGTGATCGAGAAAGAGGATGCCTCGAAAGAGGAGATATCAATCTGAAAGCTCCTCGGACTCGGATGAGAGTTCACAAAAGAGTCCAAATAGATATAGAAGGCGTAAAAGCCACTCAAAACAACGACTGAGCTCACCATCTGGTTCGTACCAGATAGCCCAGAGTGAGGAAGCGTTATCCGTCAAACACTCAGATAACGCCCTAGACAAAGAATTAGAGAACGAACAAAGTAAGTAGATTTCTAAACAAAATCCTTCTAGAAAAAATTTACAGAATGACTATACAGCCATGTAGCGACTATGCCATTTCTGTATGGGGAAATACATCTGCAACAAATATAAGTAAAATATTTAGGTTTCAAAAACGAGCGGCAAGAATAATTACAAAGAACCATGACTTCATAAACAGTAGGGGTGAAAACATAGTTAAACAATTATCTTGGCAAAGTTTTGAGCAGAGAAGAAATTACTCTCTTGCTACCCTTATGTATAAGTGTGTTTGTGGTGCTGCACCAGATAGACTTTGTAATGAAATCGAGATGGTAATAGACAGACATAGATATAACACAAGAGCTTCCGAGACATTAAATGTTGTTCCCCCGATACCAAACACGAATAAAATGAAAGAACAATCATATGGAATAACATACATTTTGACATTCAAAATTCAATTTCCATTAATGCGTTCAAATCGAGTTATAAAAACACTTTTTTTATCTAGGGAAATACTTTTTTAAAATTTTTAAATCTGTTCAATGTATTTTTTTATGTGGTGTATTCTTTTTTATGAACATATTTGTTAACTTGGATTTTTAATCATTTTTTGTATTTATAATGTATGGTTCTCAAATTTTAGTATTATTTTAGACTGTTTAATTTTAACATTTTATACTATTTTTAAGAAACTATGTATTATATAATTTTATGAACATCTTTTTAACTTGGATTTTTAATCATAATTTTGTATTTTTAATGTATGGTTCTCACATTTTAGTATTATTTTAGACTGTTTAATTTTAGCATTTTTTAAGAAACTATGTATTATATAATTATGTATGTTGTTATGTTTTATGCTGGACCTCTTGAAAAACAACAATGTCCCCTTTGTGGGACAACGTTGATATTGTCATCCAGTAGAAATATGTTTATAAATACATAAATAAATAAATAAACAAGATAAGGTTGTTCCAATTGCCCTAATTAACCCACATGAAGTGGCCAAAGGGACAACATACGATAAAGACGTACTCTACCTCAACTCCAGCAGAAGTTATTCAGCTACAGACAGTCGACAGAGGATTTGCTAGCATGCTCATTGACATTGGTAACACTCTACAACAGAATACGTGTGTTGGATCCAACTTACACGGCATTCAAAGAGAGCTCACTCAAGAACCATCTAGCGGCGGAGTCAGTAGCAGATGAAGGTCTGTCCTACTTCGAATTAAGAGATAGAACCATCAAATGGCTTGGTAAGGAGATCACTGTAACCCCAAGTCTGTAAATGAAGTGAAAATTGACCCCACGAGTGATATTCTGAGATTACTCAGAAAGCAAGGAGAACAGATCAGCGCCCAACAAAAGCAGCTGGACAAACTCCTAACCAGTAAACCAACACCGGATACTCGGATCTGTTACAACTGTCAGAAGCCGGGTCATTATTAGCAAGAATTGTCGTCAGAAGAAATCCCAGCAACCAAACCAGCAACAATCTTCAAACAATGCCAAACCTTTAAAAGAGTAGAACCTGTTGTCGAGAGCCAGACAGTGGGTGGGTCCATGGAAGGCTCAACAATTTTACACAAAGTTATAGGAAAGTGTCCGGAAGTGATGGTAAGTGTCGGCGGAGGTGCAAACAATGTGTTTGAACTTAGATGCCTTCTCGATTCGGGTGCTCAGGTTTCGACGATAACCGAGTCATTCTACAAGCAATGTCTCGCCGATTTCAACACCTGGGACGTGTATGCCTACATTTGTATCTCTGGAGCATAAGTATTAGCACTTCCCTATACAGCATATGTTGAGCTCTCCATAGAACGTTTGGAAACGTAGGATTTCTCATTGTACATGATCCAGTCAACTCTACAATAGCTGATAGAAAAAAGAAGGCGCCAGGCGCTATCGGCTCTAACAACTTTAGGGATATGAGACGAGTATTGCAAGCAGAACTAGGTGATGACTTCATCTCGAAGATTGCCAACATATCTGCAGAAGGACGCAAGTGGGCGCATATTTTTGGCTTTTACGAGGAGGAAACTGCATCATTGAACGTTCTACGAGCTAATGTCAGAATCACCAACCCGTTCTCATACCTGCAAGATGTGTCAAAACCATCGAAGAAACCACACTCACACCTTACATAATGGACTCGCTGTAATTCTCACATTGGTGAAGATGGAAAACTCTGGAGTCGTCAAGTTCCAAGTAGTCAACGTCTCAAATTATGATGTATATCTACAGCCACGTGTTCCTATTGCAACCATCACTGATGTACAGCTGGAACCAACAGTGATTATTAGAGAAGTGAGTCAAAAAGAAGTAGTAATTGAAGAAGTTAGCTCTACAGCCAGTTCAAATAGTCCAATAAAAAAATTAATGGAACGGATGACTGTAGGTGACCTAATAAGTAAAAACCCTGTTAATCTCAAAAAGTTAGAAGATATTATGGAGAAGCAATATGATCGCTTTAGTCAAGATGACTTTGACATTGGGTTACCTTTTGGACTTTGTAACAGCCCAGCTACCTTCATGCGACTCATGGACTTGACTTTTAGAGAGCAGAACTTCCAAACTGTAATCATATGTATGGACGACATACTAGTCTTTGGATCCAGTTTCGAAGAAACTTTAGATCGACTGGACATGGTTTTTACAAAGATTGCAGATTTCAACCTGAAGGTAAAACCGGAGAGGTGCAACCTGTTCCAACAGAAACTTAAATTTCTAGGACACCAGGTTGCCAAAGGGGGAGTATCGCCCGATCCCGAGAAGGTACGTGCTATTCAAGATTGGAAGATTCCCACGACCGAAACAGAATTGAGAGAACTTCTAGGCCTTGGCGGTTATTATCGAAAGTTTGTACCCAACTACGCATCGATTACCGGACCACTGTACGCATTACTTGGAGAGGCACCTCCAAAAAGAAGCGAGGCAAGAAGAACTCAAATCATTCACCAAAACCACCAGTAGCAAACACTTGGAATGAAGTCTGTACCAATGCTGGCCAACAACACCTTACTACCGCACCTGTTCTTGGATACCCAGATTTCAAACGCCGGTTTATTCTTGAAATTGACGCAAGTTTCTTGGGTCTGGGAGCAGTTCTGTCGCAGACGAATGAAGATGGTAAGAAAGTCGTCACTGCTTATACAAGTAGAGGACTTCGACCAAGTGAGAAAAACATGGATAATTATAGCAGCTTGGACTTAGATGCGGACTTAGATGCAGACTTAGATGGGCAGTTGCTGAACAGTTTAGGGACTTTCTCATTGGAGCAGAATTCATCGTTTACATAGACAACAATCCTCTTAGCTACTTCAGAACCACTGCTAAACTGGGAGCGATCAAAATGAGATTACAAGCTGAATTAGCTCAATTGACTTTACCGTTCTAGAACCAAGCAGCAACAGAATAGAGAATGTACTGGTTTTAACAGATGTGTTCACCAAATTCACCCAAGCCATTCCATTGAAAGATCAAAAAGCAATAACCGTCGCTCGATTGTTGGTAAACAACTGGTTTGTGCGTTACGGCATACCAATGAGAATCCATAGCGATCAGGGCAGAAACTTCAAGAGCAGAATTATGTACGGTTTATGGTATTTGAAAGACGACACCATATCACCCTCAGGGAAATGGCCAGTGCGAGCGTTTTAATTGCACAATGCACGATAGACTTCGCACTTTGCCGCCTGCAAGAAACGTAAATGGCATGAGTTTCTTCCTGAAGTGGTATATGCTTACAATTGAACCAACATTACCCATTGACCACCTGTTATGGTTAGATGACACCATCATACTCGTCATACAGTATTAAATAACCGTTGATACACAAATGTTTGTGCCGTTCATTATCAATACGTGTACATATTACGATATTCGGGCATAATAATTGCATTTTTAAATAATCTATACAGTGGGTAATTTTACAAAAATTATTATTATTATTATTATGCAATGGTAAATAAATATTTACTTCTATATAGAAATATATAAATTTACATTCTGTGTGTACAAATCAAATATTATATATGCCTAATTGAAAAAAATTTAATAATAACAAACTTATTGTACTCTTCAACCAGAAAATTTCATTTCTGTCACGTTTGGAAACCAACTTTAATATCAAGACACAAAGAATCTGTAAGAAGAAACAAATACTGTATTATACTAAGAAGTAAAATGAACGATAGATTTAAAAAGTGAATAAATTATGATTGTATGATAAATAAATAAATTATTTCAATCTTGATTATGATAAAAGAGTTTTGAAAGAAAGAACTTTGTTTGTATGGATTCGGCAGAATTCTTAAAGATAAAATCTCCATTAACAGAAACAAACATGCCAACTTAAAGTCTTCATGTAATAAGAACTATTAAATAGTCATGAACCAAGAGAAAGGGATTAAAGATCTTCCATAGATACTAATCAATTTGAAATACTACTTACAAGAAATAATCTCTAATCTAGGCAGAGTATTATTGAATAAATTACCAATATCTCTCAGAAATGCACCTAAAGCTTGGTTCTCACTACGACGCAATACAAAGGACGTAGACACAACGCAAGCAAGTTGACCAATGACAAGATAGTTCGATCCTTTGTGATTGGTCAAATCCCTTACATTGGGATATCAAGCTACGAAACGTACCTGTTGGGATTTCAACGCTTTTCAAAAGCACCTGAACCTCATACTGTAAACGTCCAGTGAATTCAGTTGGTAACTTCATCTTCAGGTCATAAAAACTTGCTTCTGTCTTGCACATATCTTTAAATCTGTAGTCTTCTGTTAGCATTTGCAACAAGAGGATGGCTGTAAGTAGATGGTATTTGATGTTGAAGTTATTTTTTTAACTCTATGAAAACTTTCAGCTCTCGATCGGCAATCGATAAAGTGTAAATGCTCCACAAAGTTAGGGCTATAGGATCAAAACATTTAAATCTGGACACAATACTGGAGCGGTCTATAGTACCCGAGTTTTGAAACTTATAGAGACAACCAACAAAATACTAACTTTACCTAAAAGGTTAATATGTTCACTATGTTTTCCATTGCATATCAACTGTAACAGTGTTGGTATGAAGCCAATGGAGGCCAGCTTCATGGAAACAATGATCTGAAACAAAAATTAATGTACTTTATACAATCAAACATATAAGGCGGAACCAATTGGGTTGGGAAATAGTTTTTTCATAAGCGTATTAATATATTCCCACATCCTCAATACTTTGTAAATAAAGGGGTCATGTGAATGGGTATTTGGTCCGAGTTAACCAATTATTTTATTAATGAGAAACGATTTTAAATTGTAGTTAAAAGTCTACAGTACATTATGCAGATTTTTTTCAATTAATTAAATAAACGCTAAGAGTGGAACCAATCAAAAACTTGAATAGTTAACTTACATTTCCAAAAGACATCATATCATAAAATATCAGTAGCAACCTTTGAACTGTGTGCTCATCTCGATCTAGTAAGCTATTCATGATGACCGGACCTGTCATTTCTAACCAGTGCATTGTGCAATGCCATGACAGCTGCTGGGGTGATTTTAAAATTAGTGTGGTAAAACTAGAAGTTTCTGTAGCATCAAGAGTTCAATGTTCACAAAGAATTCAAAGTTGATCAAGAGGTCAAAGTTCAACATGATGAAAGAGAAAAGGGTAAAGATGATTTAGAAACAAATAATATGGAGATCATCAAGTGAAATGAAAGTATATTCTGCATAATATTCATATTTAAATTTGATTTTTATGTGTTGTGAAAGTGTAAGTGAAAACCAATATGGATAATTGTGTAAACATTATCTAAAGCCTTATTTGGGGCACAAACTTTTGAGAACTGAGCATTGTAGTATGACACTACTGTAGTACTCTAGCAGAGCTATATACTAATTATTAATATTTAAATCAAGATTGTGGCACTAGTATGCCAACATATTAACAACCAAATACATTGTCACTACCTACCTACCTAACTTGGAAAGGTTTTTAATTTAAGATATGCACCGTAGATATAGTTATCAGATTATATCATATAGTCTCTGTAAATATGTGAATGTGATTGGTCAAAACGGCATCATATTGTATATTTCAGCTCTAAGCAGGCAATATTGGTATAATGTTCTTTCTTCTATACCTTTTACTTTTGTCTTCTTTCTCTTGCTTACAGACTTAGACGATGTTTTTGTAGGTGAGGTTGTTTTCAAAGCCTCTTTCATGACATCAGCTGACTTTTTACTCATGCTATCAATCACACCACTGAGCAGACGATCACGCATTTCTAAAGATTGTGCAATTTCTTTTCTATAAGAAAAAAAGAAATAAAATGCAAAAGTACCAGTAGGCTCCTATTGGCCATATAATACCAGACAATTTAAAACAAAAATACAAATGATTGAATTAATATATATGTAGTTTTCTCATTTCTCTTACAATGATTTTTGTTTCGTTGGCAGTGATTTGGAATCAGGTTGGTTAGCTACACATTCTTCTGGTTTTATAGGCTGCAGTAGAAATTTCAAAATTTGACATCCTTCTTCCTAGATAAAAGAAAAAAATATTATAAGTATACTAGATAGCAAATAGAAACCGAATTACTTTTTTAGATTCAAGATTGTGCTTCAAAGCTAAAGCTTGTATTTCAACCATAAAACTTACAGAAGGTTCTAGTATTAAACTGGAGATAAGAATATTGTAGTATTCCTGAATAAACAAACCTCTAGTTCGGAAACATCACATCTGATCAATGCTGCCAATAAATCAACAAGACCTTCTTGATACAGCATAATTCGTACCTTCCGATGGAGATCATAAGCCTCATCCTCTAACCTAACATCAGGTTCTCGCTTACGTAAAGTCTTTAATAATGGTTTTCTATATGGAATCTCTTTGGCATCATCAACTATTCCAGACTCTTCTTCATCATCTTCCCATGCAACTCTTCTTGGAATAAAACTAGGAGTATCTGGATCTCTTTCCCTCTCAGAATAATCTTGCATTGCTTTTATACTCTCACCACAAATAGTTACCTGATCACCCATTGCATGTGCAGCAGGATTGTAAGAATCATAATCTCTACCACATTGGCCAATTTCCATAGCTTCTTCTAATCTGTCATTGAGATCAGAATTCCATTCTGTACTAGAAATCTGAGCAAACAACTTAATTACAGACATAAGTTCTACAACAAACTTCAATTCTGAATGATTTAAGTGATTTGAACGACTTCTTTTTGGAAGACTCTTCAATGGTTCTGTAGTCTGCCACACTTTCATAATAGCTTGAAGGTGTAGAGTGTCCAATGATCTGTCAGAAGTAACACCTTCCACTGTCTGTCTACAATCTCCAAGAAGATTACAGTAAGTCTTCAGAACATGAACTAAATGTAGAGCTCCATTCTCAATTAAATATGTTGTCGTCTTTATGTTTAGCTTTCTATGTTTGTTGACAAAACTGTAAAATGTAAGAAATTACACATTAATCAATAATTGAGTTTAGTGATTAAATTATCAAATACTGAGTCTTGTGAGATGCTGTGTAATATTTTACTGTGAAGGTTTCTAAACATACCATGGAAATATGACTTTCTTTGAGCTTGTAGTTCTTTTTCTTGAGCGACTTAATGGCAGAGTACAGACCAAGTATACACACGCTACAACGTCAGACATAATGGCATAAGGATCATTTGCTGGTCTGTAGCCAACTGTTTCCAACTTCCCTTTAGAGTCAAATGACATCTTTCCTTTAAAATATATTTCAAGTTTAATAACATTTGAATTATATACTTGGTTTCACTTTTGCATTGTTTTGTAAAAATTCCAAGAATGGCGATATTATAATATAAATAATATATTATAAATAATAAAGACATTCTGTACCTTCTTTGTATAACAGGTGAAGCAACAACTTGCTTAGGCTTATAATACCCCTCTCTGTTCTTGTCAAAGTTTCTTTTCTCTTTGTACCAAGAGAACTGTGTTGATGCATCTTCCTGAAATTAGGTACCTCTACCACATGGTCATCTTGACAGTGGACTTGACTAATCTATATATAGATGCATTCATTCATTACAAGATAATATTTTATAGAAATAATATTTCTGCAGTAATAGATAATTGACAAACATGCTTCCAGCATATTAACTTTACCTGGATGATAGCTTCTTTGAGAATGTTAGTATCTTGACATTTGAGCAAAG
The DNA here is from genome assembly GCF_963402885.1 of Antedon bifida. NCBI lineage: Eukaryota > Metazoa > Echinodermata > Crinoidea > Comatulida > Antedonidae > Antedon > Antedon bifida. Next base: position 19,301,961 of record NC_136232.1, read on the forward strand.
AATGAATCACCTTTACACCTAAAGCTCTCACTTTTCTGCAAGAAAAATTCAGAATGTTAGTATTGTAATACAAATGATGCTTTCTAAAGTTATCTTTGTTTTTGCTATTCTTAGTCAAAAAAATGAAATTATACTTACACACAGTTGGTTGTTCGAATAAGGTCACATAATAACTTTAATTTATCTTCTTCCAGTAAACATGCTATCCCGTAAGATTCTTGACAAAGCTGGTGGCAGAATTCTATTGCAGATATTTGTTCACAGCTGTCAACAGAATTGTTTTAAAATTAATGATGAATATATTTTCAGATAAAACAAAAAAAAAGATGAGGGGTCTTAGAGAATGTCTCACATTGCTAATTGGTTTATAAGCATGAACAGTCTCAAAACCAGACTGTCGCTGAGGTCCAAATCTCAAATTCTTTTTTTCATTAAAAACACATTGGGAACACCACATTTTTTTGGAAAACCAAACATAGTAGACCAGCTTGAGAATGTCCAGTTTTACGAGAATTTAGTGTATGAAAATATGCAACCGACTGCAGAAAGAAAATCGTCTTACCATGGTTCAACTCTAAGAGCTATGTCAATTTCTCTAAAGATGTTTACATCTATTACTGCAGCCATCAGCTGATCATTGTGGGCTATGACTTGTCTAAATGTTATTATAACAGGTTCCTGAAACGGTAAAAGTCATATTTGAAAGAAAATTACTTTTTTTCAAACATATGCCGCTAAATACTATGTTTTGGGAACAAATTACACATTTTTTTTACCCGAAGTTTTGGAACTTTACGTAATGCTTCCATGATTACGTGCATACCATGGTCGACTAGTAACACTGCAATCTCATGGTGGTGAGCGAGGGCGCACAAGATCATTGTAGCTGCTTCGAGTAAAACTTCACCAAAATTTGATTGCAGCATGTCAAGTAATGATGGCAGTCCTTGTTTGATCATCAATAACATCCAACAATCACTAAGTTCAACATGACTGACAAGCTGAAAATTTATTAAAGATATCATTTATTTACTAGTTTTAATTCCATTTAATTTAAAACAAACTTATATTATTTCCTTCTGAATTATAGCTTTTTAACATTAGCTACAGTAGCAAACTCCACAATTTAAAACACAGCAGGGCCTCAACACCTGCGTTTTGTATGGTGTATGCCATTGTTGTGTGTGTGTAGACTCCAGAGTTTTGCTAAGTAAAAGGTGTATTATTGTTGAAATGATTTATTGTTGACAAATGAAATGAAAGTAGCCAGTGTTTGCCGCTGTGTACTAGTTTTCATATTTCCCTAGCTGCAAAAACATCAGAAATCAGAATGAATAAAAAAATATAAAGTAAATGCATAATTAAAATTAAAAGATTTCAAAACTGTATATACATTCATTATGCATAACAAAAAAATCAATAAGACACACGGATGAATGTTTGCCAGCCTACCGGATTAATGTATGAATATGCCATTATAAAATACATATTTTTATTAATGTTTATAATTTATTATTCATGACAGAAGAGACAAATAGATTAAATGATGAATGGTTGAACAGATTTAAAAGTGGTCAGAGAAAATAATTGATGAATAAATGGAAACAGAAACTGATGAATGATTGTATCGATAAAAGGAGAGATGAAAACATGTACTTATATAGAGATACGTATAAAGAGTCACAGAAGAGAAATGTAAATAGAGAGAAAGTTAAAAGTTTGTTTAGTAGTTATGCTGTAAATAGACAACAAAATGGAATTAAGAGATGTTTACTAACTTTAAAATAAAATCTAATGACAAAGATTGACTTTTCAGAACCATTATATAAAATACAAAATAAAGGGTGACAGGAAATATTTAAACAAATAGCTTAAAAAGGTAGGCTCCTCATCTAGTTCATTATTAAACAGTTTGGCTTTGATTGAGTCATTTTGTTTGTTAAGAAATATTTCCAGCTCTTTCATCCAATACATTTTATTAATTAAACAATCACATTTGGATTTACACTTAGATAATAAACAATAAATATTTTACAAAATAATAAAAAAACAAATATACTATACCATCTTGATGCAGATTAATGCATCCTTTAAAACTGATAAACTCTGCTCTTTAACAATCTCCAATAACATTTCCAGAAATTTATTTTCCAAAAATGCTTTAGCATTGGTTTCTCTGAAACTGAGTTTTGTCAACAGCATCAGAGTACATGATTTAACCGTCACACTGTTGCTTGTAAGCAGAAGCTTCAGCTAGAAATTAAACAGAATATTTATAATGAAATTATTAAATACCTTAAACAATTAACTCTGTTGAGAGGGACATTCCATTTCTAATACATTCTTGGAAATGCTATTTTAATAATTCTCTGAAAATTGTGATTGATAGAGATTGAACTAGAAATGACAATTTGGATTGGTATTGATCGTATTATTACTGCAATTATTTTTTTTTTTCCACTTTATTTATAGAGGTGATCAATTAATTATTTAAAAAAAACAGACTTTCTAGAAAACCTGATATTTTGGGCCATCCTAATGACGTTTTTCGGTATTGGGAGAGGGGATACTAGGGAACACCAATCAGAGGGATACCTTCGGGACCTAATACACTTGTCAATTGTATGACCCACTATACGACCTCTGGGAACGGTGCATCATTTGTCCGATGTGCGTCATACCTTATGAATACCACGATACACCCCTGTGTAAAAAAAGTGACGTACCTTTAGGTGACCATCACGCACCCATTTGAAGAACAAGTACCACGTTGTTCATGATGGGTGTAAAGTGACGGACATTGACACACCATTATTCATTGATCTGACGTACCATTTAGGTTTTTTGACGCACCCCTGCGTCAATAATTATAATATTTGTAAATGATGCACCTCTCCTGTGGGGTCAAATAGTGGGTCATACAATTGACAAGTGCATAACATGGTGTCCTGTTATGTGGATGTTCTAGAATAGGGGTTGGCTGTAGAGTGCAAATATTCATAGCAATTCATGTACATCTATTTTGCTTTGCATTTGTATCAAGCACTTTTGTTATGCCTTGCATCAAGTAAAGCACACAGATTATTAACATTCCATTCACTTCAAAAGTGTCCCATTAATAGGTGTTCCATAGGAAGGGTTCTAAATACTGTACTAATACAACACTTTGATACCTGTTGAATATGAGTCGATTGTAAACTTTCATTTCCCAGTTTGTAACTAGACACAAGATTGACCAAAGCAGGAGATCTGTCTTTTTTCAGAGGTTTTCTTGTGTACGCTGTCAACATTGCAATGATCTGTCCAACACCAATATCATCCTCGTCATCTGAATCGGAGGAACTGGAGGCAGTTCTTGTTGCTACTGTTCTCTGATTTTCGACATCACCGCATGAACACTTGGTATTGATGGTTGTACTAAATAAGTTTGAAGATATAGGGTGTGCAGTGCCAACATCCAGCTGTATTGAATCTATCTTGGTTAGCATTTCTGTCAAGTTTCCACCACTATAAAATATAATATTTCAGAATTAACCTGCGCTTTTTTGTATCATAATTATTTAAAAAGTACAGAGGTCTTCGTTTATTGTTAGTACTTGAGGTTAATAATAAGATTAAAAACTAAATTTTAAATATCTACTTACAAATCCACATCCGTGACTGTGTCAGTTTTGTAGTTTTTCTTTCGCCCATCATCATCATGGCATCGATTCCTAAACCCTTTACCAGTAAGAACTCCAACTTCATCAGATAAAGGCTTATGAAACATTGCTTTTACTTTATTCTGAAAAATATTTTTAAAAAAAGATACAGTACTGTACGTTAAATAAAATAGACAGTACAGACAATATACACTAGACATAGGCCTACTACTACCTATTTTATATAAAAAAGTACCAACATCAACAACCACATTCATTGATTGCATACTGACTGAAGGTTTCAATATCAATTTATTTCCACTTATTATAGCCTAGTAGGGCCTAGTAGGCCTACGGCCCTAGCCTAGCCATCTAGAGGGCCAAGGCCTATGACAGGCTAGTCCTAGGCCTATATTATTAGGCTAGGCTGCAGGCATAGATAGGCCTAGTACTAGGCCTAGGCTAGACCTAGCTAGCTAGGCCTAGTAGACCCTATCTAAAGACTAGGCCTAGCATAAAACTAGTCTAGGCCTAGCCTAGGTAGGCCTTATTATAGAGAGAGGTTAGTTAGGTCACTAACTAGTCAAATGGGATATCCGTCGAATGTGTAATTATAATCTCATTTAATGTGATCAGAAAAGAATAATTTACCTTTAGAAACAACTTGATCACCACCGAAAGATTAAAGCACCGGCTTGCTTTATGTTTTTGTTTGGTGTTGCCGTGGACTATGAAACGCCTCTGCGTTATTCTCATAAAAAACGCGTTTGTTTTTACAGTGAAACGCGATTGTTCCGCACTTGATAAAAGTCGTTCTTGCATTATTTACTGTAAATAATTAAATAAAAAGAAAAGATAACTTTAAAGATAATTGAATTAAAAAAAACAGAAATTGTGCTAAAACATTTAATCTGCAAATCATAAGAATAAACTGATTATAATGCAAGTTCAAAAAATCAATTTGTATACCACTCAATCCTGTACTCCCACTGTACCGCCTCTACAGTTATTATTGGAATCAAACAAGAAATATGTGACACAGACCTAGATAAAGACATGTCCGGTAATAATAACAAACTGCCAAAGATACCGAAAATGAAGAATAATGTAAAATGTGCCGTTGTAATGAAAATAAAACGTCTGATTTGGATCAAGAAAGAAATCGAATTAGCAGACAATTAAACCAGAAAATAAGCTGTCCAAATTATTGTGATTAATAGTTCAAGATTCCGAATAATTCGGCTAATCATAAGATAAGCCTTTGATAATAGTACAAACATGAAAACAGTGAGTGTAATTCCGTTGTTCCCTGGTGTAAATAACATTGTTTTCATTAAAGAAACATTTCTATTATTTTACCAAAGCCGCTTCTTAACATGATAGCCGTAGCTCAAAATGTATCAACTAATGGTGTGTTTGTACAGATGCATAGATATCACTGATATTACATTATTATTAATTAAATATAACTTATGTTGAGTTCATACAGGCATAAACAAAAATTAGTTTTTGCTTCGCCCCGTGAATCGTGTTTTCTACGTCACTGATTTATGCTCTCTGCTTTCTAATTATGAAGTTAAATAATGACATAATCTCAATTACGTAATTGTGGGTTAAACTAATTTATATCCTTTTTGTAGGCGCACGTAGGTCATGATGACTACGATAAACAGCTTCAAAGTGCGATCACGAATATATTACGTCATCATTAATAACTTACGTTTTTTGTGCGCGCACGCACGTAGGTTACTGACGAAACAGTTTTAAAGTGTGTTAACGACATAGTTTCATTCCGTCATTATGCTTTTAAATTGAAATGACATTTTGTTGCGGTAATTTTTTCGTCTACTTATAGCCAACATCAACATGAAAGAATATTGCGTATGTGTTCAGCAGCAAGCAGACGAGGTAAATCATTAGATATGCATTTTATAATTACGCAGGTCTGACTGAGTGATACAAAGTGACGATAAAAGTATTGATTTGGACTGTGAGAGATAAACAGCATCAGTCTTGATCGTATAAACAGTCAAAGGGCCACTATATAATGCTGCCCATAGTCAGTACAGAATACTATAAATTCAGTTTTATATTTTTCTTTCTTAGAAAAAAAGCTACATATTTTGCTCTAGATTTGTGGCTTGTGGTTATGATGCTCCAAGGGTCCTGGGTTCAAGTCAGATTTTTTCCAAGGACAAAATTACAACTCCACTCCTAAAGACTTGTAATAAGACTTTGTTTATGTAGAGCATCTTGTGTATATGTTTGTCGTGTGAACCCCTGAGAGTCCCTAATTGCTGGATGGATCCCCCTCATAAAATATGGTTAAAAAAAACCTGCCATTTAAGACCCTTTTTAAAGATCACTGACGTATTTACGTAAATAAATGTGAATTGAAATATTCCTTCAAAACAATTATTTTTCGTGCACTACGTGGACCCCACAATCATTTCGTAATAACTATGTTATCATTATTGCATTATTAATTTAGTAGGCCTTTTATTTTTATAGATTTAAAGTACTAGAATTATTACCTATTGAAGACTTGTTTACATAAACCTTTATTAGGATTTACGGTGTTGAAAAGTTACTGTCCTCATTGAGGTTACTGTCCTCACTGAGGTTCTGTACTCAATGAGTATTAAAACTAGTGAAAGATGTCCGGGTAGGCTTTTACGTTGGAATTTCATAATAAGTCTGTATTTGTTTCCTTTTCTAGGAGCAAAATACCAAATGACATAAAAGTTTCACAAACAATTCCAAACACTTTATTTCATATTTATATAGTTTTATTTGTATACAATATTGTTTAATGTTCTTGTTATAAGGTTATATTTTAACTGTTTGTATTGTATAGAGTGCACAATCTGTCTAGCTTTAGCCTATTCTCACTTCTGGTTATTTTTCATTGGTGACCGTAAATATTATTATTATTATTATTATTACCGCGCAATTCTGTATCTTGTGATCGTCGAACATGTCCTCATTCATGATGGGACAATTATTTTGCCTTTGGCCTATTTACCGATCGGTCATTATTTTTACTAATGAATACAAAATAGTATCCTAAAGTAAATTATTCATGTAACTAATCAATCATTCAAGACAGAATATTTGTCATTTATGTCAGAAAACCTAGTGTGTAACAAATTCTTGACATCTCTAATGTGTTACAGAACGTGATAATCGTCAGATAAAATCAATTATATACGACAAGATTACGAATATAAATTAACTTAAAACACGTGTTAAATTTTAGAATTTAATTTAAAATATTAAATATATATACTTCAATAGAAAAGGACAATAACATCAGTAATGTTTTAACCTTACGTTCACACGTACGACGGCATAGGGCTGGCGTGGTTTACGCAAGTCGTAAGGTATAATCCACTGATAATAAAGATAATGAAGAGCTACATTTTTCATAATTGTGTCCGGTCCATAACCAATGGAGGAGAAATAGACATGATTACAACATTACAAATACTACACTTTAGTATCTCCGATGAACATCGGTCATTGTGTGTCAGTTATCTGATAACCAGTCTGACCAGTCATTTTTCATTTTGAGAAGACATTTTGTTCACATTGTCACCATCGTTTCACATGACTTGTACAAGACAGCAACATGGTAATTTCCATGGCAAAAAAATACAGAATGATATCAATTACAATATAGTAGTTAAATGGACACTAAATAATGATACATTGATCACTTTTGTTATGGAATAATATTTTTATCTTTCGACCAATATTGACTAGCCTTTCAGACAACTCTATCAGCCGGGTGTGTGGTTGGGAGGGGTTAGGATGCTGCAAAATCTATATCGTTCATTTACTTATATTTTATTTTTACTAAACGCATTCAATCTAACATAACATTAAAGTTACTGGAATGTGTTCCAGCCGAAAACGAATATCATTACCTACGAAAGAGAAATGAAAGTAGAATCGATTTAGATTTAGCTGATTTATGGTTCCTAATTTTATGACTGTGCAGTACTACTTATTGATGTGATGTTTTAGCCGAATTAGTAATAAAACGCATTCAATTACTGAAGTAAACGAAGTGCATGTGTTGGTGGTTGTTCGGTGGTGGGGATGGGGGAGGTGATGAGGGAAGGGAATTTAAATGTAACGGATTCTGTTCAGTGCGTAACGACTATGAGCGCTCACTGGCTGAACCCAGGGGCCCTGGAGCTTGTGGGGGCCTATGGGCAGTGTCCAGGCAATAAAATATACCGAAAAGGCTAAAACCTCCCGAGGCCTCCAGCGTTGGAACTTGGAGGGCCACTTAAGTTTCCTAAACCAGGGGCATCAGGCCTATGCGTTACGCCACTGATTCTGTTGTTCTTACTACAACAATTTAATAACGCCCCTCGGTTACAGACGATCCGAGAGCCCGTCTATGGTAATGATGGTAATAGGCCTAACGATGCAAGTAAAATAGAATAGAAAAGAATGAATATAATAAATGGTTACATTAATAGGCCTATAGATTATGATCATGAACCAAAAAAATAGAACATTTTTTTAACTAGTTGTTGACTGTTCAGTACATAGATTATGCTTTATATTATTGGGGCAATAAATTGTATACTTCTGAATTAAATAGTGTTTTGTGTATGTGTGTGTATTTACTTAAATATCTACAACATGTTCCATTTAAAAGTTGGACCAATTATTGGGATAAAAAGTCAATAATCCGATGTGCCATTGGTCGTGGTCAAGACCTAGAGAAACCGTCGGGGTGAGGAACGAGGACGCACGTCCCAATATTCTTACATGCGCACAGTGGATTGACATTCAGCCCAAGATTGACAATCAGTAGGTGCTCTCTCCTACCAGACCACCAGGGGGATCATGTAAAAGAAGTCAACAGCCAACGTTTTGAAGATTACACTAACGTTACAAATAACGATCAAAAACATTAAAATGATGTTATATGGATGTTAATTTGAACATTAAACTAACGTTACTGTTTAAAGAACGTCAACAAACGTTTACAAATCATGTCATTTGAACTTTATTTTGAACCTTCAAATAACGTTACAAAAAAACTTCCAATGAACGTTTACAAAGGTCAACATTTTTACGTCAACCTAACGTTAATTTGTAACATTCAAATAACGTTATTTGAACGTTAAATTGTTTGCTGTGCTAAAGCTAAGGGGCAGGGTCCATGGTCGCACATGTCACTGATCGGATCATAAATAATCCAATATACACCGTATTCTGTTACCTGGTGTTTCATGACTTTATGGGGATATTATTACACAAGAAGATAAAAATAAACTATTTTGAAAGAAAAAGAGTGAGAATACATAGTTAATAGGCTATTTTGTTCAATAGAAAGAAGAAACATGACATATTAAATATAGAATCTGTGTAATCTATACGTTTTAAAATGTAATCGGCTTGATAAAATATTTAAGTTCACGTCAGAGAGTCTAGGATATAAATATAATATCGATATAATATGATACGCTACAAATCTAAAGCTTTACTGCAAAATCGATTTCTAAAATTTAAACGTTATTTGGCCGTACTTCGGAAGCACAAATTGATATTTTTGCACAAGTATACTTTTTTTTAATGACGCTGATAATTTCTATTTTGCCAATCACCCCGGGGAAATAGAGCTACGCTTGAAACATAATTATGTCATTATGTCAATTATAAACACCCATATTTATGTACCTATTTTGTTTTCGTATTTCAATAATTAATTAGTCTAGCTTCACTATCAGAGTTACATCCGATAAGTTATAATCCGACGGAATTAGTCTAAAGGATACATATCGGAGTTATCTCGGACGCGTCGGTTGAACTCGGATGATTCGGCTCTGCTTAATGGCCAATTTACACAGACGAGCGTTAACGGTAAGCGGAAAATCGTGTAGCTTGTCCAACGTGGTAGAATCTGTATCTAAAGGCCAATAGTCGGTAGTACATGATTTTTGGCTTATATTTATTGGTTTGACCATACTCCTTTAGCTGTAACTCAACTCGCCATAGGCAATGGCGTTGACAACGACAATCAAAGATTAAAGCGCTCATGGCGTTCCATACAAATGACGATATTAAACTGGCGGCCGCTTTGGTTGGCGGCCGCTTCGACCATACTCCCGTACGACGAGGCCCAATGAAACGTCTTAACTCGTCGGTACTGTGTCTGAGTTGAATTTTAAATTTTCTCCTGACGAGACGAATCGTCTGGCCTCGTCATACGACGCTGTCTGAGTTAGCCTTTACGGAACCTGAGCGGAAACCGCCCGTCCGCTCCGCGTTATGTGTCACTTCATATGAATCTCTTGGTGCAAATTTTGCAACCAAACAGTGATTTTTAATATGTACCTATTGAGCTGTTTATCTACTTATAAGTTCATACCAAGTTCATGCAACCCAAGTCTTGTCATCGTCCATTATATAGGGGGGTCAACCATTATGACTACAACTAATTTCCACGATTATTGATTACATTTTTTAACCAAAGAAATTAAAATGACATAAACTAGTATAGTATGAACATTTCCAGAGTTTGTAATAATTACCATCTATTCATTAAACAAAACAGGTCACAGAACGATAAACATAACCATTACCCGAGTGAAAAATGGTAGATCCCAGCTCGCTATCATTAAAACATAGGTGTCTTAATTTGGCAATTGTGAATATAAAACACGACATATAGAACTAAATAACACCTAACAATTGTTCCTTATATATCAAACATTAGAATGATATAAAAATTAAAATGCTACTTACAATTATATAATGAAAAAATTAACCCCAAACTTAGCCACAATCCAACGGTCTGTCAAGTGAAGGCTTGATAACACAGGCAAACCCTATTTGAATTTTGCCGCCTTTTTTAGGATTTTTTAGATTTTTTCAAAATAGATTTTGCTATTTTGACACAGTCTATTTTAAGCCAATGCTCATAAGAAAAGTATGTAAGGAATCTATGAATATTCAGCTTTCTTTTAAGAAACTATCCAAAATGATTGATGACCTACAAGTGATCTTAAATTGCAAATAAAACACTGTGGTGCTTTAGAAAATAGGTAAAAAATTGACCTCACACTGTCAGCGGGCAATGGATGAAGAGTTTTAAAACGTAAAATGACACATACTTTTTGTAACTTTACAATTTCAAACATATATCATAATGTTCAGTATTGTCTACAGTTTATTTGGAGCTACTATCCAAAAAAATCCGATTTATAATAGCCGAGATATTTAGGTGGGAACATGAAAATCAAATGTTTTGTAGAATATCACGATGCGAAATCAGTGGTATTCATGTCCCAGTGGAGTCTGTTGAGGCAATTTAGCTATTTCGTTGCTCAAGAGATTCATATAGAATGCTCATAATGAATAATAGATTCTATTGTTATTATCGTTACCGCTTGTGTAAATTGGCCTTAACTCGGTCTAAGTGTACGCTAAACTCTAGTGCGTGTGAATCTGTTACTCTTTTATTATATGTTGATAATCGTGTAGGTCGTCGATAATAATCTGATGGTCTGATATTAATTTTTATAATTGACAAGTTTAATTACACAGTTACAAGTAGGTCTACTATATGAACTATTTGACAAACAACTTAAACAAAAACGTCATTTCCATAGAAAATTCCGCATGGGAATACGACCTGAAATGTGATCGGTGTTGTTTGCAAATACGTAACATGCGATCGCGGAAAGTTAACTAATTATTCGATATTATTAGACAGATAAGCAGGCACTCACAACATTACACCTAATTCTATTTCATGTAACATGGTTAATTCTACTCGTTCTGGTTTTGTTTGTTGGGGCCTTTTTTACTCAATTAAGTTGATATATCACAACTATGGAAAGCCAAATCCGCCAAAAATACATAATACATACCATCCACCAATAATTCATTCGTACAAAATTCAAACCATGCAGTTCAATGAAAACTTAAAACATTCACCTAATATCTATACTATCAAATACAATGTGTGATCTACCACTATCCTAAACGACAATACGCCAAACAAACTACCCATAACATTGTGCTCATAAGCAAAGACGATAATCTGCATATATTAAGATTGTATCGTGTTTTTAAAAAACAAGTATTTATACAATTAGTATAATTAATGATTGAATAATAGTTATTAATTTGTTTGAATTATGTGGGTTTAGGTGGTGACTTATAATAAATGCAATTTAGACGTTAGGCATTAGAACGAATGTTGATTAATGTGTGTTTTGGTGTTTTCGTTGAGTCTGTGATTGACATTCCCGTGTCAGGCAGTGCGTTGTAAGTCTTTCCATACAATACAAAGAACCTCTCCTTTTGAACACAATATTAGAGACTTTCGCATGAAACGAATTAAGGACAATGTATTGAGGGGCAGCAAAAGTAAGTTAAATCTATACACGATATTGCCCCAATCGTGTTACGAATGTTTTCGTGTTATTAGCAACTGATTATTTTAAAACTATAAGAAAATTCCATGCGAGAATGTATTGCAGTTATAGCGCCATCATAATTACTTTTGAGGTGTTTTCAATGTAACGTTGGCCTATATCAATTAATGTATATAATATATTTGTATTCATGTTTTGGTTCACTAATGTTTGAAACTGTCAATGAAGATTGTAACCTGTCACCTAATGTGTTTATATGGTGTTAGCATGAATTGTCACGAAGTTATAGGCTTAGCAGCGGTTTAAAAAGCCATTACGTAGCCTAAGTCTATCTGTGTGTGGCCACCATGGCTGACATACGTAATCAGAAATTAAGCAAAACTTTAATTTGGATCCAAAAAGATTAAACGACGTATGTACGGATGAGAGTTCTGTTCCGGGTTTCGTAAACCAACGCAAAAACGTAGACGTACGTATCGACTCAGTGCCGGCGTAAGAACATGACTTTGCGTTATATAATGGGGGGACGCATTGTGGTAGAAGTTTTCTTCTTTGCGTATGTCGCAACAACGATGAGTCAACTTCTCATAAGAGGGGGTTGCGAAATTGATAGAAGAGTATTTTTTACGTTGCGTCGTGACGTGTTTTTTCACGCTGCTGCTCTAGCCCGCTACGTTCCATGAGGACTACTCATTCAGAAGCTAAAGCAAGTAGCAGTTATAGTATCTAAGGCCGACAGTTTTGCGACTTGGTAAACTCGACTATAATTTATAGATCCCAGCTGCTGGACCCAAAAAACGTCTGGGAAAAGAGAGAATGCACGTTGTCTCTAGAGGGTATCCAGTTGCATGCCTAGAGGCTGAGGTCACACACACAGCACATTGAAGTTCAAAATTGACAATTTTTAAATGGGCATGTGATTCATAATTAAAGAACTATCTTTGATTTGTATTTATTTTTGCGATTAAAGGACATCTTTTTAATAATTAATCATAAATATATCTGAAGAAAGAACAATGATTAATTTTAAAATGTCGAGCAGCGTTTTTTGTAACAAATATTTCTTGTTTAGTATGAACCAAGCTTAAGCAATAAATATTACCTCTTGCAAACTCATCTAAATCGTGTAGTAGGCCTACTGTAATTTGTGGTGAGGTAGATAATTCATGTTTTCTACACATCGTCTTCCTCCGCGTACGAACAATCCAACAATGGCACGAACTGTCGTGGGGTACAAACTCGACACTGTCATTTGGTTATAAACTCTGTATAGTTTGTCCGAATCGGCGTGTCATCCCTGCACAATTATGGAGGCTGTCAGAGCTCCCGTCGTTCTGCCCATTAGATAATCTGTCAGTTAAATTCCATTTAATAATGTATTTATTATGTCTTTACAGCGCTACACACAAATGGCAAATATGCGAATGAAATATGAGAAAAAAAAAGTAAGTATAAATATTTGATTCTAAGTCTGTATCTTGTTTTGCTATGCTTGGTTTATAGCAAACGTTTATGGATCGAGTCTCGATAGCAATAGATATTATCGTAGATACTTCGTTATATAACCTCCTTATAATGTTCCATTATGATATATAATCACATTTATAGCCTATGATCCCACTCTAAGAATGCCTCGATAACGAGATAATATACTGAAACTATATTTTGTTTTTCATTATTTTTCATAAACCATTCGGATTGTAATTCAGAAGCTGTTTTAATGAGAAACAGTCATGAAAAGCTGAGCTGTATTAAAATAGCGAATCTTAAAATGAAATTTAAGTTATATTTTTGGTTTTCAATCAGCTTATTTAGATTGGAGGCTCTTCAGTGGATACCATTGTCTCATCACCAAGTGAAGAATGAAAACTAATTAATTTTTTTTCTCGTTGTATGTCAGTATCATACAATTACGCCTGCCAGGTTTGTAAGTACCATATATTTTTACTTTATTTTAATTTTATTGGCGTTCATAGCATTCAAATCTACCCAAATGAACTCGGTGGTCTACATGATGGGCGCTAGGCTAGCTAGTAGGCCTAATCTGGAGGATGGATTCTAGCCCACTCATTAATCAAGCTTTTTGATGCATTTGGCAATATCTAATATTTAGGTTTTATTGTCTATTATAACATAACCTGTGAGTTGTGTAGGCCTACTAACCGGCATTTACACCTTAACAATAGCTGGTAGGTTAAACGGAATGCAACCTTATTGTGAATGAATGAACCAATCAATCAATCAATCGGCAATCAATTAATTTATCAGAATAGCAAGTCGCCCAACCATATAATCGATAAATCCCTAAGCAATCAATCAATATCAAATAATATATAATCAATCAACAAATTCCTTCATCTATACTTTGGAGAAACTACCGTAATTCTTCCGACAGCATGAGAGCTCACTCAACCTACCGCAGTCGCATCCCACTAGTAACCAATCAAAAACAAGCTAGGTATTTCTAAGATGACGTCAGCTGCTACCGGTGACAATACAATAAATACTTAGTCGTTAATGATGTTGAGGAATCGAATAGTAAAAACAGCAGGAGTGAGCGCGCCACTTGTATGTGAGACGGTGTGTTGTTCGTTCGTCAAATTGCTTCTTGTGTTTTCCTTGATTGATAACAAATTGAAAGAACTTAGAATTGGAATTCAGTCGAACTGGTAGAAATAACTTCAGCTGAAAATATTGTCTTAAGTTTGGAGATTCTTAAATACATTTCACTGTAAGTACTATATAGGTCTAGTTACCTTTATCTTGTTGTGTTAAAAAAAACTTCCAGAGTTAAAAGTTGAAAAACGACTGAACATTTTGAAGAATAGTAAGTCAAAGAGCGGAATCATTAGTGATATAATAAAAATGTTAAACTAAGTCAATTAGATCAAAATGGTAAATCGTACATTTTAACAAAATTATTCAATTTTAATATATCAATTGACTTTTTATACATATTATTATTTTAATTCAATTATTTTCAGGATTGTATTTAATAGCTTAGGTGACATTCTGATAACAAACATAGCATCTTCATAAAGTTTTATTACAAAACGTTGGGAGTGTAGTTTTGTACACAGAAAAACGGGTATGGAAAAGAATAGCTATATACACCACCTAATATTTCTTTGTTAAAGCCTTCTCTTTCGGTTCAATACTAGGGTCACTGATACTGAAAAGTTAATGTAACTATTTATGACAATGTAACCTTTGTATAGGCCTATATTTGTTTATCATGGCCAAAACAGTATCACAACTAATCCTAAAACGAGAATTTTAAAAATTGTATGAAATAGTGTTCCGTTTACGGGAAAGCGTCCCACGAGGTGTGTCCCAAAAGAAGGAGTTTTAATGTATTTCACAAAAATGTATAATAAGAATGTTTTACTATAATTAGGACTGTAACCGATTGTACGCACCCAATTCACATTGTGATTTTATACATCTTTTCTTCTATGTATCCATTTGTATTACCGTATCAACGGTATTTTATATATACACATTGTGTATGCATTGCCTCATTATTTGAATAAGAATAACCATTGATTGCTGAGTACATGTTTCAGCAGTTGGTTCAACACATGTATTTATTGTTGAGTAATTCTACAAGCACTATTGTAATTAAATTGATCAATGGTATTCTTGTTAGGTTATGCAAAGACAGTGTTCAAAGTAAACACATTACATTTAATTAAATGATGGCAGATCACGATCGTATAATGTTTATCTTTCTCGCAACACGAACTTGTGTGCAGATTAAAATAATATAAGAGCGCCTACTGAATGACTTAGGAAAACAATACAGAAGTGCTGGTCGAAAATGTAGCTTGACAAATTTAGTATATCAATTATTATATAATAGAATTCCGCCATTAAGGATGTACTTCTCGTGGAATGAATGAGCGGGAAACGATTTTTTTTCCGTACATAAGTTGGGGACCCTTTATGTGAAAGATAGCCCAACTACATCCTAAATATAACTAAACCTAACCCTCTAAATAATCTCTCTCTCACTATAAAGTAAAAAGAAGTTGCACATGGGATATAATCCACTTGACCACACAGACGGCTCGACAAGATGCGTTTGCATTAGGGAATTGTAGTTCAATTCTTACGTCAACCCTTATGGATATCACTAATGAATGTTCATGTTTATTTTGTGACGTTTTATGAGGGGTCCCCAACTTATGTAGTACGAAAAGAAATATCGCGAGCGGGTATCCTTATTGATGAGATACTTCGTTGGGTTCCAAATGTGTCCCCACTGTATTGGAAAATATCACGTACGTATAATAGTAATACTGAATAGAATAAACAGAGTAAACAAATAAAAACATGAAACAATTGCCCATTGTCCTTTGTGAATAAATGAATACTTCGCTTTTAAAGGGTGGGTTGTTAACCCATAGATAATATCTCTATGTTACCACGTAACGAAAAGAAAATGTGGTATATATAATATTTTTATTTTATTTTAATTATTTTATTTATTCAATTTCTGCCATATACATTACAAAGAAAACAAAACAATTATAAAAGGGGGTAAGGAAAGACCAAACAGGTGCTAAACACCTATGCTAGTTGGTCACCTTGCTATTATATAATAAACAGTATGTTTTCATATTATTTTCGTACGGCAGAAACTTCGGGACCCAACAAAGTTCCCCTTGCAATAGAGATTGAGTGTTCAAATATATACTTCCCTTCGTTTATAGTGTCCCCTCCTAAAGGAGTATGCTGAATTCACGCGAATCGAACGTTTATGAGCTCTGATTGGCTGCATATTTTTTGATCGGGTTTGGTGAAATCTGTCCATTATAGAGTTTTATGTTGTCCGCAATAGGAGCTTTCCATTATAAAGGCTGTCCATCATAAGGGCTTTAGACAACGCTTTCGATTTGTGGAAACAAATTCGCCTAGCCCAGTGGAACATACGCCATACGTTTGGCTAATTACTCCATTGTTTAATGAGACCATGCAGTTTGTTGCAATTTTCTTTTTACTGAGCCATTTATCAGATGAACTTCGTTAATAATTTAATAGTATTTGCAAATCAGTAATGCCCCTTTAAGTACAAAACCATTAAGTAATCACCCACCTTGCTAATTAGTGTTTAAATACACCAAGGTTATCAACAAAAGATTTATCTGTGGCTGCGACACGATCAGTTCCACGCCCCTAAACTTGTTGACTGAATTTCGATTTTGGCTTGGCTTCCTCAATTGTTTGGTTATCCCGCGTCACGGAGAATATATTCATAGTACAGTATATTGTTGGTATTGTCGCAGCCAGACATAATGTTTATATAGCCGATTGACAATATTTATACAGTATATTATAAAGCCAATTTTTGTAGGTAGGCCTATACTACAAAATGAAAAAAAAATCGGGATACCTGTACATATTAAAATGGTTCGAATAAGTACACATTGATAATAATTGCTTATTACAAGCAAACAGTGAGTGCTAAACTGAACATACAATACCGATTATAGAACCATTTCCATTATGTTTTTATCAAATAACCAAAGTGTAAATGCTGTCTTAGACTCCATTAGCCTGGTGTTTTAGACGTATAATTTAACGTTTAAACACTAATACAGTCATTTAAGTTTTGTTTCTGTTGCAACGATACAATAAAGTAGACATTTTACGTAACAATAAGAATTACTGTATTGCTTTCCAAAAGTGAACTGGCTTATAGACCTTTTGTAAAAGACGAACCATTGGTTGTAAAGGAATAATTCTAGTTCTAGTTCGTCATTTAAAAAAAACAATGTTCGTCTTTTACAAACCACGGTGTCTTTTCCTAACCAGTCTGTCTTTTACAAACCACGGTGTCTTTTCCTAACCAGTCTGTCTTTTACAAACCACGGTGTCTTTTCCTAACCAGTCTGTCTTTTACAAACCACGGTGTCTTTTTCTAACCAGTCTGTCTTTTACAAACCATGGTGTATTTTCCTAACCAGTCTGTCTTTTACAAACCACGGTGTCTTTTCCTAACCAGTCTGTCTTTTACAAACCACGGTGTCTTTTCCTAACCAGTCTGTCTTTTACAAACCACGGTGTCTTTTCCTAACCAGTCTGTCTTTTACAAACCACGGTGTCTTTTCCTAACCAGTCTGTCTTTTACAAACCACGGTGTCTTTTCCTAACCAGTCTGTCTTTAACAAACCACTGTGTCTTTTCCTAACCAGTCTGTCTTTTACAAACCACGGTGTCTTTTCCTAACCAGTCTGTCTTTTACAAACCACGGTGTCTTTTCCTAACCAGTCTGTCTTTTACAAACCACGGTGTCTTTTCCTAACCAGTCTTTTTTTTTTCATTTCATTTCACATTTATTCAATTAATGAAAACTTATAATAATAAGTTGATTAATGATAAGTTGAATAATGATTTCATTAATTTTAACAAACCACTGTGTCTTTTCCTAACCAGTCTTTCTTTTACAAACCACGGTGTCTTTTCCTAACCAGTCTGTCTTTTACAAGCCATGGTGTCTTTTCCTAACCAGTCTGTCTTTTACAAACCATGGTTCGTTTTTTCATTATAAACCATGGTTTGTCTTTTCTAACCAGTCTGTCTTTTACCAACCATGGTATTTCTTTTACAAATGGTTTGTCTCTTACTATCATGGTTTGTCTTTTCCTGACCAGTCTGTCCTTTACAAACCATGGTATGTCGTTTTATTGACAACCATGATTTGTCTTAGTTTGTCTATTTCTAACCAGCAGCCTATCTTTTACCAACCATGGTATTTCTTTACAAACCATGTTGCTCTTTTTATAAACCATGGTTTGTCTCTAACTACCGTGGTTTGTCTGTTACAAACCATGGTTTGTCTTGGTTTGTCTTTTCCTAACCAGTCTTATACAAACCATGGTTCGTTTTTTACAAACCATGGTTCGTCCTTTTATTGTAAACCATGGTTTGTCTATTTCTAACCACATTACTCTTGTTATGAACCATGGTTTGTCAATTGGTTTGTCTTTCCTAACCAGTCTGTCTTTTACCAACCATGGTATGTCTTTTATAAACCATGGTGTTCTTGCAAACAACCATTTGTGAGTGTGTATAACTGTTGTTATCACAGTCTTTGCTCTCTTAAGACCTGTAGCAGAACGTCGGTTAAACACACTTTGCTCCTTGTAGACCGGGGTAACCTAATTGAAAGTATATGCCAATAATTGCGTCACAGGTACAACGTTTTGGAAGAGTATAAATTAGGGAACATGCCGCATTAAAAACAAAATTAAGAAACATATTCGTTTTGTGTACAACCATGGAGAAACTGTATAAGTATATTAAAATATAATATTATCACGTCTCAATCTCGGGTTGAACCGAAAACATTTTTGAACCACATTCTTTAAGTGGTCAACAAAGTAGCTGAAAATACATTAGACATGTCAATCAGAGTGTAACGCTCAACTATATATTACTATCACCCGTAACTATTAACTAAAATCCCCGCTGGGTTTTCACTTGATGACCTTTGCAATCTTTTTGCTTCAAGATGAACTATCTGTCTTTATAGATGTAAGACCTGAAATAATGATCATACATTGTATAATTCAAGATGATTAACTTAAGCTCTGTATACACTGCTGTATACAAACTATGTGACAACAAAATGTGATGTCCCATTTATGGACACGATGATGTCATATCACTACCATTATTTGGGCACATCACACTTTACAAAAGGAAGTAGTTGATACAGTTGCTGTCACCCCTCCTGTGAGACACGATTATTCAGTGGCAACCTTATCAAGTACCTATATACTTTTCCGTGAAATGGAGAAGAAATATAGGCCTATTCTTTAACACTACGGCCAACCTCTATTCATGAACAAAATGGACAACCCTATTAAGTGCGTGCCACTTCCTCTGAAATGAACAAGGAGTAATATGTTTTACGGCCAACTTCTATTCAAGGGAGACTTTATCGTGGAACAAACGAGCAATTTTGTTTAAACACCACGGCCAATCCCATTAAGAAGACACTTTGCCAGGTCATGAAAGTATCTTCTTAATAGGGGCCAGTAGCCGTATTCATCATTCACACTTAGGCTAAGGGAAACGCTTACCATTAAAATAAAAAAAATTCTCCTATCTAAGTGCATACAATTTAAGGGAAATACTTAAATAGTCATTGAGTTAAGTGAAATACTTAATATTTAAAGGAAATATCTGACTTAAGTATGAATGGTGAATACGGCCACAGGTTCTAATACTTTTTTAAAGTTAATATTTGTTAAAATTGCATAGGAAAGACCTCAAACAGCATTTATTTTAGGTACAGATAAATGGACTATAATTGCCCTAAGTAATATAATTCGTCGTGTATAATATGTCAATGTCTTAACATTAATGTATACTTATATAAGTTATAACCTCTGACATACTTTAGTACTATTTTATTACCCTACTGTACAAACATTAAAGATGCCTATACACTTAGTGCCGTTTAAAGCATTTTCTATACGCTAGGACGCAAGTAGAATTTCTCAGAATAGTAATACATTATTGTTTAAAATAATACTACAATTTTAGCAATACAATTATGTACAAATGGCCATTATTGTGTAATTGACTGCACAGATTCAGATCACATATCTCATTTGATGCAACTTACCGATCCTATACTCTGTTTACTTGTAACAGCTAGTTGGAAATTGCTAGTTTTATGTCCCAATAATATGAGTGACATTTTCAATAACATGAACCTACAAATTACTTGAAACATTTGCTTTTTACGTAATGACAACTTAAACTTCGTAGGCAACGCGGCATGCTGTAGGCTAAGCATCAATCATTACCGTGTGTTACGAAACGGAGACGAAGCGCCTGGCCCGATTATTTTCCATCGGTGTCACCTCTGGGTGACCGTACTTGTATTTATATAAATCACTTTCGATGTGTTACTGATTGATTATTGATGATATTCTTAAATCTATCAAATTTTAATTTCATTTTCAAGACTTACATAATCTTGTTTTACAACATACATTAATATTTCATGTGAAAAGTAGGATTAGGTCATTTTTCCTGTCTGTCGGTATGACCCCACGATTTTGTTTATTGCTGAAACAGATCGCGTTATATAGTAATCTTTTTGTAATATTATTGCGGTGACGTCAGTAGAGTTAGGATAAGTGGTCGAAAATTCTCCTTCACATGGGGATCGGAATTACTTGACTAAGCCTAAATATGTACTTAATATGATGTACACGATAGCTAAATTACGTTTTCATTACCAACTCAGTAAAATAAACGAGTTTTGGACGAAGGGCCCCGCATGGGGACATTCCTATTAAAGGGACACTTTCAAAAAAACATTATACGGCTAACTCTTATTGCTGGGGAAACTTTATATGTGCCGAATATGTCCGCCTCCCCCATACCTATATGTTATATAGGTCTATCATCAATATAAATTATACGCATGGCTTCCAATAAGAACTAGTTCACATCGCATATGTTGTTTGTCGTCTGTCGACACATTACGTTCTCTAATCGTTGGGGGTAAGTAGCTACAAAACCTTCTTCACATAATGTTTACGATTATGCGGCTTAGGATGGAGTCTAGTCAGACACTAGAAAATGAGTACCAGCAGTTTAATCCGCAGCATTGCCTCTTAAAAGTACATAAGAACATAGTTTGTACTATTAAAGTATATTGCATAAAACTGTTTATACTAATTTGTGCAATTTTCTTTATATGTATGTCTGTATTTTTTATTTTCCTGTGATGTTGTATCAACTGCGATGGCACTACACTGTAAAAATAGTGTTTAGATCTTAAACACCTATTTTGTACACACTTTTTCCACACGTTTAGCTTTTAAACACGAGATACATGTTTAGCGTGTTTAAAACCTAAACGGGTTTATAGCTACATGTTGTTTTTCCACTCGTTTAGCAGTCAGCATGTGACTATTATGTTCAGTCAACATGTTTAGGTGTACGTGTTTAGCGTTGCGTGCATATGATTTTATTGTGGCGGGAAAAAGCTCCACACATGAGCTCCAAACATGGCAAATTAAACACGTTTAAAACCTAAACGTGTCTTTATATGGCTCCACGTGTTTAACAATCAACACGTCACTGATGTGCTGAGTTGGATACAGACTACATGTTTAGAATGTATTTAGAAGCTAAACATGTTCATATCTAAACATGTTTAAGGCTAAACGTGTGGAGTGAGTACAAAATACATGTTTAAGATCTAATCACTATTTTTACAGTGATATAGTTACTCTTTGTTATGGATGATTATCTTATTATGTATACTATATATACGAATGGTAAGGCAACGTATAACAGTATAAAATTCAATGTAGATGTGTTCACATGGTTCATTGCTGCTGCCGGTCGATCGGTGTATGGTACACTTGTAATAGGCTATCGTTGTTTTAACTAACAGTAAACTACGAACGAAATTAACTTGAAGTCGTTACTTTACTTGTCGTAAAGTACCATTTCTATTTGTAAGAAAGTATATGTTATATCTTACAACTCACCTTTATTGTACCGCCATAATTCTAGAAAATATATTACGGTATTTTATCAATTTGAAAAAAAACCATATGTAATATTTGCATCATGAATGATAAGGTAATCTTTAGATTTTTTTTATTAAGCTTGAAAACGTAATTTGCTAAGCCAAACCACAAATAATCTATTCTAAATCAATTAGGTACAGTACATCTCAACATGTTAAAATTAGACTATGTGATGGCAGGCTGGTAATAAATAAACAAACTTGAAGCCTACGAGATTCAAGTGATGTAAAATTATCCTTATTATGTTTTTTTGCTCTGCTGCCAAGGAACATAATCAATAAATAATTAATTGCTTATCTGCGATAAAAAAAAAAGTACAAATACTGCAATGAGAAACGTGTCATTAGTGTGTGCGTTGATACATTATCTTTCAAACATCAGGAAAATAATTAATTTTGAACCGGCGATTGTATGAGGCCATTGTACGGCATTATTAGTAGTGGTCTTTTAAGTTCTGCCTACACTATCAAACTTTATGCGACAAACAAATGTGATGTGCCCATATATGGACATGATGATGTCATATCACTACCATGTTTAAGCATATCACTGCCATATTTGGGCACATCACACTTTTTTTTCAAACTAGTTTATTATAATAAAATCAAGAAAGCACGTACAATTCAAACTAATTATAAACTATAATGGATACGCCTATCTTCGCATAGCGTATCTATTGCTCAGTATCATGCATCAGTCCCTGATACAGCATCATTAATGTAAAAACCTGTATCATAGACCTTTTAATTTTAAACTTAACCAATGGAATTTGCCTATAATAGTAGAAAATAGCCATTGTATGTGGAGTTACAGCACTAAGCATCGGGTGTCTGTCGTGTGAATGTTCATAAATGGCAAAAGTCCGGTCTGATTTTACCATAGCCCTTAAACCAAGAAGAAGAGTGAAATTACGATTAATTAATTTCACTTTTCCCTGTTTAAACTAACTCTATCGTACATATTCACAGATTCCGATCAAATATACACTGGCATTTCTTGTCTTTTGTTAGTTTCACGTCCGAGATTTGAATTCTTTCTTTTGTGAGGGATTTAATATATTACCGGATATTAGTTAGGCCTAAGCTATTTTTAATGTACCAGCATATGATAATTTAAATTCTATCGCTTTACACGCATTACGATGATAGTGATCATGCAATCTTTGCAGTAGAATATTTAATGATTCTTAATTATTTTAATAAATAACCATTAAAAAACTACGATTAAAACAAACACGCGGCTCAAAAATGTGAATAGGTAGGGGACGTACAAGTACGGTAACAGTCGTTTTTTGCTGTAGCAGAGCGCTCTTTGAAATATAGTGATTTTGTGGTAGATACATTGTGGGATTGGATATTTTAAAGATTTGAATTGGCAGATATTTACAAGCCCACTTCACACATTTTTTGTGTTAATTAAACATTCATTTTACTTCTGATTTCACAGTGATCGAACGCATTTGTAGAAATAATAATAATAATAATAATAATAATAACTGGTACTTGATATAGCGCATTATGCTGAAAGCCTCAATGCGCTTTACAAAGACAGAAAATTTAGAAAAATTACAAATTAAAAAGGTGGGTTTTGAGGAGAGATTTGAAGACACTGGTGGAAGTAGCCTGACGGATTTTAATAGGCAACGCATTCCATAGAGAAACGGATGCCGAAGAAAATGAACGATTTCCATAAAACTTAGTGGAAGGATGAAATATATGGGCAAGAAGAGACTCAGATCTAGATCTCAGAGACCGCTTAGGAACATAAGGTTGAATAATTTCAGAAATGAACTTAGATGAAGAGCTTTGAAACAAATAGCAGAAATATGAACTCCGATAGAACATATCCACTTATTTTCACAATGCTGTTAGAATCGATAAACTCTAAAGTGAATCAGATTTAATCGCAGATGTAGGAGCGACATTTGTAGCAAGAACGTTTTCCAAATGGTGTGAAATGATAAAACAAGAACTTGTAACGATTAGGAATAAATAAACCGTACGATACGATCGATTTACACGACTTAATAATCTACATTGACAAGCTAGAAAATTGGAAAATCAAGGATGAACAAGATAGACATGGCGAGAGTTCTTGTTCGTTGTAGCATCAGCTGTCTAATGGGCATTCTTAATAAACCGTTAAGACTTAACAATACGATCGATTATAATAATTAAAGACAATCTTCAACATGATTTGAAACGGCATAAATAAATACTTAATGATGCTAAAAATTAGTAGAGTAAATTACTAAAAAATGACAACGGTGTTGGTATCAGCGGCTGGATCTCAATTGAGATACAAATAAGATAAGCAGACAGCTAAATCAAATCGATAAAGTAAAACAGCCAGAAAGAGAATACCGCTCGAGCTTTCGGATGATACAATATTCTTTATCAAGGCAATTCTTTGACGCGATACGAAAGTATAATGCGTATAACAATAAAGGGCCTGTTTCTATTGACAACACCCAAAAGAACAAAATCGGTTTTACAAAAAAAGATCGCGTTGCAGCTAAAATATAATCCACAGAAACGGTTTTTACAGTCGGTTATATAGATAGATATAGATCGCCAGAACCAAAATGGGTTTTTCTAAAACCGTATTTAAAATCGGTTGTTGTTATGTGGACCCGTTTCTGTTGCAACGAAAATAACGTTATGTCAAAATAGGATATAAATCCGTTTTTCTCCTGCTTAGTAGAAACGGGTCCATGCAGCTTTGGTTGATTCACTAACTGAATTATGTCATAGAAAAAAAATCATAAATAATCAAGAATTCCATTATTTATATTATTATTTACAAATTAACTATGTTTAATAACTTGAAATTGACTGAATTTCTAATGTAATTATAGGCCTACCGAGTCAAGAATATTTTAAATTGTGTGTTCGATCAGAGTTGCAGATCTTTGCTGACCAGGTGTATTAATAGATTGAATAAGGTAGATATCAACAACACGCGGGACAGTCGCGAGGTAACATTCACGATTGAACTTGGAGTATTAACAGATTGAGAAAAATGAATGATTGAAGAAAAT
This sequence comes from Antedon bifida, assembly GCF_963402885.1. Taxonomy (NCBI): domain Eukaryota; kingdom Metazoa; phylum Echinodermata; class Crinoidea; order Comatulida; family Antedonidae; genus Antedon; species Antedon bifida. The sequence continues at coordinate 19,327,618 of NC_136232.1, forward strand.
GATTTAGTAATTTAGCAAAGGTAAACATCAACAACACGCGATGGATCAAATTATGCACGATTTAACTTGCCGTATTATAACATATTAGTATTTAATATGACGAATACCAGTACTTCAGCAAAGGTAAAGTCCAGTAAAAACGCGGGATACTCGCGGATGAAATTTGAGGGGTAACATTTCGATAATGCATTAGGCCTATTTTTATTTTTGATTATTCAATTTGTGTTTGAATAATCTCAAACTGTTGATAAATAAATGAATGAAAAGTGCTATACTGAGGGAAACAACTCGTTCTTTCCACATTATGTTTATTCGCACGTATTCAGATTTCCGCTTACCGTTATAAAGAGAAAATTGATCAACCAATGAGAGAGAACTTAGGAATGTTCGATTCGTGCGAACATCTTGCCTAGTGGAAAACAGGCTTTAGATAATGTTGACTTTAGTAAACTCAGTAAAAGATCGATATTATGACAATCTTGCTCTCATTAACCTTTCAGAATACAGTTAGCGCCAACGTAATACTAACGGGTAAGGGATTTGCTATTCTTATACAAGCAAGAACGCCGGAGGCTGGTTTCGTGTAAAAATACAATAATAATGACAGTTTTGAACCATGGTATTTGATGTAATTTATTTGTATAAATTGGAAGATGTCACAAACAATTAAACTCAAGACAAAATTTTACCAAATCGTTCGGGGTTTAAACATCATGAGGGCGCTGTCAATAAGTTGTATAAGAAATATACCAACTTAAAGGGTGGCACCGGGCGGTGTCAAAAAGTTGTATAAGGGTAATATACCAACCTAAAGGGAGCCTCCGGGCGCTATCAAAAAATTGTCTAAAAGTAATATGCCAACTTAAAGAGTGACTCCGAGTTTAAAATTCATACTGTACATTTAATCTATTCATGGCGTCATTTACAAATTATAACGGTAGGCCTACAGTATATTAAATCTGAAGCTATGCGCAATAATCATAAGCCATGCATTATTGGGTGAGTGAAGCCGGCTCCCTTTGAACCTGGAAATGGAATGCTATATAATTTTGGACCATAATTCAAACTGTAACTAATTAAAGAACAGTGTTATTTTCTGATTGTTCATTGGTGGGAACGATTAAAAACCTCTTAAATGACAGTGTGTTTTAAACTGTCCCCCGTAAGCCTGGGGACGATTTGAAACAAGAGTTCGCCTTGACTAAAGTTATAAGATCTTGTGAAAGTCTTGCTTAACTGGCAAAAGTTCAAAGCCAATGTCAATCAATATTAAATAGTTCATGATGTGTATTGCGCGACTCCAGCGATCAATGTGTACCGGAACGCAATGCCACCGGAACAAGTGCGCTTTGAGTGAGTGTCTAATGTTTAAAGGTAGATTTTCCAAGAGCCCTAGTCTAACGATATTAAAAGTCTAATCTCCCCCGTTCTATTCTAAGGCTTTCGCCTTGGAATGTTTCAGGCATTAGAAAATGACATTGCATTTCCAAGTAAAGAGACTGATACTGTATAATATTTGAACCTATAACTTCCATTTGTGTTCTTTAGATATGTTATAATTGCGAGCTTTCAGAAATTAGTTTGTTTACAAATTAAAATGTTTGCTGTGTTAATTAAAACTGAAACTAATTACAATCAGCATTGTGTTGGTTATTAACAGAAGCACTTATCTTGATTAAGATATATTTTTGTGTACACTAGTTTTAATCAAAGGTGATTGTGAAGTGTGATAAGCTATAATAAAAGCAATATTGTTACACGGTTTAGACTTGGTTCACCTGTACTTGATTTTCCTACAAATATTGAAGTTGCATTCGATAGATTTTGTAAAGGATTCACCAGACGGGCATGGAAATAGAGAAGAGAAATCAACAATGAAAATGATTTTAAAATCCTGTATTACTTTTGTTAATGTTATTTTTTATCTCTTGTACATCATTTAGTTTCCTTGTGAATAGGCCTATTAATTTTTTTTTCTTTAACTTTAATTTTACTTACTCTGGACGCAACTCTTTCAAAAGTGTAGCTTCTAAATAAATTATTATTATTATAGACTTCTAATGTCAATTTTAGAAATGTTAGACAAGATATCAACTTTTCACCGTGCCCATTTAAATTAAAAGCGCGTCTGGGTATTTTATAAGAAAATCGTAAACGGTCGATTTATTTGATGTATTGACTTAATGTTTCTAAAACCATGTTATTTTACTCCAAGTTTTCTGTCATTTCAGAACAAGCAGCACCAATGGAAGAAAACGGAACAGAAAGTCCTCCTGACGGCGGCGGAGCTATGACGTTACCTCTAATAGCACTCATGTCATTTAATTTACTGATCGGAATTACAGGCATAATTGGTAACGCGTTACTAATGGTTATTGTTCTATCTAACGCGTCAATGCGAACAATTCCAAACGCACTTATATGCAACATGGCATTTGGGGATTTATTTATGTTGTTCTCATCCGTGATAATCAATACAATGGTGGATCTAAACGGCGGGAATTTCACGCTAGGTCACACGGGATGCGTGTTTATTAACTTCACTCATTTGATGTCAATGGGCGTTTCGATTTTTACGCTAGTGGCTCTAAGCGTCGATCGTTACCAGGCGATCGTTAAACCCATGGAGCGCAAAGCGTCACGATTCCGTACGGCTGTCACCATTGTTATTATATGGATGGTCTCAATCACCGCCGCATCGTCTATGTTTTTTTTAACGAATCTAGAGCAATTTGGGAATAACATGGCCATTTGTTACCACATAGAGCATAATACTACCGAGGCACGTGTCTTCGAATCAATTCGCATGTTGCTAATGTACGTTGTACCATTACTACTGCTATGCGTTTTCTACATACGGATCGCCTTTATTTTGTATCGTAGTTCAAAGCAAATGCCCGGAGATGGCCAGGTGTCAAGACAGGTACAAGATCGAAAAAGGCTAGCATTGATTATACTTGTGCTCGTTTTACTATTTGCTGTACTCTGGTTACCATACGTTGTCTACAGTTTAAAATCCGAATTTATAACTGAAGAAGAATATGAAGCGAATTCCGCCGCGTACGAACATCTACAAATGGCGGCGATTATTTTAGCGTCACTAAATTCCACCATCAATCCAATTGCATTATGTCTAATGAGCAAAAATTTCAGAGCATATTTTTTAATGTACTTAAGCTGTAATCATTTTAAACATCCACCGGCGAACGATTATAAGGCGACGATGAAACGTGAAGGTACGTCGGTTACGAAGATTTCATCAGACGAGAGCACGAGACGGATAAAACGATGCGGAGAAGAGTACATACAACTGAAGGCCCATTCTCCGTACAAGAATAACGACTGTTAAAGTATGCAGCAACAACTGTTTTTCATGGTTGAAGCAACTATCCTAAACCAGTGTGTTCCTTTTGAATACACTTTCCCCCTGGTCAAGTGTACACGGTAGGAAGAAGTGTATTTTTAAACACTATTGCTAAAATGGTTTGAAAGAAGTCTGATTTACCTTCTATAAAAGTTTTGATAACTGTAATAAACATTAAATTACCTTATGTTATATACATATCATGTAAGTCATAATGCATAAACACAACAAAATATTATATAGTTTATAAATATTATATAGTGTATTAACGTGGAATCACCTTAAGTTCTATTTAAGTGCGAACTTATTTGTATTGACAGTTTAATGGAATTTAAAGATATATATTGGTTTGTATAACAGTTATGCCAGGGATATGTGTACTTTAAATTTAGCAGTTGGAATGATTTTGTTTTATACATATATGTGTAGAAAGTAGTTTTGTAAATAAATGTACATAAGCGTATTTATTTGAAAACAGTATAACAAAACAATTAGAGGCTGGAGTTGATTGACAATGACGGCTGACGGCCTGATATCAACGAAGACGTGTTTAGATACGACTACGGATGTAAACACATTTAGACGTGACACTCATAAATCGTTTAACTGGGGTTGGCGTCACTCATAATAAAGAGAACGCGTCTCTTTGTAGTAACCATACGTTTCAACACTTGGTTAGACGCGTTTCTGCAGCAGTACGCCGACGTTTTGTATATTTGTTCACTAAAATTAAATTAAAATCTCGTTGAGCCATCTCCTTAACTCGTGATATTAACACGATGGAGGAAAGTTGACGCTTGGTTCTGTACTGTACTTTTTGACGCAACGAAAAGCGCAACAGAAGTGATTTGACCACTCTCACAACCGATGGATTGTTCGTTTGAGTTTGTTTGAACTGTCGCTTGTTAACTCGCTTGCGTTGCGCTACCATCACACCTTTTGATAGTGTAGACAGAGCTTTAATCCTTTCGTGGGAACCAAGCTTAAGAACAACGTACAATACAAACGTGTTTTTTAATGTATAAAAAAATAGGGCTAAGTGTAATAGCAGCAGGTGCAATTATGTATAATTATAAGATATTCTATACTGTACTTAAACTTTAGCCATAATAATTTATAATGTCAACATTATTTTGTTTGAGCTACTGGAGCAAAAATACTTTTATAAATAAATAGTGAACTGATTTTTAAAAAAGGCATCATTCAATTTGAATCGATGTTAGCACTATAGGTGCCTGCCAATGTGTCTGTATATTTCAACTTTAAAACATTTAAAACAATCAATAAATTAAAATTCCAAAACCATACCTCTTTCCAGTCACCACATTGATATAATATTAGGCTCACATTCGGTAGTATTATAGTAGTACAACGAACATTATTATGTTCTCTTTTCTAAAAGATTTCTCGACAATTAAGACATAGTCAAGAAACGGAAATTAATAAAAATAAATAAATAATATTAATCATTGCGTCCAATTATATTTTTAAATCTATATATTATTACTTTAATTAAATTGTCAAAGAAAATGTCGCACATATTTAGTTTCGATTGTTTTATCGTATTAAGAATTCTTAATGTCACATGAAGTATCAAATGACGTCATTAATTGGACGTAATAGATCACAAAACAATACAACAATTTTTCGATTCATCAATGTTAGTTGACGGTGTAGGCCTACTATCGCGGCGGCGCACAAAAGGAACATAATTGCGCGTTGATTCATGACGCAGCGCCTATCTAGGGGGGGGGGGGTAAGTTTCGATTTCCGACGACTGACGATCTAACTAGTTCAGGTCAATCGATGTCGTCGTTTGTCGTCTGGGCGAAACCATCAAAGCATCGAGGTAAGGGGTGAGGAAACCCTTCCCAATATCCCCGCATATGCGCACAGTACGTTGGTCGTCGGTCGTCGCAAATCGATAACGCCCTACGAATATAAAGAGTGTGCGCTCAATTACTCGTACACATACATAAAACAACACTATGAAATACAAACTGTAATCTAAAAGGTTTTTAGAAAATCAATCTGGCCAATTCGGTGGCCATTTTATTAGGTAATATTTATATTGTACTGCCGCCAACGAAATTTGTTTGTTTGTTGTGATTTAATTTTCACATACTCCGAGTTTGCGTGTTAAGACAAAAACTCAACAAACCGTGAGACTGTATACAACTACTGTAATGGTAGTCTTACCTTAGATGTAATTTATTTTGCAGACCTTCGTTCGATGTGATCAATTTATGTTTTATTGGTGCCAACGAAAGAAACCATTGTTTGAGTTAGTCATACTGTGCGTTTGCGTAAGAAGGAAATTCAGTGTCAGTATAGGCCTACAACTACGTAATAATGAATAGGTTGCTGTATCTTAGACATTTCGCAGTCGTACTTTCAATTTAAGTCACTGCGAAACTTAACTTTTGAGAGGTGCTATTTTTCTAAAATAAGATTGTAAAAACTGCCATAAAACTGACAAAAAGATGACCAGCACTTTTTTTGGTGATAAGGATTATAATGTCATTAATTGTACATTTTATATTACTGTACATATATAATAATAAAAATATATTATTATAATATAGCTATATCTGTAAAGTTTTAGACCAAGTGATTTGACCAATCACAAGCGATGGATTATTGACGTTGCGCCTACGTCCTTGCGTTGCGTCTCTATTGGGGACCAAGTTTTAATGACAAACTCTGTTGCGTGGTTTCAAGTTGAGATGAAAAATAAGATATCATTGATCGCAACTTTAAGCAAGCTCGTAAATGAGATGACCAATCAATATTACAAGATGTGTATACTGTATTTAATTTAATTTATTCATATAACTATTTAAAATGTTAATAAAATGACGATTACAGTGACTTTAACCGACGACGACGGTAAATGTAGTTTTTACGCCGTGTTTCCGCAGCTAAAAAAACATTAGCGATAAGTTCCCGTGGAAATGGGGTTTAACCAAGTCCGCTCGAGAAAATTAACCGATAATTGTTATCTCCTTTTAATCAGATAATTATCGGATAAAATGCGATAATGTTTAATATTTGACTTGACAGACAAAATTGTTGCGTTAGTGATTTTAAAATTAATTACCAGATTGGTTAAAAAAATTAACCGATAATTATTGTTATGACTGCGGAAACACGGGCTTAGTTGACCAATATTTTTGTCGGGTAATATTATAGTATTAGGCCTACGACATGACGGCGACAATGGCAGACAATCGCGTTCGTGGCAGACGATCGAGTTCCTAGCAGACGATAATTTTATCAATAACATTAATATTGATGTAAACATTACTAGTGTTTGCTTAAAGATGTAACAGTGTACCCCAAAAACATAAAAAATGAAGATTAATTAAATCAGACTTTAAATAGGTTATGTTGTAGTTAGTTTGTAAAGTTACTCCCTACTTCTGTAAAAAAAAAAAGAAAATGTTTTCTCATATAAAATGACAAAATAAAGGGTTAAATTCAACCGAAAACCCGTTGGCTGAGAGCCAATTTGACTATTTTTTTGCTTTAAATTACCGTTTTTTCAGGTAAATAATATTATTTTTTTTCGATCCAATTTTTGGTCAAATTTTATGTGACATTAAAATGGCATAAACAATTGTTAATTTGTTTATTATTGTTCAGGGGGAAAATACATCTTTAATAGGAAGCTATTGTCAAACAATTTGTTTTTAATTTTTCTCTTGATATTATAAAATTTTAAATTTTAAATGTTTTCCAATGAGTTCTAACATGTAAGTCTCTAAAATATACAGTTTAAATATTCAACTGAACCTCAATGTTTCATTTTCTGTCTGTACTCGCGTGTAGCAGCACCAAATTAAAACCCTTAATTCTGATGATACCTTGTGTGGTAGAACACACCATTTTTGGTGAACGACAATGATTACACGCGTGTTAAGCTCTGTCTACACTATCAAAGTTTATGTGGCAACAAAATGTGATGTGCCCATATATGGACATGATGATGTCATATCACTACCATATTTGGGCACATCGCACTTTTTTTGTCAAACTCGTTTGATAGTGTAGACAAAACTTTATACGCGAAGCAATGGTAACGAATTGTGTCAATATAGTGAATTTTATAACGTGTTGTATCACCTCTTATATGTAATATGATGTTATTATTATCACAATAAATAAATAGTGTACCGGTACTGAAAACTTCGTTGATTTATTTCAAGTAATGTTTCTAAAATTCAAAAGTGTACATTTTTATCTCCGGGGAAAATGATTTTGTGGAATGCCGTCATTTTAATCATTATGACCTGGAAATACGCAATACACACTGTCTTGTATTACTATACTTGAAATTGTATATAAAATGTGATTTACAATGTATAGGACACCAACGTATTAAAACTAATCCGTGCTTAGATTATTATACAATCTCAACAGTGAATCGGTTATTATATTGAGATGGCATAGTTTTAAAAACAACCTTACTATCGCGCATCAGTTAAATCACTGTAAACTGAAAATAACCGTTCAGAAATTGAGATTCATTATGGCATCATTTGTTAAAGCCGATGCATCCAAAAGATGTAATCACTTCTGGGCGCCGTATTCTTCGTGTACATTAGGCCAATCACAATCGGAATAACTTGAACCCATTGATTTAAGAGGCTATCCACGTTAGATCGGACAAGAATCGAATACAGTGAAATAAAGTACCGCGCCTGAAGAATGTAAATTCTACCGTAAGACATATTCTTAAAAAGGTACATTGTTTGCTACATTACAGTAAATGACCGAATAAACGTCGCAGATAAAATAAAGAGTACAATATAGATTGTCCTCTAATACGTTACGACATTGCTGGGCCTCCAGGAGGAACGCATTATCCTGACGAGGATGTAGATTATTCCTCGTACAAAAACGCAATTTATCAAATCTATTCTAAAAAATCTCGTACTTGCGCACCATTTTAACCAAATGTGGATGCTTGAATCTACTCCATTAGGCGATACTAGGAGTACAAAGGCTCACGAAAACAAATCACATGCGCTTACGAGAATCTATACTGGAATAAATATACTGTACGCATTGCTATTTCTAGAGTGAATCAATTTGTTTGAAGGTATGCATTTTCGACGACCATTGCTCGCATTATGGCTATTGATGGGACGTGTTACATTACGTTATACATTGTCTGTTGATATTAACCTTATGACAGAGATATCGTGTTTTAAAAGCACTCCATACAGCCAAACTCTTTTCTAGACAACTTGCAATAGTCTGTTAGACTCTATCTAGTGACAGCTGCGGGTGCGTTTCCGCGCTCGATTCATCGACACAAATCTGCGGGTTATAGGTTCAGGCAACAACATCCAACTAAACAAACACACAAAAGCTAAAGGGCTCTCGTAGGCGAATGAACAACGCAATGTCAGGCTTGGGGAAGTTTATTCGACGAATTGTACGATTATTTAAAAAAAATCTGAATTACACTACTTGAACGGATAATATCACTGTCCACTGTGTATTGTTACACTTCAAGGCTCAGGCCAACGATTCACCGTTTCAACTAAGATTCCCAGGAGATTACACGAGTGGGCACGCGTCTCAATTAAATCGGCGACAAAACTACAATATTCCATTATTAATGAGATACTTTGTCGTTTATGTACGGTAGCTATTAAAAACCAAACACAAGTCTATATTTCATATCACGTCTTATTTTAATTAAGCCAAAACTTACAGTATGGGTATGGATATGGCACACTTACAGATACTGTAATTAGCCATAACCTAAAACGAATTTAGCATACGTAATCATCTAGGCTTAGTTATTTACCCGGGTAAATAACGGGCCTATTTACACGCGTCGATTGGTTTCATGGGTCAATTATCGCTAACTTTGGTAGGTAAGTCACTAACTTACTCGGGTAAATAACGGGCTCTTAGTTATATACTCGGGTCAGTTGGTTACGTGGTAACAGCTAGCTATTGCTAACTTTGGTGGACTGTCACTAACTTACCCGGGTAAATAGCGCGCCTTAACGGGTAAGTTGGATTCGTGGGAACCTATTTTATCGCTAACTTTGGTTGGTTGGTATAATGAACCAACTTACACGGGTAAATAACTAAGTCTGAACGGTACCCATTAATATAAACGCAAGATAAATGTCTTATGTAATATGCAATAGATAAACACGTATGGAAATGTTTCTTTAACCTGGATTTATACGTGTAGACCTTACGCTGTAATAATGAATACTAAAATGGTAAAAAGGTATAACCTAAAAGGGCAAACTTGCTATTCATGTCGCGTCGTTCTCCTTGAGCATTCATCGTCCTGTTCAGATATATTATAATCAGTGGCGTAACACAAAGGCCTGAGGCCCCTGGTTAGCCTTTTTGGCATATTTTATACTCTGGACACTGCCCATGGCCCCCATAAAGCTCCAGTGCTTAGTCAGTGAGTGCTCATAGCCATTACGCCACTGATTATAATATTTCTAGATTAGTATTTTATTTAAGCAAACAGAGTGATCAGCTACTATAGTGTATTATTACAGATTTCTTCATTGTATGTTGAATAATAAAATCAAAACTATAAATGCTTGGAAATGGAAATAGTATGGTCTTTGGTGGGAAGTTAGCATTGGTGTGATGATCATTTTCCTAGAGTTAGGCCTATGTCTGTTTAGGCTTAATTTTACTTTCAGAATTAGGTCGTTGGAATCATCTCGATTTGTACATACGCCACAGGGTAACATACAATCATAAATACATTTTAAACTTAAAAATAAGAATAATGATTCAGTTAATAGACGAAATGAATCGATCAAACAAATGAGTTGTTAACCACTACGCACCCTAGGGCCTATACAAAATCTGGTACATTAATTTATTGATCGTAGGTTGATAATTTGTCGGTCGTAATTTCGTATATGCGTCATTTATTATATGTATACTTGGTTTAAACGAATGATGCTCGAATCAATAATAGAGATGGAAACATTGATTCATTAATACTGTAGTGATTTTGACAATTTTATAACGCGTTTGTCTAATGGTTTCGTGCGCCAAACGCAATATTCCATTCCGCTGGGTATTACTATTATATTACAACAGCTTTAGTTCAGACAGATGTTTCCCCCGGGATCAGCAGAAAACTAATTATTATTTTGTATCCATTAATTATAAATTCATTGTATAAAATATAGTCAATATAAAATCAGTGTTACTGATCTCTCACGCGTTGAAAAGACACTATACTGCGCACGTATAAATGCGCATTATTGTCGCGGCGCATCAATATTTTGTTAAATTGTGACATTTCACTAGCCCACGGCGAACATTATAGCGTAACCTAACGTTTGTTCTTTTAAATATTTGATTTGATTTGAATTTATTTGGAAAATCATCATAAAAAATACATACAAAGTGATAACATAAATTACGGACATTACAAATAATACATTTATAAAAGATTTTCCAGGATAGCCCAAAAAGCGTTTCAGCTTATTTCCATTGGGATCCTTTACAATCTAAAATAAAAAAATATAAACATTACAAAGTATAGCATTAAACACGTAAATATAACGATAATATAAAAAACAAGTTAAATTAAGGACTATGATTGACTTATATAGTTACTCGCCAATGATCGACCAATGACGTCTTGCCTATACAGATAGCTTTTGATGGAAAGCTGTATATTCAACCATATACGCTTAACTGTCAAATTATTACGGATTGAAAATCCTTTTACATTTCAGTGTAAGCCGCATTTAACATCCCGCCTACACCGACCCCATTTCTTTATTAATACCGTAATTTATATTAACAGATCGCTGTTATTACGCTGAGCGTAGTTTGGATAATATATATTAGAAATTACATACTACTCCTAGCAAGTAACACTTTTTCATTAATCAGAAAATTATTCAGAGGATAAAAATGGGTAAAAAATCAAACTCCGTTACTGAAATATATCCAATAAAATCTGACGCATTTGAACAACAATTTTAATGTTAAAATCTGCAGTTAGAATCAAGTAAAACATTCTTAAATAACTTGCAATATTAAATAGGCCTAATCGTAGTTAAGTGGATTTTTATAATATATAGTTATCATTGTGATCGACGATAACTGAAATTGTACACTTTAAAAATAGTGTTTATTTTGTACCCACTTTTTCCACACATTTAGCCTTAAACATGTTTAGATATAAAACATGTTTAGGTTCTAAACACATTCTAAACATGTAGCCTGTATCCAACTCAACACATCATTGACGTGTTGATTGTTAAACATGTGGAGCGATATAAAGACACGTTTAGGTATTTAATTATATATATATATATTATATATTATTTATTATATATAGTATAAATAATTTAATGCCATGTGTTGAGATCATGTGTGAAACTTTTGCCACAGTAAAACCGATGCACGCAACGCTAAACACGTACCTAAACATATTGACTGCTAAACATGTGGAGATATTATACATAATAGTGAATTGTTGACTGCTAAACTATTGGAGAAAACAACACGTAGCTATAAACACGTTTAGGTTTTAAACACGCTAAACATGTAACTACGTGTTTAAAAGCTAAATGTGTGGGAAAAAGTGGGTACAAAATACACGTTTAGGATTGTTCCAGCAACATATTGAAATTTGGGAGAAAATCGATTTTAAAATCAAAACCTCGAAAAAAGTTTCGTTATGGTTTATCATCGAAAACTTATATCATACTTTATTATAGAAATTCAAATAGGCCTATTTCGAGTTCTTTTTTCGAGTTAAGCTACGTCACCATTATCATTAAAATTCCGGAATACGTTCCGTTTTTCGAACACACGTAGGCCTACGGAATCTGGGATGAGTTAGTGTGAACGGGTGTTATTAAACACTTAACACGAATCCCGGGCCTCTGTGTGAACATAGCTTTAAGCTACCGAGAATTCTTCGATATTTATATAGTCAAACATATAGGCCTACGCAGTCATCCGAAAAGACACTAATCAATCGTATGTTTATTGGAAGTAAAAGCACAAGTTATGGGTGTTGTTTGATTGATAATTAATACTAAATGGGAAAGGTGATTATTAACACATTGGATCGCATCATCGAAGTTAATTTATAATATGTCACATGAGTGGCAGTCTTGATCGAGTTAAAAATAATCTAAGGGATACAGTTCATGTTATATATTCCAAAAACTATTTGAGATAATAATTAGCACGGGAAATTGCTTTGCTATATAAATCATAGATGCCCTACTTTTTAATACATTTTACTACCATCTTTTTTTACAATTACTTTAATAACGTACGTATACGTTCAGTAGATGTAGGCTATCGTTTGAAAGCAACATAAAGTAACCAACCAACCATAAGATCCAATAACCGATTGATAAAGCATGGCATGAAATAGTTTTGAGTTGAATGGAGAGACTATTTCATGAGGAGCAGACCCGCTCGTGGTTTCAACAAATGGAAATATTCGTCCCATTCAACGAACACATATAATACATTTTTATAATCCAAATTTACTGGTGTTTTTTTTTATAATTAAACGTTTTTCCAACTGTTTCCTATCTTTAATCAAGTCCGAAGACTAGGCCATTCAAAGGGCAGCTCTCCGATTTTTGACACGGGGTACAATTTACAGTCATAAACGGAGCGCACTTACAGGTTGAATTTGAACGGACAAGTCACCAGACTCGCGTGTCAAATTTAAAACAAAAAGTTGCAGTGTAGCCTAATAGAACCATTAAATAGAACGTTTTTCCATGTAATAGAATTACCACCGAACGGCAGGTGTGTTATAATAGCGGATATTTTACAGACTTCATTACATTTTACTCCCGAAAGTAACCTTGTTTTAAATATATAAAAACTATAACTCTAGATTCTCTCCCTCATTTAGTTCCATTACAAGTAATCCCAACCAGCCTAATCAGGATACAACTTAAAGTATAACGTTATAACGGAAACGAAATAAAATATAAAATATGAAACATATCAAAACTGAAATTGGGTATGTCTTTGAGCAAAGCCTTGTATGAAATTATATAAAACAAATTATACTAAACGACTTGAAAGAAAGATTTGAATCCATAATCATGGGATTGTAACATAAGCAATCATGTTATATCAATAATCTGTGCGCTCTTATTGAGTAAATAACGAGATGGGTATAGATAAAACATGTTGGCATAGAGTACGTCAATGCACACTTTGGGGACGGGTACTAAAGGCTAGATTTAGCAAAGGTTACTAATTGAGAAAGACATGCTACTTTGAAGAGTGTGTTTGCAAGTGAATTTATTGTCATGTTCAATTAGTAAACATTGTATAGTTCATGTGATGAAATAGGTCAATACAAAAGATACATTTGTAAACTAAGAAGAATCACGTTCCAATAGCGAAGTTTACATTAGTACTTATTATATTGCTGTAATTCTATATAAAGTTTGGTTACCACAGTTTGGTTAAATTACCTGTGATGCGCTTATGTCCTTGCTTTGCGTCTATAGCTTGGTTTTCACTAGAGACGCAACACAAGGACGTAACGTAAGAGATTTGACCAATCACAGACGATGGATTATTCGAACTGTCGCTTGTGATTGGTCAACACGCTTACGTTGCGTTAACGTCCTTGCATTGCGTCCCAGTGTGAAACAAGCATTAGTGGGAGCAAGGCTTACAGTTGTTGACACAACGCAAGTGAGTTGACCAATCACAACTCAGATGATTCACGCTTACGTCCCCGTGTTTCGACTAAAGCAACATTCACACTTGTTCCGTTTCACGGAGCGGAAGACGGTGCAGTTCAATTATTATTATATGATTTTACATTATTTAACAAACGACGCCATCTTTCGTTCCGTGAAATGTGAATGTAGCTTAGGCCTACGTGGAACAAAGCTTAAGCATGGTTTCCCACTAGAACGCATCGCAGCGATGTATTGACGCAAAGTGCTGTATTTCGTAAATCACAAGTGGGAACCGACGATGCAACAGTGCTGAAAACATTGCAGGTTTGATTTCACGCAGGCGGGGGCAAACACAATTATTAGAAGGGCATTTTCTTATGTTGCGTAGGTTGTGCTACGTTGCGTCGCTAGTGGGAACCAAGCTATATAGGACGCAAACGACGTAGGCGCAACACAAGTGTGTTTTGACAGTGAGAGTGCGGATGATCCATCACGTCGTATCTTGCGTTAAGCTTGGTTCCCACTAGAACGTAACGCAAGGACGTAAACACAACGCAAGCGTTTTAACCAATGGCAAGCGAAGTTATAGACAGTTAGCAATCACAAGCGAATAAGCCATCGCTTGTGATTGGTCAATTTACTTGCGTTGCGTTACGTCCTTGCGTTGCGTCGCTAGTGGGAACCACGCTTTACAGACGGATAACCATGGTGGTGTTACGTCTGACGTATCTATTTTATGCGTTAAAAAACAAAACAAAAATGTGTTTTGGTTTACAAAGCCAACTATATAGGCTATAATTAAATGTATAATTTTAAAAACACGATCTTTAGAACAGTGTTTATGTCTACGGTATAAAATTACTAGCATGGACACAATAGTTTATTATTCATTCGTGCTTAAGCATATTCACAACAAAACTGAGGACTGAAGTCGTTTGTTTTCCGAGAGCCTATAAATAAAGGGAAGAGAAAAAAAGGCATTGATGTTATTGAATACAAAATACAAGCGTGTTGTAAATATGAAGTATAGAGAATACCTATTAAAGCGTGGTTCCCACTAGAACGCAACGCAGCGACGTATCGACGCAAAGTGCTGTATTGCGTAATCACAAGTGGGAACCGACGACGCAATAGTGCTGCAAACATCGCAGGTTTGATTTCACGCAGGCGGGGGAAAACACAATTATTAGAAAGGCATTTGCTTACGTTGCGTAGATTGCATTACGTTGCGTCGCTAGTGGGAACCAAGCTTAAAGCGTGGTTCTCACTAGAACGCAACGCAGCGACGTATCGACGCAAAGTGCTGTATTGCGTAATCACAAGTGGGAACCGACGACGCAGTAGTGCTCCAAACATCACAGGTTTGATTACACTCAGGCAGGGGCAAACACAATTATTAGAAGGGCATTTGCTTACGTTGCGTAGATTGCGTTACGTTGCGTCGCTAGTGGGAACCACGCTTTAGGGACACATTTAAGGCCAACAAATAAAGATGGGCCGTTATGTTAAAACATATATTTCACGATTAACTATCGCCTGAATATGCGTGTCCCCTTAAGCTTGGTTCCCACTAGAACGTAACGCAAGGACGTAAACGCAACGCAAGCGTTTTAACCAATGACAAGCGAAGTTATAGACAGTTAGCAATCACAAGCGAATAAGCCATCGCTTGTGATTGGTCAATTCACTTACGTTGCGTTACGTCCTTGCGTTGCGTCGCTAGTGGGAACCACGATTTAAAGCTTGGTTCTCACTAGCGACGCAACGTAACGTAATCTACGCAACGTAAGAAAATGCCCTTCTAGTCATTGTGTTTGCCCCCGCCTGCGTGAAATCAAACCTACGATGTTTACAGCACTTTGCGTCGATACGTCGTTGCGTGCGTTCTATTGGGAACCACGCTTAATAAGGGTGTCTCAAAGGAGGGTTTTCAATGCATCACAAAACAATGTAACAGCATTAATAAAACGTGTGGATATTTTTTTATTAAATAAACCATTACATTTGACATTTTAAAACATGGGGGCGAGACAGTGTCAATAAAAGTTATTACATTTAAGCCGTCAGGTCATCAACACTACTGAAATAAAAGTCCTACTGCGCTAACCCACCAAACACTGTATGCGTTCCTGTTATACGGGACGGAGGACGGAAGACGGCGAGGTTAAATTGTTTCTTTGTGCGTTTTCAATAGGCAGTTTGGGCAACCTCTATATCCGTATTATGACAAGGATACGTATGCGTATACGCGAGTTTGCCCGAACGCTATTTATTTAATCAAACGGCGCCGTCTTCCATTCCGTTAAACAGAGCAGGTATGAATAAATGTACGCTTAAAGCGTGGTTCCCACTAGCGACGCAACCTACGCAACGTAAGAAAATGCCCTTCCGATAATTGTGTTTGCCCCCGACTGCGTGAAATCAAACCTGCAACTTTGCAGCAATGTTGCGTCGTCGGTTCCCACTTGGGATTACGCAATACAGCACGTTGCGTCGATTCGTCGCTGCGTTACGTTGCGTTCTAGTGGGAACCACGCTTTAAATACGAATCCACAACTACGAATGTCTGAACGGCCGTAGGGCCAATAACCTAAATATAATTTAGATAACAGCATGGACGGTTAAAAAACGTAAATTAATGGCAACCAAACAAAAAGAGATCCCTGGATAAAAGCGAATATCTCTCTGACGTTTTGTTTGTGACAAATTAAAAGGTTAGAAAGTGTCATTAACGAAGGTAGAGCAATCATACTGTATTGGCATACCAATTCCGTCGTCACCATCTTCATAATTACAAATCGATTTGTGGAAAAAGGCATGTTGTAATTAGTGTACATTTGTCCTTAACGTTGCACCACGCAATGTTGACTGTCGTCTGCTACAAACAGACGAAGTGTCGAATTACCATCAATTGATTTATTTCCCGCCCATATTTGAAATTCAACGCGGCATTAACTATTTTGATTATTATTACATTAAGATCCTTTTAAATGATATCGTTGGTGTTAGAACGTGGTCCATTACGCGTTAAATGAGGGAGCCAAACAAAACCATTTTGGATAGGCCTAAACATAAACATTCAATTTTCTGGCAAACTTGCTGTCCCGTTCAGGGGACACTTTTCTGTGAAACGAACGAAGGGAAATAATTATGTTCCAACGCAGCTATACGGCCAACCCCTATATTCAGAGGAAAGCCCTAATTACGCAGTACGTATCAATTAATACAGTTTTTAAAAGGTTTTCTTTGTTCAATACCGTATGACGATATGTTTTACAATATCCAATACAATGAACTTGTGTTTACAATTACAAATTATGTATTATGATACAAATAATGAATGTTTATGAGGCGATGGTACAAATAACTAAGGTGAACCATGAAAGGTTATATTTTTAGGAGACGAAGCCGAAATATTAACTTTCAGATTTATGTTAATGTTGTACTCCTTTGTATAGAGTATGGGTTTTACAATCCTCTGCTAACTTAAAAATAATTCTACGATAAACGAAATCGCCAGATTGGTGGTGTCACACACCAATCGAATTTTGCACGGCTGGCGTCTCACACACTTCACCCTTTTCTAACACATCGCCAGCCGCACAACGCACACTTGTGCTCAGGTTCCTAAAGTTATTTATCTACATTTCTCATCGCCATGCTCACGGAACTGTTATTGTCTCTATTTGTGTTTTGCTCTCTGTCTTACAAACACACACACAGAGCAAGCCTACTGTAAAATAAAGTATTAGTAACGACAGTGTGTCCTAGATACATGATCATATTCAATTCTAATAATATAATATTTAATTTCACAACGCAACCTATTTTAAATCTGATGATTTTTTTCGCCCGCTATCATGAAGGAAATTCACACTCAATTTATATTAATCTGAGATACAATGTTAATTACGCGTTTTACGTGAGAAACCAGTAAAGATTTGTGAAATCCACTAGAAACTACACGATTATAGCTGAGCAAATAAAAAGCGCTGTATTGTCTAGGGTATACTTATCGTTAAGTCTTTAGTAATGAAGAAATTTTAACCGCGAACGAACAACGAGTTGAGGTTGTTAGCCGAATTGTGCCAACAAGTCGTTGGAAATGAATTGATATATATTTCTATGAAAAGAAAATTGGGTTATCATATTCAATTGTTCAAACACATTTGATTATTATATTTTTGTAATGTTCTCAATGTCAAAATGAAATTCTTTTTTACCTATATTTCAATTAATTATAGAAACAAGATACAGTATATCAGTATTTGAAGGTTTTGAAGTAAAACACGAAACGCTTACGGTTCTTCCTTTAATTATAAGCATTGCTCTAACAAAAATTAGAACATTTTTTTAAAAATTATATGTCAAAAATATCAAATTTTTAAAAAATGAATTCTAGGGATGCCTGAAGAAAATGAATTACAGAAATGTAATATTCGAGAGACTTGAATGACAAAAAAATGTTGAAATGACTAGTGGCGACCGAGTCTCTAGTCTAATTGGGTTTGGGCCAATTAGCTAAAAGGAAGTGGCCGGGTTGCGATATTTCTTTTCGTACATAAGTTAGGGACCCCTCATGAAACGTCACAAAATAAACATGAATATTCATTAGTCATATCCATAAGGTGTGACGTAAGAATTGAGTAACTACAAACGCTTTCTGTCCAGCCGTCTCTGTAGTCGCGTGGATTAGACTGAATTTACATGTCGATGTATGGGGTTCGAATCCCATGAGCAACTTCTTTTTACTTTATAGTGTGTGAGAGAGATTATTTAGAGGGTTAGGTTTAGTTATATTAAATAAGTAGTTCGGCTATCTTTCACATAAGGGGACCACAACTTATGTACGAAAAAAAAATCGCGGCCGCGGTCTGGTAACCCACGGTCCACTCACAGATCACAACTCGTACACAATAATAACAACTATATATTATTATTTACTTATTTCTCGTGAAATAAATGAGGAGCAATCTGTTTTCCTGGTTTTAACACTACGCGGAAAACCTTTATTCAGGGGACACCACTATACGAACAATGTATAAACTCCAAAGTAGGTATCCCCTTAATAGGGGTTCTACTTAGTCTATATGTTTGAGATATTCAATTGACATTATTCAAGGTGTATCCAACTCATTAGGGTAGTATTACAAGATCTAAAACATGAACGCTATCAATCATAGAATTGAACCCCAAATCCTCGAGACTAAAAGGCAATTTATGTTAACTACCATTTACGCGAAAGTCCCAATACATTGACACAGTTTACATAATGCTCAAGAATAATGTTAACTTGTCAACATACATTTAACAGCGTGTAAGTCATTTACATGATATGAAACCCCACTGGCTGTCTAACGTTAAGTCCCATTATTTTATTCTCAAAATCCCGGTACTTAACACAGATTACTATAAAACATACATGCTATAATCACTATAAAGGCCTCATACTATAATGTACTGATTAAATAAAAAAAAAACGTTGTGCCCAAAAGGCTACAAAACATTGCCATTAGATAGGTAATTGAAACCGACAGTCTTGATTATAAACAATCATCGCAATGAAATAAAAATTGCATATATTTATCAATACAAAACAAGGTTTATATTATTTTTTCCCAACATGTTAAGGCTAAACTATAGGCCTAGAGGGCGTCATATTTGAATAAATATAAAATTTGCATAATGCGATGACGTATGCTTGGTCCTTGTGTTGCGTCAAAGTGCAAACCAAGCTCCATTGCACTAACGTCAAATGTACAAATGCATTTACGTAATCGGAAGAATAACGGATCTCCGACCACAACGTCATTGATAAAAATGAACCCCAATTGCGTAAAACACGAGTTCGAAATGTTCATAGCGGAAAACGCTGCACCTGTGGGAACGAAACATAATGATAAACTCTCCGATAGGAGAAAGACATTGATTAGATCGATAGAGCTCATAATATCCCAATGCTTCAGCATATGGTATATAAGCTCACTGGAACATGTTTACGCATAATATTAAATAACATAAACGATCGAAAGAAAATGCATATCGATTATGACCAGAGTGTCACGCACCTCCGGGTTTAAGTATGGACAATATTTTAGACCTCCGGTAGATTTCGCATTATGTAGAAAGCAGTATCATTAACGTAACTTAATGACTAACGAATGTCTTTAGAAGACGATTATTTCAAAAGGGAGGGTTTTCGAGCTGTACACAATGACGTCATTTTTATGTTTAAAAAGTAAATGAATATAAACATTCCAAACGCTTTTACGGCGAGAGGACTTGGCACAATGTACTTTCGAATAAAGTTATTTCAACTCTGTGTTACAAACGCTTCTATAACGCCGTGAACTAAGTGTAGAAACTATTTTAACGATGCGTTTATAAACGCTTCTACAACGCCGTGAAGTGTAGTAGAAGCTATTTCAACGATGCGTTCGCAACGCTTTTACCACGAGAAAACTTGCATCAACGTACCGCAATTAAGTTACTTCAACCCAGCGTTATTGTTATTACGACGGGTGAACGTACATCGACGAACGAAGGTCTAACAACAGGATGCTGAGCTCCGGAGATGAAAGGGTTTATCTGTGGCTGCGACACGATCAGTTAACAGAAACCGCGCGCCGCGCAGAGAATATGTGCATACAGTAATACAGTACTGTTGGTATTTGTCGCAGCCAGACATAAGATCAAAGGACTGTTACGAGTTCTTATCTTGGTAAGGCGAGCTCAGTGTCCTGTTAGATTGCCCTGCATCAACGTACTGCCGAAATTAAGTCATTTCAACCATGCGTTCCAAACGTTTTTACGACGTGTGAACATCAATTAACGTATTGAAAATTAGGTTATTTTGTAATGTTTACGTCCTAAACAAGTGAACTTGTATCGACGGATGCTAGATGGAATTACTTATATATTGCATTCACGATCCACTTACCGTCAGCAAAATCGCTCTGCATTTGTTTATATTACACATTAATGCCAACACGGATTCACACAAAGTACGTGTAATGTGATTCATAATAAGGTTATGTATAGTGCAAACGATACTCTAGTACGTAAAACGCCCCATCTCACAAAATACCATAATCATACCAAAGTTTCACGCTATGCTCGCTGCCAGCGAAGTTGACACATTTATGTTTATGTTATAAATCAGTATGTGAGGCAAATTTATTAATTTAAATAGTCCTACATTTTACAGAACTGTTTCCAATTGCATATCTAATCGGTTCGAATTCATTTACACTTTCACCCTAGTTTTTTGATAATTACATCACATATTTTTAACATAAATGTACGGATTAAACAAAATCAAATTTAAAATTTACTCATAAGGGCAGAATACTTGGCAATTTCATTTGATGCTGTTGGGGATTCGAAATAACAACATGAAACGAAACAAATAATTAGGTTTATTGATTGTCACAGAAAGCTACGTATCAGCGAATGCGACATTTTCTTTAGTTTCTTAATTTTCTGTGTTAAGCAGTGATAAAGTAAAAAACTTTATCGAACAAGTTTGTTTAATCCTATGAAATTTTAATTCAATCATTGTGGAGCAGTACACCGTGGTAACCCATACTCGTTCAAAACATGCACTGGGTTTTTTAAGATACACGAGTCAGATGTGACTGGAGGAAAGTCTTGAACATATGCCAACTAGATGGCGACAACAGGGCAATACCATAGCACATAACTATATACCTAACTAAATATAACTTAACCTACCCTCACTATATACAGTATCATATATGGGATGACAACTGCTGTGAATAAGACGCGATACTCTAGGATATTTAGTGTCACTGGACATGATACAGACCGTGTATCATGTCACTGGACATGATACAGGCCGTGTATCGTGTCACTGGACACGATACAGCCAATGTATTGAGTAATTTCTAGCACATTTTAATTAACCAATCGGATCCTCGACTCAACATTACACAGAGAGCAAACGTTTCAAAGTAAATGGTCATTTCGACCAAATCTTTAATTTGACAACAACGAGCTTCTTGTACAACAAGAAAAAACATCGTTCAAAACACAGCTAATACAATTAATTCTTATTTTATAAACCACTTTTTGAATATTAAATGCACCATGCAACATATAATTCTGTAAACAAAGTAAATTTCAAGTTATTCAATACTGTATACTTCTAAAAAGAACTTTAACGCTAAAAAAATATGTTGTACTTTCTGAAAAAAATAATATAACTTCTTGATCCGAATCGCCTATAACGCTGCATATATATAATATGGAAAATGTTAGCATTAATGTAATGTGCAGTCACTGGACATATACATTGGACATAACGGACGAATGACCGCTAGCATGTTCATTAAAGGACTATTAACGCAACCGATATAATCATTGTTGTTTACGAGACTGAGAATTGAAAATGGTTAGCCGACAATCTATAGATGTATACGGATGTATTTTATATTGCGTTTTGATGGGACTGTCTGTGTGTGATGTATTGTCAACCGTCATTAAATTCAGCTGAATGTCGGTCAGTTTATAAAGACATGTAGATATAAAGAGTGCTACAAATAACTGGAATTAATTTAGACATCTACGATTAAAATATTCTTAAATCATAGTTATTAACTAATTGTATTGAATGGATTAAAAACCAATGTCCATTTATTTATCTGTGAATAATAAAGTTTCATTAAACCCTTCCTAAAATGCATGTTGTTATTGTACCAAGTGAGTTATTAAAACACAATCTGTATTAACTATTATGGAGCAATAAATAATATTATATTTGTTATTGTACTTAAGTAATAAATTAGTAAAACGAACTTAGCACACCTAGCGGTTAAAAAAAGATTTAGTATTGTACAAATTCTATGGAATAATTAAGATTAATTCACCATCCGGGTATTTGTTGAGTTGTTTACCTTGATATTTATCTCCACGAAGAACAACAACATTTTAAGTCATACAATGGCATGATACAATTAATAAAACTATTTACTGGTAACTACAAAAGCAATGACGTCATTTATGCCGTCACCATAATTTAAGCCAAAGAATAACATTGTTTGTGAATAAGCAATGTACATAACAAGTAAATCTTAAATTTAAGATAATTTAATTTTGATGTTAATGCATATTTAAATTACGACAGTTGATGACCATCGGTATAAAAAGGAACCATTCCAAAATAATTCCACTGCAGTTACTGCAGTAAAGACATTTTTTTTAATACAATAGTGTATGGTTTTTTTGTTTGTTTCAATGTAGAGGTTTATGAGGGAAGTCACTGCAATAAACAGTGTGTGTATGGTTTAATCTAAAAAACAAATAATTGCCTAAACTGTAGTTACTGCAGTAACTGCAGTAGCATATTATTGACAAGCAAATATGTTTTACATGTTGTATTGCAAGAAACACAACATGTACGATCACCACCTAATACATGCTCTATTGTGTATGATCACTTAATTTATTATACAATGTACAAATTAGATGATCAAAAGATGATATTAACAATACATAATTACATCGCTGTTGCTATTTTCTCACAGAATCTAAACTGAACATGCAATATACATACTTTACTGCATAAGTGTATTTGAACAATTTGTGGCAATAGTTAGTTGTTAGTTATGTCGATTTAACCATTTCCTTTTTGTTGATTTACGTAGGGTTTTTTAAATTATTGAAACAATGATGAAACTATCAGTCAAGTTGGCTACACATGGTTGTTATTCTCGCTGCTTACATCAGTTAAAAAATGACTTCTGAACTTTGTGGGTTGTTGACTTGGTTATTGTTTGGACTACTTGCTGTTGTTGACTTGGTTACATGATAATTATATAGGTCTATTGTGTTTCTAGTCAGTGTTTGACATGATTACACTTTGAAAAGCTGTTGGTTTAGGTTGACGTGGTTACTTAAATGGTTAGTTGACTTGGCTTGTTAGTTGACTCAGTTACCTGCTAGTTAATTTGGTTACCTGTCAGTGAGTTGTTGACTTATTAAGTCTTAGGAAACTTGTTGACCTTGTTACTTGCTTGGAAACTATTGACTTGGTAACTTGTCAGTTAGCTTTTAACTTGTTGGTTGCAGGTTAGGAAACTAACTGTCAAGTTAGTTTCATAATAGAAATCTGTTGACTTGGTCACAGCTTGGAATCTATTTACTTGGTTGGAAACTGTTTACTTGGTTCTTGTCAGTGAGCTGTTAACTTGGTCACTTGTCAGTGAGCTGTTGACTTATACTGATTAGAAATCAGTTGACTTGGTTAAATGCTTGGAAACTATTGACCTAGTACTGTAAATTAGCTGTTAACTTGGTTACTTGTCCGTTAGCCTTTAACTTGGTTCTTGTCTGTTAACTGTTAACTTGGTTACTTGTCAGTTAGCTGTTACTTTATTGGTTAGGAAGCTTTTGACTTGGTTAACAGCTAGCACACTTTGACTTAGCATGTTGACTTGACTGTTGTTGTGTTACTATACTAGTTCATTGCTGATTTCAGTTATAGGAGAGCAAACTGCATTACATGAATTTATTTATTGTTATTATTAAAGCAATTTACTTGCGAGTTGCTTACCTCCATGCAGACCTGTTTACATGATGGTTAAAATGAATGGTCACTAGCAATTCTTTTTTTCATTGTAGTCTCTTGTCTTGGCAGCTATTCAGCAAACGGTAACTTATAATTATGTTGTAGGTTAGGGACAATCTTCAGTTGACCACTGACTTGTTCCTATATGCAGGAACTATTCATTGACTTGGTTAGGTTGAAGGCTTGAAAACTTATTAACATCTTTTGATTTTAGTACATATACGTTAAACTTCACTTCCACTGCAAGAAAAAAAAATTGGAACATCTATTGATTAGTTTTCTAATATTGTTTGAGTAACATTTTAAAAGGTTCACAGATTGATTTTAACAAAGCATATTGATTTTATGTCATTATTTTCATATGCAGTGTAAGAAGCATAACATAATAATAGCATTGTGCATAACAATAATACACTATAATTATTGTCGTGTGTACAAAACATTATTATTTGCAACATCAATAACCGAAATATCTGAAAATGTGTAATTTGGATGATGTTACTGTATTGTTACTTACTTGTTTGCATAGCTATCCCCATTATTGGGGACATTTTGCCGTCATTGACATTATGTTGACATAGCACAACAATGAGAGACATTAATTTTGATGAGAAGGTCATGGAACACTCATGGAACACTAATTAAAACAACTAAAAACCTGGGACCTGTAACCCTAGGTAGGGACCCTGACGGGTACTCTCCCTCCAGGTCAAAGGGATCCCGAAACTCATCGGTGGGCAGGGGCGCTCATCTCCCTGTTCAGGACTATTCCTGATGATTACCCAGCCTATTTACATTTAAAATTAAACATCAAGACATATAAATTAATCAAATCAACTTAATGACTACTGGACATGGTAGTTATTGTCTTCTATAAAAGATGCTGGAAGCACTTCCTTATATAGTCTTATTTTTATATATATATATTTTTCTACAAAATTTGCCATGCTAATATATCCGAATAGCGAAAGAGGAAGATGCCCCAGCTTGTTGACATCAGTCATGTGAGGGAATAGGATAAAGTTTTGATTATCAGTGGTATTATAATATAGATTATTTTTAGATCACTTCATGCTAAATATTTTTCATCTAGTACCTGGACGCATGATTATGCTATGAATTTTATTAATTTTGGTTATTAAAGAATTATAATTACATAGATTGCAATAATCAGTCAACTAATAAATGTCTCATGAGAAACCCTTTCTATATTCTTGTAGAAGATGTATCGTTCCAATTGTATTATTTACGGGTATTGTAATATATAAGTTTTTTAAGCACATTATTAGTAAGCCAATCAAGGCTTGAAGGCATTCCGTAGGTTCTGGTTAATTGCTTATTGCGATTGAACTATACATTTATATAATCATTCACATTAGGAAGAGCAGCAACGATAATTGTTTAATAAAAAAAACAGAATTGTGAGCATACTGATAGAAAATAGATTGAAAAGTAAAATTCTTTGGTCCAAATCCTCCATGAATCCCATAAGGGCTTCTATCAATTCTTTATGACCTTTTATGACCTAATTATTGGGTTTTGTTTTATAAACATTTTCATTATGTATGGACAGCAAACATGACCATGTACATTTAGTGGTATTAAAGATGAGTGCCTGAAAATATCTGGGTCTTGGGTTCAAAGCCTGACAATATGACCTAGTTTATAGTATGTTATTGTGATTAAATTGAACATGTACAGTGGCTATATGCAAATCACAGGATATCCTGAACAATACCAAACATCATAAGCAATTTATTTAAATTTAATTAAAATAATAATTTTTACAAAATGACATCATCAACTTACTGTAATTGGACATAAAAACTAATACACCTGTATATAAAATTACTATCATGACAGCCTATATTGTTATTAATTTCTGGGTTATAATATTTTTGAAAGTCAGGGATGGTATTATAGAGTATGTCCTTAGGTAAAATATTGTAGAAGAAAAATTCTCACTGGAGATTGATATTATTTAATGTTATCACATGCAAAGAGCTTTGAAAAAATCATGGGGAGCTCAAAGATTATGAAAATTGATTATAAAAGTGATTTTGTTGGATCTTATTTTCACAGATGATTAATCCAGACATTTTTTTTCCGAATGATATCAACGTTTAGTCGCGAGTAGCCAGGTTGTTGGGACAACACCACCACAAACTAAAAAATATATAGTATTGGTTCTAAACACTCCTTGGCCATTGTTCTGCTGGTCCTCAAGCTGGAAAATGAGGAAACGTACCCATGGCAGCCAGACAGTGCCTACCAGATCAGCACATCGGGAGACAATTCCCTACTCATTTAGTATATGTCTGTACACAAGACCAACAGCTTTACATTGAAATGAGGCAATGAGAGTAAAGCAGCTCGCCTAAAGATGTAATCAGTATGGTAGAGATAGGCTTGAACATATGAGTACATTATTACCATTAGACCATCACCCTCCAGTATATACATCACCCAAGACGATTCCCAGACGGTCTCCTATCCAGAAAACAACCAGGCCCAACGTTAATGATTTCAAACTAGAGGTTAGCTCATGTATACTCAAAAGAACCCAGTGTATCTTTTGAAAAGTATTGGGCTATACTGTACTACAGTTTTCTGGCTTTTGGCACTATCACTGGATCAATCTACCAGTTCAATAACTTTATTATGGAAACCTGGGAGGGGGAGGGGGAGGGGAGCAGTGACTTAACATTTTTTGCGTATGTTGATCTAAAAAAAATATGTAATTATATCCAATAATTGGTATGGTTGGTATGCATTTATTCTTCAAATTTTTTTGTACTGGTTGTATGTAAGGTGATACATCGCTGAATCGATTGTAATTTTCAGTTCAGATGTTTTCTGATATTAAAAGACTAAAATAAAGAATGAATGGCATAAAGGTCAGTAATACGTTTGTTTTTAACATAAATGACCTAAGAGAAAAAAACCTAGATAGTTGAACTCGGATTGTTGTTTGCAAGATTAATATGGTCTATATCAAGGTCTACAAATCTAATAATAATTATACCAAAGGGAAACTTTGGTTTTAAAAGATTATAAAAATAAATCCTGTATTAGATATTGATGTTCTGTTAATCGTTCATTAAGATTATTATCTATGTATAAAAAGATAAATAATTTAAAATGACTTTAACAACTCTCAGGTATATCCACACCTGCCTTGAAAACACAATTGTGTTGGTGGGTGAAATAGAGGTGTGGGCTTCTAAAATTTAGGGGCTGAACTTTTTTAGCCCTTCCAATGATTTATTATGTTTTTATTATATTTATTTATTATAATTTATTTTTGGGTAAATAAAAGAAAGAAAAAGAAAGAAAATTCAACATAATTTATTTAATGGTTTAGCTTATTGTATCATCATCTTGTGTGGAAATTAAATTTTGGGGTGGGCTTATATGCCTAGTGTATAAACATTATTGACATAATTTCATTAAACATCCACATACAGTACAACTCTTCTTAACAATTTTTTCAATCTTCTATCAACTAAAAGTCGTAGATAGTCATGTCTCGGGTCACATTCTATGGTCACCGTACAGATAGGCAATACTATATCAGTACTTCTATGAATGGATGACTAGTTGGTGACAAGAACGCTAGTTGGTCATACCCAGTAGCGTTTTGATTTTACGATCATTCGGGAAATCACCTCACGACATATATCTACCAATCACACTTACTGTAAGTGAGATATTTTCAATTATTTAAGGAAGTGGTATTTAATTTGATAAAATAAATAAGGGTGTTTCCCTTTAAAGTGAAATCTACTGCAGAATACTGCAGTAATGACATTTTATATTGCAATAATTGAAGCTGTTTAGTTTGCTTCTATTTAGAAGTTTGAGGAAGTCACTGCAATAAACAGCTTGCTAATAAGATATTGTTTTAAAGAATAACAAAATCATAATGTAGTTTACTGCAGTAACTGCAGTAGAATAATGTTGTCTAGAATAATATAGTCTAATTGTAAATTGTGAATATGGGCATAGAAGTTGTTTAATATGCTATATACTATATCCAAATGAATAATACTAGAACAAAATGCAGTTTAGTAATAATACAAAGATTATTCCCATCTTCTAACAACCCAGTGATGATAAATGCAGCCATAGTCTGTCTCTCAATATTGAATTGCCCATCAGCGGAAGCTCGGGGATTTAGAACCCTTACAAATAGGTTTAGAAAATACAAACTGGATATAATATGAGGCTTAAATTTGCCATTTGCATGGAATGATTATTTACTAACGGTATACACAATAATTGATCGCTTAGATAACCAATCAATTTTGAATGAGGCAGGCTACAGACCCAGGGAAATAATTTACAAATGGCACTACTCAAATTTCAAGAAAACATTTTACGGATTAGGAAAAAGGACGGCTAAAATATAACACTCAAATGAAGTAATTATTTACAAATTTATGATCATTTGTAAAATCATTGAAATGGGATTTGAAACAAAATATGTAAAATTAATTAGGACATTAGCAATTGAAATGAATTTGTAACGATGTCATTAAACCTTTGGGGAAATTGGGTGTTGGAGAAGATAACATTATGAAACTATCTAAATAACAACCTCTCTGTCAGGACATACCTATTAATGGAAAACCTCTATTAAGGATTCTACTGTATCTATAAATCACATTCAAAATCTTTAAACTACAGTTAACGTCTCCTTTGGTACACCCCTATTCAAGGAACACCGCTGTTTTTTCAACCACGTTCCACAAACGAGTGCTGCACACCAAGGCAAGTTACATTGTTACATACGCACACATCGCGTACCACAGGGTAAACATTATCACAACTATGCTAGGTAGTAAACAATGTATCACACCGAATTTAGAGGATACCCTATTAAAAAGGGACACATAGATGGATCACTACTAAGTGTCTCTTTAATAGAGGGTCTACTTTAAACTAAGATAAAATATCATCTTAATATTACCACAAAGCACACTATGCAATGGTGTACTTAATATTTTCTAAATAGAGTTATAAAGTTTACATACTACTATTGATTCCGTCACTCACACAGTAATTATATATATTTCTGAAACTGAAGGCGAGGATACAAATTCAATAACATGTATTTCTTATCAGCACAAAATGCATATCAAATATTATTACATAATTTAATATTGTTAGGATCAGTGTCTTGGAGCTATTAGTGATCAATACACTCGCATACACGTCTATCACATTACAATTTTACGGCTATATTACAACATATTGTAAAGAGTTCATGTCCTCATCCCATCAGTGACAGTGAAATCATTTGTGATGAAATAGAGTACAAAACCATTAGAGTCACTTTTGGGACCCAACAAAATGTCCCCTTAATAGGGTGTCCCAAAGGACAGGTTCCACTGTTTTACTTAATTGCAATACTTAAAGATGTATAATTGTCCCCTGAAAAATAGTTTTTAACAAAATTTTGTTTATGCCATTTTTAAGGTCACATATAGTTATCCACTTTGACAAAAAATTGGTTCGAAAAAAAAATGTATTTACCTGATAAAACTGTAATTCAAAGCTACAAATAGTCAAATTGGCTGCCAGCTAATAGGTTTTTGGTTGAATTAAACCATTCATTTTGTCATTTGATAAGTGTAAACATTTTTTTTTTCTACGGAAAACTACAAAATAACCTATTGAAAGACGGATTTAATTAATCTTCATTTTTCATGTTTTTAAGGGACAATACATGTTTAACAGTTGTTGAAGGATTTAATTTCAATCCAAGAGTTTATGGTAATAATCATTTGCATGTTTTGCTTACAAAAGTTCTACAATACTTCTCAACTTCTCAATTTTCTTTCACCGGAGTTTGATGGTTTTCTGAAGACACTGATACAACATATTATTTTTAGCTAAAATGTTAAATTTACTATTGAATAATCTTAAGAAGTTTCTCATAAATTTAAGATAATTATTACCGATTACTTTCCAGTTCAAATTAATGAAATGAAGATTACTGATTTGATAATGACATTGAAGTAGGCAATTATGAGTTTTGTACATTCAGCTACAGTTTTATTAATAATCACTAAGTGACTGAGGGCATGTCTCTTGTATTTTGCATGCCACTTTTTTGTATGCCCTTAATAACCCATTGCCCTTTTTCTAGTTTCATTTATATAGAGTGCAAATCATCAAGCATCAAGATTATAATTTCTTGGCCAAGTAGGCAATTTAAATTCATGAAATTAAATTATAATTACATAGATGACATGAGATTTTGAAATTAATATATGATACGCAATTGGTATTATGCTGGTCACTTTATCGTTTTACATGTGAATCGTCCAATAAACAAGCACACAACAGATTATAATCTCTTGGTAAGTAATTTAAATTCATGAAATAAATTACTGTATATAGATGACATTGAGAATGAGATTGAGAATGAGATTGCCAAAAAAAATATCAAATTTCTAAATTAACCAGATTTGAACTCATCATGGTGATGAGTTAGGCTATCGTGCAACACATCGGAACATGCACAGTAGCCTACAGTAGGCTGCACCACAATGATTGTACAAACGGCATAGCATCGATTAAAATCATTCAACAAGCATCAACAGTTGACAGTATTGGCATTGTAAACGGTTTAGTTGACAGTTAGTTTTTATTTTCACAACTCCTGTTTATTTAATTATTTAAATATGATGACCTTTTCAAATTAAAACTAAAGTTCATATGTCTTGAAGGAGAATGTTTTGAGTAGTAACATTATTGAAAATTGGAAGAAAATTGATAACGTTTAATACGCGATATGCGCTCTATTGAATGTGACGAACTGTGTCGAAAGAAATTCAGATGGCCATATGATGACGTCATCACATACTTACGGTCTAAATTTCACATTAATTCATATCTACAACTCATTACCCTTTATAATAAGTTACAGAAATAGGGGGTCACTATTATGTACCTCTTTTTTCTCTATGAATATTGATGTATATGTATTGCTATTGTGTCGAATTTCTAATAAATAAATAAAAAATAAACTCAATGAATTAATAATGTCAATATATATATCCAATATATACTCTTTTTAAAAAAATTTAAAAGCAATACTAAATTGTGTGAATTTATACAGGAGATTTGATGCATATCTTTTACCTTATTGTTGTTATGTCGAATAGTTACTATAGAGCACAGCTTTAATAGGCTTAACTCAGAACAAGTTTGTGAAAAAGTGAAACTATGTTTTCAGCTTTTTTTGGTTTCAAAAAGGTATATTTAAAAATTGCACTGTGTAAAGCATAGTATAGATTTATTTTTTAAATGATACATATTGAAGATGTACACTTTATTTGTCAACTAGATTTGGGGGTGGGGGGAGGGTGGTGGGTTTCAAGCACTTTATCTAGATAGAGTACATTAAAAGGAACTTTATTGGGAGATCTATCAGGGCTCAGTACCTAATGATACTGATGAGTTCATATGTCACCACTGCTGCAAATACAATAATAGCATACTCTACAGAGATTGCAGATAATGATATTATACACTATATGTTAGATTTAGCTTAAAGACACCTTCCCTACAATTTGTGACGTTTTGTAAAAATAATACATATATATTACTTTAAAAACATTAAACCAGGTCATTCCTTGTCTTAAATGTACGTTTTATGGTAAATTATGATAAAAAGTGAGAAACAATGCACTACCTAAGTAGCTCGCGGCGACTGACCTCTCGTGGACGGTCTTTAGGCCTAGCCTAGCTAAGCTTAGTTTTGTAGGCCTAGCTGGTAAACATCGGTAACGTACGAACATCGTACGCTAGTTATACACCTAGCCTGACGTTGTATAGTTGCTGCATTAATTGTCTTTCTATTTTTGCCAGACTCCGTTGATACAAATTGGGGAAAACCCGGTATTTTCGCTGAAAAGTTAGGAGTCGAAAAGTGGGTGAATTACAGAAGAAAAACAAAAATACCAATCCGCGCGCAATGCATTTTGGGATTTATAGTGGGCCGCTATAATTATTAGAATCGACTTATTTTTCACATTTTTAACCATTTAAAGACGAAAAAAGTTATCGCAATAGGACCGTATAGTATTATTTTTACATTAAATATAGTTTGTGATCTTAAATTAGATCTAAAAAACGTAGGGAAGGTGTCTTTAAATGTCATCTACAGAAATGATAAAAGTATATCAATTTAATGTTTTTATGTGGCAGATTAACCTGAAATAAGAGATTACAAATTTAGATATACGTACTATACTCCACGTATTAACCTGTTATCTAAAACCCTCTAAACCTGGAACACAACAAAATACAATGCATTAGATAAAATTGAAAAGTTTGTTTGGGAATAACAAAATACGAGCTGGGAAAACAATTGACTTTTGCTTTTATAATGTATTATAGGTTAACCTATATAACATTTATTTGAAAATATATAATGTAAAGATATTGATCTCATTGCAATGTGTTTTTAACATAAAATGTGTAACATAGTGCTTTAGTAGAACTTGTTGAAAGATAAATTATCCTATCCGATTAACATAGCATCAAATTCAGATCTGTTTTATAGTCATGTTTTAAAGGAAGAGAGAATCTTTCATCTAATGCAAAAATGTACAGTATGTGAAAATAAAATGAAACGTAAAAAACCTACGAATGAAAAAATCATCCCAACCAAGATTTGAACACCGACAATAGATATGCACCTGATTTATCTTTCTTTCGCAATGTTCTCTGTGCTGTATCTGTACATACAACATTATACTCTATGTCCAACCATAGGAAGGAAGCTTACAAAGACCTATGGGGGAACATAGGATGAGTGAAGCTATAGTGAAGTAACAGGTGAGGAACAAAAAAATGTAATTCAAATGATATAGAAAATCAATATTGTGGTAGCAAAATGTCAGTGCGAGTTTCCATTATTTAACTAAACTAAATTATCTATTATCACGAAAAATGGTTTAGGCCATAAAGAATAGAACCGTTCACCCATTTTGATTTCTATACAAAATGAAAGTGTATGTATGCACGCGTCTGGATTTCTTTCCAGATACCGTACCAAATTCAGGATCTTAGTAAAAAGCTTTAATGTTAATGTATTTATATAGCACAAACAATGTCATCTCAATGCGCTGTGGACTTTTCAACTACTATACATGCTTCTCCCCTAAGGGTCACGTCACGTTGGTGTTGCCAACAACAGCGCTATATCGTCTGTTCATGACAGTGGCTGTGTTAGCAAGTACACCAGGGTAACCCCCTACTCTTCTAGTGCACGTGAGCATTTTATGTACAGTGGACCTATGGTTTGTAGCCCTCCGAGAAGAAGACTCGAACCAAGATGTATGCGAGCCTCTAACCCTTACCACAAGGATTAACGCTTCCACGGTCTTAATCGCTCGGCCACTCACTCATTACGTTTAGCCCAAATATAAACAATAAACAATACCTGTCTGTTTCTGCATGTTCTGCAAGGTTTTCATTAATAAGAGGTAGGAACACATAATTGCATGGTAATGCTTGATTTTTGGCTTGTGGAGAGGTTGCAACGAAACCTTGATATAAACACACTAAAGGCACTGGTCCATTTCTCTGCGAGTGAAAAAAAAACAACAAATAGTTACAGATGTTTTGTCTCCTAAACATTACAATATTGACATGGCTTTGTTTAAGCTTTTTTTTTTCGAGAGGAAATCATATGAAAGTGCTTTTAGTCAATTCTTAAATTGTTTAGCCTTTTCTGATGGAAAATTGAATGTAAACATTAAAAACTTGAGAGGAAATGATTTGTGATTCTGTTTAAACTCTATACAGATATAGTGACACATTTTGTTACAATAAATACATATCTATAATTAAATTATGGTTAATTCTGACATAGGCGAGCACAATGCAAAAACTTCGGTACAAATATCTGCCTTGGATACCTAATTTCGGGTTTACGATAAGTTCACCTTGCAGCAACATGGTTTCAACTATTTTCTCTCTTTTATACACAAGGGAGCAGTTAAAATAATAGATTTGACCCTAAAGGTGACTGGAAACAGGCACTTTCCATCAATCAATACAGTGTCCTTTTAGTAGACGGAAGAAAAAAACAGATAGTATAGGACTGAAGCTTAAGTTGGCCATTAGTCATAGCCATTTTCGTTTTTTGTTTATTTTAGGAACGGACCGCGCGTGTGAAAGGTACAGTAGTTAAAAAATAAAAATTATACTGCAAATTAATAAAGATCAAATTAAATATACGCCATAAAGAATCGGAATATATTGTGGGGAATAGTATTATAAAATTACATAGGGAGATTTGATGATAAGACATTAATCGAGCGAAATCCTGATAGCTGAGTTTTATTAAAGATGTATTGTCCCCCTGAAAAAATAATTCTTAAACAATTTTTTGTTGAATATTCTATTTTAATGTAACATAATAGTTATCCACTTTGACCAAAAATTGGATCGAAAAAAAATGTATTTACCTGAAAAAAATGTAATTTAAAGCAAAAAATGGTCAAATTGTCTGCCAGCCAATGTATTTTTGGTTGAATTTAACCATTTATTTTGTCATTTTATAAGTGAAAACATGATTTTTTTTTCGTTTCTTTTTCTATGGAAATGATTAACTTTATTAAAACTACAAAATAACATATTCAAAGTCTGATTTAATTAATCTTCATTTTTCATGTTTTTGGGGGACAATACATCTTTAAGTAAGCTGGCAGGAATAACTGTAGGCTATCTGTGTCCCGTTAGGACCGAGATGTCTGCCCATGTTGCAAGCCGCAATGTCTTCTTTCTTGGGCCGAAACGGCCAACTCTGTCTTGGCAGTTAGTTTCAAAATAATGTATTAATACTTATTAGGATGATATTTATTTGAATAAACGCCTCTCCAATAAAACATCACTTTGAGTAATAATCCACACACCCCCCCCCACCCCCCAACTATCTAATAAACGTCCATCCCATCCACATTTATAATAACACAATTATACTATTTGTAGTAGAATTCATCGCACTGTTATCTACAATTTACCAAGCATTTGTTATTCTTTTTTACCACTTTTCATATCTATTAGCGGATTTCATTTGATAATAAATGTTACCATATTATTAAAACTAAAAAATTTAACATATATCCCTCGAATAAGCACCTCTCTCAAATGAACTCCGCCTCCCCACCTCCGCCCTATAAGGGCCCTACCAAACAATAAAGACTATACTTTAAAATGTTATTAATCATCTAAGACACTGTGAAACAGAATAGTTTAGTTTTACGAATGTCAAGCATTTTCAATAATGGTAACCGACAGAAAACGTACAAGAAGAACATTATCATTCCGAGAACCATCGTCTACACTTCCTAGAGACTATACTTTAAAATGTTATTAATCATCTAAGACACTGTGAAACAGAATAGTTTAGTTTTACGAATGTCAAGCATTTTCAATAATGGTAACCGACAGAAAACGTACAAGAAGAACATTATCATTCCGAGAACCATCGTCTACACTTCCTAGAGGGGGAGCGAGCGAAGCGAGCTCACCCTCTAGTAATATTTAAATAAGTGTTATTTCATCAAATTGTATTATCTGGTAAATGTATTCGCCCACTCAATTAATTTAAAACTCATTTATTTGGACAATTTCAGGATATAATGCGCTTTTGATTCTTTTCATTTTTTAAAATTCAAATGTTTATTATTATTATTAGGCTCGGATCTATAGCTCTGTCTACACTATCAAACTAGTTTGACAAAAAAAATGTGATGTGCCTAAATTGGTAGTGTCAATATATGGGAACATCACATTTTTTTACCACATAAAGTTTGATAGTGTAGACAGAGCTTTAGAATGATATTAAAATTATTTGCATAATTTAGCCTACCAAAACTTTAGCGACTTGTTCTTTTTCGGCGATGACCTGCAGTAGACGTGTCAGTGACGCTAGTGGCCAATCAGTAGTGGGCAACATTTCACAATCATCCGCTATGTCTGATGGTGGCTGTAAACCGAATACTTCGCACAGAACTGATTGCACTGGAAGATCAAAATACTCAACAGGCAAGTGCCTCAACCTGTAAGCGAAAAGAAAACCATTTTGGTTATCATTTTTCAGTACATTAGGTCATTTCATAAGGTTATATATACATATTTGATGCACATAAGTTGCTTCTAAATGGATAGTCAACTTAATGATGTTCTCAATCGAGAACGGCTAACCAAATAAGAACAAGAAAATGTTGTCATTAGAAGTGGTAGGATGAGGATGGTGAATGCGTACTTTGAACTTTGAATATATAGTCTGTACTTTCTGCGAAATTATGCAATTCAATTATCATGAAAACATATTGATAAGCACTCGTGGAAATCAAACAGCTCATTAGATATGCAATCGAAATGAAAATTGCAGCTATAGTACACATTGTTTCTCTGCGAAACATATATATATATATATATATATACATTATACATAAACCATTTGCATTGCACCTTATCAAAAATAACAGATAACTAAAACAAAATATTACTGTTGAAAAAAGTGACGCCTCACGAATATGCTGTGGAAGCAGGGGCCAGCAACAGGGAAGGACTGATCCTCCTGGCGACGATTTCTCTGAGGAGGAGTCAGGTATTAAACAGGAGATCGCAGTGGTATTAATAAACCA
The DNA here is from genome assembly GCF_963402885.1 of Antedon bifida. Classification (NCBI taxonomy): domain Eukaryota; kingdom Metazoa; phylum Echinodermata; class Crinoidea; order Comatulida; family Antedonidae; genus Antedon; species Antedon bifida. The sequence continues at coordinate 19,364,947 of NC_136232.1, forward strand.
ATAGAGTTGAATATCAAACGGCAAATAAGATGGCGCACAAATAAATTTCTTAGTAGAAGACAATCTTAATGAACCCAACACTTTGAATTGTAAACTTAACTCTGCTACAACAGAGCTGTATGAAATTGAAGAGCCCCCAAAGGACGGCAAAACATAATATGATTTAAAGAAAATCCATATCATTCAATTAAAAACCATACTGAAAATAAATTAGCTTTCTGTTTCAAGAGGGAATAAAATCCACACATTGATTGGTTTAAGAAACTAAATTTTAAAATGTAAATCTTTTAAACTGTTAATAGTGTAAACATTTTTGTTACAGCAATAATTTTTATACATTAACAAATTAAAATTCATATAAATATAATAATCAATAAAATATATTTTATTCATTTTCAACTTTGTGTTCATTTGCAATCTTCTGAATACAAAAAATGTAATTTATTTAAGAATAATAACAGCAACTTCATTCCCATGGCAACAATAATACTAACCCCTAATCGTTATATTCATAAATTTGACACAATATTTGCAATTTCAAATAAAATAATTTTTTTATTATTATGTATTCACATGGTGATTCAGTTTCATTACACTCGATTTATAATCAATACTCAATTAAAGTGAGAAAGTCGAACTACACGAGAAACCACCAATTACATTAAAAATGACAAACTCTTTATTATTCTTTTTTATTCCTATGTGATATTCAACCAAAGAAAAAAAGTGGAAAGAGAACTTTGTTTTATTATACTCCTGGTGAACAAAAAAAGGAGTATGTGATACAAATAATAATGAATGTTTGATGTATTTTATGAGTTGAAACATTGCCTGTTCAAAGTAAACTTGTATAACTCCGCTACGTCTATCTTTAATCAATGTAAAATGCCAGCTGGGAAGCTACAAGAGGCCATTGAAAAACGCAGCACTCAGATAGCAATAATAGCGCACACTATTTATTTTTGAATGCGCAACAAAGAATCTAATTCAAAAAATGTTTACAAAATGCTGAATGTGCAAAAGAACTTTTACTATGCATTAGAAATACTAAATGGTCGTGCCCACAGATGGTTCTTGAATACACAGTAATTTCAGCGTAACAAAACTGGAGATTTCAAATGTACGTACCGCAGGACTACAATACATTGTCGTTTACAGAAACGAATAAATAGACACGGTGATTTATGTAGTCAACTAAAATTAGCACCCTGGGAATTACTTCCGAAGGAGAAACTTATCACAAAATGAGTCCACATTTTTGATTTGGACTCATTTAAAGAAATCCAATTTGTGTTTTGTATGTAACATTAGGGTTAGGGGATGGGAAAGCGGATAGGTACAAAGAGGAACAATTTTTAAATATATTCTTTACCCACTCAGTAACGAAATATTTTTTTCATGTTTTATAGGCCTATAAATAATATACCTCTAAATACAGTAAAACATTTGCGATTTAATACTTTGTTAAAACTGTCACTGTCATAATCGATTGAAATATTAAAGTACATGTCACGATACACCACTACGACGTTTATATTTTTGGTAATTATTAATTAATACAAACGTTGAGAAAGAACTGTCAGTATAAAGTTTATTTGTATATAATAATGTGTTTATATATCTAACAGTAGAGCCTATCCACAATCTCAGTAATAAAGTTTATTTGTATATATTTTTATATTACATCTTACAGTACGAACATTCACAGTAAGAAATGTTCGATTCAAATGAGGACCAACAATAGTTAATAGGTATTTACAGTATTGTCAAAGTATTGCAAGTTTATTCTCAAAGGGCCCATATATTTACCTACCGTATGTGTTAAACCAAGGGCTCATAAATTTACCTACTTGTGTTAAACCAAACTCTGGCAGACTGAGAGATTGGGATGTTCCATTCATCGCAAATCAATACATTTGTATAATCGTATATTAAATCTATCAAAATAGTATTTTTTAAAGAAAATCGGCCTGTCTTCAACATTATGACGCTGTACTCTAGCTGTTCAACCGGTTTTCAGCTATTAAAAACAATTATCGTAGGAGGAGATAGGAAAATGCGAAGCCTCCTCGCATTTTTGCGGCGGGTATTTTTCAAGATGGACATTCATTAGACAGTGTATACCACGATCGGAAAACACCCCTATTTGGGGCAAATCGTTGAACCTAAATTAGTTTTAATCGTCAATAACTAATTATCTAACTTAATTTAATTAGTAAACAGGGTTACATCAGGTGGTTAAAATCAGTACCGAAAGTACGAACCAACTTTATATACCATCGAGTAAAAATTCTAAAAGTAAGGCGCGATTTACCGAATTTTGCCCTTACGTAAATTTATATATAGATAATAAATTGAATGAAATAATTATGTTTGGTTATAGATATATTTTCACAATAATTTGCAAATGTTATGAATAAATTTAAAAACTACCTAGGATATACAGGTTATTCCATGTCAACAGCTCACCTTTTCTGTTATATTCATATTCATTTATTTTCCAGAAAACATAATTAACTAAAAAAAAAACAAGAATACATGATGGATAACAATACAAAAAACCAGGACACCATATGAAAATATGGTGCATTACACTGACAAAAAAAAGTGTGGTTGCCTCCCAAGATAAGCCATATCTCTGTGGTCATTGTCAAAAGCCTGTAACGTTTCATTGTACTGTATTTATTTAAAAGATAAAAGCTTATTCATAACGTTTCATTTTTCATTATCAACATGGAACTAGTTATATATATCGAGAAAGAAAAAACAATAGGTACATTGACGTCAACTAACAAATAGACATTTATCGGTGTGGCCCATAGCCATTCTTGGAATTAAAAACGAATACAAAAGGCGAGGTTCAGAAAACTATCATCATAAAGTATTTTATAGTGGTCATAAAATGTTCAATTAAAACACTAAAGGCTATATTTAATCATTTTAGGAAACAATTTGCATCTTTCTCATATATTAAAACAGTGAACCATTCAGAGTAAAATGCTAATAGTAGTAAGGGTAAACTACATTCACATGTGTTCCATCTCACAGAATGTTTTTTAAAACAATATATTCAAATTAATTCAATTCACTGATAAACAAACAAAGAAACGCAAAGGCCTACTAAAAACAGAGAAACAATCACTATTTAAAATGAAAAATTATATATAATTGAACTTCTGTGAAATGAAACAAGTGTCCAGGTACAGAAGCTGTTAAAATCAGAATGTGTGATGCTCTGACACCTGTTTTTTTCTTTATTTTTAAAGCTCCATCAATAAGTTGTCGGAATTTAAGTTTTGCACAGAAAGGTTTTGTAAATCGACTATACCATCCCTATTTAATTCATCAAACGATATTTAGTCCTCTATTTTTGGTCCTTTATATTATATATATCTTGTACGTTTCTGTGGTACTTTAAATTTTTTTTAAACAATATTTCTTTATAAAGTATATATATATAACTTTTACCATTTGTGAATTTTGAGACAATTCAGTTTTTTTTAATACTGCAAAATCAAAATGTTTCTTTAAATCAATAAATAAATCAGAAATGAACGAATGAACAAATTAATGGGTATACAAAATCACAACCACAATTGTTGGCATAAAATGCCTCACTTGGGGACATCGGGAGTGCACTGAAAAATGGACTGAAAGTTGTTTCAAACAACTATTGACATTAAAATGACCATTTGAAATGCCAGGGCTTAATAATACGCATTGGACAACGTAACAGAAAAAACATTCAAAGCAAACTACTTTGAAAAAATATATTTACCCAATCCTAGTTTCCAAGACTACAGGATAAACAAAATGTAAGATAAAACAAGAAGATGCTTAATTCTTTCACAGTTTCTTAGCAGAGATTTTGTTGAGGAAAAGGATGATTTTTGAATTCTAAGAAAAGGTTGGTCTATTGATGGGTAATTTGTTTACTTTTCAAAAACTGATTAAAATACACTATAGTGGGCCATTAATGTTTGGCAATGTTTCTTTTTTAATTATATTTTCAAATATACGCTTGAAAATGTTTTTCCCAGCACAAGAAGAAATTGCTGAGAATAGTGTTGATGGAGTTGATGGTGACGGTGATCTCCGTGTTCCAGAAATGTGAATAATCAAGACAGTATTATCTTAGAATCATTTGTTTGTATAATCATAAAATAATCAAACACTCAAATGTATACATCTTTGGGTTTAAGTATCATCAGGGAATTCGTGATGTCATGAATATCGGTTTATCAGAAAATCATGTAATCACTGGAGTACCGTTAACATTATTGTTTTTTTTCTAAACAGTTGCAACAAAGTTGGTTGGAGGTGAATTTATGGCAATACACAATAAAAACAAAAATGTTGTCTCTTAATAATTGCCTTGTACTTTTTGTTTCAAATCCAAAGTTGTCCATCTTCAAAAACGTTTTTGAAAGTGTCCACCTTAAGACTATACAGTTACAGTCTTGTATTTCATGGAATAGGTAGGTCATCGAAGACCGTGGTTTCCACAAAGCTTTTGCATTGTGCCTGTCTATCTTAGAATTAAATATAATGTATACATAGGTAAGGTTTAATTTCAAAATGCATATAAAAAACATTTACTGCAAGAGACAAAAGAGTGCAGTCACACTATTCTGCTAAATGTTTGAAATTACCTTAAACTATAATTGGTAATCCTGGGACATTTGCTTAAAAAAGACATAAAATATGTAATGAAAAAGGCATTACACTACACCGAGGTATCTTAGGTAATAGATTAAAGTATGATTTTTCATTGTTTTATCAAGCAATCTGGGTTTTTTATGTGCAGACTATGCTGTGTAATATTACCATTTACATTGCCAGTCGGCAAACTGGGATACAGCAAACTGGATTTCGGCAAACTGGCATAGATTCAATATCTCCTTCACGCAATAAAAATAAACAAATGCATCAAAGGGAATTGAACCTGGGACAAACATCACATCATACACACTTACACCCCAGGCTAAAAAATTGCTCGAAACAGGTGGTAAAATTGATAGTTGCCTTTCCTTGATTCATGAATATTCATGAGGGTATATACAGCCATGAATTAAACATTCATCATAATAAACACATTGTCGTTGTAGCTTTCTATCATAAGTATGCAAATTGATTATAGTATGACATAGTTTATTTGGTCATGCGTCACACAAAAGGTTGTTTATTATTAGGTAAGAAGAAGTTAGTAAATAAGAATATAAAAATAGAAAATGAGGATTCCAAGAAAAAGTGAATGTGATGAATGTAAACAGATGAGACATATATTATTAAAGTATGAATGTATTTTAATTTCTATACAGTCATTGACACAGTACAACTGTATCTGTACAATAAGTCCAGTATATTCGCACATCGCTATAAGAATGCAATAGACTCACCACAACAGCGCAAATTTTTTATTTTTTTTAACTTAAAATTTATCAAAAAAGGGATTTATTTATTTATTTAAAGTCACATTCAACAGCAGAAAATACAATTATAAAATGTCAATATAAAATATTTTGGTTTAAATTATCGCAGATTCTACAAAAACATTGATAGCTATCAAACAAGGGAACAATGGAATTATCTTTTTCAACACAATTATTAAAAAGGAAACTTATAGGAGAAATTAATCCATTTTTGTAGTATTGTGGCAAAATGAACAGACAAAAGATTATATTTAGAATTGCGAGTACAACATCCAACAGCTTCTAACATGAAAGGGAATGATATAAAATCACAATAGAATAGAAGATATAACATTAAATTTAAATTATTAAAAAGTAAACTGATATGAGAAATTAATACATTTTTGTAGCATAGTGGCAAAATGAACAGACAAAAGATTATATTTAGAATTATGAGTACAACATCCAACAGGTTCTATCATGAAAGGAGAATGAGATAAAATCACAATAGGATAGAATAATATTAAATTAATTATTAAAAAGTAAACTGATATGAGAAATTAATACATTTTTGTAGGATTATGGCAAAATGAACAGACAAAAGATTATATTTAGAATTATGAGTACAACATCCAACAGGTTCTATCATGAAAGGAGAATGAGATAAAATCACAATAGGATAGAATAATATTAAATTAATTATTAAAAAGTAAACTGATATGAGAAATTAATACATTTTTGTAGCATTATGGCAAAAGGAACAGACAAAAGAGTACATTTAGAATTACAAGTACAACATCCAACAGCTTCTAACATGAAAGGAGAACGAGATAAAATCACAATAGAATAGAAAAGACAGAATATTAATGTTTTTTATTGTCTTCATTTAACTTACATTTGTATCATCAGAAAAAAAAAATCATTAAGGAATCTGCAATAAATAATCTATTGTTATTTTCGATTTTAAGTTTTTAAGAGTAATGAATGTTTTTAATGGTATGTAATTTTATAGCCGATTTTGTATGCCATGTTTTGTACCCGGAGGTTAACAGTGGTTGTCTAGTGAACGTCTTACAAATTACAATCACTATGACATAATGACACTTTAGGCAATTCATGTTAATATTCCTCTATTTATTAAGGTGGAAATCTGTACTGTTACTAAATATACTTTCCATTTTCGTAAGAGAGCTCAAGATAGAATTACTGACGAACTGCGGCATCTTTAAGCAGAATCAGAAATAAGTCATGGGTTGATTTGTATCAACAGCCAAAAACAATAAAAAGGCTGAAAAATTACATTTTTTAACGGAAAACGAAAGTTTAAACAGCATTTATTTACATTATGTTTTTGCCTATTTTGAGACAAATATATGAATATGTGAATTTTAACATTTGTGTCATCTGTTGGTTAAAAAATTGTGTAAGATTTTCTACCATGTTTTATGCTTAAATTAGAAGAGTTCCAATAAGTTAGTTTTAGTAAACTAAACACTCCTTAATTCTTCCCTTATATTGTTGACCTAAAAAAATAATTTGTTACAATCGTTTTGTTGAATGAATAATCGTATTTAAAATAACCACTAAAAAATCGATAATTCACAGTTTGTAAATGTAAATTAATTGCAATTCATTTAATTACATTCCCAAGAAATCATCGCAAGATCACTTTGCAGTGTTATATCACACATCCACCCATACTCGAGAGTGAACGGCAAAATGCCACCGAACATGTTGTCAAATTTGTCAGTTGACGCGCCAGTCGACTTGTATGTGCATATTATAAAATGGTGTCATAGGGTATCAGTTGAAAAGGTGAATGTACAAATCGAAAATTTCCTATTAATAGGGTTTAACTGCACGTACTGTGTAGCTGTACATGTTCTTTACTATTTAACCTCATTAACCTTACAGCATAAACAAGTTTAACAACCTTAAATTAAATTTAATTACAAATTTACCATAAGATTTACATATATTTGTTGTCCATTCAATATAATTAAAATTTAGTATTTCACCATAAAGATTGTTTTTAGGACCAAGGTGGAATTTTACATAAAATTAACATAATTTTAATAATATAATTTTGACATTCAATTTTTCAAAACTAATTGTTCTAAACAGCTATTGTAAAAAACGTTTGCTGTGAAGGTTGGAAATTGAAAAAAGGTTATTTTACTTTCTGAATCAAACAAATGCAAATATTTTCAAACAGCACTCTGGTAATTTATTCTTTGGTTGATACGATTAGGGGGGATTTAAACAAATTCGAAAGGAAACCATTACATACTAAACGTTAAAGAAATGACTTATTAAAAGGGCAATGGTTTTTCTCTTGTACCTACTAAACTTAAATAGAATCGGCAGAACTTTCATAGTTGCCATAACAACGAGATAAACATACAACAATCACATTCAAATAATTCAATTTGATAACATTTTAAAAGAATTGTATAAAAAATATTCTAGACATTGTGTCTGGGCTGTTTAAGCAGAAATGCTGAACTAAAACTGTAAGCATTACATATTTTTTATTATGTGACTTTAAAAGCATAACTTTTAAACATTACTATACATCAATAAAATGGTTTTCAAACAAAATTATATCAATGTAACGTTGCTATATAAAAAAAATTTTTATTATTATTTTAATACATGCAAAGGTTAACCAAAAGAATAAGAGGTTTCCCTTCCCTCCATACTTTCAAGTTTTTAAGTTCAACTATGTATGTTTTATTTATTTTTATCTATTTTATTTTATGACCGTTTTGCAGATAGAAACATAGCCATTAAGGCTAGTGGCTTATTTAGCGGCCTCCTTAAAGTCCCATTCCCTACTTTTTTTAGATTTAATTTAAGGTCACAAACTAAAGGTAAAAATAAATACTATATGGTCCTATTGCAATAACTTTAAATTTCTTGTGTATAGTAACAACTACAAGAATTGAAATGATCTAACAATTCAGAATCCTCAATGTAATTGCAATAATAAATTGTTAACTAATTTATTTATTGCATTAGTTAATTTAAAATAAATGAATTTCGTTTCAAATAACTTCAAACTGTAAAAAGAGACGCTTTGAATATATATCATTTTTCAAGAAATTAAATTGATATGTATTATTAGAAATATTGTTTACTGAAAGTGTGGTCCGGATATTCTCTTTTCTGTATTTTTCCCTTTTCAAAACTGTGTGTTTCTAAGCAGTTAACAGATACATCAAAATAAACGTTTAGCTTTAATTATAGCGACTAAAGTATACAAATATTATTTAAATAACCTATATTTTTCAAAGGTTAATCATTTAACAAGCAAAAAAAAAAACAGAAAATCCAATCCTTTTTATAACATTTTAATAAAACAACATAAATACAGAGACATAAATCAACGAGAATAGTCTGAATGTTATTATAACTTTACATTACGTCATTATGAATACGATCAGCGATTCATTTCAATGAACAACATGAATAGCGATCAATGCGGTGAAATGTTAGATCACATTTATGATGAAGTGCTCGGGTTAACGGTAAAGACGACAAAAATCCCTCTCGGGGATCATTCTAAGATTCAATCAAAACAATTATTTTCTATCATTTTCTGTACAAAAAACAGAACGATTTCAAAGAACTATGTAAAACATCATTGGGCTCGCAGATTTAGTTGCCCTGGGGCAACCACACATTTACACGGAACAACTAAAATTATTAAAATGGCCGGTCCCGATGAGCAACGAAAGGGAAAATAAATAAAAGAATGTTTTGTATCAGTGTGGAATACAGCAGTACAGTTTGGTCTTGATCAGATGTTTAATCATTCCGGCTGCAATATGTTTCGGAAACCAAGAAGTTTAAGATATTTAAAAAAACTGAATCTTTATTTATCACACCAGTTTCTTTAAGAAAAACACCACAAAATATTACGGTTATTGTAAAAAAATTTCTTTAAGCACAATCACTGACTTACAACAATGTTTCTAAGATGCTAAATTTTGCTAGCTATAAAGTTTGATAAATCTGTGCCTAGTTGTTTTTTCAAGCCCCTAATGCTGAAAACGAAATCGTCATTTCCATTACATATCAATACTACTAATATTTTCCTCTCAACTTGATGATGTTGATGATGATTATGTAAACTTTTCACCTTCAGTAAAGTACTGTCATTGATATATTGTAGTGTTATTGTTGTGTACAGGTAATTGAAAAAATTCTATATGATACTAACAATAGGAATTTATTGCAATTCCCACCTCCCTCTCCCTACAAAAATAACCAACACCGATTTTACTTTATCATGAAATGAAGAAAGGTAAATAATATGTAACACTAAATCCAACATGTATTTAAGGGACACCCCTACCAAGGGGATACTTTATCATGAAATGAAGAAAGGTAAATAATATGTTTTAACAATAAATCCAACCTGTATTTAGGGGACACCCCTACCAAGGGGATACTTTATCATGAAATGGAGAAAGGTAAACAATATGTAACACTAAATCCAACACCAAGGGGATACTTTATCATGAAATGAAGAAAGGTAAATAATATGTTTTAACAATAAATCCAACCTGTATTTAGGGGACACCCCTACCAAGGGGATACTTTATCATGAAATGGAGAAAGGTAAACAATATGTAACACTATATCCAACATGTATTTAAGGGACACCCCTACCAAGGGGATACTTTATCATGAAATGAAGAAAGGTAAATAATATGTTTTAACACTAAATCCAACCTGTATTTAGGGGACACCCCTACCAAGGGAATACTTTATCATGAAATGAAGAAAGGTAAATAATATGTAACACTAAATCCAACATGTATTTAGGGGACACCCCTACCAAGGGGATACTTTATCATGAAATGGAGAAAGGTAAATAATATGTAACACTAAATCCAACCTGTATTTAGGGGACACCCCTACCAAGGGGATACTTTATCATGAAATGGAGAAAGGTAAGTAATATGTAACACTAAATCCAACCTGTATTTAGGGGACATTCATGAAATGAAGAAAGGTAAATTATATGTAACACTAAATCCAACCTGTATTTAGGGGACACCCCTACCAAGGGGATACTTAATCATGAAATGGAGAAAGGTAAAGTAACACTAAATCCAACCTGTATTTAGGGGACACCCCTACCAAGGGATGCTTTATCATGAAATGAAGAAAGGTAAATAATATGTAACACTAAATCCAACCTGTATTTAGGGGACACTCCTACCAAAGGGGATACTTTATCATGAAATGAAGAAAGGTAAATAATATGTAACACTAAATCCAACCTGTATTTAGGGGACACCCCTACCAAAGGGGATACTTTATCATGAAATGGAGAAAGGTAAATAATATGTAACACTAAATCCAACCTGTATTTAGGGGACACCCCTACCAAAGGGGATACTTTATCATGAAATGGAGAAAGGTAAATAATATGTAACACTAAATCCTACCTGTATTTAGGGGACACCCCTACCAAAGGGGATACTTTATCATGAAATGGAGAAAGGTAAATAATATGTAACACTAAATCCTACCTGTATTTAGGGGACACCCACCCCTATCAGGGAGACAAGCTGTTGGGTCCTGAAGTTGTCTCCTTAATGTGTTCTACTGTATGCTATTCTAGTTGCTATCAACCAATTAATTCTTCATTATATTAAAGATGTATTATCCCCCAAAAACATGAAAAATGAAGATAAATTAAATTAGACTTTGAATAGGTTATTTTGGAGTTTTAATCAAGATAATCACTTCTGTAGAAAAAAAAGGAAAGAAATAATGTTTTCACTTATAAAATGACAAAATAAATGGTTAAATTCAACCAAAAATCCATTGGCTGGCAGCCAATTTGAATATTTTTTGCATTAAATTACAGTTTTTTAACTATTATGTGACATTAAAATGGCATATTCAACAACAAAAATATCAATAATTATTTTTTCAGGGCGACAATATATCTTTGATTCGTTTTTTGATATTATCAATTAGTGTATAAACATATGTAAGGTTTTAAAAAACAACTTTTAAAAACTCTCCTTAACTTCTAAATCAAATCCACCACCTTTGCACTGTCCATTAATTGTATTTATCCACTAAATTAAAACCTTTGGTTATTAAAAGAAAAGAGTACTACGACAAGAACATAAACAACAACTAGTATTTAACTACCGATAAGCAATTATCATGTACGAGGACGATTGTTAATCCCCGGACGCCGCCCAATGGGATTAAGGCATTTAAAATGAGAGTTATTTCATTGGCTACCTAACTAATATCGTCGTATAATGGTATTATATCAAATCTGACCTACTTCTATCCTATAACACATTACCTAATATGATTAAAAGACATTATATAGTAACAACAGTAGCAAGCTACTTTTATTGTACGTCAAATCAATTTGGTCATGGAATACTACTCAGGCCAAGACTGAAGAGCGAATAGGGGATGACAACTTAACTCTAGCTACAATATGGACAACCAAGACTAAAAAGAAAAAAATTGTGAAAACTAAAATCTCTATATTACTTTAATAGGGACAAGGTTGCTTTTGAGATAGAGCATGAAATCTCAAATAAACTCCAATATCAGGGGTATATTCATGGCATCCCACCGTCTAGTCATGTATTTAAAACAATATTATTGCACTATAACACACCACTGCACACGTTAAAAGCATACATGGTTTAATGCTTTATTTAATGTCTATAGATTAATGTAAATTTTAGTTTCCAGAACAATAATTATAATTCAAATATAAAAAACCCGTATTTTATTAATTATTATCAAATACATAAACTCCGGTCATTTTTGTCAATGTAAAACTATTAAATTTTAATATCACAATATTTAAATAAACTATAATCTTAAAATGTTTTAATATTAAGTAAAGAAATTTACAATATATCACAAGATCATCATTATACCGGATCTCAATTTTTACTGTATGTAAATCTTTATACCATTTTATTCTCTGCAATATATATTTTCTCTGTATACTTCATTGTTTTTATTATGCGTACTATTGAGATGGATCAAATCAAAATATACTTAGAATAGCAAGGTTGGTAAAAGATATCAAGCATAAAATATTAAATCAAATAAGGCCATGGTTGATGAGATCATGAAATCTCAAAAAATAGCTACAATATTGGTGACAAGGCTGAAACAAGAAAAATTATGAAATCCATCTGTACAATAATGACAAGGTCTAAAGAAATAGAGCATGAACTTTCAAGCGTAGAAAAATACAGCGGAGAAAGTTGCTAAGAGACAATATTTGACAGTGGAGTTGTGGCTTGGTGGTTATGATGCTTGGCTGCCACTCCAAGGGTCCTGGGTTCAAGTACCTTCACATGTCAGGATTTTTCCTAAGGACAAAATTACAACTCCACTCCCAAAGACTTGTAATAAGACTTTGTTTATGTAGAGCATCTTGTGTATATGTTTGTCTTGTGAACCTCTGAGGGTCCCTAATGATCAGCAATTGCTGGATGGATCACCCTCTTTAAATATGGTTAAAAAAAAAATAAATAAATATTTCTTAATAGAAGTTTATACAGCATTGTATTTCCAGTCCCAATATGAACAATAAACTTTACAATTGCTGGCAGGCACCATGACTTTACTCAATGCTTACACACGTCAGATGCATGGAAATAGAATGCCAGACAATTTAAAAACCAAGAAAAAATACATTATATTACATAGCCTATGTAAATACGTGAACGCGATGGGTTGAAACTGCATCACATGACCACTGTGAGGATCGTAAATTGTATATTTCCTCGAGTATGATGATATTGACTGAGTGATTTTCGCGTGATTAGCATGTCACTGTCAAACATATGAAATCCAGCAAATTCTCCGGGAGTTTGATATTGACTGTGTAATTTCTTGCGGTTGGCGATAAATAAATAAAAGTCATCTATTGGAACTCGAACTCACGAACATTAGCCCACATCATCACGAGACAACATTTTACACGCCGCGCCATGTAATTAATTACTTTTTTTGGGAAATATATATTCCCTCGAGCAAAATATCATTCCCTCGGGGATGTCAAATCTTATATTTCACCTCTGAGCAGGCAATATCTGTATAAAACATGCTTAGCAATACAGTGGAACTCCTAATAAGTTTGAATAACAATAGAACTAGGATCCAACAAAGTGCCCCCTCTGTGGGGAACATATTTAGCATTTCCTTGCATAAAGGCTTTTACTGTAAGTACCTAAAAAAAATTAATAAATAAAATTCAAATGATTGTTTAGCTGGTTTTGAAAGATTCTAAAGTTAAAAAAATATGAATTCTCACCTATCAAGAGTAACTCTTTCTGCTGTTCCAAAGTCAACATACTGGACGGTAATACTGTTTGGAGGAGAAATCTTCAGGATTTTTGCACGGTACCATTGGTTGTCCTGTCCATACAAACCGGCACAGCACAAACCTAATATTGAAAAAAAAACATAATATTTATAGAAATTACTGCATATATTGTGAAGTGAAGAACTGTTTTTTTTAATCTGAAAATACATTGTAAAAGATGCTGGAGAATTTAATGTGCCCAAAAGAAAAACCTAAATATTCTGGTGTTAGTTTGGTAAAATAAAGGTCCTCAAGCTTAACTAGAAAATGAGGAAATTCGATTAGGCCCTCTAAAATTCCCTCAGTAAATTCCCTCATGGCAGGCAGCAGTGCAGAGCATACCCAGATCATAACAGACGATTCTCTACACTTTCCAAATAGTATACCAAGTTCTTTAACATGCACTAATGTACATAGGACCAACAGTTTTATGTCCAATCAGAAGGATGAGATACAATTGTATTTTATCAAAATATGATTAATGCCAACATTAATATTATATATATTGTTTTCCTAAGGGTTGAAAATTAGTTCATAATTGTGTTCCGCATAGAAAATCATCTTAAAATTTGTCCCACCACTGTATACATGGGACCAACAGCTTTACGTCCCATCAAAAGGATGAGATACAATTACATTTGTATTTGACAATAGAAATGCAATATTGCATATTTATCAACATGTAATTAATGCCAACATGTGATGTTTCAGAATACAATATATTTTTTTCCTAAAGGGTTGAAAATTAGTTCATAATGTATGTGTTCTGCATGGAAAATCATCTTACAATTTGTCTCTCCACTGTATTTTGTATTTTAATTATTTTTTGCTTGTGCGTGGAAAATAAAACAAACTGAATAATCATTGTATAAGCAAAGCAAACCAAACCCATACCAGAAAAGGCTGCGAAACTACGACAGTATAAATTACACTATTTATATTCAGTACGCACCATTAGTCGATATAATTATATTAATTACCCAACGTCAATGTATATTTTGTTTATACATAACAGGTAGCAAGAATGAATTCAGTGTTTAATATCTGGTTACAGTATCACAAACAGCAATCAATTATCCAAATGCATGATAACCATGAGTTCAATGGAATGGAAATTTAGTAAAATCAGTTTGTTGTTAAATTAATTTATTCTTTAGTGCTAATTTCATTTTAGAAACAGATGGTATACTCATTCATTCAATCTTTTAGAAAGTAATTTTTTTTTTATTATTTATTCAATTTTCTGCCATATACAATACAAAGAAGACAAAACAGGCAAGGAATGACCAAACAGGTGTTAACACCTATCATAGTTGGTCAACCCAAAAAAAAATGTAAAATTACATATAAAATAATTAAAAATAAACAAGACTGTACTAATTACTACTACTCATCTCAGGATGGCATTCCACTTGAAGACTTATAAAGACATTGTCTATATTGTTGAGACTAAAAACATTTGCACTTGAATTGATTCTACACATCAGGTAATATATCGATTTTCGTAAAAATTCACAAAAAGAAGGAATTCTACATTCCGTAAACATGAGACCAGCACTATACTAATATAATACATCATATATAGTAATTGTAATGTAATGTCGTTCGATTTATATAGCGCTTATACAATCAAAAGATTGTCCAAAAGCGCTGAGAGAAAAAACAGAAAGAAATTACAAAGTCTATAAAACGCTTCACATTATTACCAGTCATTTTTTTTTTATCAAATACGTATGGAACATGTATACCATAATGTTGCAGCTAGTAATTAGCTCAGTTGTATTTGACTTTAAAAGATACCCATGTATACACCTGGGAGGAAAGAGGCAAATGTAAGTGTCTTGCCTAAAGCAATGTGATGAGTGTTGGAATCAAACTCCTGATCGCAGTATCAGCAGTTTAACGGCCAACACACTGTGCCACATGCCTGTACATTAATCTAAAGATCCTAAAAAACAAGAAAACATCAAATATTTTGGAGAAAATCTTCTTTAATTATAATTAACAATTAATTTTGTATTTTACATTCATTTTATTCATCAAAAAATAATTATAATAATAATAATAATAATAATGTCAAAGATAAAATGCATAAAAGATGAAAAGGATCAACAACAAAAAGTTAAAAGCTTGTACAGGGTTGAAGACCTAAAATAACTAAACAACAATAAAATAAAAAGGAAATATACAATATATTAAAATATATATATATATAAAGTAACAATAAACATTGACATCGGCAGAAATTAAGATTTGTACTTATTAATTAGATTCAACAATTTTTTAAAAACATTAATGGATTTTGCATTTTTAATAGTCATATCTAATTTGTTCCAGACATTGAGGATAACACTGTCGGCTCTGAAGCTGGTTCATTATATGCAAATAAAAACAATATTTCATCTATCAAATTATTCACTTTTTAAAGCATAGCCAGTAACATCAACAATTATTTCATTTTTTTTAAACCTATTCCCAGTAGATCTAAAAATAAATTTATAGTGATAAATAAAGTCAATAATGTTATGGACCAGAAAGAAAAATGAATATTTGTAGATTTGACCGATGTCTCTAGAGCATAGTATGTTTTCAATCTGGACTTCCAATTGCGTCACATTTACCTGACACATTCACACTGCCTATTCCCTTGTCATGTCTACATGGTTATGAAGTTATTTAACTGTAAATTGAAGCAATTCTATTTTCCCTCCCTTCATAAATATTTTACTGTATTTCGTATTGATTCAGCTCAGCCCGGATATTAGGAACAACTCTGGTTGAACTTTCCATCTGTGGCGGATAAATATCAGCGAGCGTTCTAAGCTAGAAATACTAGTATTGAACACAGTTTTGAAAACAATTCCATTTGTTCAATGTTCTATGTTGAGCAGAAATTTGAAAATGTTAATGGTTAAAAAAGGTTTACCCATGCGTTTCTGTCAAGATCTTGTGGCAGTATTCACCATTCATACTTAGGCTAAGGGAAACCCTTAACATATAATCCTATCTAAGTAAATACAATTTAAATTGAATTTAATTAAGTGAAATACCTAATATGTATGGGAAATGTCACACTTGATCGTGTGATTGGGGAATATGGCCACAGACCTTAAAAAATAGGCAATACCGTTTGGTACATGATTTAAGAAAGGCCTCCTAGACACAGCAGGCAAAATAATAAGACCAAAATAGGAACCACAACAATGTCTTCATCTCTCCATTATTTTATTTCTGTGTTGGTGAGATGGTGGGAGCAGAAGGGGGGTCAATTGATCTTCCTTCTCTTCTGTTCCATGAAACCAATTATAATCATTCATAGAAATAAATGAATTATAAAAAGCAGGATTGTTTACTGACAAAAAGCAAGTTCATTATAATCCAATTTTAAATTTAGTATTGAATTTAATGTTATGTACTATGGTATAAACAGGACGTCAACCAGCAATGTTAAGAAATGACCATTTCTTTCATTTAATGATATAAACAATTGTATACATCAGAAATCTAATTTCAAAGATATAAACAATATAAACAATATACATAGTAAAATCTTAATAAAGTGCATTTATTATAGACGACCGACAACCAAACTAAGTCAGTTCAATCAATTTGTCGTCGGTCGTCATCTGGAACTAGAAACCATCAAACCTGTGTGGAGGTGAGGAGCGAGGACACACATGGTAACATTTACGCAAGCACACAATGAATCAACATGATGTACTTGGTCGGCCATTGTTAATCAAAGGCTCCCTATTGTCTAGAATGATGGTTCCCAATACAATTGTTGAAATTGATAAAACATGCACATAAAAAAATTATAATTGAAATAAAGTATTAAGTCAAGTCGAGTGGGAAGGCAGGGGTAGCACAACCCATAGTCATACAATCGGCACAGGTTCACGGCCCTCCTCGACCACGGTTCTTTTGGTAAAAGATAGTAGAAAACAGTCCAGTATATATATCTTGTGTACTGTAAAGAGCCTAGGGCATCTTTCGGGGAAGGGGATCATTATACAGGTAAAGACAACAATCAGTCTTAATATGTATACACAAGTGTTTTTTTTTCTGAAAATAAATACTTTAAACAACTTATTTGTTGTGATTTCTGTTTGTAAAACTGAATGGATTACGATGAGCTTGTGTAATCCAAGGTCTGTTTTGTCAATTACTCTCAAATCACACTTCAAATACTTTCGCTAATACTCATTTAAATCTAACTGATCTTGAAGTATCTGCCGATTCAAAGCATGTTTAAATGAATTTCGTATTTTGTCAGCTTTATTAAGTCAATTTATTAATGTTAAATGCATTTGTGAAAACGAAATATTCTTCAATTCATGTTCTAAACATTAAATATAGATAAATGTTTATTTAACCAATCTGAAATGGAAAAGTAGAGGGCTCCTGCAGAAAAAGATAAATATAAGAAATCCCATTAACGAATAAGGGAAAATATTTGAAAATTCAATGGCCTACCTCTATTATTTTCTATTTATGTTTTAGTTTGTTGTATTGTTCATGAGGTAGACACTGCAATAAATGTATAAAAAAAAAAAAAAAATTCTATTCAGGGGACATTTTCCAATGAAACATGTGTTTTAACACTATGGACAACCCCTATTAAGGGGACATTTTCCAATAAAACAAACAAGGGGAAACATATGTTTTAACACTATGGACAACCCCTATTAAGGGGACATTTTCCAATAAAACAAACAAGGGGAAACATATGTTTTAACACTATGGATAACCCCTATTAAGGGGACATTTTCCAATAAAACAAACAAGGGGAAACATATGTTTTAACACTATGGATAACCCCTATTAAGGGGACATTTTCCAATAAAACAAACAAGGGGAAACATATGTTTTAACACTATGGATAACCCCTATTAAGGGGACATTTTCCAATAAAACAAACAAGGGGAAACATATGTTTTAACACTATGGATAACCCCTATTAAGGGGAAATTTTCCCATTAAAAAAAACAAAGGGCAACATAATTAGGTTTAACACTTTGAAGGAGACACTTTGTTGGGTCACAAAAGCTGTCCCTTTAATATGATTCTACTGTGTAACAGTGTATATATCTTTCCTGTTTATTTTTATGAATTCTATTAATAGTATTAACTTCATACTACAACAAGTCATCGACATAGCAATGTTTAAATCAACTACAGCATGCACTTTGCAATACTAATTACCTATTATAGCAATTTTCAGCTCATCTCCAATCTTAACTATTATTATATCTTCAATATATAATGACATAATGACGACGACACAAAGTCATTAGACAAAAGCTCTTATATTTTCTCAATATTATTTTGTAAATGGAAAAAACGAAATTTAGATTACAGAAGGTATCCTTGACTCTAATAAAATGTATTACTTTTTTATGTACTTTTTTTATTTTCTATTACAGTATAAACAAGATTTTAAAATGGAAGGGGAAATATATGTTTTAACACTACATCCAACACCTATATAATTGGATAATAATAAGTGGATACAGCTATTAAAAAATGTATTTTGTTGTTTTCACAAACGGTTAAATTCAACAAAAAACCCAATGCCTGGCAGTTAATTTGAATATGTTTGCTTTAAATTACAGTTGTTTCAGGTAAATAATTTTCAATAAATTTTTGGTCAAAGTGAATAACTATATGGAACATCAAAATGCCATTTTCAACAACAATTATTTTTCAGGGGGATAATATATATCTTTAATAAACACTTTGTTTGGTAACAAAGGTGTCGCCTTATTTGTAATGCTTCATTTTGTTCTTGTTTTTTTGTTCTACTACTCTTGCAAATTATTTATTATTTAAATATATATTCTCTTTTTTTATGTTTAAAAAAAAAAATTTTTTTCTTCATAATAATCATTATTTGGAATGACCTAGTCCTATATCTTTGTTCTCATTATTAACACAACATAATTTACACTTTCAGCTCATCAACAATGTTTTGAAATAATACAAGATCACTTGCTAGATAAAATGACATCATACAGACATTGTGTTGTATTTTATTAATTTGCAAGATTTGATTTCAATCGTTCTAGTTTATTAATTTGTAACACTAGGCCTGCATATGGTTAGAATCCTCATACAATGTCTTTCAAATTTTAATCATGAACAAGTCCTAGTTAAATGCATTGTTTTATCAAGTAATTGAACAAAATTGAATGTCCAAGAAATGACATACTTTTTCTCTCCAATCTCAGCAGGACTCTAAATTCAAGTAAACTAGTAGATACTTTATAAATTGAAAATTTCAGGATTAGTGATGTTTGCTGGTTGTATTTTTGGGGAAAATCGTTAGTTTTTAGTTTGGCAAAAGTTATTTGAGACCTTCATATGCCAATTCATGTAAATACTTCTGTAGAATTGGTTAATTTCCACCACAACAAAATTGCTTCTTGCTAGTTAGTTGGTTTATTTGGATTTTTACAATTAGCATCTTTGCCTGTGGTTAAAACAAGTAAATTTCTAGCCCCGCTCTTTGAGATTTTTGCTTTTACAAAGTCCATAAGCATCTAATACTGATGATATTCAAAAAATTGCACCAAATCAATCCAACAATATCATATGTTTAATGATTATGAATTAATGGCTATAGGCTAGTACACTACTAAGATTCTTTGTATTTTTTCAAAAACTACAGTTATAAAAACAAAGATTGGTTCGGTTTTTACAATTGTTTGCATATACTTCAGTTACTAAATGATTAATAGTATATAACCTCAATCAGTTGATAAATGGTTAAGTAAACTGTTTATCGTAACATTCTCTGATATTTAAAATTAGGTATTACTAATTTACAGCTGGTATATGTATAAAAAAAGAATAATAAATCATTATTATCACAGACTTTGCACTTACATGTTCTCAAGCGAAACAACATTCATGTTGTTAACAGTCAAGCTACTACTGAAAAAACAAACAGTTGTGATGCTAAATCATTACAGATAGCATATAATATTTAAAATGAGGTTTGAAAGGCCATCGACAGGATGAATTGATAATTTCGCATTCACTGACGAGATTATAAGTGCCAAGATTTTCCGTTCATTCACCCAGCATCGAACCTCTGGACATTTCCCCTAGCCTTAAAGTTCATACACTGTCCCACTCGATATACCTTTATGATTTGAAATTGTCTTCTTATATTAGACACTCA
The DNA here is from genome assembly GCF_963402885.1 of Antedon bifida. Classification (NCBI taxonomy): domain Eukaryota; kingdom Metazoa; phylum Echinodermata; class Crinoidea; order Comatulida; family Antedonidae; genus Antedon; species Antedon bifida. The sequence continues at coordinate 19,385,924 of NC_136232.1, forward strand.
ATGCATTTCTTTTAGCTACTGCTCCTTGAAAACATGCAGTGTTTTCTTAGTACCCTTCAGGCTTAGTCATTTAGGTATTATACCCCTTTCACACCAACGAGCAAAACTCAACTTCAGAATTCAAAACACCGGGGTTGAATAGCTGAATGTTCTCTGGATGGTCAATGTGAAAGGTACCAACTTTAAACTCTGGCGTTTTCAGGTCAAAAGGTTATCAAACAATCAATAATTGCTTTAGTTTTTGTACAAAATAGGAGGTCTAAAAAATAAAAAAATAGTATAAATAAAATATTATTACTTCTGAGATCTTTGAAAAGATTTAGATCAATGTAAATGGGGACTCTCCAGATTTTCTCGACATTGTCAATAGTCACAAACCCTGAGTATCTACAGAGATCCTACGGAGTTGATGTGAAAGGGGTATTAGTTTATTCCTATATCCACAAAAGTTAGCGATAATTGTTGCTAAGAAATCAATAACTAAACCTGAACGGGCCCTTATAGAATTTTTAATAACTTTTTGGACTGCAGTGCAGATTCCTTCCAAAAATAGATTTAAACTATAGTATAGAGCCCCTCATTTGGGACACTCCTATTAGGGGACACTTTCCCATAAATGAACATGGCGAAGTATAGGTTTTATTACAAAGACCAACTTTATTTACTTATTTCGTCATGGATGATAAAACAAATATTGAGATTTTATCGAGACATCAAAATTATAGCATGTGTAATCCAGAAGCCATATACTACATCCCAAGACGATTGTAAAATTAAATTATAGGGCGATAAATTTTGTATGTAGGCTTAATGTCATGAGATTAGAATGAGAGAATAAGGTGTAATAGTTTATAATTAGTTCCTTTTATGTGCTTTACATCACATCACATACAATTTTAGAAACAGGATAACATGGTCATTGCCACAACCTTTACAACAAAACCAGGTCAAAATCAGAACTACTCCTATAAGAGGATGACACTAAAAAAACAACCAGTGCAATAAAAATAGGATATTATAGTTTGAATCAATATAATTTACTTTAATCTCCAAGAATACTGACAATTAGGTAAAAAAGGTACACCTCCATTGAAGGGACACCTCTATTCAAGGAACAACTTTATTTAAAGAACACCTCTATTCAACAAGGAACATCTCCATTTAAGGGACACCTCTATTCAAGGAACACCTCCATTCAACAAGGGACACTTCTTTTCAAGGGACACCACTATTAAAGGGACATCTCTATTCAAGAAACACCTCTATTCAAGGAACACCTCTATTCAAGTGACACCTCTATTCAAGTGACACCTCTATTCAAGTGACACCTCTATTCAAGGGACACCTCTATTCAAGGGACACCTCTATTCAAGGGACACCTCTATTCAAGGGACACCTCTATTCAAGGTACACCTCTATTCAAGGTACACCTCTATTCAAGGGACACCTCTATTCAAGGGACACCTCTATTCAAGGGACACCTCTATTCAAGGGACACCTTTATTCAAGGGACACCTCCTTTCAAGGGACACCTCCTTTCAAGGGACACCTCCATTCAAGGGACACCTCCATTCAAGGGACACCTCCATTCAAGGGACACCTCTATTCAAGGAACACCTCCATTCAACAAGGGACACTTCTATACAAGGAACACCTCTATTCAAGGGGACACTTTCCCAAGAAATGATTGGGAGGCATGTATATTTTAACAACTCATGAGAATCAAAAAGCTCAGCAAACATGCGATGAACATGACAATCGCAGCTATTCGCCCTTGTAGTGGAAAGAGTAGCGCGATTTTTTTCTCTGCGAAACAAATTCGCCTAGTGGCTTCATATCAAAGATAAATCAAACGTTGACTTTTAAGAACCAAATGAAGTGATCAGCTTATAACAGATGACACCATGCATGATAAAGTTTGTTGTTAAAATGTGTGATTTGAGATAGGAATATGGCATAACGGTGTTGGACTAGCATGTGAGTGAGAGGCAAAAGTTCAAAATCGGCCTGTGTCATCTTGCTTGTATCCGTAGGCAGTAACTTATACATTGCACATATGCAAGACACAACAATTTGGTACACATTTCAATCATCTATAGTTCTAGACAACGGCCCTAGAGGGAAGTCTTTATCCTAAAGGGGTCCGAAAGAATGGACATCCAGCATATTTTATTCTTTAATAGTAGGTTTTCTGCATATTAACCAGAAGTTCCAATGTTAGTGCAGCTATTTCTCATTCTCAGATTTGTTTTAATCTTAAGATTCCCCAAAACATGAAAGTGAAGATCAATAATAACACTTTTGTAATTTTAGTTAAAATCACTTCCGTAGAAAAAAACGGTGACAAAATAATGTTTTATAAAAAAATTAAAAAAATAAACAGTTGAATTCAACCAAAAACACAGTTTTGTTAAGGTAACTTTTTGGTCAAAGTGAATAATTATTATGTGACATTAAAATGGCATATTCAATTATTTTTTAAGGGGGGCAATATAACTCTAAATAATTTCCAGTATATCACTGGTAGGGTTTGGAATTTAAAACACTGAATTATCTCTAACTCAATTACAATACACTTACCGACATATGGATCAAAAACTATCGGCCATGCAGCTGCAAGGTGATGTATTTCTGCGTTCATTTCAATCAAATGGTTCAATTGCCTAATGGAATCTCTCGTCACTGGATTTTCCGTATGGCCTTGGAAGTGTTGGATATATACCTGAAATAGATAAGACAATAAATACTCTACTACAATATATATACAGAAGTGTTTCCATATGAATAATGAAAAAACTAAACCTGACAGAAATCCACAAATAATCTCATAATCATCACTGAAAAAAAAATCACGATTGATTTTTCTTTTTTAGAATTGTTTTTACAATAACCTTTAATAGGATGAGTAAAACAATCTAATCTTGTGTAAGGCTTTTTTTAAGTGGGTGGGGGATGACTGTGAAACAATATTTTGGTCATATTCATTAATCACACTTTTTATTGAAAGTGAATACCACTTAATTCAATTCAATTCAATTCCTTTTTATTTCAGAAATATCATCCATATTAATAAACTTATAAACAGAAAAAGAAAAATCGTAAACTCTAGACTTAAGTATATAGAATGCTTCTCCATCTACAATACATTTTGGAGTTATGGAGCATATGTTTGCACAACACAAGCAACAAGGATGTTACCACTATTCAACATACGTTGCATGAAACCATAGATTTTCGCATGTACTCATTAAAGGAAGGGACACCATGTTAAATAAACTTAAAGGGCAGCTCCGGGTTTAAATTGTCTTTGGTGCTACAGGACTATTTTCACTGTTAAAAGATAAGACGTTTATTTATGTCAATTTGTGACGTTCTTCTCAAGGAAAAGGTATAAATCAAAAGAACAATCAATATTAAATATGGAGCTACACTTCAATGGGAAATCTTTTTGACTGATGTATTACAGTATTACACTATTCATCACTTTTATATTTAATAAAACAATCCATCTCAGGAAATGAAACGAATAATCATTCATCACTTTTCCATTGTAATTTCTTATCATCATCATAATTACAGAAACAATGCGAAGTACAGTACATCCAAAATACATTTTCTCGGTGTCGTGTCAGTGTATTGTATCACTAGGTGAAGGTACTTTTAATCTCATCTTTGATAAGCGCATTTAGCTGTTGGCTTTTTGTTCAAAAATTGAAATCATTACTATGTATTATCGTGCAGTATCATGTCTATGGACAATAAACATCATTGAGTATCGTGTCTGCTGACAGATACACTTTATTGTTAAATAATCTATTACTTCAATATATTTTTAAAAAGCGACCATAGGGTTGGAAATCTGAACAGGAAAGTGTGGACATGCTTTTGAAAAAGAGTCTACAGTATACAGTAGTGCCAGGAGATACAGATCTTGTGGAATGAAGGTTACTGCCAAAACAAAGACTTGATACTGCATGATGTTTATTGTCGCTAGGCATGATACCAATTCCACATCTGGTTAAAAAATAGACAAACTCAAAAACACAAAAAACATACACCAAATTTAGTTTGTGTAGATTTTATAGACACAAACCATGTTTGAATATTCTGGATGAAAACGCATTTATTTTATGAAAAAAATGTAAGAAATTATCATTTTAATAATCAATGAATATTTTGAAAATTATGCGTGTATAATTCATTTTAGATGGAAGATTTAAAATGTGCTAATTTTTCAGTTTTCAGTAAAAATTTTAGTTATCTTTTTTTATCAAACGTAAATGAAAATAATAGTATTGGAATACTGTGCTTCACAATAGTACTTGTTTTTGTTTGTTTCACAAAACAACTTGTTTATGTAATAATGATATTGTGTTGCACTATAGTGCACAAATACTGCAAACTAGGTTGCACAATTCATGTCGGCAAACTAAAAAGTGCATTCACAACAAAACTAATTGAAAAATTAATTCGATCATGAAAATTCACAAAAACATCAAAGAAATGTAATCAATAGTCAAAAGACTATGTAGTATTCATTAGTTTTCTATAAAAACATGTTGAATGTGATCAAGATTTAAATGAAAATTTGCCCTGCAGTAATGTTTTATAGTCTATAAAGGCAGTCTCTACAGTACAGTTTGTATGATTACCCAAAAAAGCTCGCCAAAAAATAATGCATAAACATTAGGAAAACAAAATTTACTGCAGTAGAATAATTTTGACATGGTGCCAAAATTCTACATTATTTTGTAAATATGTTTTGCTTATTAGGTTGAAAAATTTATCTACCTAAGGACGATTAATTTTTTGGCTGTAAACGAACGTTTTCTGTGGCGCCAACAACCAACAAAATACTCTGCGTAGTTGATACCACAATAACAGGAGTACCTGGGTTTTTTATGCATGATGCTGTCGCAATGCACTTAGAATTATTTTTGGCTTGAAAGGTGATATATTTTGCAACAGACAGTAATTTCATTCAATTTCAAACCTGAAACTACATGAGGCTATTAAAGTAATTGTACTATCAGAAATTTACCAGGCATGTAATAAGTCAGGCATGATAATTGACACAAATAAAAACAAAATGTGTTATTCAGTTTAATAATTACCTTTGTATGATTTTTTAGAAATCGTATAAAATATACACAAGAGAGAAAAGTGCAGTTGTGACAGGCAAAGCTTTTAATACAGGGATTGCCAGTATCCTTTGATAATAATCGCAATTGTCAACTGCTTTTCTCTCTGCTAATGCTTAAGTGATGATATAATGACGAAAAAGAAAGAAGATGTCATGACGTAATTAATATTTAAATGAATCATGTACTTTAGTTGGTATTAAGCCGATTTTCCACTAGGCAAATTTGTTCGCGCGAATCCAACGTTTCGAAGAGAAAAAAATCGCCTACTCTCTTTTCACTACATGAGCGAATAGCTGCGACTTTCATGTTCCTCGCGTGGTTGCTGAGTTTTTTTTTTCATGAGTGCTCATGAAAGTGTCATAGCTTATTTCCTGAGCTCTGATTGGTTGCGCAATATTTCGCTTTGCAAAAAGTAGAAACAATTCGAACTAGTAAATTTCGCTGAGGCAAAAAATCAAAGGAACTAGAATTCGTCGAAGAAGGGAGTATGACAGACAGAAACTCGAATACGCATGCGCATTGCATGACGCTTTCGATTCGCGCGAAACAAATTCGCCTAGTGGAGAATCGACTAGTATGAACGTTATACTCAAAATCATTTGAAAATTGTCCTTCCAACTGTCACTCTATGATGATCACAACTGGTATTTAATTTGTCACTGTGACAATTAGAAGCCTATGATATACATCAAATAAATAAAGAATCCAAGGAGTCTCAGTCGACAGTCAAATTATATCTGATGATTACGGAAACATGTTATCTGTTTTCCAACTATTTCTTCTTTCCTGAGTAATCGCCCAACCAAATCTAGCTGACAGCTAGACAAAACTGTCTTGAAACGTAAGTTAAAATTACTGGTTTACTATCAATGAACTATCAATATATCAGATACAAGAAATACAATATTACAATGCAGTGATGAGACAATACAGACAAAATTTGAAAGTATCATTTCACAAGAAAATCTGGCCAATTATGGACGTACAGAAATTGAGATACTACGGAAATTACACAAAAACAAATTTTGGGGATAATAATTATAGTCAAATGCCACAAAAAGCCCTGCTCTTTGACGTTTACCAACCGTACAATTGTCAAATAAGTCAATTAACGGGATGATCATATTGTGTATGCATGTGGCGGGGCATTTAGTCAAGGAAATAAATAAATGCCACCTTTATTCCAAATTGTTTTCTATAGGGTGGTGGGCGTTTATTCCAAATGGTGTTCTAAGGGGATGGGGGGTGGGGAGGGGCCTTTATTCAAAGCGGGCGTTTATTTGAATAAATACAGTAGTTAAATAGAAGTTGAGAAAAAAATTGGTGGGGAAGGATTTTTGTTATGGATAAGACAAAGATACTTTCGTTTTAAAAGCCTAGCATCTACTCCAAGTGATAAGGAGATGTCAGAAAAAGTGCTTAGGGTCATTTAAGAGGTCGTCAACATGTCGATTGCAATGTAAAGTTTAGTTAACAAATTATGAGTGGCAATTGTAAGTTTAGGCTTAATCAAGTTAAATTGCCAGCGACGTTCTTGAACTAGGATATATTATATGGATTGTAATGTTAAACAGAGTTCATCAAAGATTTAGAGAAATATTGCAAATAATTGAAACACTAAACATTAGATACTGATTAAAATGAATTAGTGTGCCTAGAGCACTAAACGTTTGATTTAAAGGCAGTAAGTTGTAGTGCCGACTAAAAGCAAGTGGAGATACAGTAGCCGCTCTACCCTTTCTACCTTGTGCAAGAAAATGTCAACATAATTAATATTCTACTGCAGTTACTGCAGTAATTACATTTTTTAAACCTTAAAAACCTGTGTGTGCAATTTAGCAAACAATTTTGAAAACGAAGTCATCACACTGTTTATTGAAGTGCCTTCTTCATAAATTCTACATTGAAACAAACTAAAATAAAACATTAAAAAAATATGCTACTACTGCAGTTGTAGTAAAATAACTGACGTGGTCCCTATGCAAATAGATAGAACAATTAACATCTAATGTGAGAAGACAAGTTAAGAGTCTGAAGTGAGAAATGTCGTTGTTTGCCAATTACCATCGATGATGAAGCTTATGTTTCACACGGAAGAAAATCAATTTTCATTTTCTAATATCTTTAATCGTATAGTTATTAATTTGAAACATAAATACGGCAAGGTAACCTGAGAGGCCTTGAATGGTAAGAGGATACATTTTAAGGTGTTAAGTACACATTATACAAATATTAGTGAGTGCGATGGTACAACAAATAATTTCATGAGGTGAAAGATAAAATTCTCCCGAGTGAAAATAGAATTTCATATTTCACCGAATATAATAACATTCATAATTTGTTTTATAAAACATCTAAGTAGATTCTTGTCGTTGCCATTGCTTGTTGTTAGAGAGATCACACTATGTACATCGCTGCCTCCTGAACAACCGACAGCTCTACTATTGGATTTCACATAGATTTTTTTCGTACGCGAAATGAATGAAAAAAAATTGCTATTACACTATCAATAGTACGGACTATTGCACGCCATGTGAACAACAATTGCACAATCAAACGACAGGTATTATTTTAAAAAGAAGTAATTGGAGCTGTAGCTTGGTGGTTAACATGCTTGCTGTAGTGAAGCTGTAACTTGGTGGGTAACATGCTTGCCATGCAATCCAAAGGTCTAGGGTTCAATCCTGACCTAGTTCTAGGGTTCAATCCTTACCTAGTGCCAGGGTTGTAACTCAAAACTCTTTCAACTCCACTCCCTAAGCCTCAAATGAGACATACTTTATAAGCATGATAAATTATAAAATATGTAAATTGTAATTAGCAAGAAATAAAAATGAAACTTAATTATATGGTATTGGAACATATAATACATACCATATTAGGCGCATCTGCATGAGTGATAGTTACATCAAACAGTGAGCCAGGTTCTGGTAATTCCATCATTATGAATTCCATACTACTATCACAACAGAACGAATCCAGCGGCAGGAAATCGGCTGTACTCTTCCCGAGGTAGTACGATCTTTCATTCTCCGACATGGCAGCTAGTCTTTGAGCATCCAGTCTGAAGTCATTGTCTTGGTAGAAGACAACGTCTTGACTGTTGTACAATGGTCCGCTGATTAAGGCATCATGTAGGTCTAGTCCATTTGGCATGGTTACCATAACCATGAGTGGCATGCCTCTTTGCCATTCACCCTAAGAAAAAGACAATCAATGTTTACTTGCATACATTTTTAACAACATCAATATGTGACAAGTAATGACACCGACAGTTTTTTGGTCAGATATTTTGCCCGTAAATTTACTGAATGCTCAGTACACTGAGAATACTTGATTCCAAGTAAGTCTGGAGTAAATGTTAGTGATCTCGGGACGGGTACAACCGGTCAAAAGGTCAGGGTGAAAGGTTATTAAATCTCGACAACCACAGCGAAGTCATTTTGAATTTTCAAATTGATCAGAAGGTATACATTCATACTTAGTCTAATGGGACATTTTAGTCAAAAATTACCAGAAATGCCATTTCTGACCTTTGATCCACAACCCATGGTCTCAAACAATTTGAGAATAACTCAAAGTTTCTACAAGTACTTATGGAGATATAAACATGACCTGGTATGTGGGTCAAAGGTCAGAATGGCATTCTGATCCCCTTTAAAATTGTAATAATAGCCAGTAGCCATCTAACAGTGGAGGCCTCTTATCCTTTTTCGGCATATTTTAATTCCTTATTTCTCTGGGTCCTGCTCAAAGGTATAAGCTCCTGGGTTAAGCCTGTAAGCGCTCATTGAAAATAGTAAAACTACATTACAGTACCTTTCGCTCTATTCTACAAATAGTAAGGTTTTCATACATAAACTTCAATGCATCTGTTGGCCAACAGTTCGCTGAATTTACCTGTTGGGAAATAAGAAAATTAAAATTACATGCGATACATCAGACAAATTAACCATAACTTTATCTTTAAAGTATTATATTTCAATCTATATTTATGAAACATGATGATTTCAATCTCAATGGTGTAGTTAAGTTTGATTAATAATGAATACTATAAAATTAATAAATAAAAAGTATAAATTAATTTTAATTTTCTATTAATAGAATTGTAATTTAATTTTTTTTAAACCAAGAAAATTTAATTCCAACTAGAAATATATTTACATATACGATACATTCTATATTGAAAATAGTTGCGTCCAGTGTTTAATAATAATAATAATAGAGTGTGAATGGCCATTTAAAAAAATATATTTTGTTCTTTCTTTGTTTTAAATTGATTTTTAATCTTAATTTTAACCTTCTCTCGCCTTTTTTTTTCTTATTTTGTTTTCGGCATTTTCTGTTTTGTTTGTCATTTTATAAATAAAAACAATGGGTCTACTCGGATCTAAATCACAAAATTGCCTCCAGGATTTTAGTACGGATGTGCCGTGATAAACCAAGTGTTTTTTTTTTATTTCCAGTCCCAGTTCTACATCAATTCTGTCAAGAAAAGCGAATAACAACAAATGTCCTATAATTTACAACACATTAACACGTTTGTTTGCCTGTGGTGCCTGTAACTTTAAACAGTTTGTCTGGACAACTCATTTGTCATTTTTGATATCTTTAAAACGTAATAAATTAAAAACTAAAAACAACAGCTATATCCACAGTAATCATCGCTAAATATTACCCATAAAAATGCAAAGTTATCTTTGGTTGAAAATTGATTTGGTTGAATAATAATACATCAATCTTATATAGTGCTTAATGCACAAAGTCTTTAAGTGCTTCATGTTTTGGATCAAACATGTCTGGAAATATACTCCCAAGCAGGCAGTAATCAGAGCAGTTATGTTTTGACCTTTATCAGGTACCCATTTATACACCTGGGTGAAGAGAGGCAAACGTAATGTAAAGTGTCTTGCGTAAGGATACAAGCAATGCGACAAGCTTTGGATTCAAACTCACGATCTCACGATCATTAGTCTTATCATGGAGAAATAAGTTAACTTATTTCTCCATGGTCTTATGAACAACACACAGCGCCACACGCCCTGAATAAACTCTTTCTCACACCTTTTTTCAATTTTTGTCTCAATGCTAGGTAGTGTTTTAGTTTGGATTAGAGAATAATGCACTGGACCCCTGTACATACAAGATAAAGGATGATGATACTGGTTGGAAGTAAGGTATTTATGTATACAAACTAATAATGTCTCTTCTTTAAACTTTTTCATATACTTCTTTCTTATTCTTTCCTATTATTCAAGATATATTTTTCTCATTAAATTTGTTTGTTTCCTTTTTTGGTTGAATGCCATTTTAATGTCACATAATAGTTAACCACTTTGGATAGGAAAAAAATGATTTACCTGAATAACTCTAATAAGGACAAAATATTCAAATTGACTGCCAGTCAGCCAAAGGGTTTTTGGTTGAATTTAACTGCTTAATTTGTCATTTTATAAGTGAAAACATTATTTTTTGGGGGTTTTTTTTAAGTACAAAATACAAAATTCAAAGTCTGATTCTATTAATCTTCAGTTTTCATGTTTTTGGGGGACAATACATCTTTTAATAATTAATGTTGAAACTGATTATCCCAGACAGTGTTTACATGAGCTTACAAATGAACTCTTAATTATATACATAAAATTTACAACATGTCAAAGAGTTGTTTGCCTCTGGAGCCTAAGCTTTGTCTGACTCATAATTTGTAACATTAGCAAAGATAATAAAAAAAAAAGAATACACAATTTACTGTAACACTGACACCACAAACAAACATTTTTTTATAGTCAAAGTCAAGAGAATAAACTGTTAACTAATAAATCAGGAATTACTCAAGAAAGTTACTAACAAATCTAAACATACATAGCACAAACAATTAAATAAATTAAATTAAGTAAATGTTAATACTATTCTTTGCATATATTTATATTTTACATGGATAATTATTTCTTTATTCAATTACTTCTAATATTTTGTTTTTCTTTTAAACCAAATTTTATTTAATTTAGGGATAATTTAATGTTATTTATTTTGATACAATTGTTTTGATTTTTAATTGTATATTCACGTCTAAATATATTAATTGTTTATTATAAATCCATTTTAGTTAAGATCATGGGACTGCTGACTCTTGTAGTTATAGTAAACCTTTTTACTAGCAGTAATTAATAATTTTATATTATAATTTGTTGGTCAAATAAATAAATGAAATGTATTAATATAATGTTAAACAAAAAGTTAAAACTAAGTCAATCTTCAACAAGGTACTGTGTCCAGAAGACAAACAGCTCACTCAGAGAAGAAATTAATCTCAACAACAAAAAACCAATAGGCAATAGTTTAAAGAAAGTTCAATTATTCTTTTCATCAACTGAATACTACAAAACATCAATATTTATAAGTTCAAAAGACGCATACACAAACCAATTGTTGACGTATTTAAACATTGTACAGCATAAGGTTGGACATAGCCAATGGCAACTAAACCATTTGAACTGTTCCATCAATACATTGTCAATCCATCATATATATACTTACAATTCGTGATCCATACAGAATACATTCTAGGCACTGATGTGGGATCTCTGTATAGCATGTTGCCGTTCTCAGCTTGTCAGCTGTCACACCCTCGCTGTTGCCGAAATCCACGTACTGCACCTGTACAAAAACAAAGCATATTGGTATTCATAACAACAAAAAAAACAATCTTTTTTTCCCCATTTGCTAATCATATACCATTGGCAAAAGTAACAATCTTCCTCGTGTTACATCTGTCAAGACTTTTATCTGCAGATAACCCATGCTGTATGCAATTTTGGGGGATTATGTAGGACAGAATGTAGACAGAAGAGATATAGTGAAGTTGGGTGGATTGTTAAGTGGTAAAAATGTTAAAATTCTATACCAGTGTAATGATAGTTTTTGTGTATTTGCAAAAATAAACCCACAAACTACGAAGTTGCCAAATTAAAGAAAAGGGTAGAAAGTTTAGTTGTTGAAAATAATACCGAAACATTGTCTGGTACTAAGGTTTTGATGTATTAATGCTTTTATACTCCTATAACCTAATTTGAAACATCTGATATCAGCTTAATGTACAGTTAAAATATTAGAAAAACATCATTAAATACGAATATTAAAAATGATACTATATTTTGACAGAAGTAAACTAATAACGTCTAATTTTGAATACACAACAGTGAGTTGATCAAAGCCTACTATGCCAACGGCTATGTTCTTCGTCAATTCTAATTCTATCAATCATAAAAGAAACTTTAATTAGATAGTACAGAGACGTGTATGTTAACAATTCTACAAAGCATACACAGTATTGAGTAATAAATTGGTAATTTCTTAATGAGAACTGCAAATTGTGTAATCATGTCATAAAACGTATTCAAGGTCAAAAAACAAGATTTTCAAATTTTTTTTCAGTTTTGTATATTTCGTATATTTTCAATATAGAATTTAAAAAAAAAAAATGTTAGGGCCAAGTAAAAATTATCTTACAGTTACTGCAGTAAAACTATATTTTGTTTATGCAATCCTAGCAACCATTTTTAGATAATCGTACACACTGTTTATTGCAGTAATTGCCATTTAAACAAACCAAAAATTAAATCATAAATCGTAAAACACGTATTGCATTTGCAATAACTTCAGAAGAATAATTTTGATACGATTCCTAGGGAATAATAATAATAATGGTTGTCTTTTATAGCGCCTAATACAATGGTTTCTAGCGCTTTACACACAAAAACGGTTCATGAAATATATTAAAATATATTAAGATAACAATAACAAACAACCACTTTCACCACTTCATGCTCCAGAACTTTGAAACTCCCATTTGAGAACTCGCTGGAACTGAACAGGGAGCTCATGTGAAAAAAGGCATCCTATCCAAAAAAACAGATTCTAGTTTAGTGAACCACAATAAGAAGTACGAAGACTTTTAAACAAATATCAATTGATGTTGCCTTTTTAAAAGCTTGTGGCAGATCATTCCAAAGAAGAAAAGATAAATGATCTGTTGCCATAGAAAACAGTGGCCGGTTTGGAATCAAACAGGCATTAAGTGCTTTAAGGGCTGCTTGTGTCAATTTATATTAGATAAGATCTCCAATGGCCTCATTCTTTGAGTGGGATGTTTAGCTAAGGAATACACTAAATACCTATACATAATTATTCAAAGAGTTTTAGGTAGATGCTGCACCGAGTTTCGTCATGGACTATTAAGCTTAATACTAATTTACAGCAAACCAATGAATATCCATTATTTCCACAGCTGCTGAAGTACCTTCCATAAATTGAAGATCACTTTTAGCAGTTTTTAATGATTACGATAATAAAAAATACAATTTACCATTACAGTAATTATTTTGGCTTACCTATTATTAGAAACCCTGATATATTTTGTGTAATTGCTTCAAATACCAGGTGCAGCAGCAGTAAGCTGTTGATTGCCTAAGCAGGACAAACTAATTTCTATATTGTAGCCCACAATTCAATAAAATATTTGTACAAAGTTTGTTCGCTTCGAATAGGCACTGTTAAATCATTGGTTGGAAGAAACATCTTTTGAAATATGGAGGTAATAAGACAGAGGCGATTGCTTCATGCATGAAAACAGAAAAAGCTTAAGGTGTTTTATTCGAGGAGAAAAAAACCCCATTCAAAGGTGCGAACGCTTGGAGCATTTCACGACTATCGTGGATTGAGTGGCGACGAACACCAGGAAGTGCCACTCTGCTTGAGGCCTACTATCTGAAGAAGGAATTTCAACTGATTCAGTCCAAAGTAATTAAAACTAATTATCAATATTCGCATTTGAATTGGAATATAGATAGATGCCGCCAAGTATAAATTGTAATACCCTATAGACATGTATAGATTAGTAACTGCTACTTCATCCTGAAATGACTGAAACCAAATGAAACTGGCTGTTAATGCCAATGCATAAAATAACAATCAGCTTTATGGCAAATAATGATAAATAACTAAACAATCTCATCTCATTCTATTTTTAAGAAGAAATTCCAGAAAACCAAAGTTATTTTTATACTGATTGATGTTAAAGTATGTCAAACATCAACATAGATGATGATAGTGTCTAGGGTGCATTACAAACACACGAGACACATGTAAGTATAATAACTTAATTTCAAAGGAATAAGGTTATATTGTACGTTGGTTTGTATACCATTATTTACAAGGCGTACAATAATTATGTTTTGTTATTACCTTAAAAAGAGAGGGGCAAAATTGGATCAAGAAGAAAATATGACATGAAAAGAAATGTTTGATTCCACTCTAGAAAAATTAATCGATACTTATCTCATTCAAATCGGATAATTATCGGATAAATGCGCAATTTTTAACCGTTGACCTGAAGGACAAATTGTTGAGTTGTGATTGGGCACCTGGTTGTTTGGAAATGACTGATATTTATTTTTTAATTAATTACCTGATTGGTTAAAAAATTACCCGATAATTTTGTTTTGGCTGCGGAAACACGACCCGAGGCAACCAAAATCTGAGACTGCCATTTTGAATTTTGAATAGTCTCCTGTCCATGAAGCAGACACTGATTCAAGGTGACATGAATAAAAGTTTTGTTTTTGTCCTCTTTCTTTCTCTGTATCATTTTGTTTGTTTTGTGTTGGAAGTTATTTTGAATTTCTTTTTTTTTTAATTGGAAATGGCAACTAGCCTTTGGCTTATGTTTTCTCTTGACGTAAAGAAACATTGAAATTGGCTGATAGATATAGTTCCATTCTGTAATTATACTTTGCTGTCAGATATAAAGTTAAACATTTAGAGTATGTATTTTTTTATATAACTTTGCAAAGTAATGTCAATTGCTCCTTAGTGTTGTCTTCCTTCATATATTTGAGAAACAAACTTTCATCTATCATGTGACAAAGTAAACAAATGAAATTAGAAAAACAATCCTTTTAATTTTCAGAAATTGAAAAAAAAAGTGGTAAATAATCATTCTTCTCCATAATAAGGCTTTTTAATGTTATATTTTTGCTATTTTTAAAATTTTATCTTAATCTTATCATCATTATCATTATTTCAGCCAATTAGTATGAAATGAGGTTTAAATGTGGAATAATGTACAAAGGTTTTTATACATTTTTTACTTCTACTTGGTGTAAAAACAAAGAAAATGTGTCTTTTATAGCATTCATATAACATTTCAATCCATGTTTACAGTTCGACCAAATAAATTATATTGAATTTATTTTGGCTGACATTTGTCACATTTAACAATGTAAATATAGTTTTACATTCATCTGAATGATGGATGAAACTAAAGCCAGGAGTGTTTAAAGCACCTTGATTGGTCCTATCATTGATCAAGGGCTTCTCTTGTAGTGCCCACCTTGACCAGAGGAAAGGTATGGGCCAGATGTGGCAGATACTAGATCTGTAGATCTGTAGACTGCCATAAGAGTCAGCAATACTGATTTCAAATGACGCAGCTCCATATACAAACCCAATATTCTCAGATGGTCTCCCATCCAAGATCTACCAGGCCCAACGTTGCTTAACTTTGATTTTTACGAAAACCGGTGTTTCAATGTGTTAAAGCCGATTTACTGAAAGTTTGAGAAAAGACACAAACATCGCTTATCATAAGCACCTACCCATATGATGTCTTGTTGGACCGAGAGCACTTTTCCACGATACCACAATTCATCAAGCGAGAATTGCGCGAAACATGCTTGCCCTGGTCTCCAAGTGATACCGCTCTCTACTGGTCTCTTTGCACAGATATTTTGAAGTTCTTCCATGATCTCTTTCAACAGGATTTTACCTACAATAGAAGAGGCAACAAACAACAATTAAATTTTAACTATTTATTCTTTTATTTCAACAATTTTTATAGAGGGTGACCCTTCCAGTTCTCTTGCAAGGAAGCTGATATCCAGGGGCCCTCTATTATTCAATTAAAAATACAAAAATTACAATCACAAAAAAGTACATTTAAAAGAGATACAATAAAAACAAATAGACATAAAATAGACATCACAATTTGAAAAGGTAAATTATACTATTTATTTTATAATTATACTAAATAATCATTTCTTTGATATATAATTTTAAGTTTTTTTTAAACAAAAAATATGAAAAGAGAGTATTAACAAAATTATGAGAGAAAAGAGTAGAAGATTGTTCGTTCCAACCTTGGATTTAGGTACAAGCAGGTGACCCCTTGCGAATCTAAATAATAATCTAAATAATTCAGTTGGTAGAAACCCTCATGGTTAAACAAATTGTCACCGTATCAATGTTTTGCCAATAGATATGCACAGCCACATGGAGCGTCGAGAAAACGAACCTTCATGTTCGATTTGATTTCCTGGCACCGGACCTGAACAGTGCCAGAACAAGTGTGAAAGACCCTTTTATAGGAGTGTCCTAATGTCCAAGTTGACCTGGGGTAGTATCCCAAAGAAGAGGTTCTACTGTATAACCATCTCCATTATTGTTCTTTTCACATTAGTAGGTTGTGTATCATCATCATGATTGTATATATATTAAATCTATGAATAGTAAGAATTGGTAAGGAACATAAACAAGGGTTTTCTTTATAATGAAAATTATCTGTATAATAATATATCATTTAAGAAGATTTTCATCACAAGCGCATTTTGATGAATACATAGAAGCTATCTAAAAATAATGGCTTTATTTATGGACAAAATGACAGATTAATTACTGCATATAATTTGATTCCATTACTCGTCCACTAAACAATTATATTCAGATATAAGATAGTCATTATAATAGCTACTGGGAATTATGATATAATAATTGATTGTAAAATTTAGACTATAATGTAATCATATTCATAGAAATATTAGTATCATCTAACTGGAAAAAAACAAAAATTACAATAAAGTTTCTTACAATTTCATAAATAATGCATATAAGATAAGCCTTTTGATGAATGTATTTTATGATGTGAAATTGTTTTTTAGTAATTAATACACATATCCCGGATATTGTTGAAACACTTTCATTCATAAAAAAAACATTTTAAAAACAAAATGGCCATAATGTTCATGCATAGTGGGTTCGAAAGAACCAAAGTGCCATTTTAAAACTATTTTCCTAACTATTCCGAAGGCAAATTTCATCTACTACTGGCCTGGCCTGATATTAATCTAGGCTAAAAAGAACTCCATTATAATAATCCAGGCTACAAGATATTTTAATGGTTTTTATGAATCCATACTAAAATTGTAAACAAATACTGTAATTTTGACAAATCAGAATTATGAAAGATTTAGATTGCATTTGGAAACTGAAGCAAATTTAAAAACAAAAGAATAATAGTTCATATTATTGATTTCCTAATCATCAACAAGGGGTCTAAAATGGAGGTCAGGGGTCAAGATAACAATCTTTTTTACTAACTAATTTTATAATCCATATTCATCATCAGATGATTTCCTAAATGCAATACCCATGATCAGAAACATAAAAAAACAAATTATTTATCATCATAGTCCAATTAAAACACCTGACCCTTAGTGACCCTGATGATAGTAACCAATGCCTATCAATCTATTTTGGTAAACTAGGACCTGTTTTTGCTGTCAACAAATAACACGACTAAATAACCATGTGAATAAATTACCCATTTCTTGCTGGCAACAGAAACTAAAAATAACGGTTAAAAACATCAAATGGCCGTTTGCAATCCCATTTAAGCAGTCAACGCAAAATAACTGTTATTTGATTGGCTAAACCTTGACCAGAGTGCATTGTGTTTTGAGCCATTTTACATGGCTTTTGGGGAGCATCAAACCTCAGAAGATTCTGCCTGCTGTCCAAACATTCAAGAAAAGAAGAAACTGTGCATAGTGTGGACACCTTCTTTGTCTAGACTCAGCTTAAAGAGCTCTATCGAGAAAAGTCAAGGGACCAACAGGACGACCCAAATCCACATGGATAAAATTTATATAAAATGATAGGAAAAGAAAAAAGTCTATGCACACTTTGGCCATAAGTTTTGATAAGTGCGCTATGTTGCAAGACGTTCAGCATTTGTGATGATGAATTCAATGTTCAAAACAATTTCCCACAGGTTAATAAAACCAAAAAATGTTAAAAGTGTTAGTAAAAACTGTTTTTAAAGTGACTTGTCACACTCGACGTTAATATTTCCCTAAATGTGTTTAAAAAAGCAATAAAGCATATAGATTATAAACATCACTTTGATTTAGTAGTTAATGTATTTTTTTTTATGCCGGAACTACATTTCAACACAAACAAGAAGAAATATGAGTTGCTAAAAATCTCATAATAGTAACTGTATGGGTTGTTTTCCCTATATTCTGATGTAGTTCCGATTTCATCATATTAAAACCAATATTAAGTGTCATTTTGAAATAAACATTTACCAAGAAACGATTAATTTGCAAAAATCCTTATAATAGCTCTGATAAAGTAGGTCTAAAGGTGTTTTTGCTGAGGCAATATGCTGTATAATACATAACCAGTGTCAGAGATGTCACTTTTAAATGAACGTCAAACAAGAACCTTTACAAGACTCAGAAAGTAGGTCGGTATCATTCTACATTTTCATGAAATCTAGTTATTTAAAGCAAAACAAAACATTGTCATTTGATTTTGTAAGAGAGATTTAAAAAGATTTTAAAATTAGTTTTGGGTGTTTTTTTTATTTTTTTTCAATATCCTCTATCTTCTACATAACAGGTCTTTGGCATTGACATCTAACAGGATTTGAACCCACGACCTATGGTATCTACAGCCCAGCATACATTACTCAAACAATTAACACGACTAAATAGGCAATTTTTTTTTAAAGTCTTAAGCAATTTCTTCTTATTTTGGTACCTGTAGGTTAGATAGGATAGACAAATGCCTTTTCACTCAACCTAAGGACTGTGAATTCTGTTCCAGCGATTTTTCATATGGGAGTGCTGAAGAACAGAGCGATGTAAATGGTTCCTTCGCTTGTTCATTTTTTGGATAGGATATTTAACAGATCATTTTGTGTGTAAAGCGCTTAGAAACATTTTATTAGGCCCTATATAAGGTTATTATTCATGAAATATTTCATTTTACCAAGAGCAAATGAATCACTCATGTCCTATCAGATTATCAGGTAATCCATCTGACTCAGGGGCTATTTTGTGAACCAGTTCACTAGGATAACCTCCTCTCAAAAGATGAACTGGGTTATTTAAAGTGGACACGGGCAAACTGTGTACACTACTATAGACCCACGGGTTATAGTCCTTATTTGACAAGACTTCTTCCACCACCAGAACTAGGAGAGAGTTGGCCTCGAACCCTTGCCGATATTGTTGGTTTTTTAGGTACGGTAAAGGTGCCCATACCTTAACCGCTCGGCCATTTGACTCGATTTAAATATAGTAAAGATATCTTGAATCTATGAATAAATTAGATACAGTAGTAAATGAATCTTCATTATGTTAATTGAGTTCGGCAATAATTTCAATAAAAATAATACAATTAGTGTCAATTCTGGTCAGGTATAACTACCTTGAAAATTGTAATCTTAACCAGTTTTACTTAGAGATAGCATGTAAGCAAATATCACAGATTCATTCAGAGTTTACAGTATTCATTAATAGTATAGCCCACGTATACAATTGAACCTACTTAACAACAATTTGCAAGGGTAATAATAAAATACATGATGTTGATCCTAATACTAATAAAAAATATTTATGATGGGTCGATAAAACAGAATTATTAACTACTAAATTTAAAAGAAAAATAATGAAATTAATTTTAAATTAACTCTGCGAAAAATGATGCAATAAATATTTATATTTTTAACCATATATATTATTACATCAATTAATTAATTTAAAAGAAAAATAATAAAATTAATTTTAAATTAAGTCTGCGAAAATGATGAAATAGATACTTATAGTTTTAACAAAATACACGCTGCTGGGGTTTAAATGAACCTCACAGACAATCAGACGTCAAAATGACCTTCATTTTTAACTTGAATAAATATGAATTGCACAATTTTCATTCATTTCGTTTTGTACCATTTTTTTTTATTGATTGGACCACTATGTTAATAACAAAAACTGAACACAATGTACATGTAAATAAACATTTGTAAATTTGCATAAGAACATGGAATTTATCTTAAGGCAAATAAAACATTAAAAAGAAATTGGTACACAATTGGTTTATCCCTGATCAATATGTTGAAGCATTATTTCTAAATTGAAATATGCAAATATAATTTATAAACACAAATATATTCATTGTCATTAAAGTAGTAGAATCCAATCACAAACAGTAGACTAGGTTTGATTAAAATTGATTAGTTGTATTTTTACCTCAAGGATCATTATATAAAAAGGTGATTGGTGAAAATGAGATTGGATGCCATATCCTTCGTATTGTAAATCATTCTGCTAAAGGAATTGATCATTAGTTTTTTCAAGTTTCTTTACCTTTAAACATAAGAGTGGGTGTTTTGGGTGTAGTCAAGTAGTCAACACATAATACCCTTGTTATTAGGTATTGCATTAGGATTTCCTTTAATGTATATAAGCTACCTTAGAACCCTCTTTTGGGACACTCCTATTCAGGGGACACTCTTATACTGTACAAGGGACAATATTTTTTTTGTTTAAGGAATTAAATGTTTTAAAACAACTGTATTCAGGGGACACCCCTATTGCAGGGGCGGATCTAGTGTGTTAAAATAGTGGGGGGGGGGGGGCATACCTTGCGAGCAAAGCGAGCAACCATTGACGTTCTACATCTCATACTGTCATTTTCCAATACACTCTAACGCCTGTTTACCAGTTAACATTGAGTTACAGTGAGTAGTAGATGGCCGGTAGTGTACTAGTACAGTAGAAGTAAGAAGTTGCGTTGAGTTTTGATTGAAATAATAGTTGACATCCACAATGATCGTTAAAACTGACCAATCAAATAGTTAGCTGATACCAAAGCAATCTAACAACTTGCCTGTACCTTTGAATTGAATTTTTACAACACGACAATGTTTTTCAGCTTTTATAACAGCATAAACTTCACATGTCCTAGCCTAGGCCGGTATTGTTTTCTTACACAGGGGTCTCGGCTGCGTGTGTGGCCGGCCAGGTTTAAACAATCGTTTAAAAATTAGCGGTCCGGCTTGATTATCATTACCATTGTTATTTATTCTCAACTTTAGTGATTTGGAAATAAAGAAGCTGCAACTTTTTTTTAAGGCGATTTGTTTAAATGAGAATGATGGAATGGCACATAAAATTAACAAGGATCAAAACATTTTTTAAACCAAATATTTTAATATTGAAGTCAAGCTTTTAGGCGGGTAGTATAGCACTTTGTGAAAACTGACCATGTGGCTTCATCTAATTCATTTTTATTTTAAATTCTTACAAAAATTAGTGGGGGGACGTACTTGTGTGTTTTGAAAAAACTCTATTCAGGGGACACCCTTATTCAGGGGAAACCCCTATTCAGGGGACATCCTTATTCAGGAGAAATTCTTGTTCATGGAAAATTCTTATTCAGGGGACACCCCTATACAAGGGACAATCTTTTTTTTGTGAAAGGAATTATTGTTTTGAAACAACTGTTCAGTAGGCCATATAAGGAGCACTCCTATGTAAGGCTATTTACAGAACTATGCTACTATTTTGAAATATAGTAAAACATTTTTTTTTTAAAGTTCTCTTAATAGGGGTTGTCCAATCTTAATATTGACTTTGTTCCAAAAGGAGGGGCTCTATAGTGTAAATATATGTTGGTACAGATCAAACCACTACATTTTGGTCCCCAGTAGACATTTTAAAAAAAAAGCTGTATGTTGGATCTCAAAGATTGTTGTATACTATGGCGAACTAATACACCAACCACCTGCATTTTATGCTAAAACAGTAAATCCTGATTAATATTCTCTTGGAAACAACATATTTACAATTTGATTAATGCAACTAGGAGGAGATGAACAGATTTAACTTTGCTTCAGGCTCTAAGACAGTTTAACTAAATCTATGCAAGTTCAATATAAAGGCAAAAAATGAAACAATAAAATTTAATGGTGGTTCAAAATAATTATCTGAAATAACATCAATGTTTATTGAACTTCAGTAAAATATTGACATTTAAACTTTATTAGTGTGGACACTATGTAGTAAAACTGAGTTTATAACCGAGGCTTGTCACATTCTGTCTTTAAAACATGGTACTTTACTTTAACTACTTGCCTCTTTACTATCATTAGTATCAAACTCGACTGATTTAATGCCGTACTTTAGTTAATAAAGACTTTTAGGCTTCCTGTACTTAAGCTAACTATTGCCTTAAGTTGACAAAGACGGAGTATTAAACAAGGTCATAGAACGCTTATGATATTAGACTGGATGTGTGTGAAGTATGAAGAATATGCAATAGTAACAGCAACTCTAATGTAGTTTGCATGTCAGGATCATCTAAAGACAAAGAGGCACATGAAGGATGCAGATAGACATTTACACAGTCATAGTTATCTTCTTTCATTCCTTTGGCTACTCTTATAGTTTTCGTAACTAAACTGGTAGTAGGGTCATTAGCATGAAGGCAGTGATTAACGACGGCAGATTAAAAAGACAACTTGGGTAACCACCTCTTTCTGCAATATACCTTGGGTTCTTTTAAGTACTGTACACTGGATTTCCAGTTTTAAGACTTTATTTGAGAAGACTTGTTTAATCTACAGAACTATAGCCGAGTTCTTTGAGTTCACATTCATTTTTAGATGCTAGTGGGGTTCTTAGCACTGGATAGGTGACAGTAATGTTGACACTGGAAGCCATTTGCACTGACAATAAAGATCAACAATAACTAGATAAATAATAATGCATTTTTCTTTGCATAAAATAAAAGAAATTAGAAAAGTTTTCATTCTAGTAGTATACTTGTTTTGTCTTCTTTGTATTGTGTATGGCGGAAAATTGAATAAATAAATAAATTTAATGGAAATAATAACGTCCAATCAAATGACATCATGATTTAGTAAGAGCAATAATATCGTGACAATACAATTTTATAGTTGTTACTGATCATGACGTCATTTGATTGGACGTGTGAAAATATTATTTTCATCAAAGGCAGCAATAAATGCTCTACAGTCTAGAATGGAACTTTACTAATTTATTTTGTTTTATGTAACTATTTATCGTTGATTGTTATTGTCCAAATGTGTAAAAGCCATTAGAGACAATTATTCATTTCCAGGGACTAGGCTACCTGTACTATCAAGGATATCTACTACCATTATAGAACTCTACTTGTTTGCAAGATAATTCAAGCTACAGATTTATAATTATTTCATAATTTTAGCAAGCAATATTCAGATAAATTGAAGCTTAGTTTTCTCAGTTATTAAAATGTTACATCTAATAATGGTCAATTACAACATCCAATGCAAGGGACTTAAAATAAAATTAACTACATGGCCAATTAATAATAAGTACCTGGTACAAGGTTGTTTATGTTTTATTTATAATAAGAATAATGCGAGATCTCACCGCTGAATAAGTTGTTGCATTGGGTGAAGTATTTAATAATAATCTTCACAAAATGTAAAGATGAGATGTTCTATTTATAACTGTGCAAAATAATAAATTGTAAATGAGAAAGAGAAAGCACAAAAGTAAAACGTAAACTTACCTTCAGATATATCATGGCCAAAAATGGCACCTTGTTCATTGATGTAAGTAACAACAATATCACAGGGATTTGATGGCATTTCAAATGGACTGTACTGAACAAATGGAACAGACTTTGGCGCAACCGCTTGACTTTGATTCTTTTCCCTCAAGGATTTCTTTTTTCGGCTACGTACAACTGTTTTCTCTTTAGATCTTGTGATAACTTGCTTGATCATTTCATCATCAATATCAGACGAACTATCAGAATTTGAAAAACGTTCTGGAAGTGTACTAGAATGGCGTGGTGTGAAGATTTGGTCAATGTCCATTTCCAATTTGTCCGTTATTAAATTGTCTTGAGGTGTAGATTTAGAGTCAACGGCATTGTCAGAACTTGGTTCATAGCTGGCATCAGTGTTATATGTGCTACTTTGCACACTACTAGACTGACTACAAGGAGCACCACTCTTTGTACTACTCTTTTTATCCGAACTAGAAATGCTGTTGTCAGGAGTAACTGTATTCTGATTATTTGGGTTTTTACTGTCCTTGGGAAGATCCTGTTGACTTCCATTACTATGGATAGATACACTTACTTTACCACTACCAGCATCACCACAACCACCAGACTTACTATAGATACTGCTAGTAATATTTCCCAGAACATCTTGAACTCTTTCCTTTTCAGATCCTTGTAAACTACTCTCATCTGTGTGACAAGCACTGCTATCGACACTGATGGCACTGTTTCGTCCTGAACCAAATCTTTGATCCAAATTAACAATACTGTTTTTATCAATGCTATGGACACTGTCTTTACAAACACCAACATTGTCTTTACTGATGCTATGAACACCATCTTTACAGGTGCTATGGCCACTGATGCTATGAATACTGTCTCTACTGTTGCTATGAACCCTGTCTCTACTTTTGCTATGAACCCTGTCTTTACTGATACTATGGTCACTGGTTTTACTGACGCTATGAACACTGTCTTTACTGATGCTATGAACACTGTCTTTACCGATGCTATGAACACTGTCTTTGCCGATGCTATGAACACTGTCTTTGCCGATGCTATGAACACTGTCGTTGCCGATACTATGAACACTGTGTTTACCAATGCTATGAACACTGTGTTTACCAATGCTATGAACACTGTCTTTGCCGATGCTATGAACACTGCCTTTACCGATGCTATGAACACTGTCTTTACCGATGCTATGAACACTGTCTTTACTGATGCTATGAACACTGTTTTTACCAATGCTATGAACACTGTTTTTACCGATGCTATGAACACTGTCTTTACTGATGCTATGAACACTGTCTTTACTGATGCTATGAACACTGTCTTTACCGATGCTATGAACACTGTCTTTACCGATGCTATGAACACTGTCTTTACCGATGCTATGAACACTGTCTTTACCGATGCTATGAACACTGTCTTTGCCGATGCTATGAACACTGTCTTTGCCGATGCTATGAACACTGTTTTTACCGATGCTATGAACACTGTCTTTACCGATGCTGTGGACACTATTTTTACTGATACTATGGACACTGTCTTTACTGAAACTGTGGACACTACATTTGTCAAGGTGTTGAAAACTTCTTTTGTCTGATGAATCAGAATCAATACTGTGAATACTACCATCATCTGAATTATAATCATGATAATCATTTTGTTTTTTGCCATCCACAATCTCTTTCTTCTCTTCAGTTTGACAGATTCCATGAGAAGAGATAAATTCATTATTTGAACACTGGCTTTCCTGGTCAACCTCTGGCAGATGTTCTTCAAGAATACTGCTGTCTTCGTCTTCTCTTAACAGACCATCAGAGCTGCAATCATCTTTGTCCTGTGTATTGGTGGCTGGTTCCTCATGTTTGTCTATACCAGAACTGCAGTACTTTGATAGTTTTGAATGAGCAATAAGTGCTTCTTCATCGCATTGTTTTTCAGGTTTCTGTTCCACTCTTGAGCTAGGCCTCTTCCTAAAAGAAAAATAAACATGAATTTGCAAATTAAAAATAATGTACAGTACAGTTATTATTTACTGCTTTGTTCCCACGCATAAACCCTTTGTAGCCTATGCATGGGGCATTGTTGTTTTTATCGCACACCTACTAAGTATTGTGTTTTGGTTGCGATCTCACACACTCCCACGAAAGGTAATGTTTTTTATTGCACTCCCACATAATTTTTAGCTGTACTGTATAACCTGAACTACTGACTTCGACTGACAGACCTTTTATTTTGGATGAATGAAGAAGACACATTTTCAGATAATTGAATATTGTATAACAAGGATATAATTTTATGTATTTCTTATTTGTATCTTGGTACCATTATAGATAGGGACCTTTGTTGGACGCCTAATACAATATACCTTACTAAGAAAGCTAAACAGCGCCTGTATTTTCTCAGAAATTTGAAAAAGTTCAGGGTTAGTGAGGATATTCTTTATTTATTTTTCTCTAGTGTTATTGTAAGTGTTCTTTTATACAACTGCATTGTCTGATTTGCCAGTTTATCAGGAATAAACAAGGATAAATTTAAGAAATTTATGAAACGAGCTGGCAGAGTAATTGGCTGCAATGTAAAACACGTTGATGATATACATACTGATTATTTATATAAGCATTTTGTCAAGATCATGAATAATACAAAACACCCTCTAAATCAGTATATTGTATATCAAAGGTCAGGTAGGATTAGGCCTCTTAAGGGTCATACTAATCGACACAGAAACTCCTTCCTAGTAAATGCAATCCATGAGTTCAACTGTAGATTTTTAAGATAATGTTTCAGTTTAGTATTTATTTATGTTGTAGTGTGGTGAGTTCTTGCAGCAAGCAAGAAGAATTTCAACTGTCACATGTTTGGCCTTTGACAATAAAGTTATCTTGTATCTTGTATCTATCATTAAGCCAAAACAATTTCCTGGGTGTAAAACAAACGTAAAAGGTACTACAAGGTTCATGTCAAACTTACTGTATTCAACAGCAGTAATTACATTTAAATAATTTAATAGCTTAGCTTATGATTTTAATTTGTTTCAATTTAGAAGTAGGCAATCGCTACAATAAACAGTGGGTATATAAAGCGTGCACAATTTTAGCAATATGCTAGTATTGTATAATTGTTTCCAGACTCCAGTTGTAAACAGATAAACCTGCACTTTTAAAATACAAACGCTTTTTCTAGGTTAAAAATTACAGTGGAAGAGAAATCTTACAATTTTTACTCTAAAGACACCTAAATCATTCTTTTGAAAAATGCAAATATAGTTTTGTAAATCGATTAACCTATTACTCTCTGTCAAACATGCAGCTGACAAGAAGACGGCAAGTATTTTAAAATGTATAGACTTGCAAATAATTTGAAAGCATTCAATCGTCACTCGTCATATCATCAATAACCACAACACCTGCACAAATCATATGGTCAAAGTTAGAGAAAAGCGATTCTTAAAACACCTAATACTGTAAATAATCAAACATACAGAGAATAAGTGTTTTTCAGACTTGTCTGACTATAAAACAATAAAGAATACCAGCGGCACAAAATTTAGTGACGCGCTTACTCAACTCCACCTTTTATTCGATCATTTACAGTATCTTAAATTAAAGTCTATTTCACAGAAATTCATACTACATTTAATACTACACATCAAAGACAATCATTGGCGTATAAAGCTCTGTCTACACTATCAAACATTCTGTGACAAAAAAATGTGATGTGCCCATATATGGACACAATGATATCACTACCATATTTAAGCATATCACTACCATATTTGGACACATCACACTTTTTTTTTGTCAAAATAGTTTGATAGTGTAGACAGAGCTTAAAGCTGGGTAAACAAGCTCACTTTTTTCTGTTCTTCCTGGTCAATGAACAAATAAACCCATAAATCTATTTAATTTCATCGCATCTTTATCGAAAAATCAGATGGTTTTATAATGATATTAACATGCTTTATGTAGTTGGTGTAAAGTGTTAAAATCACCAGGTGATATCGAAGTGACCGACATTTTTAACAGGTTTATCATGCCAATTCTATTTAGTAGGCTTTCATAAAGTGTGCTAGATCTCACAATGTAAATAATCCATGCATGCACTACATTAAACACATTTGTAATTAGACACTAATCTAGATTTGAAATAAAAATGTTCAATTTAATGTTCAAGTTATTTGGTATTCATTTTGCCCACTTGTATTTTATTGAGTTATTACTGTATATAGGACGTTAAAAAAAGGTTGTCTACTGATTTATATATATACTTTGGTGCAATTTTTTTCCCTTTATTTAAACACTTTTAAAGGCCAATATGGGAATGTAAATGCAAATTTTGAAAAAAACCTTTTGGGTTATTTAAATTCCCATGTAAAATTTTGTTTAATTGGGAAAAAGAAAAAAAAAGCATTTATTTGAATAAACGCCCAGGAGCTTTAGGGGGGGGGGCCTTTATTTGAGGAAGGAATTTATTCAGGAGAGGCATTTATAGACCCTGTTTGTTTCATGGTAAACTGCCCCACTCAATAAGGGTGTCCCATATCCCTCAAAGGGATTAGAAAGAACGAAAACTGTCACATTGCCGTACCTTTGAGGGCTAGGGAGAGCCAGTCCATCGTTTATCAACAGTTCGGATACAAGCTCTGTATCTTGTGTTTCGTCGTCTTCTTTTGCTATTTCTTTCCATGATTTCTTGTATAAAAGATCAATAGGGAATGATCCATCCTCATTCATTTCATCCTAAAAACATCAAATGCAACAGCATTTTAAATTATCAGTTTTAGGCCTGTACAATCAAACATATGACACCACATTTGCACTCTCCATTAAATAAATTTCTTAGCAACAATATTCTCTGGGTAATTCAATAATTTCTATTTTAGTGAACATTTTATATTTACTCCTTTTCTTATAGAAACTCCTATAAATGGCACACCTCTGAGACCCAACATCATCCCATAGGGTGTATCCTAAATAGGGGTTGGCCATAGTATTCAAACTATACCGTTTCACAATGAAAGTATCTACTAATAGTGGTTCCCTGGATAGCAATTTCCCAAGGGAAGTGTACTACTGTATTGATAACAGTAACAGAATTATACAGTTATCAAAACATATTACAGGTATACGAAACAACAATGTGGTAGAATTACAGTTATATGATTCTACTTTTGTATATAAACAGAAGTCAAAGTATATAGACAACGCATCTGTAATCTGACCGATTGAAATAAAATATTTATTCTACAAGTACTTTTAACTATAGGTCATTAAGTGGCATTGACGACCTAAGGTTGACTGAATGATCTACGATGGAACGAACAAATGCAATAAATATTATAATCTTTGAGACAGATTCTAAATAATTTGTTTGATTATACCTGATTTTGATATATTTTGTTACTGTTTAGAGACCTACCTCTTTCAAAATGTAACATTCCAATTCTTCAAGCTTGACAGCAAAATATTCACACGCCGTTTTTGTCCATTCTTTGGCACCAGCGGGAAATACATTGGCGAGATGACAACGTATCGCAAATGGAGGCACAGACGACAGGTCAGGTGATAACCTACGAAGCTTACTAACAGATACAACTGTTATATTTCCATAATCAATCATTTCAACCTGATAAATTATACAAAATATGCAGGTTTAGTTTTAAAATGAGGTATAGCCATTTTCAAGTATTATCGTGCACAAATTATATACTGTGTTAAACAAGTTGCATATTTGGCCAACATTGAAAATAATCTGATTGGAAAAACATCCTTTAAATGGCTAGAATATAGATTTACTTTTTATCCACGAGCAAACCATTGCTAGTTGTAAAAATCTAACTAGCAAAATGTGCAACCGAGCTAGCAAGCAAGCAAATTTGTTGGTGAATTAATTCTACAAGTTGAATAGTAGATCTTGGGTACATTTGCTAGACTTGATTTATTTATAGATTTGATTTATTCATTCTAAACTTACTACTACCTGGATGAATGACAACCAGATTTGCTAGACTAAAAAGTATCTTTGTTATAACAAGCATTACCTAGTTTTACAATTGTTAATTAGTAATTATGAATAATCTACTAGAAAATTCCTAATTTCCTAGTGTTAATTTTGATCCATGCATGTGAACAAGAACTTGTATGCCTACAACAAGAACTAGAAAAGAATAATGTTGGTAGTATAAAATATCACAATTTAATATGAAATTTATTGTAAAAATTATCCAATATATCAAAATATGTGCCCAATTTACATGAGCACAACATTACTTCTTAATGAAGTTGGCATAAAAAACATTTGATGACATTTATCACAAGCATTGTCTAAAGACATATAAATTATACCTTTGCTTTTTTCTCTGGAAGAAGTTTAGTAATTTTTGCTCTATTGTAGAAGTCATTTGCGGAGTAAATCATAGCACCAATATCACCTACAGACCACTCGGCACTCTCAACCTCAGTTTTCAAAAACTCGTCCACCATTGCCTTTTGTAAACTTAAAAAAAAAAAAAAATACATTTTTAAATCAAAGATATTTCTTTCTTTTAAAAAAAAATGAAAATCTCTTTTAAAGGACAACTTTACAAAGAACCATATGTTGACAACGTATTAGGGATGTACATATGATTTCAATTGCGATATTTCTGATATTGCCGCACGCTCACGTACAGCCGTAGTCGTAAATTGCTGTGAAGTCAAGTGTGCTTAGCAAAATCTACCTCATGAGTTTTCACTGTTGTTAACATACAAGAGACATGTACCAGTCATTTCAATTGCTAATTTGACCTGCATTAGGTTTAAATTTGCCAAAATGTTTGGTCTGCTGTTTTGAAGAAACAATCAAAAAAATTCAACATTTATATTTTTTACGATTCATTTAAAAGTGTGTTTACTAGAAATTTTCAAGTTTCCGAACGCAGTCACTCAACAACAGAAATCTGAACGTGCATCAGGGTGCTAATTATCACTATTATATATCACTTTTCTGTTAGGTAGGGCTAATTCCAATTTAAATGTGATGCCTAATTAACCAATCAAATTGCAAGAATAGAATCTAATCAGGTGTGTTATTCTTGGGTGGGACTCGAACCCATGACCTCCAGATCACTAGCCTGGTGTTCATACCTCTAGACCACCGAGCTTGCACTGATAGCTAGGGGTTAGATTAGGGCAAAACATCTGATTAACACTCTGACACAAAGCTACTCCACAGTAGTTACAAACAATTACAATTATTATAAAAGCACATACACACAGTGAAATTACAAACAAACAAACAAAAATAAAACCCTCCCTATTAAAAAATCAAGCTAGCATACCTTTCAAGATCATTGGCGCCGTCAGTTTTTAAATGCACATAAAAACATGATGGTGAAATGACATGACTGATTTGAACGCCTGCATACGGAAGCTTCTTGGACTCTGAGGCTTTCTTCATGGCATCAGCATTCTTTATCAAGTAAGTACCACCTCTTACATTCTGTGATGTTTCAGCATGCTGTGGCTTTTTCTGAAGACCAGTACCTTTCTTCTGATACTTCTTAAAGACAGCAGCATTAATGGATCTGTGAAATTGTCAGCAGAAGAATCAAGTTTGATTACATACTTGTTTGGTAAAGATATGTAATAACAAATATATATATAGAAAAATTCAAATTTTGTGATGGCATCCACTGTTATACACTTGCTAAATTTGCTTATTATCAGTCCATTGTTTTTTTGACAAGTAATTTAAATATATATATATATTTATATTTATTGGTTTTTTTCTACAAGAAAAAACATAAAAGCAAATATGTTGAGTCCTATGCTTGTTTGGTCGATATTCTTTTGGTGTTGTAAGACTGTAAAAACTTGTTATTTGTCTGATGTTTATATCTGTGTTTTATTTAATTGGTATATTATATATTTGTTCACTCATAAACAAGAGTATGATTAAATAAATACATAAAATAAGTAAAATACTTTTATTTCAGATATACATTCCATAGTACATGAATAAAAAACAACATATACAAATAAAAAGTGGAAATCTAGTATAATAACTCATTTGATTTCCTGTAAAAGAAAGAATAGGTTGCTCATCATTTTTAAAATGATGATATTGACTAGTGGGAATAGTAGCAGTGGCACTGTGGTTTGGCAAGTTACATGCTTGCCTACCAATCCACGGTTCTTGGGTTCAAATCATAGATATACGCAACGTTTGTAATGGCTAAAACCTTGTACACAATTTAGTCTAAAATACATGGTTTTATTTCCAATCCTACATTTGGCAAGCATAATATACCTCCTATTTTAGTGTATTGAAATAAATATCATACCCTGGTCCAATGCTTTTTGCAAACCCCTCAGCAACTAGTACAGCATTGATACAACTAGAATCGGAACTCTCTTCAGGTGAGTACAACAACACAGAAACAACGCCATCTTTTACATCTGTTCAAAAATTAAAAAAATTCTTTCATTAAAAAAATATATATATATTCCATATTTTAAGGTGGAAACTACCGATTATTATTATTTTCGCAATAAATATTATATAAATATTATATGGTATATAGATGGCTCAAAAAGACATTTAAACACGCTGATCCTCAGGAGTAAGGCACATGATTAAATAATGTGTGTAAAAGACCATGATTGATTGGTGAGAGAGTATCTATATAATGGCTAGCTGTATGGACATGAAACTACCCTTGAGGATAAACTTGTAATTTGAACCTGGTTCCTTGAAACTATTATATTGAAGTTAAATACAAATGCATTTGTAATATTTATTAGGCCTGACAATGCGCAGAAAGATGATATGGCAAAGTATTAGTCAATTGCCAGTTAATATTGCATTACAAATTGAATTTTGGTAATAAAAAGGCAATTACAAAAGTGTGTTTACCTTGTGCTGATATAACCATTGGTGTCGACGCCAGCTCAGCTAGCCTGTTAGCAGATCCTTCATCCCAATCACAAGCAATTGGAGCGATGTCAACCATGGTGCAAGGTATGGCCTAGCAAAAGACATTAAGTATGTAAATCAACCTTTCATTTTTACATGTTTCACAATTTGTTGATAATTAGATAGGTAGATAGAATATTTTTGGTGCTGTACACTAAGGTTAACTCCATATACAAGTCTTTTCGAAGGGTGTACTCTGTTCTTTAACATGCACATGAGCCATGTTGCACAAAGCTAACAGCTTAAAGTCTCAACCACAATGACGGTGCGCTATCTATCGATAGGATTCGGTTTAGCACACAACACAGTGACTAATACCAGTTTAGCCAACTATACTATATGTCACTCTCTATAATTTAGTTCTTTCTTGTATTCATTTTGTTTCTAATTTTCTTAAATTCTAAGTTTTACCTGTATGGGTAATTTAAGAAAATTAGCAGTCATCATCCTAACATCAGAAACATGCACCCTGCTGACGTTGCCAAAATCCACATAACTAACATCAATCATACCCTCTCCTGGAAGACCTGTACCAGAAATATCATAAACGAAAGAAAGTCATAAAAGTACACTGCTAGAGCCTGGACCTAGAATCCAGCAAAATTGTCTCAATGAAGCTGGGAAGCACATCCATATGTCCCCGTATGCGCACAAATAATTACAATAGAAACCCTCCTTTCAGACACCCCTAATAATGGGACACACTATTAAGGGTCTCAAGGCATCCCAACAATAGGTGTTCTACTGTATCATGCTATAAAAGTTCCTAGCCTGTTGCAAATTGACTGCTCCCTAAACATTAGTTGTAGCATAACCACTACCATCTGGAATGTAATAATCAATAATGGGGAGCTTTTGATTTGTGGACGACAGAGGACCGACCTAGGTCAAGTCAATCGATGTTTTGTCGGGTGTTGCCTGGACCTAGAAACCATCAAGAGAGCGAGGACACACATCCCAATATTCAGCATGAGTACAATAAACTAACTTGACAAAGTTTGGTCGTCAGTCATCACAAATCGAAAACTCCCTATTTACCAACTACTTTGGACCTATACCACAGATCATCCAGATTGTATTTAGCTACACACAGCATTCCGTTGTGCGGACACATCACACGCATGTTGTTGTCCGCATTGTTGTAGTGTTTCTGTAGCTCGTTCATCATAATCTGTAAATACTGTTCTCCTAAAGTAATCTGAAGAAGGAAAGAACGAAACTAAAAGTTATACTATTAATGTTTCTTTTTTTCTTTACATAAATATTTATTTATTATCTTTTTCAACAAATTATCAAACCAAACATAAAAATGTGTATATATAATACTGTATTTAATTAATAAACAACCTGCTTTGAATAAACGCCCTGCATAGAACATTGCCCCTTCACCTTCCCTCGCCCCTTAAATGTTTTCCTCAAATAAACGCCCCGCTACATGCATATACACACAATCTTGTATTACAACACATTTCTATTTGTAGTTAAAGTCATTGATTTCCATGATCTACAATTGAACAATTTTAATGTATTTTATCACTTATTGGTTATCCGCACTTGGCGGATAACCCCTTGTTATTGTCACGATCTTTTTTTTTTTCTTCTATGTTATTCTTCTTTCTTTCCCGGAATTTTGTTGGCAGTGTATCTCTAATTCTGGTCAACATATGATTGTATAACTTTGTCATAAGATTGACCTGTAGCTGTAGATGTGCAAGAAACTTCGTTATATGACGTTAGAGTCGCGTAGCGTAAGTTACGCACGATTTTATGAATTTCAATGATTGGTCATAGATTATAAACCAAAATTCATTTTGTATTGACACTTGGTGAAAATTTAAGTCATATCAAGGGCAAACTTTCTATGGATTGAAAATGTCATGTTTCACAAGAAGTTACGCGCGCACGCGCATTTAAAGTTTCAAAATGCGCAAAATTAATTTCTAATCAACTTTCTACGCTGATCATGACATTTTAAGCATGTCAAAAATTCCCACACGCGCGAAAAAATTTACGCGTAGGGTGCGCACGGAGCATGAAAATCATGTTTTTTTCTCTTGAATTATGATTTTCCAGCCTTTCCTAGTCATTTTAAAAAAGATTGACATCATTTCAAATTAAAATGACGTCATACGAACAAGTTGATTTATACCATTTGCGCGCGTTTTAGTTGAAAAAGTTAGAAATATTGTCAAAATAATGCCAATTTTGAATCTATTATAGCTCCTCAGTTTTCTGGAAGCATGTCATAGGATGGCATAATTGTCGACGTTCATAATAGTTTAACGTATGTGCATGTTGCATTTCCGCGGATAACCCGAACTCGTCAAAGTGACGAGTTCAAATCTAGTTCATATTAATTGTGTATTTCTTCACATAATGTTCTTTTTTTCCCTATCATCATGAGATTTATTTATGCCTATTTATGGTTTCTAGTTTGAAAAGTGCACTACAAAAAGATAAGGGTTTTGTTTGAATCCCCTACTGGCTTGGCTGTATCACTATACACATTTTGGGTAATCTATTTACTTACCTCTTGGACGTAGAAGTTGACTGGACTATTAACATGACTAACCATCACATCCACATATTCATCCTTGTGTGGTACAGCTGGAGTAAAATATTCAACTGACTTTTTTCGTATTTCTAAATTTTAGAAAGGAAATTTCGAATTTCATATTAAGTTCAGCAAATATGAAACAAAAATGTGTTATTCTGGCTAGGGCTCAAGAATTAATGGTACCACATTATCAGTGAAACTACAATAAAAAAGGGTTATAAATATCCAAAAAATGCTTGCGAAATAATAATAACTTTGATGTATTTCAGCATAGTTTCTTTTTTCATTTAAAGATGTAAAATAATTTTTTACATTTTTTTGTTGAATATGCCATTTTAATGTCACATAATATTTATCCAGTTCGAACAAAAATTGAATCGAAAAAAAAAAAAAAATTATTTACCTAAAAAACTGCGATTGTGAAACCCAATAGGTTTTTGGTTGAATTTAACCATTTATTTTGTCATTTTATATGAGAAAACATTTTTTTTGTTATTTTTTTACGGAAGGGATAAACTTTATTAAAACTAAAAAATAACCTATTCAAAGTCTGATTGAATTAATTTTTATTATTCTTTAAAGTTAGTTACAATTCAGAGAAATTTTTTGTACCTCTATAGACAGACTTTTCTGACATAAAACATGCTACCTCTAAGAAGACCAGTGCATCACGTACAGAAGCAGGAGCCTCCGCTTCTACATCATCGATGAGAACTTCATGTAAATCAACATAAACGATACTTCCCTCGTGGGCAATGGTCTAAAAAAAATAAATATAATTAATTTATTATATAAAGTAAATAATATATTGAGATGGCTAACTTCTAACGACAATATCAATTAGTCTTACATTCATCTGAATGCCAGGACTGTTTTAAAGCACCTTTGGCTGGTCCCAACATTGACCAAGGGCTTCTCTCGTCCAGTGCCAACCTTAACTAAAATTTGAAATTTTTCTGTCCTTGTAAAGCGCATTGAGGCTTTCAGCATAATGTGCTATATCAAGTACCAGTTATTGTTATTATTATTAACCAGAGGAGAGGCATAAGCCATACGTCTGAGGCAGATACTAGATGAAGGGGCTGCCATAAGAGTCAGCAGTGCTGATTTCAAATGCCTAATGGGACCCCAGCTCCATATACTGCACCCCATATTCCCAGATGGTCTCCCATCCAAGCTCTAACCGGGCCCAACGTTACTTAACTTCGGTGA
Organism: Antedon bifida; assembly: GCF_963402885.1. Lineage (NCBI taxonomy): Eukaryota > Metazoa > Echinodermata > Crinoidea > Comatulida > Antedonidae > Antedon > Antedon bifida. The sequence goes on from NC_136232.1 coordinate 19,422,506, forward strand.
TCTGACAAGAACCGGTGTTTCAGCGTACATAGAGATATATTGAGATAAAAGTGGTGAAAGCCACAAAAAAGTGTTAAAAGTCATCGCGATGAATTAAATTTGTCATTGTCATCTACAGAATAAATGAGTATTATAATAGTAATTTTATGTCAAAAATAGCATACAAATCTACAGTTGTAACTTGTACTTACAGTCATAAGGAGTGGTTTATTATTTGTCATATCTGCAAAGACATGGATTGCAGCTTTTGACCAATGTTCTTTCTAGAAAGCAAAATATATATTTTATAGTAACAGAACAAATTAATTTTCTTAACTAGATATCACTCACACTTTCAAAATGTATAACTGTACAATGTTTAAATTAAGGTATCGATTAACAATTAAGAAAAAATAGAAACATTACTTATGAATTAATTTTTAGGAAGACTCTTACATTTTGAGCTGGAACGATGTCTTTCAATGAACAGCGTTTGGAAAATTCTGGCATTTTCCTGTATTTTGGACACATTTTTCGGATTCTGAAAATAATAAAATACTGTAATTAAGAAACTATTCATTTAGTCCATGGGATTTAATAGCTAACAAATGACCCTTTTCTCACACAAATTGCAAGAAAAGTTTTTTTGATGAAATGTGTTCTATAGACCCTACTGAACACATTTATCAACGTTAGGACATTTTTCGACAACGGGAAGTAGCCTAATTTGCATAATTAAAAATGGCGGCCATTTTTAATAACGTACTCTGTATCTTGGAAACCGCTAGTCACAGATACTTAATTATGGTGTCAAAATCGTTAAAATAATTATATGTTTTTATATTCACTTGAATGAAAAAGTTTGTCCAAAAATGAATAGAAGTGCTATTTCTAACATTATTGACCTTTGACCTTGATTTATCATATCTCAGCAACCATTAATCGGAGATATACAAATTAGGGCTTAAATTGTTCAGAAACTACACATTTATATGATAAATCAAGGTCAAAGGTCAATAATGTTAGAATCCGCCATTTTTTGCAAAAACATGCCATTACACTGGATATAAATGTGTAGTTTCTGAACAATTTAAGCCTTAATTTGTATATCTCCGATTAGTGGTTGCTGAGATATGATAAATCAAGGTCAAAGGTCAATAATGTTAGAAATAGCACTTCCATTCATTTTTGGACAAACTTTTTCATTAAAGTTAATATAAAAACATATATTCTAACGATTTTAACACCATAATTAAGTATCTGTGACTAGCGGTTTCCAAGATACAGAGTACGTTATTAAAAATGGCCACCATTTTTAATTATGCAAATTAGGCTACTTCCCGTTGTCGAAAAATGTCCTAACGTTGATAAATGTGTTCAGTAGGGTCTAAAGAAGACATTTCATCAAAAAAAACCTTTTCTTGCAATTAGTTTGATTTAAAAGTCTATGGACTATAAATTAGAACCCCTACTTTGAGAGGACACTTTATTTAAAATGAAAGAAGGGTAATTTTAACATTATGGCTAATCAGGGGCCACCCCTAATAACACACTTTGCTGGGTCTTGAAGTTGTCCTCTTAATGGCGTTAAAAGAGGACTATATCATGGTTCTCAAAATGTCACTCTTTTGGTAATCTTATGGAACACATAATTCCTTTGTGGGATGCGTTTTAAACATTTCCTTTATATGTTGGTTCTACAATTGAAAGATGTATTGTCCCTTGAAACACAAAAAATGAAGATCAAAATATCCTAATTTTAAATTGGTCATATCAAAGTAATATTAAAGTTATTCATTTTAAGTCGAAAACTCGAGCCAAAAACAACAAGTTTACGTAATTAACAGGTAAATTAATTTGATTACATTTCGTCTAGAAAATCGTCGCGAGTGAAAGCAAACAAATATTTCAAACCATGAGTATGCATTATGCAATTAGGATTGTTTACAACTCGTCACGGTTGAGAAGGTGATTTCACACAGATCGCGAGGAAGTTTTATGATTATGCATACAGAGTAGCCAAACAAGCGCGTTGCATTATGAGATATGTTTTGATCGAAAATATTGACTGGATCAAAGTTTATTTTTTAATTTTTTTTCGACTAATTTTTGGTGAAAGTTAATTACTATTATGATACTTCAAAATGACCCACTTTTTTTTGAAATATTTTTTTTTATTAGTCAAAGGGACAATACATCTTTAAACCTTAAAGATCGATCTGAACTAGTGAACCTTGTATATGTGTAAATTACTGGATGCTCAATGCTAAATATTGCATCTTTTTGTGACAAACAAATTTTAGTTAAACGTAAATATATATATGTGTAGGAAAAAAATAGTATTAGACTGTTCAAAATAAATTTTGTTCTTGGGCCATAGTATTATGAATAAAAAAGGATGAATATGGATCTTGTATATTTAAGATGTTACGTTTAAATATGATTTTATTTTTGTATTTTTAAATGGTTATTACTATGTATTTTTTTTATTTATTATTTCAGCCCTTTTTAAAATTGCCCCATGCTGGATGAATAAAGAATTTGATGTTGAATTTTTAATTTGAACTTTTTGGCAGATTTAGGTTTATGGCAGATGAAAAAATACAGTGGATTGACCTATAACATTAATATTAAATTAGGGGTAGGGCTATACACAAACAATACCAAAACAAACCAATCACCTGGTAATAGGGACCCATTCCGTGTTACCATAGTCAATGTACACAACTTCACAGAGTTTTTCTTTGCCTCTACTGGATGTGATGCTTTTCATGCTGGCCGAACCAACGCTCACCTCACTGGTTGTACCATCTTTGGATTCAATTTCATCCTCGTCTTCTGCGCTAGTCTTGCATGGCGTCATGATGATAGCGCGATACCACTTCTTGTCAAAGCTGTATTGACAGCAGACCATAGTACCTGAAATTTAAACATAACTGAATTACTGTATTCATTCGAATAAATGTACCACTTTGAAAAACGGCTTCCCCGAATAAATGCTCCCATAAAACATCATTTTGAATAATCGCCCTTCTCGAATAAACTCCCCCAGGGCCTTTATTTATTTACGCGAATAAACGCCCCGCCACATGCATTATCTACATAATATTGCATTACAAACACATTTCTATGTGTAGAATTCATTGATTGATATTATCTACAATTTACCAAGCACTTTGATACAATTTTTACTGTATTTTATCACTTTATTGTATATTGTGTTGTATTTTTTCATTATATCTCCCAAACAAACGCCTCCCTCGAATAAACGCCCCCACCCATTCCAGACTAATGGCTAGTTTACAGAAGAGGGAAAATATTTTTTTTTAAAAGGGGAGGGGGGGGAGATATTGTGCAGATTTTTTTTCCATTATATACCAATTACATATATATTTTTCATGTAAGGAAAAAAATATGAGTATTGTGTGTCAGAATAATGACTTGCCTATCTTTATATAATCTCCAGTTAGGAGTTTATCAGCAGGAGCCCTGCAAAACTTCTGTAAGTATCCCATCATGTTGCTCACTTTGCCTTGGTCACTAAGTCGTTGAACCATGAAATCACACGGATTACGAATATGGGTCACAATCACTTTTTCACCAGGAGGTACTGTTGGTAATAGACATTAGAAGAAATTTTTAATTTTTACTGTTTAAAGAAAAGCATGGGTTACTAGATCTACAATATTATCAGCATTACCTCTCTAAACACGTAACTAATTAATAGAAAAAAAGATACAGATGTCTATGAGGATGTATCTGTAATCTGTAAGTTTTAGTTGGGTTTTTTTATGATATCCTATACTGTTATTGTTCTGTGTTTGTTTTATTTATTTATTTATTTTCAATTTTGTTTTTTTTTTAATTAGTTTACATATTATTTTGATGTTATGTATTAGTATTTAAAACTTTGTAGCTTATGTTATTTATAATTTTGTTTGTAAAATGGATGCACCATTAACTGATCAATGTGTGCCACCGATATAAAGGTGATTCCTATGAATAAATATATTTTTTTATAGATATATCAATTTCTTTTTTCATACTGACAATTTATGACTAGTCTAGATTGTTTAGGAATTGTGTCAAAATCATTCTACTTACTTCAATTACTTTTTTTTTTTAATGCAATAACGTATTTTAATGTAGAAGGTAATGTTTATGAGGTAGTGATTAAACAGGAGGTAGTGATTAAACAGTAGGTATGACAATCAAAAAAATTGCTTGCTAAATAATTGCAAATACTGGTTAAAGAGTAAACAAAAGGTAGTTACTGCAGCAACTGCAGTGGAAGAATGATCCCTTACCTCTTGGTAAGTAGGTCCTATGGCGATATGGCTTTCTTGTTTTATTGGCTTCACCCTCACGTTTAGACAGGTTTGTATGGCTAGAGCTTACACTTTCTGAATCTCCATTTTCAACTAATAAAAACCAAACATTTTATTTGTTAAATAGATTGTCTAAAATTTAAATGTTCAAATACTTCGAGAGGCATAATTTTCCAATACAAATTCAGGAATGAGATGGGAAAACAGTTGAATAAAGGGTGGGAGGTTGGGTTAAGGGGGTTGCAACAATCATGGTAGGATTGTTTGTTGCATTGCACTGCACTTAAACATATGCTTCACATTTAAATATATAAAACTATTTCTTCTTGCACAATAGAAAATATTTAATCTGTGCAAGTGCCTGGATTGCAAAATGGGATACTGAAAACCCTCGAAAAGAATCCCATGGGCTTCTTTTTTTAGTACTCTTGGTACTCTTGTCAAGATGGGCTTCTTTTCGAGTATTACTTTTGGAAATTAAAGAGGCGGGCTTCGAAATGAATGCTATACATTTTGTGAATTGCTACTACTACAATAACCGGGATTTTCATATTATCTGCCAATTTTACATATTTGTGATCAAAATACCATTTTAAACTAAAATAAATTTACGATATAAACTTGATCATACATTATATCTGCATCACAAGTTATCTGGCTTCCTTTCAAATTCAAAAAGTCTATCTCGAAAAGAAGCCAGATGCACTTCATTTTAAGATTACTTTTGCAGACTAAAATTGGGGGCTTCTTTTCGAGATGGGCTTTTTACGGTAATTGGATACTAACAAATTCAGGGCATCCACATTGTAATAGACACATTTGAGATAAATCACCTGATTGGCTGCCTACAGATTCCTTATGTAATCGTTGTGTTTCCAAAAGCATTCGATCTAATGCTACCTGATCCTCCTTGCTCAGCTCCCGACATCTAGCAATTTCTTCTGGTACTTCACTGAACATCTTTAAGGTATATCTGGAAAAAAAATTATTAAATAGAATGAAAAACATTTGATGGAAATAAAAACTGTACAAAACTGGTTAAAACCATCTCAAAGGGCAGATGTTGCAACTATCATTTCTTCTAAGGGTCCCTTTGTGATGAGCTGGAACCAAATGGGCTCTTTCAACGGCAGGGCTATGAACCAGTACACTGGGGTAGCCTCTTATGGTGCCCTTATGTCGACATGCCACTCAAACTAAACTCAACTGTGTCGACATAAGCTCTCCGAGCAACTGAACACAACTGAATGCAACTGACACAAGCACAAAACATTCAGTTGAGTTGAGTTCTGTGTCGACATAAGAGAACTTTTACTCTTCCAAAAATTTTTTAAGACAATGTGTACACTGGACCTCCTTAATCCAAGAATTGTTTAGACAACCAGAACTATGGTCGAGAAGAGCCTTGAACCATGTGCTGATTTACTGCCAACAGAAGAGCGCTCCCACCTTAACCACTTGATGTGGATGAGATCTAAATATGCTAACCTGTCTGTATCAAAGCCTTCTATTTCTCCATATTCTGACAGATTGTTGGACAAATCCTCAGGCCCTGGTGTAAATTCCAATAGGTTGTCTTTTGATAGGACCTCAAAAAATGACGGCAGGTCTGCTGTTGCATCTAACAGTGCAAGAAGCTGTGTAGTCTGGATACATTCATTGCTGTTAATCGCCTTTTGAGCCTCTAAAAATATAGTTATTATATTTCATGAATCACTGACTATTTACCTTAAATTTAATCTTTGTGAGTGTATAAAAATATTATATTAATTGATATTGCCTCCATTTCGTATATTAAAATATTTTATACATTAGGCTGTTGGTTAACGTATACTACCGTAAGGGCATGTGGCGCAGTTGGTTGAACGATGGAATACTGATCGTGAGAATATGGGTTCGAATCCAATGCTTGTGTCCTTAGGTAAGACAATTACATTTGCCTTTCCCCACCCAGGTGAACAAATTGGTTAACCTGGTATGGGAGTATGTTTCCATATGTGTTTGATCCACAAAAAAAATACTTGGGTAATAATATTTACATCGCTTAAGCTCTACCTACTCTATCAAACTTTATGCGACAAATAAACGTGAAGTGCCTAGATATGGACATGATGATGTCATATCACTACCCATATTTGGCCACATCAAACTTTTTTTGTCCAACTAGTTTGATATTGTAGACAGAGCTTTAGAGGTTTCACAACATTAGACGCTTTATAAATCCAGGATATATAATTATTATATTCCAGACCTTGCGTCTAGGGGAAAAGAAGTATTACCTGAAATAGCACCAATTACACAGCTTAAGTTAGCCTCTACTGATGCCTGGACATGTTTGATTGTGTCAATTTGTGTTTCAAGGTAAGATTCTATAGATTCCATTAACAGCTTCTCTCTAAATAAAAAAAAGATTACGATTTAGGATAAATTTACCAGTTTATGAATAATAAATAACCTACAAAAAAAAACAAATTTATTCTAATTTATTAAGCTCAACATGACCCATGCTACAAATCAATTAATAAAGGGTCGCTATCTAATCAAGTTTGAACAATACCATGAAAGGCCCAGTGGCCTAATGGTTAGGACATCTACATATCAAGCAGAAGGTTCCCGGATTCAAATCACAGTTGGGGTGACTTTCGCATTTTCAGATTTCCTAATCTTCATTGTTTCAAATGTATTAATTCAATTTCAGTATATCACCAGGCAGGTTATGATTAATGTTCTGTGCCTGATGTGTTAAATATATTCATTTTCTCCAAAAAATACACAAAACGAAATACAGGAAGAGTGTAGACAACTAAAGTTCTTATTACATAAATTATAAATTTTAACTTGAAAATTAAACTAAATAAGTTTTTCAATTCAATTTTTATTTTATTAGTTGCTGAAAGAAATGTATAGGTTGTTAATTTAAATTGATTTAATGAAGAGTTACGAATGTGAACTGGGAGATTGTTCAAATGGTGGGAATGGCATTAAAAAGGAATATTTAAAGCTCATGTACAGGCATGAATTTTAAATATAATATCTGGTTAGTTGTACATAAATCAAATATTTGTAATAGAAATCAAGAGGCAAAAACATGAATTTTCCTTTTCATTTCAGAACCATCATAGAACCATTCTCAAGAACAAATGAATAAAATTAACAAAATACAAAGCACCAAAGGGTGACAAGAAATAATATAAACAATAAATAACAAAGACTGAAAAGGATCTCGTTAATTGTTAAACAATTGTGCTTTGACTGAGTAATTTTGTTTGTTAAGTGACGGTTTTATTTTATAATATTTATTTTGTAATGTTTATTTTGTAATGTTTATTTTGTACTAGGCCTATTTATTTTGTAATGTTTATTTTGTAATAGGCCTATTTATTTTGTAATATTTATTTTGTAATATTTATTTTGTAATATTTATTTGTAATATTTATTTTTCTTATGGATTGAGAAAGAAATTAAATGAATTATAAAAGAAAAGGAAATTAAAATTGTCTGCAGACCCTCACGACCAAGTCAGATGTAAGGGTTAGTCCATAACTTACCTTACTTGTAAGATTGCATGAAGTCTTGTAAAATGTGCACAAACCTCATTCATCACCTTTGAAGTTTCATGTTTTACTTCTGGTATTGCTTCAGAAATTGTCTAAAAATAAAATAAACAAAATATTTAAAGATGTATTGTCAACCAAAAACATGAAAACTGAAGACTAATAAAAAAAAACGACTTTGAATAATCCATTTCACAGTAAGTTAATATCTTCTGTAGAAAAAAAATTTAAAAGAAACGATTTTATAAAAGACAAAATAAATGGTTAAATTCAACTTAAATTTTTGGCTGTAAACTGTAATTTATTTTGATCTTTTTAAATATTTTATTTGATAGTTTATTAATACTGTATTGTCATTGGAAAGAACTAAATCCTCCAGATTTTTTGGGGAAAATAACCAATTTTTGGGGATCTGCATTAAAAATCGGGGGAAAATAACAAAAAATGGTTCTCTTCACCTGATGGACAATGCTTTAAACATTTTTTCTATCTACCCTGCCTATGCAGCTCTTTGATTTATATTTATCTGCAGACCTACATAAATACATATACAGACCCAACATAGCAGTTTTTTGTTATATATACTTACCTTTTTTGCCAAAAACATTGTTTTCATTGTTTCTTCTGCTTTCACCATTGCTGGTTCTAAATCAGTAACTGCCTCTTTATTCTACAACACATATCATAGTAATATTAATTTTCACTAGAAATTAATATAGATTTTACAAGGGAATCTACTACATAAACGTGGCCAGAAAACAACAGATTGAGAAAATTCAGGGCACAATGAGCGATACACCAATATTAGTATAAAGGTTCATCTGGATCTCTGTATAGTATTCATATAATTTCTTCTTTTGGATGATCCCAATACATACAAATACATACTGTTATTTTTACTGCACTTTTAGGGATTATATTAGCAAATATAGACTGATCATAATGTGAGAATCTAAATTTTAATCATAATTAATGTTTATGATCTGTATTGCCATAGGGCAAAGCAAAACTCCATGGTACTATCTAGTGCGCTCATATGTATAGTAATCTAGAGTTTTGATTTGAATTTATTAGGAAAGTCAGTATAAAAAAAACAAACAAATTGATAACATAAATTACGGACATTAAAAATAAATACATTTATAAAAGAGTTCAAAAGCCCCGAATTAAATAGGGTATGTTCTTGATCCGTTTCAACCCACCGTCAGAATCTATTGACACAACATATTGTTGCATGTGACATCAATATAACAATACAATGTCACATGTGTGCTTGGCTTGGCAGTTGATGGATGGCTGTTAATTCGTGAAACAAAGGTCTAAGAATTGCTTTTGTTTTAATACTGGGTGTCATAAACAGTGCCAGCAGTGAAATAACATGTTTTTTCAACCACACCTTTTTGTCTCATGAATACACTACCTTACACAATTATGGCGCAACGTTAGATTACTGATTGTGAATTCGGATCAAACTCTCTCTGCATTGCTTGTATCCTTAGACAAATGCGTACCTGGTGAGATCATGACACAACTTTGCGCATATGGGAGTATGTTTCCATATGATTGGAGTAATAATGTGAAGTGCATTGTGCAACAAGAGCTATATAAAAACGAAAATATTATTATTATTAATATTATACATACCCTTTCTTCGATCGATTGAACCGAGTGACCTTTGTGGCTTCCAACAATAACGCAGTTTGCGCACACAGGTACCATATCTTCCAAACAAAAGAAGTCTAATGGTTTCATAGAATGTTGTCTACATTTATTAGAACTCCTGAGGGGAAAAAGATACATTAAAGATGTATTGTCCCCAAAATCATAAAGATTTATAAAATAAGTTATTCACTTCCCATATGGAAAAAAAATTATTTCTTATAAAAAGACAAAATAAACAGTTAAATTGAACCAAAAACACAATTTGACTATTTTTTGTTTTAAATTACAGTTTTTTTCAGGTAAATAATTTTTTTGGTGATCAATTTTTGGTCAAAGTGAATGACTATAATTGGATGGTACCATTGGTTTGATAAAAAGAAATATATATGTAAATTGACTTTTTTTTTTATCACAGAGAGCACGAAGTGAGGGTAGGGGATGCTGGGGTTTGGAAGGTAAAGAAAAAGACATAGGAATGAGAAACTTACAATTTAGGTTGTAGTTGTATTGCTTGATGGGTCATTAGGGTTCGAGAACGATGGATTTTGTGAAAGCATTCTCCGCAAAGTCTAATCTTACAAGTTTCACACATACAGCTAGCTGGCTTCTTTATACACTCAAGGCATATCTCATCATCCTCTGAAAAATTAGATTGATTTACTGTATGAATATGTATGAACAATAGTTGTGTGGTCGAGCGTTTAAGGCTAGGGTGCTGCCAACCATAGTAATAAAAAAATGTACAGGCCCAAGGGCCTCATTGACCATAGTTTCTTCAAGTACATCTAGGCTTGTGTGCAAGAACACAGTATGTAGTCCAGAAGAGTAGTGTACCTGTGTAAAGTCTGCGATATTATTATTAATATTATTACATCAAGAAAATCTAACAACAGAAAGCTGAGCTTCGGAGATCAAAGGGTTTATCTGTGGCTGTGAAATGATCAGTTCACACCTCGCGCCGCAGAGAATATGTACATAGTACAGTACTGTTGGTATTTGTCGCAATCAGACATAAGATCAAAGATTACGAGTTCCTATCTTGGCAAGGAAAGCTCAGTGTCCTGTTGTTAGATTGCCTTGATTATAGTAAGAAAACACAGTTATTAAGTACTTTCTAACAATACTAAAATGTCATGAATATTTCACACCTCCCATGACCTTTTCCTTAAATTGCTTGTAAGCCTCTGGAATGTTGTGTACTGCGTCACTGGAATCATCATGCTTCCTCCATTTTCCTTCTCTAGAACTGAAAAACCATTTTAACACTCGATTAATAAATTAAGCAATCAGAAACTGAGTGAAGTACTTGGCAAAGTATATCAGGGAAAAACTATATTCGGAAAGAAAGGGCTCACTAATATTTCGGTCCATGTTAAAAGAATACAGAGGGCGTGCTATTTAATATCCCATATGGAAGACATAGGTCAGATTTTAATATAATAAGTTTTTGTGACTTCACCAATATATCAATTTTCCAGAATGTATGCATGTATATACCTATAAACACAAAAACATTCAGGATAACTTACAAACGTGCTAACAAACAACAAAGTACTATACTCAGCAAAATTCTATTTTGCCAAAGATAATGAAATACATCTATTTTTTCTTAGGAAAATCTTTAGAATATGCATTTCTTTATACTTACTGGTTTATGTTCATTTGCTTTTTACTGTTCGTTAACAAAACACCGAGGACATAGAAGTCTGGTTGTAGTTGACTAATACTAGCCTCTTTTAACGGTGTTGGAGTAGAAGTCTAAAAATGTATAAATATAGTTATTTAAAACATTGATAGTATAGCTCTGGCAAGAAGATTAAACAGTAGAGATTTACCACACAACAGGGAACATTTTCATTTAGAAGGAAGGAAAAGGAAACATGCTTTGGCTACCATTTTATGTGTACAGTAACAAAGGTTTCGTGTTGAGTGGCCGAGTGGTTAAGGCAGGGGCACCAAAAACCATAGCTATACAATCGACACAGGTCAAGTCCTCGACCATTGTTCTGATGGTAACAAAGAACCCAATACATCTTTCGAAAGAGTAGCGGGTACTGGTGTACTGGTCCATTCAGCCCCTGTTGTTGTGGACAGTGCGCCATTTATATAACTGATTTATTGCCAACAAAAAAAACAACATAAACATATCATTGACAAAAGGTGATAAGATTTAGTTAAAAGAAACTAATCAAAGCTTAACATCAACTTGCATAAAAATGGTATAATTAAGAAATATGCCATATGCCTTGACGCGTAGGGACCCTTCAGGGAGTAGAAAGTTTGGTATGTGTCGTCCACACATGTGCGCAATTCAGTCCAGTAGGGTGCAAGTTGCAGGTTCTTCGCCCATTTACATTTTAAGGTATATATAGTGGAGCATTAGGCTATGCTACATTGTTGACAATGTTCCCTGCATAATGGCAGTTAGTACTATAAGAACTTATATGACTGAGGGACAATATAGGATTGCATTTCCAATTAATAAATTTACCCTAAATTTGAGGTTGGTTTATACCTGAGAAAAGAATTACATTCAGTCTTTTCTTTTGGTTTTTATTTACTCATACTTTTTTTTAAATTAACAATCAGCAATTTACATACCTTACAGATGGGACAGACAATGTGGGTTCGTGACATTTTCATAAACTTTGTCAGACAGCTTCTACAGAAAGTGTGACTACACACCAGCATACATGGATACAAGCTTCCAACAGGATCTAAAACAAACAAATTAGGATACAATTCTGATCATTATGTTACTTATCACAACTGTTACAACTGAGTCCGAGCGGTTTTTACTCATGTAGTCAGATAAGAGAACGTCCAAGCGGTTTAATTTGTAAAGTAGTCAGATAAAAAGGTAAAAGAATATTTGTTCACCTCCTTTCCAAACTAAAAACTGTTCTGAAGCCCACCCTGACTTCTGATTGGACAACAATTTTCCAAGGAGTTTGATTAGTTAGTCTTTTTCAAAATTGAGACAAAATTACCGGTAACTTTGTCTGTGGCTTTTTTTGCTAGGCCACTGGTACCATATGATATGGACATTAACCTCTATAGTATGAGTTATTATAACAGAGACAAATTTTGTATCTAGGGTTCTACGACGATAGGTTGCGTTTAAAATCGGTCGCGATTACTATAATCTTCTGAAACATACTGCAACCAGTACCTGTACATGTTTTTGTGAAACAATGTATATTATTACGTATCCGTCAGCGATGCCATGGTTTTTAATTTCAGTATCATATATTTCTTTATTTATTAATCATTTAATGCAATAAAAGCAAATAATCGATCAGTATAACTCAGTGTCTCGCAGGCTTACCGCCGTTTGTAAATCTAAATGTTTAAATTTATATTGCTGGTTACCTCTTTGAGTATCGTGTCCACCTTTATTATTCATCTATTATTCTTACATCTATCATTGTATATCATAGGCTTGGTAGATTAATTAACGACATATTATTAATATTATCTACATGTTTATTATCCTGAAAAAAATTGTCACATGGAGTGGTGGAATGCAATAATTATCATCATGCATCATATTTCTTTATTGCATAAACCTCATTTGAGCTGGTATCCACTTGCAAACATAGAAAGAGTTATTAATTGTGGTTAAATATGCGCGCATGTAAACTAATTAATTTAAACATTTTCAAAACTTTAAACAGCGCCAAGATTTTCTAAAATTTGCACTTGATAAAACAAGAAACCTTTTTGAAACGATTTACAAAAAGAACACATTATAATTTATTGAAACCTGTAAGATAAAATGAAAACACAAATTATTTATATAATAGGAGATAAACATTTAAAATAACTAACTGTACTTAAAAAAATAAGCTTTAAAAAAATATTATTTGAATTTCTATATTCAGACGAGGTAAAATTAACCGAAAGCATAATGAGCGTTTTAATTCCAAAATCTAGAAACAGCGAAAATGTGTCCAGTGCACCCATACAAATTAGCGTGAACCAAAATAAAATGCGACCTATATGATAAAAAGCATATCTAGCGGTGCTCCATACAAAATACTGGATGCTGATTTTTTTTTTAAATAAGATTAAGACTCGATCGATTTTAAGAAAATTTGTCTAGAGCACCCCATACATTAGAAATTAGCGCGATCAAAGTAAAACGCGATCGATATCAAACGCGACCGATCTTAAACAGCGTATCTAGTGCCGCTCCATACAAATATACCGCAGGTTGATTTTATCGCAACCAAAATTAGAGGCGACCAATTTCAGGCCCTGCTGATTTAATTTGTCACCATCCATGGGGTTGTCTAAAAATAATTCTTTTAAATCAACAAAACTGAGCAGCAGAATTTTTTTTTATAGCTTTGCTGTGGCCGTACATACACCTGCACAAGAGGAAATCTTGAAAAAGACAACGTAACATTAAAATAAAAGCCAAGAAGGGGCCTAGGGCCTAGGCTAGAGTTGGTTTACGATGAAATCGGTCGCGTCTGAAATCGGTCGCGTTTGAAATCGGTTGCGATAAAATCAACTTCCGGTATTTTGTATGGCGCGCCGCTAGAGCTATACTTTTGATGATATCGGTCGCGTTTGAAATCGGTCGCGCTATTTTGTATGGATCGAACGGGATGCATGCTAGAGCGGGATATACATGTTTCGTTTATATAGATTTAATTGATATTTTTTAGGAACTAGATTATTTATGTGAATATTTTTTACTTGGTTAATAAATATTTATTATCAATCATTAAATTATTTTTTTTTGTATTTCACAGGTCTCGGAGAAGGACTGTGTCTTTTCAAAATGGCCATTTCTAAAACACGTTTAAATATTATATTAGGCATAATGTTATATTAGGCATATAATAATTTACCTCTATTTATTTGTACTGTAATTAATATATTATTATATAGAGAATATACGTCTGTCGTGTCTTTTATTATGCAAACAATTACGTAATAGAGAACAATTTATTTAAAAACAATAATTTTTACAATATAGCCCATAAAGCCAGCGTACCCATTGTTATACTTATGGATACTGTGCCAGATTATATCATATCCATGTCGTTAACAACATACTATTCGATCACCTTATTTTTATTTCTATTTTATTTCTATCCGTTATGTAGGATAATATTAAGTGTATAATGATTATAGGTCTTTTGTTATTTAAACTTTGACCCTTGGCTTGTGTTATTTAATTAGTTGTTTTTTTTAAATTTTATTCATTGGACTTGTTAAAGAACGATGTTTCGACTCCATCATGGAGTCGAAACATCGTTCTTTTTTTAAGCGTTATTTTTCTATTATGTATTTATAATGATTATTGTTGAGGCAAATCACGTGTATATTTTTATTTCTAATGTTTAAAATAGTTTTTAGTAAAATGATCATTATATGTGGATGGTTAAAAGGCGAGTTACTGAAATAAACCCCCGAATAAGCCATATTGTGGAGATGCGCCTTCTATGATCGTGCAGCTGTTTCCCCTAACAATACGTTATTTTGCTGACGGGGTTTCCCCTTTTTAAAAAACATGCACTTGTTAGTGTTAAATCATGGACAAAACACATACGATCGTTGTCCATGGCGAGGTAAAGATGACGTCTATTACTAATAACCATACGTTTGAAACGTCTATAGGCCTCCTGCATGTGTTTTTGTGAAACGATCCAATGAGCTATAGATGCTCGACGCGATTATGAGATCATGTTCATTCATTTTTTATTTAGCCTTTAAAATCGAAATAGACCCTACATTTAAAACATAGGTAACAAAATCAAGACACGTGGAAATCTAAGGAGGCAAGGATAAGCAAAAGCAATTAAAATCGCTGTAGCTCACAGGCTTGCTTATCCATAATAATTCCGAATAAAGCACTGTTTCTATAATTTTACAGTATGATTTATATATAATTTACGTAATACGTCGGCGATACTATAGATTTTAATTTGAATATCTTTTATTTCTTCATTTATAATAATCATTTAATGTAAATAATTAAGTAAGTGCAACTCAGTGTCTCACATTCATACGCCGTTCGTAAATCTAAATGTTTAAATATCAGTGCAGATTACCTCTTTGAGAATCGTGTCCACCTTTATTATCCATACATTATTTATTCTCACATCTATCATTGTACATCATAGTCTAGTGTAGGCCGGTAGAAATTATTATATGCCTAATATAACATTATGCCTAATATAATATTTAAACGTGTTTAGAAATGGCCATTTTGAAAAGACACAGTCCTTCTCCGAGACCTGTGAAATACAAAAAAAAATTAATTTAATGATTGATAAATAAATCAACATGATAATAAATACTTATTAACCAAGTAAAAAATATCCACATAAATAATCTAGTTCCTAAAAAATATCAATTAAATCTATATAAACGAAAAATGTGTATCCCGCTCTAGCATGCATCCCGCTCGATCCATACAAAATAGCGCGACCGATTTTAAACGCGACCGATTTCAAATGCGACCGATATGATCAAAAGTATAGCTCTAGCCATACAAAATACCGGAAGTTGATTTTATCGCGACCGATTTCAAACGCGACCGATTTCAAGCGCGACCGATTTCATCTGACACCCTAGAGTTAGTAGGCCTATCTATAGTATGACCATGATGTAATTATTATTAATGGATGTCTTACCATAGTGCCTATAGCCTAGACCTACTCATTCGTTAAGGACCAAGGTTGTAGGACACAAAGGCAAGGAAGCTTACATAGAGTAGGCATTACGCTAGCCTCCAACCTTCATAGCTAGGCCTAGCTCACAAAAGGTAGAGGAGAGGGCGCTCACCATGAATGGGAAGGAAGGACAAGTTTCTCCTTCTGGACTGGGGCTAACTAACACTTTTTTGTCAACATTCTTCTTTCAATGCAATAAACTTACCTTGGCCACGGTAGTTTTTAGAACAATGCGGGCATGATGGATTTCGCTGCATTTTGATATAATTTGTGTTGTAGAGAGTGAAACCTCTCATCAAAATTCAACACACTACACACTCTCTCTTCAGACTTCGTCGTCTTTTCTACGAAATTATTGAAGGAAGGCACATGTATCTTGACCCCTGACCCCAATGGTTACGATTTTTTTTATGAGCTACCGGCCGCACGTCCAGAAACGTAATATAACGTCTATGTTCTTTGACTACGCCACCAAGCATCGTTGTCATACTTTGTGTTATGACAGGCCTTTTCCCCATAATAAAACATTTTTTATATAATATTTTTAATAATCACATATACCTAATAGTTAATCACTTTGACCAAAATAGGATCGAAAAAAATTAATAAATCTAAATATTTATTAAATCATCTATAGTGCTACTAGATACGTTTTACTTAAAGATGTATTGTTCCCAAAAAAATGAAAAATGACAAAATAAATAGTTAAACTAGTTTTTGTTTTAAATTACAGTTTTTCTAGGTAAATAATTTGTTTCCGATCTAAACAGATTCGAAGAACGTGGATATATCTATTATGTGAAATTAAAATTGCATATTCAACAAAATAAGAATTATTTTTTCAGGGGAACAATACATACATCTTTAAATTCATGCAATAATGTAGGCCTAATAGTGTACGCAAAAAGAATTTCCGACTTATGGACAGTAACATCAGTGCATGCAGATTTTTTTTTTTCACTTTGTAACTTCTCGAAGAAAAACATTGACATCCGTGGTCTGTCTCGGCTACCTAATCTGATTTCTCTTTGCAATCTCTTTAACAATGAGCAGAGACCTGTGAATACTTTATTTGCAAATACACACACATGCGGGATAAGTCAATATGCAAATATAATTAGACGAAAGTCTACATGCGAACTTTGCTTAGTTCTCCAAGTATCTATATAATTTTGGTCCAAAGGTTGAAAGTGTCCGCCCTCTTCTGAATAATATGCGCCATAAAGCTGAGAGACAGCCGGGACAGTAAGCACGGGAGTAAAAGCTGCATCAAGAGAGTTTATCAAATCCGAACCTACTCGTCAACAATGTTTCTACGGAGCATTTTACTCATAGCTTCTGGTAAGTTACCTTTCGATAAAAATAAACCATGTATTTCCTTTCCTCTTTAAGTTAGCCTTTTATCGATGTTTAGCCTGGTGTTAGGCGAGGCTCAATAGGCCTAATGGTGTTAGAAGATATTTAATTATCTCTCAATCTATATAGAATTTGGACATTGTTTTTCTTCAAATGAGCGCCATTGGACGAGATACATTTTGAGCACATTTTATTCAAAGTGTTATTATAATTATGAATGATGTGGATGGATGGCGGAACCATTTTATACTTTAAATTTTAACATAATCCTAGTTCCGTTTAAAGTCTTTATTTGAACAAACTTCCATTTACTGTTTGTTATCAAGCAGCAATATTGACAAAGTGCCGATTATTAAGACTCTGGCATACATTGTCATCATACGTTTAAATTTTATAATAGTAGTAAGCTTATTATAAAGTACTTGTTACCCTATAATCACTGTGCCAAAATGGGAAAAAAATCTTTAGGTCAATGTCATTATTATCATGAAAAGTTATAGCAAACTTTTACAGAAAGCTAATTCCATGCTTTAAAATAATCACCCCATGCGTAATGAATTTAACCGATAAGGTCGGGCAAGCATCTAGCCTAGGCCTATTCCATTCAAAGTCCTATGTATATTACCGTAATGTTTAATTTCATTTATATTTAATTTCTGTTGGCGAATAGTTTAAGGAATAATAACTCTGAATCTAGTTCTTTCTACTTTAGTACAGTAAGTTCCAAAGTTCATTGAATTATTCAAATGTATGCCTGTGATTATTGTATATGAACAAAAATGATCTTTTTGGAACCTGTATAGAAAGTAAATTTAATGTTTTCTGCCTGATAACAATAACATATGTTCAGTCATAATTATAACTTTTATTTAATGTTTACTTCAGCTGTACTATCTAACCTTCATGGTTAATATGTTACTGAGCTAAATTCATTTCAAAAATTAATTAGGCCTGACTGTAATGTATTTTACACATGATTCAGATTCGTATGTTATGCGGTATTACATAAGGTCTGAATTGGATTAGGCCTATTAAGATGTTGCATCGATAGTTGGAAAATCCCCATTTTGAAAAAAAATTCTCTCACTAAGCCTAAGCTGCCTCAGTCTCAGACCTAGGTGTATAAACTGTTGTTGTATAGAACTATACATACATCTATAAATACTTTCCTTGACTTCTGACAGTTTTTTTCTTAACTAATATGCTTTCTCTAACACATATTTTTAACAGGTTTAAAAAAAAATAAGACAAGTGATATAGATTATATAAATTATTTAAGATGATATCCAAATATGTAAATAATAAAAGAAATTACCAATAATATTTTTAATTGACGTTAAGAACAGTTATGTGATGAGATAATGGTAGAGACTTCCAGAGTTTAGAAATTAACTCAAGAAATTATTTTAACAATAATTAATATTATATTGTTTTAACATCAGATACTCAGCTTTGACGAACATCGTCATAATTGTTAAACTGTCATAAAAATACAAACGTTTATTCATTTAATAATTATATGTACAATGTTTAAAAAAACGAAAATGATGAAATGGGGTCTTAGAAAACAAGAAAGTTTGTATAAAAGAAACCCCAAATTACCTTTTTTTTTAATAATTAAAATTGGTTTCCATGCATGTACGGTTCTAATTAAGTGAAACTAAAAATGAACAATAGGATTTCTGTCTGAATGCTTTAGCCGATGAAACTTTTAGAAATCTAGACTTGGAAGTAAGCGATAATTTGACCAATCACGTGCGATAGGTTATTTTAACTGTCGATTGTAATTGGTCAACTCGCTTTCAGGTGAAAGTTTATGGAGGTGTAATGAACGCGTACTCAACTATTAAGGGAATCAAAATTCAGCAATGGTAATACTTAATCTGTTTTTAAGTATCATGTAATGCCTGGGGCAGCAATGCCATGGCATTAATGTGTTGAACTGTAGCAACTGACGCTAACAAAGTTCATTTAGGATCAGAATTCAACATTTATTTAGAAGCAGTTCAAGAAATAAAAGAAGCATACATTTACAATAACTTAAATGGTAACAATGAATAAGAACTGTTTCTGGGATCGGAAAAAGAAGTAAAAGAGCTTGTCAAATACCAAACCTTAAACAAACAAAAAAAAACAGAAAAGCAACTGCATGACAAATCATTAGCTAATGTTATATTTATAAATTATAATCCTAAAAAAAATCATAAATATTTTAGATATTTCATTTAACAAATAAAAAATCTAACTGCGGTACATTATGATTGTATTTGGAAATATATGTTTTATTTAACAGATTTTTTAAAATGTTAAGGTTTTTACCACATGTCGTCTCTGTAGACAGTTCATTCCATAACTTAGGACCATATACTGTAACAAAAAAAATGAGGTTTTTTTAGCCTCGTAAATAGTACTTCGGATCTTTTGGTATTTCTAAGATGATAAATGTTATATACCTTTTGAGATATAGATTGGCAATACATTATTTACATAAATTATAGATAAAACTTATACGTTATGCAGATCATAAATATTTAGAATGTTCAACTTTTAAAATAAAGATCAATATGAGCAATAAAATGAGAAAACTTGTTTATTGCAGTTTAGCGAGATGGTCGTGTTATAGTTGCTGATATTTTGAAATAGCAGAGTTTCATTGTATTGTATTTTCTAATAGTTAAACAAATTGTTCGCGAATTTACTAAACTCAACTGCGATGAACAAAAATGGTGGTTGTAGGCCTACTGTAGGTAACCCTGAACTGAAGTTATGATATGCCTAACACAGACACAAATTTCAGACATTGTTAGACGTTACTGTAGTCAGCAATCACAATGGCTCACAATTTCAATACAGTACCCACAATGTATGAATAAGATAAGGTCAGAAATAATAATAATATAGAACAGATAAAAATAATAAGCCCTGCTTTATGTAAACTTTATTTCACAAATTGCACATAAAACAAACATTCAATACAGATTAATAAACACAATGCATGCAGATTATGAAAGCTGAGAGGTTGTGAATTAAATTTTGAAATGTCCGTCCTCTATTTTCATCACGACTTTTATCATGAAATATTGAAGTAAATGAAAAGTGTGAAAAATAATTATAACATTCAATGATTTAACACAAATATACTGTTACCAAAACTATGTATACTTTTACTTGACTTTCCCCTTTTTTATTTTATGTTTCAGCTTGTATTTTGGTGAGAGCTAATCCGATCTCCGATGATAGGGATCTTTTCCTTAATAACCGATCACCAAGAGATCTTCGACAGAAACGTGCTGATGATGAAAGAAACTGTGACGCATCTCCTACTGTAAGACTTTTTTTTTAATTCAGAGTTCAAAGTTCAGAGTTCAGTATATATTATGTGGATTTTTAATTTAGTTAATTTGTTTTGCTTTGGTCATCGATCAAGATGACAATATAACATATGGAAGTAAAGAATGATTCCTTAATATAATTAACTTTGAAATGGTATTGCAAATACATTAACATATAACAATTGATAATACGTAGGCATAGTCTAGCTTAGGCCTAACTTTATTTGTCAAAAATGCAAATATTGGTTTTTTTTTTGGCAAGATAAGATAGTATATAGGCCTATATAAAATATTTATGAATTATCATACCATATTCATAAATTACTATATTAAATTATACGAATAATTTTTGTTTTTACATTAACATTGGTATTGTTTCGTTTGTGTTGCTAAACGGTTCGTCTACAGCGCATAATTATAATAAAGCATTAGGCCTATTATGTAAATATGCATTCGTGATTAGATTATATTCGAATCAGCAATCTAGAGATAATGAAATATGGCATGATATTATACAAATACAAATGATAAACTTAAAATCAGAATCAACTATATAACTTAACTATACTATATTCGTACTATATAATTATTGTATTCTATAATTCTGTGCTATCATATTCTATATACCACACCACACAACAGGTGTAACATGTAATTGAATAGCAATGATGTTCACCCTCAATTAGGGTGGAATAGGACTAGAAAGTATGCTTATACGTAGAGATCAAATTAAAATTCTCTTATCCTACGTTTTTTTTAATCACCTCAATAGAAAGTACCAGACACTGCGTTCGATTCAACGGAGCGACTAAGAAAACTGAGAGAGCAAATGGCCATGGCAGAACATGACGTCGACGCGTATATAATCCCTTCAGAAGACGCTCATCAGGTACAGAACAATATTGGCGATATTATGAAGAGTGACAGTCTTGGTAATACAGTATAGTTATAGCGGTAATAAACACTGTATTACTAAAACTAAGACTACAGAAATGCAGTATGTAGGTCTAGCCTACTACAAATTGATTATTTTATGTTCTTCACAATCTGTTTCAATTTTAAACTTAAACTATGCCTAATGATTATGCAAATCCAATGTTTCTGCTTTAAAGTTTAGGCATAGTTTGTATGCCTGCCTGCCTGCCTGCCTGCAATTCATACATTGGTAGATACAGCATCACATGTGACATTGTTCTTATGATACAAGTCTCTCATGTGATAACGTATCACGGAATTTGACGATGATACTCCAAAAATTGTAGATAAAGTATATAAATATATAATATAATACATCTATACCAATGATATCGATTTTTTTAACGTGATGTCTTGATTTGTGGTTAAACTTTATAAACTTATTACTTATTTATGAAGAGTGAATACATTGCAGATAGGGACAAGAGACGACAATACATCTCTGGTTTTACGGGATCAGCAGGTAATCATTTTCATTACAATAAGTTGTACAATTGTACATAATTATTATTCAAATCTATGTTATGTATTAGTGAAGAAGTACGAAGATTACATCCTTTTAAATACATTTTAAATAGGATCCTGAATAGTCTATTGTTTACCAGATATCTTAACGCTATAAAGGGCTCTTTTATATGTATTAAGCACGATTCCCACTAGGACGCAACGCAAGGACGAAGCGCAGCGTAAAGCTCTGTCTACACTACTCTTTATTTCCATTAATAATAAACATACATAAATAATCATAGTACAACAAAAGAATGGAAAGGGGGAGTCTCTGAAGCATAGCTTATACGTCACTATCAAACTTTATGTGACAAAAACATATGATGTGCCCAAATATGGACACGATGATGTCATACCATTACCATATTTGGGCACATCACTACCATATTTGGGCACATCAAACTTTTTTTTGATAGTGTAGACAGAGCTTAAGTAACACGCGATGGATTATTTGAACTCGCTTGCCTTGCGCTTACGTTGCGTCCTATAAGTGGGAACTAAGGTTAATATCCCTGGCATGTAGTAGCCTAGATGCTTTTGTTGTTATACAAGACATTCGGCCTACTTATAACGCATTTCACATGGTAGGTTTGGCAATTGTCACAAAAACACAAGCTTTGATGTGGGTTGATGGACGTTACTTCTTACAGTCAGAGCAAGAAATGGACTGTCATTGGACCATTCAAAAATCTGGTAGGCCTATTTCATTATTTGTTTTAGAACTAAAAAGTATAAAACTAATAAGAATATTCCATTACCACGTTAATCCACGGTTGAAGTTGAAAGTTTAAGATGAAGATTAAGATGTAGTTCTTCGACTTTGACATAAGGTCAGTGGCTTAACGGCTATGAGCGCTCACTGGCTAAACCCATTGGTCCCGGAGCTTATGGGGGTCTATGAGCCGTGCCCAAAGGAAAAACAGGCATTACAATATGTCGAAAAGGCTAAAACGCCCACTTGGGGCCACTAGGGTTCCTAAACCAGGGGCCTTAGACCACTGCATTAGGTCATTGTAAATCGAAAGCTTCCTATTAACCAATATGCCTATAATATATCTAAGGTTCACATTTGTCATTATGGTTTGATTTAGGACAACCCGATGTGCTTACATCTTATGAATGGCTCGCAGCAAACCTGGATCAGAATGACAAAATCGGATATGATGCAACATTGCTGTCTGTCAGTAAGTTCATTGTAATACTAATTAACAAAGCAAAAGAGAGGAAATGTAATCTCTCCTGATACAACTATACTATACCATAAACAGATATATTTATATAGAAAAAAACAGTGATAATTGTAGGTAAAAACTTTACAAGCCGATTACAAAGACACCAAGAGTGTTACGTATACTATTCTATTAAAACTATACTTTAAATGTACTTATAACAAACGCAACCGACATAATAATACGAACAATTAACTAATGCTTGTTACATTCTAGGTTCCTTTAACCGCTACAACGATGCCATTACCGAAGATCCATCTCGGAACCTACAGATGAAAGAGATTACTAAAAATTTGGTGGACGAAATATGGACCGACAGACCAGAATATCCAAATGAGCAACTTATCGTTCTAGAAGAAAAATACACTGGTAGGGTCAACATTTTTTGCTTGGTTATCACAGTTTTCTAGTAAGCGCTTTGATCATTTGACAATTTTAGACCCCAAGTGAGGAAAGAAACCTTCATGTATTTCTCTTCTAATCTAATATGGAAAGCCTAAATTCATTCAAGATATCGACATTTCTTATAATTCACAATGAATTTCGGCGTACATAGGCGGTGAACTAAGTCGTGTATGCTAAATGTAAAATGTAAATTATAATTCTGGTTCTCAGGCTTAACTGAAAACTGAAAAAAAATCGGATTAGGCCCTTGTGGAGCCGTGAAATGTGCAACCACATTTGTGCAAACATTTTACCTTCAAATGTGCAAACAACCACATTTGTGCAAACATTTTACCTTCAAATGTGCAAACAACCACATTTGTGCAAACATTTTACCTTCAAATGTGCAAATCTGTAAAAATTCATTACCCGCAAATGTGCAAACATCTCGCCGTTAAATGTAAAAACGGTCAGTTTTGACGTTAAATGTGCAAAAGGTATTCTACAAATGTGCAAATCATTTCTTCAGTCAAATTCCTATTACATTTATATTTTTGGTTCGTAGGTCTTTCAGAGTAGAAATAACAATAGGAAAAAGAGTCTAATAAATCTAAAATGTTCAATATCATAATAACTAATTATACTGTTGTATTTTATTATGATCAAAGGCTTTAACCCGCTTTAGCCAAATTCAAGTCGACCCCAAGTCAACTCGCCCTGAAGTCAAATAATAATATAAGCACACGATCCCCTACTCTTTTCGAATAGTTATAGTTCTTTAAGGTGCACTATGCACATGAGACCAACGGCTTTACATCACATGCTAATGTTCCAAGTGTAATGGTCCTGTTTTTTTCAAGGTCAAACGTGGAAAGAAAAACTCAAAGTTCTACAAGATAGACTGGTAAATGAAAGGGATGATGATAAGGCAATTGGATCACTCATCGTTACAAAGCTAGACGAAATTGCATGTATGTATCAAAATAAGTTGTATCATTATAAACAGTATCATACACATTTTGCGATGCAGTTTGTTTTTCTCCCATTGTTCTGGTAATCGTCATATTTTGTAAAATATTTATGAAAATCATAATACAAAATAATTTATTTTAAAAAAGGAAAAATGTACAATAGGTCTACTTTTAAATATAGAGTCAATCGTTCCAGAGAAACTTCAAATATATAAAAAGTGATGTTAGTACCATTATTTCCTTGCAAATGTTAACAATTTACAACATGAACATTTCTTCAAAGCGAGTGTGAGTGAAAATTATTTGAGTGGTCTCGGACGATGACCGACGACCTTAATTAGTCAGGTCAACCGATGTATTGTCGGTCGTCGTCAGGACACAAAACTGTGCCGAGGTACAGAACGATGAAACGCGTCCAATGTCCGCACATGCGCAGTGGATTGACATGACGTAGTTTGGTCGTCGGTCATCGCAAAATTAAAAGCTCCCTATTGATGAGCGTTCAAATACTGCTGATGTGTACACCCGTAATGTTCTCTTTCTTTTTTTTATTTATACTAATAGCCATCAACTTCTTTTTTTCTTATTTTTCGATGTAATTTAGGGTTATTCAACATGCGAGGTGCTGACATTCCTTTTAACCCTATGTTCATTTCATATGCAATTATTTACGACAACGAGCCTGCTCGGTAAGTAAAGATACATTCTAGTGTACATCTCTTCTCCAACTCTAGTAGAGGATTTCTCTAATACATATTTTTTGCAATCGTAATAATGTCAATTCTATTCAGCTACCTGCTATTATTATATCCACTGATTTAAGCTCTATCTACACTATCAAATTTTATGTGACAAAAAAATGTGATGTGCCCATGTATGAACATGATGATGTCATATCACTACCAAAATTTGGCATCTTAATACCATATTTGGGCACATCACACATTTTTTGTCAAACTAGTTTGATAGTATAGACAGAGCTTTAGACTTCCAACTTTCCACAATACAGTTAATCATCTTCGCCTCAGGATAGGAAAATGAAATCATTGTATTAATTGACTAAAAAATATTCAATAACAAATGTACTTAGACTATAAATAATTATTTCATGTTCTTAATTACTTGGAAAATATTGTTTGAAAACATTCATAGCAGTTGATTTGGTGATAATATCTTTAATAGTCTTTACATGTACAACGATACTGATCGAATTACATTCGAAATAAGAGAGCATTTAAATATTCTAGCCGAAAATCCGTGCGGTAAGTAAATCAAAATTATAATTGTTGTTTTGTTTGTACTTTCAAATGTCTTCCAATGCTTGCAAAGAACATTTGTCACTAGTATAAAAGAACCTCTATAGAGGGGACACCTCAACTTTGGGACCCCACAAATTGTTAAATTAATAGGAGCTTTCGTGAGGAAAAATAAAAATAATAATATAAATAATAATAAAATAAATTGTTTATTCATTAATACGATATTTTTTCCGTCACATAACAACAAATCATCATCCCCTCCATACTCTCTCTCCTTCTCACCCCCTCCCAACTCTAAATGCCAATGTGAAATACAATGTAATTTTAATAACTTTTTAAATGTTTAATGTTAAACATTACCTACATGTTACAACTTACGTAGAATACAAATTAAATGATTAGCAAAATAAGGTCTTGCTGTACAAGCATCACAAATCAGTAGAATGAATCCATTCAAAATAACTTTGTTTAAGGTGGTACTCTATGTGTGGTTACTCGTCCATATGACCAGTTCTTAACCGATGTCGAAGACTTAAAAGATGATTTTACGTGGGTCAGCGATGCGTCTGCAAGTTACGCAGCTTATAAAAGGGTAGAAGAGGTATGTAAAGCTAGAGGGTTATGGCATTTTTTATGTCTCTCGGAAGCAGGAAAGCATTTCACGTTTCATAACCAAAAATCGAAAACGGTTTGGAATCACCGTATTGGTGTTCTGATGTTTCAAATAGTGTGTGTTCTGTTGTATGTTGTAGTTGTTTTTGTTGTACTGTAGTAGTAGTTGTTGTTGTTTAGGGTATGCGACTGAGGAGGTTGTATGACGTTTCCGAATACATGAAAAGGAATAATTAACCTTTAGCAATACGGATTAGGGGACAATAGGCTACCAATCGATCAATATTTAGAAGAAAAACTTTTTATTTCTCTTTTGTGGCGTAAACACCACTTTTATTCACAATAATATCATCATAATCATGTCATTTTCTAATGTTTTTTATCATTAGGCCTTACAATATAATCAACGTCATCATTTCAAATTTTGTAAATTCAAAATATTCATATTAGTTCTTATTCTTTCTATACTACACTTACAAAAGAAGTAAAGGTTTTAAAAGGAGAACAAAGGTTAACACAAAGAAGATAAATATAATGACTTGGTTACTTTGTATTTACAGGCTAAACGCTACGTTGAAGCTTCTCCTATACTCCTGATGAAAGCTGTCAAAAATCCTACAGAACAACAAGGCATGGCAGACAGTCACGTATGTTTTGTTGATACTTTCACCACATACAATGTTATCACTAGATGACAAAATTAAATCTCAATAGGCATATTCGTCTATTTTGGTGGCCAATCCAAGAAAATCTCAAGAAAGCTGAATCGTATTAATACCATAGTATTATAAGCAAATCTTCTTCTTTAGAATACTAAACTAAATTTAGACACTATTTATAATCTATTTTCATTTAATCTTTTAGAGACGAGATTCTGCAGCAATTATTGAATTTGCTGCTTGGCTTGAGATGGAAATCGAAAAGTTAGATGTGAGTATCTTGTATTCAAGTATATAAAATACACTGTAAACATAATACAATAAAATTAAAGGAGCCTATTTAGTCTTAGAATTCGATGCGAATTATTAACAATATTTTAATATATGCCATATTGTTCTAAATCACAATAAATCTCTATAATATTTATTTAGGATCCTGAAGTGGGTGATGTCGATAAGCTGAGTGAACTAAGTTGTCAAGAAAAATTATACGAATTCCGAGAGTAAGTTTATGCAGATATCACTGCTGCTACGCTGGTACTAGCATGTTCACGTTACTGTTACTGTTAAGGGATCATGATAAAATTATTCTACTGCAGTTAGGCCTACTGCAGAAAATAAAAACGTGATATTTGCACGTGACACTGCACTGTGTATGATTATCCAAATAATACTACTTGCTAAATATTTGCAAGTGGTTAAAGAGTACAATGTACTTACTCACATGAACTGCTTATTTTACAGGAAAAAAGACAATTTTAAAGGCCTTAGCTTTGAAACAATTTCAGGATTCGGAGCCAACGGAGCTATTATACATTACAGGTAAGGTATAGCCAAATACTTAACTGGATGATATGGCTACTAGGACCGAGTCTTGGACCAGCCAAATGATTGAATTCGGTCTTACTGTATGCTACAGATACAGATAAAATTGATTTCATCCTTCGCAGGATACATGGTTGCAGTTAAAGAATACAATAATGATGATATTTAAAACTTAACTAAATCTATCAAACATATTATCGCTAAAAGGTGTAAATATAACATCGTATCCCTGTAGGGATAAATGAATTTCTTTAGCGATTCGTACGTCTCGACGATGATCTACCGCTCCGTTAAACATTACGCATTGTTCGGTCACTTGCCTGTGAATTTTATATAGGCCTACTTTTATGCTATACCTGTTTTTTAATCTTAGTTCATCTGAAGCAACTAACAAAGCGATTTCGAAAGCCAGTACGTATTTATTGGATTCTGGTGGGCAATATCTGTGAGTAGTTATTATGTTCATTCTATTATACAGTATACAGATTTACTATTGAATCTAAACATGTAATTTTTCAACATGCAATTTTTGTGTGTTTTGTGGGTTCTTCCTATTGTTATTTCATCGAAAAAACGTAGCATTCTTTAATAAATAGGTATTTATACAGTATTAAGTAAATTACGTTTTCATAGAAACATGTCCACATACAGTACGTAGAATATAAAAACAGATTCTAAAAAATATACAAACAAACTAGCATGATCATTAAAAAGTAGAAATGGTGCAGTTTGGATATTGAACATAAAACATAACATGTTGAATTGAGTAAACATCATGTACAAATAAAATACACGTACAAGCACACATGACATATAAGTGTCAATAGGCCTAAATAGACATACTTCTTTGGTAGTTGTTTCTGTATTCTCTCTTCAGGACCAGCCACAAGTATACATAATGGAAAAAAAACGAACTTAACGAACATTTTTTCCATCAAAAATTGAGGATATATAGAAATCTAACAGTTAGCCCATTTTTGTTGTTAAACATTTTCTTTAATACTTTCTTTAGTGACGGTACTACTGATATTACACGAACATTCCATTTTGGTGATCCGACGGATTTCCAAAGGGTAATTATGTCTTGTTACTATATAATCTATATATAAATTTGGTGTAACTATCGTATGAAGAATATTAGATCTCTTAATGTATGCTACAATAATGCTCTGCGCCGTATACTTAATGTCTCTAGAAGTAGTAGTGCCAGTGCAATGTTTATTGAACATGGTGTTCCTTCCTTTAATGAGTACATGCGAAAATCTACCTATGGTTTCATGCAACGTATGTTGAATAGTGGTAACATCCTTGTTGCTTGTGTTTGCAAACATATGCTCCATAACTCCAAAATGTATTGTAGATGGAGAAGCATTCTATATACTTAAGTTTAGTTTTATGGTTTATAAGTTTATTAATATGGATGATATTTCCGAAATAAAATGAAATTGAATTGAATTGTAAGGGCAAAATTCTGTAAATCGCGCGTTACTTCTATAATGTTTACTCGATGGTTTAAAAAGTTTTAAAAGTTCGTACTTTCGGTACTGATTTTAACCACCTGATGTAATGTATTTAAAAGTGGTTTCTCCTTTGCACCCATCCTCTTCACTATCCCTCAACCTTAATGTTAACATTAACATCTCCTTCCAACAATATTATTTGAAACCAAATGTTCGTTTCTAGTGAAAGACAAAATTACGTTGAACTTACCCAACGTTTCATGCGTTATCATCGCACTTGTTCAAGGTAGTGATGTCAGCTTGGTTTGCCGACACTGATCTGGCATAGTCACGTGATGTTAAGTCTTACGTAATTTTGTCCTTCACTAGAAACGAAAATTTGGTTTCAAATAACCTTAATGTTACATACAAAACACAAATTGGTTTTGTTTAAATTTGACTAAAAAATTTGGATTCATTTTGTGACAAATTTGTCTTTCGGAAGTAATTCCCAGGGTGCTAGTTTTCTATTTATTCGTTCCTGCAAACGACATGTATTTGAAATCGCCATTTTTTTTTTCGCTGAAATTACTTGGTATTCGAGAACCATCTTTGGGCACGACCTAGATGGTAAGCGAGCGAAGCGAGCGTAACATTTAGTCTCGCAATTTGCAGAAACTTATCTAACTAATTTATTTATTTAAAATAATAATAAAATGTTATTTATTTTTTAAGGATGCATACACACGTGTTTTAATGGGAGCAATTGATTTATGCCGAACTGTTTTTAGAAGTGGTGTCTATGGTAAGAAATGAATGGTTTTTGTCAGAGATGGTAGGGGTTTATTCTTGGGTTGGAGGGGGGGAAGGGCATAACAACGTCTTGATCCCTACCCAATGAATGATATATCAGAAGTGTTTATAATCCTGTATTTTAATACGCAGGTCGTGATATTGATGCAATTGCACGAGCTCCTCTTTGGGCAAATGGAATGGACTACCTTCACGGAACAGGACACGGTATTGGTCACTTTCTTAACGTCCATGAAGGTAAGTATTGCTATATATAGATTTTTTAAAATTAAATATGAGTGTTTAATAATAAGAATAATACTAATAATAATCAATATAGAACCAAATATGGATGCAAAAGTGAAAGCATAAGATACCTAAGTGCAATATGCATGTTGGTAAATAATTCTTCTTCACTATACACGCGATATTATGCATTGTGTAGGCCTATTTGGAGTGCAATTAGAGCGCTATAATACTGTATTGTTTCCACTCCTGATCGTATGGCACCTGAATATTATCTAAAAGAATTTTTAAAAAGGAGTTTTTAATTATAGTGAAGATAATAACAAATGTAAAATTCATGTCTGATGTTGCACTGTAAGGAGCTTTCGATTTCCGACAAACTATTTGACCTATGAACTTACTAGTTCATGTTGATTCTTTGTGTGCGCCGCTCATGCGGGGATATTGAGACGTAGTTTCTCACTCACTTCATCGACACAGTTGGCGAATTCTAGTTCTATGACAAACAATATATAGTATGGCGTCGCAAATCGAAAGCTTCCTAATATTTTAACTGGACCACGTTACGTTATTGTCAATTCAATAAACAGGACCAGCTCGCATTAATATTGGCTACCGGGAGACTGAGAAACCAATAGAACCTGGCATGTTCTTCTCCGATGGTAGGTTTGACAGGTAGATTTTAGGCGGTTTACGAAACAACTACAGCTGTGATGGAAATAAACGTTCAAATCCCGTAACTAAAACTATCTAAAAAACTAGTATATCACTATTAGTGTTGTTAATACACCCACATAGTCAATATGACGTAATTACGTACAGTCTAATTGACGTTTATACGGATTTCAGCTGTTAGTCGTTTCTGAAACTGCAAATTAACTTGAAACAAAACACGATCACGGGATAGTCTCTGTCTTGTGAATTTAGGTCCAATAAACATTGGCGGTTATACTGGTGAAGAACCAATCGAACACGGTGTTTTTGTATCCAATGGTAATGTATCTGAAGATAGATTTACGTTTTTGCTCATGCAGACCTAACATGACTTAAAATCATTCATTGAGCCTTACGTTTCACTTGTCATTTGTGTCGCACCTTATAACATATTTTAAAGGGCTATTTTAATTTATTTTGGTCATACATTATGACATATTACATCAAAAACGTTGAGATAGGCTACTGTGCAGCGTCATACCTCCTGGATGTATAGAGTAGGCCTACTTAAATTATACCCTTGGCGGCTTTTCAGCACTTATTGTCTGTGAAAATCAGTTGGGGAAAACTTACCGCAAATCAGTAATGTTATATTTTTTTCTCGTTCATTACCGTAAGTTTATCAACGTTAATTGTCAGAAACCAAGTAGCTATTATTTATCATGTTGCCGTTTAGATAGATGCTCACTAAATATAATACCAATAGTGATTTTTCTAAGATAACTGCACTAAGAATATAACATTTAGAATTATAATAACTATACTAACAGACTAACTAACTAAGCATTTCCCTAAAGGGCAAATCAAATACAAATATATAAACTGAAAGATACACAATTATGATAAATAAGTTAACAAACGTTTCATAACTAAACAACTTTTTTCATTAAACATGCAATATATTTTGTAATAGATAACATGACAAAAAAATATGCAGGAAATAATGTAAATATATATATGAGATTCTGTAATTGTTGAATAAAGGTGGTAGTTTACCACAAAAGATAAAAAAACAAAAAACTATACTAACAGGCCTATCGTATAT
Organism: Antedon bifida; assembly: GCF_963402885.1. Lineage (NCBI taxonomy): Eukaryota > Metazoa > Echinodermata > Crinoidea > Comatulida > Antedonidae > Antedon > Antedon bifida. Next base: position 19,455,066 of record NC_136232.1, read on the forward strand.
TCAGAATCTTTAATATGAAATTAATATAATTAACTAATTATTGATTAATTAATCATGTTCCGTATCTATTTTTGATACCCTCACACTAAACACTAAACTGTTATGATGGTGTAGATGTTTGATTTTACAACAAAGCAGCTTAAATTGTTACCACGATTAAATAAAATTAAGCACTATCAAGATTGCAGTAAGGGTATGATTCCATTTACAATGACACAGCCCAATGTAATACTATATATTAGGAAATACAGTAGAAGAAAACCGAAAGTTTGAAACAAAATATCATCTTATATCATATAGCTTAGCATCACAACGATTATTTTATTTTAACCTAATCTTACACTATACATAAGGCAAGAATAAGTATAGCCTACGCATTTCAATCCAATACCTTATTACCGTGTTTTTTCTAGGCATCTGGAATTAGGCCTATGGTGTTTTTAAGCGGGCTTCTTAAGGCCCGTTCAGGCGTAGATATTTTCCCAGATAAGTGTGTTCCTACCAACCAAAGGTAGCGATTACTATGAAACCAAATTACCTGGGTAAATAACTAGTCAGACGGCCCAAAAAGGTTTAATTCCTCCCCTATTATATAAAATCACCGGCGTAAGATCAAACAAACAATGACCAGTGCTTACGTTAAATACATCACCGAAGCATTCGTCTAAGCAAGTACTAATAATGTTTCACCTACCTTGGCAATTATCTAATTTGATTTGCTTTCAGAGCCTGGCTACTACGAAGCTAACTCGTTCGGAATCCGACTGGAGACGATTGTGATGGCAACGGACATATCTGATAAACTAGAAGTAAGACACTACTGTATTGACAGCATTCCACGGTTCAATAACATACACATGGAACTATATGCAAATTATCCTAGTCACGCATGGCAGACTTTACTTAAACATACTAAGTTATATGACGTAATTTACAGAAACAATTTAGTTCTGACCACATGATAAAATGTAGTAAGAGATAAATTGTTAAATAGATAGGTATATGTCGATTGTTGTATAAAGTTTACGGTACACCACGTATATTAGTTCTGAAAAGAACTGTTGAATTTTTCGACGTTTCGATTAATATGCTTTGATCGTCCTCAGGACACAGGGGTGATGGTTTCTATGTCCATGCGACAACCAACCGACGCAAATCGAAAGCTCCCTATTATTAATTCACGCCGACTCTGATTCACGACATATTCAACGATTTAATCGTGTCTTCCAATAGAGATATGTGCTTCTAAATAGTGTGATTTAGAATGAGTGAGAACTTGTGGTAGCCAAGGTGCCCCAACACCTGTACTTAAGGGGAAGGGGACGTGGGAGAGCCCGGCACTTAATTGTAAGCCTCCGTCTCTCCCTCATTTATTGTACACTGATTTGTTCTTGCATTTATTTTTCTCACTAAGATAAATTTATTGTTTTCAGCATCAATTTAATGGATATAAGTACATGACCTTTGAACCGGTTGCACTCGTTCCATTTGAACCTAAACTCATTGATTACAGTTTACTTAGCCGTCAACAGGTAACATTATTAGTACAATTTTATATTTCATTCAAAATTGGCTCATTTCAATATAATCATGTTGGCTTCAACAATTAAAATTTGGTGCGGCATTTTATTACAGCCTTTATTGAGGGGATACCTTAGAAACTAAAACAATTGCCCTGGATGTTCCAAAGAAGGGGTTCTACTGTATTATTCGATATGTCCATTATTATTATATAATCCAGTGGCGTAACGGCTATGAGCTCTCACTGGCTAAACCCAAGGGCACTGGAGCTTATGGGGGGGGGGGGGGGGGGGCACTGAGCATCCAACGTTGGAGGGTTCCTAAACCAGGGGCCCCAGGCCTCCGCGTTATACGCCACTGATGTAATCATCTGTATCTTTATAGATTGATTGGCTGAATGACTACAATAAAAAAATTCGAGATGAAGTAAGAAATGAGCTTGCATCTGAGGCGGCGATTGACTGGATGGAAGGCAAGACCGTTCAAGTATCGTATGACTATGTGTTCAGTGGATCAACACGTCAAGTTCCTTCATTTGTGGTTTTAATCGCTACAGCTATTATGGGTTTTGGCGTGCGTAAGCTTTTCTAAGTACCCTGACAAACACAATACAGAAAATACCCAGCATTTCGAAGATAGAGCAGTGAATAGATTTTCTTCTGTATGTTTTTACTAAATGAAACGGTTTTTATTTTGTAACATTATTATGTAAACATCTTTTTATAATTGTATTTGATTTAATGAAGTAATCATTGACCTACACATTCCAAACCAGAGAATAAGAACAGCACAATCTTATGCGCAAATGTTAGCTTGTATAAAAGTTCACAAACGTGAGTCCCGTCCATGGAGGCCTACTCTTTTTAACTGTCGTAATTTATAATTATTGTTAATTAAGTAGAAAAAAATAACGAAAGTTGATGATTTGTAATTTTAATCTATATGTATCAATAATAAAAAATATTGTATTATGATATATTCCTGCTTACAACTATATACATTATAACCTCATTAAAACTAATCTAGTTAATCTACTGTACTAATTGTGTCCGATTATATTTAAAAAAACAGTCAAGTCACACCTAAATCGATCACATGATTTACATTTTACTCCAAACATGGGCTATTCACAAGCACAGAGTATATATAATGAAGTTAGGCTTGGTTTCCACTAAGACACAAGCGAGTTGACCAATGAAAATCGAGAGTTCGAGTAATCCATCGTTGTGATTGGTCAAATCACTTGCTTTGTCCTCGTTGCCTCCTAGTGTGAACCAATCTTTAAGCCGAATCATATCAGAATTACATTCGACGTAAATGCGCATGTGAACGATTAACCTTCTTATTATGTGTCGTTAACTCCGATAATACTAAGATACAACTCCGATAGTTTTCTAGTATGTCCGATGTAACGTTACCGTATACCACACACGTTTGAACGCAGAACAAGTTAAACCAATTGAAGCACTTTATTTAACTCCGATAGATGAAAGAGCGTGTGAACAAGGGTACGGAATTGCACACATGTAGGTGTAAATAGTTGATTTGTATATTTAGATTCCAGAATGTAATTGCTCAATACAATTTGCTGTACATCACTGCGAATACGATTGGTTACGAATTTAGGTGTGGCTTGACTAGCCTAATCTACATATGTGACAACCTCTACATTTGCACCTATAAAACTAAGAAACTACATAAAAATAACGCAGCTAGTGCCATTACACTCATGTTGATAGACGGTGCTGCGTTTAGTCGGTTTAGTTGTTGGGCGTTGATAGGTTTAGTTCGTACACGTACCCATTTCTTAGCTTCTGCACTTAACTTGGGAAGCACTTTTTGTTCTATCTGTTTGTTATAGTCATTCAACCATTCGATCTTTAAAAAAAAGAAATATGGAATTAAGCATTTCTGTATTTTTTACTGATATTTCAAAACTTGAAACGTCTTTTTGAGTAAATCGGTGTACAAAGAACAAGTAACAAAAAAAGACCATGTGTAGGCCTACATTGAAGTATAAAATGACGTAATGAAAGGTAGGACATAATGTTGCAACGGAGTGGCTTATTAGAAGAGTTAACAATGCAACATTAACGGTACGAAACAATTTTTAATATTATTATTGATAATAATTAATTCAAAAAATATTACCTGTTCAATGGACAACATTTTGTAGTTGATAAGTTTTGGTTCAAACGGAACAAGAGTGATTGGTTCAAATCCCATAAAAGTCCAATTGCTAAACTGGTGCTGTAGAATAATGCAAAATAGTTTTGAAAATATGCGATCGTTTATTTATGTTTTAAGCGGAGGGTTATGCCTGGACATAGTATAACATTCAGCCGAAGTACTGAAATGGAAAATTTCGTGCGCGAAAACAAATGCAAACGGAACTCACCTGTGTTCGTTTGTTAACAACCATAACAATGGTTTCAAGTCGAACACCAAAGCTGTTTGGCTCATAATATCCAGGTTCTGATGAAATGAAACATAAGTAAACAGTGTTTAGGCCTACTAACGATACAATAGGGAGCATTCGATTTGCAAGGACCGAGGACCAAGGTATGTCATGTTTATACACTGTTTGCATGCGGGGATATTGGGACGTGTGTCCTCGCTCCTCAACTCGACGACCGACAACACATCGATTTACCGGACTTAGGTAGGTCGTCGTAAATCGAAATTATTGACAATCATCTTAAGACGCAGTTATACACATTTCTGTAAAGCCTAATTATCTTCGTTTATCTTTAAAAGATATTAGTATTACTTTCACAATTGTAATATAGTATGATATTATACTAGTCTTCCACACAATATTAAATCATTAACGTTTTAAAAGATGTTAAATTGAGCAAATTGCGTTCGGTTATACATTCAAGAAGTGCATATTGTTCTATGTCATATTTGGCTAAACATTGACATTACGTATTGCATCGACAATTACTTACCGTCTGAAAGGAACATTCCTGGTTGAAGAGGCTCTTCGTTGGGTCTAAATCCGTACCTGATTCTTGCTGGTCCTAATAAAACGAACACATCGACAATGTGGTGGTATTTATGAGAAACAATGCAGTGGCTGACAGGACATCACATATTTACCATACAGGAATATATTTGTCTTACCTTCATGTACCAGTAAGTAGTGACCAATGCCATGTCCAGTACCGTGTTTATACCCAAGTCCACCTTCCCACAGTGGAGCCCTTGCAACAACGTCTATATCACGACCTAATAGAATTATAAAAAATAATTACTCTAAATTGTATAGAATGACGACATACAATAGAATCTTACTTATAACAAGGCAATAAACATCTCGGCGGAATTAAATAAATGTGCTCACTATATATTCCGGTTCTAAACTCGGCGGTATTAAACAAATGTGCTCACCATATATTCCAGTTTTAAACTCGGCGGTATTAAATAAATGTGCTAACCATATATTCCGGTTCTAAACTCGGCGGTATTAAATAAATGTCCTCACCGTATATTCCGGTTCTAAACTCGGCGGTATTAAATAAATGTGCTAACCATATATTCCGGTTCTAAACTCGGCGGTATTAAATAAATGTCCTCACCGTATATTCCGGTTCTAAACTCGGCGGTATTAAATAAATGTGCTCACCATATATTCCGGTTCTAAACTCGGCGGTATTAAATAAATGTGCTTACCGTATATTCCGGTTGTAAACTCGGCGGTATTAAATAAATGTGCTCACCGTATATTCCGGTTCTAAACTCGGTGGTATTAAATAAATGTGCTCACCGTATATTCCGGTTCTAAACTCGGCGGTATTAAATAAATGTGCTTACCGTATATTCCGGTTGTAAACTCGGCGGTATTAAATAAATGTGCTCACCGTATATTCCGGTTCTAAACTCGGCGGTATTAAATAAATGTGCTCACCGTATATTCCGGTTCTAAACTCGGCGGTATTAAATAAATGTGCTCACCGTATATTCCGGTTCTAAACTCGGCGGTATTAAATAAATGTGCTTACCGTATATTCCGGTTGTAAACTCGGCGGTATTAAATAAATGTGCTCACCGTATATTCCGGTTCTGAACTCGGCGGTATTAAATAAATGTGCTCACCGTATATTCCGGTTCTAAACTCGGCGGTATTAAATAAATGTGCTCACCGTATATTCCGGTTCTAAACTCGGCGGTATTAAATAAATGTGCTCACCGTATATTCCGGTTGTAAACTCGGCGGTATTAAATAAATGTGCTCACCATATATTCAGGTTCTAAACTCGGCGGTATTAAATAAATGTGCTCACCGTATATTCCTGTTCTAAACTCGGCGGTATTAAATAAATGTGCTCTCACCGTATATTCCAGTTCTAAACTCGGCGGTATTAAATAAATGTGCTCACCGTATATTCCGGTTCTAAACTCGGCGATATTAAATAAATGTGCTCACCATATATTCCGGTTCTAAAAGTAAGTTTAGCCAGATCAATAGAGCCCATTAGGACTCTTGTATAGGCTTCCTTATGGAACGCTGTTGGGGTACCAAAATGGAAAGTTCTTGTCACGTCTGTTGTCCCATCACTGAAAAAAAGGAATAGAAGAGACAGGTTAGGCTTCGTAGGCCTACTGTACGGTACGTTCTGATTAAAGTGTACACGGTAACTGCTGCCTATCGATGTACATTCACCAACTAGACATAATAGTAATGTTTGCTATTCGAACAACAGCCACAAAACTGAATATATCATTATTATACAATTATATAATCAAGAAAGAAATCGTCTCATTCCAAATTATATTTTAAATATGTTCTACTTTGTTTCATTATTTAAGTCTAGAAACCCAAATATGATTAAGTTATTAGCAAATGTTATTGTATGTGCTGTCAAGAAACAAACATTTTATTTGGCACACTAAGAAATGTTTTATGTTTTAAATATCACTGATAAAGGGAATTATCGGCCAATAGCTTTGGCATGTGTAGCTTCTAAACTTCTAGAATCTGTAATGATACAACATTGTGGTAATTCACTGGACTCCCATGACAACCAGTTTGCCTTCAAATCTGATCACTCAACCGAATTGTGTATATTTGCTCTTAAACAGATTATCGAGCATTACAACAATCATGGTAGCCCAGTTTATTGGTGTTTCTTGGACGCTAGCAAAGCCTTTGATAAAGTGAACCACTGGACACTTTTCAAGACCCTAATTGACAGGGGTACCCCTTCACCTATAGTTAAGATACTGAGGTCATGGTATAGGAATCAGGAATTTGTTGTCAGGTGGGGTAGTTCCGTTTCCGATTCTTTCACTGTTCGTAATGGGGTTCGCCAGGGAGGCGTTATGTCCCCTCTACTTTACAATGTGTACACTGATCCGTTAACTGTTGAACTGACTAAGTCAAAAGAAGGTTGTGAAATTAACAGTCTTAAACTGAATTGCCTAAGCTTTGCCGATGACTTGGTCCTTTTGGCTCCGTCAGTGACTGGCTTACAAAGCCTAATTGGACTCTGTGAAGGGTTTGCTAGTGACCATGATATTACTTTTAATGAAAACAAATCCAAATGCTTGCTATTTTGCCCGAAAGTCCGCAACCTCAAAGGTGTTCCACATATTACCTTAAATGGGGCACCTCTAATCGTTGATAATTCAATAACCTATCTTGGTCATGTGATCAGTAATAATCTGAGTGATGAAAGTGACATCAAACGTCAATATCGATGCATTAGGGCCAACTCCCTATATAGAAAGTTTGGAAAATGTTCTACTAACACTAAATGTTATCTATTTAAGAGTTACTGTGTCAGCATGTACTGTTCAACCTTACGTTTGCTGCTGAAGCAGCCCAGACATTGTAGTGCAAGCATGATGTTTGTCTTAAATGACGTCCCATCCTTTGATGAGTTCATTAGAAAATCTGTTTTTAGTTTTAAAAATCGTGTGAACGCAAGTAGTAATTCCTTGATCATGGCCATTAATCGCCACGTTCTTAATGTGTCAAGAATGCACATACAATGGAATGCTTTGTTGCATTGACTTTATATATTTACATATCTTTGTTTTTGTTCTATGAGCTTTTAGATTAAGATTTTTTTTTTCTCTCTTTTGCTATGGATATAATATTATGTCACCATGATATTCCGAAATAAAAAGATAAATGAAATGAAATAAATCCCTTTGGATTTGAGAGTTGAACTTGAACTTGATAAATTGCCATATACTCTTATTAAAAATGATTCTGTATAAACTCGTTATTAAAGGAAAAATCAATGAAGTTAACTTACAGATATTGTCCTCCAGAATCCAACAGATACATATTCCTGTTTGTTATAGCTGCGTTTGTTTGTTCATTTGCACTGAAAAATAATGTGTAGAGTCCTCAGTTGTACGAGTTTCGCCATATTGTAAATTCGCAGAATATAGTAGAGGATGGCATAGAAAAAATAACTCAATAACAACAAAATAAAATAATAAGGGATCATAAGATAATCAAGGGAATACTTACGTATAATGAATAACAGCTCCATTTGGACCAAACCCAGATATCGTAGGAAAACTCAAACCCTGTATGCCTTGTTGCTGGCTATCAAACAAAACACATTAACTAAATATTTGTTGGTCTTATACTTTAAAACAGTTTACTACTTTAATAAGCAATCATTGTAATACGTAATTATTGTGATTTTGTATGTGTTTTACATTCGTATCGTATCTTATTTACAATCAGTAGTTTAAAAAGCCAAGAATACTAACAGCTATATGCAATCGTATCTAATGCATTACCTTCTGAATTGTTTGAGTTTTGTAGCCGCTGAAATCTCACTTAGTCTCCTAGCATCTCCCTTAGCTCGAGGGACCTTAGTTCAATTAAAATAAAATTAACATTGATTGAAATATATTTTACTGAATGTACTTAAGAATGTACTTGAGATCATTAAAATACATTAACATAAAAGACAATATTTGAGACGTTTATTCAAACGTGTAGATTACAGTACTTGTGGAGGTTGTTTATGCATAGTTTGTTTACTTTTAATCTTCTCTGTGGCTAGCGTTGGAATAATATAGGTATATCTTCCAATGAGACGTAACAGCTTGGTTTACACCAGGGCGCAACATAACGACGTAAGCGCGACGTAAACAATTTAACCAATCACAAGCGATGAATTATCCGAAATTTCGTTTGCCGATTGATCCTTGCGTTGCGTCCGAAGCAAGCTTTAGACGTTGGTCAGTACAGTATTATTACTGACTTATTATTAAAAATTTAAAGAACACACATTGACATGTATATTTAATACAGTACTATATAATAATAAGTCGTAATTTATATTCGATACCTCTTTTTCTAACCAGGTTACAAACTCAATCAGTGCAACAGCGTCTCTAATCTGCAAAAAGGAAAAGAACGCTTGTGTAGGTTGATTTGTTTGAAAATTACATGTATTATCGTACGTGAAGCAAACAACAGTATATCTATAATTGCAAATTTGTGCTTGAGAAAAAAAATACATTATGAATACGTTTTTTAAAGAGAGGATAGTTCAGGAGACGACTTAAAGGACATGAGAGACGATGCTTGAGAAACGGAAAACTTGTGACAAGTAGGCCTAGCATTCCACAGAAGACGGTGGTAGCATAACAACAAAAACGTTGAGACATTCTCAACCATAATTGATATCTTTTTGCAAATAAATGGTGTAGCACAAATCTTACTACTGTATTGTTTATTTTATTTTATTTTATTGTTTTCATACTCCACCAACAGCGAGTACAAACTCGCCAATTACAGGATGAGGTAATCTATTTTATAGTTTATCCTGCTTATAAACTCTCATTATATAAAATGTCTCATTTGAGGCTTTGGGAGTGGAGTTGAAAGAGTCGTGAATAACAACCCTGGCACTAGGTCAGGATTAAACCCCGAACCTTGGGATTGGAAGGCAAGCACGTTAATCACCAAACTACAGCTCCACTACATTTATTGCAAACAATATAGACCTAGTTTATTTTGTATGAAACATTCACGTGCTACATAGAAATGTAATGAAACATACGTGTGAATTTCTCATCCCCATTTGTTCAGTGGGATTCTTAACAGCTTTCATTAAAAGGATAGGCGATGGCTCAATTAGTCTTTTTATCTGAGAAATAAAAAAACAAATATGTCAATGATTTTCACTATAGAAAATATTATATGGCTTAAATGTAACATCGCTGTTCGTTTGTGCGGGTAACCTACCTCATCTTGGTGGCGAGTTTAAATCTAGTTGTAAGGTATTAATTGTGACATTTATATCTATGAATAACGACAAAATATATTACTTACTTCTGTAATGACGTCATATATGAAGACATTTGCATGTTGAGTTATCCAGATTTTGCCACTGTTTAAACTTGCGACTAACAGTACGTCTTCATAGAAAGCATTGTAGGACTTCACTTCGACACATGGCACTGAAAATATCAAACACATTATATTCCGTGGTTTCCAATAACAGTGATTAGCAAGATCTCAGCCGATTCTCAGTAGGTACTGTATCTATTTCCGAAGTATCATAGCAATATTTGATATTACTGTACAACATCACATGTGTTTCAAACGTATCTGGTAGTAATATAACCCTTAACTTAACCTTACATGATACAGGCACCACATGTGATATAAATGAGATGCTGTATTACCAAATATTCCTATGATAGGTCTACTTCGGAAATAGGTTGTATGTGGACATCTTTAGTGTTCTTATTATTTACCGAAATAATGACCCTGTGGTCGTTGTCGTCATCACCATCATCATCACATAAAATCTAACATATTATGTTTTTGGTTCTAAACATTATTTTAAATAGCCTAAAATGTTGTATTTGTCAATCCCACTCATAATTCAAGTGGTTCCTTTCTGGTAAATTAAAAACAGAACCTTATACATAGTTTACAACATTGAAACATAATATAATTATGCAGAATGAAACACTAGTGTGTGAACGGTCAATAGACTGAAAAACAAACATACATCATTAGCAAAATATGAACAAAATACAATGTAATGAAGTGATCGAAATGAGACAAGATGGTAATGTAGTATGGCTTTGAAAATACGAGGAACTACATAAAAAACGAGTTGAAACAAACACGACTTACCTTTCAGAACCAAAGACCAGATAACTTTTATTGGTATAAACAGAAGGATATATAAAGTATAATAATTCCGAGATATTTTTTAAGGACAATTTACACAGACGAGCGATAACGGTAAGCGGAAAAGCGCGTAGCTTGTCCTACGTATAATCTGTATCTATTCGGAGCAGCTTTCTGCTCAACCGCCCGTCCGCGCACAGATTCTATATTTTTGTTTTCCACTTACCGTTTACCGATTATCGTTTATCGTTGTCGCTCGTCATTGTAAATTAGCCTTTATGTAAGGATGTAAATTTATATATATTTTGAACGTGTACTGTTCGATTTGATCATATCAATCAGATAATTAACTAGATATAAACGCAATGTTTGTGGTATATGTTCATCAAATAGTTTGGGTCTCACTTTCGACAGCCACATGATTCCTTTCAAACTTGAACATTTATTGTGAATGTATATAAAAAATCAAGTAGAAACTTGCATACAAATAATACGCTTTTTTTATTTTTTATTTCGGAAAATAATCAGTGGGTCTATTAGCATGAAGGAAAAATAGATATGTGCTTACCTGACAGAATCGCATACAAAATAGGACTATCTTTAATGTTAGATTGAAAAAGAAGATTAGGTGAAGATTAAAGGCGGATATATTAAATTTGAAAACTGCGTGTCTGTTACATTGTCACATATGAAATGTAATATTGCAGCAATTACATAGGATATACGTAGTAAATATGTTGGAGTATGTTTTAATTAATTATTTAATTAAAAACCATTTTGAATTGCGTAGGTGGATTACCTAGTACTGTTTTATGTCAGAGCCATATATATATGGCTCTGTTTTATGTGATTTTAAGGCGCCCTCTATATCGTCACACAAAATTTGGTTCTATCGCGTACTCGGTGAAGTGCGTAGATAATAACACACATTGACACAATCATGTGAAAAATAGTAGCAATTTATAAATATATGTAGTATACATATATTAAAACGTATTGGACTGCGTAGGTGGTTTATCAAAGAATTTATTTAAAAGCGCCCTCTATATCGTCACACAGTTTATGGTTCCATCGTAACTCGATAGAGCGTGACAATTTTTAGTTATTCTAGTTCTAAATCACAGTGACTTATCGTTCTATTATGTTAAGCAATTACTATACCTGCTTCATACGGACTTAAGCATTGATTGAGATGCTGTTGGAAACGTCTGTCATTCTGGGTCTCATTAATCGCATTAAGATACAGCCTAGAGAAATAAACAGTAATACACAGATAAGACAGAGGCTTAAAGCCGCGTTCACACTGAGCCTGGATTCCGGTTCTGTGGCAGTTTACTAAGCAATGACTTACCGTATAGAATTTCCAGTAATGATTGCGTACGAGAAGAAGACAGGATTAAACGGAACATCAGTACCTCTGAGATTAAACAACCCTATGAATACAATATAACTTCTTTTGAAAAACTTGTACATAACAACAACGCGTACATAACAACATATACATATATTCAGCACTGTTAGAAAACCAATATACATTAGCGGCTCTATTTAATAATGATGTGTTTAAATGTATTGTCTTTAGGCCTAATCTGTTTTAGCAATTTACTGAATATGGGTTAACCAAGAAGGTAATTGCCTATTCAGTTTCAGTTTTCACATCACATCAGTTTCAGTTTATTTATCGAACACAAAAAATAAAATAAGGTAAAGATACAGTGCTCTTCTGGTTCTTGCGACATGCGCGAACAAGTTCATATTTCCTCTAACGCGTATATATAACCGTTTTGGTGACAACGAACATCCGCAAACTACAAAGAATACTACTTACACGCCACCTCATCTAACGCAGACACAATTAATGCACTAGCATCTTTTTCCTGCATTTTCCTCCGAATTTCCATTACTTTGTTTTGCCAAGTTTTACCTGTTTAAAAAAAACAATTACCACCTAAATACAGCGGCGTAAGTTAGTTAATAATGTTGTTAATTTATCTGGTATATAAATGTTACATACCATTAGCTATTAATATGCTAATTATGTAAATTACTAATTATGCTAAAACAGTTGAATTCAAAGAACAGTTGAGAACAGCCACACTTAATTATGGTGTCAGAAGTGGCATTCGGACCAACGCCTCCATTCGTAGTGAATTTCCACTGTTCTGTTCATATTAAGTGTGACTTGACTGTTCTCGCATTTGTTCAATATATCTGTCCGCTGTGGCTCAGTTATTTCGAAACATTGTATGTAATATAAAGATACGATGTTCCTTTGCATTCCTGTACATTTTGGTCAATGCTTATTGATTGAACACTTTATTTCAGAATAATAAAATTCCATATAAAAAAACAACCAATACAAAGAAAACGAAAATCACGCTAAAATAAGATTTTCTTCCATTTAAAATCCTAAAATAGTTCGTAGCACCACAAGATCATGTTCACTATTCAAAACTCTTACTCTAAAACTATATACGTACTTGAGGACATACTCTGCTAAAAGAGGATATTCTCCTTGTGGCGAACATGTTACTTAGCACTACAGTGCTAAGGTATGTAGCATTCTCAATGATTGAATTGGTCAAATTAAGGTATGTGACATCTTAACTTACCCGCGTATCGCAGTTCGTGTATCATTAGCATGTTGTTGGGCAATGGTGGTTGGTTTCTCCACACACGATCCACTAAGTTGGTTTGCAGCCTTTGTAATCTCAACTGTTTTGAAGATTTACGGAAAAATAGTTCGGCTTCTTGTAGCATTTCTTTAAATAATAAAACATGGTGGTAATACAATGAATGACAGGTTTCGAATATTTATAAGTATGGTGTCGGAACGCGATATTTCTTTTCGTACATAAGTTGGGGACTCCTCATGAAAGAAACGTTACAAAATAAAAAACATGAATATCCATAAGGTGTGACGTAAGAATTGAGCTAACTACAATTCGCTATTTATGCAAACGCTTTCTGACGAGCCGTCTGAGTAGTCGCGTGGATTAGACAATGGGCTTTACATGTCGATGTATGGGTTCGAATCCCATGAGCAACTTCTTTTTACTTTATAGTGAGAGAGAGATTATTTAGAGGGTTTGGTTTAGTTAAATTTAGGAAGTAGTTCGGCTAACTTTCACATTAGGGGACCGCAACTTATGTACGAAAATAAAATCGCTGCCGGAACAACATCATGGCGAAATGAAAAGAACATATTGAAATTGGTCTCAAATTCAATATTCAATATTACGTAGTAATATTAAAGATAGTTCCCAATAGAACGTAAGGAAAGGACTAAGTGCAACGCAAGTAAAATGACCAATCACAATTGGATTATTCGAGCTGTCGATTATCATTGGTCTCGCTACAGTAGCGTTACGTTGCGTTGAATCATAGAGGGAACCAAGCTAAACTTATAAAGTTTTAATGTTTATTATGCACGTTTTGGAAAACATTCGTTTAATCAATTTTATGAAGGAATCCCTAAACTACTTTGAAATGCAAAATGATAATTCTAGCTTCTGTATAGAACTTACGAATAGACATTGTCTTAGCATCAAATGCAACGGGATATCCATACAGTAGTTCATTTTCTATCCACTCGAATGGTGTAAGTGTTCCAATATCATCTGAAGGAAAAGGTATCATAGTCATGTTTTTTTATGTTGTTAATCAAATGTTTTGATGTTCATTTAATACTATTTAGTTTCTGTATGATTTTGTTAATTTCAAATTAAAATGTATTGTATTGTGTATATTATGGATAGCAATAAATATTACAAACAAACAAACAAACATTGCTATAAATATGTAAGTGTCAAATTTCTTCTTTTGCTTTTAGCAATTCTTTTCAATCTGGACGAGAATGGCAAAGGCCTATGACAGAATAAAACATGCAAATTGCTGAAGGAGAGCTTCGCCCATTGGATGAACAGAGCCTGGTGATGAATTCTTTTCAAGATATTGCTTAGTCATTTGCTTCAGTCCTTTTAGTTTAAGTTCTGACACAATTATCAATACACTCATCAGCTAGGCCTACTAACCTTCTCTTATAACTTCCCAATTACAATCGACTTGCTGCTCAACTTGTAGGTAATACCGTCCATCCACCCATAATGCTGCCTTGAACATTGTCACAACAGCCAAACCTAAAAGTGGAAGAACATTATTGACAGAGACCATCATTGGATTTCAATAAGAAATAACATGCATACGCCACGAAATAAAACAGTTCACGTTTAATTATTGTTAAGTATGTTTGTATAAATAATGTATGTTTTCTTCTCTTTGACCACTCTTCCCTATAAAGGTTAAGCTCTAAATTAATCACATTGCTTTAAAGATGTATTGTCCCAAAAAATATGAAAAATGAAAATTAATTAATTAATACTTTGAATAGGTTATTTTGTGGTTTTAATAAAGTTAATCATTCAGTAGAAAAAAAGTGAAGGGAACAATGTTTTCACTTATAAAATGACAAAATAAATAGTTAAATTCAACCAAAAATCATTGGCTGGCAGCCAATTTGACAATTTTTGCTTTAAATTACAATTTTTTCAGATAAATAAATTTCATTTCGATCCAATTTTTTTAAATGGCATATTCAACAAATTAAAATTTTTAAAAAATAATTTTTTCAGGGGAACAATATATCTTTAATATAAAAAAATAATAAAATTACCTGCCGAACCCGAAAACCCACTTATAAACTGACGTCGTTTGCCGTGCTCTGCTGTATATTCACTCTAAAAAAAGATAGACTCAACTTTAAATGTTAGTCTGGTAAGTATATTCTCAATTTAAAAAAAACCATAAACGTCGTCACAACAATACAGCATCTCTGCAAAAATACTATCCCTTCAAGTTTTATGACATTCTTCTTACACATTTAAACCTATGGGTGAATTGCTTACCATGTGTGCATCCTCTGATGGTATGATATAAGCCGGGATACGATTTAACTCCATTTGTGCACGTAATGCTACCAGTTGCTGAGTAGTTTGTATCGTCGTTGGTGCCAGTCGCTATAAAAATAAAATATGCCAGTTAGTTACGTACCTATTACATTTGGGTAATATTTGAGTACCTGGATGTGAAGTTTGGGCACCTAGATGTATATATTATGTTAACATGTTAAATGTATTTATTCGTCCTCAAGATTAACTAGAAACTGGGGAAATTTGGATTAGGCCCTCCACACGGACCCACGGCAGCCAGCTGTATAGCCCTACCGGATCAGCACACCGAGAGACGATTCCCTACTCTTTTCGAATAGTGACCAACAGCTTTACATCCCATCAGAAGCAATGAGAGTAAAGCATCTTGTCTAAGGATGCAATCAGTATGGTATAGATAGGTTCAAACCCATGTCTATCACATGCTAGTCCTATATTAACATTACACCATCACTCTCCGGTATATACAGCACCCGCCCTACTCCCTTCCAGAACGCAACCGGGCCCAACGTTGCTTGACTTCAGTGATCTGTCGAGAACCGGTGTTTGAACGCAGTATGGCCGTATTATATGCCCCTAGAAGTAATATTTGGGTACCTGGATGTAAAATATGGGCACCTGGATGTACTATTTTGGTACCAGGTTGTAACATTTGTCAACAACCTGCTGCATACTCTATCCATAATGTAGATCACTTACAGGTCTTACACCAGTACAATCTCGTTGATCACGTGGAATAACATTTCGGCCATTTGCTTGTGCTTCTACAGTGGATTCCAAGACCATAAGCCCTAAGAAAATATCATCAAAAAAATATTAATATTTATTTATTATATATAATCATGGACAAAATAATGTCCATGTTGTAGGCCTAATCATCTGCGGCAGAATTTAGCTTGGTTTCTGCAACCCATACAATCTCTCGTTTGAACTAAATATACATGTGAAGCCCAATCGTCTACCGTAGCCTTGCTGGTGAAGCCCAATGACCATACATTCGAACCCCTATTAAGAAGACACGTTCGGGACCCAACAAAATGTCCCCTTAATGGGAGTGACTGAATAGGGTTGGTGTGTATTGCATATTGCCCATGATCGTTCATTTCACGGGATAGTGTTCCTTAAATATGGATGTCCCCTGAATAGAGGTTTCCCAAATTAGGAGTTGTAATGTATTTACTAAGTACACATTTTGGTTGTTTGGCTCGATGTGTTAATTGGCCTTACGACGGATATAAGGGATAATATTGGATAGTCGTTCACTTCTCGTTCCGTTTAGGATAACATAATGATTGCTTCCATCAATCCTAGTTACAAGTTGTAAACATTTATATGCAGATGTGAAAAGGGTAATAGTGCAGTTACCTGTACATTAAACAGTAAACTTATATTAGGGCCTAATAATGATATATTATTATGCTTCTGTAACCTGTTGAAATGTGCAGAATAATAAAGAGTGATTATAACATCGTCTCAAAATTAAAGATGTATTACGTCCCCCTGAAAAAAATATTTTTTTTAGAATTTCACATAGTAGTTAGTTATCTATTTTTATAAAAAATTGGTCGTAAAAGAAATGTATTTATCTTAAAAATAATCTTTTGGCTGCCAGCCAATGGGTTTTTGGTTGAATTTAACCATTTATTTTGTCATTTTTATAAGTGAAAACATTGTTTTTTCCCAATTGTTTTTCACTGAAGTGATTAACTTTATTAAATCTACAAAATAACCGATTCAAAGTATTATTTAATTACTCTTTATTTTTCATGTTTTTGGAGGACAATACATCAAATTAAAGATTGATATTATAAAGCATATTATTTTGCTTCGTCATAATTGCATATTCAATTTTGGCAAGTCGTGTTTTCCACTTCCTAACTATTTAAAGATATTAGTTATCTTACTCATAGGGTCAATATTTAAATACATTTAATGAAATAAGAACAAATCTAAATAAGCAGCTTTGGCAGGATGTCATGGACTTACGCCTACATTTAGTTTACTATATATGGTATTTTTACGTCACCAAAATAAAGACCACGTGGTCGATCTCATCCAATCAAAACGTATATATAATTAATTTAAATTTAGTATAATTATATGCAAAATAGTTTTAGATGATATTTCCTACTCGTAACTAAAAAAAAGAAAACGGATTTGAATTTTTCGTTTGAGTTAGGCCTAATTGGATAGTGCCATATGTCAACACAGCATACTATGATAAATGAGGAAAGAGTGAACGTGAGTAATATCAATCGTCTCTGATAATGAAAGTCTTAATAATTTCAAATAATTAATATCAAATGCAGGACACTATTAAACTATATACAAATAATAGGTTAGCCTGTATTTTAGCCGTCGTATTAGTGACATTTTTGCATCATAATCCGCTTACATTTACATTTTATTTGTTGACTTTAACCGTACGTTACAGAATCGTAATAGTATAACAAGAACGCATAGAAAACAAATGAAACACAGAACAAGAAGAAAATATATAAATGTTTAAAAAAAAGGATATGAAAAGCAACTATAGTCCAGACTCATTCGTAAAAGAAACGCGTCATGACTAATTTGGTTGCAGGCAACATAATAAATGACGTCGTATTCAATAGAGCTAATTTTTACATAATATATATGTAACCGTTATTATATAACACCTGAATAAATTCCTGTCATTTGATTGGATGATTGTGGGTCACATAAGCTAATTGATTAATGGTCAAAACAGATACCAATGACCAAAAGATTATAAAATAGTTAATCCTATAAACAAATAGTGGGCCTCATGCATTTCCAGATTACCCTGTGGGGAGTAAATGTGGTGTCTATTCAAAAAAATCAAGAAAATACTTAATAGCATTCCAAAATGCTGTAAATCAATTAAATGGAAAAGAATTAAAAAACTAAAAGTATGTATGCTACATATTATATACAGTATATATATATATATATATAAACAATTCAGGCAAAGAACATTAATTCTAAACCGCCCGGTGATATACTGAAATTTGTAATTAATTAATTTGAAACGATAAAGATAAGGAAATCTGTGAGAATGAGAAAAAGTCGCCCCAACCGAGACTCGAACTCGGACCGCCTGCTTGATATGCAGATGTCCTAACCATTAGACCACTGGGGCTTTCATGGTATTGTTCGAACTCGATTATATATATATAAGTTTACAAAAGATTGTGTGATAATGTATTTAAATGAGAAAGAAGAAAACTATTAATGAAAACAGGCTGTTATTGACCTTATTGAAGCCTATGGCCTAGGCCTGTAGGTCAGTTGCTAGACAGGCCTGAAGCAACAGCAATTCGCATAAACAGCTTTCATTTATAGTTAGTTAGCTTAAACTTTCATTTTTATTTTTGTCACCACTTGTGCAAATAACCACTAGGTCATCTATAAAGTCAATAGCAGTCAACGGGAAATATTAATTGTGTGTAAACGATTCTTTGATTAAATTTAATTAGTGGGCGGTTCTTATTCGATTATTTCAGTTGAAATTAGGCCATCTTAAATCAAATCACTTCAGTATTTCTCTACTGGTATTGTGGTTTAATACGCACGTATCCAGGGGCCTTTGTAAGAACAGATTTAATAGAATTATAATAACAAGCTGAATTAATACTGTTAGTAGATTACTTTTTGACACATTTTACCACTAATTAAATTATTATTGGTAATGGTATGATGAATTGGTAGTCTGAACGAGGGACTGAATGGGAAAAATGCCTCATAACGCTCGTGGGACAAAAATTCTTCCTTCTCAAAGCCCGGTCAGGCAATTTCAGTAACCGAATCCCTGAGAAAGAAAGGCCTGAACTCTCTCGACACAATCTATCTTTCATTAGCCTTTTGCCGCTAGAAATTATACCTTAAGCTCTGTCTACACTATCAAACTAGTTTGTTTTAAAAAGTGTGATGTACCCAAACGTGGTAGAGATATGGTCAAATATGGTAGTGATATGACATCATCATGTCCATTATGGGCACATCACATTTTTTTGTCACATAAAGTTTAATTGTGTAGACGGAGCTTTATAACAAAAATGGGATAGAAAATAAGCATTTATAAAAAGACCAGGGCATGGTTAGATTGCATTGGTGAAATTGTAGGCCCACGGTAAAATGTATCTACATGAGCGTAATTAAAAACGTTTGTAATGTGACGTCACCGGCTTCCGTTCCGTGAAACGGAACGAAGTGTGAATGTACCTTTAACACTACTTTTGGTGTGATTTGCAAGTGACAAATAAAGTTGCAATTTCCATGAGCATTCACTCGTATGTGATATGAATGAAATCGATTCATAATATTTCAATCACGACTAAGGGAATTCCAGATTTCCCGTTCGTTTCCAGTAACTAATTCAGCAAAGCTGTTGCAAATAAACTTTAATTATAAAATAACAAATGTTAATGATAAGCAAGTAATGTGAATGTGTGATATCACATGTATCATAGCCTACAGGAAGGTCTAGATATTCTCTGAAACTCTGTCTACACTATCAAAACTAGTTTGACAAAAAAAAGTGTGATGTGCCTAAATAGTGTAGTGATATGACCAAATATGGTAGTAATCATCATGTGTCCATATGGGCATATCACATTTTTTGTAGACGAATTTCACTCGAAAACGATAATTCAACATCTTAAGCTCTGTCTACACTATCAGACTTTATGTGACAAAAACATGTGATGTGCCCACATATGGACATGATGATGTCATACCACTACCATATTTGGGTATATCACTACCATATTTGGGCACATTTTTTTGTCACATAAAAACTAGTTTGATAGTGTAGACAGAGTTTTATGACGGTTATATATTTTATTACTTATTAATTTGTCACCAATATTCCCGAAATGGTGATATTAATTTATCGTCACCACGTACGGTACCACGCCAAATGTTATTTCGCAAATCATTGTGAAACTATATCACAAATATTTTAGTAGACTACATCAGTTCAATTAAATTTATTTCACGTCTGTAACAAACCATAATAACATTTAAACATACAATCAAATGTATAATAAAAATATTCAGGAAACAGAGTGTAAAGGGGGTAGCAAAATAGGCAAGAGAAAACATTCAGTTGCCTTAAGTTCTGTCTTCACTGTCAAGGTAGTTTGACAAAAGAAGTGTGCACAAATATAGTACTGATATTCTCAAATATGGTAGTGATATGGACACATCACATTTTTTTGTCACATAAAGTTTGATAGTGTGGACTACTCTGCTCCCTACATAATCTTAAACTACAAAGAAAATTCAAGCGAAAACAATGAGTAAAAAGAAAAATCTTAAATCAAGTTAAGCAGCGTATTATCTTATGAGTTCAAATACAGTAATGACATTAGTTATGGTGTGCTTTGTCAAAAATATGTTTTTTAACTACTCTATAAAATATATAATTTTAATTAGTGGGTAGCAAGTACCACCTTTAATCAAAATTTCTTCTATTTATTATTTTGTATAAAATATAGTCATTTAATGTTTTGATAATTTTTCCTGCAATATTTTCTATATTAAGACACGATGTGTCATAGAGATCGACCGTAATCTAATTAAGGTTTGTTATGATATCAAATCAAAACATCTTACCACCTGAGAATTAAGTTATATTTACTGTATTATAATTGTGTTTAATTTCAATTAGTTTTTTTCATAATTCTAACTCCACAGTAGTCAAGAAAGTGTCGCATTGAAACTAGAGTGGCGTCTGATTTTAATTTATTGGGAAAATCTCTTACAAAATGTATAATACAAAGTCATAGCATTAGGCCTACTTAAGCTACTGAGAAATAAAATAAACAGACATTAATTAATAGAGGATTTTCTGTGAGATTTATAGTGCACTAAGTGGAATAAACATCAATTTTAAAATTCGTAGAAAAACAAATAATGTTCTTTGTCGTGGTGTTATAATATTTAACCAGGTCTCAATTTAGTAGATTAGTTTTAAGTAAATTATGTGCAGGCATATGAATACTTTTATTATTATTAGGCCTATTATGACTTTTAATAATAATAATAAGCTTTATTTATTCACGGATGCTTAACTCAACTGAAAGTTGTTTTTCAGTAAGACCGTGCTCAAAAGAAAACATGTATGTGTTATGTTAAGTAACTACTGTAAACATATACACAGTCTTAATTGAACTAAAACGTTTACTTTAGCTAAATCTATAAGACGCCCTTGGTTAATAATATAACAGATAAGGAACTTGGTGAAACTGGAAATCTAATAGTAATACATTTAAGCCTACATTAGTTGAAAACAGAAATGCATCTACCATAAAACGCTTATAAGTTGCACCATTCCAAAGTATTGTAGCTTTGAAAAATAAAGTTTTAGAATTTGAGTTCTTTTTATGTTAAAGACATTCTTGCATTTTTCAAAAAAGAAATTTAGAAATCCCAATAAGAGGAAAAATGTTGAAAACAATGAAACAATTATAATTATATTATTTTAACTAAATACTTTATTGTACCTCAAAATAGTTTACTTACCCAGTACGAGGCATAGGCCTATGTAAGACATATACACCTGCATTGTCGTGCCGAGGAGGAGCAATAAGAAACCACTTTGAAAGTCTCGCAGCAGCCAGCGCCCAATTTACGGACGACCTTACAATTAGTTCTTTCCGTCTGTGTAATCGCTATTACTTTGTGGTTCAGTCCATTTTTTTGTAGGTATGCCTATGCTAACTTTAAGGGGAACCGTTGTAGCATGGACCTAAAATTATTTATAGGTCCATGGTTGTTGTATGTGTATTTGTAGTACCGTATGTCACAAAATACGACAAGTTTATCACAAACATACGATAATATATTTTACAATTCATTCTGTTTCACATGCCACACAATACAAATTCGTGTGTATGTCAGTGACGATTTATACAAGATGCGTGATGCTGTTAGCCATCATTGGTACCATTTGTGTTTACCAATGATGTTGACACCAGTCTACCACGATGAGGTAGCATCTCCGACTTCAGACTGGGATGTTTTTTTTGTTGTTTTTTTTTGTTTTTGTCTTTTTTTTTCCTTACTAACTACTAAATCTTATATACCCTATAACCAAAGTAAGTTTATTTTTAAAATTACTTATTTTTAATATTACAATAATAATAATAATAATAATAATCTATTTTTATATTTGTATTGCCTACTAAATAAACTTACATTAACTTATAAACGAAAAGTTACTCCATTTTAACAATTACCTTATTATTAATACATCTTATCTATAGGCTATTACAATATTATAACTTTTTTGGTTTTTTTTAAAATTATATTTGTATTGTCTAATAACTTTACCAACTGATTAGGTAGCATCTCCGACTTCAGACTGGGATGTTTTTTAATTTTTTGTTTTTTTGTTTGTTTTTTTTTTATTGTTTTTTTTTAATTCCTTACTAACTACTAAATCTTATATACCCTATAACCAAAGTAGGTTTATTTTTAAAATTACTTATTTTTAATATTACAATGATAATAATAATAATAATAATAATAATCTTTTTTTATATTTGTATTGCCTATACTAAATAAACTTACATTAACTTATAAACTAAAGATTACTCTATTTTAACAATTACCTTATTATTATACATCTTATCTATATTACAATATTATATCTTTTTTGTTTTTTTTTAAATTATATTTTGTATTGCCTAATAACTTTACCAACTGAACTAAAGGAAGATTATTTTAAGAACTACCTTATTTCAATCTTATTATTGCAACATTCTTCATTATAACCGGATTATTATTATTATCATTTTTCATCCTTAAAAAACTGTATTTTTATCTACAATAATACTATTTTGTCTTGTTCATTTTAACTTATATTTACTTGATTTTATTGATTTATTATTATTGATTTATTTTTAATTTAAACGCAATTTTGTATTATAAATTCTGATTTCTACATTTACAAAAATATATTTTATCGGTATGTTTGTTTTTTTTATATAGCACATTTTATAAATTTGTATTTTTTCTCAATTAATTTGCCTTAACAAACTATATTCTACTTTATGTATATTTAACAGTACCTTATTTTGTCTTAACGTATATTATGCTGTCTTAACTTATGTTAAATTGTTTAACATCTATCTTCAATATTCTCCTAAAAGAATAACTCTCTACTTATTTTCAGTTTCTCTATAATGGCGTTAATTACTAAGTATGCTAATGCGGATGGTTTTACTGATGTTAGAGATATTTTATTCGTAATCAAATATTCTACAGATTCGTGTCTAACTCTTTCTATTCTTCGTTTGTTATTGTTGGTTGTAGTTTTGCTGATAGCAATATCACAATAAATATGAACGAAATCAAGACACGTGACACTATTGATATTAAATTTTACTATCTGTAATATTTTGAATTCTATTTGTGCTATTTTTTTAGGATTAAAGAAGCCAAGATTCTGGAGGCGATCACATGCATAAGGAATTATGTGTTTAGATTGGAATCGTTCAGCACATTTCAATGCAAGGCAAAATGATGCAATTGCCAATTCCTCCAGATCACGAAGTTTAAATGCTGTATTATCACAGTTTAGTACATTTTCTATAATTGTAAGGCTGCGATGAACTATATCATAATCAATTATGTATTCATAACGAATGAGTTCAGATCGAATATTACATAAAAAATCTACCATATGATCTTTGACTGATTGTGATTCAAATTGTGCCCATGGATTTTCAGATATTTTTTCACGATCAATTAATGAATTAAAATATTCTTTATTAGATTCAAGCTCATAGTTTTCATTAGAAATATTATCCTTAGAATTGTTATCACTACCTGGGAAATGAAACAAAACATCACCATTGCCTACTACTACAACAGTGCTACTATTACTACTAGAATGTTCTCCTATGCTACTACAACTGTTGCTACTACTAGGCATAATATCACTGTCACTACTACAACTACTTGACTTGATGCCACTACTAGGCCTACTGCTGCGGCTACTACTACCACAGCTAGGCCTACTACTGCTAGTACCAGGCATAGTGCCACTACTACTGCTACTACTACAAGGCCTACTTATTATGATAGGTGTAACTAAGTTTATGTTTGGAGATAATATTTCTTCTTCACTAGGCACTAGGCTAGGCACAGTACTACTACTAAGTATAGGCTTTGGAGTGATCAAGTCATGATTTAAATGATAACGATTATTGATAGTATTATCTGATTTATTTTCTGATTTCATTAGTGTATCTAATTCTTGTAACTTACAAGTTGACTTAGCAATAGCATTCTTTCTGACATAGGGACACCCCCTGTTTCTTGCCCTTTTATTCCTCACTTGGAGGAACCTAGCGTACTTAGCGCCGGGATACTCATTTGATCTCACCGTATTCCGGGCTTCCTCCAAAGAAGCATTAAATCTTCTTTTAAATATCAACTTTGCCATAGCAGTCGATGTAAATGTAGCAAATGTAATAGGAAATAGATGTATCTTATTTTCAAACTGAATTTGTACAGTAAAAGCGTTTTATTTCGTTTTAATGAAGAGCAATTTAAAATCACTGTTCACCGATTGAAAGAATTATAATTCTCACTTCAAATTTGGAATGTTCGTTATAGTTATATTCGAATATTTGATGACGTAACAATAGGTGCGACGTTCTATTGTACGCACGGAACTAACCAATGGAACCCCACTATATTCACAGCTCTTGGAAACCATCATACGCGGTAAAAACACTGCGCAAGTGACGTGTGCGTACGGTTGGGGCTTATTTTAGCGCTGACGTCATAATGATGCACAGCATCTAGGCGCGCGTCTAAAAAATGAATAATTATAATAATAATAATTTTTTCTTAGATTTTATGGTTAAAACTATGGACAGAGGTGCCTGATGAGGCATGCTATTTGAAAGAATATAGCATTTTGCAAAATACTATAAGGCAACTCATTTTATTACCAAATATGACTTTGTCAGGTTACACCTATACGTTATTCTTTATCGTAATTATCGTTATGGCGTCACATGTTTCTGTTACAATGTCATACCTTGTGACAAAAATATGTGATGTGTCCATAAGACATGATGTCATATCACTACAATATTTGGGAATATCATTACCGTATTTGGGCACATCACACTTTTTTTGTCAAACTAGTTTGATAGTGTAGACTCAGAGCTTTATGCTAATAATATTTTGTATATTCTTCATTGTTTATTCACTTTTTAATTGAAATTTAATGGTGTTTTCACCATTTAAATAATATATTTTATATTTCCATATAAGTTAATTTATATACAATTTTAAAATCTTTGCTTGGCTTTTAAAATAAATTGTGTTTCTCACATTTTTAAGGATATTTTACTCTATTTGACTAAATTTCTCATTTTTGGGATACTGATCGCCTGGATGCTGATTAGCAGTAGTTTTTTTCTTCAATATTTTTACAAGTAATGTGACTTTAGTTATTATACTCAAACAAACTCTTTAAAAAAAGCAATAAGCTTAAATTAATAGGTTGGCCATTGAAAAAAAGTTATTTTTAATAGAGGGCGTATGAATCAGAATCACTTTTGTTTCGGTTCAGTGAAAACATAACAAACAAAAGTTCAACGTGTCCAGATTTCGAAGTTAAAATGTCTGTTTTATCAGAAAGGGGGAAACATATTAACACCGTTGTATCGGAAGACTTGGTTAAGAAAGGTAGTGTCAAAGCAAGAGAAAATTCTTATCATCGAGAAAAGAACCCAACGGTATGACACAGTCAAATTCATTTAGCCCTAGCTTGCCTACTAACTAGCCTAGGCCTAATAATTAAGCCTATCATCCAGCCAGGGCCAGGCGGGCCATCCGCTAGCCTTGATGTGTAGTCTAGTAGGCCTAGGCAGAGATCGCAGAGTACTAAAATTGTAATACTGCTTAAGCCTGGTACTGTGTGAGATTAAGTATTTAAATTAGCCAGCTTGCTGAAGGATTTCTGGATTTTTATGGGCTAACTATAAATATTAAAGCAGCAATGAAAGTCATTTGTATGGAACGCCTTGTGTGCAATAATAAACTAGTATATTTAAATAATTTCCCATAAATTCCGTGCATGTTAATTAGCATAGATAGATTTTCTTGAGTAGTTTAGAGAGTGACGACATTAATGATTTATTTCTTATTTTAGGGTTGTATAAATCTTGGACCAGCTCAAAATAAATTGATGTGCGATGTTCTTACAAAAAGGGTTGGTATTCATTTATAATAGGTTTCTGTCGATAAAGCTCTATAATATTGAGGTTGAAAGGGGTAGACTATGTAAAATAGGTCATAGAAATAAAATTTAAAATGAGTACCACTTATGCTAAAATAATATGTGTCCGTTTATAATGAGTTATGTTAATAGTTAGTATCAGCTTCTTTTTATATTCCCATCTGAAACAAAGATTATTAATTTAATGGCTTCCAGAAATATTACTTATAATTTTGCATTTAATACAATACAATATAGATAAATGCCATACACCAGGAATCTAGGTAACACACTTTTAAAGTGTGCAGAATTTTACCCAAATAAATTGTGGTTTATTTGAATACCATCATATCATGTTTTGTTTTAATAGCTCAGTCAGCCGGACCTGATGGTTTGGAGAGATGACTTGTTTTACTATTATCCTGACGCTGGCCTTCTTGAATTCCGGCAGGCAATCGCTGAATTTCTGACAGATAAAGCTAATGCTGCTACACCAGTGGATCCTGACAAGGTACTATACAATGCAGCGATATAAGCGCTCACTGACCAGGGGACCCAGAGCTTAAGGGCCCTAGAGCATGTGCAGTCCAATGGCACTACCCACCGTTTGAGGGCTCCTTAGGAGTGCTAAACCCAGGGGCCCCAGAGCTTAAGGGCTCCAGAGGCTTAGCAGCCCCAATGCAACTACCCCATTTGAGTGCTAAATCAGGGGACTTAGTCCCATCCATACGCCACTATTCTAATCACTTATGTTTTTATATAAAGTTTATGTAAACTACCAGGTTAATTAATATCTTCCTGTTGTTTTAAATCTTGTGAATTTATTGATCAATAAAATATTATATTAAGAGGATATTAAAACTTGGCAACTCATTATATGTGAATGTGTGCCCACTCTGAATCCTGCTATATAAATTAGAATTAGTAACAATACAGTAGTATACTCTTTAGGATCCAACAATGTGGGTCTTAATGTCCCCTGCTTAGGGGTTGGCTGCTGTAGAGTTAAAACATATATTTACCATTGTTCATTTTACGAGAAAGTTTCCCTTTAATAAGGGTGACTGCTGTATTAAATAATATTTTTTAGAAGCATGTAAACCCTGTTTTTTTCTTTTTTTTAGGTGGTTGTGATAAACGGATGTGGTACAGTACTAGAGGCTGTTGCCTTTGCTCTTTGCAATTCGGGAGGTAAGATATGTGTTTTTACAAAATGTATTCAATAAATCATGCAAACAAAGCAATCATGATTTTAAAGAATAAAAGTATAATTATAATGTGATTTTGCTTTTTAAGATGCATTCATTACACCAAGCCCGTATTACGGAGGAGCTTGGCAGGATTTCATGCGACGAGCGAATGTCAACGTCCATCCAGTTCATCTGTATTCTGAGGTCTGTGAATAATATATTTTAAAATGATTGAATCAACAGTTTCCTATAGTGGTTCACACAAATAAGAACCTCAATCTCCGCAGGGGCAGGGGTATTTTATTGACAACTTATTTTTATTGTGATCATACCAAGGCAATCTAATATTAACAACAGGAACTTTGCCAAGATAGGAACTCCTAGCAGTCTTTTGACAAATACCAACAGTACAGTACTACTATGTAGGGAGGGGTTTGGAACTGATACAGAAACCCTTAGATCTTCGGAGCATCCTGTTAGATTGCCATGCTCATACTAATTATATATGATACATTTTTTCTTTCCAGAAAAGTGAAAATGAAACAAGGAGTTTCCAGTTAACAATTGATAAACTTGATAAAGGCCTTGAAGAAGCAAATAAAAAGGTTGGACAATTTTATAAGTCAAAGGGCTGTTTGAACTACCATCACTCATAAGAAGACATTTGTGAAAGAAGTCCAAAGAGACATTTGTGAAGAGGTTGAAAAAGACATTTGTGAAAGAGGTCGAAAAAGACATTTGTTAAAAAGGTCGAAAAAGACATTTGTGAAAGAGGTCGAAAGAAACAATTGTGAAAGAGGTCGAATGAGACATTTGTGAAAGAGGTCGAAAAAGACATTTGTGAAAGAGGTAGAAGGAGACATTTGTGAAAGAGGTCGAAAAAGACATTTGTTAAAAAGGTCGAAAAAGACATTTGTGAAAGAGGTCGAAAGAAACATTTGTGAAAGAAGTCGAAAGAGACATTTGTAAAAGAGGTTGAAAGAGACATTTGTGAAAGAAGTCGAAAGAGACATTTGTAAAAGAGGTTGAAAAAGACATTTGTGAAAGAGGTCAAAAAAGACAAATGTGAAAGAGGTCGAAAAAGACAAATGTAAAGAGGTTGAAAAAGACAAATGTGAAAGAGGTCGAAAAAGACAAATGTGAAAGAGGTCGAAAAAGACATTTGTGAAAGAGGTCGAAAAAGACATTTGTGAAAGAGGTCCAAAGAAACATTGTGAAAGAGGTCCAAAGAGACATTTGTAAAAGAGGTCGAAAGAGACATTTGTGAAAGAGGTCGAAAAAGACAAATGTGAAAGAGGTCGAAAAATACATTTGTGAAGAGGTCGAAAAAGACATTTGTAAAAGAGGTTGAAAGAGACATTTGTGAAAGAGGTCAAAAAAGACATTGGGAAGAGGTTGAAAGAGACAAATGTGAAAGACGTCAGAAAAGACATTTGTGAAAGAGGTCGAAAAAGACATTTGTAAAAGAGACTGAAAAAGACGTTTGTTAAAGAGATCGAAAAAGACATTGGGAAGAGGTTGGGATAGTTAGAAAATACATTATGTTGTAATGAATAATTTTCAATTGAGTGGTAAATGATAGGTGACATATAATCCAAATTTAAACTAAACTTTCTCTTTTCTATTCAGGGGCTGAAAATTCGTGGTTTGTTTCTAATGAATCCACACAACCCCCTAGGGGAAATATACTCAAGAGAAATGATCAAGGACTGTCTTCAGTTTTGTTACAAGTATGTAAAAAAACATGCCAACTTGGAAAAATGAAATCATGTCCAAACTATAGAGGGTGCTATAATATTTTGAAAAATACATCAAACTATAGAGGGTGCTTTATTTCTAATAGTGAAAATGGGTATGTCAGACATGCCAAAGGCAGAAACTATAATGCCAACTCATTATTTCACTTGTTAAACAATACATGAATTATAAACATCTTGCGGACCGATATTTAGAATTTTTTTTTTCCTTTATCTAGAGTAATGTCTTGATATTTTTTTGTTTATCAAAAAATATGAGGAGGAAATTCCATTTTATCGAGAGATGACACAAAATATCAGGAGACTTCATTATGAGCCTATGGTTTTTCTATAAATAAATATCACATTTCTTCGACAGGCATTCATTACATATCATATTTGATGAGATTTACCTGACTGGTGGTTTTGTTGAAGGTGTCCAAACCACCAGCATCCTTCAGTTCAAACCAGAAGATATACCAGACCCTGAAAGAACACATTTTATCTGGGGCTTTAGTAAGGTAAAGTATTAACAGTAGGTGTTGGCAGTAGAGGGAGAGATTTCCACTGATCTTGAATGTTAATACCGTTTTATATTCATACCTACAGGATTTTGCAATGTCCGGTTTTCGAGTTGGTTTATACTATGGATTTGGAAGCGAAGTGAAGACCGTTATACAGGACCAATGTCGCTTTACCAGATTTTCTGCTAATATGCATGTTGTTTTAGCTAATATGCTCAAAGATAAAGGTGTGTGAACAGAACTTAAGTTTCCTAGACATGTTATTTTATGTATGGTATGCGTCCTTCCTGTGGTCTGCATGTAAATAAACACAAAACATAGCTAGATTTGATTAAAATGTTTAAATTAATACAGTAACCCATCTTTTTCATTAGACATCACTATTGGTGACACTGTGCTAAGAAATGAATGAAAGGAAAATGTGTTTTAACACTACATCCAACCCCTATTATGGTTTAATTTGTTGGGTCCCGGCGATGTCCTCTTAATAGGAGTTCTAATGTGAACAAAATTACAGTAAAACCACTCCTTTGGGACACCCCTATTAAGCTTGGTTTCCACAAGGACACAAGCACAATGTAAGTAACTTGACCAATCACAAACGATGGATTATCCTTACTGTCGCCATTGGTCAATTCCATTGTTGCGTTGTACTTGCATTGCGTCCTAGTGGTTTTACTGTAACATAAATTTACAGTAACAATTCTAACAAGTCTAGACTAGTAGATTGGGTATTGTTACTTTACATATTGTAATTAGGCCGGGTTCACCAAGACACAACAATTCCCATTTCATTTATTGCAGACTGGATAGACAATGTATACATGGAAACCAATCAAAAACGTTTAAGGGAATGTTATGAGTTTGTTTCAAGTAAACTTACATTGGCAGGCATTCCGTTTCTTGAAGCAACTTGCGGACTCTTTTTGTATGCTGATTTCAGAAAGGTAAAACTGTCTCATAACAGCAAAGAAATCCCAGTTATTCAGAAAATACAATTAATATCAATCAGATAACTTAAAACGATACTGTGTCATCTATACGGACTGACAGACAGACTGGTGACATTTCTTTAGCAGTTTAACTTTGGAATACTTTTTACACATAATTAATAACATTTAAATTCTGCTTTTTTCCTTTCAATTATTAACTATTTTAATTGTTTTCCTTCATGGTTAGTTAATTAAAATAAATAATTTATGTTGACTATTTTTGGACAATAAAATCGGTTAAGTCCATTTTCGGGCATCTTGATTATATCTGAGACAACAATCTAAGAGATTGGAATCGAATGTCGGTTCTTTTGATCGTCAACCCTTCTCATTGGTGTCTCAGATTATAATAATAGTTAAAACTTCAGGTTTCCAACAGGAGAACTCTAGTATGAAGATATAATAATATTAGTTGTGCCTCTTTTATTTAGTTTCTAAAAGACCAGTCATTTAACTCGGAGATTGACCTTTGGAACAAGTTACTTGATGCTGGGGTACATCTATCACCCAGTAAAGCATTTCTATCAGATGAACCAGGCTGGTTTCGGATTGTATTTTCTGTTCCAATTGACCAACTGAAAATTGGTAAAACTTTTTTATTATTTAAAAAAGAAACATGGTATTTCGCCAGAATTTAAACTTGTTATTTTCTTGCCAAGTTTTTACATATGTGACTTGCACAGTGTACAGTAAACCTATCTGTTGACAATTGTTTGATCATTTTCAGGAAACACTGAAAATGGTTAAATCTAGAAAACTTTTTAAATTGTATCAATTTTTTTTTCGTTTTAGGCATGGAGCGTATAAGCCAAGTATGCAAGGAAATAGTGACCAACAAGAATTAGAATTATGTTCTGTTTAAGCGAAAGATCAGGTGTGCTGAAGTCCTTTTAAAGATCAGTAGATAACCCAAGTGTAATATATACCATTAGATTTATTAAATTTATCACTGAACTCTCACTTTTAAAAATGTTTATATTAATATAATCAGGAATTATGAATAATGGATTAGGGTAAGAGTTTTTTATATATTAGTGAATTTTTATATTTTAATTTTTTAAGTTATCAAAATTGGAATAAAATAAATGTATATTATTAAATATATCACAAAGAAAACATTCATACTACTGTAGTTGTTTAAGTGATCAAGGGAAGTGAGAGGCGGAGAAAGGGCAGCAGAGTAGAAAGGGGCGAAGAGAGGGCAGCAGAGTAGAAAGGAATGTATAGGGATGCAAGTCTGCTTTCCACTAGGCGAATACATTCGCGCGAATCTAACATTCCTGAGTTCTGATTTGCTGTGCAGTTGTTCACGTCACTAAAAGTAGATGAAAATATAAATACACATACACATTTTGTGAAAACTGTTCGCCCGAATAAATTTGTGGTTGGAAAATCAGCTTAATTGATGCAAGTGATGAAGATGACGGCAACAAAGGATATGTGGAGATGTTGATGGCAGACGGGAATATAGAGGTGATGGAGGGGGAAAGAGGGCAGCAGAAGAAGAAAGGAATATGATAACGACGGACAGAGATATAACGACAGAAGAGGAAGGGGCAGTGAGGCAGCAGAGTAGAAGGGAACAGATATGGCAGGGATGATGATGGATACGACGATGAAGAAGACGACAAAGAAGGATGTGGAGACGTTGGTGACAGACGGGGATATAACGACGGACCTAAAGGTGAAGATGTAGAGGGCAGCAGAAGAGCATGGAACATAACGACAGACGGACAGAGATTAACGACAGATGAGGAATGGAATGGAGAGTGAGCAGCGGCAGAAGAGAGACGGTCAGGAACGTAATGACGGAATAAATGACGACGACGGATCAGAAGGAAGCAGAAGAAGGGAATAATTACGATGATGAAGACGAACGGAAATACTAGAATAATGACAAAAGAGATGATTTTGTTTAAAGGCAAAACTCAATATATCGCAAATTAATAACTGCTGTGTCGATTAAAAAATAAGCGACTGTTATGACAGAACTAATAGTCTACAGTATACCGGTACTACAACAAATTTTTGTTTTTCTTTAAATAAAACGTACCATTGTTAAAGAACGCAAACGGGTGTATATAGCCAACTATGTTTCTCAGTTCATTATTCCTTCCCATTCAACCGTATATTTATAGAAAAACCTCTATTATGGGGAAATCTTTTGCCCAAATTCCCCTTTAATTAGGTGCCCCTTGAATAGATGTACTGTATTATTAGTAGGCCTACTTTTTAACAGCAATGTACTTGTTTATCATAAAACTTAAGATAATCGCACGTCAAAATAACATCGTTTAATATTTTCACAAACAATGTTCCATTTCATCAACATCTACCATGTTCCCGTCCGTCTTATTAAATTATAGGCATTGGCATGTGTTTTCAGAAAGATTCTGAAACTGGGTGTTTTCGGCAGGCAGGCATGATTGTGTATAAAATCTCTTGAATAGGCCTACTTTGAGAACATAGATTGTTGTCGATCGAGTGGGCACTTTTAGATTAATCTCCGACAATTGAAACCTGAACGTAAATCCATTTAGAAAGTCCATGCATATTTCATCTTTTGATATGTATTTACAAGAAACACATTTCAGAATGTACAATTTTGTAGTGTTCTAATCCTAATCTAGTAACTGTGATAATGATATAACACTATTGACTGCGTATTGCCATTACATATATAATAGGAATAACTCCCTGCAATTACAATTATGTTTTTTTGGGGTGGGGGGAATTTCCGCTTATTTAGCAAAGATTTTTATCTGTTATCGTAGTAGCCTATTCACAACAGTAGAACCACCACCATAATTATGGAAAACTTCAGGACCCAATAAAGTGTCTTTTACCAGGGGTATCTAGACTTTCCCAAAGTATTGTCTTTTTTACGTTAGTTCACCCGTCGGCGTTTCGATTTTTGTCTGGAAAATACGTGCGCTCAAGTATTATACGTATGAAACGCCATATGTGCCAAAATTGCTATTGCTAATATTAATTCAAAATACGGTCTAAAACCTAGACTAGGCCTACAAGCATTTTAAATAATTGTCACTTACTTCACCAGTTATGTTATGTCACTATTAAATGCATAAGAGAGTTTTTATACAAACTGAAATTACTTTCGAAAGACAGAGACATGCATACTGGTAATTATTGATTGCATTCGCGTTTTATAATGTATTGCTTTAACTGACCAAATGTCAGATGGTTCTTATTCATATTTGTCAAAACCCTGAAGTTACACTAGTAAATGCAAAATTGTGTACTAGATTCGTTTTCCTTTCAAGAAATTAAAAGCTTTCAAGTTAAGAAGTTTAAAAGTAAATGAACAACTATGTGAACTACTATTTAGTTATAAATACTGTAATTATTTGTTATTACAGTATTTATATATGTTCAAATATTTCCATCTGGCTTCTATAATAATAAATATCAGGAATGTCAATTGCAAGCCAACCGTAATAGTATTTTGAAGGCGCTAATTACTCTTCATTTTGCATGTTTTATATCAGTATAAAGTATGGTGTAGACGTGCTTTTGGATCTGCATATTAATAAATTATCAATATCAGAATACCATCTCGAAAAAAAGATAGATAATCCAATACACACATCAGTAATCAATCAATACAATTATCAATCAATAGTAGGGTTCTTGATAGGTACCGGAAATAAAATCATCGTGTGTTGTCATACAATATTCGGTATTATACTGTGCTGGTATGTTGTATGACGGGTCTGGCGCTACAACTGTAGTTGTTTTTCCAGTTGGTTTGTGATAGCAAATACAAACGACTGTCAAAAGCAGTATTACGACAACAACTCCACCTGTGACGATAGCGATGATGACTGCGATCCCTAGCTCCGTCCCGTCATCGTCATTTGATTCTATAATATAAAGCAACATTTTACTGTTTTGAGTTGGTTACACCAAGGCAATCTAACAACATGGCACTGAGCTCGGCTCGGCCAAGATAGGAACTCGTAACAGTCATTTGATCTTCTGTCTGGCTGCGACAAATACCAACAGTACTGTACTATGTACCTATTCTCCGAGTTGCGTGGTGTCTGTTAAGGAGGGTAGAACTGATCGTGTCGCAGGCACAGATAACCCCTTTGATCTACGGAGTGGGACTATTCATGCTTAGTTATTTACATGAGTAAGCTACCTGATTCTCAGTGCTGTATCTTCACATACTTAGCTACAATATTTACACAGTATATTGTAGGAATATTTGGTAATACACCATCTCATTTGTCTCACATGTGGTGCCTGTATCATGTAAGGTTATGTCAAGGGTTAGGATACGCTATGTTTAATGTAAGGTTATGTTAAGGGTTAGGATATGTAGTATGATACATACGAGATAAATGTGATGGTGTTATCGCTAACTTTAGAGTGGGTATATCACCAACTTACCCGGGTCCCAATGTCCCTATATTTCCCTAAATGACGTCACAATGCGAATCGAGTGTCGTACTTATCTGCTTATTGAAAACTAACGTAAGGTTTTAGCACCCAGTATATACCCAAATTGTGACATGTTTTCCTACCATATTCACAATCATGTCCATGATACTTTCCGTAACAAGTGCAACTATAAGAATCAGGAGATGTGGCGCCGTGATCAGCATGACAATCTCCACCATTCAGACAAGGTTCTCCTGAGCATGGCTGGAATTCGCAGAGCTCACCGTTAAACTCTTCATGGCAGTCACAGAATTTATCTCCAGGCCAACCAGAGCAAATGCCACCATTTAAGCAGTTATAATATTCACATATTGCTAAAAATAAATACATTGTGTAAGTAACTAATGGATACTTTCAGATACTTTAATACACTTAGTCTCATATCTAAGTGACTGACAATTGTCAGTTAAGATCTACCTAGTGACATCTGTAATTATTTCAATAACTTTGTGCAATGAGAGTAAAAGACAATGTCCTTCAATCATTTCACGTCCAAAAGTGTTTAAAAACTGATAATATAGCCTGTAATAATCCATTATAGATCCTGAAGCAGGGTAGCTTTTTAGATCCTAATTCAATATGGCTATTTTTCGGATGAAAATATCATAGCTTGTTACTTCTATAAAAGGTTAAATTAACAGAAAATAAGTGTCCTTACCATTCATTGCGGGCAAACATATTGATATAAACACAACAGGTAGGCCTATCAGTAACTTCATGGTAATACTACAGGTAAGCCTACATGGTAGGCCAAATGATTTGAAAGCTGGTAATGTAATAACTAAGTCAGTTGTGTTACTAGTGAGTGTCATGTGTGTATTTCTATACCAACCTAAATAAAAAGCAGCCTAGGCCTATACAAACAAGTCAAGCTTGACAATATCGATTGAGTAATTTCAATAATAAAGTGTACAATGTCTTCCAATTTCTCTATTATGTAAGTGAAATTTAGAACTTTATTTATATAGTTAAGAATCTCGCATTGCACCAATTCTTATTACTATATTGTAACATTGATTGACTATTGATCCGTATACGGATATTCAGCTGTTACTCATTTTTTTAATTCCATGGGTTTTATTAGACATATTATCACCGGTGGCAATTGATCTTTCTGCGTAATTGTACAAATACGAACAGTAGCAATTAAAGTCGCATACAATCATGTTTATTAATACAATCATCTGTATTATTATAGACACCCATTACGACTTGTGATGTTTTTTTTCGCAATACAGCAGAGCCCTATTAATGCTAGTTCGCACTAAGACGCAACGCAAGCGCAACGTAAGTGATTTGACCACGAACGATGGATTATTTGAAGTGTCGCTTGTCATAAGTTAACTCGCTTGCCTTGCCTTATCTATAGTGCGAACCAAGCTAAAGTTCCTTGAATATGTTCGCCTGTAAATCTATGGATCTTAGGTTTATGAAGTTGTCGAATCAATTAATTGGAATTCTACTACTTAAAAGTATGTTTTCGCTCTCAATGTTTATTTACCCATCGAGAACATAAATGAAAACAATACACAGAACTCATTTTAACAATATCTTCTGTCAAAATATAAATTTCAATGTTGAATCTTCGAAAGGAACAGTTCACGGGTATTTCAATTACAACATATCGTTTTTATACTATTTTAATGCTATTTATATTTTGTTAAATAACTTAAAGACATTTCTGATTTCATCAATCAATTTCTCTGAATATCAAGTTTCTTTACAGATTCTGACTTTTCTGTGTAAAATGATAGGTTCCCTTGATTGAGTTTGTTAGTACATCATGTACATTATGTGTTATTTAATGAATAGAAACATCAATACAAGAATGACAGTTGACAAGAAGAAGGTAACTTATAAAATATTTAATATCATAATGTATCTGTGACCTTTACAAAATAAACATAAATGGATTGCCATGTGAATGCTTAGACGCAACGCAATGAGTTGGCCAATCACAAGCGACAGTTTGATGATCCATCGCGTTGTGATTGGTCATCTTGTGGTGCGCTTACTTCCTTGCGTTGCATCGACGAATATTGAAAGATGATAAATTTAGATATTTACCGAATTATCTTACAAACGAATAGCAAGTATAACAGTAGAACCGCTCTGTTTGGACACCCCTATTAAGATGAGACTTCCTGTGAATTGAACTAGGGGAAATATACGTTACACTATACGGCAAGCGATATTTCTTTTCGTACATAAGTTGGGGACCCCTCATGAAACGTCACAAAATAAACATGAATATTCATTAGTCATATCCATATGGTGTGACGTGAGAATTGAGCTAACTACAATTCGCTAATGCAAACGCTTTCTGTATGTGTAGTCGAGTGGATTAGACAATCCCATGAGCAACTTCTTTTTACTTTATGTTGAGAGAGAGAGAGATTATTTACAGGGTTAGGTTTAGTTGTAGTTAGGAAGTAGTTCGGCTATATTTCACATAAGGGTCCCCAATTTATGTACGCTTTACCATGAAACGAACAAAGGGACGATATTTTTAGTTCCGACGGTGTCCATTTTATACTAATGCCAGGCTATGGAGTCATGGGTTCGAGTACCTTCAGAGAAACTTTAATTTAATTATATTAACTTCATTCTGAGTAATCAGTACAATGACGTTGGGCTAAACATCTGACTACTTTATTATTCATAGCGCATATCATGTGAAAATGAATGTTTTTGTATTTTCCTATAACAATGATAATAACAAGTAGTGTTTATATGGATAACCACGACAATTAAGTATAATTTATTGTTGTTCTGTCTTCGTTCGTATTTGTCTTTGGGCATATTACATTAATTCAACCTATTATCAGATTCCCTATTCCATAATGACATGGACATTTAGGATTAATTCTCTGTATACGTGTGAGACGATAAAACAATAATAACGATATATAATATCATTCGGTAAGATTCATTAACAAATCTGTTTCTTTAGAAATGTACATTAAAGTGTATTTTCCACAACCGGTACACCCCGGCCCCTAAAACGTGATTCCCACTAGTACGCAACGCAGCGACGTATCGACGCAAAGTGTTGTATTGCGTAATCACAAGTGGGAACCGACGACGCAATAGTGCTGCAAGAATCGCAGTTGATTTCATGCAGGCGGGGGCAAACACAATTATTAGAAGGGCATTTGCTTACGTTGCGTAGATTGCGTTACGTTGCGTCGCTAGGGAACCACGCTTAAACATTAAACACACGTAGGCCTAAGTATTATTACTGTAATATTACGCTGGAAAGAACGGAAGCTAATATATTAATGTTCTTCCCACTCACAAACATTTCTTCTTAGGCAATCTTGTCTTCTCTATAAGCCTACGTTTCTGGAAATTGATATTAATATTGAATGAATAGAACTGACAAGATTCAGCTAGCAATAATGTACCTAATGCTTTATTTTGTAATAACAATTTCAATTATGTCTCAACTTTATCGTACCTAATTGCCTTGAGACTCTTTCAGATTTACCTGAATAACTAAGAAATAAAAATTAAGTTAAAGTTGGAAATTTTCAATTTAGGAAGGCCCAGACTAATTCATAGTGTCATAATGTGCTCAGTGCTAACGTATTCTGTAGACAGAAATTATGGAAGATAACGAGTTAAATGGTGTGTATACACACGTATACGAAACAAATCAGGCAAAGTGTGCCTGGTAAATGAATGTCGACAAACCGATAATAGGGACTTTTAGATGTTCACGTCGACTGCTACTCTATTACGTCATTTTTATGATAGCGCAAATTTGAGCACCTCAGTTCGAATTTTGACGTTCGCTCTCTGATATGAGTACGAGTGGACGTATGACGTCATAACACTTCAAAAGTTTACCAAAATCATGACCGATAATGGGTCGCGATGATTTTCTGAGAATGTAGTAAAGTGAATTTCAGGCAAATTATATTTGCAAACTGTGAATTATTGATTTGTACATATGGATGTGACCGTTGTGTGCACGACGTTCACTCAATCTAAAAGTCCCTAATAACATGGCGGCCTACAAACGTACCGGTACCTCGTTTTGCAAAAGCGTACATCAGACAACGGAGTTTTTCAACTACCCATAAAAATTGAAACCCGTCGCGGAGGCTAGACAATCCCGTACTTGTTATTAATAACATTAATTTTTACAACGTAGATAATTAGACAAGGGTTATTATATTTTAATTAAGCCATGGCCACACTAAAATAGTGATTATTTACCTTTTTAGTCGAGTGAAATACAGCAAAACAGAATACTCAGAGTTGCGTGAATCTCTGCGCGTTTCACTTGAATGACATGGCATTCTATGGAATGTAAATGAATGTCGTTTTACGGCAAGTTAATTTGACAAGGAACAATAAATCTTTATGATCATAAACTTAGTCGCTTTGCCTATTAAGTTATGAATCAAATTCATATTTTAGTTATGAATATGATATACGATTCTCATAAAAACAAACACGCTTTATACGAATACCGAATTAATTAAATACGTACTACGTACGTTTACGTAATGGTACCTGTTGTCGAGCATATTTCAATAATGTAAGTTTTGTTGCTATGGTCTGGCCATCAAGGAAACAGTGTCAGAGATTACTAGTAATAGAGGCCTACATTTCGCAGAAGATGACACAGTGTTCTTGACGATAGCATACGGCGCGCTTTTTGGATGTATTAGTTACTACCAGGTCTGGATGCATGTATTCATGTTGCACGACGCCGAAGATTAAAGCAACAAATCGTTAATTGCGCATGCTTTCAAATCAGTTGGAGTTATGATAGCTTCGGCAATAACCCCTCATTTTAAAATATAGCGTGCCGTCACATGATGATCAGACATTTAGACGCGTCATGTACAATGTAAGTCTGTATTGTGTTTTTTTAGTATACGTATGAAACGCCATATGTGCCAAAAGACTAAGTGTATGCTAAAAACAATCACTACTTTTACAAGGTAAATGCAGCATTATCAACCGTCACATTCTAAATCTAAAATGCTCACAACATACATTGAACTTTATACGTCTTGCCTCTTTCAACTAAGAAGTGGATACTTAAGATGGCCTACCAATCTATATAGAATACCTAAACAACATTAACTTTTACACTAATTGACTTCACTGGTTAATATTTCTTATCACTTGAAAAACACGATACAAAAACCCGTCATTTGTTTGCACACCGTTGTTAGCGCGCAGTATTTGTATTCAGTACACAGAAAGAGGCCCCACGGTACGATAGCAGAGACGATTGAAAATGAATTCAACTCTGCACGATAATCATCGGAAAACTAAAATTTTAATATCAATTCAAGTTGCATTTGAAATTAAACTGTTTTCATCAATGATTTTCTGAATTGATTTTATCCGGCAGTATCTAGGACTCTAGAGTCACATCTGTACATTTGACTTGGCACCATCTTTATGACATATATGCATTAATACATCTAGCTCAATGACTCAACACATACGAAAATATCTATCAAACGCGGTCATTAAATTTCATACAGAAAATATTTTGTCTTATTTGTAGTAAAATTAAAATGGTTTAGCTTTTCTCGTCACATTTCGAATGTGATATTCGTATTAGTTATCGCTATAATATAAAACTGTTTTGTTTATATATACGTTACACAGTAGTATCAGCATATACGTTTCATACATGGAGGAATTATTTCTCCATGTTTATACTAGGCCTATGTAGACGGTAATACGTTAGGATTATGTCATATACAACGATATCATTTACATAGGCTAATACACAAACGTCATTGATTTTAAGAAATATACAAATATTTGTAATCACGTGACAAATACATGATGTTCAGAATTAGCATATCTTAAAGGATATTATTATTATTTAATATGTTCACAATTATTTGTACAATATGCTGGAAACTCAATGTAATCGTTTTGGTACTAGCTGATAAATTAGAAAACCTCCACAGAGGGATAAACGAAGACAATTTTATTCCAAGTTTCAATTAAAACAGCTCTTACATAAAGAAGGAAGTCTTGATGCTTTTGAAAGCTGGAGACGATGTTTCATTAAAGTTCATACGTAAACAATCAATAGGCTTTCATGATGCAACTTTTTAAACTGCAAAAATACAGCAGGTTTGGCTATCCAGTAAAACTGACCAAAGCATACTAGGCTCAAGTTTATCCACTAAACTCAGCAAAGCAGGCCTTTTAAAAGTTAATTCAGCAAAGCTTATCAAAGCAGGCTTGGTCAAGTTTATCGAGCAAAACTCACCAAAGTGTGCTAGACTCAAGTTTATTCAGGAAAACTCACCAAAGCATGCTAAGCTCAAGTTTGTCGAGTAAAACTCACCAAAGCAGGTTTGACCCAAGTGTTTTCAGCAAACAAAACTCACCAAAGTCGGCATGTTTTAAGTTTATTCAGCAAAATTCACTAATGCAGGCTTGGTCAAGTTTATCCAGCAAAACTCACCAAAGCAGGCTTGATCAAGTTTATCCAGCAAAACTCACCAAAGCAGGCTTGTTTCAAATTTATCCAGCAAAACTCACCAAAGCAGGCTTGTTTCAAATTTATCCAGCAAAACTCACCAAAGCAGGCTTGGCTCAAGTTTATCCTGTAAAACTCACCAAAGCAGGCTTGGCTCAAGTTTATCCTGTAAAACTCACCAAAGCAGGCTTGGTCAAGTTTATCCAGCAAAACTCACCAAGGCAGGCTTGTTTCAAATTTATCCAGCAAAACTCACTAAAGCAGGCTTGTCTCAAATTTATCCAGCAAAACTCACCAAAGTAGGTTTGGCTCAAGTTTATCCTGTAAAACTCACCAAAGCAGGCTTGGTCAAGTTTATCCAGCAAAACTCACCAAGGCAGGCTTGTTTCAAATTTATCCAGCAAAACTCACTAAAGCAGGCTTGTCTCAAATTTATCCAGCAAAACTCACCAAAGTAGGTTTGGCTCAAGCTTATCCTGTAAAACTCACTAAAGCAGGCTTGGCTCAAGTTTATCCTATTTATTACGGATTACGGATATGCAATATGACCTTTTGTTTTTAGTAAATGTACCACTGGAAAACAACTTTAAAAACTGATGGAACAACTTTGTAACTAAGAGGTAAACCTTACCAATTAGGTTAGGGCTCAGCAACAGTAGGACTAGTAAAGTGACCTATGACATTTACAAGCCAGCAGATATTTTCATTTTAGCAAATGAACTAATGATCCAAACACATATCGCCAGACCGGCCTCATGATAGGCCTATAGTTTTCCTGAAATTATGTTTGCAAGCACTACTTCTAGGCATCCATAATTGTAAATTCATCGTTAAGCTCCACGACAGGGTAGGTGGGTGCTGGACGTGGCTTGCCGGTATCCTCACAACAAAGTTTATAGTTGACATATCCTACACATATACATAATGATACAACTCCTATTGTTAATCCTGTTGCCATAGAAATTATTGTTGGGACTGTATATCCGTCAGGTGATTCTAAAACTGAAAAATAAAAAGAAGAAACAGTGAGTGAAACAGGATTCTAGGAAATGAACAACTTCCAGTAAGTTTATACCAGAGACAATGTTCGTTTGTTTTTTTCGAGTAAATATTTTAACAGCCAAAGCCACACTTAATAATTATTATAGTTGAGGGACACACTCCATAAAGAAGTTCAAGAGCATAATATATCTAAGTACATCTGCCGGCATTACCAATTACTTTGTAGAGCTTTAAACATAGCAAACATTCATTGACATAATATTGAGAAGGTACATTAAGTCAACTAACGCTCTGTCTACACTATCAAACTTTATGTGACAAAAAAATGTGATGTGCCCATATATGGACATGACGATGTCATATCACTACCATCTTTGGTCATATCACTACCATATTTGAGCACATCACACTAGTTTGATAGTGTAGACAGAGCTTTAGGATCCATAACTTGTGGCATTATAAGCTATGGTGGGCTCAGAAACGATGACTTACCTAATTCACAATAGGAACCCCAAAAGTTATCCTTGCAGTCACAGTAACCATCAGTATTTATGGAAATGCAAGTTCCGCCGTTAAGGCACGGTTGTTCATTGCAGAATATGCGACGCCCAACTTCACACTTTTCTCCCGAAACTCCGGGCGGACACATACAAAAATATGGTTTACGAGAAGCTGGGCGGCAACTTCCTCCATTTAAACACGGATTTGGAGTACATAATCCTAAAAATAGATTAGTATTTTATTAGAAATGAAAACACAAAATGTTCTCCTATGTGTCGCAAGACAATAAAATATCTTATTGAAACTTTATATAGAGCGTAAACAAATATAAATAAAACAAATATAAATAATAAAAGTAA
The DNA here is from genome assembly GCF_963402885.1 of Antedon bifida. Classification (NCBI taxonomy): domain Eukaryota; kingdom Metazoa; phylum Echinodermata; class Crinoidea; order Comatulida; family Antedonidae; genus Antedon; species Antedon bifida. The sequence continues at coordinate 19,499,148 of NC_136232.1, forward strand.
ATAATATTAAACACAAAAAAATAGAAATGGTGATAGTTTCAATTAACATATGGCGTTCTGATGTAAAATATATTGCCATTGTAAACAATAGTACTATAAAACATGTTTTTTTATTTCTGAATGGTCATTTCATGGAATTGTTGTTTCAAAAAACGGAAATGTAATTCATGTTAACTACTTATAAAGCCGACATAAATCTTACTGTGAATAAGTCATGAACTTTGAACTGGTTTACATACATTTTAGTCAATATTTTAAGTACAGATACTAATTAGGCGCGATAAAGTAAATCAGTCTGAAAGATCAGACGGAGCATTATTCGTAAAGATCATATTTCCACCAACGCTAATGCGAAAATAACATCAGGACGCATACAATAAAGTCAAACATCCATGTTGATTCAAACGGTGACTATGCGAGTAATGCATAACGATGTTGGATTATCGAGACTTGTATATAAAATGTCATAGATATTCGCGTATAAAACTGTAATTTTTCTTGTTCTTTATTTTTATTTTCTATAATGTTTGTGATCGTTTAATTTCCATTAAAATCATGGGTTTTTTTTACTTCGTATCCTGAAATTCAATATTACCGACATTCATCACCTAGTACACAAATAAATTGCTAACTGCTAACTACAACTAATATATCAACTGTATAAAGGACCAATAAATTTGTAAAATCTGTATAGTTCCAAGTACGTCGGGTCTTTAAACCATTCACGGCAGCGTTTATAAACCATCGTGCCAATAGCAGGAACTATAAATGTCACACCTAGGGCGGCGACAGGAAAAGACACCTTCGTACTTTGCATCAGTATTTTTTCAATTGACACCTGTAATTAGTGAATTATCGATTACTACCATGGAAACATACTTATAGGTATTACATTATTGAATAACTCAAGGTCAGAATAATTAAATAATCGACAAAGTATTGACAAGAGTTGAGATTACAGATCAAAGTGTATAGTGGAATAATATCAATAATTGTTATTATTGCGTTAGATATAATTATGTTGGCAATGCTAAATGGGATAATATTCTTATATTCAATGCATGAAGATGTTAAAAGGTTACATCGAAGACATTGACATCAAATAAGAAAACAATTTGTATGTCATTTCATTTATTTCTTACAAAGACATAAAGAAGAAAGAAAACAGTTTGAAAATCCACATGACGAGTTCATCAAACAGCTAAACGAATCACTGCAAATTATTCCATATTACAACATTACAAATCCAGGAACAAAATAGAAAATATGTTTGTTGACTAGCATAAAAATGTTTAAAGATATTTTGTCCCCTAAAAAATAATTTCTTACATGTTTGTTGTTGAATAATGTGCCAATTTAATGTCACATAATAGTTATTCACTTCACTTTATTCACAAACCATGGAGAACTAAGTTAAGTTAGTCCTAAGTTATTTATCCATGATCAAACAAAAACAAAATGGAGCTGAAAAAAAATGTAAAGCAAAATATACCTAAATTTTCTGACAATGGTTTTTGGTTACAATTAACCGTTTCTTTTGTCTTTTTATAATTGAAATAATTATTTGTGTCAATTTTTTTTTCTACGTGAATAACTTTATTAAAACTGCAAAATGGACGGACAAGAATCTGTGGCCGTATTCACTATTCACACTTAGGCTATGGGAAACACTTACCCTTAAAATAAAAAATAAAATCTTCTATCCCAGTTAATAATGTTTAAGGGAAATACTTAAATATTTATTGAGTTAAGTGAAACACTTTTATGTACAATATTTAATTAAAGAGTTATCACGCTTAAATGTGATTGGTGAATACGACCACTGGGCTACAGGACTGTAGGCCTTATATGTGCATCAAGCTGGACTTTGTATTTGGACAAACAATTAGATTAAAGTAACTTCTCTATATTAACAAGAACACGAATTGCTTTATCAATATACCTTCATGTAATCTAAAATATACTTTAAATGTAAAGACTTTCGTCATTTCGTTTGAAATTAACATATTTGAATATGTGATTATGCTAATTAGCGTAATCATCCCATTTGTCTGAGTTTGTATTTCAAACACAAATTGCCATCCCATTACTATTTCTGCAGCAGTGACCTCATAAAGTACGTATATGATCTTCCTCCTGTCTCTATTAGGATTGCCGACTTAATCAGATTGTTAAAGACAGGCTTTTAGAATTATAATCTTTACTTTAACGTCTAAGTTACTCTTAGTGAATGTTTGCCGTTATCATACTAAAATGCTCGGTCCTCAAAACTTTATGCCCTTAACAGTTTGATTGGTGTTTTATATTCATCTTTAAGACCAATGGGTGGATTCGTGTCTCCATATTTGTATAATTTCCTAATTAATGATTAAATAATGATATTAATAAAATAATGATATCGTTTAAATTGAAAATTATTTTACTGATTATGTGTAGTATCGTATCACAACGTAAGGTTAAGCATATTTAATGTTTGACTTCCATTGTTCTTTTTCTCCTCTCTTGTCTATCTTGTGTACAAAAGTTAGCCACCAAAAATTCTGAGTGGCTAACGGCGGGCCCATAGACTGAATTGAACCAGAAAACTGAGGTAACCCTCTACTCAGCACGATTGAATACCATAGGCATAGGATTATTTTCTGGTTTTTTTTAGGCTATATACATTTTCTACTTTAAAATATAAGTATATAGGGCTGGTCTTTCTTAATTCGTGTGTGCTATCATCTTATTTTACCAGTTTTATATGTTTTTAAATGTATTTTGTTTATTGATAAATAATTATAAGTAGTTACGTTCTTTTGGGGCCCCTGACATATCATGTTATGGGGACTTTGTTGCTTTTGGGGTCCCAGGACATTTTTATGTCTTATATAGGTAGTATACCTTATGTAAGAAAATAAATGTATGGATTAGTACATGCGTCCTTCTATAGACTGTACACGACACTGAACATAATCGGCCTAATGTTGTAAGTTCGATGGTTTTCATTGCCGTTGGTTCCCGGTGGTGGAACCAATAAGCAATAATGAATAACCATGACATTCAGTGTGCACTTTGCAAACTAATCATTATATTGCTGCCTTCTGGTTATATTAACTTCTATCGTTTGGGGACACACGTGACACAAGCTGTACTAATACAAGATCCTATAGGAAATAAGTCTGTATTGAGTATGTTCACACCTTTTACATGCGAAGGTGATGAAAGCGGTACAGTTGAACACCCCCACCTCTCGCATTCAAGAGAAAACCCAACTAAATGGACAGGTTCTTGTTAAACGAATGGGGGGATATTGAACATTACGACTAACCTCCCAAGGGGCCACCCTATTTGTTGGGCCTTAAAGGTGTCCCCTTAATAGTAATACTGTATATCAAGTATAGGTCTACTTCTCCTTCTGGTACCTCAAAGTAAACACGTGATTTCCGGGTTTAGTGTCATTTCGCGTGGTGCTTTTGAGCATAAGAAAGATGTTGAGACATGCTCTATAATAGTACGTATGCTTAGCAGAGAGTTGAATGAATAAAACATGTGTTCATTGTTTATGCAGTATCATGTAGTGCGGTACATAAAATACTTGCATAAGTAATAATTACGCTCTTGAGTTCTTTTTATTACAATTTATGAAACACGGGTAAAACACCACCTAATTAATTGGACACCTTCGTAAACCAACAAAGTTTCCCTTTAATTGATGTTAGTCGTAATGTAATAATGTATCATAATTCGGTTCACGGGAATTGTCCCCTTAACAGGATGTCCTCTGAATATATGAGTGTCATGGGAGGGTTTGTACTCAATTGTAATACTATTAGTGTACACCATACAATGCATTTGATGTATGTAGTTACGTATAAAAGCACAGTTACATGTGTAAACAAGTTTGTCATTTTAATTAAAATACAATTAGTTTTGTAAATAGAGGATTTAACAAAAGAAGGACAAAAAGTAAAAACAAAAATACTAAATGAATGCGAATGTTTACTAATGGTATGATACTAAAGGTTAAAATTATGGTATTAATGAGGAAAAACAGAAAAATAATGAAAGAATGTAGAAAAGTTTAGAAATTATGTAATGAAACATTGAATGAATAAAGGTGGTGGTGAACCACAAAGATTAAACAAGGCCATATACATGGCTGCAGTCGCGTGCGCAAATTTGAGTTAGTGTTTACCGACCGACCGACCGACCGACCAACCGACCGACATAGTTAGCTGTAGAGTCGCGACTAAAAAAATTGTAAAACAAGAATTTCGAAATGATATAGGCTACAGTACGTACAACATGTTTTACTTTTTTTCAAATCGACATTTGGAAATATTAATATTAAAATGTAAATATTAAACACTGCAAAAAGCATTTCTTAATCGATAGAATATAGCTTTACACGTACTGTAACATAATATGAAACTGATTCTTTTAAATGAAATATACGTCTATGTTCCAGTATTACAATTAAGACAAGCTTATGTTTCTCCCAGGAGATATCAGTTGGTTTTGTGTACCATTTTTACTGTATTTATTATTCAAAATTATAATTTATCATATCACATAAATCTGAAAGAAGCATTTTATCGTTGAATGCAAGTGTTATAGAACCCAGGTTAAACTCACTGTCGTTCAATAGCATTCACACAGGAGCGTGAAAATGTAAATTCTATAATTGTATATTTATTCAATATTTAATCTCATGACTATAGAGATTGGGTTGTATTTCTATAGTCGGTTCACGTACAGTAAATTCAAATTCAAACACGATTCTTAGTGATCCATTTAAGAATTTTGTAGTGAACAAAATAAAATACTATAAGAGATTACAGGTGACAAGGCAACATACAATTTATTTGTATTTTCAGTTATTGAATGCATAAATGGTAACAAAAGAAACAAACATCATTATCGATAGCTACCTTTCTAAAACTTTATCGATTAATCATAGTTTTTAACCGTGATCCAGGTTATGTGATTTGAATGACCCCTAGGCCCTAATTAAATTCCGATATCAATCAACAACCTAGTGGATACCAAGAGATGTAACATAGGACCCATTCAGACTTTGTTATTTACCCGCTTAAGTTGGTTCCATGAGCAGAGTTATCTAAAATTGTTGTGGCTACGAACCACGTAACGGGTAAATAACTAAAAAACTATGGACACAAGTTACAATCACACATCTTTAAGAATTCAATACGTATTTTAAACCTAAAAAACACACTGTACAGAATAAACTTTAAGCGGGTAATTGTTCAAGTTTTAAATAATGTTTAACGTGGTGCTATACATCTCTGAAACCCGTAGGTTAAATTTACCAAACGTATCGACTTGGCTTTTGCGGCGCTTATCTTAAAACTAAATACAATGTACAGAAAGCTTACCTTGTCCGAAGCTCAGCGGAAGAAATGTTGAAAGATAGAGAAAGATAGAAAGAGACATGGTTTTCTTAGAACTACATCCTACAATATCCATTTACGGGAATCGAAATAAAAACCGCTTGCTTGTGAAAAATCAGTGTTGTTGAATGCGATTTCCATTGTTTGGACAAACATCTACAAAATCGATGATAGGAACGCTACCGATTATGATAACAAACTACCGTACATGCTGTCGATAATTTAGACAGGACATAAATTACTCTCTGATAAGACTCATTCCAATAATATATCTGCTTTATTTTTGAGTCACATGTTGACTTTGGTTAATCATCGGCTTTTCTTTCACGAGGCTTTGCCGTGTCTTGTAACACCTACAATTGCTGACTGAATCCGTTTGCTGGGAGCTACTAAGATCACGCTGACGTTACATGCGCCAGATATCAATATAGTTTGTAATCGAATAAACAACATAGTAATTGACCGTTATAGAGCCATTAAGTGGCTTTAAATGGTTTAGATTTTAAAAAGAAAACATATCGCGTCATCTTAAGTCAGATAATGTATTATCTTTCATGCAAGATGAGCAATCTAATTCCAAACGATGTTACTGAATCCTATTGTTCACTACCGTAACAACACTAATACTTCACTTTTATTGATAGGCCTAAACAACATAATATTAATTGTAACGATCATTTTCAATATATCAGAATCCGTTTTAAACTTCGAATACAAAGTACTTTAATTCGGCCCTAAATAATTCATTATTTTACTCAGAAAAAATATTTCTCGGAAAATGAATTAAACAATGCATTGTGTGACGCAGTTGGAAGATTATATATTTGTGATTCGAATCAATTGAGGCAAGAGTATAGCCACATTCGCCTCCCATCTCATGTCTATCTAACCTCGGTAATTAAAGAATAACGTTATGCATAAGAGTAAACAGTTGTTTTGAATATTGCAGAGACACATTGATTGATGTACACCAAGACTCATATCTAGATGACTTTCAATAGTCAATTAAGATCTACCTAGTGACAGCTGCAGAATCAGGTGCCTGTTTTAATAACACGCACGTGACGTGTAAATTGTGCAGATTTCGATTGAAACATTTGTTGAATTTAATAAACTAAATCTGAAACAAAATCTGCTTTAACCGTCAGCATTCATTATCAATTTATTTCTTATATCTCGCAAATATATAAATCAAACGCGGAAATGGATGAATTTTTTCATTAGAATTTATTAATAAATGAAACAGATCTTTAGGCTCCTATCTTTCAGGCGTATCAGAAAGGTTATGCCCGAAATATCTCGTTCATCTTGTTTAATGAACGTTGAACATAATATGAACGCATTAAAATATATGCAGTGTGCTGTTCCAGAGTGTCTTGATTTATAAAATATATTGCTTATCACCATCATTGTCAAAAACAACATATGCGAATGCCGAATAAGATGCACCAACTAAAATCTTAGCTAAAACTTAGTGGTATTTCACGCGCGCGTACTAAACCGCTAAAAATAATCCAACCGAAACGTTTTATCAAAGAAATGTTCTTTATTGATATAAGTACAGTAGAAATAATTTTATAGTGTTGTTTGAACATTACGCCCACATAGAATATTTATTACAATATTATGATAAACCTTTCTAAAGCAAACCAGCGTATTTAAGGCAAATTGGACATTTAGACAGACGAGCGATAACGGTAAACGGAAAAGTGCGTAGCTTGTCCCACGTACAAACATAGCGATCTAACAACAGGACACTGAGCTCGCCTTGACAAGATAGGAACTAGTACCAGTCCTTTGATCTTATGTCTGGCTGCGACAAATATCAACAATACATATATTCTCTGTCTATTAAGGGGCGTGGAACTGATCGTGTTGCTGCCACATTACTAAAGTCAAAAAGAAAAAAAACTTTGGTAATTTTCCTTGAGGATGCTAATTAACTTAACTAATTAAGTGCTTCAATGTACACCGGTCCCGGGGTGCATTGAAACGGCAATCAGTATATGCTTAAAATATATATAAACTATAATAATGCTAGCAAATCATCAAATAATATGGATCTAACAGTAATGATAAAATATTATTAATACTAAAAAAATTTAAGTCATAAAATGACTAAATGATGAAAAAACACAGGACATTGTGTTAAAAATGGGGTACATTGAAACACGGTGTTTCAACGTACCCCGTATGCACTACCAACTTCTGTTCCTGCCTAGAAAAAAAATGGCGACTCGCACGGCTAAACACAATGCAGTGATTAAACAAGTAATAATATGTCTTTTTAAACATATACTAACAAAAATAGTAAACACTATATTTTAGGAGTTATTTATAATAAAGTGACGTCAATAATAATTACTTTCAGGTGTTAAAATTAATAAATAGTGATATTTCTTGAGTTAATAATCGAAATTCGCTGATACTTTGTAAATAGCTTGTATACGGTGATAGGGTTGCCCAATTTGTTCGTATCGAAAATTAACGGTCCTGTTTCAATGTGCCCCTGTTTCAAAGCGCCCTGGTCTCCCCTACGGTATCTACTCTGAGTGAGTTTTCGCTCAAGCACCCTCCTCTCCGCGTTTTTTTTCATAAGAAATAACATTTGATTATATATTTTTGTTTTCCGCTAAACGTTTGCCGCTTACCGTTACCGCTCGTTTGTGTAAATTGGCCTTTGAGGGTTAACATTTTTACCGCGCAGTGCATATGCTATCCTAACACTATACATTATTATTTAGACTAATAAATATTTTTTGTAGCGATAAGAAGGATAGATGGTACACGAGAGAGCATAATATCAGTTCACTATGCATGTAATCTAGTTTAATGGTTATAACACTCAGACTCGTTTCCCGCGAGATACTTTATCCAATACATAACAATGACACAATTTATGTTCTATTGCCTGCGTCTTATTGACATCACGACTTGTAATTCATAACAATGTTAAGAATTAATTCTTGTCAGAAATAAAAGCGATCTATGGAGAATAAGTAAAATAATACTGTTAAGCATTTGATGTTACGATGATTATGATACTGCCGGTGATGCTGATGACGATGGTAATGTTTATGATGCGACCGATGATACCGATTACGATGATGCCGATGACGTTGCCACCGATAATGCCCTACGATGCTACTACCGATGGCGACCATATAACGACATTTTATGTTGATATGTATGCTAATGACAATGCTGATTACGATGTTACCGATAATGCCGAATACGATGCTACCAATAATGGCCTACGATGCTACCAACATCGACGATATAACGAAGTTTCTTGTTGATGGATATGCTAATGACGATGCTGATTACGATTTACCAAAAATGCCGATTACGATGTTACCGATAATGTCCTATACGATACTATCAATAGCAACGATATAACGAAGTTTCATTTTGATGGCTATGCTAATGACGATGCTAATTACGATGTTACCGATGATGCCGAATACGATGTTATCGAAAATGCCAATTACGAGTCCATCGATGATGCCTATTATGATGCTACCGATAATGGCCTACGGTTCCACCGATCCAGACGATATAACGAAGTTTCACGTTAACGATTATGATGTTACCGATGATGCCGATTACAATGTTACTGATAATGCCGATTACGAGTCTACCGATGCTGCCGATTTTCCCGATGATGCTAATGTCAATGTCTATGATGCCGATTATTATGATAGGTGATGGCGACGATATGACGACGATTAAAAAACATTAATAACATGTTGTTATGAAACTGTTGTTTATCATGATTACCACAATGATAACGATTATTAATCTGTAGTATTCTTTATACTGTATTTTACATAATCAGGCCCTACACATCATGTTTAATCAGTTTTATCCATATAAATACATCAAATATCTGAAGCATCTCTAGCTGGAAACATATTCACTGTACAAAATATTATGTACTATATATACCTAAAATAGTATTTACTTTTCTGCAAATTCTACACTAACGAGACGATTAAGATCGAAACCTATTTAAAGCTAGGAATTCTGACTACATAAACGACATGCATGAAAAACGAAGAGGATACTATTAAATTTGTTAAGGCGTGTTATTAATATTATATCGATATATTTTCCAGTTCCACTGAAGTAAATAATACTATAAAATGCTTCCTTATGATTTCATTCGCAATGATAAATGAAGGCTTTGTGCGCCACATAGCCGGAGTGAAATCTGTGGAGTTCTCCATCAATTTGTTTTGCCATATATTATATCGGAGTAGTTGTAATTGTGTTTTCTCGTATAATAAGTAAGATTAATTATTGTGAAAACTAGCACCTACTATCATTAGGAAATATAAGCATAGTTACGTGCGTATGTACACTTATTATACACAGAAATGAACAGCGATATAAAGGATACTAAACAATAGACTGCATGGCTGACTGACTGACTGACTGATGGAAGGTAGTGGATGGACAATTAAAATTTGACTAATAGGTTGAAGAACTTTTAGATCGATAGATAGATGAATGAAATAATGTGATGAATGAGTTGACGGACATGAATTGTTGCCCTCTCATGAATGAATATTTGGAAGGATCATAAATGGATGACGAACGACACAACTTCATTTTGTGCGCAACACAAGTACGTAGGCGCAACGTAAGTGAGTTGACCGATGACAAGCGACAATTCGAATAATCCATCGCTCGTGGTTGGTCAAATAACCTTCTTGTGTTGCGCCTCTAGTGGGAACCAAACAATGTTATGTAGCTAAAAGCGCGCGACAGACAAAATTTAGATTTTTGGAGGGCGACATGCCGATTACAGTACGTTACAAACTAGAATTACTCCCTCATAAACAACATTTTTTATATTAACTCATCCTCTCACAATTTAATTTTTAACGACATCCCATTTACTGCATAGAGAAATAATTATCTAGTCGTCATTTTAAGTAATGAAATCATATCTACTTTCATTGAAAGTTTGTGTCCACACGTACGATATGATCAATCTCATTATTTTAATTTGTCAGTATTTGCATATTTAAGGAGTAACATTGTATTCTCTCATTCTGATTTCTGATTCCTGATTCTTGGCCTGAGTCAATCACATGTTGGTATAATTAGAGGTAAATACATCATGGGATACGTTGTCTATCTGGAGAAGTAGTTACTGTAATATAAACTGTTTTAAAATCAACTGATAGAACCACTTAGGCTTACTGAAAATGTTTTTCTAACATGCCATCTCTACTTTCCGAAAAAACCCCACGACAACATTACATGGTTAGTGTAATCCAAACTGCATTACCGGCACCGTTCTAATCAGCCTAATGCGTTATTTTTATCTACATGCTTAAAACAGTTATTTCATCTATATTTTGTATGACAGATGATGAATCGACGGCTTAATGTTATAAAAAACTATAGAAATCCTAATGATTATCATTATGAGTATCCAATACATATTTTCCAAATAAACATTCGTGCGTTTCTAAGATGTTTAAAAGGAATTGCGAATGGAAAAGTGTTTGTACAGATAATCATGGAGGTATATTACGTCTATGGTATAATGGTTGTCACAGAAGTGATCGAACCGAGTTTCTTTGTTTACGTTCCACATCCGCATGGGTCTCTACCGTCTCCCGAAAGTTCGCTTTTTGTAGAACCAACTGCTCTGTTCACTCACAAAATAAAAAATAATTTAGTGACAATACAAGCTATTCCACTTACCAATCACTCAAATCTTGCATGGGACAGGGGCATCATCCAATTTAAAAATGAAGGGCCACTTACCTTGATCGTTATGTCGGCAGTGTATAGATTAATTCCAGGTGGCTGTCTTGTCAATTTTACATTTTCCATCCAAATCTGACTTTATGCAGGAACTGAAAAACTTACGGAAACACAAACAAATTAGTAATAAACAATTCTAAAACAAAATTCTGAAAAACGTCTCCCAAATAATAGAAAAAGGAAGTTGGTAAAACATAAGGAATAGAATAGAGTGCATAAAGAAAATCCAATAAGTAAAAATTAATTGTAAAACAAACATTATTTTTAAAAAAACGTCAACTAAAGAAAATGGGTAAAACGTAAGGAATTACATAATCAGGAAACAATAAAAACAGATCAGTAAAGACTTAAAACTCAAATCAGAACATTTAAGTAGATTATTAAAATGGTAACATAAAGTGAATATGGGTTGAGAAAGGTTGATGGCAGTTACCGTTGGTATTTTTTATTTCTTTTATGTCGCGAAGTGCAATAACAGCAGTTATTACAAAGTGCGAGAGCAGTTATTACAAAGTGCGAGAGTATTAATTACAAAGTGCGACAGCAGTTATTACAAAGTGCGGGAGCAGTTATTACAAAGTGCGAGAGCAGTTATTACAAAGTGCGAGAGCACCTATTACAAAGTGCGGCAGCAGTTATTACAAAATGCGACAGCAGTTATTACAAAGTGCGGGGGCAGTTATTACAAAGTGCGAGAACACCTATTACAAAGTGGAGAGCAGTTATTACAAAGTGCGGCAGCAGTTATTACAAAATGCGACAGCAGTTATTACAAAATGCGACAGCAGTTATTACAAAGTGCGACAGTGTAGTTACTACAAAGTGCGAGAGCAGTTATTACAAAGTGCGAGAGCAGTACTACAAAGTGCGAAAAGTGATAGCACTTTTACAAAGTGCGAGAGCAGTTATTACAATGTGCGAGAAGGGAGAGCAGTTATTAAAAAGTGGAGAGCAGTTATTACAAAGTGGAGAGCAGTTATTAAAAAGTGGAGAGCAGTTATTACAAAGTGCGACAGGAGTTATTACTAAGTGTGACAGCAGTTATTACAAAGTGTGAAAAGTGAGAGCACTTATTACGAAGTGCGAGAGCAGTTATTACAAAGTGGAGAGCAGCTATTACAAAGCGCGACAGGAGTTATTACTAAGTGTGTCAGCAGTTATTACAAAGTGTGAAAAGTGAGAGCAGTTATTACAAAGTGCGACAGCAGTTATTACAAAGTGCGAGTGTTGCAATTACAGAGTACGAAAGCAGTAATTTAAACACAGACACTAGCTCGATTGGCAATTATTACACAATGTGCGATAGCTCAGATATTACAAAAGTGCGACGATTTTATAGTTACAAGATATTTCGGCAGGTATTACAAAGTGCGACGATTATTACAAAGGGTGACGTCACAGTCATATAAGAAATTCCGAAAATGATTAGTGACAGTACGAATTTATTTCCATGCACCTTTCAAAATGAACTTTATACAATTAACAATACATTTATTTTATATTTAAAATCTCTCTATTAGTCTTACTAATTTATCTTATAAAGTTTTAAATGCACCTTTTTTCGCCCACCTCTTTTAGGTAATGTAATTGGGCAGGCCTGATGCATTAACTGCATACCCTGTGCTAATTAATGTATACTGTACAGTACATAGTATAAAAAGAACTTAACATTTATTTAATGCCTATATCTCAATTTAAAATTCATGATCATTTGGAATTGTTTTAATTTTTATTTTGTGTTTTGCCATGGTGGACTTTTAAAACAATGATTAAAACAAGAGGCTGGCTCAGTAATAATAATTTTTACTCCATGCACAAAGTTAAAACAACAAGAGGCGGCCAACGCAAATTTAGAACATTTCGAGAGTGCACACATGTACACACACCAATTGTAAAATAATTACTATACATTAAGTTAGACCTTTTTACACTTAAATACATAATCTGCTTGCAACCAAAGTTCTGGCAATTCTCTAGTATTTTTATGTACAAGTTACCATATTACATACTTAAATAATTTACAAGATTATCATATATCATAACAACTATGTTCTTAAATACATTAAATATAAAAGTAAATAGAAATTTGTCCAATTTACAATATTTTGAATATCAGTATAGTAATGCGGTTTTAGTATGGTATTTGGAGCATACTGTAGGTGCATAGTGTAATGCAACAAACAGATTTTGTTGTCTGAATACAGGATAGTAAGAAAAAGGTATTAATGGTGAGTCTCAGTGAAATGAGCAGTTAGGAGCTCTTTATACTAAGCTCCGACCAGTTCCTTCCCATGCCATCTTATCCTCCCTACTGTAGTATTTCATTATCCTCCCTAGTATTTCTCAACCAGTCTACCCTGAGTGGACTGGGAGTAACCCATTAACCCATGACTTTCTGTCTGACTCTGATAGTCAAGTACCTAAACAACTGGGCTATAGCAACTCAGGTGTGGCAATTCCTTCATGCAAGACAGAAGATATATCCAAAATTTGGGGAAGTTTGGTGATGGAAACAAACCAAACAATTAGATTTGAACCCTTACCCCTTGATTTCAAAGGCACAACTGCCAAACTATGCCCTCCATTCTGTTTTCATATCATATTCAGAGAATGTGACCAACAATTATTTTTCTTGTAATTCAGCCTTAGAAAGGGTCAGCCAAATTGTGAATGGGCATTAAACTTACAAGCGTTCACATTATGTGCTGTACATCTAGAGTATTACTCACCCTAGATCTATCACACTGTTGACAGTTTAACTCTGATACAGGCAAAACATTTAAATACCCTATAAAATAGCCGAGTACTGTTTGTTATTGTTATGCAGCCTTTTGAATATTGGTACCTATATAAATATGTATCGACAAGAAAGTGAAACAAAATTATCAAAATCAACATCCATAGTGGTATGATAAAAGAGATGGGAAAAGGAGTTGGTCATTTGGATGTCAATTTTTGTAGACAAGAAAATGCTGTCCAGAAAGATCAAAGGGCTGGATCTGTAATCTAACGCAAAACAGGCAACAGACCAAGTTTACGTTAATTGTGGCTTAAAACAAACTTAATTATTTACTACTCCCCTTAGCATGACAAAGACGTAGATCTTTCTTTAATTCTTCTAATTCAGGATTGTCCATGATTTGACATGTCAGTGCAGTGGTGTGTCATCCAATGTGGTGTGTAACAAGGTAAAAGGTCAATTAACTTGTGATAAGAAACATAATTCAAGCCTAGAATGTTGAATTTCTTTCGTACTTTGATCAAATGCTCTTGCAGAGCAGTGTGCAGCAACATATTCTTACACAGTGGCATAACAGCTATGAGCGCTCACTGGGTAAACCCAGGGGCCCTTGAGGTCAAGAGGCCCCAGAGCATGAGTATTCCAATGCAACTACCAATGTGTTACGCCACTGTCTGTGGCACAGTATTGTTTCCATTCTCCACTATTATACATGTCCATATTCAGCAATACACTTCCCAAACAAACAAAATGTTCTTGATAATGTATTCCTTTAGCTAAAGCCATCAAGTTGGCAGTATGGTCCATATACTGTATTATGCCATTAACAGTTTCAAATGGCTGGCACAGGTGCCACTGATAATATGCAAAACACAGTTAGTGGACACCTGAAGCAAAAGCGTTTCCGAGTCCCATAGCACTCATTATAAGTCCTTCAACAATAACATTCATAATTTTATCCAAAAATCATTTTAATTTAACCGTTTCCTGAAATATATACACAGATTCTGCATTAAACTATTTGATTAAAGTTGTTTAGAGATAACAAGATAATTTTAAACTCTACAAAGAATCTTTGTTGCACCCATGTTATTTGTCTCCTATCCAAGAATGATATATCTGTCAGTGGGCAAGTTTCTTTGTTGATACCAACAACAAACATTGTACCAATCTAAGCTTTGTTGAAAAAACTTGACCTGAGAGCTTGTCACATTGATGCAAAAGAAAATATTCAGTTAAAGTGTTATAAATTTGTTCAACACAAAACTTATGTGCATGTAGTACGCATATCCATATCAACGTTGCTATCACAGCGTTTCGAGTAAGGCGGGACACTTCCAAATAATCAAAAAATAAAAAATGTTTTGCCAAATTGCATTGCCAACTTTTATCAGCACCAAATTATTAAAATTCTTTAAATTAATAATATTCAGATTGTTGTTTCAAAATCTCTGTTGCACCCATTCCGTCTATCTCCTATCCTATAATGATGGAGATTAGTCCTATCATGGCGTACATGATGATGTGTTGTTTGATGTCTATCATTACAAACAGCCACTGTATCGTCATACGAGGGCGGCTGTACTTCAGTCGGCAATATCCCATTTGTAGTTAATGGACACGTTTCTCTGTTTATTTCAATAACATCTGAGTAAGGCGGTGGTGGGTCACCATTATACGTATGCTTCCAAGCATTTTCTGAAAATCTTATTGCATCACCGGCCGTATTATACGACACAATAATCTGATCCCCTACATTATATTGATTATTACTTGCTCTGGGTGCCTCTGCGGGATAATGTGAGCACGATCTAACATCGAGTCGATCTAGGGCTTCACGTAAACGGCGTCTGCACATCATCGAGGCTTGTTGACGACGTGTTATACGAAAACCACGTTTTTGCGCAAACAGCACCAATAGTATACACATGGTAAAAAGTAGAAAGCCGGTGATAATTGCTAATTCAATTCCCGTAAATGTATCATGTATTTTGTAACTTGTCGTCACCACACTTGGTTGAGTAACCGCTTGGTAGTTTGCTAAAAAATATAAAACAAAATGTCTTTTAGCAACAACAATAATGAATTGTATCAGTAGTATACAGTATGGTTTCCCTGTGGTTGAACTAAAATTACTCAAATAAAGCAAGCCTGTAACCAGGATTTTTACATGAGGGTTTGCTTTTCCACAAAAGGGGATAAAATTGGCACAAGCTGGGCGAGTTAGGCCTATTTACCATTACATTGCAAACAGGGGTTTGTTGAATCCCTTAACATTACACTCTAGTCTGAAAATGCATAACCAGAATATTCCATTCTAAATAGCTGAATTCTTTGAATTCTAAAAATTCAACATACTTCCATACAGGGAGGTATAAAAATGAGATACCTCCCTTGTCCATACATTTAGTAACGTAGTAATTCTGCGATGAAACTAAACATAGTATACGGTATCAATACAGTACATGTACCTAAAGTCTAAAACTGATCCTAAAGCACTATCTTTAAAATGTATTTAAACTTAAAACTAAAACCTTTACCAAGTGAAGACATTTTGTATCCTCCATCTTCATCCATGACACAACATCTACTAAATATATTCAAACAATGACCAATTGGAATAAAGCCAATTGGTCACATGATCAAGTGGCAGCTATCCAAGATCATAAACTAACTAGGTAAAAATATCTTCTAAACTATTGAAATAAAACCCTCGTTAACATTTCAGGCCAGCTTGGTTAAAGATGGGGATCTTTTTTTAATGCAACCTAACTTCTGAATTATGGGTATTTTGTGGCGATAAGTAGTGGATACTGTATAGCGTTTATTAAAAAATAATATAAAAATTATAATAAAATACAAAAGATGCCAGACAATCTGCAGTGTAGACAGGAAAATGGAAGATATACGACTTTTGAACAATTCTATTTACTTCAAAAGAGGAAAAAGAAAAAATATAATCCTCTTTGCACAGAGCCAGATGTAAAATGTTTTTAAAACCAAATATGCCTTAAATGCTAGCATAAAACACAAATATGATATTGTATATTAATTATAAATCATATGGTACTGTACAATACAAAATATTTAATATCTAATCTACAGTAATATAGGTACAAGCGAGAGAATTTCATTTACGATTCCTATAATCAGGGAAGAGTTAAATTACAACTCTTCCCTGCTATAACTTTGCAAATTCTCCATGCTCCTACTTAGTAAACTTGTAAGTTTATTTTCATTTTAAACAACATACTGTGTTGATGGTAGGCTCTCCAGCTGTAGGTCTGTTGCTCCAATATTGATCTTTACGACCATAAATTTCATCAGAGAATGCCAACAATGTTGTGTAAAAGCATCAATTTTTATATACTTTGTTCATTAAACGTCAATAAACATTAATAATATCATCACTCAGCTTTTATTTGACATTATGTTGTGTTGTCGTTAAATGTTTGCTGTACAAAAACAGTAATCTATTCTATACAAATTTTATTGTGTTAGACTTTTATAACCCTAAAGTTACAATACCTACTATATTATTATCTGAATGTCAATGACATTATACATATTTTTCAAATTTAAATTGGTGAAATTTTTCTGTGTAATTTTTACTGTTTTTACTGTTTATACTGTATGTATATGATATGCCAGTTTTTAAAGATTCTCTGTTAATTTTTAAATGGACTATAACTAATAGATTTTTGGATATTTTACTATAAATGCAGCTTGTATATATTTGATCGAATTTGAACAATACCATGAAAGCTGAGCCTCAGTGATCTAATGGAAGACATCTGCATATCAAGAAGAAGGTTCCAAGTTCGAATCTTGGTTGAGGTGGCTTTTTTCTCATTCTCACAGATTTATCTTTATCATTTCTAAATTAATTAATATTCAGTATATAACCAGATGGTTTAGAATTTTTTCTGTGCTTGTTAATTTATTTATATGTATAAACAAATCAGGCACAGAACATGAATTCTAAACCGCCCAGTGATTTACTGAAATTTAATTAATTAATTTAGAACGATATATATCTTGCTAGGGCTAGTGTTGCCTGAAAGCTCTGCTCCTTTTTCTGGCTGTTTTACTTTATCGTTTTGATTTAGCTTTTTGCTTATTTTATTTGTATCTACATTCAGATCCAGCCACTGATACCCACAGCATTGTCATTTTTTCTTTGGATTTTTTAATTTGGCTTTGGATTTATATTATATATGCACTTACAGTTTGTAGTGATAAAAAGGCAACGTTGTTTTTCTCTTTTTAGCTTGGCCATTACCTGTCTAAAGGCATGCAAAATAATGACAATTACTTACGACAATCAATCTCATCTGTTTCGTTAACACAATCTACGAATCCATCACAACGCCGGAAGGATGGGATACATGAGTTGTCATGACAGAAATACATTCCTGGCCGACACGGAGGCTGAGGCTTTATGGTGACTGACAAAAAAAGAAAGTAAAATTAATGTTAAATGAATGTTAAATGAAATTCCTTACACGTAACACAGAAATATTTTTAATGTTTTAACTCTATATCATGTACCACAGTGATGAATAATGTAATGAGTAAAATATAATACACGTTATATAGTTCCTTTTGTTACTGGGTGAAGATCAGAGGCAAACATAAGTAAAGTGTCTGGCCTAAGGATACAAGCAATGCGGCAAGAATTGGATTCGAACCAAAATCTCACGATCAGTAGTCAAACATCCAACACACCATGCCACATACCCTTATATACTGTAACAATTTTTTTTTTTAGTTTCTATGATATTACAGATTTCAATCAAATTAAAGTCCTAAATTCCTTTTACTATTTCTTAGCATCGGCCAGCCCAAAGGTGTCTGGTATTCTGACTGCATTTGTATCCAATAAACATGAGAAATATGATTGGATGATGTAACTCCCATAAAACACTCAAATCAGTAAAACTTTGAAATTGATTTTTGTAATTGATATTACACATTAGAAACTGCTAGAAGGATCAAAGTTTTGCATATAGCCTCACATTATGCCATATGGCGTGGGTATATTCCAATTATCTTTGAGATCTAATTGGTTAAATAATATATGCCTAAATAAATTTCATAAATTATTTCTTTAATTTTAATCATATAAACATGTTTATTCTATCATTTTTTTTTTTTTGCATTTTTATCATATATTTTTTATGATGGAAAAAAAATATCAGTATATATAGATATAAATAAATAAAAAAGTTTTATGACTTAAGGGCCTGTTTCTGCTGCATAAAAATAACCGGTTAAAATCGGTGTGAATAAATTAACTCCATTTTCTGGGAGCAGAAACAGGACAAATTTGTGGTAACCGGTTAAAAGGCAGCGCAAAATAACCGGTTAAAAACACCCATTCAATTTGGTGTTAGAACGCCATTTAACCGGTTATCGCTGGGTTATTTGATTGACAGCTGCTGACCCCGAGTCAACTACACAGCAGTAACTTTTGAATTAACCGCCAGGACCAATTGCATTTTGGGTAATTCTAACGATCACCCATTGATTTAACTGGTTATTTCGGAGCACAAATTGAGCAGAAATGCGGTCTTGCTATTTTTAATCCATTTTAAAATAAACGGTTAATTTGCGTCATGCAGCAGAAACAGACCCAAATAAAAACATGGTTATAAATTAATATTTGTCAATTGTTATGATGTTTTTGATGATCGTTTGTGATGAAAGGTCATGGCTTTTTTAAAATAAAATGTATACATATTTCAACGCTCGATCTATGTGAGGTGTCAATTATTGATAAGGCACAGTTTATGAATAAAATATTGCATTATCAGTGGCTTGCATGTTTGCAATTTAAAGTAACTAAGCATAAGTTTTATTAAAGATGTATTGTCCCCAAAACATGAAAAATTAAGATTAATTAAATCAGATTTGTAATAGGTTATTTTGTAGTATTAATAAAGTTAATCACTTATGTAGAAAAAAACCAAAAACAAATGATGTTTTTATATTTATAAAATTACAAAATAAACGAAAAACCCATTGACAGAAAATAATTTTCTTAATCTCTTTATTTACAACGTGTTCTGTTTTCACCACATATGAAAAAAGCGGCGCTATAATAAACATGGTTGCATGTATTTACATCTCACCTTAATAGATAATTTAAACCCAGAGGTATCCTTAGAAAAAAAATCTTGAGGCATTTTGTGTAATGTATACAGCAATTTTTAGCTTACAAGTATCAAAGAAAATCAAATATAAAGTGTCAAGAAAGATCATGAAATATGAATCACAAACAAGATTTGACGAAGTAAAAACAGCCAATTATCATACATTGGCACAGAAAAAATAAACCAAAAAAACAAGGGAAAAAAACTGGAAAATTAATTATATTTCTTAAAACAATAGTGAAATACAAGAGCAGAGACGGCAGCCAATGAGAAAGGGTAACTGCCAAATATAAACCTAAGATAGTTTAACCCAAATGTCAACAAATGTCAAAATACCTATTCCAGTTTAACTAAAAGATAAATAAATTCTGCAGTCGTAAATCATATCAGGCTATCATAGTTTTCTTGATGCGTAGCATGTATGCATGGCGCGAAAAAAAGATGCATTTCTGCATATATTATTTGGAGAATGAACTGGTTAGGTCAAGCCTGTAACCAGGATTGTTGTAAGAGAGATTCTATTGACCAAAAAATTATGAAAAGCCTAGATTGCTAAACTGTTGGTTTAGTTAGGACGAGGACTGGGCAAAAAAAAGTTAGGACGAGGACATGTTCTGTGGCCTACAAGAATTTATTAGCGTTACACTCTCTTTAGTTTGAAAAGGGCACCCAGAAAATGGTATTTCACTATCCCACTGGCTATGGGCTTGTTCAGTGTAATGGAATGTACAAACGCCACCTTTCTTGCCTTTCAAAAACTTACCACAACTTTCTTCATCACTCCCATCTTTACAATCCCAGCGTCCATCACACCGGTTACGTGCAAAGGTGCAACCGCCGTTACTGCATGGAAATTCCCAAGCTCCGCACATACTTGGATGCTTTGCTGGAATGAAAATATAACATTGGATATTCATACAAACTCAACAATTATAAAGGCAATATGGCACTGGTGTGCGTGTTGTAGTTCGCTAGTTATAAATATACTGTACTAACTTTCAACAGAACATTAGGGCTATTGTCTCATGTGAACACACATTCATGGTTTAAGGGTCTTTCACACCTGTTCCGGCACGGTTCCGGTCCGGCGAATCGAACATCAATGTTTCGTTTTCACGACGCTCCACGCGGCTATGCGCCAATCAATATGCGCGTAGCCGCGTGAAAACGAAACATTGACGTTCGATTGGATTTTCCGGCACCGGACCGGAACCGTGCCGGAACAGGTGTGAAAGACCCTTTATACAGTAGATGATAAAATGTTTGCAATCGACTTATAGAAATCCGATGCACAGTATGTCTATATTTTTGCTTTTAAATTTTACCAAGAACATGAAGTGTATGCAAAAAAGTATTACTTTCTATATTCAGAAAATGTGTCTGCAAAATATAGATAAGATCTTAATAAAGGCAAGGTTAAAATCGATATCCAATATTATAAATTAAAAATGCTATTTTAAATTAAACCATAATACAAAATCCATACAATAAAACTTTGCAATAATATCTAGCTAACCTCTATAATAAACCTGCAATGCTTTTAGTTGTGCGTCTTTTCAATGCTACTGTATTTTATACTTGGAATCAACTACTGTATTACAAACAATTATAATAGAAATTGATATGGCCATGTAGAATATCAAAATTATCTTGTTATTTGTAGAATACAGAACCATACAAATTCAATTACAGGTTTCATCCACCAGGTAATGACTATAAACAGAAGATTATTAAATACATTACCTAGTATTACCAAGGATTTAATATATGACAATGATAATTGAAAAAAAAAATTCTGTGTAGTTCTATAGTATCATGCATTGAAATGATATAGTATACATATCTTATACAGAAAATTGACTACAAAAAAACCTATAATTTTAGCATACCGAAGAATATTGTATATCGTTCAGTATCATATAGATGGAGAATCAGAGATGGAGTTAGCTCTTTCTCATTTTTCGAAAGGTGAAAAAAGAATGGGGAAAATGGAAATGTTCTTACCCATTTTCCCTCCAATATCCTGGCTACTATATTAATATTTTTAGTACTTATTTTAAGTACTGTATATGAATAGAAGAGTATATTATTCCTTATTTATTTTTATATTTTTATAATACATTAAATGACTGTTTCCCTGCTCTTTTGCAAATTCTTTACTGCCAAGAAGAGAGTGACATTTAAGGATGTATTTTTCCCCAAAATCATGAAAAATGAAGATTAGAATTAAATCAGACTTTGAATAGGTTATTTTATAGTTTTAATTAGTGTAGAAAAATGACAAAATAAATGGTTCAATTCAACCAAAAACCCATTGGCTGGCAACGAATTTGATTATTTTTTGCTTGAAACTACAGTTTTTCAGGTAAATTTTTTTTGGATCCAATTTTTGGTCGAAGTGGATAACTATATATGGCATTAAAATGGCATAATCAAAACAACATTTTTAAGAATTATTTTTCCAGGGTAAAATACATCTTTAAAGTACATACATTTACAACAATTTGTAATATTAAGACATATAAGATTCACCAATAAATTTACTAAGACATAATCAGACTAAATTGCAAAATCAATAACTGATATTTAAAAAAATTAAGGTCTAAAAATAAATAAATGAGACAAATAAATGGAAATAATTGACAGTTTTGACTCAACTGGAGACTATTTTTTAAAAATTATTCAGTTTCATTATAATAGAAATTGTGACCAATGGAAATCAAAGCAGAGGCGTGATTGGAATAGATTTATCTTGATATCAAATTAATATCACTAAAGCAGATTTAATGAATACTTATCACAGGCTACAGTTCACATGAAACAAATTAGCTTCTTGCTATACATATACCGTATACTGACCTTAAATGCAATAGTATAAATAATTTATTACCTCCGCCAAGGAGGTTATCTTTTCACCCCTGTATGTTTGTGTGTTTGTGTGTGTGTTTGTGTGTCTGTGAACAGCCTGGAGGCCACAGTTTTTATCCGATTCTCACCAAATTTGGCAACAATGATCTATGCCCCAAAAGCTCGGACGAGTTCGAATTTGAGGGGAAAAGGTCATAGGTCAAGGTCACAACTAACAAAAAACTATTTTACTGCCTAGAGACCACAGTTTTTATCCGATTCTCACCAAACTTAGCCACAATGATCAATGACACATCATATAATTGTGGTTAAATTTTGAAGGGTCAGGGTCAAAGATCAAGGTCCACAAAAAACTAAAAAAAAAGAAATAAAAAAATAATTAAAAAAAAAAAACCTCAGTGGGACTTGAACCAGTGATCTCAACTGTGAGAGGCTGGATACATAACCATTACACCACACTGTCATCCACAACTTTGTAGTGTGCAGTTAACATATTTACACTTAGAACTAATAAAAAAAAATGTAAAAAAAAAATATTCAGGGGGCATTTTATGTAGGGGAATTTTACAGTAGGCGGAGGTTTGTACTCTCGGAGTACCCTCTAGTTATATTATAATTTAATTTTATTACAGTATATAGAAAAGTGGGATAAAATATGTTTGAAAATATTATTGAATACTGTATTGATAAATATGTTAATCATAATATAAAGTAAATACAGTATTGGGATCTTCTACAGTTGTTCATATAATTTCCTTATTTTCAGATCCAAAAAATACAGGCGAAAAAGTTTTGGAAGCTGGGATAGAGATAGGGAGAGGGGGGAGAGGGAGGAATGGAGATATGAGAAGAGATGAATAGTGATAAGGAGCGAAAGAATAGAGATACTGTAAGGATGATGAAAAAGAACAAAGAGGAAGGAGTAGAATTATGAAGAGGGATGAATAGAAATAAAGGGAGGAGGAATAAAGATAAAGAAGGTAGTAACAGAGATATAGGAAGAGAGGATATAGATACGAGGGAAGGAAAGAATGGAGATATTGTAGCATATGTAGCTAAGTGGGTGGCATAAAAGGGTGCATGGCAAGATTGTAAATGTTCTTCGATGTTATGCATTAGCAAGGCTATGATAAAATGTATACCAGAACAATTCTTTTGGGTGACCTGCATCAAGTATAGATACATGTAAATACGACAGCCACAGTAGAATTGGAAACATTAATTCCAATCATTTATGAAAAAGGTTTGGTAAAAACAAATTATGATGGAGACACAAGAATATACTTTAATTCTCTTTCCAGGTTATTGCAGTTTACAATTTCTTTCTGATAATTCATATGAATTTAGATTTTGATTCAAGATTTAGTAGTCATGAAAAGCCCAAATCCCTCTAGAATTACTATGTACAAGTAATATGCTTTACTGTAGCAAAATCATTTTTTTCTCCAAATTACCTTTATCTTTTTATATAGGCTAATAGCACATTAAGTCTACTAGTTGATGAGGCATTGCAATCCATCAACTAAAACAATCAAAATGCTATGGAATGGGCAATAATAATTTATCATGCTGTTTATTGTTCTAATACAACTCTGAGCAGTATTTTAATATTTGATCAATTTCGTTTCATAAAACCCAGAAAATGGGGGTACAATGATATGATTCATTTTTAAAAGGAAAAATAACAATAGAGGAATTTGACATTAGAGCACTGAATGTTAGAGAATGATGTGACATGGATTTTACACTTTTCTAATTTTGTATTTTATAGCAGTATGTAGTAATCTCATAGCAATACAATTTTATATGTACTTTATACAAATGATAATGATATATGGAATTGAAACGAATGAAGTGTAAATATAAAAATAACCAATGATAGACCTTTTCTCCTAAAATAATGGAAAATTACATAAATACTTTACACACATTTTTTCTGAACTTTTTGTTTCTTTGAAAAACTTATTTATCAAGCTTCCAAAAAAAAATGTTTAGAATGTTGTGCAATTGAACATAATAGTTAATGTTCAATATAATTTTAATCATTCAAAAAAAAAAAAAACCAATGTTAAATTTGCAAGATTAATCATCTGAAAAAATTGCTTCAATGGGTTTTTTTGTGACAACAAATATTTTTGTTCTGAACTACTTATTTTTGGTGTAAAAACATCATTTTTTGGTTTTAAAAAATTGATAAAACCTGCAAATCTCGAAAATAACCTGGCAAACCTCATAAAAACCAAAAAAGTGATTGAATCATGTGTCAAAAAGATGCTTATCATAACTCAGTGTTATCTCTTATCTTTTCAAATCTTTACCAAAGTACGTGCCCAAAAGGTATCAAAGCACCTTAGCCGACAATATCCCAGGAGTTTTAAACTTGTTTAAGTACAATTACAGTTGGATGTCCATTATTCTATTAAAATGCCTAAGGATGATTTCACATGTCAACAGAACTTTCATAGTTTATATTTTTCAGAAACACTGTCTCGGCATCGAACTAACCAATTATAGGTTGAAATTTGAACTGTTACTTATCTTAATTCATTTTTGTTCAATTACTGTCCCAAGGAGGGAGCCAACCTATACATAACCCTATAATTCTTGGAAAAAAACATTGGAATTTAGTAGTGTGAATGCAATTCGCAAGTTAAAAAATAGTAAAATGCAACAAATGAAAGTGTTTCTGTAATATGCAGATGTAACTGTCTTTAAACAGAATTTTTACCAGGCATATTGAGGCTGATATAGATACATTTAAATACAGTGGAACCCAGAGAACCCATCAAATTGTTCACAGAGTAGGTTGCTGGCTGTAGTGTGAAAATATAAATTGTCACAAGTTTAGTTTTTACCAAAAAGTGTCCCCTAATTTAAATATACTTTGGTTGCTGAAAATGATTATTTTTTAGATTAAAACTAAGCAGCAATGACCTGAAATTAACATTTTACCAATTTATTAGGAAGACAATCTTGTTTAACTCCCATATATAATGTTATAAAAATAATACATTACATTTTGTTACTGCAGTCATGAAAAATCATAATAATAATTTAAAAACCATGCTTTCATTGGCAGTCAAATGATTATACACATACAGTAGCAGTGTTTCACAACTGAACCACATGAAACAAATTTAACAAATGGCATTAAAAACGTAGACATTGCAATAAAAATTGACAAAGATGTAATGCTGTTAAAATGTATTGTACATAAATTATGAAGAAAATAGTGATACATTTTAAAGCAACCTAGTTTAGGATATTAACAATTTACCACATTTATAGATATTTCAACATTATCATAAATGCTTTTCAAAGAATCATCTTCTTCTAGTTGCTGCCTTCAACAAGCTTAAGATTTTGGAACTAGGAGGCCTACTAGAAGGCCTACTTTAATGGTAAGTAAACTAGTACACCGGGGTAACCTACAGTACTATAAGTATGTACAAGGTTCTTTAAACTGCACACAATTAGCCTACAGTTTTATAGTCCTTATCCAAGAAGACTTGTTCTACCACCAGAACCATCGAGTGAGTGAGGCTCGAACACTTGCCGATATTATGGCTATGGATTACAGTTCCACTGTTTTAACCGCTCGGCCACTCAATCACTCAAGAAAGAAAAATTAAAATTGTAGGTTTTTAATCTAAAAACTTACTTGGTTCCTGACAATTATCGCCACTCCAATGAATGTTGCAGATGCACAGATATTGGATATACAAATTGTAACAAAGTCCTCCATTTTGGCAGGGATTACTACTGCATGGATCTCCCTCTGAAACAAAACAAACATTTATTCACAATCAAAAGCAAACTTACTGAAAAGATAATAAATGTATTAGTGTTAAATGTTTTTATTCTGATCCTCATGTTAACTGGAAACTGAGGAAATTCGGCAGCCAACAGCGCAGCTACTACACAGATCAGCACACTGGGAGGCGATCCCCTACTTTTCGAAAAGTGTACTATTAGTTCTTTAACGTGCACTATGTACACAGTACCAACAGCTTTACATCTCATCCTAAGGACGAGGCAATGAGAGTAAAGCATTTTGCCTAAGGATCAATCAGTATGGTACAGATAGGCTCAAACCCATGCCAATCACATGCTAGTCTAATATTATTACACCATCACTCTCAGCCGCGATTCCCAAACAGTCTTGCATCCAGAACGCAACCAGGCCCAATGAGCAGTACGAAGTATGGGTCTTAAAAGTACAGTATATTTGTTTTATGTTGCATAAACAAAGCATTCATTGAAAATATGTAATTTTTTTAAGATATAAATATAAATTCCAAATGTTCTAAAATGTTGGGTTGGTTGGGCTTGAACAACAGGCTAGGCCTAATGCTTTGTTTTATATATGATTTTATATGGCATACTGCCAAGGATAACCAAAAGTGAATTCATTCATTCTCAAATGTGGCAACTCTGTCCACAGGACAAACAAACATGCTCTACTGTACATAAACACAATCTATTAGTATTTGAAAGTGGAGGAGTTTTGTCATAAAAAAAAATCTTTTTATCTGACAGGATTTAAACCCTAGAAGAATGGGATTGGTAACTCATACATGTCAAGTCCCACGCATCTGGCATGGGGATCATGCGTTTTGTCCCAACCTCAAGCTCATACGCACATAAAATCTCACGGTTTTTAAACAATCTCAATTTTGTTTTGAAATTACTTAAAAATGTCAAATTTCTGTTGTCAGGCCACAAAAACGTACTGCAAAAACTAACTTTTTTGTTGTTTCAAGCCAGGAACGTTGGGCGATTTGTCCTAATTTAGGCCGAAAAAATCAATTTCACAGGGGTTAGGGACATGGGGTTTGTGGCTGGGCTGTTGTGTCATATCATTGCAAAATCTCAAGCCAGCAGCAACCTCAAACTTGACATGTATGGTAACTATTTTGTCCACCATGTTATACTGTAACTCCACACTATGTTGTAATTTTTCAACATTTTTGTAAGAAGACCTACTTTTAAGACTTTGCAACAGATGCAAGTAAGAAACCACAGTCATGTGTGGATTGTCATGTAAATTTTGAGGAATGCCCTTCAAGCAATATTTAGTTTTGTCAATTGTGACATCTTGAATCTTCATTTAATACATTTATTTCATCCTCAACTACCTGATGTTTGAATAGATTAAAAAATACAGAGGAAAATATAAATTCTGAATTGATTTCAGTCCACAAACTTGTAACAAAAAACCCAAAAATATCTTCCTCAACTTCCACAACATATTATTCTTTATAGTATATAGAACTTTAATAACAGCATACATATACAGTACAAACAATTTATCAAGTGTCAACTTTTCTGATAAACATAAACGTCCAGGTATGTTTACCAGAGGACACAATTAGAGGACTGTCCCATTGATAGTTGGGTGTGTTCTACTGGAAAATTCTTCTTTTCGTAATTTTTCTATGTGGAGAAAATAAAGGTCTAATATCAGATTATTCAGGTAAGCAGGCACGAAAAAAATAAAATGATAGTAAAACAAGGCTGTCATAAACTGTATGAAATTACTTGTATTTAAGCAGGTGTTTTTTTTAAACTGTTTTTAACTGTAATTACATTTGGCAGGTACAGGCCTACAAAATAACCAACCTTACTTAAGGTTAAAATGTATACTGTTTGGAAGAACTCTTCCCTTATTTCTTATTTTTTGCAGTTTACATGAGATAATTTGCCCTTGTAATTACAACTGCTTAATGACAAACTGAGAGGACACTTCTTTCCACTTCATTCATTCAGTGAGTACAATAACATTTATGGTAAACAACATTATTTATGACTGCTTTACAATCTATGAAGACAAGCAAAATAAATATTTTATTTATTAAAAAAAATTGAATTATCTATTTCATAAATCACATTTAATTTACAAATCGTAGAACTTTGAGTATCTAATCAGATTATGTTGTTGTCCATTCAATTACTACAGAGTATGTCATCAATTCTGCTGGAGACCAAATATCAATTTCAACTAACATGATTTATTTCCAATGCAAGGAGAGACATTCATAAAAAGTGCAAGTAATTGTGGACGCAGTATTTTACAAAGTATCGCTAAGGTATTCATTCTTTCTTTTCCTACTGTAGGCAATACACAGCTTTATGTATTCAACAATATCTAGGCCACTATAATAGCCCATATCAATATATTTTAATTCTGAGTACTTTTGTGACATCCCTATTCAGGTGACACCCCTATTAAAGATATATTGTCCCACTGAAAAAAATCATTTTTTTAAATATTTTTGTTCAATATGCAATTTTAATGTCACATAATAGTTATTCACTTGGACCAAATATTGAACAAAAATGTATTTACCTAAAAAAACTGTAATTTAAGGCAAAAAATTGTCTAATTGATTGGGGTTTTGGTAGATTTTAACCATTTATTTTATACATTACATACATTACTTTATTTTTTTTTTTTTACTTTATTAAAACTGCAAAATGGCCTAACAATACATCCTTTTTATTAATTTTTCTTGTTTCTGGGGGACAATTTTTAAGGAAGGGGACAATTTTTAAGGAAGGGGACACTGTGAAATGAACAAGAGGTTATATGTTTGAACACTAAAGCGGGACTAGGTCATTAAGATACTGTATTAATTCAAGATCTGTACCCAGAACTCTGGCACTGGAAGACAAGCATATTGATCTGGCGAGATGAAACACAGCATCACTCACATGCATCTTCTGAACTATCTACAACACTTAACATTTTGACCTTAATAATGACAAAAACTAATCTCGCCTGAAATGTTCTTGAGATTCATGTGAGATTCTGTACAACACTTATTCCAACAGATTAAAAGTACCTGAAAATTCACATTCCTGTATTTGCCTCTTGTCTGGTTGAATAGAACATGACAATAGTCTTACCATTAATGCATAAACATTAATTATATGATTAAAAACTTCAATATATCTCTTTTCAATTATCAAACAATTGGAGGTCAATCATTTCAAAATAAATCAAATAAACATCAATTTTACAGACAAACAAATTTTAATTTGAATGAAAATGCAATAATGTATTCATCCAATCGCATTATTACATACCAAATGGCTAACGATCAGTGTAATTTATTGCATTATGACATTCAAAAAGAATTTTAATTAAAATGGTATCTGAACATCTTTAATTTCTACTAATGTCATAGTTTGTTTCTTTATACATTAGTTTTAATTGAAAAAAGATTTTTGTCTCTTAATTTGTTATATTTATTGATACTTTTACGATATACTTTATTAATAAGATTAATTTCAAGATGTGTGAATATTCTTCAAACTGATTTTAGGTGACAATATCAATCTTTCCTATTTACAATTTCGTAAGGAATAGTATTGATTTTAATTAGTTTCCAAAATTAGAATTTACTATGTTGTTATCGCAGTGCATAGCAGCGTTTGCTATGACAAGTGACAAGTATATTAAAGCTGGCATATGGACTATCAACGAAATACCAGCCAGAGGCCAAGTATACAGCATAGTGTGAACACAAACTATCAGCATTGCCTTACTGACGCCTACATTAATTGTGTTGAGGGAAGGTAGGCAATCTATAATCTGTGTGAATTCATTACTTAAAACACAGTGTATAATTAGGCCAAGAATACGATAATATTGGTTAATAGATTCATGTTTTTCCTTGTTGTTCTTTGTTTGGGCAGAACATTATTCAAATAATGAATATTTATGAGCTGAAATGGAGAACTGGAGAATATTTCTTGTGTTGAAAGATTGATTATTCTATTTAGCAGCCGAGTTATGCCATTCAAAAAGGTAGAGCTCAGGATTTTGGCTTTGGAGTAGAACTGTATTAGATGGCGCAAATTTCAGGCTGGTTTTCAGACACCCAACAGTAACTAACATTCTCAAAAAAATTGAAAACAAAATTTGCAATAGAACGATTTAGTAGAACTTTTTAATATCACTTTTACCGTTAAAATAGAACTAATACTGAATGGCATGTGATACAAAATTAACCAATCAAATGGCGAGGATACACTCAGGTGTGTTAGTACTGTATAGTACCACAGAAATAACATTATTGAAAAATTTATTTTGTTTGCTCATATGGTTATATCAGCACTCCGTTATAATCGCATCTCTGAAATTTTTTATTTAAGTGATCCGTTTTAAAGTTGCAAAAAAAATTCTAATGTGATCCACAAATACTTATGTACGAAATCTACTTTCTACAGTAATTGAAAATATTTCAGCACACCAAGTAAGTCTTGTTCCAATTTAAAACCTATTTCAATGACTGCTAAGCCTGGATAAAGAAGAACCAGTTGCTGGTTTGTGGATGAAAAAAAGTAACATCATAATCAAGAATGCAAAAACACATAACACTCAATGAATACAAAGTTTGTATCAATTCTAAAAAACATAGAATATCTTCGTAGATTAATATAAAATGTTTTAAACACAAAAAATCAACAAAATACCCTTTAAAAAGTTTGTGGGCATGGGCAATTTCATAAAATTTCTTCTTTGTGTATTACTATAGAACAACTATTTATCAAAGACCCGACAAAGTGTCCCCTTAATAGGGGTGTCTCCTGAAAATGTCATAGTATAAAACATATATTGCACCTCATTCGTTTCACAGGAAAGTTTCCCTTAATAGGAGTGTCCCCTGAATAGGTGTAGCTGTAGTATAAAACATATATTGCACTTCATTCGTTTCACAGGAAAGTTTCCCTAATAGGGGTGTCTCCTGAATAGGTGTAGCCGTAGTATACAACATACATTGCACCTCATTTGTTGCACAAGAAAGTTTCCCTTAATAGGGGTGTCCCTTGAATAGGTGTAGCCATAGTATAAAACACATATTGCACCTCATTTGTTGCACAAGAAAGTTTCCCTAATAGGGGTGTCCCCTGAATAGGTGTAGCCATAGTATAAAACACATATTGCACCTCATTCGTTTCACAGGAAAGTTTCCCTAATAGGGGTGTCCCCTGAATAGGTGTTAGCTGTAGTATAAAACATATATTGCACCTCATTTGTTGCACAAGAAAGTTTCCCTAATAGGGGTGTCCCCTGAATAGGTGTAGCCATAGTATAAAACATATATTGCACCTCATTTGTTGCACAAGAAAGTTTCCCTTAATAGGTGTGTCCCCTGAATAGGTGTAGCCGTAGTATACAACATACATTACACCTCATTTGTTGCACAAGAAAGTTTCCCTTAATAGGGGTGTCCCCTGAATAGGTGTAACCATAGTATAAAACATAAATTGCACCTCATTTGTTGCACAAGAAAGTTTCCCTTAATAGGAGTGTCCCCTGAATAGGTGTAGCCGTAGTATACAACATACATTGCACCTCATTTGTTGCACAGGAAAGTTTCCCTTAATAAGGGTGTCCCCTGAATAGGTGTAGCCGTAGTATACAACATACATTGCACCTCATTTGTTGCACAAGAAAGTTTCCCTTAATAGGGGTGTCCCCTGAATAGGTGTAGCCGTAGTATAAAACATACATTGCACCTCATTTGTTTCACAAGAAAGTTTCCCTTAATAGGGGTGTCCCCTGAATAGGTGTAGCCATAGTATAAAACATATATTGCACCTCATTTGTTGCA
Source organism: Antedon bifida (assembly GCF_963402885.1). Classification (NCBI taxonomy): domain Eukaryota; kingdom Metazoa; phylum Echinodermata; class Crinoidea; order Comatulida; family Antedonidae; genus Antedon; species Antedon bifida. Next base: position 19,531,711 of record NC_136232.1, read on the forward strand.
CAAGAAAGTTTCCCTTAATAGGGGTGTCCCCTGAATAGGTGTAGCCGTAGTATAAAACATATTGCACCTCATTTGTTGCACAAGAAAGTTTCCCTAATAGGGGTGTAACTCTGAATAGGTGTAGCTGTAGTATAAAACATATATTGCACCTCATTTGTTGCACAAGAAAGTTTCCCTTAATAGGGGTGTCCCCTGAATAGCTGTTAGCTGTAGTTTAAAACATACATTGCACCTCATTTGTTTCACAGGAAAGTTTCCCATATAGGTGCTTTCCCCTGAATAGGGGTGCTCAGAACAAAAGAAAGGGTTCAGCTGTGTATCTGTGAGTGAAAGGGCCATTGTTGATTTATTCAGGGAAACTACCAAATAGAAAGTTTATCTACTTTCCAATCATCTGTGAAACTGTGTCTGTTCTATAGTATTAATTGTACACAACTTTATAGCATAAAAGATAAAAAATAAATTAATATAACAGCGGTAGACCACAATGAAAACAGATACTAAACAATCAAGGAGTGTTAAACTGAAATTGAAATGTGTTACTGCAAGTGTTACAAACTTCAATATATGACTTGTAGAATGAATATAAAATAGATTGAAAATAATTATAGTGATTTATATTACTGACAATGTGCTGAAAGAGTAAAATTATAAGTGGAAAATAAAGAGATGTGTACTATATTTATGGAATGATTGAGTTTTTGTGCAGAAATTTAACACTTATATTGAATGTTGATTCTGTGAAGGCTAGAAGCTATAGTATATAATATATAGTGTATAGAACTATGTATTTTTTAAGTAGTTTATATCAGCTGCTGCTTTTACGGATTTTTTCGAGAGCTTTTCCAACTTTCATAAGTCCTTGATTGACACCGAAGTGTTTAAGGTGATGTCGTGAATAATGTTGCCGAACTTCCGACAGCATAATGAAAGTAAAATAAACTTGAATTTGATAAAAAATTTTGTTTGCAAACATATTTCGTTGTTACGTTGAAAAACATCATCAATGCAAAATCCGTAAAAGCAGCAGCTGATATAAACTACTTAAAAAATTGCAAAATGTTCGGCGTGTTTCCAAAATGTAGAACTATGTATACTTTTAATAACAATTTATTCTACTGTCATTTTATTTACTGCATTATTTTATGTTTCAATGAAGAGGTTTATGAGTCAATCAGTGTATGTTTTATGCTATTGTTTTTTTCTTACTGTTTAAAGTGAAGATCGGAAATACTGTTAAAGATTGAATGAATGATTGTATGAGTCATGACAAAAAAAATAAAGGATTGCTAAAAATAATTGCATAGGGTCAAGAGTAAAAATGTAGTTACTGCAGTATTGTACAGCAGTAGCATAAATTAACCCCAATTTCTTGGGAGCAGCAAGACACACTTTCAAAAACCGGTTAAATGGCAGCCTGAAAATAATGGTTAAAACACCCTATCGATTCGGTGTTAGAACGCCATGTAACTGGTTATTGCAAAAATGGTTATTTGATTGACAGCCGTTGACCTTGTGTCAACTACACTGCAGTAATGTTTGAATTGACCACCAGTGCCCATTGCATTTTGGATACTGCTAACGATTTCCGTCAATGACCACTCACTGATTTAAATAGTTTTTTATGAGCAGAAATGCAGTCGATATAAAAATTATATTTTAAATCTATTTTGAAATAAACGGTTTATTCGGCACTATGCAGCAGAAACAGACCCATGGTCTACTGATTTGGTTTAATTGTAGGTCTAAAAATTATGTGTCCTCGCTTCCTCTTCCATTTTATTTTATTTGTTTTGTTTCATAATATTCTTTCATACTGGATACTATCTATGTAATTTCTTTCTTTAGATGCTCACAGCTTTTGATCTTCAAGTCAATACTTATGACTAACAATACATGTGGCACACTCAAGCGAAATCAGACATAAGTCACATGGGTAGATTTGTATAGACAAAAAAAAATCCAACTTATGTCTGATTTTGATTGAATGTGCCACATTGTTATTTTGTTAAATTTAATGATTTATTTACGATACACAGCTTATTTCCTATAGAATACTTAAGTACTTATTTTGCTACAGGTACACTGCAGTAAATTCATCATGCCAATTTTAATGTTGTATCATTTGTGTTTAAAGATCTTTATATAATATATACATCACAGCTTGTTTGCTAAAAACAATTTCAACCCATGGCTCCCTACCTCTATATACACTCTGCTCCAGTGTCAAAACCTTTTTCTAATTACATGGTATCCATGACAACTCACTCTTGAAAATCATACACTAATAATAACCATGTCAAAAACCATATCAAATGTTTTTGTAAAATGCTCTGTGGTTACCAATTATTTTTTTGCATACATTAATTTAATACAGTAATGTATCACTTTGGTTTTCAATTTTGATGCCGCAGAGACTAGAAATTATGTATTCCATACATTGCCACAGCTCAGTGAATTGATATGTATTTCTACGCATTGGTTTCAATTTTTTGATTCAAATTTAATAGTCAAGGAGTTTAGGTTTCATGTATTTTTCAACAACAAGTTTGTGGCATTTAAGATAATTTTTTTTAAATAAATTTTTACTCACCCTTCGAATGGAAGATAAAATCATTATTGGTCTTGTTTGTATGTCTGTCTGTCTGAATTGTTATCAAACCCTCTTTAAAAATGTGTATATAATGCATATGCATCCACACTGTCTGTCCATGCGCTAATTTTAAATTGAACCTAATTAAATGTATTCAAGGGCAGAGACACGTTTTGAGAAAACTTCTTATACAAAGCAACAGAAAATGAAAAGGAATATCTCAAACATGCATTTATAAAGAGCTATATGACGGCATAATGGTATAGGAATTGGAATGGGATTTGAGAATGCATCAGTTTGATACCTGTTTTTATCATTTTGTTTTACTCTCATCAGGAAGACACCTCCCTACTCTCATTGCCTCATTTTTCAGATGGGACATAATGTAAAGCTACTCAATCCCAAAGTACATACATACAATAACTACTGTAGGTACTACACAGCAACAAGCTGGGACCAGTGTGTAATTATGGCAAGTGCTAAAGATATGATAGCCGATTCTCGGTAATTTATCTGTAACACCTTCAGTATCATAAGCAAATCCTGTACCATAAATCTTCTAATAGTAACCCACACTCTAATAGCAACCCCCCTTCTAATAGTAACTTTTTATAAGTCAATGTATAATAATAACCCACTATTCTAATAGTAACCCATAGGGGTTACAATTAGAGTCACAAAAACTTTAATGATTCGGCCGTATTTTGAGAATAAGGAGATAATGCGTGTTGATCTCGGGAGTGGGGGAGGATTGAGTGTTTTTGAGTTTATAAAATAAAGTTAGAGTTAAGTTCAACCAAATTTGTTTATTCGTACTGTTTTATTATTTTGCTATGAGTTGCTGACTGGAAAAGTTGGAGGTGGGTTACTATGTATTTTCAGGTGCCTAATTTAAAATTATAATAGTACAGTAACTCACTACTCTAATAGTAACCCCCCTTCTAATAGTAACCCCCCTTCTAACCCACCCTAAAAAACAATCACAGAATAATAACCCAGGGTTACAATTAGATTTACAGTAATACAGTGTCACATGTGAGACCTGTATCATAGGCATAAGCCACATGGACCATATAACCTTAGCATAAACCAAAATTGATGTGATACACTTTAACAGAATTTGCATGATACTGGGTATCTAATGTCATATAGATGCACAGTATAGGCCTACAGAGAATCAGGTGGACGTTGTCATCAAAACTGCTAATTTCCAATTTCATTTCCCAGTTACAATACAACTGACTACTGTATTTTCAATAAATCAATGGCTTTGTCTAATACACAAATATAAAAGTAATGAATTAGTGTTATTACAGTACATGATGATATTAATAACAATAGAAATCCCAAATGTATGGCTTGAATTCCATTTACTTCACATCTGAATTTTCACATTTTTTTTAGATACTTAAACTGTATGTAAACAACTATGAGTGCCATTTACACCTGGATAAACCAATATTAGTCTTCACCACAAAGTCAGGGACAAATTTGAAAGGAATTTTCAGTGGAACTCTCCTACCGGACAATGGGAAGGTCTACCACCTTGCTAGCTACTGTAGTGTGTGCATACCAACTTAGCACCATGATTGTTGCTTTTCTTTTCACTTTTTATTTTTAATACAAGAAGATGTACATCCATGTTTAATTATTTTTTACCATGATCAATTAATATCAATCATTGACTATTTGCATTCATATACAGGTGCATGAGGTACAGTACAGTATGTGGAAACTTAAAGAAGTAATTTCCCTGCCACAGATATGCATAGCAGGATTAACTCTATATCTTTTGGATAAGCAATAAGTGGAAAGCAATCTATAAATACATCTTTTATTTCATACTATTTCTTGAAGATCTTGAATATTTATTTCATATACAATTTCTACAATCCAATCCAATAGTTTGTCTCTACTTTCATCAATTTCCACTTCCTTTTTTATATTGAATTTTGATTTTATTAATTTGGTCAATACATAAAGTTTCATCTTTTCTATATATTATCCATTAACCAATTAAACTTCAACTCAGACATGTTGAATATAACCATTTGTTTTGTGCTGATGCCTACAGAGAGTGTAGAATTCTTACTGTTGTGGTAGATACTGTCTCACTTTTCTGCTAATGGGTCTGTTTCTGCTGAAAAAATCAAAATAATCGATTTTTTCCAGTCACCGCAAACCACAAAAATAATCGCGTTGCAATTGAAAATTGCTACGACTTTAATCGGTTATTCAGGTAATCGGTTTTTAAAATCACGTCATCATTCCTCCACAGCACATTCAAGTTATGAAAGGCCGCTGCCTAAAACTCTCACATGTAGGATTGAAAATTACTCTTACGTAAAGCTATATTATTTGTAAAATAAACATCTAGGCCTACTACCGTACCACATACAACAGAATAATGATGTTATATTAATAAAGACACGTCGGCGAGAAAAGTTCGTTTCGCCGTTCGTTGGTTCTACCTTCGGCCTGCTAGGCCTATAGGCTATATATTTCTACCGAAACAGACAACAGGCCTAAAAAAGGACATGTAAAACATCGTTAGCCTGGACTGGTGGGATGTAACGGTGTACTTGTAACACAGAATCCTGGAGTCTCTCGGTATAATTCTCCCCCCACAAAATAATAAAAATCAAATGTTTAACATTTTATTGTTATTCGGTCTACATCGCGATCGTTATTTTCCTGATCGTCGTCGATATCGCGCAAATAAACAGCATGCTTTGTGTCGTGAATGAGTTTGCCATACTCTAGAGGTCAAAGTGGGGTCAATAATCGCTATTTGTGTTGCAGCTCAAAACTGCTCCGCAATAATCGGTTAAAACAAGAAATAATTGATTAAAACACGCAATGGATTGAGTGTTTTTAATCGGTTATTTTTAATCGGTTATTTTATTTTGCGCCGTTTCTGCTGCCCAAAAATAATCGATTAAAAAAATAAACGGTTAATAATCGATTATTTCTGCTCAGCAGAAACAGGCCCAATGATCGCTTTTCTTCAAAACCTTGTTTTTCCACAAATGCTAATTGTATATAGGTCTTTGTAAATATGTAATAAATTGGAAAATTACAAGATTCCAACGAAATATGAACCAAAAAAATAAAAAGATTTAAAAAAATAAACTTAAATCTTTTTTTTTTTAATGATTTCATATTATACAAAAAGATTATAAGACAAGTTTTTGCTGACATATGTTAGGAATTCATTTCAATTACAACTGTGGTTTCAAAACCTCCTCTAATAAATACTGTATAAGGCTCTGTCTAGACTATCAAACTAGTTTGAGAAAAAAAGTGTGATGTGCTCAAATATGGTAGTGATATGACATCATCATGTCCATTTATGGGCACATCATATTTTTGTTGTCATATAAATTTGATAGTGTAGACAGAGCTTTAGAATTAACATATCACTATTGTCTGCATGACATGTACAAAAACTCAATTTCAGCAGTATTAAGATAAAAAGAATAGGGACAATAAACAGTTGCTCCTTCGAGTAATATAAAGATAAATATAAAATTAAAATATCTTCAAACCGATAACATCTTACATGTTTTTCCAATAATTTTAGAAATACTAAAAAAAAATTCCTAATCAAAAAGAGAAAGAACAAAGATAGTTTCAATTTTTAAAATAAATCCTTTAATACCACAACTGTAAAAAGCAATAGTTCATATTTTAATAATGTATAGCGACTGAATCCCCTAGAAAAATAAACTACTGATAATATCACCAGAATTGTTATTAGCACAATGCCATTCAAATTATGGCACACGACACTGACAATAGTTATCTAGGGGTTTTCAAGGCCATTGCTACTTTACTCATCTTTGTCAGATTAGTGGCCAAGCGATAAAAGCCTCGTGATAATGTACTGAATGAAGGCTAGTATTAATGCTAAATCAGCTTTGCTTCCAGCTACAGTTAGGTTTAAATGCCTGGAAGGGCCAAATTCAAAGTTGGAAATACTGTTGAAAGTACAGTAATCTGTTTTAAAAGTATCTTGGATAAGTTATAAAAACAAAAATAGTTATCAGATCTATCTCATTGTCCCTTATTTTCTAAATTCTGGATCTGTCTATTGAACTAATAAAACCTGTCTAAAAGACTGATGATACAAGTGTATACTGAATGAAGCCTGCAAATTTATCAATGGATGGTGAATCTGAAATGACTCAACATGTAAAAAACCCTACTACAGAAAATATCAAGACTACTGAAATTAATCATACTGTAGCAAGTTGAGAAAGAATCAAATATATACCTTTCATCATATAAATAAATAACATGGGATAATGCACTGCATAAATAAAGACATAAGAGGTAGGAACCAACAGAATAGGACTTTAATACTGTATAAGTCTTGCATATGTACCTAAAAATGTTTATTCACTGCCATCTAACAAATTCATAATTCCTTAACCTAAATATTACTAGTTTACATTAGCCTAATATTTTACATAATTGTATAAACAATTGTCAAGATTTTGAACGTTGACTACAGAAGAAAAGCCAATCGATCACTGATGCATTATGTTACATTTTACAGTGCACGTATCAGTACCTAATAAAATCCATGAGGTATTATTGTGAAATCTACACATGAAATATACACGTTCCACTATAATAACATGTTAAAGGCAAGGCTAGAAGGCCAGGTGAATACATCACAAACTCATCAATCGCCATCAAAAATTGTTGACAGTTATCATGATAATTGATATTTTTCCATGCGTATTGTAGTGTAAATCTACTGTAAATTATAAAAGAGAGTATTTGAATGTTTGTTTGTTACACACATTTTTGCTATTGCATTCATCTATACATATGGCATATCAAAATTACTGGAATTGATAGGCCTCTATATAATTATAATCTATGTTAAAACGAAGATTGAGGTGGTTAACAACCGTGGAGGTACTGTATCTTTTCTAGTTTTGCAAAACAAATTGTGCTGTTAAAGTAATGAGAGTAACTCCAAAAGAGGCCGAACAAATTTTTGCTAAAGCCATAGAATTTAGCTCTTTATTTGGAGTCATCACTTATCATTTATTCAGTGGATCTTCTGATGATTGTACTGTAAAATAATGTTTGAATATTAGGAATCAATAACATTCATTCATTCATTCATAATAACATTTATTTCTTATCATTTCAAAGTAAACATAATAACAATTTAAATATAAATAATTAAGAGGCAAAACCCAGAAAGTAATAACATTTGGAGGTTTCCCTCCAAAAAAACTTGTGACGGGTAGCCAGTTAAGAAGTTGTAATCATATTGAAGTTTGAACAAACAGAAACAAAACAAGACAAACAAACAAGTAAAACAAGACAACGACAAGTTAATAATAATATTAAATACTATGGAAGCACAGAAAACCAGAATAAACATGTTGTTTTATTATTAGTTATTTATGGAGTAGAATTTGTTTAAGTTTAAAAGAAAATTTATTTTTTGAAGGTGCCAATTTAATTTCGTCGGGGAGATCATTAAATAATTTGGTGCCACTATAACGGATATTATGTTGCATTAATGTTAATTTGGTAAGGGGAGGGTGGAGGTTACAGGAGGATCTAGTTTTATGGGTATGAATACTATTATTTTTTATAAAGCTGCAAGAAAGTTTAGTTGGAAGTAGACAGTTGACATGTTCATAGACGAAGGTGCATTGTTGGAGGATATTGATGTTTTGGACATTACTGGATTACAGGAAAAAACAGTGAAAACATCTAACACAAAAGCTTTCTTTTAGTAAAAGCAAAGAATGAGGACATAGACCTATACTAACTTCTAATTTGCACTCTATATTAAAGTCAGATATCAGCGATAATAACTACTGTACATTCTCTATTAAAATTATACCTTGTAATTCTATGGCTTCTAAAAAAAACAAATGAAACATGCATTAGCTGAGAAGGTGTAAATGTAGAATTGCACAGCACGTATTTTAAAACGTGAACTGATAAATCATACATGTTATGCGATTTTATGCGATTAATGAGACACATTCGTGTTTGAACGAAAGCTATACTACATTAAAATTAACAGGTTTTTTTTCTGTAGGATGAAGTTATACTACAGATAATTACAAATTGCATGTACATTCCTAGTTTAGAAAATATTGGTATGCATATTCTATCTTTCATATGTTGTAGAAATTCTGCATAATACAAAGACAAAATTAAATCCACACTATACTGTACAGTACAACTGAAATACACAGTAGTGTTATGTACCGTATCCTGAAGTTTTACAGAGGGTCAAGCTTAAAGTTTTTTACACTGACCTCCTTTCACACTTCTCTGAATTAGCAAGTACAAGTATCTTTATTTATAATTAATTTGATTACCACATTTATTATTTCTCTGATACCTGCTTACTACTATTATTTGTATTTGAAGTGTGAAAAATTAAATAAAAGAAAGAAAGAACAGTATGTTCACACTTCTTGTACCACTGTCTTGGAGGGGTGTTAAAGGTTTGCTACTGTTATAAGTTATATTCTCCCTCAGAAGGGAAAGGCCTATGTCGGTTTATCCAGGTACTGTACAGTTAAGCTACACTAAGCACGAAATAGACTGTTTTATATTTAACTGTTCTATCCATTTCACACATTAAACCAAAAGAAAATGTTTTACCTACCTGTACTGGAAAAATTACCTTACCTCTGTGGATGTTTTATTTCAAGTACACTGTCTGTGGCAGTTGTTGTTTCTACTACTTTTCTGATATCTTTTCCAGGTGACTGCTTTACTTTTTTACAGAATTAAGTATATTTAGTACAGTACTGTAGTGTATTGTATATTCATTTATACTTCTCCCCTATCCCTTTGTCTAGCCCAATTTTCATAGAACATCAGTTTTACAACACAAAATTACATTAACACACACACACACAAACATTGATTTTTCTTTTCCCATTCAACTGTTTCTTGTCATTTTCTATTCACTTACCCTTCTGTTGACAAAGTTCTCCCTGCCAGCCTATTTGGCAGATACATTTGTACTTGGCCTCCTCTAGCCCCGTTCGTATACAACTGCCTCCATTAGCACAAAGGTCAGGGTAGCAGTCACTATTGCCCTCGGCTATTAGATAAAAACAAGTAGAAACGAACATTAATAATGAGCTTTTAACAGTCCCAGGTTGATCGTAACAGTTGACATTTGGTAACATTAGAGTATATTTGTCTTATACTGCATATTGTGTGTTAAAAATAATCATATCAAACAAAAAATGAGTATAATCGCACCCCATTCCCTAATTTAGGCTACCCCTAAACTCAGACAAATGACTTTGGTAAACTCCATTGCCTTCAATTTAAATATAATTCCAGCCAGGGTCAGATTTAGATGGTCGGCTAAACAGGCTTTAGCCCACCTAACACTTTTCAACCATGTCTTTGTAAAATAAAATAATGATTATTTTTATTTTTATGCAACCCGACGGATCGTTTTTATCATTTATGAAATATTTAAAGTAATACTATAACTTACTACAATATTATAGGATGCCACATTTCTCTATACCATATACATGTAAAAATGTTGTAAAACATAATCTGTTTGTGTCACAATTGAATAAATGAAACAAATGCACATCCATACTTCATTTTTTATTTTTTTTTAAATTGAATGAAATTGTAGATAGCAGGTTATTGAATAAAATGGGACCAGACAATTTAGAATTATATATTTACTGTATGGAAATAATTTTCATTGAAATGTTTGAATTTATGGAATTTTATTCTATCTATCTACCAAGGTTTTATGTACTGTACACAAAACCAAAATCAATTGTACACTGAATTAAAATGTTTTAATTTTATGGAATTTTTAGGGTTTACAGCCGAAACGGCCGCCGACTGAAACGGCCGCCAATTAAAACAAAATTATGTTTATCGTATAATAATGAATATTGTGTAAACATAGTTGGGTTTTTTATATATTTTTTAAATGTATACAGTAAAAGTGAAAGGAAAAGAATTAAAATTGGACAAAATACAGTATTTGTTTGAATACGTTAAATAAATTTAGAATGGTGAATTATTATAAACATAAACATTATTTTAATAAAAACTTAACTAAAAATACGTTTATTCTTTGATTTTATTCTTAAACATATATTGGTTGGTTTCATTTATTTGTTCCTCCATCGTGGTTTCATAGGCTTTACTGTACGTTTATAATACTGCATTGGCTTGTTTGTAGCTGTGGCGGTATTGGCGTCCCATAGAAAATGTTGGTCACACACCATTTTTAGGAGATATCAGAAACAAACATGGAAAAAAAATCCTACCAAGGTTTTACATATAACAACACAAAATCAATTTAATTGATCGAAATAATTTGCATAAAAATGTTTGCATTTATGGAATTTTTAGAAGATAATATCAGAAACAAACAGGGAAAATATCCCACCAAAATTATAACAACAAAAAATCAATTATAAAAAAAAATATTGATAGAAATAATTTGTATGAAAATGTTTGAATTTATGGAATTTGTAGAAGAAAATATCGGGGAAAAGATCCTACCAAGGTTTTATGTATAACAACACAAATAAAAATCAATTACATATTTGATAAAATAATTTTGCATAAAAATGTCTGAATTTATGGAATTTTTAGAAGATAATATACAGAGAAAAAATCCTACCAAGGTTTTACGTATAACACCACCACAAGCATTTAAATGAGTCACGCGATCTTGTGATAAAAGATTATGCAAGTTTAATGTTTCACTACAATTAATATTGATAATAGATGAGTCGCTGGATAATTAAGATTAAAGAGTTTAGCACGATTGTACTGTCTTACATACCGATTAACCTAAATTGTTTTTTCATACAATCTGTAACCTATATCATAATAACTGTCATATAATCTCAAGTGTAATCAACATGGTTTAAGACAAAGTTATTAAAGTAAAATACAAAGTAGTGCTGATGATCAAAGTAAGCTCTGTGGCTCTAGTAAAATTAAAATGTCAGTGTTCGCTTTATTGCGGTGCTTTTTCAATTGAAAATCTTTTGTAGTGGTATCTTCCTACTAAATATGCAGAGTGGTATTATGTGTTGAATGTTGGGAAATCTTCAAAATATGATTAATTTGGTGCAATTTTGAAATAATTTCTTCATAAAAAAATGTATTGAGTGGTCGAGCATTTAAGGCAGTGGCACCGCAAACTATCTTTCGTGATGAGTAGGGGGTTACCCAGGTGTTATGGTTCAAATTCAGCAACTGTTGATGTTGCGGCAGTTATGGGGACCTGTTTATATCAAGACACAATCAGTTCCACGCCTCTAACAATAACAAACACTATGTCAAAGGATATGTAAACCAAATAGCTAAAATCTGTTACAAACTTGTTAAAACCAATACAAGGAGTAATTTCAACCATTCACGTAGCCATAGGGAATGGAAACGTGTTATCACGCATTCAGCCTGAATGTAACAATGTACAATATACTACAAGTGAAGTAGTAAATCTTGTTTGTGGACACACCAAGAGATTGTATAATGGACACAGTGGCTTATACTTATTATAGCATCTACAATATAAATTTTGATATATTTATGTATTAGTTTATATACATATTTGCTATTGTATTAAACATTTATGGTATTGTAGATAAAGACGAAATCAAGGTTATAAAAAAGTTTATTATTTTACAGGTATCATAAAATATAATAATTTGTAACATTTAAAACTGTATTTGAAGGAATAAGCATTGAAAAATAGTAAATTTACAAAAAACGTGTAGTTTTGAAGAACTTAACAGAAAAAAAGTATACATTTTCAATGAAAAATTCCTTTTAACTTCAATTTGTTTTTACAGTAGTACTTCAATAATCAAATAAAGAAGAGACAGACAGTAATATTTTAAATATTCCAGTTGTCTAAAAATATTCTTTAAAAATACAGAAATGAATATTTCCATTGCTACATTGAAGGAAAAAAAAATGTGTTTATATAAAAAAAGATATTTCCCATGATAATAAAAATATAATAAAACTAGGTTCCTATGACCTTAATCCCAAGAAATTTAAAATCACATGTTTTTTTTATATAAAGACAATTTGTTGTCCCTGATGGAACATCAAAATATGTAACAGAACTTTAGGATAATGTGTGAAATAATCTCTTAGGAATATTATCAGTATATTCCAGTTTACTACAATAACTCTGAGTTTCTATATTATTATTATTATTTAACACTACCCTACATCTCATTTTTTAAATTACCTCATAAATTGTGATTAGTCTAAAGTAGAAAGATGTGGGTTAACTGTAGTAAAATATATAAAGGTTCATATTCACATAACAATGGTGTTTTTCCTCAAGTGATTGGTTTTAGTATTAGAAAGTGTACAATGGATGGATTCATAATTCTTATACTTTACAGAGCAAATTATATCAGGGAAATGTTCTGTCTGATTATATATTGCGAAAATACAAGTCAAATTTCCTGTTATTATGGATGAAATTAAAGAATCTTGAATTTTTAAAAAAAATGGAAAATAGGTTTTCATCACATTATATATTCGCATAAATGAAAAATAGTATACAGTATTTTATCTAGAAAAATGATGAAAAATGGGGTCTTAGGAAACCAGGAGGGTATGCACAGTAAGCGTGGTTGCTACTAGTGCAACACAACAACGTACTGTATCAACGCAAAGTTCTGTTTTGCATAATCAAGGTGATGCAAACATTGCTACAGAGAATTACTCAGTTTGATTTCATGCAACAATGCAAGAACGTCAAGTAACGCTCACACACAACCAAGCAGGTTTGATTTCACTCAGGTGGGGGAGAACACAATCAACGAAAAGGCATTTTCTTATGGTTCTTATCTTAGGTTGCGTTTCACTGCTAGTGCGAACCGCACTTTATGAATGAACTAATAACCTCAATTAGAGGAATGATTTCTTTCCCTTTCCACTATTTCTTCATCCCCCCCTGGTTGTAGCACATTTTTAAAGCCTATTGTAGCTTTGGGTTTACTGCAAGATTACTCTTTACTGTAAAAAAAGAACAATATCAACTTCAACCACATTGATAATAATAATTTAATAATATATTTTTTCCAATAGTAGCGGAGAAGCAATTATAATACTCCGTGTGAAAGACATATGGTCAGAAAAACCAGCAAGTTTACACATAAAGAAAAGCAAATATCCGTCATAGATAAATTTCCTATGGGAATACGACAAATCAATGGAGAAGCATGTTTAGTTTACATCAGTATTACTGTATTAAGGACCTCTGTTATTAACATGCCTACAACTGTAATGAAAATACTAAGTTTAATTGGTAGTTTCAAGACACAGATTAAACTTTAATGAAGCATTGAGTATGTGGCAAGGCACATCATACGGGATATAATTATAATATGATAGCTGGTATTTAGAGTAATTGGTGAATTGAATATGCAAGTAACAAATTGTGTTCAACCCAAAAAACATGTTTACCGTAAGGAAAATGCAGAATTATGTAAAAAATACAATTCATCATATTCTGTGTATTCTTATTTTTTTTTAAATCAAAATTGCTGAAAGAACTGAATGATAAAATGGTAGGCATGATGCAAAAACAGTAAAAGTTAAAAACCATGATAAAACCAGTAAAATTACAACAATCATCACCATTATTAAAATAAGCATAACAAACTGCAAAAACAAAAAGCAAAATTCCAAAAAAATAAATTCAGCTTTTAAAACATGAAGACGTTTTCTTCAACTTTGAGCCAACAATATCGGCATGGGTTCGAGGCTGACTTGCTCCTACTGTAGTTCTGGTGGTGGAACAAATCTGATAAAGACAATAAACTGTAGGTCGAGTTAACACAGTTTACCCGTGTGCACTTTAAAGAACGCAGTTCAGCATTAAAGACGAGTAGGGGGTTTACCCTGGTGAACTGGTTCACAAAATAGTCAGGGGATTACAACCTATCTGATAGGACACTGATTCATTTACTATTAGAATCCCTAGCCAAGTGTGCCTAAAGAAAAAAAAAACACTAATGTAAAATTACTGGTGGTACAAACAACTGTACAGTGAATATTAATTTTTCGTTTTGATTACCTAATTGTAAAAATGATTCACTAACACACATTGTAAACAAGTTCCATCTGAAGAGTACTTAAGTATCTTGTTTACACAGACAAGATAATTTTCAAATTACACTGTGTTACCATGACGATATATACTGCACTCAACTCATTATCACTTTTAATAGTTTAAATTTACATCTTTACAGTTCATCATTGGCTAAAATTAAGAGAAATTACTTGCTAATATTTGATAATTAATTAGCAGAAAGTAGAAAAGGTCACATCACTGTGTAAAGTAAATTGATAAATACTAAACAAGATGGACTAAAAATATCAACGTTAATTTTTTTTTTCTTAAATAAAGCTTGCGGAATCAAATCAAGGGTGGATTTCTTTAAACGGAGGAGCTCTAATATTATAATATTTTATCATTATAATTATTATACTGTACATATTATATTACAGTAATATTCTGTCAAAAATAGATATCAGAATATAGTTAATATGGTCACTTTAATCTGTTAAAGGGGAGCTTGCAAGTCAAAATTCGCACCTGATAACTTTACAGTTGTTCATTTGGTATTGTTTATTTTATTTTATCAAGTTCTCAGTACCTTTGTGTATCAAGCACTGTACAGTACAGGACCTAAATGATCTGAAAAAATGTACATTTTATTTATAGTATTACTGTTAATTAAAATTTTGTTTTTAAGATGGTGCAAATAAACAGTTATACAGTACAGTTACCTAATTGATCATTTGATTTGGTTGGTTGTACAAGTTTAAACTAATGATATTATAAAATAAATTACAAGGACAGCAACAAATCCCAGATGGAAACTTATGAAAGCTAAATTATGAATTTTTAATGATCAGGTCAAATTTAATTGTGAAATTTAATATATATTGGATTTTAAAACTTGATTTGATACTGGATACAGTAGCATGATGGGTTGAAAGGGGAAGCAGGGAGAATCACAACGTGGGATGAAATGAAGGAGAAAATGAGTGTGGAAATAAATGGAAAAGGAAATGATTAGAGTAGAGACAAAAGCGGTAGGGAACAGCTGGTGTTGAGATAAAATAAGAGAGAGGATAATTGGAGTGGGCTGAAAGGGCTAGAGGTGAGGAGTGGAGGGAAGGGATTCTAATTCAAGAGAGAGGCATTTATTCGGGGGAGGTTTTTTTTTTTAGTGTAAAATAAATTCAATAAATACCCCCTTAGATATGAAACAATATCATGAAGTGATAAAATACACTAAAAATTGTATCAAAATGCTTGGTAAATTGTAGATCATGTCAATAAATGAATTATAATACGAATAGAAATGTGTTCCAAATACAGTATTGAGGAGTGTTTATTCGTGAAAATAAGTAAACGTCTAAGCGGCATCTATTCCAAATGATGTTCTATGTGGGGGTGTTTATTCGAGGGGGTGGGGTTCGTTTATTTAAAGTGGGGTGTTTATTCGAATAAGTGTTACTTACAGAACTATACGTTTCGGCATAATATTCCCAAATTTTCCAACTAAACAATATTCAATTGGATGATATGTACACAATATATTATTTACTTAAAATGTGAAATATCTATGTTTACTGTAATGGACAGAAATGCAACACATTTTATGCACCCTAGGCTAGTAACCCGATCCATGTATGTGACACACAAGACATTAATTCAACACTGACAGTTTAACACCTTTACATACAGTATTCAATCACCATTTTAGCATGGATGTACAGTACGTAAAATGTGGGAACATCATGCATGGTTGCTCACACATGTCAAATTATGAATAATTAATTTATCTACAAATGAAATACATATTTGTGTTTGATATATTGATGTCTTTCTGATTGAATATGAATAAAATAAAGATTAATATCATTTTTAGCTTATTACTTTCAATTCAATAACTTAGAATACACTTACGTTTTTTTTGTTAATTCATAACATTTGTAGTGTAACATTCTTTGAATAAATGAAAAAACATGAGATATAAGTGAATGGGACACCAGGGAATGAAGGCAAATGCACGAAGACGCGCAAAGATAATAAAAAACATGGTGTTCCAGGAAAGTTTGAAAATAAATTAAGACAAAAATTAATATACCTGTACAATAGTGTAGGCCTATAGTACAAATTATATGATTTAAAAATTGTTAAAAAATAAATAAAATAGATTTGTACCAAGAAACATTAAATAAATTGATATGATACTGGTTACATCATTACGAATTAATGTTTTTGATACATCTTCATTCTAAATTCTATTTTGAATGATCAATTATTAGTTGGAGACTTGTACAGTAGGAAGTGTCCCCTTAATAGAGGTGGTGTCCCCTATATACTGTATAGAGGCATCCCCAATTAGTGTTTCTTTTTATGTACAATAGTAAGGGTGTCCAAAAGAGGTTTTATTGTAATTTTGATTTAAAAGTGATATGTTTATCAAGTGTACAATAAATGGCATTAAAATATCTTATCTACTTAAGAAAGTACACTTAACGAGTTGTTCCCCTGAAAAAATAATTCTTAAAACATTTTTTGTTGAATATGCCATTTTAATGTTACATAATTGTTATTCACTTTGACCAAAAATTAGATCGAAAAAAAAAATTATTTACCTGAAAAACTGTA
This sequence comes from Antedon bifida, assembly GCF_963402885.1. Taxonomy (NCBI): domain Eukaryota; kingdom Metazoa; phylum Echinodermata; class Crinoidea; order Comatulida; family Antedonidae; genus Antedon; species Antedon bifida. Next base: position 19,549,020 of record NC_136232.1, read on the forward strand.
ATTTAAAGCAAAAAATAGTCAAACTGGCTGCCAGTCAATACATTTTTGGTTGAAATTAACCATTTATTTTGTCATTTTATAAGTGAAAATATTGGTTTTTTTTCTACGAAAGTGATTAACTTTATTAAAGCTACAAAATAATCTATTCAAAGTCTGATTTTATTAATCTTTATTTTTCATGTTTTTGGGGACAATACATCTTTAATGTTATTTTATACTCTAAACATACAATACAGAAACATTTACTCTTTTAATATTATTAAGAGCAAGAGCAGAATTGCATTGATTTTTAATATCATTCATAAGTTCCCTGGTGACTCATCTGTTTAACTGTATTCCAATGTAACACATTGCTATACATCAATACATGGTGTATTCACGTTTAGGCGTTTTTCTTAAAGAGTACTCTTATGAAGCCGCAGGATATCATAGCCTCACAGTGTGTGTCGTAGATTGTGTTTCAGTTCCACCACAGGACATACTGTACAGTCTACTGTCGAGAAAAGCAACTTTAGTCGCCAAATCTGGAGAATTTTCTTGAGGGTTTTGTAAAATTTGTAAACTACATAAACATAAAATACATATATATCTAATGTTTTTGCTCAATACTAAACAATTACAATATCAAATTTTACTATGATTTTAAAATGATATAGTCATACAGAGAACAATGACCTACGATCTACTCACGCGTAGGCTACGAAAGGTTACGCATAGAAAAAAAGCAGTAATTTCTTTCTGTACTGTATCTTTACAGTATTTGTCCATTAAAAATATAAATCACTATGCACGAAAAAAAAAAACAGCCATTTTGACAAAAAATAGTTTATTTATTAAATGAGATACAGTAGTATAATTATGCTCTGCAGTAGTACTGTATAATCTACCCCATCCATTGTTAATGCGATCTGAATACAGTCGTACAATCCCACCCCCATATTTTCCCCAAATTTCATATCCAGGCCCATGAGACTAAATGGTATCATCATTTGAATTATCCAGGCTTCAATACAAAATGATGGAGATCATGAGATGATCTGATACCGGTAATATTCCGTATAGTTTTGTATTGTTTAAAAATATATCTATATATATATATCAATCCAAAGGCAAATTACTGAAAAAATGACAATGCTGTGGGTATCAGTGGCTGGATTTCAATGGAGATATAAAAAGAAAGCGAAAAGCTAAATCAAAACGATAAGTAAAACAGCCAGAAAAGTTAGCAGAGCTTTCGGGCAACACTAGCCCTTCATCAGTGCAAGTGAAGGAATTTGGATAACGTCATAGTATAAGAGCTGGCAAGTGCTGCCTGGATACTTGTTTGTTCTTATGTGCTGCAATAGCTTTTGTAGCTTGTACTACAGTATGGAAGTATCAGAAATAAAAGCAAAATTGAATTGAATGGTATTATACTGTGAGGTATAACTTGTAATTGGAGACATACTGTACAAACTACAATATTTGAGAATTGTTTTAAAAAGAATATGAACATTAAAGATGTATTGTCCCCCAAAAACATGAAAAATGATAAAATAATAAATCCGACTTTTAATAGGCTATTTTGCAGTTTTAATAAAGTTATTCACTTCTACAGTATATAAAAATCCCAAAAAAAGAATAATTATTTTTCTTATAAAAAGACAAAATAAATGGTTTATTTTAACTAAAAACTCATTGTCTGACAGACAATTAATAAGTATGTTTTACTTTAAATTACATTTTTTCTGGTAAATAATTTTTTTTTTCCGAACCAGTTTTTGGTCAAAATGAATTTAAACTACTGTATTATGTGACATTAAAATGGCATATTCAACAAAAAAATTGTTAAAAAATTATTTTTTCAGGGGACAATATATATTTAACAAAATTCTTGAAACAATGTCACATATGTTTTGGGTTTTTATTTTCCCAGGACAAATTCATTCATTATAAAAAATAGTCACATTATATTTGTAATCGAAATGATATAAACAGATGGTAAACAGAAAAGTTAAACTACAACAGTACAGTAGTAACACCATATGGCAGGCACTAACTAAGTAATGCTTGTTGTACAATAATAATAATCGGTTTCTTTTGACGTATCGTCTATAATTCAGGGAATATTTAAAATGGGATATTTCTGAGTTTTTGTTGGTTTGTTTTTTAAAAATATTATGGGAAATACATTAAGTACCAATTACTGTACTTCTCTTAAATGTTTTTTTTTCCTCAGTTTAGGATTGGTTGTTTACTGTGTTGATTTCTACATTTTTTTAAATGTTTTTTTATTTGATTCATCCAGTTATCTTTTGGATCAATGAGAGTGGTAGTAATTCTTCCATTTAAAAAAATTAAAGATTTGTTGTCCACCAAAAACATGAAAAATGAATTGATAAATCAGACTTTGAATAGGCCATTTTGTAGTTTTCACCTACAAAAAGACAAAATAAATGCTTAAATTCAATCATCTTGTAAGCTTATTGGCTGGCAGCCAATTTGACTATTTTTTTGCGCTAAATTAAATTTTTTTTCAGGTAATAATTTTTTTTTCAATCTAAATTTTGGTTAAAGTGAGTACAGTATAAACTACAGTAGTAGCATTAAATTGGCATAGGCCTATTCAACAAAAAATCATTTTTTTCAGGGGCAATATAAATATATCTTTAATGTGTTTAAAGTGAAATTTTAAGAATTTACCAATTTACATATCAACATTACAATTACGTAAATCATTTACACCACTCAATAGTGGCACTGCACACTCTTTGAAAAAGCCTACTTTATTTATGTTCACTTTTATTTGTAAACTTCAAAGGCGGTATACAAATCAGGGTTGAATGAAATACCACGCTTAAGTGAACATGTCAAGACGTAAATTAATGACTGGAAGTAAACTTTGACCCAACCCATAGAATAATAATTGACAATGTTGGGCGGACAAATGTGAAATTGTAATTGACTGTAAGACAGGAAAATTATCTCCAATTGAGCATAAAACTAATCTGCGTTCCGTTTGTTCTGTAGTATTCATCTTAAAGTTTCATTCTCAAAAATCAAATGTAAATATCATAATTAAAAGTAAACATTAAAATAATATTTAATACCACGCCAAAGTACCGTACTGATATGAAAACAAATCCATAAGGGTTCAGTTTGGGCCTCCGCTAACAATAACTGTATTCAATTACATTAGAACTTTCATTCTCAAAATTAAATATTATAATATACAGTAATTAAAAGTGAATAAATTAAAATAATTAAATGATTAAAATACCACGATACGAAGATACTGAACCCTATGAAAAAATCCATGAGGGTACAGTTTGATTTTCCCATAACCCCAACAAGAAGACCTAACTCTGTACAGAAGGAGGGAAATGGGTGACCCGGATACTTAATCACGAAATTTATACACTAGCTATAGGCCTAGTCTGACGTTGTCTAGTTGCTGCGTTAATTGTCTTTCTGTTTTTGCCAGAATCTGTCAGCTTGGAGAAAACATGCTATTTTCGCTTAAAATTTACGATTCTTCCATTTGTTTTTGGCCTTGACGATCAATTGAAAGTGGGTGAATCACAGAACAAAAACGAAAATATCAATCCGCGCGCAATGCATGTTGGGATTTATAGCGGGCCGCTTAAATTATTAGAATCAACTTTAACCGTTTAAAGACGAATAAAGTTACCGCAATAGGACCATATATTATTTATTTTTACATTAAATGTAGTTTGTGACTTTAAATTTTAAATCTAAAAAATGTAGGGAATGGGACTTTAAAATGTTGCACAGTACAGTCACCAGAACCACAAGTTTAATACTGATAATATTTAAAAAAAAGTGTAGCAAATTTTCATAATGGCTTTCCTCTACCCCACTTTTTTGGAGTTTGTTTTATATAGTAATGTACTGTAATATAGTAGTACTATAGTAATGTAAGATGGAAGAATTTGGCTACTGTTGACTGACTTTCATGGATAAATGCACGAATGAATCAGTTTGGGTGCATGCATAGGAAGTGATGTAGTTCATTTACGCTACTGTTTACTTGTTCACCATCAAGGTTATAATTTATATACAACTGTATATCTGACAGATACCATTGTCTAGAGTAATCCATTTCAACTGCTTCTCCTACCTTGACTGAATATACCAATAAAGTATCTTTTAAAATGGCTATGTTGTATAGAATTCCACTGTATTTTTTACATTCAATAGGCTGGTTGAGAGTTGATATAAATTGTGCAATGATGAAAGGGCAATTTACAATGATAGAAAAGCAATCAAATGAAAGAAGGTTAAGAAAAGAAAAGCATAACTCACAATGAATAAAAACCTAATATATGAAAAATAACAATAAAAGTGCAAATCACAATGGCAAAAATAGAAGTTTTGAAACCACCGAACTATTAGTAAAATATAAAAAAAGAACACACCAGTAGGGCCTAAGTACTGTAGGTAGCAAATAAACTACAGTATAGGGGCTTAACAGCACAACTATTTAATATTTAAAAGCGGGGATGGGTAATCTGGTTTGACCACCACGGAAGAGCTGATTCAGTACATATTTATGAAATTCATCATACTTCCTTCTTCAAAAATATTTTCTTTGGCAAACACTTTTTTTACATAAACTGATGAAAATCGGTGTTAAGGAATGATGATGTAAAGTAGAGGTTTTTATCTTAAATAATTTGAAACCTATTTTGATACATGAGAAGTTTTTTTATCTGAATGTTTTTGTAATGCTAGTGCATCAGAAAATTGGTAAAGATCCTCTTCCATAAATGAGAACAATAAAAAACAAAAATTGAATTCCACAAATCCCATTCACATTTATAAATTGTGTTCTCTACAACCCCCAATCTGAAAAGTGTGCTCAGAACCTGGGTTATAACTTATACCCACTTATTTGACAAATTGCACATCCCAAGACATAAATTAAAGATACAGTAAAACAAAATGTTTAGAAACAAATCAGTCCCTTGATGCCAGCGACAAGTAACGATCGACTTGCAGGTCATAAATCACATTGACAAAGCCATAACATCGACATTCCTACTGGCATTTATTTTCGATAAAGTCTTAAAACACAGTAAACAAACATGGTACAATAATCTTCTAAATAATAAAATACCCCAGAACAATACGGAGTTAATCTTGAGTTTATAGTTGAATTAAATATAACCCTAGGGTCTTCGCAGTTTGCAGATCGGATATCCGCCAGGCAGTACGAACTTGTAAGGAAGATATCAACAAACTGGTCGTAGTAGACGTAAGTCTCTTGTTGAAGTTCTTAAAGACGTGGGCCTAATAAAACAAGCACTCAAGTCAGTAAGATAAACAACATAATATGGTTCCTAAACAATGTTTTTACTTACCAAATATTAAACAGCAGCACGTAAAACATGATAAACTCAAGAGATTCCACATGTTTCAATCATTCAATCTTGACTTACTTCATTGTTTACGTTGTGTCGCTGAGCTATGAGGACGCTACCAGTACGTTGGGCACTCAGTGACGACGGCGACCCAAAGCCAAGGTTCTTCATGATGTTCAAGGATAATAACATGTCGCCCTCTATAGTACAAACAAAATCCAAACTTTTTTAATATTGTCACGCCCACGTTTTTCTGTCAAAACTCTGAATTAATTTTTCTATTTTAACCGTGTTATGTTCCATATATTAATCTAATAATTGGACAGTTATGTTTTTAATCTATAAAAAACTGTACTACGGTAGTACTTATAGAACCCAAAAAAGTGTCCTCTTAATGGGTGGTGTCCTCTACATAGGGGGTGTAAGTTTTTATTCGCGTGCAACGCGACTCTAAACAGCTCACTATGTCGGTCGGTTGGTCGGTCAGTCGGTTGGTCGGTCGGTCGGTAAACACTAACTTGAGCACGCTAACTAACTTGTTTGTTTTAACGATAATGCATATTTTTACTGGGTTGAGAAACAACTTACTTACAACTTCAGAAAAAATACAGTTGCGAAATTGTAATAAACATGACAGAACAAAGAATGCATTTCAAGCCATTTCATACTACTCCGAAATGACGAAAACACTCTGAAGCTCTTGCATGACATATGCAAGAAAACAACCAAAACTGGTAGAATCGGCAGACATAAAATAAGTATATTTATCTTTTTTTAAAGAAGATACTGTATATAAACGAAGAGCTTTCAGGTTGGAATTGATGGAATTATGATATACAGCCAGAAATAGAGCTATTTGGAAAGTTTAATAAGTGAAAACATATTGTGAGGACTGGACTGGATTTGGAATTCAATTTTTAGTTTTTTTTTTTATGGTTCTGATTTATAGAAGAGGATTTTCATTTTTGTTATTAAGTTCAAAAGCAGTAATAAATGATAATTATTATAATAACATTTTGATTTTGCATTTTGTAGCACAATTTCAGTAATAATTTTAATTTTAAAGGCGTTTACACAGAGTCGTAACAATCTCACTAAATGTACAGAAGGAATCGCTTGTATTCACATAATTTAATATTTTAACATAGCGCCCTCAATTACAACATTATCGTCGTCGGGGCAACGGATTACGCCGGTTACGCCCGCGTACTTATTAACCAGCATCTCTCAGGAGAGACGACACTTTATTTCCACGGACACAGAAAAGGCTGGCAATATCCTTAGGATTGTATTATGGCAATTTCATAAACAAAATTAATTGATTAAAATAAAACAATACGCCCTACCACTCCCACGTTCACCCACCACTTTTTAATAATAATTAAACATTAACACGTCAAAACATTATTACACTTTTAAAAAAACATTTTTTAAATTAGCAACACTAAATTATTGGCTTATATTTCGTTTCTGTGAACGAGTTATCATTATGTAACTACTATATTAATATTCCGTGTAAACTGCTTTTGTATTAATATATTCAATAATTGTATTAATATTCATTGATCTAATAATAAATAAACGTTTATTACAAATGTAAAATTTGGTGACCTAAGGGCGTATATTTATTGTATATCTTGCATAAAAAGAATACATTGTGATGTTAGATGACACGCTGCGCTATCGCGCCGATCTGCTAGACGTAAGGGAAGTTGTAACTCATTGTTTGTGAGCTGATTATCATATGCAGAGTTTGAATTAATCGATAGATGGTTTATGAATTATTTAGTGCAGATCAATTGGTTGAACTTGAGCGAATTGGAATCTAAACTATTTCAATTTTGAATCAAATATGCGCTGTGACGTCAGGAAATTGATGGGCCCTTGCTCATCCGGGTATTCAAGTGGAAAGTTCAATTATGTTTAACATCTTCGAACAGTGTTGTTATTTTGGCGACTGATGCGAGGGAGTAAGAAGTTTAGTGCCGAAATATCCTTGCTTAGATGGAGAAAATGGCACAGTTAAATACTAAAACTTAGCACAAAGTCAAGGAAAACGCAAGAACGGAATATGTTGGAAATACGTGTATTGCGGCTTATGTTGAGAAAAGAAGAATTGTGAATTGTTTTAATTTTGAAGTGAGATAAATTCCACGTTTTAATTTCGCTGGTGGCAACGGAGGAAGAGTGTGCTCTCATTTTTGAGTAGCTCATCTGCGCGCTGGTCAGGTAGGCTTCTTATTGCTTAGTTCGTCATAACTGTGCAAAGCGTTTTTTTGGAGGACAAAACAGGGTGTTTAAAGGACAGGAGTGGTAAAGTCATCACCAATATTGGTGATGCGTATATGAATATTAAATAGCCGAGGAAAATACCATTTTGCGGTTCATTTATATTCAAACGTGGTTGTCCTGGCTGTTTTCTTTTAAACAAGCTTTTATGCCAAACCTAAAAAAAGGTTTGGCCACTTTCTGATTAAGTTTTTTTTTGTGTTGCCACCGTGTGTGCTGTAGTGTTACGCTTGCCGACCGAGGGTGGCCCGCCCCCACGCGGGACTGCCAGAAACTCGGGCAAGCTTGATTGTGATAGGTGGGCACCCCCGTGGCGGAGTAGTGCGGCAAGTACTAGCAAAAACAGCAGCGAAAAAATGGAGGCCGTAACGGCAGGAGGGAATGAGGGAAGCGCAAATGGAAGTTATCAACCCAGGTCTATACGATCTACTGGCTCCACCGGGGGAACGGGTCAGGGGGGTATTGGAAAACACAACTCCCTCTCACTCCCAAAATTATTAGACGATGGAGACAGCAGGGCGGATAGTTTGGACTTTGGTCACGGACAAGAACCGAGCTGGGAACGTGTCGTCATCAATGTCAGTGGCCTGCGATTTGAAACGCAGATAAAAACTTTAAATCAATTTCCAGACACGTTGCTCGGAAATCCAGAGAAACGCATTAGATATTTTGACCCTTTGCGAAATGAATATTTCTTCGATCGTAACCGGCCAAGTTTTGATGCTATTCTCTACTATTATCAAAGTGGCGGTCGACTAAGAAGGCCCGTCAACGTCCCCATCGACGTCTTCACGGAAGAAGTAAAGTTCTATGACCTCGGTGAAGATGCGCTATCAAAATATCGAGAAGATGAAGGATTCATAAAGGAAGAGGTAAGAGATTTGCCAGAGAAATTATGGCAACAAAAAATATGGTTGCTGTTTGAATATCCTGAGAGTTCTAGGGGAGCAAGAATTGTAGCGATTATATCCGTTGCAGTCATTCTAATCTCCATAGTCATTTTCTGTATGGAAACTATGCCAGAGTTTGAGGATAAAACAGACTTTAGTAATAATAATACTGATATTGACCAGTATCGTGGCTTCAAAAATCCTTTCTTTATAATAGAATCATGTTGTATCTTGTGGTTCATATTAGAGTTAGTTGTTAGATTTATTTCCAGTCCAAGTAAGCTGTTGTTTCTTAAGAATATAATGAACTTAATAGACCTTATGGCTATCGTGCCATACTTTATCCAACTGGGTACCATGGTTGCCGAGATCTCAGAACCAAAAGGTGAGCAAAGCAATGAACAAGCTATGTCCCTGGCCATCCTTCGAGTTGTACGTCTAGTGCGCGTGTTCAGAATATTTAAATTGTCAAGGCACTCTAAAGGCCTACAAATATTAGGGAGAACATTGAGGGCGAGTGTGAGTGAACTCGGGCTACTCATATTCTTTATGTGTATTGGTGTTGTTCTATACTCAAGCGCTGTGTACTTTGCAGAAGCTGATTTTGAGGAATCCGAATTCAGCAGTATTCCAGACGCATTTTGGTGGGCGGTAGTCACTATGACTACTGTAGGTTATGGTGACATGAAACCACAGACAATAGGGGGGAAAATCGTTGGCTCACTCTGCGCAATAACAGGAGTGTTAACAATAGCATTGCCTGTACCGGTAATCGTTTCAAACTTCAACTACTTCTATCACCGTGAAGCTGATACCGAAGATACGTCGCAGTACTCGCACGTAAGCAGTGCTCCTGCGATGATAGAACAGGGAATGCTGAAACAAGACGGCGACACGGCATCGGTGGATTGCGTGGAGATGGAAGACGGGATGACAAACTCGAACCTAAAAACCACGACAAATAATGATAGGTCAAAGTTCAATAATGTGCAAGGTAATTGTATTAATATGAGTTCACTCTCAGTAGAAACGGACGTATGATTACCGATCTTAAACTAAATAAGTATTCGTTATCAACGATAGTATTTAAACAGCAAAGAAAAATGAATAAACATGAGTTTCCCTTCCTATGCAAACGTCTTATCCAATATTGCTCATTCAGCTTTAATAAGGTGCAAAAATGTAATTATTTTCTATGTTTCCCTTTTTTTTCAAAACAAGGAAAAAATAAGCAAATTTTGAAATATGTTGCTTTCAAAATTATGTAATAATGAGCAATTTTAATAGCATATTTATCTTTTTTTTAATTCTTAAAATTATTAAAATATCGGTGCTGTCTGAAAACAAGTATATATGTATCAGGTTCAGGCATCAAACATTAATTTATTATATTAATAATTGCAATTCAAAATCATAAAAATGAAAAATTAACTCCCCAAAAAATAGTATTATTATCATTGTGGTGATAATATTGCAACAAATATAAATCCTTATATCAATTATAATAATAAATCTATAACATTTTGAAATTTTTTTGAAATATTTCTCATTCAAATTTTAGATTAAGATGATATTAAACCATTTAATGGTATTTTAATACGTATTGTGGATGTCCAGAGCTTCCGTACTGTATAAATTTACATAACATTGTATATTAGGATTTCTTTGCTTTCGAGTTGATGTTTTTTAGCCTTAAAATTGTTCTATCCCCCCTTTTTTTGTGAGAGTTTAAGAGAGATTAATAAAGGTGTTTTTACTATTAGGGTTTTTTTTAAATGTGATATTGTGCAAACTTGTGAGAGTGAAGGGTGAAGGTGGGTTATGATTTAAAAAGAATAATATTAAATATCAACTATAACTAAATCATAATACTTGGAAATATCTCCAAATTAATTTGGATTCTTTTAATTAATTTCCCAACATAACTGTAAATGTATTTTGTCTGTTTTTTCCAAATCTATGACATTCTTTGTTGAACTTAGTTCATGACATTACACAATTAAACGACATAGTCATCACATTCATTTGACATCCATACATAATTCATATGGCTTGATTTTTGCAATGAAAACTCAACTAATTTATGCAAATATTAACTTCAGTATTAGGGTAGTAGGCTTATAATTAGTACCTTAACTTTGAAATTGTTCAAAGAAGATATTATTTTGATTTTTTACAATTTTTCCTCTAAATTGAATACAGTGAAATTAAATTCTCACATGCAAGATAATAAAATGAATTTGCGTTTTCACGACACACCATGTGACTTACACAGGGGTAGTGGTAAAGTCATCTTTGCACTCTCAGAAATGTCTGTTAGACTCAATAGCTGTGTAGTTGCGTTGTGAAATGAATGGGCACTAATATGGTACTACAGGAGGACTATTCCTATTTCTATAGTGAATAGCGGGCTAGTAAAAATTAGGACTACAAGGCTAATTAGTAGCATCCAATTTATAGAAATGGAACCTTTTTAATATTAAGGTCCCTGTGTAGTCGTATTTCCTAGTGCAATTCCTACAGCAGCTTACGTTATCGCTTGGTCAATATTCAACGATTCAAGAAATTCATTGATTTCAGCCCGCATTACAGTTCCCCTATTGATTGTTATCTTACCGCGTCCTATACTACTTGAGCTTAATATATGGAAATTTTACTTATTATAATAATGATATTGTATAGTGTCTGCGTGGAAGGAAATTCCCATGATGATATCAGCATATTGTTTACGAGCTAAAACAACGATCTATCAATTTATTCTTTAATGACACTAAACATTTTCAATGACGCTAGTTAATTAAAAAGAAATTATTAATTATGAATTAGATTTAGAAACAACACATATCGTTGACAATAGTATGTATTGATAAATTCTACGACAAAGAACAACATTGATCAACTGCTCAGATCTGGTCTATGTTACGTTTACTGTAAACCACTCATGGACAAAATTTCTTATTGTATACATATATTGTTATTTTGTTAGATCAATAATTTATGGATTCATATTCATATGTTGATGATATCATAAATTATATACTGAATTACATAATTAACTTGTGTCGTCGTCGCACAAAACATTAGCAGTGCCCTATATTCTTATACGGATAACATGCTTCTATTAATTATCTAAAGCGGTTTTAATTTATTACTTTCACCTTCTAAGTGTTTTAAATTGTGTATAGACATATTTTCAAATTTAAAAACGATGAAATCATTTTACATAGTTTTAATAATTTTATATTGAAGTACACAAAAATGATGTTTTTAATTTGATAATTTGTTAATTGTTTATTTTCAATAATATGTTCTATATATAATAACAATTCAAGTGTCAAATTATTAATTATCTTGCTGGAACAATATAATTAACATTTTAATTGATTGCTTAATAAGTCAACGTTACACCATGTTATACCTCCATGGTTACACAAACAAATTTATATTTATCTTAAATTGATCATTTAATATACAAGTATTGTTATCTTTTAAGTATCAGAATTGATAATTAATATTTATTTTGTATCATTTAATTAAAATTATGTGCATAAATTATAATAATTGGTAAACTCATATTCATTTAATTACATAAATTTTAAAAACTTCACCTAAATCCTCAAAAAACTATGCAATCACAAACTCATAAAGAATAAACTTAAATTCATTCTCATTATAAGACACATGCTTATATTTTACAAATGTTACCAATATTCGTATAATCAAAATATTATATTTGCATGAATACATACATTTACATATTTAATTTACATGGAAAAAATATTAACATTACAAACACATTTAAACATTTTTTCTATGGGACTTTAAAAAAAAAATCAATCATTTTCAAAATAAAACACTCAAATTTGTTAAATTTGTATTATCTATAACAATTATCCTACTTCTTACACTAAATGATTTAATTTTGATATAAAATTTAAAATAGAAAATAAAAATGTTTTGACGCAATAGTAATTATAATTATTATCAAGTTTGGAGAATGTAAACAATTTATGACATTATTCATTCAATTATGTACAGATATTTAATCAATTTAAACCTATTATCTAATTAAGAGAAATTAATTAAAATGAATCACATGTTTTCTGAAGTGATAAGCTCTTTATTGAAAATTAATTATGTTATTGATATAAGAATTTCTCGTAGCACATACAACAAGGTTTAAATTACATTAAATAAAAAAAACATTATATAAACATTCAATAGATTATTAAATATATAATTCTAAAACTATTAATTTAAAGTAAATATATTATTTTTCTATGTACTTTCCTCTACTCGCAATCATATTTAATGGAAAAATGGACATTGCATTGTTTGAAAATGTGGGTATATTTTTGTACAGTTTTTAAAAGCTGTACACAAACTATCAAATTTAATTGAGAAAAAAAACGTGACAATCCGTAGTTAAATATAACAATCGCATAATAACTTGAACAGCTAAAATAATATATCTTTTAATTCTTTATAGTGTGAACAGACTTTAATATTACTTGACTTGTAAAAGCCCAGTGTGAACACTATAGATTTTACAGAAGCCATACTGTAGTTCCGTTCTAATATTATTTATTAAAAATCAAGTCTCCATTCCCAGACATACTCATATTCTATAACAATAATCCATTTAAATACCTTTGGCATACAAATATTAATATGTATAAGCATAAGTATAATAATAAGCATTTTTTACAATTTTAACCTTTTTAATCTTTATCTCATAATTCAACAAATGACATAATAAATTAACATATCTTGATACATTTTTATAAATTCATAGTAGCCACATTATTTTAATTCAGCTTGACAATAAAGATATTATACTGAAAACACCTCCAGCATATATTGTATACTAATCGAAAAATGTGTGTTTGTGTGAATATCGAAATGTGTATTTATCATAAGCTCTGTATTAGGATCTTCTCTTCACTTTCTCTGTGCAAATATTTATCAATAAATTAATGGGAATCAAATTTACATATTTATTTTCAAACTAAATATTTAAATTAACAGGTGAGTTTGCATAATAATGAGCGAATGGAAAAGTAAGTATGGTTGAATGTAAAAACAAACGTAAGAAAGTCGGAGCAAATGTTCTGTTTTCACTGAGTATAACTGCCTATGCACATTAATGAACAAGCGTATCATTATTTTACTGGAAAAAGTGAGACCATTAAGCAGGGGACGGATGGAAACGAAAAAGCAAGAACAATGGAGAGACCGAATTTATAACAAGAGACGATTTTAAACTGCATGATTAAAAACAATAGCATGAGAACTTAAAAGTATATCAAGCAATAATTTGTATATCTTAAATGAATGAGAAGAAGCTAAAAATAATAACATATTAGGAACGAACAAAAATAAGTCACAAAATAAAATGGTTTTAAGATATTGAATTATGACATGTTATTATGTAAATATGCTAATCATGGCATGCTGCATAAATGCATTCGTATTGCATATGAATATTCATAAGATCTCATTAGGTATGCATGCCGAATGTTTCATCTCAAGAAAGCAATAAAACTATGTTTGTGTCATCTTCAGAAATAATGTGCCGAATAGATGATAAATTTTATTTTCGTGAAAGCTGTAAAGACGGAGTAGTTACTTGGACGTTGCAAACTCAATTCTCGGTTGATAATATCTCCGATATAGTTTGAAACATCCAAGTAAACCGTGCTCCGTTTCTATAGCTTTTACAAAAACGGAATTTCTCGTCTATTAAAGAAGCTAAATGAAATGAAGAATGTAACGAATGTTGATAGATTGCATGCTCTGTTGCACACCCGTGAACAATCACTACGTACACACGGGCGATCTTAATGGGACTTAGGACTGGATAAGAAGTGAAATAAAAAGCGAAGGCGGCGTTTAAAAAAAGAAAGAATGAGGAAACCTCACCGGTATGACAACAATTATTCAACTATTATTCGTAGAAAGCTACTAGATTAAGAGCACTCTTGCACAACATGCTAGTAGAACACAAGGTAGAATACAGAACAGCCTAATATAGCCGTTATATTAAATACACACAATGTTGATATGAAGCTCAGATGGAGTTCACTATGCACTTTTATGTTAGTTAAAAAAAAGTTAGGTTTTTAATTTATTTATTAATACATTTTTGTTAAATTTATTTACTTTATATTTAAATATATTTTCTCCCTTCTTTCAATTACTACAACCGTTGTATTGTTATTCAAACCTGATGAGAATTTTAAGAAAAAAAAGAACTTTTGGTATAATATATGACTGCAAAATGTAAATAATCATTTTCATAAAATAATAACATTTATAGGACATTTTAATGTTAACTGTAAGAAACAATTTGAAAATTTGTGAATATTTTGTACACGAAAATTGCAGTTACTACTATTTTATCTATAAACTATTTCTGAAAGACATTGATTATGAGAAGGTGAAATTACATCAGGTTGATAAGTAAGAAATTAAACACAAACATGAGATTCAAACGAAACCATGAAATTACAACAGGAAATGCGCATCAATGAACATGGTGACCTTTAGGTCATGCCACTGTAAGATGAGAATTTATCTTTGCTGAACGAGAAACCAGAATGTGTTTAGAATCGTTCTGTACGCCCGTCTCGCTCAAGAGGCCGAAAATCTTTGTTTCAAACTGTACTTGAATTCGCCATGATGCACTTTGTGGCGTTGTGGTTAGGGACCTGCCTATTAGCAGACAATCTGAGTTCAAATCCTGATTGGAGCAAGTTTTCAGTTTCTAAGATTTTTCTCATCAATATTTTTAAATATTTTGTATTAATGTGTATTGTATATACATAATATATTATGTATATATAAAATAAACACGTAGCATAAGATAATTGATGCCATAATACTGTTGTGAAATTATTTGCAGGGTGGTTTTTTGGTAACATTCTATTACGGTATAACAACTTCTATGCATATAAATTCACAGAACATCATTTATTGTGATTTGCATAGATAAATTATTAATGAGAAACATTACCCATAATGCATTCATTGAACAGGCACACGATATACAACTAGAAATGTCAAATTTATTTGATATATAAATTTTAACTGAATCATCTAAAAATTTACCAAATCATTCAGTCTTAATAAAGAATTTGAAATGCGAGAGAAACAAGCAGTGAGTTTACCGCAGGTTAGGTAATCAATTAATTTATAAATGTTCTTAATTTGATTTGTACTGTAGCCAAATACATCAAGCACGCCGTTAGCAAAACTGGTTTATTTAAAATGAAACTCATGTTTGTGAAATACAGAACTGAGATAGTACAATATTGATCCAAATAAAAGGCTGGTGTAGCTAGGCATACACAATACACACACAGCATAAAAGTACTTGACTTTAAAAATCAATACATACATACATATTCATTAGCCGTTGACTGGGTACAGTGTTCATTCAACCGTAACGTACTTGGTCATTTGTATTCTGTTATTAAAACCGTTTAATTTTTGTTTTGTTTGCTGTTCTAAATTAAATTAAAATTATTGTATTAAAATTTCCAATGATTGATTTTTCCCTGATGAATGCTAGAATCGTCCAATCCTTTTTTCCTATTTAACCCTTTCCCACTGTTATTCCCGATTTTCCTTCAAAATTAACCTTGAAAAAATTACACACATAAATGCAATAGCAGAAATTAGGGAATAAGTATTGATAACTCTTATTATTTTCTTTGTTTAATCTTCATTTATATTCTGTTGTCACTGGGTGTTACCGGTACCACATTCTTTCTTTCTGTGTCAATGATGTTTCGCACTACACATTATTCGGACACATAGTGCGGACACAACTTCTCAACGGCACCCTTCTAGCATTTCTTGGGCACAAGCCGATGCTACTATAACAGTCCATCTTAAGTCAAGAATCAAACCACAAAATACGTCTTGGGTGCACATCATTTACTTTATTTTTTGTTGTGTAAAGAAATGTTAAGTGTTTAGAAAGTACTCATGGCTGACCTTTCACCTTTCACCTTTCATAAGCATGCATTCACCTCATCCTCCTCACAGTATTCTTCAGGCCCTTAGCATGGATAGTTTTGTTTAAAAGAAAGTCACAATCAATGCACAGTGGAAATTCACAAAACGAGTGACGGCATTATAGTGAAAAACACAAACTTTTATTGTTATTATTCTCCATCCGTACATATTTTTCCCATATATATATATATATATATATAATAAATCCGTTTTTTGTTTTTAGAATTTATAACAAAAACATTCCAATTTTCATCTTTACATTTCTTTCAATTTTTTGTTAAACCGTTGCCGTCACCCTAACCATGCACTCACATGCACTGAAAATGGGCACCGAAAATGCACGAGAAACACACACATCCTTACAACACAACACATATGCACACAACACAGATGACTGTATCTTGATGTGATCGAGATCATTACAAATTCCAAGCTATGGGTCTGTTCATAGTCATGTAATAGTAGGCTACTACTAGCTGTCTAGATTATTTTAGTGTTATGACATTTACTACTGGATCTATTCATTGCATGGTACTACCTAATTAACTTCTTACATCAAAGTAGTTAGCAGTAGTAGTAGTACATTCTTAGATGCTTTTACTATCATCTTTCACTTTCTCAAATTCTCTGTCAGCGTATCAGTCGATTGTTATCTAAATAAAATGGAAATAAACCGTATTGTGTTATCTACTAATTTGAAATTAAGATTTTGAGACTCATTCATTAACTAATTTTTTGAGTAGGTTTTACACGTCTCAAATGTGAAAACATTATCTCATTTTACTTCATCCCATTTTGTTTATCATTTGTTTTAAAATATAATTTATATTATTTTTTGTTTCTAACAAATAAACGTTGATACAAACTGTTCAAAGAAACATCTGCCTATTTTAAAAAATTGTTAAATGTAAATGCCTTAATGTTTGTGGGCATTTAATTTACAAGTGCCCTTAATTTTTGTGTCTTGCACAAAATTTAAGGACAAATATGAAGGCTTTACATAGGTATATATTCAATTCAATATTACCATGAATATCAAAACAAAACGAAGATTTTTCCAGGTAGAAACAGTTTCTGAAAGTAAATGTACAACTTTATTTTATTTATGATCATGTAACTTCTTTTTTTTTTTTTTCATTTCATTTGAGTTTATTTTTTGTTAGAATTCTTTTTTATTTTTTATTATTTGTTTGTGGCTGCAGATCGTCACACCTCTCTAAAAATGAATATGCATGTTAATTAATGCATATTCATAGGTAATTGAGCATGCGCAGGTTGCAACTCGGAGGATGGCGGGAGAGGTGTGATGGTCTGCAGATAAACAGTGTACCTATTGGATAATCACGTATCATCAAAAGAAAAAAAAACCAAAAATACTAATTGATTATATAACAACTATATAACTACATTAAAGTGGTTCAAATATAATATAAAATATAATGAATATAATAGAAAATTTCTTCAAAATGTCATGGTTTATTCATTGTAATGTAACAAACAATTCGACTATCTGTGTGTATGTCTGTATCTATATTACCTTTACTAACGAATGTTTATTTTTCTGTCTTTTCTCAATATTCACTTTGTATGCATCATTAATGCTTTCATTCCTTTGCCTTTCTATATGCACGAAATTTCAATCAAAATTGTTTACATCAAAAAAACTAATGAATATTAATTTTTTGTATATTAATATTCATATATTTACATGAATATTAAGTTATTATTGATTTATATTTGTTTGATTCTAGCCTTCATTAAGGATTCACTACAAGTTCCTCCAGCTTGCTACACTTTGCTTCCAGTCCGTAACCTCTGCTCACAAATGCTTAAATAACAAATTAATTTTATAATAAATAAATAATAAATAAATACACACATCAAATATATAATATTAAATAATAATATAAGTTTATAGTTTTGGAATAATTTATTGTAAATAATGCCATCATTGTTGGTGTAAATGCATTAATTACCAAAACATCAAGATAAGGTATCTTTTATGTTTATTTTATCAACAACAAATTTCAGGTTTTGCATGAATTAATTATAGATCCTAAAAATTATGTATTCTAAACAAATCGATTTATTTATCTAATGTTTCATTTGTCTATTTGTATCTCTATGATATTTATAATAAGCAAATCAGTCAATGTGTTAAATCATTTTTTTTATTAAATAATATTTATTAGTTAATTTATATTATTGTATTAATACTATGTATAAAATAACACTTTTAACATTTAATGTAGATAATCAAATACAAAAGCATACAATACAAATTTACATACGAGTAGCATGTTCTAAGTATATAATGCCTGATAAAAATAATAATAACACATTAAAATTATATTTTACCCACTCATTTCCATTATTTTTAAAGCATTTCGTTGGCTGAAATCAGCTACATCTCATAAGCACACTTTCATGGTTTATTTATTTCTTTTTTTATGCATCAAATAAAACCCCTTTTAGAGCAACACTTTTTTTTGGTATACTTTACAAACTTTTTCATTCAAAAAATCATGCTTTTTATTTCCATTTACCTTGCCTCATAAATTGACCTTTGACACTTAAATGACCTGGCTTGACATTTCATAAAACATTGGTTTGATAATAACTTTCAACCAATGAGAGCGCTCAATGTTGTTCATGTGGTTGCTTCTTATCTTTCCACTAATACACACAATATGTAATAACATTTGGGTATGCTTTTCGCGTATCGCAATTGTAGTTTGTCTCGTCAAACCAGTTGTCGGTGTTGTGATTGTCAAGCGAGATCATTTCTAACCCTGATTAATTCAATTTTTTTTTCAATATATTTTTTTTTCGTGGTATACTTGTAGTGGCCAACTGGTTTATAATATGCTTGTTGTTTATTATGGGGTGGCTTCAGGGGTGGATCCAGAGGGGGGCTGAAAGTGAGGTCTCAACCAGACCTACATCCAGCCCTTTTCAACAACATTCTGGATTCACCCCTGGCTTTGCATGTAGGACCAGTATTGTAATGTAGCTACAAATGCCTTAGCTAACCTGACATACAGGTCATATTGTTATAAAGTAATACTTTTGCTTAAACAATTAAAAATTAAAATCAAAATTTAATATGATCAGAGGAAAATAATTTTGAATTTGAATTGTAGACTTCACCTATCATCTACAATTAAGAAGATCTCATATGTTACATTTTCTCTGACCAAACAATTTCCATCGATTTTATGGCGAAATCATCAACACTAAGGCGTTGCTAGCTACATTACTACAGTTAATTTTAACCAGCTCAACTGTACTCAAAATTAACAATTTGCCATGTTTTTGAAGACTTCAGTTTGGATTTTCACAAATTTTAATCCTTATAATTAATCTCGATCTTTTAATCCTTCATGATCCTGATGATATAGATTAGCCAGTACCCTGTTCTTTTAATATACACTAAAAGGTAATTTCTTGCTAATCATGGCACCCAGTTGGTCACATCGATAATAAACAAGTATTTATAAAACATAACTTAATTTGGCAGTAAAACTGAGTGATTTTTTGAAAATATGAAGTGTCTTAATTCTTAACATCTTTTTTGTCAAAACTAAACTTCCACCCAATGAAAAGGCTCTGTTATTTAAGTTATTATTTTTTTAAATATATATATATATATAAAATCAGGGAATTAATTGTTATATGGAATATATCTTTTTAAAATAAGTGTAAATTAGGTATTTTTTTATATAATTTTTTATTTTACTTGTAAATGAATAGTGGGTAGATTTCAGGTCATTAATTCTTACAAACTTCAGCTTCTTGGTGTCAAATGGAATAGTATAAGACATAACATGAACCACTTTCGCGTAATAAGGATTATTATTATTATATCAGATGCCATTGATACTTGTCAAGTAAAAATTAGATAAAAATATATCGTGTAAAATAGGACATTGAGTAACAGTATTGTAGAAGCCAAGACTTTATACCTTTGACAATATGTTTGTACCTTCAACATCATTAATGACATTTTACATTTCAACCTATGTTACTGCATACTTTCTTCGATTCATTATATATTCATCATGTATACGTTTAAACTTGTTCATTAAACAGTTTGTGTATGAGCGTTATTATTACATCTTTAGTGATACGTTAAAAGATCGATTATCATCATTTTGGACTATTTGTGTCGATATTTGTTCCTGATTTTCTCCCATCGATTAATTCATATTTTAATTGAATTTGTCTGGCAAAAGTACAGTTAACAGAACGAGATGTACTTAAAATCGGAACTGTATAATCGACAGTCCTATCATGAAATCAGGAATTCAAGAGGAGCGACTACATTTTCTGAAGTAAAAATACCACGCGATTGAAACGCGACAACAAAACATAAATCTCATAGAAACACAAGATTTTCAAAAAGTGACTACATTTAATATGAACTAAATATATGCGATTGATTCAAATGCGAAAATTAAAAGCTTATGGATAAGTTTTGTTCGTTTGTAATGCTTTGCGTTTTCGGCCTACCTGACCATGTTTTTGTTTGACCTTTTGACCTGCAACGATTCTGTTTCTTCTGTTTACTTCCTACCGAGCATCTTATTTTTAAATATAAGATAATTTGCAGAGGACAGAACGAGAAAGACAAACATATGGAATTTATGAATATCAACTACAATTGTTTGACAAAGAGTTTTGAGAATTGTAAAGGATAAACCATTTTGCACATCAACATAGCCGCCATACAACACGTTAATCTAACATTGGACTCATCTACTTGCGCTATCAAATATTCTCATTGTAAACTAGGATCAGACTATTTTGTGCTATTTATAAATACTGTGCCAGCTGATATGCAAGGAATAAAGAAGAACACCTCATGCTAACTGTAAGTTATGTTTTTTTATGCCATTGTTTTTTTTATGCTATACAGTGAAAAAAAAGTCAAAGACTAATTAATATTGAAAGTCAGTCAAAGTAGGGCCCCAAAAATGTGGTATAAATGTTATAGGACAGCATTTAAAAAACAAAAACAAGGTGACACCTCAGAACAGGACAAATGACAGGACAGAGTGACAACAAAATCAGTCCAGTGACCGTCACTTTAAGCTCTAAGGAAAAACTTCTAAGTGAATACCACTTTCAGGCAAATCCTTAAACATCCTGAACATTTTTTTTAATTGGTTTTGTTGTAAAATAGTTATCCATTTTGACCAAAAATTGGATCTAAACAAAATTCATTTACCTGAAAAATACTGTAATTTAAAGCAAAATAGGCTGCCAACCAATGCATTTTTGTTTGAACAACCATTAGTATGTTATTTTATAAGTAAAAAAATTGTTTTTTGATTAACTTTATTAAAAGTCTGATTTAATTAATCTTCATTTATCATGTTTTTGGGGGACAATACATCTTAAAATATTTATTCACTTAAAGATGTATTGTCCCCCTGAAAATAATTTTTTTTAAATTTTTTTTGTTGAATATGCCATTTTAATATTATATAATAGTTATTCACTTCGACCAAGAATTGGATCAAAAAAAAATGTATTTACATAAAAAAACTGGAATTTAAAGCACAAAATGGTCAAATTGGCTGCCAGCCAATGGATTTTTGGTTGAATTTAACCATTTATCATGTTATTTTATAAGTGAAAACATTATTTTTTTCCGTTTTTTTTTTACGGAAGTGATTCACTTTATTAAAACTACAAAATAACCAATTCAAAGTCTGATTTAATTAATCTTCATTTTTAATGTTTTTGGGGGACAATACATCTTTAAGTGAAATATTTGGTATTTAGGGAAATATCTAATTTTAGTGTGATTGATGAATATTGCCACTGGGTGTATTGTTGGGAATATCCTATTTTTAAAGTTTCAAAATTGGAGGGGGTTGTCCACTCCGAATCTGGCTAGGAATACGGTGTTTATCCTAACCTGAAAATGAGTGGCGTATGCGAGTCGGCCTTCTGGCATCTGCTGCCATCAATCGACAGTTCACCTGCTTCGTGACATTACAGTCTGGACAATACTTACATCATCTTGTCGTCTCCGTAAATTCTTTACTACCCATGTGTATGTTGTTGTAGTGAAGTATTTATTCATTCATAAATGTTATCCTCTCGTAACTACTGTAAATGGAAATTGAAAATACATGGTCATTCATTTGTGGATGTTGGATGTTTACAGAATGAGTGTTAATATGTTCCCCACTCCATTTGAAAATAAAATTGATACTATGACTAAAAACAGACTTAAGTTCACATTGAGCCAAATTTTAATTCGGTGGCAGGAGAAAACTTTGGGCTATGTTAGGTTTTTCGGATGCTGTGTCCACTATCGAACGTTTTGTACAGAATCCTAAATGATAAACTGAAGATACATTTTATATATAGTATGAACATTGATGTCATGTGAACGGTTTTATTCTTAAACAATACACCCATTTTCATAATTTGTTATCCAAACCAGATTTATGAACATAGATTTACATTAAAATAGTAAATAAAGTATTGTATTGTAATAAAAATAATTTTTTTAAATAAAAATAATTTTATATTACATTCAAAATGTAAATTCCAACCTTTAACTACCCTCATCATCTGGTTTTAAAAGCAAGCATAACTCATTAATATTCATGACTTTAGTGACATAAAACATTAATTAAGGAAGCACAGAGGCCAAGAACAAGGTATTATTTAAGCCAGCATTCCGCAAAACTTGTATTTAGCGGCCAAAAATCTATCTCCTAGGACCAAGCCACTGTCCAACAACCAAAACTATGGCCAACCCCTTTTCAAGGGACACTTCCAGTTAACAATGGACAATATATGTTTTAAACCAATGGTCAACCTCTTTTCAAAGGGGCACTTTCCTATTAAACAAACGAGGGACAATATATGTTTTAAATCAATGGTCAACGCCTTTTCAAAGGGGCACTTTTCCTGTTAAATAAACAAGGGACAATATATGTCTTAAAGCAATGGTCAACCCCTTTTGAAGGGTACGCTTTGTTTGGTCCTCAAATTATCACCTTTATAGGGAGTATTACATAGTTATATTGAAACTACTGTATATTCCATACTGCAGTAATAGTGTGAAAATACTTCTTTTGAATTTGAGAATAATTAATGTATTTCTCTGTAACTGAATGAATCTAATCAATCCAGTGTTGCAAGTATCATGCATATGTATGATTCTATATCTGATATGATCCAGTGGCATAACGGCTATGTGTGATCAGTGGCTAAACCCAGGGGATCTGTGGCCGTATTCCCACTTAGGCAAGGAAAATACCTACCCTTAAAATTTAAGAATTCCCTTAAGGAATATTCACAAATGAGTTAAGGTATTCACTTACCTAAGGAAAACACTTAATTTAAGGGTAAAACTTAAGGGGACAAATAATAATAAATATTCATGACTTGTCCCATTGTCCAATCACAGAGGATTTAATTTCTCTAACTGGTCCAATCACTTTCCTCTCTTAAAACTTATCTTATTTGCATATTTGAAAAAAAAACCATGAGCAAGGTCTGGAGAAAAAAGGCCAGAGTCTTCCAGTGTGAGAGGGCCATTCCTAAACCAGGGGCCTGATAGACCTCTACGTTACACCACTGATAATCATTTTCTCATTCTCACAGATTTCTCATCATTACTGTTTATGAATTAATTGTTAATTTTCAGTATATCACCATCGGTTTTTATAATATGCACTTTCACATATAATGTAAATATATGCATACTCAATTAATTCATATGTAAATGTTAATATATGTACAAATTGTACTTTTACACATTATTTTTTGAAATTGGAACTAAATATGTTATATGTGCATTGCATATACAAATAATTATCAAGTATGGAGTTTGGCATACACAACAAAGAGGAAAATGAAATTGCAAATATATTTCTCTCACAAGAATCCGAGATAAATTTAGAAAAGTTTTTGGGGATGTGAAGGGGAGACAATCATTAAGAGGCAACAACATGTCCCTCCTTCTCCTTCAAATGTCTTATCCCTTTTTGGGCTTCCTTTCTCAACATCCCAGATCCGCCTACAATAAATTGTAATTATGCTAAACAGCAACCCTATAGATATTGATTCATATCACATACCTTATTTAAATCAAAATATTCATCTTATTTATGCATATGATTAAAAAAACTGTAGGAAAGGAGAATTCCTAATGCATTTCTTCAGTCACTTCATAGTGTTTATGTGTCCTACAAAGTCTTTAAAATTAAACATGTTTAATGTATATAACAGATTTTTTTGCATTCTTGATCCTCTTCTGATCAGGTGGCAACGATATGAGCGCTCACTGGCTAAACCCAAGGGCCCTGGAGCTTTTTATGCAGGCCCCTGAGTAGGAACTGGAGAAAGTTATACACTAAAATATGTTTGAGACGCCTAAAACCTCCAGCATTGAAGGGCTACTTTTTCGTCCCTAAATTAGGGGCCTCAGCGTTACGCCACTGCCTTTGGTGTCACATAGCCACATATAATATTTATAAATATCTAAAAGTGATGACCAGTTGGGAACAATAAATACATTGTTTTACAATATTATGAATTTCCAATTAATACAAAAATAAATTACAGACATGGAAGAATTGTACAACCTCTCTTCGGGGCATTCCATTTCAGGGGACACCCCTGTGGGTACACTTTCCTAGAAACAAATAAGGGACAATTTATGTTTTAAAACTATAGACAACCTCTATTTATGGGACACCAATATTAAGATCAAGCTACACTATCAAACTTTATGTGACAAAAAAATGTGATGTGCCCATATATGGACATGCTAATGTCATATCACTACCATATTTGGGCATATCATTGCCATATTGGGCACACCTTTTTTGTCAAACTACTTTGATAGTGAGCTTATTAAGAGTACTGTATTTATATCAAAGTAATGTTTAATGTAGATATTGTTGCATAGTTCATTACAACATATTGCAAATTTCATACATATTGATGGTTAGAGCTAGACACACCTAGTTTGTCGATGATATTATATATACTCATCATCTTTTTATGTGTATTGTAGAGCCTCAGTAGAATCATTTGAACATTTATGATGTTCGTTCATGCATGACTTTGTCTGGAATTTCATTATAACTATTAATATTATAGGTAACCTTATATTATATAGAAAATGTATATATGTAGTTATTATGGGAAGTAAATACATAACAACAATAATAAGAAAATTGATCATTGCTGAAGTTTTTTCGGTATATGAAGAAAGATTAAGTCCGATGTGATCTTACTTATGTCTTCTGGTCATCTGTCTGGTCATCGCTGTCATGGACCAGAGGAGGATCCAGCTGGTCTTGGATCCTTCTTTAGGAATATGAAAAAAAAAGAGGACTAACAATTTTTGGAAAACACTCGGACCCACTTGAGTCATTTGATCTTTCACAAACCACAGTACAACATTGTACAACTCGAGTCAGTATTCTTCTTAAACAATTTTTAAATTATTTAACCTAGGCCTAATAATGTGTACTTTTACATGTAATGTAATTAATTACTTAATTTGTCATGCTAAGAAATATATTGTATTGTTTAACTAAGAAATTATCACAAAATCTACGTCACAGATAGATTTCAATAGATAAGGCCAAGATAGTTATTCTACAAACGATTTTGCATTGTCTGTCTATCTAACAATAATAAAAACATAAACACTAAAATTTGGTAAATTTGTATTTTAACATTCAAATAATAATAATACAAACAATTACATTGAAAGTATATCCTATATCCCCAAATAGAAACTCTATTATATTAGTATCATAATGCAAAGTATATAATATCTGTAAATATTATTCTTATATCAAATATATGCATTTTACTATGTTGAGTGTCAGCTAGACTCAATATGTGTTTTTAGCACTAGAGCGAAACAAAATGCTTCATTTTACACTGTTTTAACTTTTCTCTTCCAAACATATGTTGTTAGTATTTACCATTGTTTAATATATGTTTTTAATAGGGTCCTTATGTGTTGTTGATAGTACATATACAAACATGCAACTATTTTACTATAGCATAACAAAGTTAGTTTTTTAAACTTAGAAAAAAAAAATCAGACAATTTTCAAAAAAACCTAAGTAACTATTTTTGTTCTATTCTTAATATAAAGTACAAAATTACATCAGATTAGGGCAAGTATCATCTGGCCAATAACTATTTTTGCATATTTTTGTTTTCTTTAAACTTTTAGTTTTTCAATTAAGTACTAAACCATGGCTCCATGGTTAAACTATGTGACTTAAGTAAAAAGATTCATAAATGTCAGACAGGATCTCCTAACTTTGGATTTTCATCTGCCTTCTGTTAAAAATTTAATAATTTCAATTTCAACAGAAATTATTTTCTTCTTTCAACAAAATATATATAATAAAAAAATAATTAAGACAAATTAAGAATACCAATTAAATTACTGTGAAAGCAGACTAAGATAAATATGTAAAGTAATATATAAATGTACAAATAATTATTAAAATATAATCATTTTTGTACCACCATTGGAAAGTGGATGCATTAGCTGTGGCTGGAGTTTTAGCTTAGTGGTTTAGATGCCCGGCTACCGCTCTCAGGGTCATGGGTCCCTCAAATTCTATCTGCTGCTAAGTTTTTTTCCTCAAGACTATAATAAGCCTTTGTTTGTGTAGAGCATCTTGTGCATATGTTTGTTTTGTGTGATTGTTTAAAGATGTAATGTCCCCCTGAAAAAAAGAATTATTTAACATTTTTTTGGTTAAACATGCCATTTTAATTTCACATAATAGTTATCCACTTTGACCAAAAATTGGATGAAAAAAAATGATTTACCTGAAAAAACTGTAATTTAAAGCAAAAGTCAAATTGGCTGCCAGCCAATGAATTTTTAGTTGAATTTAACCTTTTATTTTTTTATTTTTTTTTCTATGGAAGTGATTACCTTTATTAAAACTACAAAATAACCTATTCAAAGTCTGATTTAATTAATATTCATTTTTCATGTTTTTTTCTTCAGGAGACTTGTATCCAAACTGTCATAAAATTAAGTAATAAGTAATGTTTGGGTAAAGCCCTATTTTTTGGGAACTTAAAGTTTCCCACATTTGTTTTTCCTTTTTTTGATAATCAATTGGATTAGTTAGCATCTTTTTTATTAATTAAAGTGATAAGACTGTTAATGCAACAGTCGATTACAAAGCCCAGCAAAAAAAATAAATAGGTTGGTAACCGACCAAGATCTAAAACTACTTGTAAATAAAGGTTTGTAATTGTAGGTTTTATATCATAATAATTAAAACAAAGATAAAATTTAATAACTTTACACATGATATAACTATTAATAATTATTAGCAGGGATCTTTCAAATCGGGGATGGGTATCTTTCTTAGTAACATCAATATTGTTATTATCTTCTTATATAATTATCATTATCATCTATTGTACATGAAATGATAATTTAAATCTAGGTGTTGATATAAAATAAGTTGATAAAACAGGTGTCCAAAGAATCAATCAATTTAAGTCTGATAAAACACTCATTGAGCCTGACATGCAAAATCTAATATTAGCCTCGGACTCCAGACTCCGTTGAAGTACATACAGAGTAAAGAGTTTATAAGATTGGCTAGAGGACAGACTCCTGAAAGTGATTCTAACAGGACGAGAACCATAAATATGGCCACAGTAAATCTGTTCAAAAACATTATTTAGTATATAAAATAATATAATCTAATATATCTTAATAATTTTATTTAAGAACACATACTAAATCAATACAGGTATTCTTGTTGGAGCACAGTCAAGTTTTTATAGAATTAAATACATTGTTAATCATAATGACGTGAATAATTTCTTGGTAGATGTCTAACAATTTTGCATAAAGGATCTATAAAATATGTTCTTGCATTAATATGCTCAACATGCTATGTTGCATATAGCACGCAAGAATTTTAAAATAAAGAGTACTTCAAGATTAATGATAGTGCGTAGGAGGCGTGACTTGTTGGTTCCCTCTCCATGAAGAATCACTTTTTGAACTGCGATAACACTGTCCTCCAACCTATATATATTGGCATAATAAACTAACAATATTGTAGTTTTTCTTACGACTATAAGGCTAGATCAAGGATTTTGAAATAGGGAGGCCCCAAGGTCCAGAAATGGTTCCCCTGCCTTTGATCATTGAGCCTTGTCATTATACCGCTATATTCAGTCAAACCATCTCCACCATCACCAATATTGTCTCTTCTTCGCCATTATATATAACCACAATATGCTGAAAACCGCACATGCAGAAAGACATTCTAACTATTGCTATATAGTAGCTGAACATTTACTTCCTTTTGGACAACCAATCAGCAGACAGTATTTGTGCTGATGTTCATATTATTGTACGATGTTGTTAACTCTATTGAGTGATAGACTCTAATACACACATTGGTCACTCTATGTACCTCAGTGTCCAAGAGAGAATCACCCTTAAAGTTATAAATTCTGTTATCAAAGTGAATACCAAAAAGGAAAAATATAATAACAATATTATTATTTAATAATATTATTATTTATTAATAATAATTACTATTATTTATGAACTTCTTAGTTTTTTAGTGAAATACCTAATTAGTGAAATACCTAATTAGTAAAAACATCAAAAATCAAAAACATCAAAAATAAAGATTAATAAAATAAGATTTTGAATAAGCCATTTTGCAGTTTTAATAAAGTTATTCACTTCTGTAGAAAAAAAAATCAACAAAAATAATTATTTATAAAAAAAGACAAAAGAAATGGTTAATTTTAACCAAAAAGTTTGTCTGTCAGACAATTTATGCATTTTTTGCTTCTTTTTTTTTCAGGAAAATAATTTGTTTTCCGATCCAGTAACATTGCAATGAATGAAATTTAAAAACATTTTTTTTTTAGGGAGACAAATATCTTTAATAGAAAATGTGAATAAATATTAATTCATTCCTGACAATGACAAATTTACTGACGGACTGACTTAAACACGTCTACAACTATAAATAATGTTGTTTGTATTTCTATAATAACCTTAATTACTTTGTTTATTTTAGGTTTATTCTCGCATCAATATTGCCATAAAGACATGGATAAATTGTCTTGCGTGTCATGGAAAGGTAAGGTATTAATAAATAGTAATATTTACAGTAGAACACACACCATATTTAATTATCAAAATCTTTCATTTTATTCTTATTGTTTTTAAGTGTAGTATAAACTCTAATATAAATTATATTTGGAGATAATTATGTAACATTCATAAGAACAAGACCATATACATGGCTGCAGTCGCGTGCTCAAGTTCGTGTTTACCGACCAACCGACCGACATAGTGAGCTGTAGAGTCGCGTTGCACGCGACTAAATATATACTTATAACTTATACACAATCTATTCAATTCTGAATGATAAATGTTCTTATTAATATAAATGATATTAATATTGTATAATTATTATTAATATTATCTAATTGTATTATAAATATTATTTTATACAAACATTTCTTCTGTGAAATTATCTATTCAAAACATGAACTATTACTCATTGTTTTTTATATTTTGTAATATTGCATTTGTTTTCTAGCTTTTATATTTTTTTAACATAAATATGTAATGAAATTACTTCTTGCTAAAAATATTAGACACATTAATCATTGATACTAAAGCTAGAGCTGAGAAGTGCACTAAGTGCTAGTAAATAATATTTATGTACCATAGATGAAAGGCAGTGTAACATGAGTTAATAGAAAACATGCTCATATCAAATATTAAACATGTCAAAATATATTTTCTCATAAAATTAATTTTGTAGAAACATAAATTTAATTTTAATGTCTTTTATTACTGTACTTGAGTTGTGTTAGATGCGACCTAAGACGAGTACTTGATTACCGTATATCCTCGGGTATAATCCCACTTCAGGTCAAATCCCACCTCCCTACTTTATGTCTGATTTCACAAACAGTAATATCCCTGTGTATTAGTCCCAGTATTGACTTTTGGTCTTGATGTAGGCCTCTCTCTAGCAAATTCAGATGAGTTTTTACAAGAAATGCTTACCAATCATTTATTTCATGAACCAGGGTTTCCCCGGGTATAGTCCCCCATCTTCCACCAAATCATCCCAGGTGAGATTTGAACATACCCTCTGTTTTATGTACAGATGCCATACTATTAGACCATTAATGATAATCATAACATTGTCATTTTAAAGTTATTATCCTATATAAACGAGCTAAAAACAAGCTATGCTAAAGCATAGTACACATATAGATTTTATTAATTTCTATCAATGGTCATACAAAAATATGGTAATATAAATGAAACAATACAGCAATACCATTAATAGAGGATCTTGCAAGAAGAACATTTCTTGTCACGCAATATCCATAGAGTTGCAAAGATTTGAATGAGTGTTCAAATGGAACACCTTCCCATTAAACGAATAAGTAGAAGGGGAAAAATATATGTTATGACACTACACCCAACCCCTATGCAGGAGACACCCCCGTTAAACACTTTCCCAAGAAACGAACAAGGGGAAGGGGAAAGGAGGGAATATGTTATAACACTACAGCCAACCCCTATTTAGGATACACCCCCAATAAAAGAACACTTTCCCATGAAACAGACAAGGGGGAAAATATATCAACCCTATTCAAGAGATGCCTCTATTTAGACAGCGCTATTTATTGGATATTGGTTCACTTTGTTGGGTCCAAAAGGTGTCCCCTTAATAGGGGTTCTACTGTATACGTATACTCTAAAGTGGTCAGTATCTTTACTAAGAATGATTCATGGTAGAGTGGATAAAAGTGAAAATAAGACTAGTGCATTTCACCATTAATTGCACTAAGAAAATAATTCCCCATTGTAAAAGAAAAAAAATCAATCTTATTTAGAATGACTAAGCTTCTGCAGGTTTATAAACTCATTTAATTTGTTCACATACACAAGCGCCACCCTTTGTTTCATTATTGATTGTACATTCTCTCAAGGTTGTTTAACCTTTGACCTCATCAACGAGCTTGTAAAATATTTTGATGATTTGATGTTTGAAAGATAACATATAAATTTGAATTTGGTTTTATGAATGTATATATTATTTAACATTTCAATATTTCATTTTGATTCAAATATTAATTTTATATAAATTAAATTAACCTAGAGGTGGACAATTTATGAGATAATAACAATCATTATTGGTTTGGCATTATGTTTATATTATCATACACAAGAATCTATCAGAAATATATAATTTTCAGTTCAAAAGATTCTTATTTTCCATAAATACTACTATAGAATTTACATAATTTATGCTTATTTGTAGTTATAATAATGATTTATTTATGAGGACACGAATAATTTATCAATAACTCGCATATTTGTGATAGGATAATTGTCTAATGATATAACGTCTACAAAATTGGCTATGTTTATTATTATTAACAAACCTAATCCTTTAACAGATAAGTAGTATAATCTAGACCAATATTGACTTGCCATAAGTGGCTATTTAAAGATAGGTACAGTATAGTTAAACATCTATTATTATGATGACTGAGTTAAAGATATATTGTCCCTCTCTGTAACAAATAATTTTTAATTTTTATATTTAATATTAAATGGTTATTGACTGGATAAATAAAACTCAAAATTGACCAAATATAACCATATTTAAAGAAAGAAAAAAAGTCGACCGGAAGCCTAGTGTCTCATTATACGTAACTCTTCGTATTGCCTTTTTATAAGAGAAATCATTGTTTTGTTTATAACTCAAATAACTTTTAAAACATATGAAACATGGAAGAATTATATATAAATAATGGTCTATCTAATATCAATAAAAATATACTACATAAAACAATTCTAAACCTTCTATAGTAGAACTCCTAATAGGACATCCCTATTCAAGGGACACATAACTCATAAGAACAAAGACAAATATATGTTTTAATGCTACGGCCAACCCCTATTGAGGGATACTGTCCTCTATTAAGAGGACACATTTTTTGGGTTCTGAAGTTGACCCTTTAATAGAGGTTATACTGTATTTATCCATTCATTATCTTTGATATTAAAGTTTACACTGAATAATGGTTAAGACAAAAATAACTCATTTTAGTAAACCTGTCACGCTATCTCATTCAAGTGCTAAACAGCAACCAGATAACTTTCATGCTCTCTGATAATCATTTAATCCAATCAGAAGGTGGCCTTAAGCTCCATAATAAGATTTCGTTTATTGACCATCAAACCATTTATTTGCATCCAGTACCGTAATTGCAGAGTTGACGAAGATTGTAAAGATGAAATTATATATCAAATTAAATAATGTCTAATTTCAAGACACTGTTAGTATTGATAGACATTAATAAATATATTAAAAGTAGAATCTCTATCAAGGAGACACATTAGGACCCAACAAAAAGTCCCCTAGTAGTGTTCACTGAATACAGTATGTATATCGTATGTTTTCCGTTTC
This sequence comes from Antedon bifida, assembly GCF_963402885.1. Classification (NCBI taxonomy): domain Eukaryota; kingdom Metazoa; phylum Echinodermata; class Crinoidea; order Comatulida; family Antedonidae; genus Antedon; species Antedon bifida. The sequence continues at coordinate 19,582,098 of NC_136232.1, forward strand.
ACGGGAGTCTCTAATTAGGGATGATAAATTGTCATCTTTAAGGAGGAATTAAAATTGTATCAATATATTTTTCATTATAAGACAGATTTTAAATATAGTAAAATAATTTGGGACATTCCAAAGTGTCCCCGTTATAGGGGTTCTACTTTAGATAATAATATATATTTCTTTGCACTTTTTGAGATTTCATTTAAATGTCTATACCATTATCATCAATACCATTTCATAGTACAAGCCATTCGTCATTATTAATTCAACTCTTCATGATTTAATTTAGACGTAAAATACTTAAAGTGTATCTCGAGGTCTCCTTGGGGCAGGTAACCACAGGCTTCCTGTGGGCCAGTGCTCCACATCTTTGCAATCAAACTCTACTTAACTGATCAATGGCAACGCGTTATATTTTTCGCTTAATTTACCCGGTGCATAGGTTACATCGAGTATTCTAGCATTCAAGCCTTAGGTGTGTGTAGACAATCATTGAAAAGCCCTACTCTGATTAAATAATAATGCATATAATACATACATTAAGAAATGAAATTTACGTCATCACGTTTCAATTAAATTCAATTTAATATCAGGAATCAAGAAATTATATTTGAAAAACTGTTTAATCTTTGGATCAATACTTTTGGTAAATAAAATTCTATGATAAAAAGATTCTAAAAAAAAGTAGTAAATTTGTAGAATTATGTAGAATGCATAAGCCGAGGTGAACAATTAGTGAATGCATAATGAGAGACAGAAACTTTAAAGAGGTACAACGTTAAATAGATAGGAACATGAAAAAGGTAGCAAAAAGAGAGAGAGAGGAAAGAGATAAAGAGAAAGAGGTAGGAACAAAAAAGAGATGGGAATGTGAAAGAGGTAGCAAAACGATATGGCAATAAGAAATAGAAAGAGGTAGGAACAAAAAAGAGATGGGAACGTGAAACAGGTAGCAAAAAGATATGGCAATAAGAAAGAGGTAGGAACAAAAATGAGATGGGAACGTGGAAGAGATAGGAATGTGAAAGAGGTGGGGACATGAAATATATGGCAATGAGAAAGTGATCAAGAGAAAGAGGTAGTAACAAAAAGAGATGGGAACGTGGAAGAGATGATAACGTGAAAGAGATGGGAATGTGAAAGAGATGGTAATGTGAAAGAGATGGGAACGTGGAAGAGATGGTAATGTGAAAGAGATGAGAACGTGGAAGAGATGGGAATGTGAAAGAGATGGTAATGTGAATGAGATGGGAACGTGGAAGAGATAGTAATGTGAAAGAGATGGGAATGTGAAAGAGATGGGAACATGAAATATATGGCAATGAGAAAGTGATCAAGAGAAAGAGGTAGTAACAAAAAGAGATGGTAATGTGGAAGAGATGGGAATGTGAAAGAGATGAGAACATAAAAGAGATGGGAACATAAAAGAGATGGCAATGTGAAAGAGATGGCAATAAGAAAGAGAGGAACGATCGATAAAGAGGTAGAAATAAAAAGAGATGGGAACGTGGAAGAGATGGGAATGTGAAAGAGATGGGAATTTGAAAGAGATGGGAACATGAAATATATGGCAATGAGAAAGTGATCAAGAGAAAAAGGTTGTAACAAAAAGAGATGGGAATGTGGAAGAGATGGGAATGTGAAAGAGATGACAACATAAAAGAGATGGGAACATAAAAGAGATGGCAATGTGAAAGAGATGGCAATAAGAAAGAGAGGAACGATCGATAAAGAGAAAGAGGTAGAAATAAAAAAGAGATGGGAACGTGGAAGAGATGGGAATGTGAAAGAGATGGGAATTTGAAAGAGATGGGAATGTGAAAGAGATGGGAATTTGAAAGAGATGGGAACATGAAAGAGATGGGAACATGAAATATATGGCAATGAGAAAGTGATCAAGAGAAAAAGGTTGTAACAAAAAGAGATGGGAATGTGGAAGAGATGGGAATGTGAAAGAGATGACAACATAAAAGAGATGGGAACATAAAAGAGATGGCAATAAGAAAGAGAGGAACGATCGATAAAGAGAAAGAGGTAGAAATAAAAAAGAGATGGGAACATGAAAGAGATGGTGAAAAATGTGTTTGTTTGCAAATAATAAAGTGCAAATTACAAATATTCACAATACGTTATCAAGTACATCACTTTAACAAAAATAGAATTGTTTCAGGGAGGAATTCAAAGTGGGAAAATGATCCAGTTTCCCTGCTGTTTTATTTATTTATTATTATAAACAAATAAAATAAATGGCTCAATTGTCTTAAGAAGAGACAATGAAGGTCACTTCTGTCAATAATTTATAATGCATAATTTTTAATTACTTTTCACTTTGTTTCCCAACCCCTGTGTATGGTGTATTTTTGTTATGATATCAATGTTCGTCATCTCTCTCTTCGCTCTTTATGTTATCTTGACATAGAAAGCTAATGAAGCATGGTTAAATCAATAAGTTGCTTGAATTCTATTTTAATTAGTTGATCTTAAGACAAGTAGAATACAATTACAGTTTTCTTTTGTAATGCCAAGCTACTAATTTCAAAATCCTGATGAAACAATCTGCAAATTAAAACATTTATTGTTGGTATTATTAATAGATCTCAAATTATATTGTTTTCTAATTTTGAGAATACTTCTAATTTTAGAAATACATATTTACACATTAATTGAAAAAAAAAAAGGTTTTACTCAGAAATGCTAGCAGAATACCAATGGTTAGAGTGCCTTTCATGATAATGGTTAAAAATAATAACTTGTTTTTTAATTTATTTTGCTTTAATCAGTTTTCAAACTTTTAAGCTATTATATTTTCCCCGTAAATCTTAGATAAAGTCATATGCCATACAATAAAAAATACTTTTCTGATAAAGTCTCCTTTTTTCACCTAAGTTCTTCTTATTAAACAATATTGAATTTAAGCAAACAAATTTAAGTTATGGGAAGTTATTTCTATCACTTGTCGATCACTAATCAAAATTAGTTACATCACCGGAGGTACACCAGTTATCTTTATAATATTAAACAAACATTATTACGTCGGCTGTAAATTCAAATCAACGTTCTGTGCATGCTTAACTCTAGTGTGTATCAACACAGATATATTTGAAGAAATATTCCTAAAAGTGTCTGGGAAGTAATTTGCATAACTATAATATTAAGAAGTAACCTTCTTCACATTTCAGAGCCAAAAGCTTATATTTGAAGGGGCTCTTAACATGACTGCAAATGTTAAGTAGCCTATTATATTCTATACACAATATCATATAACATTATAATCGACTACTTTACCTAAGCCGTCTTTGCTTCCTCTATGATCAATGTATCAAATCAAGTATTATTGGGGAAATATACTTCAAAACCTATGTCAACAAGTAATGTGCGTACTGTCCCCTTTTGGGAGAGCGATAGACTTTACTTTTATTAGGTAAATTTTCTGAAGCAGAAACAGACCCTAATAAGACCATGGCAACACTCAGTGCATAGTATTCTGTATGGCTGTGGAATAAGGGCAGATCCATTATTACGGTAGATTAGGGGAGGCTAAATATATATTTCGATATGAAATAATTTTAATACTCAAGTGAAGTGAAATACATTTTATACGATACGTTTTATCGAAACGTTGAGACTGCTACTCCATGTTGATTATCCAACATTCATATTATTCATGTGGTTGATCATGTGTTCTTAATATTCTTCACTAACTGATAAAAAATCTGCCGAGTTGCAGAAAAAAAAGTCGTTATTTTATTTTTAAAAAGATGTAAAAACAACATGGCTGTTAAACATTAGGGTGTGGGTTGGGAGAGTGTGAAATCCAGTTTATTCTCTGCCTTAATCTGCACCTTGGAATGTATGTAAGTACTATATGTCATTGAAAACTGAGGGATGGACAGAGTAAATAAAATTGTGAAGTGATTTTAATATCAGTTTAAAAAATAAATTACTATTCTTATTGTTCATCATTAAATCATGATTGAAGAAATGTTAGAGATTAAATCAATTAATAAATTAAATGTGTAAGTAATTTTGGATAGACCACCTTCAAATTTTTCCATTTGTTGCAGAAAACAGATTTTTTTTTACAATGTATAATAGTCAAATAATAGTGCCAGTAGGCCTATACTCTATAATATGATAATACTATGCTGTATTTTGTATCTGTAACAATAACAATTTTATTTATTTACAAATTAACAATATATTATATATAATTATATTAATTATATGAGGCTATTTATAGTTTCTTCCTACTCGTATATATATATATATATATAAATCCAAAGGCAAATTACTGAAAAAAATGACAATGCTGTGGGTATCAGTGGCTGGATCTCAATGGAGATACAAATAAAAAAGCGAAAAGCTAAATCAAAACGATAATGTAAACAGCCAGAAAAGTTAGCAGAGCTTTCGGGCAACACTAGCCCTTCATCAGGATATATATACTCATATAATGTATATGTACAAAAATACACTTAATAATATATATCACAAATAACACTCTACCTAGATGGTCTGGAATAAATAACTTTAATTACATCAATTTATGTATCAAAACAATATACTGAATATATACATCACAAATAACATTAATATATAATAATATTCGTCCGCCATTTTCGGAATTATACGATATCTCTTGCTTGTCATCTATATGGTTCATTACACTCATATAAATGCCACAATGATCTTTCTATATATACATGTTAATGATCCACAGCAAGAAGTGTTTTACTAGCATGTCACTAAATCAGCTTCCCATACAGTAAATATGAAGTAAAAATACAGATGTAAAAATGAATATTTTATATAAATATGTTTGTAGATAATATCTATATTATGTTAATATATATCCAAAGGCAAACTACTGAAAAGATGACAATGTTGTGGTATCAGTGGCTAGATCTGAATGGAGATACAAATTAAAACCAAAAAGCTAAAGCAAAATGATAAAGAAAGAAATGGCAAATCTTTCGTAAAACACTATTCTTTCATCAGGGCTAAGTAATATATTATGTTAAATATGTATTGTCCCCCAAAAACATGAAAAATGAAGATTAATAAAATCAGACTTTGAACATGTCATTTTGTAGTTTTAACAAAGTTAATCACTTCCATAGCAAAAACATGGAAAAAATAATCTTTTCACCTATAAAATTTTATAAGTGAAACATTATTCAAGCAAAAACCCATTGGCTGGCGGCCAATTTGACTATTTTTTTGCTTTAAATTACATTTTTTTTCAGGAAAATATTTTTTTTGTTTTTGGTCAAAGTGAACAACTATAAGGCCTATTGTGTGAATGGCATATTCAACAAAAAAAAGTTCAGGGGGACAATATATATTTAATATGTGATGTAATTTATTTATATATTATCGTAATGATTTCTTGAAAGTTACACACAAAATCCATTTTCCATTACAATTAGCACATAAATAATGAAAACTTCAATGAAACAAGTACATCTAGTTTTCTTTTAACTGTTTCCTACTCTGAATTTGATTAAATAATTTGATTAAGGCAAGATACAAACGATTGTCGAGTTGCACTATCACGTACGAGAATAATAAAATAATACTAAAAACAAGCAAGTTCTAAATGTTTATTAATAAAATCTTAACGGCATGCAATGATTGTGTGCAAGCCAAAGTGGCTATTTATGTTGAGTTATTAAACAAAACGAATGACAAGCTTCTCAAATTAATGAGAATTTTAATTCGGTGTGAATAACAAGAGTAGGCCTATATTGTCATTGTTTTATATTACAGGGCCTGGTACGAAATTTTGAAAAGAAAATAAGTTTGGGATTTTACGTGGATTGCATTAACAATTGAAGTTTTTAAATTAGGGGTGGGATTATACTCAAGCCATGGGATTTTACTTGGTTACATCATGGATTTTACCTCCATGGTTACATACAGAATATATTTTGTCCATGCTACAGTAGTATCAATTACACATGATTCTAAAACCCCACTGCCTTCCAGCCTTAACCTTGCAGCCCCTTGTTAACACAGTATGGCTCTTGTTGTTTACACATTGGTTGGATGCCTTTGGGGTACGAACATTCTTAAATCATCACACTTATTCAATTTATCCATCCCAATCTCTCAAGTCCAACTACATATAGATTGAACCATTGTGTATACCGTACATACCGTACCATCTCTCTATGTCCATGAGGTCGGAGTTTTGAAATATTGTATGAACATGAACCAAGAATAATGGAATAGCATTTACCGTACACTAAAAAAAATATTATTATCACATTTTGTAAACGCACTACTGTATCTAGATTTTCCCATTGCATAATACATTATCACATGTATCAACTATAACCTGTCATGATACCGGCAATGTGATACACATTTTCATAAGTGGAGATGCACAGCACTGAGAATTATGCACCCTATTGGAAATAAGTTGGCCTCTTACATGTCAACTCGATATCCCTTTTTTTTTTAAACTTTCTATAATTATTTTGTACTTTATGAAAGAATACCAAAATCAAACAATCAATGAAAAAAGTAACACATTAATTAATGCATAATTAATTGGATAATTAATAATAGATAAATAATCATATCTATTTATAGTTTATATATAATTACCTATAAATATGCATAGCTATAGGTTTGATTTCAACTCTCTAGAGTAACGTAGAGTTGTTGAACACTTGATACGACAACAAAACCTGCGCTATCTGTGTAGTTATTAGAAATTAAGTACTAAAGTCCTACTATGGTAGCGGTACGTCTTAATGATAACTGTGTGCTATGGCTTGTTTAGATAGCCGACCGCATGTTGTCATTTTATCTAACTCAGAACACTAATAATACAACCCTCGAAACATGCTTGTTGTTGCTTTCATTCTAATTATTGATTAACAGTACAGGCCTAAAGAATAAAAAAAAAGACAAGTGACTGGCTGTTAAACATTGCTTATCCCCAGGGTAAGTCTATCAGTAAGATTCACCATGGGACGTGAAATTTGAACTGATCTATCTGATTGCTTCACCTGTTCTTAACCTACTAGGCATGGGGACAGTGTAACATAAGTTTATCGTGGTATAGCTCACAGCTGGCCTCCTGAGTTGAGAGTAACAGCTAAGAGCCAAGAGGCTGCCGCCGACGTTTTATGTCATTGATTTTTTGCGCTTCAATCGTCCCTCGACGATACATTTGTTGGCACATTGGGTGGACGCTCTATGACGTCATTGATTGCTTACGTTATTTAACATCAATAACTCTCAGTTGGAGTGTATGATAGTATTACTAGTTTTTGTAGTCAATATTTATGTGTCGAGAATCTTGTTAGCAGTTGTCCAAGTATTCGCACCAAGACGCATTCAAATTGCAATCGTCATATCATCTTCTGTCAACTGAAGTATCAAGTTAAAGGGCAACTCTTGCCGAACTTAATTGTTCATATAGTTTTTCTTATATAGTATAATCAGATTGTTTCAGGGGTTTTTGTATCTTTTTTGTGATATATGATATTTGGAAATCAAGCACAAATTTTCCAAGTTGAGGTGATAGTTGAGAACACAATTAACGTACACATTTCCTTTATCGCTTACACATTTATATTTATTTATTTATTTATTCAATTTTCTGCCATATACAATACAAAGAAGACAAAACAATTATAAAAGGGGGCAAGGAAAGACCAAACAGGTGCTAAACACCTATGCTAGTTGTTCAACCCATAAGCATCGTGGCTAGACAGTTTAGATTATCTTTCTGTACATAATATAATTTTAGTTAATAAGTTTATGTATGAAAAGTATTTAATTATGAATAGAAATAATACTTATTCATTTCACTTCAATCTTATGGACAAAGGTCTTTTATGTTCTCTGCTGCTTCTCTTTGGAATTCTCTCCCTCGTCATTTTACTAAATCAACTTCTATTGCTATTTTTAAAAATAAACTTAAAACGCATCTTTTTAACATCCAATATAAGCGCCTTTGATTTTTACTTCGGTTTAGTTGATTCTGGCGCTATACAAATACCTAAATTATTAATCTGTAGATAAATAAAAAAAAAATTACACATGAATGTTTGCGGTAGGGTAATTACTTTCAGTGCTATTTCAAACTATATATAATTATATACACTAAATGCAAAACACACCTATATAATGAACATTATAAAGGTACTCCTCAAATTCTGACACCCTTGGACTGGCCTAATCTGTCAAAAAAATCCTAGTATTCCAAATGTGTTTTTAATGTTAAAAACAATTTGAGACTTCAAGAAAAGTCTGATTGTTAAAGATGTATTGTCCCCCTGAACAAATAATTTATACAATTTTTTGGGTTGAATGTGCCATTTTTATGTCACATAATAGTTTTCCAATTTGAACAAAAATGTAATCGAAAAAAAATGTATTTACCTGAAAAAAATGTAATTTAAAGCAAAAAATAGTCAAATTGGCTGCCAGCCAATGGGTTTTTGGTCAAATTTGACCATTTATTTTGTCATTTTATATGAGAAAACATTGGGGTTTTTTTCGTTTTTTTTTTTTTTTTTCACGGAAAGGATTAACATTATTTAAACTACAAAATAATTCCTATTCAAAGTCTGATTTAATTAATCTTCATTTTTCATGTTTTTGGGGGACAATACATCTTTAAGAGAGTTTCCAGTTTTTAGAGAGTCCGTTTAATGGGAGCGTCAACTGTATAATAATACTGTAGTTTTGACTTGAGTCATCCATATTAAATATGCAAAACATTATTTTTATGAGATGTTTTATAAATAAAATTATAAAATATTTACTAAAAGTTAACACATATCCAATTGAAGAAATGTTGTAATAATGTAATTGGGTTAAGTAACACGCCGGATGTGTTCCTGTATGATCAGGTATTATTATTTCTAGCCTATGTCTCGTATACCTGTCTGGAAATCACACCCTTTAGTTCGCATATGCTTCATGCTTCTGTGAAAACTCTTCAATTCGTTAGCTGCATTGGTGAATTAAATGTCATTTTAATGATTTATATCGACAATTTGGTTTGAGAGTGTGGTGTTCATTAACATGAATGCACAGTACATTGCATCAAGACTATGTTGGCCATGTTATTATATTATATACTATCAACTTGAATTATTAAGTTGTGTTGATATGTAGAAACTGAAATCATAGATATCACTAGTATATTTTTTCGACACTGATGTTTTTTTCTGACAGTCTTTGATTTGATTTGTATGGGCTGAGAAGGGTGTGAACATAATTTGGGGTTACCTGAATTTTATTTAGTGGTGTCTCTCCACATACTTTTAAGTGACAGAAATATTTCAGAAAGTTTCTATTTCTACGATTGTGTGCCTTTTCATTTTTTTTATTATGCTAATACAATAGGCCTACAACCCATTATTAAAGGGACCTTTTAAGAGGAGTGTCCCTTGAATAAAGATTGGTCATATAGTGTTAAAACATATATTGGCTTTTGTTTGTTTGTTCCATAGGAAAGTGTCCCCTTAATAGAGGTGTTCCTTGAATAGGGGTTGGTCTTAATTAAACATATAATGTGTTCCATGTTTTATGGGAAAGGAACCCCTTAATAAAGGTGTCCCCTCAATAGTGGTGTCCTGTCAATCAGGATGTCCCCTCAAGAGAAGTCCCAAAAAGGATCCTCTACTGTATTGTCATTTCAATAAGAATATATTGATTGTTGTAATCTTTGTTTTTAAAGTGACTTATTTTCTGTTTTCAGGAAAAAATGGTTCTGTAAAGAGAATGTCACCAGAACCATATTGGAAAGCAGATCATCAGTAAATCCATGTCAACAAAATGTCATCAAACCAGAAATCACTGGCACCAGAATTCAGTTGTCTTGAGAACCAGAAGCATCATTATGCAATGTAAAAGCAGATCACCATGGAAAAGTTCAGTTGTCTTGAGAATATCACCAGAAGCAACATTCTCAAATCATACACTAGAAATCAGTTTTCTTCACCAAAAGTAGCATTTTAAAGTTGCAAACAGATCAATATAGAATCCAGTTGTCTTGAGAACATCATCAGAAGCGACATTATAAAATTGAAAACCAGATCACCAGAATTCAGTTGTCTTGAGAACATCACCAGAAGAAGTTTATAAAAATTGAAAACCAGACCACCATGGAAGAGTTCAGTTGTCTTGAGAACATCACCAGAAGCAATTTATAAAAATTAAAAACCAGATCACCATGGAAGAGTTCAGTTGTCTTGAGAACATCATCAGAAGCAGTTTATAAAAATTGAAAACCAGATCACCATGGAAGAGTTCAGTTGTCTTGAGAACATCATCAGAAGCGACATTATAAAATTGAAAACCAGATCACCAGAATTCAGTTGCCTTGAGAACATCACCAGTAGCGGCATTATAAAGTTTGAAACCCATCTTGTCAAGAGATGTCATGAGTAGAAATCATAAAATCAAAAAGCAGTACAGTTAGAAGATTGCATACTGGTATCTCAACTAAATCTAAATTTTGCGAGAAGATTATTACCTTTGAAAAAGAGAATGCAGAATACATTGAAAAGTCATTACGAAAATATATTGAAATATTGAAAAGCTACCATTCTAATGAGGACACCGCCATTGTAGAAGAACTGAACAGATATGTATATTCATGTAGAGATGTATCTTGAAATAATCATCATCTTACGCCAATGACCACATCAGGAAAACCTTGGAATATATGTCACTGAAAGAGATTACATTTAAGAAGACGAATTTTGAAAGAGATGCCATCTAGGAAAAATAATCTATGATTCCAAGAATTTAGCAGCAAAAGGTATCTATCAATAGTTTGAATTGAATAGTTTAATTTTAACTAATATATTTGTTATTATTACTAGAGTACACTAACCTTCAATTCATTGTTTTACTCTTACAGTGTTTTGTTTGATTAATAAATCATTTACACCAAGATAATTAAACTTAGATGACATGTCCAGATCCAGGCCCATTGTTGTTGTAGTAATTATTTAGTGCCAAACATAAATTATTATTTAATTGAATCAATTAACTTTTAGTTTGTAAATTGACCAATCAAATTGACTAAGATAAACAGATAGTGAGTTATTAAGCAATGAATCTAGCAGCTTAATTTTTATTACATTTTGTGTTATATCTTATTTCTAACCATTTCAGTTTATAATATAATAAGTAAAATTTTCAATTTTTATTATTTTCTAACCATATAATATCTTTATGTTAATTGTTACATTTTCGCCAGTGTAGCATCAGTAGCCGAATGGTACACAAAACTACCTTGTTCACAGGTGGATCTAGGTTTTTTTTAAAATAGGAGACGGATAACATTTTATATTATTATTAACAATTTTATATAGTTTATAATTTCATTTTAGCTGTCAAAAGAAAGCACACGCCCCTTTTGTTAGTGTAGCAAATTACAGTACAACTATGTTGCCTACATTTAGCAGGATCAGCAGTTAATCAAAATTTCTTAATGGAAATGTTCCCAGATACAAAGTAGAATAATATTTTTAAAAAGCATGATTTGCAGAAAATGGTTTTTTTAAAGCTTAAAGTTGCGTGGAGTTTTCAACAGAATTCTTTAAAATAGGTATTTAATTTGCGGTATACTTGTTTGCTTCCCCGACATTTTTATTCACAGGAGCATGGGAAGCGGTATTGAGATCTGGGAGGTGGTATTAAGTTCTGGGAGGTGGTATTGAGATCTGGGAGGCGGTATTGAGATCTGAAAAGCAGTTTTGAGATCTGTGAGGCATTATTGAGATCTGGGAGGCGGTATTGAGATCTGGGAGGCGGTATTGAGATCTGGAAAGCGGTTTTGAGATCTGGAAAGCGGTTTTGAGATCTGGGAGGCAGCTGACAGATGTCGCAAGTTTTGGGAGATCTAAGAGTGGTGAGTAAGGAAGGAATGGTGTGCAAGAGAAACAACATCACCATATGACTACTACCACCAGTCTTGATGAAGTGTATTAAAGTAACTGAGTAACTATAAATGATTTTAATTATTCTTTATTTGCATTACCTGTGCAACAGTACAATGTTTCAACATAGAGATATTATAGTGATTATGTACTATACTATCTCTATGGTTTCAAGTATTTACTTTGATATTTCAGACTGACACTTCATGCTTTGCATGTTTAAGCTATTAATTGTTGTTTGTATTTACAACTTAATTAGTATATTAATTACATTGATTGACTAGATAACAACAATATAATGACCTTGAAGAGACAATGATGAATGGCACAATACATACACACACAACACAAACATTAACGGACACAATAACAATTAACATAATAATAATTCAAGTAGAAATCTATTTTTCCATAATTTTTGTGATTGTTTAATTTCACAGAAACAGGGTGGGATTCAAAGGGAATATTTTTAGCCCCACCCTTTTTTTGGAAAATAATATGTAGTTTATATTTTATTGGTACTTCCCCTGCCCATGAAATATCTATTGAAATATTGTGGGGTTTTTTAAAGATTCAAACCATGATTGGAATATCTATTGAAATACAAGATCATTAGTGGTGTAATTCTTAAAGTAAGCAATAACTGAAGTATTCAATTTTCCATTTTAGTTTCCGATACATTACTACTATTTATTTTATATGTATTTTGCTGGTAGTAGTTCTTTAATAATCCATATGAGTGAACATTTACCACACAAATTAGAAATTCAATTATTTATGTAAATGAAGCTATATTTGTACTATCATAATTACAGATAATCAATAACCCCTCATTTGCACACATATTCATCATCTGAGCAGGGCATTCATCATAATGTAAGGTAATTATACACTACAATATACTAGTTGTATGTTTATAATATTTAAAAATTAAATATACAAATACAATTAACATAACTGATGACGTCAATATCAAAATTAATATTAATTATGTATATAAAGATAATACTGCATAATATTATATACTATATATTAATATACAGTACTATAATATTCCTGTGTTTCAGCATAAAGGGTATATCAATGCTACAGTAAATAAAAAACCTACAAATGTCACTTCATCCTATCTCCATAAACCAATCCCCACCCACCAAAACAATTTTTAAAATCCAAACAAGTAGAAAAAAGCAAAACTAAATTGAAAATATTTTTCTTACAAATAAAATCTATTAGTATTTTACAATATTTTGTCTCATAGATATTAATATTATTTTACTAATCAGTTCAAATTATCAAGAATAATTGTTATATTGAATTAAAAATATTATATATAACCAGACCTTTTATCAAATAAGTCGAAATTATCAACAATAATTGTTATATTGAAATAAAAATATAATATTATTTATAAGCTATATCAATATAACTAGACCTATACAAGTATGATTTTCAAAATGAGATACAAACAAGCATCGAGTACCAGGAAAATCTTGTGGTTGCTTGCATTTAGTATTTGGACTGTTTAGTATACGCCATCATTATATCACTAATCAATATGTCTTGTATTATCCTTAACGGTTGTAAGGAATTCAGTAGGCGACTAATAGAGATAATCAATACTGCTGTTGTCCAATGGACAGTTAGTGAATTATAGCTATTTGAATAGCACATTGCTAGAGGGATGTATGTCGGTTTTCACAAATATAGGGTGGCACCGATCTTGGGTTCTGTAGATTTTTATACAAATTATATACTGTTATTAAAGGAAAATGATTTTAATTTCAAAATTCAAATCATTTTATTGCAATTAATTAATTGTGATTGGATAAAACGATATAATAATAAAATAAAAAACATTAAAGATAAAAAGTTATACAAAAAATATTGATGGGTCATATAAGAATAAATTAAAAAAAAGTTCATCCAAACAAATATAAATATTTTATATTTTTGCTTGATATTTATTATCTTTTTGTTGTGAACTGTGAAACAACAAAATGTAGTCATTTGGATATATTATGGATAGCCAAACGATTCATTCAAGCTATTCAGAGGACCTTTATTAAGAGGGAAATTTGTCCTTAAGTTGTCCCCTTAATAAAGGTTTCATTGTATTTTTTATTGACACATTTTTTATTGTATTATCAATGAAGATGCTATCTATTATTTAGTCTATTTAACCAATCCTTCAATTATCGAAACAACAAAATTGACATTTTGTTACTAAAAGTCATATTTACAAAGACCAAAATTAATGTAATTACCTGTTAATACAATACATTGATTTGTAAGCTAACAATCCCACACACAATCCAATATCGCCTCCTCCACTTTTGAAACATGTGGTGAAGAATATGAAATTAAGCAAAACAACGGAGGCAAGAACAATATTGTTTTAGATGATTTAGTTGAAAAAACTTGAAAGGTACCTTGTAGTTCTTTGAAACTAGTACGCCTATGTTGTGGATGTTATAACTGGGCATTTTCATTGGTGTTGTGAAGTTAAATTGTATTGTCTAAACAGAGCAGTCTTTTTGGCTTTAAAAATGCCAATTCAATTCAAATGTTTATACTCCCTCCTACCAATCTCATCATACAGGCCTGAATTTAATTTACTGCTTTTTTTTACAGAATTAAAAAATATATATATATCAAATAGTAAAACTATTTAAAATACTTTATTTATTCTCTTTTACTAACAAATGACCATGCTAAATATATCATAATATTTTTGTTTTAGAGTGTTTTTGTACCTTTTGCTGTATAAACTATAATGTATGATGATCCACTGTTAAATCAGTACTGTGATATTAAAAAAGTTTTTTATAAGAAGAGATTATACCTACTAATGTTTTTCAAAAGCTGCAAATAATGTAAATTGTTAAATAAAAAAGGTAACATAAACATTGCATGAAAACAATACCAAAATTTAGAACATGGTAATTGAAATGCATGAAAACCCTTTCCTGAGATCTTTGTCCAAATATATGTTATTATATTTACTTATTTATATGTTTAATTTACAATATTCAAGGGGTAGAAAAGAGTGCCTTATGAATGTTTCATATTATGCATTAATTCGTGGCCAGTCTACTTCCAATCAGCTTCCTAAATTCTAGTTGTACAACCCCTATTTCTTAGTTAAAGGTTATCCTAAGCATGGAGGAACTATATATTTCCTCCATGTCCTAAGTAACATATTCATATCTTTATTTCTGATTGGCTAACAATGTTCTTATCAGATCTTATGGGAATCAAAAGATGATGGCCTTTGCTAGATCAGTTTATCTGGTTTATCAAATAGAGACAGGTTCATTACCATGAGCTATCTAACTTGAGATGAACCTCTATCATATCAACCAAGGTTAAAGTGTACTCGAGAGTATATATAAATACTCTACAATGTCTCCCTCCAGTTTTTCCCTTCCCCCCCTCTTTTTAACAGTTATAAAGGTGGGTTGATCATGGTATGTGTTGCAGTGTGGCTTCTATTGATTCATAGAGGGCTTATAACTGAGGACCAACAGGCTAATAATACATTTTTCTTTACATTACGAAAATTTACATATTTTTCTCATTAAATGCACATTATGTATTTTTATAAGGTGATATTAGTAATTATGTATTTGTATTTTATATTATGTCCACTTGTTCTGGACCTATTTTTTTTATAATATGCTATTTCATTTTTTGACAAATCCAGCCATTATACCCCTAATATCACTAATTTGCTGTGAATGCATTTTTCCAATTATTTAGTTACCAATCTTAAAACATTTTTTCTGTATACAGTTTCATACATGGTACATTTTTTTTGGATCATGTTTGTAGATATGTATTTTTCTGTTAGAGTCTAACTGTATATTTCTTTATTCGACCTTATTTATAGAGGGTGACCCTAAACAGCGTATGCTGACAATCAAGGGGCCCTCATGATGAGTTATGATAAGTGTATGTGTGTGACAGTGGCTGTGATGTACTAGTACACCAGGGTAATCCCTACTTGTCTCGAAAGATGTACTAGGTTCTTTAAAGTGCACATGAGCCAGATGTGTACTTTGTCTAATTTTAGAAACGCTTTGTTAATTCAGACCATCACAAGTTTTAATTTTGAGGGTCTTTAATTGGAGGTAGTTTATTCTATATTGTTTTAAAAGAATGTTGATCCTGTTATAATTTATTTTACATATAGGATTTGGACGGACAACTGGAAGGAAATAGAAGTGCTTAGACAACAACAGAAGAATCTTAAGGTACATTGACAAAATAATTATATACTACAGTATTCACAACCATTAATATGGTAGGCGCTGCACTGTTGCTGTCTGTAGAGGGCCTAATCCAAATTTCCTCATGTGGGGATAGTTAACATTCACAATAGTATTTTTAAACTTAATTTATCACCCTTTTTAAATAAATCATAAACAAATATAAATGTTTAATTTGTTTTATTTCTTTTGCCTATCTGGATATTGAAGTGTTTCTTCAAATAACAGACTAAACATTTTGGCAAATTTAAGCCTGATGCAGGTCAAATTAGCAATTGAAATGACAGGTACCTATGTCTTGTATGTTAACAACAGTGAAAACTCATGAGGTAGATTTTGCTGAGCACGCTTGACATCATAGAAATTTACAGTGACGGCGAGCGTGCGGGGAAATCGTTGATCTCGCAAGTGTTCAGAAATGATATGCACACATCCCTAATACGTTATCAACATATGGTTCTCAGTAAAGTTTTCCTTTAATAAGGGTTCAATTGTAGTAGGACCATATAATAAGCCCTTGTTTTCCACTAGATGAGTGGCTTAGCTTAGTTGTCTTTCAGAACGAATAGATGGAAATATGAATATACACGCGTTATCAACCAATGCTTGTGATTCATGCTATGTAATTCATCACTGAATTTCAGTGTTGGTTTATCTCTTCTTATTTGATTACCTCATATGCTAATTAGAGATTACGTTCATTTTCTTGAATAATATATTGCCAATAAAAACATCTTCAATGAAATTTAACCCGTATATCTGTCGCCCCCTTACATCACTTACATCTTAATATTTAATTTACGGCAGCTATAATTAGCATTACCTGACGTAAATTATCATTATATGAAACGCGATCCAAATTCAGACAAATTGTTGATCGGATTAAAGCTTAGCAGACTGCAGCAAGAAAATTGCAAGGCTGTCTACATTAATTTTAGGAAAAAATAGAATAGTCTAGGATTAATAATAAATTGATAGTCTTGATTAATGCTAGTAGTTGTTATGATACATCAGGGGAGACGAGAGGGATGGGGGAGGTCTGCTAGTCCCTTAGTATCACCATTGTTGCCATCTTCGGACACGAAGACAACATTTGGCATACACAGTCTTTATATGATTAGCCCTCTTTTACATTGATACGCTTGAGAGGTTTAGGGTGTTCCTTAAACTAAACAATATCCTATTTCTATATAAATGTTAATACTTAATTACATTTTGAAATGTTTTATTTTTCCTAATATCACTCCATTAAACTTACAAGAACGAATATATATATTCGAGTACAAGATTGAAATTATGTTTTGGGAAATAATTATTTTGAATTTATTAACACGATATTGCAACAAATAAGAAAGATCGAGAAATTTTAATTCATCAGCAATTCAAAAACTAATCCCTCACGTTTACTACTGCTGCTCGTTAGTCTGAATCACTGAAGCATGAAATTTATGGCACCAAGGGTCAAGAGACTTAATTAAGATAAAGAATGCGAGAGAGACAAGATGATACAGATTATTAACCAGAAATACTTTAATATCGGAAATAGAATGGAGAGAGAATGAAAGTTAAAATGTAACAGAAGAAAGCGTTATATTAGGATGCCTCAAGAATTATGCGCCTGCTAGGAATTTGATGTAAAACTGAGTTTTCCCATGCATTATTCATTTTTCTTTTACATCGTTTATCTGTACTCAATCCAATATTAGATAAAAGTGCTATTTATCCTAAACTTATATAGCAATTTTGGAAGCTTTTAACATGAGCTTATGAGTATAGGTTTTAAAATAAGTGAATAATTGTTGCATGCATATATAAAAATATAATGGTGGTCTAATGCTAGGATGTCTGCATATATTGAGAATATGATTCCGGGTTCAAATATAAGTTGTAGTGGCATTTTCTTATTTTCACTCACATATTTCCACATCTTTATACATGACAGCATTTCATTTTTTGACATGAAATTATGTAATATAAGTTAATAAAGAAGACAATATTATATTATAAAATTACATTAATTATGATTAATGCAAATATTAATAGCCAATGAGAAAGAAAAAAAGAGTTTATTGTTCCTTAATTACATTAATTAAAGGTTAACGCAAATATTAATACTAATAGCCAAAGAGAAAAGATAAAAGAGTTTGTTGTTTCATGTAGGTATTACAATTATAAATTGTAAAATTATAAAATATTACAAATTATATTCGATGGCCTTGTTGAAATTGTTTTATTTATTAGAAAATTTGCAATATTACTTATTTTTCTTTGTAAATGTAGTAATGTCTCACATACAGTTACTTAGTCATGCATATCTCATTAATGTAAATGCACCATGCACAGTAATGCTGCCAGCTTCCACTATGCTGTACGGTATCATTAATGTTAGGGCGTTTCAATGATGCAATATTCTCAGATAAAGTAGAACTATATCACAGTTTATGATCTAGATATCCGTGTAATTTATGAGTGAACTTTAACCCTATACAGTTACAATTTCCTAACAGGTGCGGGAACGTTTTCAAACGCTGGACAATTTATCCCATCTAATCAATCAAGGAAATCGTAATAGTTAATTTGATGTATCGTGTAAGACAAATAATAAACCTATTTGTATTGTCTCTACAAACAAATTGTACTTCCCGAAATAAAAACACTGATTTAATATTTGAGCGTGTTTATTTTGTTGGTATTATATTCCAAAGCTAATGTTTGTAAATCTTTTGATTTTAGTAAATTATATAGCTTTACACAGAAACTCTCCCTGCTATTGGATGACTGCATACATTCAATCAACTCACAAACTACACAGAATACGACATAATTGATTTTAACCTAGAAAATTATCATAGGGTAACATGTTCATTAGTTACATACTGCCATCACGATTACAACTGGACAACGATGATAAAATCATCACCATCATCTTCACTGTCTCACTAATTTGGACCTGATCACTATCATCAATAAGCCATATCACCATCATCATTCTCAGATCATTATCATCTTCTTTATATCATCATAATCATCACTTTGTCATCTTCCTTTTTATATTTAGAAAAAATGCCAAGGATGACCATAATATAAGCAAATACATTCACTATCATCCTCAAAGATGCTCTACATAAACAAAGTCCAGAACAAGTCTTTGGGATTAGAGCTGTTTTTTGTCACGAAAAATAAATCTGATGGCATTTGAACCAAGTTTTCACACACTACGCTATACAAAAGTCCAATGTGTGTAAACTTTTTTTTAGTACTCGTTGGTGGGCTTCTTTTAGAGATAGGCCTCTTTTTCGAGATTACATTTGCAAACTAAAGAAGGGGGATACTTTTTTAAATGAATGCTGTACATTTTGTGCATTGCTACTACAATAATAGGATTTCTAAAACAAGTCAACATATTTGTGATAAAAAAATACCATTTTTAAACTGTGAAATGAATGTACGATATAACCTCCATCATAAATTGTCTTGATCCTTTGATATTCAAATAGTCTATCTCAAAAGAAGCCCAGTGGGCTTGATTTCGAGCATTAGTTTTTTGTTACGGAACTGTGAACGATTGCTGTAAAGAACCTATGCTTGTCTGCACATCAATATGTGCGTTTTGTTGATTCTGTTTCAACTGAGTACGTAATTGATCAAGATAGCAGGCTAGTGACCCTGCTAGTAGAGGTACGCAATCAATATTGCGTAGTTAACAGAACATAACTATACAGTTGAACATTCACAATTCATTTTCAATGAACATAAGGACGATTTTTCAATAAAATGTAGGAAAAACTGTATTTTAATTTAAATTCGATTTATAGGAATGAACCTATGAGTACCTATTTTTTCAAAATGAACATCCCGTTTTTTAAAATTCTGTTAGTTCCAGAACATATATTACAATTTAACAATCACAATTTGAATGAATTGTCAATAAATTGTATTTACATTTAATTCAGGTGTTAGTATGTACGAAACCCACCCCCCCCCCCCCCCCCCACCAATTATGTCCAAAATGAAATGTAATTTTTTTTTTTAAAGAGCAGATAGCTTTTATAGTATAGATCCTTATTCAATGGGAAAAAAGTATTAATCGATCTAAAATACAACAAAACATATTATTCAGGTTATTTTATTTAATCAATAAATTATTTAAAGCTTATTAAACAATTAATTATGGTTAGATCCAAAAAATGATAATCTGCCATAAAGTTGTATTCAAATTCTCTGTAATTTAATTAATATAAATTGAATAATTATTTTACTAATTTATTAATTACGTTCCTAAATGATCTAAACATGGGTTTATATAAATACACTTGATCACAATGCATTTTTTTTGTACATTTAGCTGATTCAGTAGAATGTAAGCCAGATTTTTATGTAGAATTGGTTATAATACAATACTTGCCATACTTTGTTAATAGTAAATTGATTGATTTGAGTGTTTGTAGCCATTTCAATGCAAATAACAGTCTCTTAACATGTGAATGGGAAAAACTGTAATATGCACAAAATGCTGGGAAGCTAAATTAACAATTCATTGATTAGTAGCCCTTAAGTCTAGTCAGTCTTGCAGACATTTTGTGTAGATGCTGCAATATATAAGATTTCTAGTGCCCTTATTTCGTTGCGAAAGAATATACTCAGGGCGCCCATAAATAAAGGATGTATGGGTCATACAATTTGTTTTATTGCAAGAATTAGGGCAGTTGCAATATACGTACGCAATCGTAGCAACTTCGGCCTCCATAATCATTGTTAAGCACAATGGTTACTATACTCGATTCTTTAAGTGGCGTACTTAATCGGCCATAGAAGATTTTTGCTCTTTTGCTAGCCATTTTTGCACAATATAGCTTTTTTTTTTTCAAAATAAAGTATAAAATTGGTATTCCTTGGCTTCTATTTAGTGGACATGAGTGCAATATCATAGTGCAGGCAATCATTTTGCACCTTTAATAGAAAATGACAAAAACAGTATTGAAAATCGAAAATCTAAACTTATGTCTCAGAATATACAAGACAAATGTTTTTACAGTCATGACACTTGACAGGGAAAGTTGTTTTGCCTAAAGGAGGAGACGTTCAATTTGTTTTTGAAACTAATTATGTTATGTTAATGTAATGTGGGGACATTGAGACATGCTCCTTCTTGATTCCCCTAATTGGTAGATTCTAGGTCCAGACAAAGAAGATCAACGGCATGCGTAGGTCCTATTTCGTATCATATTGACAGCTCCCTATCCTGTGAACTAAAGCAGTCAATATGTTTGTTGCGAATATGTAATTAACTTAATTTAAACATTTTAATTATCACATTTTTAACTTTTATCTTCTTTTATATTATTTCAGAAGTGTACTGAGCATTATGGAAGGTGCTTGGAATCGTGTCAATGATAAGTTAGTATATTTTGTTTGAATTTATTTTTTTCATGCATTAAAACTAGCAATTAAGAAGTTTTGTTTCTTAAATGTTGCAAAAGGGGGAAAATAGTTTAATATCATTGGGTAAAACACAGTAATATCATTGGGTAAAACACAGTAATATCATTGGGTAAAACACAGTAATATCATTGGGTAAAACACAGTAATATCATTGGGTAAAACACAGTAATATCATTGGGTAAAACACAGTAATATCATTGGGTAAAACACAGTAATATCATTGGGTAAAACACAGTAATATCATTGGGTAAAACACAGTAATATCATTGGGTAAAACACAGTAATATCATTGGGTAAAACACAGTAATATCATTGGGTAAAACACAGTAATATCATTGGGTAAAACACAGTAATATCATTAGGCCTACAGTTACAGACCTTCTATAGTACTATTGTATGAGTGATATTGCATATTGAAAATGATTTATTATAATAATGTACAGTATTGACTTACAAAGTGATCAAAGTTCTCCTACCCCATCATCCCGCTCCCCCACCTTTCCCACATTACATATTACCACACGCAGCACACTCTGACTCTACAGGTTGGATTACTATGCTGCCACAATTACATTTCCTTTCCAAATTTATCGAGTGTACAGTAGATAAAAATATTAAAATAACCTTAATCACGGCCTCGCGTGTCACAATTACTTTAAACGTGAAGAGTAGCTGGTTATATGTAAACATTAGCCAGCACATTTGAGAATGTTAGCCCTCGAATACATGCAAGTATCCAGTTTGTATTTAGCATTCTATATCTCTTATATTACTATTCATTTCAGGTTTAATGAAGCATGTCCATATATTTATATTATATTGTGTTGCTACAAAAATGTTAAACTACTGCCAGTCCATATGTTATGTATGATTCCTAAAAAGCAATCTGCAAATCTTGCAGTTCTGTTTTAACCCCAACCCATTTTCCCAGCCTATTTTCCATGCGTAATGATCTTTTACTACTTTATTAACAGTGATGATAATAATATTAACATATAATTATACAACTAAATATAGGATATGTCGACCCATATGTAATATTAACCGATTTAAGAACTATGCTTTATGAAAACATTATCACAGTTAAACTAAGATTATGATTAGGCTTTTATAGTATTAATAATATTATAGCAATTGTCTGAGACTTTTCAATTACGTAGCAAACACTGTTCATTGGAGACACAGTGGACAGACATCTAGGCATCATAATAAAACCTGCTTGGCAAAATCAATATACAACAAGACGTGTTTATAAGACCTATGAGCAGATCTGGGTAATTTAATGTCAAATTTCTCATAAATTTTAACTCTGCTGAATTTGTGCATTCATCTATGAAGTATTAGAGAAAATATATACATAATTGAATGTATATATCATATATATTTCATGTAACCTATATGATGAAATTAATGTTGAGATATTGAAGTATACCATGATGGCGTTTATTTTACTGTAGAATGTATTATACTTTTTTAAAACCGATTTACTATGTTATGTGTGTATTGTTATAGTATATACTGCTTCCATGGTATTTAAATATGTATGCATATTCACTTGGGTACAGTGAAATGCATTGAATGTATAATGATTACTATCTACGCACTAGAGATAATATAATATACAAATTTCAGTGTATATTTATCAAGAAAAACAGTTATGAAAATATGATTTAATAAAATATTGCAT
Organism: Antedon bifida; assembly: GCF_963402885.1. Taxonomy (NCBI): domain Eukaryota; kingdom Metazoa; phylum Echinodermata; class Crinoidea; order Comatulida; family Antedonidae; genus Antedon; species Antedon bifida. The sequence continues at coordinate 19,605,401 of NC_136232.1, forward strand.
GTGTACATATCCACTAAAACATACATTTATATTATACAAATCAAATGAAAACATTTAAATAAAATAATCAATAATGTTATTATATTTATTAATGATGTAGTCATGAATGCTATTTAAAATTAGTATTCTATTCTGTGTTATTGTTAATTAATATTTATATAATATATATACCATATTTATTTTTTTATATTATTACCAATTAATTAGTTCTAATTACAACTCCCTGGTCTTACTATAAAATAATTATAAATTTACAACATCGCTGACAGTCAAGCCAATTATCAAAATTAATAGTTTGATTAATTTTTATTTTATGTTCCCTTTAATATTTTTAATTTCTATAGAATTTAGATGGCAAAACAAACAAGAATTACATAATCTCTCAGTTTTCCCAATCCCGTCACATTTTCACAACAAATTCTGGGATGTCATTGGTACAGCTGGGATGTTGAGAAGGCAATGGTGCGGTGATATAACTTGCAATGTTTTTGCAATATCTCCATATTGTCTGTTTCGTTAACAATTATGTATGCCCATTTATTCTTCATAACATAAGGAGATAAACATATGTGAGCAGTACTGCTATTTGGATTCTAATGCTCTTTGGAGTTCTGATAAAATTATGTTTATTAGTTGTATGTGTATTAAAATGGGATAGAGATATTTACACTAATTACTAAACTATAGTAATTTATGGTAAAGATTATTCATTGAAGATATGTGGATCCCTTTCTCCCACCTTCCCAAATACAGCCAACTCTCAAAAAAACAAAAAACTCTCCCAAGACTTGAAGTCTAAAGATCCCAAATTCTTTGTACCATTAAAACACATTTAGAACACCAACATTTCCAAAAAATTAACTAGACATACTACTAGACAATCTCAAGGATGCCTGAGAAAATGATTACCAAAAGTTAATATTTTTCTCCAAAACAACAACCATATTGATCATAAACCTTTATTGACAAGATTTTTTTTCAAATGTGTTAAATACTTTGCAGGTGGTTACGACAAGGCAGATGCTAAAGGTGACATTGAAGGTTTTTGACAATTATGAAAACAATGAAGTCATGGCTATCAACAGATCATGATGTCTGATGTGTTCAGAAAAGATGATGGGACTGACTGCTGACTAGTTATCAGTTTTGAAGATCAGTTTTGACTGATAAAGAAAGACCTGCTAGTGTTGCGGGTTAACAACCAGCTAGTGTAGTGGTAAGTCAGACCCAAGTTTGACTTAAATAAGAAAAACTATAAACTTTTACTCTGATCAAAGAAGCAAGAAGACCAGACCAGCTATTGAAAAGTCAGGCCGAGAGTTGGATCTAAAACTAAGATTTACCGATGAAGAAAGCAACATGACCAAACCAGCTAGTGGCAAGTTTGACTAAAAGCAGATCAACTATCAGCTTTAATGAAGAAAGTAGGATACCAGAGCAGCTGGTGGAAGATCCAGAGATCAAGAACTCAGAAACATAGGAATCAGAAATGGTAGAGAAAGTTCAGAATTAGATAAAATATTAAAGGATACATGGTATATCCTCAACAATATAAAGTGAAGTACCAGTTATGAATTTTGATGCATTTTAATAAGAATTCCAAATCATGTCGTGAGCAAGTAAATTTTATTCTATTGAAATAATATTATATATGCCACAAAACCATAATAATAATCATCACAGTAATTAATTAATACGGTAAACATTCATTATACATAAACATGACATTCGCCGTTTCAAACTTCATTTTCATTAATAATCTATCCTTTAATGCAATTAATACAAATTTAATTAATGTTACATTCATATTTTACATAATCTATAATATCCATATTTTTCTTTTAGTCAGGCCTACATAGAAGCATTTAATATCACAATTCGCAATCTTAATAAGGAATAAGGTAGTTTTATTTCGAATGCACAATCGATAATGCTTATTTGAATAGAATCACCACATGCTACATAAAAACATGCCTAGCTGATTCGAGGCCTTAATAAGGTAGCCTATGACATAATATCAGGCCTAAACGTGCAAGACATATTTCCAGTTTATGACATACGAAAGGTCATCTTTACTCGTCAATCGCAGTTTTCAATATCAAAACTTTAAGAGGTGTTACATAATACAGATTTACTTCCACATGCAAAATGCGCATGTGGTTTTACAGGTCAAGGGTCAAATAAATTATCAAGTTTGAATATTCTGAACTTTGACGGGAAATATATTATAAATAATCCCGAGATTATGGTTTGTAGTTATACAAAATATTATGAACAAATTTTTAAACCAAATTTAAATACTACATAGTACTGATTATGGATATTTGTTGATTATTTATTAATTAATCTATTTGATTAATATTATTAATTTATTACTATCTTTTCTCACTATGCATAGACTTTAATTTCTTTATTAAATAAAAGGTAGAAAGAAAATTTTGAATGTATTTCTGGTCAGCGTATTCACAATATATAGAATTACATCATGATACTAAAGATCGGCAATCACTAACAATTTATGTGTTCATTGAAACGTATTATTAAGCGACGAATATCTTGCTGTGTTTGCTGAGCATTGATAGTTGTAGGGAGACATCAGAGTGCGCTCATGCATGACATCTAATGAATATTCGAAAGCAATAATGGACAGTGCTATTGACTAGATATATTTGCTCCTGTCAGTAAATTCTTGTATTAATGCATGTTGCAAGATTCCTATACATAATTTCATAAATGTTATCATAAATATAATTAGATAATAAAAGCATAGATATGCATTAAATAGTACACAGCACGTTGCTATACCCATCATGCATTTGTAAACGACTAATAACGGTGTAATAACATAAAGTGGTCGCTTCACCTCTCACCACATCATACATACAATATGTAATGAATTGCATTTTTATTCAGTATAGTAACTCGTTCTCTTCGTGCCAAACTCTGTTCATTTTGTACACTATAACATATAATGTGTACTATATACAGTGCACAGTAATACCTAAATGGACACATTTGTATACTAAAATTAATTTATTTAAAAGCACATTATATGTTAATATTATTCTTGCCAAGTTTACCAAATCTAATCAGTGAAATAAACTTCCATTATTAAGTTGGAAATATATGATAAAATAATTTTCTTTTTCTTTTGAGACAAAAGATCTATCAAAGTGGAGTATTATTTACCATATAACACACAATTTAATTTACTCTATTCTTTGTAATTAGTTGAACATTTTTTATTCAAGGGTTGTCCATATGTAGCCTTCGATATATAAAATAGTAAAATATATAATAATTTTAATACAATAAAGCAAGATCTCTCCCAAATTTATTTAAAATTAAAAAGAAATTAAGGACGAAAAATAGAATCAATTATGATATCACGGTTGTCAAGGTTACCAAACTATTTTCCGAAATGCATGTGTTGTTTTAATAATTACTTTAAACAAATCAGCTATTAAGTAATACTACACTTTATTATTCATTTAATAATAATTTAAGTCTATTTTGTTTTCTTCAATTAAGTAATGTACTTATACTAATGTAAGTTTACCGATACATAAATAATATAATATTATATCTGAAATGTAATTTTTATATTATATGCATGAGTGGATTCAGGAAAAAATGTACGTTGATGTGTTTTGAAAATCTTCATATTTCATAAAGAAACAAATCAAAGTTTCTAACTAATCAGGCTCGTACATTTTATATTCTCGTGCAGGCCGACAAACGCATTCTCTTTCCCGTTCCATTCTTGTTAGAAGCGGTTCAAGGGAAGGCGCTTGTGGCCCAATTGCATTCTGCGTCCACTATTGATACGTAAACATTATGTGTGTGTGTTTTGTATGATTTGACACCATTGTTTCCACAATAAATATAATCATGAAACGTGATTGTATGGATATCAAACATCACAATAGACTATTAACATATGCAAATGTAGTCGTACGATCAAGAAATATCTAACAATGAGTTTTAATATACAAATTTGAAAGTGATACCATGTCTGTGTTTTCTTTACATTCTTGTCTGTTGGTCCTAAAGGCCTTGGTAAAGAAGTATGTGGTTATCATTGTTTTTTTAACAATTTCTCATTTAAATTTTCCGAAGAGTTACAAGAAAAATTACGGAAAAATACATACTCCCGTCACCAATTGCAACAAATTTTGCAAAAATTGTAATGCGAAATATATAAATAAAAAATATCAATGGTAATCGCATGCTTCTCCAATGTCTCCAGTTTACCTATGCAATTTTATACTGAAATTTGTAAATATATGAACAGTAAACCAAACTGTATTTAGAACCTTACGTTAGTTGTTTAACCCTTTCGTGTACAGTTGTATTCTATGCATTAGTGACGTATCTTTATAACATAAAAAGGTATACAAACACCCAATACCTGATTATCATAAAATCAAATAAACAATCAACAGTAAAAAAAAATCGAAAAAAAATATTAGTTTATGTTTTTATTATTATGGATATAAAAGGGATTCTTTAAGGTACTGTAGTAGTATGGTCTTCTTTTTATAATATATTAAAAATCTACATAAAAAAATTATTTATTTAATTAACTACCAGTTACGTAATACAACCCCAAACCCACCTCTGATCTTTAGTGAAATGACGTTCCATAAACCAATGCATGGAATATATTACCATTTTCATTATATCAACGTTAACAAATATTATTTTATGTGGCAATTGTATATTATTACAACCTTTTGTGTGCATCTGAAAATAAATAATTTTAAATATTAGGCTTACTGGTAATCTTGTGTTTTACTATTCATATGTACAACCTTGTGACAAAAATAATCACAATTCTAAAACTGTTCTCTGGGGTTTAATCACATTAAATGATTTTGATATAATTACAAATAAAAAGTTTCCAATAATGATTAATTAATTAATTTGTCTTAAGTATGCAAATATTAATTTATATATTTTGAGTGGTCGAGCTGATTTCATTCCTTCCATTAACAGGATAACACATTCCGCAACTTTTTTTCTTATAAAAACATTAATTAATGAAAAATATGTTTTAAATAAATTAATGACTCAATAGATCCATATAAAATGTTACTTTATGAAATTATAAATTTGTGTATGAAATCAAGAAGTTCTTGATGTTGCAGAATAAATTAGTAAAACGGTGATGAATGTGGAAAATGTTTGTTCCGACGGTTCCCATGTGGTCAGATTTCATAATTGTATGCTGATTGAGGTAATATACAGTAGTACAGGGAAGTTCAATTTCACACATCCCATACACACTTTTCCGTTCGCTTACATGGCACGTAAAAGAACAAACATGGTTTTCCAATGTACTGCATCAGAAGACCAGAGTTTCACCTTAATTAACATCTAAACGTATAACACATGTTGATTATCCGTGGTGTAAATTCAAATTTATTTTTCAAAAACAAATATATTTTATTGTGATTATTTTTATCAGGTTTTTAAAACTTTATTTTGTCATTGGTTTATTTTATTACATATTTGTATCCCTTTCTTGTAACTGTTTTTTCACTGATTGTTATTAAGTTTAGCTGCCTACATTTTGCCAATTTTATAAATCTTAACTTTGTATTTTTGTGAATTTTTTTTTTTAGTTTTCACTCGCTTGCCAGTGTCTGCTATTCCTTTTCTTCTTTACTAGAAAACCTAAATGCATATAATGGGTATTTTCATGAGTGCTAATGCCATAAGTTCAACCATTTTTTTACGCCAGATCTCTTAACATATAAAAACTCAGTTCTGCATTGATAATTCGTTAATCTTGTAAAGTACAAGTTTTTATAATGTATATTTGTTCAACTTGTTTTATTTCTTCAAATAAATGTTTGAAGTTAAATATTCTAAGAATAATTTGTGGGAGAAAAGAAAATATGTGTACATTTTGCTATGAATAATGTAAAGAACTTTCTTATTAAGTTTTTTATTTCAATTTCTCCTTTATATAATGTCTCTCTGATCTCTAAACAGTAGATCCTTATGTGCAAGTTATATATAAATATAACTTAATTTCAATACAAAGTTAAATGTGGTTTGCTTTTATACATTCGATATCGGTAGTCTTCTTTAAGTTTTTTTTTTATAAAATAAAGTGTTTACCAATAATATAATGATATATTATGATATGTTATATAATAATGTATTATAAAACTAATATAACATATTATTTCGATAAAGACTTCATACAATGTGTTAATGCTGTTTATTGATTTTTTTATTATATATTATTGAGGTTTTAATTTATCATGTTCTTTCACTGTTGTTTTTATTCTTTCAGTTATGTTATGATCATCATTATTATTTTCCGATTGATTTGTTATTAACCAAATCATATATTATGCAGTGAATTTTCTTGACACTAAATAAACAATGGATTATTCTATAAATTATATGTCTATATGTGTTCAAAATTGGGACCCATAGTGTGTGTGTGTGCGTGTACAAATCTCAATTTAAAACATTTTTTTACCTCCATACTTTTAGATATAGGTTCTTATTTGATTTTCGTTTTATACATAGAATGTAGTACACACCTAGTTTTTTGATAACAGACCTATCATATCAGGGGTGATTTTGAAGTTTATTTGTAGTTTTAAGTGCAATTCCATCTTATTTATACTTCTGTTTGTAAAATGTAGAAATACAGATAGTCATTAATGATTTTAAGTTTTTATCTATTTATTGAATACGATTTGAGTGCAATACTGAAAACAAACATATTTTATTACACTTGAGTCTAGATAGTGATTGCAATTTTTTGACAAGTTTTTTAAGAGCTTTTGTAGCTTGATGTGATAATCTATATGATTCATATGATCGGAAAGTTGATCTTATATTAAATACACTAGGATTGTTTAACTTGTAAATAATATTATAATGATATGATGTTCTGGGCAAGTACTCTTGATATATTTGCCTCCTCATCCCTATACTTGTGATTCAAAATAAAATGTAGAATGTATATTAAAATTACATCTAATACTACCAATCATAAATGCTAATAAAAATTTATATGTTGGGAGAGAATGACCTTCTTATTTTGTATGTTGTATCACTGTATGTTTATAAACTTAAACACCATAATACACACAAAATACACAACCCATATGGTTTATCACAAATAGCTTGATTTTGTGAGGGACGTCATTGCACAATGCATGATAGGAAGGTCTTGGGAGCAAACGTCACTACACGTACGCACAAACAGCAAATCACGGATGTACTCGTAATGATGTTTGCTCCCAAGTCCTTCGCACCATGCATCCAGACACTATTTGTGATAAACCTTATTATGCAAATTTAACCCACACCCAAAAAGTTCCTATTTTGACAAATGTATGTTTTGCCCTCTTACAAAACTATATATACATTACTATGGCCAATCAATATTCAGGGGAAAACCCTATTAAGGGAACACCTTTTTGGGTCCCAAATGTGTCAATTAATAGGAGTTCTAATGTAAATAAAACTTTATAATCAATAAGCATGACAAACATAATTTTATGTACAAATCACAACCAATTTTGGAAATGCTGTAATAACTACGCCCAAGCAAAATATTATTTAGGTATTAATGTATTTGTAAGCTCTCATTTCACAAATGTTTCCTATTTAAATTAAACCTATAGGCAGGGAGTTCTAATTACAATTCCCTGCTATAGGTAATACCATAATATTTAAGTGGACTGGATAAAAAGATAACTTGACCCAACACATAATACTGTATTTTAATTATGGGAATAATGCATAGAGACTTAACACAGACATTGGGTTGGCTCATGTGTAATTATATTAACAAGCATTTCACTAGTTATAATGACAAATGCATAGTACACCCAGGTGTACACATATCTACGCAGTATGTAAAATGTTAATTAGAAGACTATAGAGGGGGTACTTGAATTACAGATTGCAAATGATCTGCAATTAAGTTACAGTATTAGTAGTCATACATAACTATGCATATGACTTCCTATGCTTGCCACAAGTCTCTATTAGGTTATATGCATTCATACATACAACATTATTGTCTTTTTTATTTTAGTCCACTAGTCGACGTTTTGATTTTTGTCTGAAAATACAAGCTCAAGTAGTATACGTATGAAACGCCTTTTTGCTAAAATTAAGTCAAAACTCTGTCTGGAACCCAGACTAATAACTCAGTTTTAAAAAAATAAAATAAAATTTTCAGCTTTTAACAGACTGGAATAGTTAAAGGTATATTGTTCTGACAAAATTTAGTTTTTTACATTTTTTTGTTGAATATGCCATTTTAAAGTCACATAATAGTTATTCACTTTGACCAAAAATGTGATAAAAAAAAATGATTTACCTAAAAAAATGTATGTAAGTAAAACATTGGCTGCCAGGCAATAGGGTTTTGATTGAAATTTAAGAGTTTGTTTTTTTCATTTTATAAATGAAAACATTATTTTTTTTAGGGTTTTCTTTTCTTTGGAAGTCTATTCAAAGTCTGACTTTAATAATCTTCATTTTTCATGCTTTTGGGGGACATTACATCTTTAATTAGTTTTAACAAATAACAGTCATTGATACAATTGAAAAGGGAGAAAACAAAATTTGTTGGTATTATTATTTAGGCCTAAATTAAATTAGACATCAATCATTCATTGATATAGAGTGTTATCTCTTATTAATTGAGAAAGTTTTGATATTTTTGTGATTTCAGGGGTTATGGGTGAAACCTGTGGTTTTATGATGCACTGCTAAGCTCTATTAAGCTCTGTCTACACTATCAAACTAGTTTGACAAAGTGTTATGTGCCCAAATATGGTAGTGATATGGTCAAATATGGTAGTGATATGACATCATCATGTCCATGGGCACATCACATTTTTTTGTCACATAAAGTTTGATAGTGTACACAGAAGCACCATTTTATGGCGAAATGAAAATAAATGATACAAATGATTAAACCAAATCTTGTTATATAAAACAAGGTACATACTTAACAATTGTATTGAATATAATTAAAGATATACATTAAAGGGAAATAATGATGAAATTAATTTTAAACATTATCAAAGATTGTGTGACAAAAAAATGTGATGTGCCCATATATGGACATGATGATGTAATACCACTACCATATTTGCATGGCTATATCACTACCATTTTGGCCATATCACTACCATATTTGGGCACATCATACTTTTTTGTCAAACTAGTTTGATAGTGTAGACAGAGCTTAATGAGAACAGATGCGAAAATCAAGAAGGAAAAACTTCCCAAACCAAGAATAACAACACATTTATTTATCTAATCATTTTAAACAGTTATATTTATATATTTATGATGCACAAATTCTATGAATGATGTAACGTTTATTACTACCACAGAATAAAGACCCTGAACTATCTCACAATGCCCATTAAACTACACTCTATATCGTTCATTTTATCGGTTACGTATTTAGCATAATGCTGATGCATATTTTCAATAGAAGAGTGATAAAAAATATAATTTGTATTCTAATTTCTATGTTAGCTGGTGGCTACAATCAAGCCATTTAAAAAACACTGATTAACATGTAAATTGTATTGTTATAAAATAATTGTCGCCATTAACGGACGAGACGGCTACCATTGTTTCATCCTGGAAAGGGGGAAGGAAATGAATCCATAAAAATGCAATGATTTAGTTATTAAATAAATAAAATATACCATCATTAAACATTTTTAAGAGACCATGTAATTATTCTGCTGCTGTTACTGCAGTAAAGGATCATGTCACAATTATACTGCAGTAACTACATTCTGTTGCTTACATACAAAGCCATGCACAACTCATTCATAAATGAACTCATCAAATTATATGCTCCTAAAAGAGCTCTGAGGTCTTCTTCTGGGTCTCTTCTCTCACTCTGTCCGCCCTTCTACACAGTTTTATGGAAGTCGCTCATTCATCTGTGCCTCAGTTGCTCTTTGCAACGACTTACCACCTGAAAAGCACCCACATTTGATAAATTATTAAATTTGACTAATTTCTCTCTATTTTTGTTTTAATGTAAAGCGCATTGGGGCTATAAGCATAATGCTCTCTATAAAGCCTGATTTATTATTATTATTTTGTTTACTCTATAACCGGTTTATGCATATATTTAGCAAGCTTTTTTGAGTACTCTTGTATATTAAGAAACCATAAGGAAGGACCCACAATTGTATGTATAATAACAATAGTCTTGGACTATAAGCTCTATTCTATGTGGGTCTACTAAAAATCTATCAACTTTAAAGATGTATTGTCCCCCTGAATAAATAATTCTGAAAAATTTTTGTTGAATATTCCATTTTAATGTAACATAATAGTTATCCACTTTGACCAAAAATTGGATCGAAAAAAAATGTATTTACCTGAAAAAATTTAATTTAAAGCCAAAAATGGTCAAATTGGCTGCCAGCCAATGGATTTTTTGTTGAATTTAACCATTTATTTTGTCATTTTATAAGTGAAAACATTATTCTTTTTCGTTTTTTTTTTCTATGGAATTGATTAACTTGATTAAAACTATAAAATAACATATTCAAAGTCTGATTTAATTAATCTTCATTTTTCATGTTTTTGGGGGACAATACATCTTTAACCCATTGTAGTAGATACATTTGTGATTAATAATTAAAATGATTATATATTGAAACAAACAAAAATCCTGTTGTTGCAGTGAATAAATGATTTTACTGCAGTAACTGCAGTAGAATCATTTTGACATGATCCCTGTATAAATACTGTTAATCCACAACAGCCTTTGTTTTGCAAAATTATAAGAATATTTGTAACCTTATCTGATTAAACTTTTTAATGGGTACCCCGCATCGCCAAAAAAAAAAAACAATACTAAATAAAGGAATATATATGTCGACCCTGGGAATTTGAGGAGAATCTTGACTTGTACGAACAGCTGACACTAATGATGATTTCGTTAATTAGCGAGACTAACACCCGAATTATAGCAAACGCAGGCCAAAGAAAACCGTATTCGTTGTGGGGATGGAGACATGAGAGCCGAGTGCGTAGATAGGAGGTTGATTTCTCAACATGTAAAACCCATACTGGGATGACAGCTGTATCAATGTGAACTATAACAAATTGAATCATTGTTGTTATGTTGCATGGTAAGAATCAAAATTTAATAACTCTATAGTTAATTAAACTATATAATTGTACACATCCAATAACATGCTCATTAAAGCTGAAAAGAGAAAATATTATATATACAGAATTAGATTATATACATAATAAACTCTAGTATCATACACAGATACTATAGAGAAAAGTCTCATACCACTACAGTAATAGGTTTACAAGATGCCTTTTTTTTAAGGTATCAAAATCTAGTTCAAATTGAAAACTATAAAGGAGCAAATACCATATTTTTCCGAATAAACGCCCCTCTTTGAATAAAGGGCCTCCCTCGAATAAACGCCCCCATAGAACATCATTTGGAATAAACGCCCCCACCACATGCATATATACATTTGTATATATATTGTATTACAACACATTTCTATTTGTAGAATTCATTGATTGACATGATCTACAATTTACCAAGCATTTTGATAGAATTTTTACTGTATTTTATCACTTCTCGATATAAATTGTGTTGTATTTTTTCACATCTAGCGGGTATTTATTTGATTATACAAGTTACCATATTTCACGAATATAAGGCTCCCTCACATAAAATACAGAAATTTGTGATACTCAGCAATAATAAAAGTTACATTAGGCTACATGTTTTAAAAAGACACAAAATAACAATCAAACATCACAGATAAATAAAAGGTAGCAATAAAAATTCATCAAATGTATGTTAAATAAAAAATTTGCTTTAAGATGTACTGTATATTATTAGGACATTTGTACATTTAAATTAAAAATATGAATGGTTTTTGTCGTGGTGATGTTGTCGTGGAAAAGATGATAACCTCTTCTAAAGATTCCTGGATATATCTTCACTGAACGCCATACCTTCTCCCACCCCATGTACCCCATTGGATTTGATAATCATATTTTGTTACACAGTTTAATGAAGTGTTCAAGATGATGGGTGAAATAGACTCACTAAAGAAAGCAAAGTTGACCTTGATAAGCTGGGTCCATTTTTCAGAATTGGCGACAAAGTAACTGTATTCTCTGCAGGTGACTGGCTAAAGTACTAATAAATGTTAATCAGAAATATAATTATTTGATTTGATTTAATGAATTGGCACAGAGATTAGAGCCAAGTGCTTATCAATAATTACCATACGACGCTGGTATGATTCGTGCATGTAGGACAACTCGCTGGGCCAAGATTAAGGATTAGAGATTCTTTATTTTGCCATCAACCTATCAACACTACTTACAAAACCACATATCAAACATATAGGCTTTAATAAAAAATCAGTAGAAGTCTGTATACCAAAATTGCTCACACCAGTCTTTCCAGATATGAGCTCCCTGTAGTATCTTTACTAGAAAGTGACGAAATAAAACAACATAATAATGTTAACATTATTACATACATCATTGCATTCTAAATTAATAAGCCTGCTTGAAATGTTGCGCTGAATTTGTATATCGAACTTAATGACATCATGTTCTCATCAGCACAACACATACCAGCTTGGGGCTATGGTTGGTTTGTCAATGATTATTGAGCATAACATAGCTGATTAAAACACAAGTTCAGGAAAGAACCTACTTTGTGTCCATGTCTCCAATGTGGATCAAGATAAATTAACCTATTTCAGAATCTAACTGCGATAACTTGATTAATTTGAGACAATAAATGGCATAATATTTGCCTAAAGAATGTCTTCAATATCCGACACCAACATTTTTGGTAGAAGACATTAAAATCTATTAATAGAAATGAAACTAATATGTTTGTCTGGTATTGCAATAAAGTAGAACTAAGCTTGTTTTTAATCTGCCTTCTTCATTATTAACGATATGAAAAAAATGTTTCCTAATTGTAAAACACCAATTAGTAGTCTATCAATCTAAATGATTGAATAAAGGAGACATGAGAAGCTGCAACATGATGGAATGTCTACGCATTGCAATTTAAAACAAGAAACACTGGACAAAGATAGGTATGTCCTACCACTGGTAATCATCACATTTAGGCCTGAAGCCAGCAGTCTTACGACAAATTCCTGGGAAAAATTGTTCGTTAAAAGTTGGCGATTGACATGGGTAAAAAAAATAACCGTTGTGAATATTACATTAACACTAATTTCTTGGGAGCAGAAACAAGACAAATTTTCAATAACCGGTTAAATCGATCCGATATTTTAAAAAGATTATTATTTTTTTTTTGTTCAATTTTTTAAAACATTTTTTATTTATTTATCGGTGTTAGAATGCAATTTAACCAGATATTGCTATGCAACTTTTAGCTGCAACGCAAAATAACGGTTATTTCATTGACAGCCGCTGACCTTGTGTCAACTACACTGCAGTTGAACAGTAAAATCTAATTAGTGCCGTTTGGTGGCAGCTATTGATGTGTATAAAACGCATTATAAATATACTACAGTTTTATTTCAATTTACTGAAACTACTACTAAACATTGTTTGTAAGGCCTTCAACTGAATGTAGTTTAAATGGGAAAAGGGAATCTTACCATTAGGGTTGAGCTTGACAAGCATGAAGAATAGGTCTGGCAGTACAAAACACCGACAACATATAGGTCTTTTCTGGTATTCCTAAATAACTGGAACACATAAACTAAACTGGTCTTCTATTACTAAAACACTGTGAACACATAAAAACAATAGGTTTTGTTTGCTAGTAATAAGGCACTGTACTCTTGCCTGGAGTAGAAGTACACAAAACAGGTACACAATAAGTCGTGCCTGTGTAATAGCCAAGGCTCTACTGACTTCTTTTGCACAAACACAAAGGAATGTAAAACAAAGGAAACGGACACATGTAGTTATATGCAAATAATATGCAAATTAACTAAAGGAAATAATTGCCAGAAACACTACTGAATAAAATAAATTTGTTTTAACTGAATGCAAATCTTGATATATAAGCAATATTTTTATCGTTAATTAATAAAAGATGTTGGGTTTATACATACGAATGAAACCTATGTACAAGCTTGTCAATTACCATCTTTCTAATGGTGATGCATATAGATGATCAGTTTTCCAAACATGTACGGGATTTCCACCTGAACTCCACCATAAGCTAGATGTTTCATCTGAAAGATAACTGAATCTTTTTTCTGATGCTGTAATTAAAATATAATGGTATCTACAAGCATACTGTTGCCATTTTATCTGGTCAAACTGATTTTGACCAATTGTAAAATAAAATGCCACTGCCATGTGGTCAAAACAGGTTGGTCATCAACAATTAGTTCTTACTGCAATTTGTCCATTTGTTTCAGCAGGACAATGGTCAAGTCCATAATGAATTCAATACTGTAAATTCAATACTGTGAAATGTTTCATATGCTTATATTATAAAACCTCAAGAAAATAATACTTTAAAATGTATGCTAGGGTACTTTCTTTATTGTACAGTACATAGTAACCGATTAAATTTCAATCTGTTCATTTGTAAATTTACAGTCTAAATCTATGAAAGAAACAATCCTTATATTCTAATATACCTAGTATTAGAACCTAAAAACAAGTTCTATAAAAAAGCTATGATCCACACAACAAATATATACAGATAATTTGTCTACAGTGTTCAATTGAAAACAGTATCATACCAATCTTCATTGAAGTCACATTTACTTGTTTTTAAAAATGTAAAAATTGCACCAAAATCACAAATTATGCAAAAGTGAAAAGAAACTAAATGTGTAGAAACAGATGATTATAACAAAGCTATATATATATTAACATTCAAACATTTCAAAGTACTATAACAGTATTATTTTTGGTGTGCTCAAGAAGATAATGTACAAAGTGTTAGTAGGAGAAATCATTACAAATCAAACCTCCTATATTTAAAAAGTGATGTTTAAGTGTTGTTTGCATTTGGGATGGTAAATAAAAATGTGCACCCTATCTTTCATTATATATCCTCTTTTAGGGTACAAAAATGAATACAAACTAAAATAAATATAGACCTATAAAACCACCTACCCAGAAATGACTAATAAATGGTTTGTAATGTGTTTCTCTATACATTTATCATATCTTTTACAGTGCGTTAAAAATTCTATACTTGAATAGAAAATAAATAACAAAAACTCCATTCATTTTTTCATTTATCTGATTATCTTGCAGTATTAATTTGAATTAATAATTATTATTTATTCTATAAAACCTACTAACCATCCACCTCCCATAATTAACCAAATTAAATTAAGAAAAACCTCTATTAACTTAATTCATTTTCACAAATTTTGTGAAACACACGACTTAAGTTATTTCAATAATAAATATGGAATAACAAAAATGAGACATCATTGTTTAATATCTATGATTTTACTGGCACTAGTTAACGGCGACATTTTGCTTTCAAAATGCGCCACGCTACTATGCAGCTATTGAGTCTAACAGTCATTCTGTGTATACTAATATGTCTTTGACAGTGTACAAAATGACTTTTAGACTCAACAGCTGTTAAAAAGAGAATAAAGCCATCAACAAACTTATTAATATCAGTAGTATCATCATTAACTATAGCATTTAAATTAAATTTATTAATAACCAATAAATTAATTAATATCACCATGATAGGTGTGAAAGTAAAGTAAGGAAATAAAGACTACTTGTACCAATCACCAGAGAAATAAGTATAATATTTGACAAGCAAATTAATCCTTAGGTAAGTTAAACAGAAAAGGCACATGTAATATTACCCTGAAATATTATATTTAAAATGCAGGCTTAAAAAAAAACAACTTTAGGTGTACCCGTACGCGATAACCATAGATGGTGTTTGTACGTTACGGATACAGATATTTCATAGATCTATCTACTATTTCTGTGGCAAGATATAATTATAGAAATGATGCGGATATAGATTTTGACCCATTACAGGGACATTATACTGATACACCTTTATGTCAGATAATACCACTCCTCCCCACCTACCCTTCCATCCCAAACCTTTTTTTACTATTCTTGTAATGTTATCTGCCTAAAAAGATGAATGTATGGCTGTTTCATTAGCTACCAGACAGCATGCATATAGTCCCTCTGGATAGGGACAAATGATAGCTATCAAACAACAGTTTAAATATATAGATACAGTATATAGGACTTTTGCCCAATTAAGTACAGTATGTGTCATACATAAGAGGTAGGTGTAGTACAATAACCCCATCATTAGTATGTTTATAACAGTCAAGGCAATGGTGAAACATGTATATGTTTTGCCAACAGAATTAGTTATAGAAACATTTGTAATGATGACTCAGATATAAGCCCAATCAAGCCCATCAACCTTGAATACATTACAAATGACTGTAAAGCTCTGTCTACATAATCAATTATGTGCCCAAATATGGTAGTGATATTCCCAAATATGGTAGTGCTATGACATCATCATGTCCATATATGGGCACATGACATTTTTTTTTGTCACATAAAGTTTGAAAGTGTAGACAGAGCTTAAGGATCACTATTAATGTTACATTAAAAATACACAAAGTTAGGCTTCCCAGGGTATATGGTACTCCAGAGGCAGCTATATCCCTTTATACAATACATCAATAATAACTGACTAATAAGAAATACATATTTTTAAATAATTACAATTATTTAAAAATGAAAAGTTTTAAGGAAAATCATATTAATCTTTTAAATACATAACAAAACAGCATAATCATATTCACTGTTAAGCAAAAAATTACAAATAAATAAACTAAAAATAATCAAAAAGAAAGCAAAGTATATAATATAACTCTATTTTGTCTCTATAGATTGTTATTATATCTCATTCAAGATAATTTTATAGTTATATACCTTTGTAGATATTTGAAACCATTTAAAATATTTTACACTATCTTTGGTAAAAATGGTATCAAATAAATTACATTTTTTTGAATAATTGTTTCAACAATAAAAAGCACAAGAACTGGTATTGAATGAACTATTAATTTCTCCCACCCCCAATTCAACCAAAAGCTAGAACAGACATTTGCAATTACTTTTGCTTTTCCAATTAACAATTGTTAGACATAAAAGATCTTACAGATTCCAAATTTATATTTTCCAGTAAATAATAACAATTTTTTGGAAAAGCCAATCCTTTTTGAAGGACAGACGATCAACTGATTCTACGTAGAAAACTAGATTTCAGATTATCAGAAAACTACTGCCAATTCAGGTCAGTTCAAAATGGCAATAAATAAATTACGATCAAAATGAACACTATACTATAAGGATAATGCTAGTTTAGTTGTTTACAAACTGAATATATATTCCATAGTCAGTAGTAAATGACATGGTATTATTCATGACTGCCGTAGTTTTTAACACAATTACTCATCATTAAGGACAACTTTTTTTTTCTCATTTAAATATGATTAAACCTGCTTTGTAAATATATTGCTTGTTTTGATAGTGAAGTTTTCATTTTTCTTATTGCTGTTTTCATTAGAAGAATTACCATTTAAAGCAGAGTAAAGCATGACCTCTGACCTATACAGAGATGTAAACACAACATGTTGAAACCATCTCATGTTATATGTCATGAGTTCAAAAATTTTGTTGTTACAAATCGAAGCTGTGAACAGTATATTATTATCATCATAGGGAGTAAATAGATTAGTGGGTCAACGGGAGGCACATCAGGTGTTGACATCATGACGATGGCGCTCCGATAGGGGGCGTAAGTGGAGCAGCAGTCGTTGCAGGTGAAGGTGGTGGCTGGTTAGAGTCTGTCGTAGATGGACTTGAGTTGACAAGCGAAAGAAAACTTTTGAGTTGTTCAATAGTTGATTCCGTTTTCTTGAATGAATCATTTAGCTCTCGTTTGGCTTCAAGTTGATGCTAATATGAAAATAAAAAGAAACATTAAAATAATATCAAAAATATTCTTTGTTTTATAAAAAAATGCCTTAAAAAATATATACTACTGTATCATTGATGATTAAAATTGCAAGAGATTCAAATTAATCTGTGTATTTTATTTTTACACTAGCAAATAAACCACTGTCCCTTGGTTTAAAACCTCCCCAGCACAATTCTGGTATTTTTATAACATTACACTGCAAGCCCCCATTCCCCAATTCTGGTCATTTTTGTATCTTACCTCAAAACCTTCGAAGTACAATTTTGATACTCAATGTGTGCATGTGTTCTCTCATAATATAGATATTTGATTTAAACAGTAAATAATAAACATTAACTGGTTGACAATTGTTTGATAAAGATTACAAAATAATTTATTTTATGCTAACGTATAGTATAGCAGGTATTGTTTGAAATGAAACTCTTGACAATAGAGGGAGTAGTAGTATTTTGTACTTACAGTGATTGCATCATTAAGTTGCTTAGCTTTAGTTTCCAACAGAATTCTCTCCTTCTTTAGTTCAGATGATCTTCGTATTAATCGCTTCTTCTCGTCCTCCTTTGACACTTTCTGTTGATTCTGTGAAACTTTGAGTTGACCGTTCCAAGGTTGTACTGGGCTATTGGTATGTTTTGCCTACATATCAAATACAATAACATGAAGATGAATAAGGAAGATTAACAATAATCTAAAGGTTGTCATTTTGGCAACCTGATATCTGACTTACAGGGAAACGTTTTGACAATAAACGACCTACGCCAGCGACAGAAAACCAAGAAACACAAGGAAGCCAAACTAGACTTACATTTTCTGAAACATTTTAAAACATTCACAGTTTATCCAAAATTAATAAAACAAAAATGATTATAAAACAGGCTGCTAGGTACACACACTTTTTTTTCCTCATTTGTTACATTTTTATTGAATACATAAAAGCAATGTTTGCTGAAGGAAGCATGCTAATTGAAAACATACAAGTATGCAACATCCCATGAATATACAATTTACAACAGTAATAATAGAAATCTGTAGTAAAAACATGAAGGAAAATAAGGGATATGAATATAAAGTAGGAAAGCCAACCAATGTATTCCAGCATGCTCTAAAACAAGGCATAAATAATTGAAGAAATCAAAACATTCAAATATGAAATGCCCCTTGAATACAAATTACATACATCTGCAGTAAGAATAAAATAAGTACAGTAGTAATGCCAATCAATATACAGTAGAATAATAATAATTATCTTTTGTATACCACTTAACCAAAATAAATTTTCTCTGAAGCCACAAGGCTCGAACTAGGTAGAAAATAGCAATTTCATATGCTATGCAAAAGAGATGGGTTTTCAGCAACTGTTTGAAGATGTCAATAGAATTGCCATTTTTGATTCTGAGGAACTATTTTGTGGGACACCTTTTGCCTCATTAAAAGGAGTGTCCCCTGAATAGGTGTTAGTGTTAAAAAATATATTGACCCTTGTATATCTCATGTGAAAGACTTCACTTAATGGAGGTGTCCCTTTAATAAGGGTGTCTCTCATCAATGGATGTATTCCAGCGGGCTCTGACACTTCAGACAAATTATTAAAGAAAAATGTGATGTTTAGAAGAATGTTCATTTTAAAAACAAAATCATGCTAAATCAATAAAAAGCTGAAAATTAGTGTAAAAAGGTGATTTCAAATAAAAATAATTAAGTTGATCTATGTCATATGCAAGGGTAGCAATTTGATATTTAGGAATATTCTGAAATATTTGACTGTCTAAATAGCATATTAATCTATTTTAGTATTTAATTATATATAAAATAAATAAAATGATACAAGATGAACTAAGATGACTTCATATTTATTCACTACAAGCTTGTTTCGTATGGCCAGCAAAGCTGGTCACACTCTTCAGGTGAATTACAAAACATAAGACTAAATTCACCTGAAGAGTGTTTGTAGTGAATATTATATGAAGTCATAGTTCATCTCGTATCATTTTATTTATTTTATTGAAATCTCCTCTACTCTCTCGTGTATCGAGCACTCTACTTAGGTGATCTGAATTTATTTATAATTTATATGTATATGGGCAATCAGTACAGTTGGTAAGGTTTCAACATGACCACTTTTTAACAGAGGCCTTTGACAACACAGTGGCTTGAACAGAGATTGTTCCCTTTTCTTGCGAAAACTGGACCACTTTATTTCTTGTGGCTACGTCACTGTATGTATGTATGTGTAAATGTGAATACAAAGAAAACACTGTTTAAACTAATCACTTCTGAGAAATTGTTGAAGAATTGTATTGTTTTTTCAAAGCTATTGTTCTGTAATGTAACGATAAAGTTTGATTCCCGACGGAAATACTGTGGCTGCCGCGATCATTTGGAGCAAACAATTTTAATTACGTTTGTACTTTATTTTTAGTTTGTGTGCCGTACAATGTATTTTCGTCGTAAACATCTGATGACATTCAAAATCTTGCGAAATTATCATTATAATGCCTTGACATTTATTTTAAGAATTTAATATTCCATTTTTTCTTCTTTGAACTGAAGATAAAATATCTTAATTGTTATAGAAGATTGCTTTCTTTCAGGGAATATTTCGTAGCAGACAATAATTATTTCAGTGAAATGAAAATTCAAAAAGGGCAGAGGTTGTACAGAAATTTGGAAACATGCAAATAAAGCGAATCAACAAAATTACAAAAGCATTTTAAAATCTGATAACTAATTTCTACTTGGCCTAATTGTTATTGTAATTTTTTTTTTGAGAATGTTTTGTAGCAGATAATTGCTGTGACTATAAAAAAGATAATTTACAAAGGGAACAAGTTTTCTAAAGGCAAGAAAATATGATTTTTTAAATTACGGTATTAAATACAGTTATTCATTTGAATTAGAAACAAGCCCTAAGACATTGTTTAGTTTCCACAGCTTAATTGTTATTTCTCTTATATAAGAAACAAATATGTACGCTATTGGGTAAGAACATAAATTCAAAATAGAAGGAAAGTTTGCAAAACCAAAAATAAAAATTACATTTTAACAAACAATTTCAAGCAAATAAAGAATCATAACCAATACTCAAGCAAATGAATAATATAATATACAATAAATACATTGCATAGAAATTAAAAGTGCAAAAGCCGTCAAGACAACATACACACACCAAGACCTGTGTATATATACCTTGCATTTTGGACACATCCAGAATCCAGATGGTATTATAGCAAGTGGAGGCTGAAGACAACTGAGATGGTAGACGAGGCTACAGCAATCACAGAGGAGGAGCTCTCCAGTGTGTTTACATACTGCACACAAGTCATCATGGCCCTGCTTGGACAAAACAATGCACATAGGTCATTTAGCCGTTATTGCGACACCGTTTAAACCCCTCCCCTGAGTTTAACCGACAAATAGCCCTCTTGGATGCTTAGATTATGAGAGAAATTCATTATAGAGTAAGCCTAGTAGTTCTGAGTTATTCAGTTTGCGACAACTGATGACCTAGGAAGAGATTAGGTCATGTCGATTCATTGTGCACATATGGAAAGTTGGAACGCGATTCCTCACTCCATTTCTTAACAGTTTTGGTGGTTTCTACATTTAAGTTGCTTTCACATCTAGCCCGGATTCTGTCCGGTGCCCTGTGAAAAATATCGTGAAATATGGGTTCGGTGGTATAGGATCATTCACATGATTTGTATTTGTACCTGATTCGGATTCCGAATTCGGAGCGATGGATTAAGAAGCCATTTGTTTCCAGATATCGTACAATTTTTTTATTTTGATCAATCACAACAGTAAGTATGAATGACCTTGAATGACAACATATAACCAAATCTGTGCTTGATGTGAAAGCATGCTCAATGCTCATGATATTTAGGGCGCCAGACCGAATCCAGGCATGATGTGAAAGCAGTCAATGGTTACAATGTAGCACCTTAATACTGTATTTATAAACTCCTTTTTCGCCTAATATTCAACCAATTATATATAAAATGCTGTTTTATAATTTTTTTCTATTTTGTTATGGATCTCCATTCTATAACTTGACTTGTAATCCAATATTATTTATTATCTTATATTGTACATTAAGCTTTCATGCACTCAAATGGGTAAGTAGGTTAAAAAAGCTAGGAATTTAAACATATATAAGGAGAATTAGCAACATCTACTTTAAAGAAACACAATATTTAGTACTTGAAAAACAAATTTTACAAACAAAAAATAGTAAATATGACATGTTTCATCTGTGCACAATTGTTGTGTACGTTTTCTATTGTGGAAAATTAAAGTTTGATTGTTGAAAAGTTGTTATTTTATACTAACGAGGGTGCTATCACTTTGTTTCGCTGTGTCACATTTTTTTAGAATACTATCATAGGTAGGAGACACATAAAGGAAAATAATTAGATTTTGTTATTTAACATATTGTTTTGTTTCCTCTCACTACTTACGTTCTAAATGCAATAGAATTCAATGATTTTTACTTACATCTCGTCTAGTACTATTGTCAGGAGTAGAAGGTCTGCTGTCGGGGTTCTTTGGTGGTCGCCCTACAAACGAAAAGAAAAATAATCATAGGTATAAATGACAATATAATTATAAATATATTACGTAATAATAAAAAAAAATATAATAACCAATTACTACAATATATCTATTTTCTTTACTTAAATATTCATAATTATCCTTGTACTTTTTTTACTACGGTAGCATTATATTTCTTCCACATAACAAAATAAATTATTAAGCGATCATGATTAATTGTGAAAGAGTAAATAATCAAATAATAAGTATTTTTAATAATTTCTTTACCTGTATATTACTTCACTTGTGTGGAAAAACTAAAGGGTTCACATTTTAAAAAGTAACATTTTAACACAAAATGTTTTTAAACACCTTTTAATAATCTTAAACTCAACTAGAGGAAACACACATACTATACTATGTTTACTGTAAATAAACACTTAATTTTTATATTAATTTAAACACGTATCACATAATATTATATAATTTATCAATAATTTATTTATATACAAAGTGGCGTTAGGAACAAGTGATGTAATCACATATGCTATAGTAAGTCAATTTTGAATGTAAACAATTTGATTAAGACCTCTTAAGGCGCACAATGATACCATAATTGTGCAATTTTGTCCACTTTAAGGTATTTGCAGCTTTAAATACTTTTGTTTACAGTGGTCTAACAATTTGAAAATGTGCAGACCAGTTCTAATTTACATGGCCATTTCAGGTACTTCACAGCTGCAGAATTATAACTATTTGATGTGCAGTTTAATCAAAAAGTTGTTTTTATCGCATAATATTAATAACATGTAGTTATACTGTAGCAATATTCCTAACTCTAAGAAAAGATTCCTGCAGTAGTCCAATTTCCCAAACAATGACTTTCCATTTAAATTGAATTGAATTTGAATGTGTGACAAAAATCCAGGATCCACAAAGGACTGCTATCTTATAATTATAAAACTAAAGGCATGTCCGCACTAACTAACAATCTGGTTTACTTAATAAGTAAAATTAAAATCTATACTTCTTTTTCCACTGCCTTATCCAGGCTTGAGTAGGGTGAAAGTTTTTAAGGTTTAATTTCCTAGCTTCTTCAACAGCTACAGTTTTTATGAGGACATTGCGTATTTCTTCTTCGTTATTGTATAGGTTAGTAAGCCGTTGGTAGACATGCATACCGTGGTCATCAGGCTTAGGCATCCGCCTTGCCGCTGCATTTAAGCCATTATGTTGTAAAAGCGTGTCGTACGCTCGATTCCAACGAATCAAACTGGTCCGGCTGCAGTTATACCTCTTAAGAATGGCTCCTACGTCGTCATCGTTTCGAAAGCTCTCCACTGCTGTGACTTTCTCTTGGATGGTCCATGAGCTACGCATCTTCTTTCCATCCTGTGGTTCTTCAGACTTATAAGGAGGAATGTCCATATTTGGACAGTGGTGTTGAATTGCCTTGTCTTTTGGGGCTATCAAACGCGGTTGCCTACCTTTTGATTGACTCTGCAAAGCATCCATTTTGGACGAGGAATCAACCAAACATTTCTTCTGTCTTCCATCTTGAGAATATGTTAGAATCTCAGTTTTCAAAGGAGGTCCAATCATAATCGGCTTTCTTTTACGAACCTTCGGAACATCTGGCTTCCTGTTCTTAGAAATAGGTGCGGTCATTGCTACCTTTCTCTTACGTTTCACTCGTGGTATGATTGACGCTCTTGTGCACTCTGACCTTGCTTCCTGTAGAAACCCTTGAGCGATTTTGTAGCTAGAATCAAATTCACCGTTAAAATAATCAAGTAAAGACGACTGTGTTGGGCCTATGCCTACAAATTCTTCATTGACAATGACTTGTGACACTAGTGAAGTTTCCTTGGGTAACAGGCTAATGGAGGAAGGTTTAGGAAGAATATATCTAGGCCTAGCCATTTTCCAACACATCCCTGCCAAAGATAAAATCAAGGCCATATTAATCCATGATAAAGGAGTAAAGATTTTTGTTAAGGAACCCTTGAACACTGGTTAGTAAAGTCCAACTGGAAAAATCTTGATGCAAACAAATAAGCGCAGAGTCTAAATGAACTACCAGAAATAAACACTAAATCTTGACAAGAAAGTAGTTGTGAAATCATTATTTAGAAAGTTAAACAATAGAGAAAGTCCAGTGCTTATAATGTAAAAATTATCTGTAAACAAACTAAAACAACCTCTGTAAACAAACTAAAACAACCTCTGTAAACAAACTAAAACAATCTTTGTAAAAAACAGTTTTATAAACAAACTAAAACAACGTTTGTAAACAAACAACTAACTAAACGAGTCATACAAAGAATAAATATAATACATACATATAAATAACATACAAATACACATTGAAAACAGTGTTAGAAATATGAAACAATTAAAAGTTGTTTCATTTCATTTTAAAAATACAAATTGAAAAAAAAAAACTGTTTGATAAAAATAGAAACATTATTGTTAATGTTAGTTAAAACTCCATAAAAATGAAAACTTCATAATAGCCTGAAAACATGTCAATGAATGGCTGTGGTATAAGCTATGAATAGCAGATGAAAAGTACTTTTATTAAACTATTAAAATATTAGGGAATGACAACTGTCAATTACAACAATCCTAGTACTTAATGTGAACTAGAATCGAACCCAGGTCCTTGGCAACAGTAGGCAAAAATAAATTATAGTGCCACTATACAGCTCTGCCTACACTATCAAACTTTATGTGACAAAAAATGTGATGTGCCCATATATGGACATGATGATACCACTACTATATTTGAGCACATAACACTTTTTTTGTCAAACTAGTTTTATAGTGTAGACAGAGCTTTACACATACACACCTTATACCACAAGCATAATTGATATTTGGGATATCCATTAAAGAGTAAGTGAATAAGAACAAACATTTCTGAGAGTTTTATGGTAGGTCTCTATAGCTGATATCGAATCTTCATTTCGCCTCCAAAGCCAAGTCTGGCCCTCTCAAAGTTTTAGTTTATAGATAGGTATAGCCAGATCGATGTTATGCTACCCAGTTAACCAATGAACTATCCTCAATAATTTGTTCAGGCCTAATAAAGTTATTTATTATATATTCATTCAGAGCCAAGCACCTGAATATTGAGGTACTCCTCATGAAACAGCCTGTAGTGCATTAAAATGATCAAGTAATGGCATAACTCGGTTGCCTGATGCTCCTAGTTTAGGAACCCTAAGTGGCCCTCAAATGTTAAAGGCCTTGGGTGTTTTTAGCTTTTTTCGACATATTTTTATTGCCTGTTTTTTTTCTCTTGGCACTATCAGGGGCCCCCATAAGCTCCGGGGCCTCTGGGTTTAGCCAGCGAGTGCTCATAGCCGTTAAGCCACTCTGATCAAGTTATAACTAGCGTCTTTGACTATTTTTATATTCATTTTAAACTTTCAAACAAAAATTTATGTTCTGTATATTTTTAAACACTCAGATATGTTGATTGAATATTCACATTAATGCAACAACTAAAACAAAAAGCAACTAAATTTTCATTAGTGTGAAAAAATAGCAAGGCATATGTAAACAGATATGCCTTGCTTTTATTGTCAACACAACACTTACCACGTCGTCTTTTGTCTGGAGGCATGCCATTCTCTACCGATCCTTCAGATTTGCGGCGCTATTTACAAATAAACAAAATTTATTTATTAATTTATTCAGGTATATATAGTAAAAACATGCAGCCCGAAGGATGAAATTGTTGATTTACAAAAATATATATATATGGAATTACAAAAGTATAAAAAATGCAAAATTGTTACAAAACAAAAATGTGAATAGGTTGACTACTTTATTAAAGAGAAACAACAAATGTGGATAGATTTCAATCATATACAATGCAACATTTAATGTGTTTGAAGTTAAAATGTTCTGGATAACATCAGATAATAAACTAAAAAACAACTGCATTTCCAGCATCAACCTGTGACCTCTTAAAGATATATTGTCCCCCTGAAAAAATAATTAGTTAACATTTTTGTTGAATATGCCGTTTTAATGTCACATTCACTTATATTTACCCGAAAAAAAATGGAATTCAAAGCAAAAAATAATCAAATTGACTGCCAGGCAATATTTTTTTCAGTTAAATTTAACCGTTTATTTTGTCTTTTTATAAGTAAAAACATGTTTTAGGAAGTGATTGATTGAATTGATTAATTAAAACTACAAAATGGCCTATTTAAAGTCGAAGATTATTAATCTTAATTTTTATATTCTTGGGGAACAATACATTAATAATAAAAATTATATACCAGACCACAGTTTTAATTCACAGCATCTGATTGGTTTAGCCATGGTATAATATTCCCAATCCAACAATCTTTTTATAGAGGGCGCAATATAGGGTTTCTATTAAACCTATTCACAGTATTTGTTTTCAAACCAAGATTAGTAAAGTTGATAACCAGAAGAATATAAAATGAAGCCATACCAAATTGGCCACTTGTTCATATTTGGCATAGTTGCTAAACTGTGGGTTCGCAGTGGTGCGTCTCTTCCTTTCGGAGCGTTTTCTTTGGAGTTTTTCGGCCATTCCAGGAGTTATCAAATCGAGGGCAGCCATAAAGTCAACCTTCTGAAAAAACAAGACAAGATATTCAAACAATTCAATAGCTAACACAAAGTTATCCAATTTGTAGAAAATGAGAGCATCTACAAACATCATAGCTAAATGCCTAGCCTGATGGTGTCTAGTTGCTGCATTAATTGTCTTTCTGTTTTTGTCAGAATCTGTTAATACAAATTGGGGAAACCCGTATTTTTTACTGAAAAGTTACGAGTCTTCCATTTGTTTTGGTTTCACGAAAAATGGGTGAATTACAGAAGAAAACCGAAAATATCAATTCGCGCACAATGCATGTTGGGATTTATAGCGGGCCGCTTTAATTATTAGAATCGACTTATTTTTCAGACCAAAAA
This sequence comes from Antedon bifida, assembly GCF_963402885.1. Taxonomy (NCBI): domain Eukaryota; kingdom Metazoa; phylum Echinodermata; class Crinoidea; order Comatulida; family Antedonidae; genus Antedon; species Antedon bifida. The sequence goes on from NC_136232.1 coordinate 19,632,921, forward strand.
ATAGGACCATATGTATTTATTTTTACATTAAATGTAGTTTGTGACCTTAAATTTGGTCTAAAAAACGTAGGGGGTATGGAACTGATCGTGTCACAGCCACAGATAAACCATTTGATCTTCGTAGCCAGCATCCCATTGTTAGATTGCCTTGGGGTAAGTAATTGAAGCAAATTTTGGTCTAAAGGGACCGTGTATAGTCTTTACCTGTGATTCAGGGTCTGCCTTCTTTACTTCATTAGCGGATGCTTGCTGCTGCAGTTGTTGTTGCTGCTGTTGCTGTTGTCTTAGAATCTTCTTTGCAGTGTGTAAATTTGATGCCACAGACTTGTAAGGATCCTATAAGAAATAAAGAATGAATTCAATGAGAATAAGTTTACACTTCTGAAACATGGATCAGGTGTGAGACATGGACCGCTTTCACAGCTCATGGCATATTATTCAAAAGTTACATACACCAGCAAGCAAGGAAACCAGGTACAAGCCATACAAAATGCCGGAGTTGATGTGAAAGGGTAATGGACGTGACCATAATTAAAATGGTGGGCACAAAAATATGATACACTGCTGGACTTATTCTGCACGCTCAGTAGAATGTCAATACAAAAACATAAACAGTATCATATAGTTTGATTTATTTATTGTGTCAGTATGACAATTACAAAACTATATTATTATACTATGCGACTCTACAGCTCACTATGTCGGTCGGTTAATCAGTAAACACTAACTCAAATCTGAGCACGCGACTGCAGCCATGTATATGGCCTTGTTATTTGTAATATCAAAAAAACAAAATTCTGTAGGCCTATGTAAATTCTAGTTAAAGAACTAAAAATTAGATTGTTTTCATCCCATTCGAAAACAGTACACATAATTGCTATGTTGCTTTGTTGCTATTATTATGCAAATAAGAAAATGAATGTTAATGCATATTGAAATCTAAAGTCAAATGAGCATTCCAGTATGTTTCTATTCTAATTATTGATTATTTTACAGAACCTAGTTCCAAGAAACATAGGTTTAAAAAAAAGCATTCAGCAAATAGGAATTCTAATGTACTTATTAATATTAGCATGCTAGATATATGTTAATATAATACTAACATTAGCAGGAATACTGCAAAATTATTATAGTATAGTAATATCAGTGGTAGAAAGCATGCAGGCAGTATGTGTAGAATATGTTGTTACATACAGTACCATTTAGTACAATTATAGTGATTTCACTTTATTTTTATTGCGATCACATTTAGCAAATAATACACAATTAAAATCCACATTTTCTTGTTAGGTAATGTTATTTTGTTATTTAAACTATGAAAGAATAAATTGATTAGATTCTGCTTGTAGATAGGATTTCAACCCAAGACACTGGTATTGATAAGTATGATAAAACCACCAAGCTACAGTGCCGCTACTGGTACAGTAGTACTAGTATGAGAATTGCACTGTATAGCATAGTACAGTAATATAACAACAATAACAATTATTACAATAATCAAGGACCATTACAATAATTAACAACCAATACAATAACACTTGCATGAAATATGAAAACAATTAAATCATGAATAAACGTTGATAACAATAAGAAATAATAATATACTGTAGGACAAAACAAGAGCAAGTCAATAACTAACATCAGAATTTAACATACTGTAGCCCGAGTATATAATCTAAGCAATCTGCGTAAAGTGAACACAACTGCATTTGCAAATTACACTATAAAATGCTATTCATCATGCATACATTTTCAAAACACACTAAATATTACACAGGTAGAAAACTCAGCTGATTGTGCAACGATTTAATTCCAGACGGAGTAGCCACGGCTCCGAGGTGATGAGACGATTGACGGCCTTCTCCCTCTATCAGTCTAAATATCTATCGTGTTACATTAAAATTTCAAGGACTATCTTCCTGCGGAATATAGCCTTCCCAATGATGCATTCCAATTGCTTTTCCACGTCCAAATGCACCAGATAATTAAGCTGATATGTGCAAATGTCGCACTTCATGTCATTTAGGTGTGTATGTGATTGTGTATCAGCCGCCAATACACTGTTATACATCGGATAATGTACACGGCATCGCAAATGATTTTGATAATGTCACGAGCACACTAGGGATACACAGTACCAATTTTCATGCTTTAAAAGCAAATACGGAGTATTGTCATGAATTGTAATGCTGCTAAGTAAAATATTAAAATACTTTATCATGCTGTATTACCGACACGCTTACGACTAGTCCCTGTATTCATCGGATAATTGATCTTACAACATGCATACATTAATGCTTTTTTTTCCTCTATGACTTGAATTTGTAAATGATATGAGGAGAAGATATCTATTGCATTTAACATGCACAGACATAAAACAGAAGTTCTTTTATGGAATATTGTGTACTACTTTCATCATTTCATTATGATATTAAAATGTGTTACTGTTAATGACTCTATCAAATTAACATATCAGGATCTTTTGAAATCCATTTTTTATAGAATTTTTATCGAACCAAAGATTTGATATATTTGGTTTTTAAATCAAAATAATCTTTAATCCAATATCATTTAAAATAAAATTATAAATAATTTCAAATTCAATTTATTTCCACAAAAATTCCTAAAGCAATATTGTGTATTTGTACTTATATGTATTTGTATTTACAATATAATATTACCATACCAATAATATTAATATATTAGTTATGCATCTAAGCTTCAATTTGAGTCTTGTAGGAATTCACAGATTTTTATAATGTTTTCATGCTTATTTATTTCTGTTTAATAATAGTTTAATAGTATCTTAGTGTATTGTATGTTTAATGTTATTAAACAAAACCTACATAAGATTTTCTGCGAATATACAGTATTCAAAATAGATATTTGTATATAGATGCTATTTTAACATATTCAAAATTAATAATTAAGTAGTCCAGTGGGAAATGTTCAATATTAGTTGAATTTCCTAATAAAAAATCTTATTTCTTGAGCTATGAATAATAAACACATTTATAAGTTAACATATTGAGAGATTTCATATAAATTTATGAACAATTTGGAACTTTAAATTATAATCATGGTGTTATTTCCAGTGATGGAAAGTTGATTCTTGGTGGGTGTAGCAAATCCAAAAATGTACACTTTTGTGTATGTCTCTATAAAGTGAGTAGCCTAAAGCTCTGTCTACACTATCAATATTTATATGACAAAAAAATGTGATGTGCCCATAATTATATGGACACAATATCATATCAGTACCATATTTGGGCACATCACTACCATATTTGGGCACATCACATTAGTCAAACTAGTTGGATAGTGAAGACAGAACTTAAGTGCTGATTATAGTTTAAAAAAGTTAATTGCAAACAATTTAAAAATGCAGAATATTACAGTGTTTCTCCCTAAGCACCAAGCAGGTTTTGCCAGCAAGATATGCCGGACTAAATTGGCTCCAACCGGTGTTAAAAATCTTATAAGAAGATTATACATAAAATAAACATTTATCTATTAATTTAAAAGTATTGACCAAGAGCAATTGAAGACTATATTTTGTCAATTGAAGGGACAATAGTACAATACAAAAAGTACAATATTATTTGACTTGTTTGTATTTAGTAGATTAGATACATCTTATATAGCAAATTAATTATTCGGTACTTCGGTACTAAATTTCCAGGACTTTCTTTCTTGGGAGAACATGGTTTTACTGTATCATATTTCGATTAATTGCTTAAGCAACCTATTCTCTACAATTCGCTAAATGCAAACGCTTTCCATCAAATGGAATGGGGTTCGAATCTGTTACTTTTTAGTGAGAAAGATTATTTAGAGGGTTAGGTTAAGTTATATTTAGGAAGTAGTTTGGATATCTTTCACATAAGGAGTCTCCAACTTATACGAAAAAAATAATTGCACCTTGCTCTTCCTTCCTATTTCAAAATCCTGCATAATATGTAAAGTAATAATTAATTTTGATTTGAATTTATCAGGAAAATCATTTGTATTACAGTATTTTTTACAATACAAATATTACAAAGTAATGATTTACCTCAAAATAAATTATTATACACACAATGAATCCGTTCTATTGGTGTACGACCATGTTTAATTGGAAAGGGACATAATTAATTAATTTCTATCAGTGATCACTATGGATACATCTTCATTATTCATACACCTCAACCACAGAACTTATTATTGATAAGACTATAATTCATAATTGCGCCCTCTATATTTTGTGATTACACTTTATTTGAATACTGACATATCTTATAGTATACCCAGCTTTGTGCTTTTTATCGGTCGTCACAGGAATATTGCGTTTTCTATGTTTGTGCCGATTAAATTAATTTATTGCTTTGGTGAAAATACACAATTCAGCCATGTATGTTCTTTTATGTGAATAAAATATACCAATATAGTAATTTAATCAGCATTTGGTTTATTTTTATACTGTATAACAATTAAGTTGATAATTAAAGTGATGTATGTAATAATGTGTTTACATGAGACCGTTGTAGTATTTCATTTATATGTGACTTTTATATTTAGAAAGAAAATATTGTACACATTTATTATTATTTATATAATGTTTTGTTTTCAATTTTCTAAGTTCATGAAAAGTATAAATTTCAGAAAAATGTATAATAAATGACAGAAGAACATACGAGTACAAAGTATATATATGTATACAATTCTTTATGTAATTGGAAACATATGTTTGCGACATTTTGACTTGTTTTCAACAAACTTTCATCTGGCAATGATTGGATGTTAGTGGTTTCTAGGAGTAGCTTTGGTAGCTGTAGTCTGCGATTTTCTGAAGTTCTTCAACTTCATTTAGGTGAAATGAGTAGGTCATATGTGAGAAAGCGAAAACTCACCATCATTCCTATTCATTTTTATTTTTCCTGATCCATAAAAATTCTTTTATAAATAATTTTTTCAATCTTTTTCTAATATTTTTGATTTATCTATCCACTTTTTGTTAAATCTGTTTATATGATCTGTTACTGCAGGTTGAATTCTGTTTTGCGAGTTGCTCGTGTTCTTAGAGCCAAATCAGACAGCATTGTCTGCTGATGAGTCGTCTCATTGGGAAAAAATTAAATATGTTTAAAGTTCTCATGACGGCCTAAAAACTCCGCCTGACTCATTTTGTCGGGATTCAACTCACACAGTCATATTGACTCGTCGTACGACTCTGAGTTGGCATTTACGTGTTCGGTGTTTGTTTCCACATCTTTCTTGTGTTCTTCCATCCTGGTTTTTACCTTTCTAGTTTCACCAACATATTCAGTTTCACAGTTTAGACATCCTATTTCACTACTACTCCACAAGTACTGTACCACTGCTTCACATCTCAATTCCAGTTATTTAGATCCCATTTGTATGGATTTGTATAGTAACAAAAATGACAAACCCTCTCTCTTACAGTATAGGCACTCCGTAAAAGCCAAAACGAAAAACAACTTAAACTTACCTTAATGCAGGAGAGTACAACTAAAACTAAACAGAAATACCGTAGAACCTTGAAAAGAAGGCCATTGGCTTCTTTTTTTAGTACTTTTGGATGGGCTTTTTTTTCGGTATTGTTTTTAACTAACCTGAATAACAGTTGGACTGGTCGCTCTTTTATTACCTCCACTGGTCAACCTTACAGTGGTGAATGTTGGAACCTTGATAGGACTATTGGTCATTATTGACATTCGGGACGGGTTTCCATAGTGAGATGAATGATGACTGCTGGACGTATGATGGCTTGACCGCTGGCTGCTACTGGCTGGAGAAGACAGTAGTTTAAATGAGCCTGCAATAAAAATTGAAAATTATTGAGAGACTTTTACTCATTTAAAAAGGAGTATGATTTTGTATTGTATATCACTGTATGAATTTATCTCATAATGAAACTCTCCCAAGAACTTAAAATTATTTTGTTTATGTAAAGCATCTGGTTAGTTATAAACAGATTGCGGTCGCCTCATTGTGATCTACTTCACTGCTTGGATAGAAACAGCAAGGAGATTGAAGAGCTACAGTAGATCTGCTCAAACCCAGATCAAATAAGGGAAATTTGTAAAGGACATGGGCAAAATAATTCTACTAAACGTTAGTAAATAGACACTCGTATGCAATTATTGTTTAGCTAGCTTCTGTGGGTAAACATAGTTGTTTATTGCAGTGAATGCCACAAAAACTACATTGAAACAAATCATTTATAAAAATCTACATAATTTAAAAATTAAGATGAATATGTGAAAATGTATGATAACTAATCTAATAACCTTGCAATTCTGTTGCATTTTAATGTTTTTTTATATGCCTTTCTGTATGTTTACATTTTTTTGTGTGGTTGCTGTGAATTTGTCTACTTTTGATCCATCATTTTTAATGTTTCAATCTTTGTAATACAATATCTTCAGACTTTCTTTTGTAAATCTTTTATACCCGAATAAAAATTTAAAAAAATCATGCGTAATTGTAGTACAAAATGCAGTTACTAAAGTGACTGCGATAGAATAATTTACACATGCAGATCCTAAAATATAAATGAAAATAATTGGGGTTTTTTTTGTCTTGCACATGAAATGTTATTATCATTACTTACCTGATGATAACTTTGGCACCTGTGCTTTGTGTTGTTGATTATTACTCCTGGACGTTAATGGCCTAGAATTATTCACAGTTTGAGTTCCCATTTTCTGTAAAAATAAGTATGGATACATATTTGACTGCTTTTATCACAAGCATGTTACACCTAGTTGACGATTTGAGTGCGTAAACACTGCTGTTTCAATCATCCACTTTATATAATTCTGATTTAATATGAATTACATAATTTTTTAATACAGTACATGCAACATAAGAATACTGTAGTTTGAACAGAACTCATAGTAATTTTATATATCCTCAAAGTAATAGGAAGGTAATTATTAGTACAAATAGCACACCAATTTTGAGGAAAAGGGGGAGTGGAGCTCTGGGGTTAATCTTGCGTATGAACAGGAAGCTATATTATGATAACTTTCAATATCATTATGTGAGGAGGAAATGAAGTCCTCATTTGCCAAAGTACAAAATTGACAGGGTACTATGTGATGTATTGGTATCAAGTTCTAGTCTACTAAAAACGTTCACAATTTCTTAAGGCTAACAATCAATTTTTAACTTTTATTTATTTGTAATTCATTAATAATTTATCCAAATATATTTATCATGCTTATAATTTCAGATATATTTTTTGCTTAGAGAACAGCATTAATGATTTTAAAAAAAATCATAATTGCTTAATTTACATTACAATATAATGTTTATCAAAACTAGGAGCCAGAGGTCGAAAGTTAATCAAGTCAGGCAATACGTCTGATGATGATACATTACTATAAAAATGTTGGTAGCCTAGACAAATGGTTTATAATTTCCTCAGGCTATACCTAGTTATATTTATTTTTTATTTGATAAAAAAAATTTAAGTTATAGATAATTATTAATATTACAAGAAATTCACTTTCGTAAAATGTAATGAGATATTTTAAAATAATGACGTAACATGACCTTTATCTAGTAAATAAAAAATCTTTGAATTTCATTGCTTTACAACAAAAGTTTTTCTTTCAATTTCAATTGCTATGCATCATGGGATTCGAACAGCTGTGTTCATAAATATTCATCATTTGTAAAATAAATCACATTTAATTAAAACTCATCTACATAATGTATATCAAAGTGTTATTTCATATACATCAAATTATTTAATTTTTACATCAATTAATAATTCTTTAATAAACTACTCACACCAACCGCAGCTTCCTCATGTTTGACAAGCTCGTTCCGCAAATCCTGAACAACCCATTTCTATAAAGATAATAAAAACAACTTAAAATCATCACCCGAGTTAAAATAAACTCCCTCTTAAGTTTAACAAGAGATTATTAATTATTATAAACTCCCAATTACACTACCCACAATTCCATTTCTGCATCTTTCAATTAAGGGATCATGTCAGAAGTTTATAATTGCTATACAATATTATAAGAAAACAAAATTTAAGGGATCAAGTTAGAAGTGCAAGGTGTAGTTGCAAAATGGGTGTTTGTAGTTTACAGAAAAATAATTCTATTTTGTTATTATTGTGAAAATGATGTTTATAATAATCCCTTTCTGAATTAAATTATTTCAGACATACTATTATGATATAATTAATTCGTACTGCAGCATAAATTTTAGTCATTATATTGTTATTTAATTATACAGTACACTTTATTTATAACCTTGAAAAAAGAATATGGTAAATATTTATACTAGTATACTTTTTTTATTTCCCAAACATTTTTTTTTCAGATATTACAGAGAAATATTTCAAGAGAATGTTAAATTTAACTTATTCAAATAAATTACCAAACTACTAAAACAAAAAATTGGACATTGAATAAACCTTCTAAAACTAATTACCAGCCTGGAAGAGTGGATACCAAACTCTGGTTTCTAAATTAATTAATTAATTTTCAGTATATCAATAAGCAATTTAAAATTTTTTCTGTGCCAGTTAATTTATAATAATACCAAAGATTTAATTAAGTAAACAAAGAACTTCTATTCTAATTAAACATAAAAGTTCATTATAATAACAGATAGACTAAAGAAACAATTTTGGGTGAAAACACTTGAAAAACATTTTACATAGAAACGGTCTAATCAATAATAACGATGCTGTTCTTTGTCCGTATACAGTAAGGTTTTATCATGGTTTGATATACTTTTGGGTGGTTGTTGTTCTTGTCATGCTTGAATGATTTCACAATTACCATGGCACTGTGTCACAAAGCCATTCAATAAGTACTGTAGAAGGGGATAGAGTACTGTAGTAGTAAACTCATAATTAGATAGTTTATTCTCCTTGATAAATAATTTTCTCATATCGTTACTCCATGTACTCGCGTAATAGATTATTACCAATGTTCTTATACAAGCAAGTAATAGGATTTAGTTGCTAATTGTAATTCCTAAGATTAAAATAAGATCAAATAAAGACTGACAAGTAATAACAATTTTATTATTGTATACAGTAGGAACAGAAAGCAGGAAAAAACTGTAGTTAAACACACACACTCCTGTAGTTAAGCACACACACTCAATAAAAGGAAACTTGTTAAAATATACTTTTCAATGGTCATGCATTTCATCAGAACATTTAAAATCAATATTTGAATTAAATCATAAAATTAACAGTTCATACAATTTTCTCTCTTGGCAGATACGTTGTGAATTGAATGAAAGATTTTCGAGTATAAATTAATTTAATTCAGGGGTTTGTAATGGTTTAAAGTAGAGATTATTGCAAACTATAACTGAAGTTTGATGTGCCTCAACTGTAGTAAGAGCATGGAATGTTCCAATACAAATTGGATAGCAGTCTCCACTTCCCCTCCCTTCTTTCCCCTTCCCCAATAACCCTTTACGTTAAAAAAAACATAGTATTGTCCCCCACAATGAAAAATAGATTTATAACATCAGACTTTTGCAGTTTTCACGAAGTTATTCACTTCCTTCCATAGAAAAAAAATGGACACAAAATTATTTCACTTATAAAGACTAAATAAACCCATTGACTTACAGTCAATTTGACTATTTTTTGCATTAAATTACATTAGCTAGTAATCAGCGCAAAGTTGTGTCTTGATCTAATCGGGTACCCATTTATACACCTGGGTGGAGAGAGGCAGACGTAATTTAAGTATCTTGCCTGAGGATACAAGCAATGCGGCGAGAGTTGGATTTGAACCTCGGTCTCACGATCAGTAGTCCAACGTCCAACACCCTGCGCCACACGCCGCCCTCAATATTATATGACATTAAAATGGCATATTAAAAAAAAAATTGAAACATTTTTTTTTTAGGGGGACAATATATCTTAACTATGTAAAACACCCTCATGATGAATCATACTTTTTTAATTTATAGAGAAATTACTAAACCCATATAAAAAATCTTCAGATTTACAATGACACAAGTCAAATGAAATGGTTAAAAAACATTAAATAAAAGCTGAAAATCTGCCAGATTTTAGAATTCTGAATTAACAGCGCTATTAAAGAATTATCCAAGTCAAATGCGAGATTTGAATAGCAGTGAATGAGATAGTAGATCCATCACTAATCCCAGGTTGTCATAGAAATGGGGATGGTAGAGTATGTCCGCACTAGTTTGATATTTCATCAGATACTTGGATTTACAATGATGAGATTACATTGAAAACTTAAAGCTTCGGTTTGATCCTCCAAATGCAAATGCATACTCAATATGACCAATGATATTTAAAATACTACAGGTTACAGATGCAAATAATGGGTGAACAATACCAAATATGGGATAATAATATAATATAGGGAATTGTGATTAAAATAGGCAAATATAAAATTAAATTTATAAATAAAAATAGAAAACTGTTGCTGAGAACAATGACAGTATGTTTTACAGTTTACAATGGTGGGAAGACGACGATTGCGTAATTTGATAATTACACGCACAACATGACGCCAACATACTCAAAACCACGCCAGTAGCTTATTATATGTTATTACTGTCTTCATACAAACTTGTCCGTAAATTTACTACGGTAATTATCGAATATAAGGTTGTCAAATGACATTGATGGGAAGGCTAGTTTTTAGATCCACCACTATGCCCACTCAGACACTTTTACACAAAATTGCTAAGAATACCTTTTCACACCTGCCAAAAGTAACAACTTGTGACAAGTTGTAACCAGGTTTGCATAGTGTGAAGACCATTTTGTGGAAATCTCGGGAGAAAACACACCGATGATAGGCCTGTTTTTTTTTAGTTTCGAAATTTCCAAAGTTGTTATTGTGCATACAGTACGCGGAATGCTCTGACCAATCATAGTATCAAATAGAACGCAACTATGCTTTCGAGATTTATCATGGGTCGTATGCGCGTATGAAAATGTGTAATAGATCGGGAGATCAAACAAACAAGTTGTAACAATTTATACAGATGTTCAATTGGTATAAGAGTATTAGAACTGAGTGATAACAGTTGTTTAAACTCATGAATTGGATTTGATTTTTGTTGCTTGAATGTTAATTCTTCTTTGGATCACATGACTAATATTAATTGTGATTGAGATACAGAAAGTCATGGACTTCACACCCAATTGAATAGAGTACGTAAAATTGAAACAACATCAACTGACAAAATCGTACTAAGCGCTACTCAATCATTACAAATTCATTATAATGTAAGCTTTTGGAAATCCAAAGTCAATAATTTTACTACATATCTCATCTTGAATTTATTTCTAATTAAGAAACGGAAGAAAAGAAACAAGGACCTCTGAGGATGAAATGTTAAAGGGTAGCTCTGGGTATAGGATTTCTATGTTTATTATAAACCTTTGTACTGTATCACCATTAAAACAAGCATTTTGAAATAAAGCTACTTTTTTTTTGGTAAAGTGGAAGTGGTTCTTCTTATTACAATACAGGACTTTTGCATAATGCAACATGGGGCTGGCAACAACAACCAACCTGTAGTGTGCCCAGGTATATTACTGTTTTACTCTGCAGCCAAAATTTGAAGCGCTAACATTTTTAATGGCCTGTCTAACTATTTTTCAAAGATGGAAGCAGTGGATAGAATACATGTTTACTTTAGAACAATGTGTGTTATATAAAACAAATAATGAATGTTATTTTATTTGTTGAATAGTGAGATTATTTCACGAGTTTAAAATCCTCACAGTCAAAATCTAAAATTTGAACTTTCAATTTCTATGTTTCACAAGAAAGAGATCAGTGTCAAAAATTGTGAATATGATAAATAATTCTGTAACACCTGCAAGGATAAAACAGAATCACACAATTCAATTCTTACAGCATTTGTATTATCAAGTACAGAGCTTTCGTTACCAACAACTATAAATTTAAATCTGTTATTGACAACAGATGAAATTCTATAGTGGGAATCAAATTTCCTAATTACCTTTAATGTTAATAAGTTGATGGGGGTAGGGGGTAAAATGAACTAAACATTTTACGTAGGCAAACGTAGTTAGGCAAATAATCTTATGTTCTGTCTACATTATCAAAAAAGGTGTGATGTGCCCAAATATGGTTGTGATATGACACCATCGTGTCCATATATCAGTTTGATCGTGTAGACAGAGCTTTACTTTATTTATTGATTATATCAAGCAGAAGGAAAACAAAGTGTTTCATGAATTCTTCAGAATTTGTACAAAATCATAAATTATATTGCAACATTACAAAACATTTTATGGAGCTTCAAACATGACCAGGGAGCAAGGTTTTTTTTTAATGTATTTTATTCCAATTTATGCCTGAACAAAACAGAGCATAATAAATAAAAGGCAAGCAAAACAAAACAGGCAAATAAATACAAATGTTCTGGTGTTCCAAAAGGAAATCAGTATAGTCTCAACATTTTGGTTGTTATGCTATACAACCATCTTCTGAAAAATACTCCTTTCTGAACTATACTTTATTCCCTTTTTGAAAACCTACATGGTGTACCACAAACCTTTAACTTTACTAAAATAAAATGACTTATTTGGCACAGCAGAAACACACCCACACAATTTACTTTATGTTTAGCAGTGAATACATTCTTTATTTTTTAGCAGAATTTAATGTAACTATTTTAAGTATAGTGAAGTGTGTGTGATCTTTCAAAAATTAAATAAGACTGTCTCTCTTAAAATTCTTAACCATACTTTATTAACTTGAAATATTTATTTCTATACACTTTTTGACTTTTTTTCTGGTGGAACTAGCCTTAAAGCACTTTAGGCTTATTTAATTTTCTCCGGCATAAGTGCATTTTTCTTTTTAAGAAAAACAAAACTCTCATGTATTGTTGTTACTTAATGATGTATCTTACGAAAATTGAATTGGAAAAACATGGTGTACCACAAACCTAACTTTACTAGTGTTTAAACTCACCATGCAATATTTTAAGTGTTAAGAAAGTTAACACAAAGACTCAATTGTTAAAAATTGTTGGCTTGGATGGGTTTGGATGGGTTTGGGCTTGGATGGGTTTGGATGGGTGTGGGCTTGGATGGGTTTGGGCTTGGATGGGTTTGGATGGGTGTGGGCTTGGATGGGTTTGGATGGGTGTGGGCTTGGATGGGTTTGGATGGGTGTGGGCTTGGATGGGTTTGGGCTTGGATGGGTTTGGATGGGTGTGGGCTTGGATGGGTTTGGATGGGTGTGGGCTTGGATGGGTTTGGGCTTGGATGGGTTTGGATGGGTGTGGGCTTGGATGGGTTTGGATGGGTGTGGGCTTGGATGGGTTTGGGCTTGGATGGGTTTGGATGGGTGTGGGCTTGGATGGGTTTGGATGGGTGTGGGTTTTGGATGGGTTTGGATGGGTGTGGGCTTGGATGGGTTTGGGCTTGGATGGGTGTGGGCTTGGATGGGTTTGGATGGGTGTGGGCTTGGACAAGTGTTGGCTTGGATTGGTAAGGGATGGATGTGGTCTTGGATGGGCATGGTCTTGGATGAGTGTCGAGGCTTGGATGGGTGTGGTCGTGGATAGGTGTGGTTTTAGATGGGTGTGTCCATGGATGAGTGTGGTCTTTAAGAGTAAACTATTTGTCTCACCTGTCTATCACTTAAGGCTTGGATTTTCATCTGTTGTTCATTAAGTTGCTTCCGCAAATCAGCATTCTATGAATGTAGAAAAAAAATTCTTTAATGTCAAAATTATTGATTTATAACAGAAACATGCATTCAGGCTATGACATTTTATGCTAAATAGAATTTTTTTAATTCAAAGATTTACAAAATATTAAAGAACAATTTTCGATGTTTGCCTATGGGTTTCCTAAAAGTTTTTTTCTTGCATTTTGCTCGTCAGTGGTCTGACAGCATGATGTTCATTCTTATATCAGAGGTTAGTGGAAGGTTGGCTTACACTTTTTATAAACACACCTGAATGTATGTGACATTTGATTGGTTAATTTCGTATCATGTACCATTTAGTATTAGTTAGAGCCTAAATGTGATTGAATGGTTGAATGGTTGAATGGTTCTATGGTTCTACTCCAGGGTTTCAACAAATTTTAAAATGTTGTTCAACGCATTGTACGTTAAAAAACCAACTATAATGGTTTGCTATAGTGCAGTTGAAATATACAGATATTTTCACATTCTTTTATTTTCATTTTTGGAATCTACCCCTACTCTTAACATTTTAAATGTTGCCATCTATCCCTACTCCTAACAATTTTTGCCATCTACAGGCCTGGTCTTTTAAGGTGAGTGCGATCACTCACCTAACACACTCCTAAAATGCCCCTGAGGAGTGATTTACAACACGCTTAAATTTTAGGTAAACTTCTACACACCAAAATACAAACAGCACACCTATAACAGCAGCCCTGAATGTATTGAGGAGTGCAATTTGTAGCACACCTATAATTTTCAAAAGACAAGGCCTGCATCTACTCCTTGGCTATATCACTAATACGACTACGTTTTAACTCATGTGTACAGTAGCATGTCGTGTCAACTAAGATCTTAAACCGAAAATATAATGATTTGAAAGGTCATGTCATTGCACTCTTTTTCATGAATTAATGAAAGCATGAGAGTATCATTCAAACAAATTACAAAGGTCATCAAACATTAAAATGTGTTGATGAACAATCCAAGGTCATCATAGAGTACTTACAAATGGCTCCCGCTTAAGTCTTCCGACAACATACTGCAAAATAAAAATATATATAGATGGTACAATATAAACAGAAACGTGAACATTGAATCTACCATATTTCCACTGTGATCTTGGCATATTGCTAATATAATACAGTCAATTTTTCCAATACCGAACTTTTTGAAAACCGGAAACTCTACCAAAATCATACTTATCTTCAAGGGTCCAAAATTCTTGTTTACTATTTCAAAACACATTTTGAACTACCAGACTTTTCAGAAAACCAAACAGCCAGCCTAAAGGCCAATTTACACAGACAAGCGGTAACGGTAACAAAAACATACAATCATGTACAAACAACGCGGAGCAGACGGGAGTTTCCAGGTTTTTCTGCTTATCGTTACCGCTTCTCTGTGTAAATTGGCTTTAAAGTTGGGAAAGTTGATTGTACCCAAAAAACAAAATATCAGTGACTGTTAACCATAGAGTTATTATAACTACAAATGTAGTAAACTCCAAAACATTATCTAAAGAACCACATCACTCTGGAGCCACGCCCAATACACAGTGAAACATTACTATGGCAACGAAAATGTTTACCAAAAAATTATTTATTTTATAATATAAATAACGCTGTATTTTGTAAAAAAAAATGTGTAATATTTATTTTTAATTATTAATTCTTTATTAATATTATAACAGGAAACAGAGAAAATATTTTTGACATCATTCTGCCGTCGCCTAGTGGAGTGTTATTCAAGGACTCATACATATGAGCATGAAAGTTAACTCACAATTGCACCTTTACTAAAAAAAAATACTGTGATTTTTACTTGGAATTTCCATTTCTAGTGAATGATTACAAATAGACCTAGGGCTATTTCCTAATAATGATCCCAGCACATAATACTGATAGTTCCTTTGCAAAAAACCTCATTTATAAAATCATAATTATTAATATTTTTTATATTGTTAAATGTGAACTACATCAGATTCAGATTTATCCATCCTTTCGGAAATTCATGTCAGACTTGAACTAAATCACAAACATGTGGGTAAATACAGTGAACACTTAAACAAGTATACTCAATCATACATGATTATGAAATACCATTAGATTATTTAAAAACAATCATTTGCAAAAATCATTTGGTATTGACTACGGTACCTGTCCAAAATGTCTCTTATCCGAGAAATATTAATAATCTGGTATGCTAGGGATAACTAGCGCAAGAATACAACAAACTTGTGATTTAATAAATTAATTCATAGTTAACTACATTAAAAACACAAAATACAAAACAATTAGTTTGTGCTGTACAATAAAAAGTATGGAAAGAAGAGAGGTCATATTGCTGGTTGGTATGACTGGACTGTTCAGGCAGGTGTATTTCTTGAAATTGTTTCTTGGAGTTACTTGTATTAAATATTAAATTATGTTAAATTATCAGGTTTCGTGTTAGTTACTTACAATTATCATGATTTTAATTTTTATTTATAGTGGGCAAAAGTCCATCATTCATTCGATAGCTCAGCCCTTCTTTCTGTAAAGTAGCTAACCCTGAAGGTTGTTGCTTCGCGCACACACCACACGGACGAACTCTCTTGTTGTCCCTTTAAAAAAAGATGGGGGCGCTAACACATCGCCGATGAAAAACTCGAAGCGACCAGCTAAAAAAATGTAAATTGATGCAACAAATTAATTTAAAAGAAATAAATAAAAACATTTACATACCTGATGATTCTGTATTTCTTTCCTTAGCTGGGCTTGTAATTTGGCAAGCTCTGGATTCGCCATTTCATAAAATTTTGCCGCTTTTATGAAACTGGACCGTTCGGTCCCTACTCTAAACAACGGGAAAGTGGTAAATCACCGCAGTACAGTGGCATCAGCGTAGTAATTTTGATAATAAAATATTACTAAAATATTGGTATTTCATTAGTTTTTGTAACGAAAGGCTAGTAAATATGACACAAACAATATAATTTATTCATATTTTATGTAACGGAATTATTACATTCCTTCCTTATGATAAAGTTTTGCTCCTACTTTCTCCGGCGGATGAACTTAATTATTCCAATTATAACATTCGCCACACTTTGTTCGTTTTGTTCCTCTTTTTGGAACCCCCGGATGTTGAACTGTTTTGTAACTCTTTTATACCTGGATTCCAATTGTTAGATGAAGACAATTTATCAATTTAGTTAGCAAGATGGTCCTATTCGTAGAAAATGTAATTTTTCAAGACGTTTTCGGTTCTTCGAAGTGGTAAAAATCACTACTTCTAGCGCCACCAGGACACCAGCTTCGTGGTACGCGCAGTTACAATACGGTATACTGTTGGTTGGTGTGCGATGAGAAGGCTTGCAAAACATAATTCCCGTTTTTCCGATACCAATTCCTTTAGCCGAGATTTTGAAAATACTGCTAATTTATTTCTTAAAATATTCAATAGGCCTACAATAATATGATGTAAATCTAAAAAAAAAACCTAATATTCCGTCAAAAAACGATAAGGCCTAAATAGATTAAGACTTTTTTCTTATCTTTTATTAAAATAAACTTAAGTTTACTATAAAACTATTTAACTGTAATTGTCAATTACGTTGTGAATCAATAGCTTGCAGTAAATTGTATATGATTTTTTAATTAATACACAAAATAGAACACTAATTAATCTTATATCGGTCGTTTCATATTAAATACAATTTAAAGTAGCCTATATTACCAAAATCAAACAAATTGTTTTCTTTTTTAAATTGAAATTGTAAAGTCCCTTGATTGGAATTGCCAAACTGTAATTTGTTAGATTTTGTTAAATAATTTTATTTTTTTTCAATACAGGTACAGTACATGTATTTTATTTTTTTAAGTCGTGTGGGATTGCTAAGTGGTCGACGTCATGCCTTTACTTCTTAGCAAAATTGAGGGCGTCCTATTATGATTTCGCGTGAAATATTTTTTAACATATAATACTGGTACCTGAAATAACACATATCTGTAGATTATTAATATAATGAAAAGGGGTAAATACATGTCAATGCTATACATAAAAAAAATTATAATTAAAAATAATTATAACATTATCAAGGATTATTCTCTTTTAAAATATATATTTATAGAAAACGATAAAAAGGAATATAGGCCTATTTATGAAATGTAGGACCAACATTCGCATGAGATTTAAACTGAAGGGACCATATCATTTATTAACGTATCGTTTAGTATTTATTGTGGTAAATATTAGTATGGTAAATGTATATTAAAGATGCAGTGACCGCCAAAAACATACACAAATGAAGATTAATTAAATCAGACTTTGAATAGGTTATTTTGTATTTTTAGGTTAATCACAGTCTTTTCCGTAGAAAAAAAACGAAAAAAAATAATGATGCTTTCACTAAAATAACATAGTAAATGGTTAAATTCAACAAAAAAAATCTATTGTCTGGCAGCCAATTTGACCATTTTTTTGCTTTAAATTACAGTGAAACGTTACATATCGTATCGATTTTATATCGGTATCATAAGCGAAACACACCAAATTAACCGTAATCGGTAATTAAATTTAAAACATACCAATCAAATCCGTTATTAACACTAATACATTAAAAAACGCAAGTAGGCCTAAAGGTTAACACAGTTATTTGAAACACATTTCGTTTGTTTTTAATACCTGTATAGCTCGCAGTTTTGACACGTGTATTGGTCGTGTGGTACGCGACGCGAAAGCTAAATATTTGTTAAAAGTCGAGCAATTTAGACATTCAATTATTTCACGTAAAATAAACACACAAATCCGCTTTTGTTAGGTTTTTTTTAAAAACACGAGTATATCAGTATAATAAAATTACTTGGAAATTAAATAGTTGAAAAGGGCATAATATGTTCATTGACATGAGAACTTCAGAAAAGTAAAATTTAGTTTATAGTTAAGTTCCCATCAACAAATGAAGGTCGTACCAAGGCAATCGAACAACAGGAAGATGAGCTCCGGAGATCAAAATGTTTATCTGTGGCTGCGACACGATCTGTTCCACGCCTCTTAGCAGACACGGTGCGCTGCAGAGAATATGTACATAGTACAGTACTGTTGGTATTTGTCGCAGCCAGACATAAGATCAAGAGAATGATACGCGTTCCTATCTTGGCCAGGCGCAGTGTTCCAATTGTCTTGGTCATACTAACCCTAAAGTCACAGGAGCGTCTATCTACCAACAGACGTAACAACGCGGCAACTATAATAGGTAAGTTACACGGTAAAATCAAAACATCACAACAAATTATGTTTATTTAAAACTTTAATTAAAATGACATGTTGAACTTAAAATATATTTTAGTTGCTCAAAATTTAGAGACACAAATCTGATCTCTATTATTACAATATAATTATTCCCATTTTATTGAGCCAACAAAGTAATACTTCTGTACAATTATTAGGTTTAAAAAAAATTCAACATAACCAAACCATGGAAGCACACTGTGTTTATAAATAAAATGGTATGAATATTAAACAGACATAAAAAAATACAATTTCGTTTCAGAGATAAAGTTAAGCACCATCCCAAATTGTTTTTATGGAATTCTAACCACCAGATTTTTTTGTAAATGCAAAGTGAATTTTTCTCCATAAACTTAAAACTCAATTATACAGATTGTAATTAATAAAACTGTTTAAATACAAGTAAAAAACGAATTTGTTTATGATAAAACATTTAAAATGTATGTCTTAGAATTGATCATAAATATTAAGAAACAAATTTGACATGCTGTTTGCCGACTACAATACATCAGAATCAATTCTTGTTGCAATTAAAAATGCAGACTAAATCTAACATTTTTTACAATACACTAAACTAGTCTTTATTCACAGTAATAGTTAAGTTATTCAAATTATTAGCTATTATTTTCTAGTTATTTATTATTATATTTTAATTTAATTGTATATAGTTTAGATTTGTGTTTCTACCTGAACAAAAATAATTCAGCAAACATCTGATCATTTCATAACCTTTTTTATTTCTTCAAGAAGTTTATCAGCATCGTCAGCGGTCTTCACGCGAAATAAAAGCGGGACGGGCTGTGCGGCACAACCAGTCTCGCAAACGTTGCTTCCTTGAGGGTTTGGATATTTCTTATTACACTGCGGACATTTGTTGCTGACCGGTGGGTTTGGCGGTATGATCATCATTACGTTGTTTTTACCTTGTCGTTGAAGTGGAAGATTTGGCGGCAGTCCAATATTTAAAATAATATTTCCTGTGTAAGAATAAACAATTTTATATATGTAATTGTATTTTAACTACTGTGAAGTAGGTTTTCATCAGGGAGTTGAGTAATTGGTCAGACTTTGCCCTACTTTACAATTATCATTCTGCTTTCTTGAGCTCCCAGTCATCAGCGCAAGCAAATTATGTCAGAGTAGGGCAAACATCAGACCAATTAATTTTATATATATAATATTAATAAATATTAATTTCAAGACAATTCTGTTAAGTGTACATTGCTACAAAAGCAGTACTTTATAATATTACCATTTTCTGCATATTTTTTATTTTATCACATCAAACAAGAAATTGCCAATTACAGGATGGATAAACCATATCATGCTTTTCACATCTGCATAAATTGTTAGAATTTACAAGCTACATATGCGCATGATCTCGAGAGAAAACATAGTTGCACGCTATTTGATTACTATGATTGGTCAGTTTAATACCAGGGAGCATGCGCAGTAACAACTTGGGACATGTCGTAACAAAAAAAGCCTCTCATCGTTGCGTTTTCTCCCGATATTTCACAGGGGTCCCCTTCCAGAAAATTGTCTTCACACTATGCAAATCTGGTTACAAAAAATATACTTGTTACAAGTTGTTACTTTTTTGCAGGTGTGAAAAGAGTACAAGTTTCATTTGAGGCTTAGGTAGTGGAGTTACAACCCTGGCACTAGGTCAGGATTGAACCCTGGCACTAGGTCAGGATTGAATCACGGATCTTGGAAATTCCTGTCAAATATGTTTACTTGAGAAAACATTTCCAGCTAACAAATTTAGTTTACATTGGGTAAAAAAACTGCATGACTACCTTAGTTGATAGTCTTACCTATATTTGTGTCAGCTCTGATGAGAAGTTGTGCAACTGTCCCTGTCTTCTTTAAATGCAAGTTACCAACACCTTTGTCTTTAAACGCATCACCAGATTTATAGAAGAGCTTACATCTAAAAAAAAAAGAAAGAGCCATAACAATAATTTGTGCATACCACTATAGAATTCTTATCATGGACAAAAATTAATCAAATATAATAATAATATCCTGAATTTGTGAAACCTCTAAGCGCTGTACATATTATTACCCTGGTCATTTTTTTTAACAAACCCGTACGGAAACATACTCTGCAATAATGCAGCTAGTAATCAGCGTATCTTGACCTTACCAGGTACTGACACTCATTTGTACACCTGGGTGGAGCGAGGCAAACATAAGGATACAAGCAATGCGATGACGAACCAACGATCCGAAGTGTCCAACACACTGAACCTCACACCGTTATAAATATAGCCTTGAATACATAGGATTCAGTCATCGCATGTGAATGAGGTATGTATAATTGTCGACATGGGGGTGGGAGTAGTATGTTAAATTTGGGCATGTTATTGCACTGCATATGCTAAAGCAATCTTCTAGTAGGACAGTATTTGAAACGTTGACTATCTATTGTCACCGTCATCTGTTATCACAATGAATAGTGGTCAAAAATTAAGTACCAGAAAAGGAATGAATGAATATATACCTGATAGTAAACAAAGCATCTTTTTCTTTAATTTCCTTAACTTCGGCCTTTGGCGGTTCATATTTGTCTTCTTCTGCACAAAAAATGTTCAACAAATTGATTACCTATATGAACTGAGAACTTAATGTCGCATCAGGCAGTCACATTATAATTGTACCCAAGGATAATATGTCACAGCAGACAGATAACTTCCCAATTGTCACATATACAAGTGATGTCTTGTTTATAACTGGGCCAGATTGCTCTCTTGAAATCATTACATATCTACGGTGCCATGTATCATTAAAAATTAACCTATAAGTGAATGTCACTCTATAGAAAGGGGTTCCGGGCGAGACCTTAGTCGTAGTTGTTGAGGATGGAGAGACTGATGTTTTAGATTGTGTTATGTTGGAACAACCCAATAAAGTGTTGTGTTTATAGCTGGATTTCAAGACTCTGTATGATTGATTACTACCACGATACAATCATCATTTGTTACACTAATATAATATGTAAAGCAACCCACCTTTATTGGCTGCTGTTCCAAATGTAGTGGGTTTTGTGTCAGTTGCTCCTTGTCCAAAAGTAAACCCACCAGTAGAACCTACTTTACCAAATAAGCCCACGGTGGAATTGTTATCTTTATTACCTAATCCAAGAAACGCTGACGACTCTGTTTTGCTTTCCGTGGTAGCTGGCTTAAATGAAAACCCAGAAAATCCTGTTTGTTGAGGCGGAATCGGTTTAACCGTTGATTCCTGCGAAACAGCTGGCGTTTTAGAAACTTCTATTTCGCTTTTACAAGAATTTTTCTCAATGTCTGAAAGGTGTTTTTTATAATCTTCAAAAATTGGAGACAGGTCGCATAATGGATTCTGATTTATATGTTTTTGAATCCATTCCAAGACACATTTGTTTAAACTTTTCAGCTGTGTTGAGTACTCAGTGGTGTGGTTTCCATTGGATGATTTAGTTTCAAGTGTGGTACTACCTGTAGATGTCTTGGAATCAGCAGGCTTACTTGTTTGGGGTTTAAAGCTGAATGGTGAAGCTGTAGGTTTACCATCCCCGTTTGGATTTGACGAGCTAAACATGGGCGATGGACGTGCTGATGTAGATGTACTTCCAAAACCTGAAAAACCTTTGAAAGCACTGAACGCTGTTCCGGTACTTCCCTAAAAATTAAAATAAATTAATGTATATGAATTATTATTTATCTTCATATACTGTATGTATTCATCACACCACTAACTATCTAGTTTTTTTGTATACTGTAATTATCAGTTTTATACTGAAACTGGGTTTTGAATATTAAAAAAAGTATCTAAAACGGAGTAAGAAATAAACACTAGGCTTAAAAACAAACAGAGGGTATATTTTTTCAATAGAATTCAGGCCTTGTCTTTTGAAAATTGCAACAAATTGCACTCCTCAATACATTCAGGTGTGCTGTTTGTATTTTGGTGTGTAGAAATTTACTAAATTTAAGTGTGTTTTAAACAGCTCACACAAGGGCAGTTTAGGAGTGTGTTAGGTGCACTCACTCACCTCAAAAGAAAAGGACCGAGGATTGATACAATATATTTTATTTTGTTGTTTTGTTTTTACAGCCGACACATTCTTATTTTATCAGGGTAATGATGTATGTAGTCGGCAAATAGTGGTCAGCCGAAATAAAAGGATCCTTATTAAAAGTTGCCCTTACATGGCCTAGATTGGTGGATATGGTTTATGGAAGTCGGCAGACGAGTCAACCATAACAAAATTAGTACTCGCCCTTACTTACGCGACCGTTAATTTTCAGCCCTGTTTTATGATCATTTAGGAGTCAGTACAATTGTCCTGAATAGATGCATATCAGATAGTACCATTAGTAGGCAGTGGCGTAACGGCCATGAGCACGCAATGGCTAAAGCCAGGGGCACAGAGCAGTCCAATGCAACTACCCAGCATCTCTTAGACACTTTAGGAGTGCTACGAGCGCTCAATGACTAAACCCAAGGCACAGAGCAATCTAATGCAACTACCCAGGCCCTTTAGGAGTGCTAAACCATTGCCTTCTGCATTACACCACTGTTAGTAGGCGTCACTAACATCAGGATTCTCACCTCATTTGCCCCAGCTACTTTTCGTCTTGCCTTCTTAATAACACGTTTTTGAATATCCTCAACATTTGCCTTTTGAAAGGTACCAGCCTACATAAAGGAAAAGTGGAAATTAAAAATGCTTAAGCTCTGTCCACCCTATCCAACCAACTTTATGTGACAACAAATGTGTTGTGTGCCCATATATGGACATGATGATGTCACATCACTACCAAATTTTGGTACATGACACTTTTTGTCTAGTTTGAATGATAGTAGACAGAGCTTTTATTATTATTTATAACGATTCTATTTTGTCAAAATATTGTGCAGTAACTTTGGATTCATATATTTTTGTTCTCTAATTTGTTATTTTTAAATTTGTAATGTATTACTGTTAGTTGATCACGGCCTTGTAGAAGAACAACTTTATGGTGACACCTTTCCCACTATTGTTTTTGGTACTTTTAGCTTTCACACATAGACCCACCCAACAAACAAAGCATATTGACCGAAATGCTAAGAAGCCCAACAGTTCTTTTCAGAACCACATACACATTGGTGTAATGTATATGTATCATTTTAAGGGTTTCATAATTGAGGGGTTGGCCGTAGTGTTAAAACACGCTGTATATTATTATTGCCAGGGCTTCTTATTGTTTTTTTCACAGGAAAGTGTCTCCTTAATAGGAGTGTCCCAAAGGAGAGGTTCCACTTGATTTAAATGATTTTGTTATTTTAATTACCTCTTCAGGTTCATCTTCCTGATCCCAATTGCGATCAGTCAGCTCGTTGGTTGCTTCTCGTTTTGGCATCTTTAAAATGTGGTATGGAATATAACAAGATTGAAAATCTAAAAATAGTTGTGTGGAAATAAAAAGGAAATAATTTAAAATGCAGTTAAACAATTGAAGCCAAGAATTAAATTAAGTAATGTAAGCTGGAGGAATAACAACTGTAGCCCAAAGGCCTATACATCTGCCTGCTTCTAGGCCTAAGACGTATGTACAGCCTGCCCTTACTTTAGCTAGTAGGTAGCCTAGGTTAGCCTCGCCTAACAGTGCCTAGGCCTAGCCTATACTAGCTAGGCCTAGGCTAGGTCCGGGCACCTAGTTAGCTATACTAGGCTATAGCCTAGGCCTAGATAGGACGGTGAGAGATCTACCGTACTAGTTAGGCCTAGCCTATGCCTATTCATTATTAATCACCGGTATCCCTTCCCATATGATACAATGTTTTTAAAGGTAAATAAGAAACCTACTTTTAACGAAAAAATAACAATGATTAGTCAGAAATTTACCATGCAAGAAAGGAAGAGTCTCGGGAGCATGCAGCCTCTCGCGCTAGCCTATGTTTGGTGATATGCTGCTGCCAAGAAAATTAAAGCTACATTACAAAATGGATCCGTCCAATTCGTTCGCGCGCTGTTTTTTGCAAACATAAAGAGGGAGTTATAATTTTTTGTTACAAAGATAAAAAAATCGTTTGGAACATTAAAGTCTACTGCCCTCTCAGCAAAAATTATGCTTACTTTTGAAGCAACAATTTATTGTATTGAAGCATTTCAAATAAAGGTTAATATAACAGCAAGCAATAAATTAAAAGCAAGTAACTGAACAATATTTTAATTCCTTATTAGGCCCTCATCATGAATCCAGAAAGTGAGAGTACTATACCAGATACAACATAGCAGGCCCAGTAAAAAAGAAAATACAGCACTAAAATAAAAGAACTAATTGCTGAATTTGGCCCGGAAAAAAAATACAAAACGTTACTATAATCGACCTCAATAGTTAGTTTGTGACGTGAATTTCAAGCATTTTATTACTTTAATTATGTAGCTTAATAAACACAAATTCATTTCAAATGAAATGTTATTGTGTGTGTAAATTCGGCATTCGTGGTAATATTGGTAATAAAAACAGTTTTTATTGCATTCATTCAAAATAACTCGGTTACATACTGATCGGATATTATTAATATACAATTTTACATCCGTGGCACACTTCGATAGTTAAAAGTCTGCTTTGTTATATTAGAATGGTTTGACTGAACTGTGAGGGTAAAAGCTAACTTAAGTTAACTACAAGTCACGTGCCCTTTACCCACCGACTCTTTGCACCCAACACCATTCTGAATAAAGTGGGAAAGGCATACAGCAAATAAACAATTCTTCGTTGATGATAATGGTCTAAAACTCTCTCTCCTTGCTTCAACATCATAGTAAAGTATGTGCTTTATTAAGTGCGGGTTTACATGAAATTCACATCTGTTCTATAGCGAGGCAAAAGGAAGGCACAAACACTCACATACAGTAGCCTACATCCTCCGCATTATCCATTGACTCGTAGTACAAACACCATAAGCTCTCCGCTATTAGATAAATGTAGCAGACCCAAACAATACAAGAACGAGAACATTATTTTTTCTCTCTTTTGTTCACTCCTTTATTTCATTTAAAAACATAATCATTTTGATAAATAAACAATTGTATTATGTTTGTGTATTTTATTTTTTAAATATATAAATATTTTCATTTATAAATATTAAGGTTTCCTCTTACATCTTAAACATCTCTGATATGGCCTAAGGCATCTAAAACAAGTATCAGTAGTAGTGTAAGGCCCTCGCTAATGCGGGTTGCTTCACCGTTCTGGATTCTGCAGATTCCGCTTTCAAACTTAAGGTCAAGGAAGCCCTCCACATCTCGTGGAGTAAACCTTCCTTGAACAAACAAATCTATAACTTAGGCGTCACACTTGCCATATGATTGGTTGTTGCCTTCATTCCTTGTTTTATTATTATGCTAATTACTTACTTATTTACATGCAATATGTCCTACTGGTATATAAGCACTCTAGGCGTTGTTCACTGTTCTGATGATGAGAATAGTTTCTCGAAACATGTCACATTTACGTTTTAAGGCAATTTGCCTTTTTATTAAATGCCTCGTTATAGTCATCCTAACTCGCAAGTATCAGTAGTATTTCTAAGTGCGGATGAAAGTCAAGGTGTAATGAAACCGGAAATTAACACGAGTATAATTAATTAATAAAACCAAATAATAAACTCAATCAATAACCACTCATTATTTTGTAAAGCACTTAAGCATCCTAACGACGCTAACATTATCACAGAAGTCGAGTGCAGGCATATTTTGAGCGATGATTTTCTAAATTAATAATATCTAGGCCACATTTTACGAGGCAATATTACGTGTTCTCTTCAGATTCACAGACGATATTTAGTGTTGACAATATTTTTAAAATACATCGTCAATCTTATATTAGCTATGAAACTCAATAAAATAAGAAATTCAACCGATCACCATTTTATATTAACTTCCGTGGTCGACGAATTTAGACCCTCCTCTGTGACGTACATGCATACGATTGAACAAAGACTTTCGTGGTAGCGGTTGTAAGTGCTTAAAACGAACGATCTGAATGAGATTAATTGTAAATTTGACGATGATATTGTTTCAGATGATAATGATTATGTTGAAGGAGGATGATTTAGTTAACGTAACGATGTTGCCGTAGGTTCTACGTAACTATACAAACATATTGGCTAGATGTTACCGTTTGTCTACACGTATACACTACATGACTACAACCGACATCTATACACTACATGTTACCGTTTATCTACACACTACATGACTACAACCGTTTTTCTACACTCTACATGACTACATGTTACTGTTTGTCTACACACTACATGACTACAACCGTTTGTCTACACTACATGACAACATGTTGCCGTTTGTCTACACACTACATGACTACAACCGTTTGTCTACACTACATGACAACATGTTACCGTTTGTCTACACACTACATGACTACAACCACGTGTATACACACTACATGACTACATGTTACCGTTTATCTACATGACTACAACCGTTTGTCTACACACTACATGACTACAACCGTTTGTATACACACTGCATGACTACAACCGTTTGTCTACACACTACATGACTACAACCGTTTGTATACACACTACATGACTACAACCGTTTGTCTACACTGCATGACTACAACCGTTTGTATACACACTACATGACTACAACCGTTTGTATACACACTGCATGACTACAACCGTTTGTCTACACACTACATGACTACAACCGTTTGTATACACACTACATGACTACAACCGTTTGTATACACACTGCATGACTACAACCGTTTGTATACACTACATGACTACAACCGTTTGTATACACACTGCATGACTACAACCGTTTGTATACACACTGCATGACTACAACCGTTTGTCTACACACTACATGACTACAACCGTTTGTATACACACTACATGACTACAACCGTTTGTCTACACTGCATGACTACAACCGTTTGTATACACACTGCATGACTACAACCGTTTGTATACACACTGCATGACTACAACCGTTTGTCTACACACTACATGACTACAACCGTTTGTATACACACTACATGACTACAACCGTTTGTCTACACTGCATGACTACAACCGTTTGTATACACACTGCATGACTACAACCGTTTGTATACACACTACATGACTACAACCGTTTGTATACACACTGCATGACTACAACCGTTTGTATACACACTGCATGACTACAACCGTTTGTATACACACTGCATGACTACAACCGTTTGTCTACACACTACATGACTACAACCGTTTGTATACACACTACATGACTACAACCGTTTGTCTACACTGCATGACTACAACCGTTTGTATACACACTACATGACTACAACCGTTTGTATACACACTGCATGACTACAACCGTTTGTCTACACACTACATGACTACAACCGTTTGTATACACACTACATGACTACAACCGTTTGTATACACACTGCATGACTACAACCGTTTGTATACACTACATGACTACAACCGTTTGTATACACACTGCATGACTACAACCGTTTGTATACACACTGCATGACTACAACCGTTTGTCTACACACTACATGACTACAACCGTTTGTATACACACTACATGACTACAACCGTTTGTCTACACTGCATGACTACAACCGTTTGTATACACACTGCATGACTACAACCGTTTGTATACACACTGCATGACTACAACCGTTTGTCTACACACTACATGACTACAACCGTTTGTATACACACTACATGACTACAACCGTTTGTCTACACTGCATGACTACAACCGTTTGTATACACACTGCATGACTACAACCGTTTGTATACACACTACATGACTACAACCGTTTGTATACACACTGCATGACTACAACCGTTTGTATACACACTACATGACTACAACCGTTTGTCTACACTACATGACTACAACCGTTTGTCTACACACTACATGACTACAACCGTTTGTATACACACTACATGACTACAACCGTTTGTATACACACTACATGACTACAACCGTTTGTCTACACTACATGACTACAACCGTTTGTCTACACACTACATGACTACAACCGTTTGTATACACACTACATGACTACAACCGTTTGTATACACACTGCATGACTACAACCGTTTGTCTACACTGCATGACTACAGGTTACCGTTTGTCTACACTACATGACTACATGTTACCGTTTGTCTGCATGAATACAACCGTTTGTCTACACACTACATTACTACAACCGTTTGTCTACACACTACATTACTACAACCGTTTGTCTACACTACTGACAACATGTTACCGTTTGTCTACACTACATGATTATATGTTACCGTTTGTCTACTACACGACTACAACCGTGTGTCTACTACATGACTACAACCGTTTGTCTACACTACATGACAACATGTTACCGTTTGTCTACACTACATGATTATATGTTACCGTTTGTCTACATGACTAAAAATCCGTGTGTCTACACTACATGTCACCGTTACATACTACATGACTACAGCCGTTTGTCTACACACTGCATGTTACCGTTTGTATACACACTACATGTTACCGTTTGTGTCTACATACTACATGACTACAACCGTTTGTCTATACACGTATACTCTACATTACTACAACCGTTTGTCTACACACTACATGTTACCGTTTGTCTACACACTACATGACTACAACCGTTTGTCTACACACTGCATGTTACCGTTTGTGTCTACATACTACATGACTACAACCGTTTGTCTATACACGTATACTCTACATTACTACAACCGTTTGTCTACACACTACATGTTACCGTTTGTCTACACACTACATGACTACAACCGTTTGTCTATACACGTATACTCTACATTACTACAACCGTTTGTCTACACACTACATGTTACCGTTTGTCTACACACTGCATGACTACAACCGTTTGTCTATACACGTATACTCTACATTACTACAACCGTTTGTCTACACACTACATGTTACCGTTTGTCTACACACTGCATGACTACAACCGTTTGTCTATACACGTATACTCTACATTACTACAACCGTTTGTCTACACACTACATGTTACCGTTTGTCTACACACTGCATGACTACAACCGTTTGTATACACACTACATGACTACAACCGTTTGTCTACACTGCATGACTACAACCGTTTGTATACACACTGCATGACTACAACCGTTTGTATACACACTGCATGACTACAACCGTTTGTCTACACACTACATGACTACAACCGTTTGTATACACACTACATGACTACAACCGTTTGTCTACACTGCATGACTACAACCGTTTGTATACACACTGCATGACTACAACCGTTTGTATACACACTACATGACTACAACCGTTTGTATACACACTGCATGACTACAACCGTTTGTATACACACTACATGACTACAACCGTTTGTCTACACTACATGACTACAACCGTTTGTCTACACACTACATGACTACAACCGTTTGTATACACACTACATGACTACAACCGTTTGTATACACACTACATGACTACAACCGTTTGTCTACACTACATGACTACAACCGTTTGTCTACACACTACATGACTACAACCGTTTGTATACACACTACATGACTACAACCGTTTGTATACACACTGCATGACTACAACCGTTTGTCTACACTGCATGACTACAGGTTACCGTTTGTCTACACTACATGACTACATGTTACCGTTTGTCTGCATGAATACAACCGTTTGTCTACACACTACATTACTACAACCGTTTGTCTACACACTACATTACTACAACCGTTTGTCTACACTACTGACAACATGTTACCGTTTGTCTACACTACATGATTATATGTTACCGTTTGTCTACTACACGACTACAACCGTGTGTCTACTACATGACTACAACCGTTTGTCTACACTACATGACAACATGTTACCGTTTGTCTACACTACATGATTATATGTTACCGTTTGTCTACATGACTAAAAATCCGTGTGTCTACACTACATGTCACCGTTACATACTACATGACTACAGCCGTTTGTCTACACACTGCATGTTACCGTTTGTATACACACTACATGTTACCGTTTGTGTCTACATACTACATGACTACAACCGTTTGTCTATACACGTATACTCTACATTACTACAACCGTTTGTCTACACACTACATGTTACCGTTTGTCTACACACTACATGACTACAACCGTTTGTCTACACACTGCATGTTACCGTTTGTGTCTACATACTACATGACTACAACCGTTTGTCTATACACGTATACTCTACATTACTACAACCGTTTGTCTACACACTACATGTTACCGTTTGTCTACACACTACATGACTACAACCGTTTGTCTATACACGTATACTCTACATTACTACAACCGTTTGTCTACACACTACATGTTACCGTTTGTCTACACACTGCATGACTACAACCGTTTGTCTATACACGTATACTCTACATTACTACAACCGTTTGTCTACACACTACATGTTACCGTTTGTCTACACACTGCATGACTACCGTTTGTCTATACACGTATACTCTACATTACTACAACCGTTTGTCTACACACTACATGTTACCGTTTGTCTACACACTGCATGACTACAACCGTTTGTCTATACACGTATACTCTACATTACTACAACCGTTTGTCTACACACTACATGTTACCGTTTGTCTACACACTGCATGTTTCATTCACTACATTCTATTCGTCCTTTTACCATTTTACTACTTCACTATTTTACAACTTAACGTTTCCGAAATAACTTGTAGTTTTAAAGATGTATGTTATTAGATTTCTATTTCGAAACGTTTCTCCTACACAAAGTGCTTATGTGACAAATAAAAATGTTGGTAGGCACTTGGGAGAACTAACTTGAGTAATTATACAGTATTATAATAGTTATAAAGTATATTATCAGTGATATATTTCAGTAACACGTGTTTAATGTATATTCCATATTCAGCTTAAAGTCATAATGCCTTCTTAAAAAGATACAAAAGACAAAATTCGCATCAATTATGATACAGTAAGAACCTTCCACTTGCGACATCCATCACTAAGTGGACACTCCCAAGGTGAACGAGGGGAAATATAATATGCGGTATGGTTTAACACTCGAATCCTTATTGCCTTTTTTTTATTATTTATCATACGCATTTATCATACGCATCCAACAGCGAGTAACTCGCCAATTACAGGACTATTTAATAAAGTCCTGTGCTTATAGAAACTAAGTCTCATTTGAGGCTTAGGGTGTGGAGTTGAAAGAGACGCGAGTTACAATCCTGGTATACGTTAACCACCAAGCCACGGCTCCACTACTAAGGATACATTCTCACTAAGGGAACACTTCACCTCAATGGGTTTATAATGTATTATGAATAGTACATAAATACATTGATTATGATGGATGAGAAATGTGGTTAACCAAAAGGAGAGTTCTATTGTATCTAATAATATAAGAAATATAATAGGCGTTTATTCGTATTCCGCACGTATTTTCATAGAAAAAAAAAATATTGATATTTATTTTCCAACACCAGCGCTGTTTTGATGAATAAATAATGATTTTGATTGGTGTTGTGGTGTGAGCGTCCCACACAATTTATCCCTTAAACAGTTTTTAGAACTTTTTTACCTAATAGCCTACGCCACTGTAAATGACGTGTGTCGAGCACTGTATATACTCATTCTACACAAACAAGCAAATCAGTGATACAATTTGAACATTAAAAAAAACCATTATGAAAAAATGTCTCTTGTGGGATTAGGCAGTATGTGTAGATGAAGTGTTTGGTGATTCGTTAGGCATCATGTCGTTGAGTGGGTTATTCAGGTTAAGTCACGCTTTTTTTTAAAGTTCAGACATTTTAAAATTATAATACATTTTTTAAAACCAGTAGCCTAGATGCACTGATTATTTTAAACAGTTTAAAAAATAAAATAGTATAAAACTGACCCAAATAACTTGGTACTTTTAAGACCAATTAAAGTGTCTCATTAAAATTGGAATATCCCCTGAATAGGATCATTTCTTGTCTTATTTATTTAGTTATTTATTTTATTTATTCAACTTCTCACATCCAAAGAAATAGACATAACACACATTTTAATCAAACGGTCTAGTCCCAGTTGCACAGTGAGCTCAGTTATTAACAGTGGCTGTGAACTAGTACACCGGAGTAACTCCCTACTCCTCTCGAAAGTACTGTTCTTTAAAGTGCATATGAGCCAGATGTGTACACTATACCTACGGTTTATAGTCCTTATCTGAGAAGATTCGTTCTAACACCAGAACAATGGACATCACCAATGTTTCCTTCGATTTATGGAAAGTGTCCCCTTTAAGTAGAATAGCGGTGTCCCAAAAATGCGAATTAAAACTGATAGCTAGAACATTTTTTACTAAAAATATTCCTTTAATAATATGTCACAGATGAAACAGTAATGCGGATTTGATTGCATCGTTATAATATATATTTCTCAATAATTTCCAAAGTTTATTGGCAAACATTGTAAGCCCCATGAGCAAAAGAAAGTGTGCTTTATATGGCAGGAATAATAATAAGTCAATTATTATCAAAGATTGATAGCGCGAAGGGCTATAGTATTTTCGTTTGTGATTATGACGTGTTTCGTTTATTATCTTTCAACGAATATGTATTCTATGTTATTGAATACTTCAAGTTCAGAATCGACATTAATAATTACGGTTACGCGGTAATCTCTTTGATGAATTTCTTTGATGAAACAGGCTCCTTTAAAAATATATTGTCCCCCTCAGAAAAAAAATAGTTTTTTTTTATTGAATATGCTATTTTGATGTTCCATAATAGTTATTCACCGTCACAAAAAATTGGATCGAAAAAAATTATTTACCTGAAGCAAAGTGTAATTTAAAGCAAAAAATAGTCAATTTTTTGGTTGAATTTAACCGTTTGTTTTGTCTTTCTTTGTGAAAAACATTATTTTTTTCGTTATAAAATTAGTGAATAAATTATTAAAACTACAAAATGGCCTATTCAAAATCTGATTTTTATTAATCTTCATTTTTGATGTTTTTGGGGGACTTAAAGTATGTTATAATTATGCTTTCCGCATGTTGAGGTCAACCCCGATATATCTCAGTGCAAGAAGTCTTTTTATGAATTATGGAGGCTGACAATTAATTTATAGTTTTCTTTCCAGAATTATGAAAAGCAAAAATAAAATGTTAGATTGTATATATGGATATGTATTGTTTGATTCCAAAATGTATTTTAAGTGGAGAGAGGCACCATATGTCAACAAATATATTCTTGGTCCTCTCTTCATTTCTTTCTCCATTTTTAGTCGCGTGCAAACGCGACTCTACAGCTCACTATGTCGGTTGGTTGGTCGGTCGGTCGGTAAACACTAACTCAAATTTGAGCACGCGACTGCAGCCATGTATATGGCCTTGTTTATTGTATGTATATGTTTCATTATGGACAGTTTGTCTGAAATAAAGTTGAATTGAATTAAATACATCTTTAAGAAAAGTAGAGTGCAAATACTATACCGGTGTGATATGACATTACTAAACATAAAAAATATTGGTTTGGACATCTTTCTATCTATATGTAATTGTCATGAAGTTATAATCCCTTGATGATGGTACATAAACATTTACTATATCAGCTGTGATCCGTTATTTGTCTCAGTAGAAAAACTTTGCTGTTACAGTTATTTCTCAGGCCTTAAAAATAACAAATCATTATCATAATTTAACAACAATTATCAATCCATTATTACAAATGCTTCAGGTCATTTTGGTGGCTCTACATCAACTTTTTGTACACTTGTTTTAAGGTATACATGCAGTATGCGTTTGCGCAGATTTGTTATTCTTAAATGTCTGGAAAATATCTTCTATCACAAATATAAATGTAGTTTATGTATTAATTTAACAGAATATAGTCTACTGTCTAAATGTAGGAATGCTAATAAATGAAATTAAATTTATAAATAGTTTTAACTTTAATGTTAATTAATAATAAAGTTGTTCAATCTATTAGGACTATCCTCTTAATCCATTTCTTCCACCTATTAGAACTTCAAAATCCACTAGACTGTAACCAAGATCAACAGCATTCTATTTAAGAACGCAAACTAACTGTTTGTGAAACGTTGTTGTAAGTACAATTGTTTGTACTTTCGATCTATTGGATCAACTAAAAAGAAACATTCTCTTCTATAATATTAGGATCCAAATGAAATTATTTCAAGATATTAGAACTTCGTCTATGTCCCTTCGAACATTACCGAAATTCCTTTCATCTTCAATCCAAGCAAGACCTCCCGCTTCTTCACTCTATCCTTCCCAATTCCCTCTCTCGCCATTTTTACTCGGATGATGTTAAAATTGCACTGAATTGTAAATATTAATTGTAATCTTTAGTAGTTGTTTGTATCATGTCTTTATATTGTTTTGTCTGTTTTCCGGATATTTGCACTCGATGGCACCAGTAGCCAATAACATTGATTGAAATACATCCTAAACATTGTACAAAAAAGACAAATGACATTAAAGAGACAGATACAAGGTACCGATTTTAGTACTTCTTCTTGTTTTTCTTTTCTTGTATATTGTTATCGAAATTGATTTTGACCGAATAAAATTTTAAATGTTCATCTGGTTTGACATTGTATTGCAGAATAGAGATACAGAGAATCGAGTGCTGGTATTTAAAATATCTATATCTATTTTTATTTGTATAAAATTAAATACAAAAAACATTGTTTGAACTTAGATAAGTTCAATTTCATGCTGCCTTAACTCGACACCTAAAGAGTTCATAAACTCAAACATAATTAGAAAACATCGTTATGTAACAATCCACCTTCTATTAATAATTACATTCTATAATACAGTGGACCAATTTTTATAATCTATCGTATCTCACATTCTATCTTCAAGGTGGCTGGATCCGCCGC
The DNA here is from genome assembly GCF_963402885.1 of Antedon bifida. NCBI lineage: Eukaryota > Metazoa > Echinodermata > Crinoidea > Comatulida > Antedonidae > Antedon > Antedon bifida. The sequence continues at coordinate 19,668,873 of NC_136232.1, forward strand.
TTACAATTTGTTGACATTTCTCTCAGCACTCACATACAATTTGAAATTCTATTGTTATATTTAGTTTATTAATATTATAGGAGAGAATTTTTCTTTCCTATCTTCTATTTGGATACAAAAAACTACAGATACAATAAACAGAGATGACGGTGGAAACGTCAACGTCAAACAGAATATTTGCGAAACGTATCGATCTGTTCGATCAACACATACCGTTATGTTAATTGACATTGTTCCCATATTTCTGAAAAACTTTTCGGAAAAGTGAAGGAAACTCACCCAGTATAACACAGTTGTTGTGTTGATTTCTCTCATCGCATCCAACAGCGAGTTACTCGCCAACAGGATGGATAAACTATTTTATAATTTATCGTGCTTATAAAAGTATCATTTGAGGCTTAGAGAGTGGAGTTGAAAGAGTCATGGGTTACAACCCTGGCACTAGGTCAGGATTCAACCCTGGACGTTGAGATTTGAAGGCTAGCACGTTAACCACCAAGCTACAGCTCCACTGTTGTAGGCATAATATGTAAATGTTACCTTATAGCCCAATTATTATTATTTTTTTTTTTATCTTTTGTGGTTAACTACCACCTTTATTCAACAATTACAGAATCTCATATATATATTTACATTATTTCCTGCATATTTTTTTGTTATGTTATCTATTACAAAATATATTGCATGTTTAATGAAAAAAGTTGTTTAGTTATGAAACGTTTGTTAACTTATTTATCATGATTGTGTATCTTTCAGTTTATATATTTGTATTTGATTTGCCCTTTAGGGAAATGCTTAACAAGTGGTGTAGTATACCAGGCCACCGTCACAAGAAATGGCACTAACAAAATTGAAACATATGTTGGACTGACAGAAAATACATTTAAGTGTAGATACAATGGGCATACAAGCTCATTCTGTAATGAAAAGTATAAAAATAGTACAGCGCTTAGCTAACATGTTTGGAAACTAAAGATGACCAATTATTTTTCATCAAAAGGAGTTATTTAAAATCTGTTTACACTATCAAACTAGTTTGACAAAAAAGTGTGATGTGATACCATCATGTCCATTGGGGAGAATTGTATCCTGGAAGTTCATATTAAATTAGGTGTGACGCTAATGATGGTTTAATGTTACTTACAAACTTATTTCAGATATAATTATGTTGTTATTAACAGTGATGTGCAAGTCAATTTTGACCCCATCCCACGTGCAATGTTGCCCACCTCAATTGCACATTCAAGACTGTACAGAAACAAGAAAGTAAATTAAGACTACTAGATTTAATTCATTCATCAGTGGAACATTTGTTGTCATTTGCATATAAAATGTACATAAAAATTATGTTTGCTCTCTCTGAGATATACAAAAACAGATAAATGAAAAACTAACAAAAACAGTTTTGCATTTCAGCTGGATAAAAGCTGTTACGAAACCTATTTGTACGAGAGATGATAGACCTGTAACGTCTCAAATACATTATACATGTGATGTGTTGAATCTTGCAATATAGAATGTGTTTTCTTAATTAATAGATTTTCAAAAATGGATTCAATAGAACTCATTTTCATTTTTGATTACAATAATAATATTTTTGAAATTCTGAAATTATTGCAGTTTTATAACTATAAAGAGATACAATTATTTCCCAGGGTTTTTATTTTTTAAAGGACATGGCATTTTCTCTCACCATCATTCAGTATAACCATTAAACATAAGGTTTATGAAATGGCTTTTACTAATGCAAATGAACTTTTTGAATCCTACACATGATATTAATTATCAAATTACCAATATTCTATAAATAATCGAGAAATTCAAGGTCGCGTTCATTCAATTCTGTAATGTATAAGTTTTAAATGCATGTTAAGGTACGGTAATTGAACACAAACAGAACACAATATGTGCCCACGTTATTTTTATTTTTGTCGAGATCGTAATTATTGTTCAATTTTATCAAATTCAAAAACATCATGGCTTGCTATAACGAACAATTTGTGCTCAAAATAATTTCAATTCGATAGTTTGTAATGATAGATTCACAAACGCATTTGTCCATAACAAACGTAAAATATGTCTACACAATAAACGTACCGGTAACGTATGTTTGTATAGTATAAACGTGCATCTGCATATATCGTATGCCTATAAACATATAATGCTTCGATGTAATACACAAGCCTATTAAATAAACGTATAAACGAATATTCCTCATACACGTTATACACGTTTAAACGTATATGCATATTATAAACGTATACACGTGTATGCCTACCTAACGTATACATACATATTCTGTTTTTGTTTCTTTCTTCTAGGTAGGTTTACTCATAGATAATGTGACAGAAAACGATATTAAAAATAGAAATGTTTTAGCCTAAATCGTATTTTCAATACACAAATGCGCAATAATTACAGGCAGAAGAATGACAAATACAGTAGGTGTTAAAAGCGATCACTCAAACCAAAGGTGTAAAGTGTAACCTCTTCATATGTTAACATTCACTACCGGTCACTAAAGGATATGACTACTATAAGTGTTCAAATACGTATTATAAAGAGGCGTAACACGAACAACATTTAGTATTGGTCGTTGATCAAGATTTAATCAAACTCTATACCAAAATAGATCATGCTTATATCAAATATCAAACATGGCCGACCACAACTAAACATATTTTTTACGGACAGAATCGATGATTTATAATCAGAATTGACACTTTATGTACACCTATATTTACCATCGCAACGAGTGAGAGGCTTTCAGGAATTTCATCGAGAATCAAGTATTATTGGAGTTCGATATTACGCAGTCGGCCTGCCGAAACAGTCTGCGCATGTTTACATGTTGCTCAGACGATAATATTTCACGCATGTGTAGTAGGCGTAATTGGGAATTACTTTCACCGACAAAATGCCACTGTATGTCATTCAAACCATTTCTTTTCATTCGAAAAGAATAAAATATTCATTAAGCTCTTTTCCAATATCAATTTAGTGTTTACTTAAGGTATCTGATTGCCAAGGGCGTCGCCTCTCTAGCGACTTGTCGAGGAAGGCGGGATTTTATGAACATTGTATTAATAGCAGTGATCCTCCCACAGAAAACGGAACGAGCAAATGAAAACATACAGTCAAGTACAAGATAGGACCAATAGGAGATAAGTTAAACGACGGACCGGTGCATTATACGAACAGCTTGATCAAATACGAGTTGTTACAAGTTTATAATTATTTTTTCACTGACGTTATTATTCGCATTTAAATTGGTGGTAAAAATGAGGAAAGAATTGGGATTTGCGCTTTGTCAACAGATTCTACTTTTGGCATTGGTAACGATATTATTAACAACAGAAGGTAAGAATTATATAGATTATGTATTTTAAAAAGGCGCTCATGAGATTCATTTCGAAAACTATTAGCCCTAACCTGTCCGTCTTTTAAATACGTTATTTTAAAAATTCTAATGCAATTAAAACGTCTAGTAACTTCTAGAAACACACGGGTACTCGTAAAGTAGACATGTTTGTTTCGACACCGCAAGTTAAACTCAATGTGTTTAGTGTGAACTAGACCTTATGACATTGATAGATACACTTTGTTGACAGTGTGAACAGGTCTTAAGGAGATGGTGCAAACGTACAAAGTAAAACTAAATAGTATTATTATATTATGTTTATTATTTACGTGCACACACCCATGTAAAGAGAATGTGGTTTTCCGCATATTCAAACGTTATACATTATGTTATTATATTTAAGCTTGGTTCCCACTAGGACGTAAACGCAACGCAAGCGTGTTGACCAAAGAAGCTTGGTTCCCACTTGAACGCAACGCAAGGACGTAAACGCAACGCAAGCGTTTTAACCAATGAGAAGCGAAGTTATAGACAGTTAGCAATCACAAGCGAATAAGCCATCGCTTGTGATTGGTCAATTCACTTGCGTTGCGTTACGTCCTTGCGTTGCGTCGCTAGTGGGAACCACGCTTAACAAGCGACAGTTCGCTTGTGATTGGTCAACTCACTTACGTTGCGTTACGTCCTTGTGTTGCGTCTCCAGTGGGAACCAATCATTAGACAGGGGAGTTACAACTCCGTAGCAGTGGCGTATCTTGGATTTTGAAAAAAATTGTTTAAAAAAATGCTGAACTCAACCTAATAATAATCTTTGTAAATTTCGAAATTGGGATGCGGGAGGGGGCGGAAGGGGAAATGGAGGATGCTTGACTAGCCTTAGATCCGCCTGTAGATTATCTCGGTGTAGTTGCCATCAATAAAGGCATTACCAAACTTAACGTTATACGTCCTTCTCATGTGACATTTAGAAGTTGTTCGTTTGGTAAAGACAACATGTTGGATTATGCATTTATTTGTATTTGTTCTCACTCTTTATGTAGCTACAAGTATAATGCCAAATACATTAATATAATCTATCTATTTCTTATATCAACGTTCGTGGAAATGTGTAAGAATGTATGAGTAAGCCATATGTAATTACGCGATGTTTAAAAAAATCTATTAAGATTTTTCAATTAAATTTACTAGAATTTGCGAGACCAGTGTCAGGAGTAATTAAATCCCGTTGATTGCCAGTGAATGATTAAACGCCGTCCACGCTTCGTAATAATTGCAAACCATTTTAAAAGCTAAATATACAAAACTCAAGTAGAGAAAATTAACACAAATCGCATATATATTAATGTTGTTGCTAAACTTGTTTACACATAAAATTGTTCTTTTCCGATTCAACGTGAAACAATGCTCACAATTGATTGAGGATCTTAACTGATTGAAAGTGTCATTTATTGTTTTGCATTCAAGACGGTATTCGATAAAAAGTCAGACGTATCTTAGTTTATTATTAAAACATGACTAATTCTAGTTCTTTTACGGTATCACGTCTAGCGACATTAAACACCATGCAGTATCGGGTCTGCTGACAGCAACAGGCGCATACCATAGCATCCAACTCATAATTTTAATCTTACCCTATAAATTAAACAATCCCTCACTTACTAACAGATATACAACGGATGGAAATTGATGTCAGACACGATACTATAGAATGTTTAACGTCTCTAGCCATGATACCGCAGTGTATCAGGTAGTGAAGTACATAGTCTTGTCCTCAGTTCTGTAGAAACATTTTACATGATACAGTGGATATGACGTCGTGTTTACCTGTTGGAAAGACAGATGAGTAGTTACTGACAATGCAAATGATAAGACAATAATAAGCAGCTACCTACCTTGTCTTCCTTTTCATCTGCCATTTTCCAGGTACATGACAGTCTTCTTACTCTACTTTTAGTTCCGAATAGGCCTATGTATTTTCATTTCTAGTCTATCAAGCATAGCCTTTTCCTTCATCTTTCAGCGGTCTCTGAGATCTCGATCTGAGTCTCTTCTTGCCCATATATTTCATCCCTCCACTAAGTTTTATGGAAATCGTTCATTTTCTTCGGCATCCGTTTCTCTATGGAATGCGTTGCCCATTGAAATCCGTCAGGCTACTTCCACCAGTGTCTTCAAATCTCTCCTCAAAACCCACCTTTTTAATTTGTAATTTTTCAAAATTTTCTGTCTTTGTAAAGCGCATTGAGGCTTTCAGCATAATGCGCTATATCAAGTACCAGTTATTATTATTATTATCTTCTTGTTTTACGAATACACTGTATACCAAATTAATAATTCAATAATAATAGGTTTGTTTTCTTACCCAAATAATCTTTTATTTTGACACAATAAAACAATAACCCGAATCTTTTATATATTTACTGATATAAATAGATCCAAGAGACCTTATTTGATTAGACTTGGGACTTGGGATTTAATTCCTACATTACGTCTATAAGTCAATCCAATAAATAAAGCACTACAATGGTTACAATAGACGGTTTGACGTAATACGAGCCACGGCATTTTAACTTAATGTTTCGAAAATACCATTAAGCCTTCTGTTTCCAAAAAAGGTTTGTTTTTGTTGAAATCATTCCTATTGAATTCAACAATGGTCAATAAATTCGAAATTAATTAAGTTCTTATAGTAATATTATTTCCGTACAACCATATTATGCAAAAGGTTAATAGTAAATAGACATTATAAACGTTACATAATACTCGAAGACGCAATGCAAAGAGACGCACACGTAACGCAAGTGAGTTGACCAATCACGACGCAATGGCTAAACCAAACTGTGTTGTGATTGTTCAACTTACTAACGTTGTACTAATCGTCATCGCGTCGCAATATACTCATATTCTCCAAAACCCTGATCGCGACAATGGCAATTGTTAACATCCCTCGTCCACTAACAACCTCGTTATTCGTTAGATTGCCATGGAGACCGCATAATTGAAACAGATTAACACTATTAGAATCATGAACTTACGAATAAAAGTTATACGATTAAAAACTTGTAACTGAAGAACCGATTAACGTACGCGATTAAAGTCATACTTAAACTCGTTTTAAAGATTACATTACTTAACATATCAGCTAACTTGACAATAAATGACATAGATTTGATATATAAGGTAAGAAAACAATTTGAAAAATATTGCTGAATTTATTGATATTGTATATTGTCAGTGGTGGGGTGAATTTTCTAGATCATTATTTTTGTTGAGACGTTTTATGTAAAATAGATTGTCCTATCTTGTTTAGTATCTGAGATTTCTATATATAAAAGCAAAACAAAGACTTCACTGAAAATGTTGGTATCCTTCTCGAGTCACTAAATGATAAGTACCGTAACCGTTGTGAGGTTAATTTCTCTATCACTGACATTGACATTATGCTACCCACGTTCTTTTTTGGTTCGGATTTTCTTTTATCTTCAAGCAGATATCATTTTCATTTATTTTGTTATGTTAATTCTCTACTCTTTCATTATGTCCATCTATATACGGTATACATTACTGATTTGATGGTGATGGTCTCTCAAAAATAATGATTTTGCCAAAAACAGATTTTAAATGACCAATGTTGTTTCCAAGATTGATTACCGACATGCAAAAGACCTTTTGGCAAAACATTCTTCTAAAATTAACTAGATTTGACATTTTTAAGACAGACATGTTACTTTTATTGATAAAGGATATGCTTAAAATATCTTTATCGGGAAGAAGATTGAAGAATAATGTTTATAATGCTATCATTTGCATTCAGTGATTTTGAAAAACGTGAAAAGATTATATGGATTACAATAAAAACAAAAAGGTTGAAAATGTAGAATCGAAAGGACGCCGACGTAATACGTTCAAATGTGAAATACCAAAAATTCCATCATCATATTTCTTCTTAGATTCGTCTTTATTTTAGATTTATTTTTGACGTATCTTACTACGGCGTTGACACTATCTCAGACGATCGATTGCAAATCTTTATCAACAACCAGAATGGTTACAATCGTATTAGTCAGTTTTCAGCAATGTCAGTGTAGCGAATAATAAACAAAATAATACAACGTTTACTTATACACGCGGAACGATTCGATTAAGAAGGTTACTGTGATTGACCGCGTTATAAACTTGTTAAATGCTACTCTACGATTTAATTCGATCGATTTTAAAGTAAATCCTTTGCGTTATTCCTTCTCGGTGATGTGTTCATGCCCCGTTAGTGTTAAGTCACCACCCTGTAGCGATATATAAACGTTCGATCGGAGGAATGATATGTTGAACTTACATTTCGATCAATTATTTCAATGAATGTGTAGAATAAATGGTATTTAATGTTCCAATTAGATGTCGATTCACACGCAATGTTTGCTAATCATGTATGGAAATTTGGCAAGTCTATTTATTCTAACATCATACTCTGAATATTTGGAACATCAATTAGATGATACCACAAGGTAACCTACACCAAATCTTTCACATGATGATCCAAATGTGCTATAACTTGTGCCGTTTACTAAATGCTATACCTTGAACCACGAGTTTTCTAAAATAGTTTGGGGTTAGAGGTTAATGTTAAGGGTTAGGGGACATCTTTGAAAACCAGTATTAGTAGTAGCCATGATTGAACGACGGACAGGCTAACATATATAGTGTACTCTTAATCAGAGCACAATCAACTGTCATCTTCTTTCTAACTGTAATTCTGGTGAATTATAGTTAACTGTTAGATTTCAATTTGACCAATTAGAAGTAGTTACAATAAGTTATTTGTAGAATCATGATATTTTACAAAACGGTGTATTAGTTACAAAAGTCTACTGTGCTAGATATTTTATAACAAATAGGTTGAAAGGTTGAGTTTATAATTGGATGTGAATAAGATAAGAGGATAAGACCATGTTTTATTGGAAATTAAAGTCTTAATTAGGCCCTATACATCTTCATTCGGGCTCCCTGCCAAAGTGTTGCCATGAGTAAGATGTCTTAATCATTGAGTTAATTACAATAGCTTATAGTAGCTGTACATTTTTACCGATGAGAATACGTTCCTCGTACTGAAAAATTAGTAATAAAATATTGATCAAGATTACGACAGTAATCAAGATAATGATTATTAACACTAGGACATTGATTTGATTAAATTCCATTTGTAATGATCGGGTAAACTACATTAAGTTACGACATTGAGATTAGTACATGATATTTGTAAAATGACGTCATTCAGTTTTTAGTCTATGATAGTATGTTTATTATAAACCCCTTCTAGGAAGTGTAGACGATGGTTCTCTGAATGATAATGACTCGATGTGAACCAGGAACTAACTTTACCGCCGTCGCTTAAAAATCTACCGATGAAACCCAACATTTCGTTTTAAAACCCTCCATGACATCTTCCTAAGAGAGAAATATGGAACAATATCGTAATAGTGAGAACTACTGTTATTAAGTCTACGTTTCGCAGTACATCTAAGATAGATGAGAGATAAGTATCCAAGGCGAAAATCTTTCCCGAAGTTTTTCCATTGTGCCCGCCTATGTCAAAATTAAGCATAATTTATATATAGATACTGGTGAAAATAATAAGGATGAGGACGTTTTATGATAATTATGATGAATGCAGGACAACTATTGATCACGGATTTCTATGAAGAATTACGAAACTTACTATTGGATAAATATAGACATGATGATGTTGATGAAACCTATTAAATGACAGGAGGAGCCCACACTTATGTCGCTTTCCAATTCACATTATCCAAACAAAATGTATATAAATAACCTGAGCATGAATAGATACTTATATTAATATTGACAATATAGTAGTAATTGAGTTTCAATGTTAAGTGAATCTAATGAAACAATGATTTGATTCATCGAATGAAAACATCTCAAATATTGGTTTTTATGAGATTTCAAACATCACATAATAAATGACGTCATTTATCCAGGAGTACAGGCGTGGGTTTGCTAAATTACCGCAATACTGCTTACTCATTCAGGAAGTGGCACCCGGACAATGTTTTATTGTCTGCTTTTAATTTTGCAGACATTGACCATTTGATGGATAGTTCTATTGACTTTCTGTCACGCTCTCAAAACAATTTACAAATTGGTTTTTATTTTGCTTTTTTTTTTAAAACTCTTTCCAAAAATCTTCTAATAAGCTACTGTGGTCTAAGTATCAATCTATCGGAACAGTTTGTTTTTGTTTTATATTGTCTGCTGTTAATTTTGCAGACAATTACCATTTGATGGATAGTTCTGTTGACATTCTGTCACGCTTAGAGGATAATCTTCAAATTGGTTTTTATCCTATTTCTGCTGATAAAACTCTTTCCAATGTCTTTTATAGGTTCGTGCTACTGTTGTCTATTAAGTATTAACCTATGTGAACAATCCTGTTTACAGAAGTTCTGTCATAAAAGAATCTTTTTATTCGCATGTAAGGAAACATATACTGCCCTACTTTGAGAAAAAGGCTTATCTACCAAAAGCTTTTGAACAATTGACCAAAACGTGTTTTTGTTTTTCATTACAAGAGTTCATGTAGTATTTTATTTTCAAATGAATATATTTCAAAAGTACATGATCAAAAAACATAGTTTTCGATGATTATTTTTTATTATGGGGGGGGGGGGGGGTAAAATTGCCGATATAACTCTTTTCGAATTATTTGTACTTAAAAATGGCGAGACATACTTTGAAAACAGGACAATTTTGTAGTTATTTTGTTTGGTTTTTTGTCAAAATTTATCAAAACATTTAGTAATTATAGTTGAAATAAACTATAAATGTAATTTAGATCAGGTAATTTGCTGTAAGTTGTAAAAAATGTACAAAATATATGAAAGAAGCTTTTCCCCTGAAAGCATACATCTGCCTCATTATATATTTATCATTCTGCTATTTGATTGGTCAATTGTTGTAGTTGAGGCCCTTTGTCAGATTATTTCTAGGGTGTAATAGATACAATATTATTATAAATTTCATATTTATAGACATATTTAGGGATAACTGGTCAATTCAAGTGATAGAGTATACCCCTAAGAGTCAAATAAAACAAAAATCTCAAGTTCGAAAAAACATGTAGTTAAACAGCAAGTACGACAGCATAGTGAAATCCCTTTTATTCTGCTATTGTAAGCATAGCTGTTGTAAAACATCTTAGTTTTCTTGTATGGTAGTGTTAAACTAAAATTACGAATGAACAAGTTGAAAATTGTAACTTAAGCCATACAATGAATCGGCTATAATTGCTTATGGATGGCGCTATTATTGTAACAAAATATAGTTTTATTGTTTAGGATTTAACCAATTTTGCAATTTAAGATGATACAGATTTTCTCTTTAAAATAGGTTTCTGATAATTGTGTAACAATAATTCTAGTTTTACACCGTCTTATGAAATTAGTGAAGACCTTTCAAATAATGATGTCGCCATTATTGAAAAAGAAAAATCAAATTGAAATAAATCTAATTTTACAAGATGATTTCCAGTTCATACAATCTTAATAAGTTCAGATATTTTGCCAATAATGTCGACATCATTATTTGAAAGGTCTTCACTAATTTCATAAGACGGTGGTGAAACCAAAACTGTTACGAATTCATGTGATGTTTGAATTGAGTTTTTTTTCTCTCCTCGAGGAAAGCAGGAAATTATCTAATTCAACATTTAAAGCCGCGAAATAAATGGCTCAGTAATTGCAATACAATTCAAATATCACAGGTTTAATTGGGACATATGTCAAAAGCTGAAACATCAAGTATTTAACAAACTGAAATGTCATCGCTAACGGGTTCAGACGACATTACAACAAATAATTGTAATCAGTCCGATTTTTTTTGTCGAAATATTGATTAATTTATCATAAATAATTAATATTAGTGATTATGATGGATAAAAAATCTCTGACATATATGAATTAGGGTATTGTATGATTCGTTTACCTTTTCTAAGCCACTGCCTTACGTTATGTCATATTATCGGATATTTCTTGTCGAATTTCATATGTCTACGCTAATAATTTAATCTATTTACACGCGGAGATTGATCACACAACGTGATGATTCTATATATACGTCGCAGATACGCTTATATTTGTATTCGATCTATAAGCTATTGACTACTGTATACCATTTGCAATCAAGTGTTCGCTTTCGCCGTCTCTTATGACATTTGCTGGCCTCAGGTTCTGTAATATTGTAAGTTACATCAGAGTTTAACAGGTGGTGAATTAAGTGTTTACTTTGTCAGTGACGTTCAGAAATTTGGTATTCTAAAATGTAACGATCCTTTGACGGGTTTTTAATCTCCTCTGAAAAGAAAACGATAATTGCAAAATTTGATGGAACGCTTCTATTATTAAACGTGTCTAAAAAGTTTCAAACATACCACAGGAAAAAATAATAATGAGTACTTGTAGCTGCTGTTTCTAGTTGATTCTCGGTACTGTATTTTTAATTTTTTTTTCATAAACACATTTGGTAATACAGTGTCATATACGTATCACATGTGCCGCCTGTATCAGGTCTTAGCACTAACTTCATCAGGTGGCCACGTGTGATAGGCCTACATATGTGATGTGACTGTGTTGTGACTATGACACTGGACAGAAATGTGGAGATAAAATAAAGATTCGGGTGCTGATACAACATCAGTTGTAATTAGACATTCTGTATGTATGTATGTTTGTCTTGTGAATAGATTTTCGCCTGAGACAGTGACAGAATTCGCTTGACAATATAGTTAAAATTACATCGCTTCATATCTTTTAAACAAATTTAAAAATTCGTAAATAATCCGCTTCGTTTTAATATCGAGTTAGTTACACTTTTAAAATAAACTAATCAATATAAATAACACGTGATCAAATTTCAATAACACGTGATCTAATATTTATTGCTTGCTATTGTCTATTTTAACTTTTTAAACAGTTTTGAGTATTATTTCCACATCGTATTGCTTTTATATTTCTCTTGAAACTAAATACTATGATAATAAGATATTTCTTTAAATCGGCGTTTTGTGCTTGAAACCGTGTCTTTTTTAATTACTTCAAGAAATAACCAATTTCTCAATCTGTGGGTTTAATTTCATCTAGAATTATAGAGAATGTACCATTTTATTTCAACAACATAATTAGTTTATTACAGAGATAGAATATTCTGACAGTTTTGTTACAGTTTAAATTTTTAAAAAGACTTTTTATACTGACCTTTATTCATGGGTTATGAACAAAGTGCATTTATAATTTTATTATAGTTCTATTTGCTTCAACTATTCTGCTAATATTCTATTATTGATTGGTAGACTATTTGTACTACTATTTATGTGGCTACTTTTACTATTGCATTTCATTGCAACTCTGCTAATATTTATAGGCTCGTAGGCTATTTGAACTACTACTTCTGTAGCTACTTTCACTATTGCATTCCATTGCAACTCTGCTAATATTTAGAGGCTCGTAGGCTATTTTGAACTACTACTTCTGTAACTACTTTTACTATTGTATTCCATTTCTACTTCGGCAACTCTGTTAATATTTAGAGGCTCTAGGCTATTTTGAACTACGGTACTACTCCTGTAGCTACTTTAACTATTGCATTCCATTGCAAATATTTAGAGGCTCGTAGGCTATTTTGAACTACTACTTCTGTAACCACTTTTACTATTGTATTCCATTTCTACTTCGGCAACTCTGTTAATATTTAGAGGCTCTAGGCTATTTTGAACTACTACTTCTGTAGCTACTTTCACTATTGCATTCCATTGCAACTCTGCTAATATTTAGAGACTCGTATAGGCTATTTTGAACTACTACTTCTGTAGCTACTTTTACTATTGTATTCACTTTCTGCTTCGGCAACACTGCTATAATATTTAGAGGCTCGTAGGCTATTTTGAACTACTACTTCTGTAGCTACTTTTACTATTGTATTCCATTTCTACTTCGGCAACTCTGTTAATATTTAGAGGCTGGTAGGTTATTTGTATTACTGTACTACTTCTGTAGCTACATTTACCATTATATTCCACTGCTCCTTCAGCAACTCTGCCTATATTTCTATTAGAGGCTGGTAGACTATGTGTATGCTACTACTTCTTCTGCTACCTTTACTGTATTGTATTGCTGCTAATTTGCTATAATTGGATAATAGACTATTGGTACTACTTCTGCCACTACCGTTACTATATTGTATTGCTGCTACTTTGCTATAATTGGATAATAGACTATTGGTACTACTTCTTCTGCCACCTTTACTGTATTGTATTGCTGCTAATTTGCTATTATTGGTTAATAGACTATTGGTACTACTTCTTTCGCTACCTTTACGGTATTGCTGCTACTTTGCTATTGGTTAATAGACTATTGGTACTACTTCTTCTGCTACCTTTACTCTATTGTGTTGCTACTACTTTGCTATTATTGGTTAATAGACTATTGGTACTACTTCTTCTGCTACCTTTACGGTATTGTATTGTTGCTAATTTGCTATTATTGGTTAATAGACTATTGATACTACTTCTTCCGCTACCTTTACTGTATTGTATTGCTGCTACTTTGCTATTGGTTAATAGACTATTGGTACTACTTCTTCTGCAACCTTTACTGTATTGTATTGCTGCTACTCTGCTATAATTGGATAATAGACTATTGGTACTGCTTTTTCTGCTACCTTTACTGTATTGTATTGCTGCTAATTTGCTATTATTGGATAATAGACTATTGGTACTACTCCTACCGCTACCTTTACTCTATTGTATTGCTGCTACTTTGCTATTATTGGTTAATAGACTATTGGTACTACTTCTTCTGCTACCTTTACGGTATTGTCTTTTCGGCAACTCTTCTAATATACAGTATCTGTCATTACTACTACTTCTATTTTTGTTTTCAATTACGCTGCAACTCTGTTATTATCGGCTAGTATATTGGTACTACTTCTGTTCTAATATTGACGACTGTATGCTAATATTGATATAGGTTACCGTAATACTAGAAAACTGGTAGGCCTACTGTTATACTTCTTTCACAAACTGTTGTGCAGTCATTCTAATTTTAATTTGCACATGCTGCGACTTATTATACAATACCACTGTAATTTATTAATCATGTGCGTCTATGGTTTTAGAATAAGAATTTTGAATAGTATAATTAAATGATCTTGTTAGGTGTACTAACTAATGTTACGATATCTTCACTAAATGGGAGAAAGTCCAATTTTTATTTAGTGTGATTTTCCATTTTATATGAAAAAAAAATCAATCAATCAATATATATATAAGATTTATGATACTCATACATTATGACAATTAAAGCATTCAATAATGTTTATTATCCATGTTTTTAAATCTGAAATATTGATATAAACTGTAATGCTTTATAAAATAAATCATTATTACCGTTTCCCATTCTCGTCAGGTTAATGTTGGTACTTCATTTCCTATAATGACCACCACTAGTTCATTAACCTTTCTAAATGCTTCTAATAATTTATAAGATTTAAGTCATTCCTAAAATCCTTCCAAATGAGTATTGTATATGTTATTCCACGGAGAGATGAAGCAGGCATGCGTACTACAATTAAAGGCGCAAGATGGCGATATGACGTCATAACACAGAGAAAACCGTTTGAGGCTCCCAACATCCAATGCATTAACATTCATTATTTGTATAATGTTTAATAATATTATTACTGAAGAAGGAAGAGTAGATGGAAAAAGTCTTCGAAGAAGAAAGGAGTAATGGATGAAATTAATAAAAGACAAATGAATGTACGCCAAAGTCATTAAAATAGAAACAATTGCAAAAGTTGAATCTATCAGAAAGGCAGAGAACAGATGATGACAATTGAATATCCATACCATTCATCGAGACCTAACCTACTTTCAATCGTAGTTTTCGCACTATTTGTTATAAAAATTGTAATATAGACAACATTGAATGCATTATTATTGGTCTCCTAAGACTTCAAAGAAAACAACGTATTGTATTATATTTTAAATTTATATTACAATAAACTTCCGAAGACCATACCGTTCACGTCGTTAAACAAATGGAATCAAGAATAAGGAAACATAATATAACTAAGTTTTTTTATTTTTAAAATACCTGATCCTTTAGTTATTGTTGGCTGAACATATTAGGAATCATGTTGAGCGCTCTATATACATAAGTGGCCAATTATCTGGAAAAAATGGTAATAATCTTAACCATGGTTCATAAAAAAGTTAAGGTAGAGGGTCAAACATTGATTTCGCAAAATCGTCTCCCGGCAGACGCGAAATTAGTATTATCTAAGAGTTTCGAGATTATACATTTTATCCACAATTGTTTTTCCGTAAGTTATATTGCAAATGTATTCTTGTTGATCTAGCCTACTTAACTTACATTATTGTGACTACTGGGAGTTCACCTTCGGACTGAGACATGTCCATTTACACGGCTGATTGGATAATAATACAAGCGTGTTCCACAAAACGATTTTTAATTATCATTGCTCAAATCCAAGGATGACTTCTTCATTCTAATAGCAACGAGGCAATAATGTAATCAGAAACATAATTACATTAAACCCTCAAACATACTATTAATCAGTAGTCATTAGCAAACACTTAACAGATCATGATTTTAATATGCTGTCAAGATTTCAACACATTGCATTATTTTTACTTGTCCACACTGAACGAATTTATGAATTGAAAATACCAATATCAATCATGTCTCTAGATATTGATTATGTCAAGCAATTTACCAGTATTCATGAGTGTGAAAGATCGAGAAATTAAAAGTGCTATGTGACCATGCATTATCGGCAGTTTAAATTCATGTTGCTAATAACAAGAATGACGTGTGGTTCTACCGATGAATGATTACTCTGATACGTGTAAACACACTGTTATACGAATGACAAATGTACACAGAAAGAACGAAAGCGAATTGTGACGTCATAGTTACTACCGTTTACATACTAACGCCCCGGGTGTTTATTGTTCAAGAGGGGTTTTAGGGGCACGGAGGTTTATTCGAAGGAGGCGGTTATTTTTTGGGATGTAATATGATAACATGTATATATATATATGTATACATTCTCCCTAAATAAGAAAAAATATAACAATGTTTTTTTATTCTACTTGTATGTTTACAACGATTATGTTTGCCACGTAGGCCTATACCTTAAATATTGAATTTGGTAATGCGAATAGAACAATATAAAATAATATATCAAATTTTTACTACAAGGCCTTAATAGCCTATACATCTGTTATGATACTCCATGTTTTAATTTATAATAATGTATACCTCTACTAATATTGCATAGTTTTAAAAATCCATACGATCATGTGGTAAGCGGAAATCAATATGTTTAATATTTAATGAATACTGTAAAAGTAAAAAATGAGTAGGATTTAATCTCTTTAACTAAACGTAAGCCTTGAATGAAGATGGAATTACATGGCACTAAATGTTTCATGAATGTAGGCTAATCGTTACACAAGACATCATGTTATACTTTGTGTAACTGGGCCTACAACTTGTTCTTGAGCGCAGGCAACGCAACATAAGGACGTAAAGCTTGGTCCCCACTAGGACGCAGCGCAAGGATGTAAACGCAAGCGTGTTGACAAATGACAAGCGACAGTTCGAATAAACCATCGCTTGTGATTGATCAACTCATTTACGTTGCGTTACGCCCTCGTGTTGAATCTCTAGTAGGAACCGAGCATTAAGTGCAACGCAAGTAATTTGAGCAATCACGAGTCGATGATGAAACATCAAGTCGCTTGTGATTGCGTAGCGCCTACGTAGTTGTAGATCCAACTCGTGTCATACAATCTAATTTAAATGTTGAACACCATGTACTCTGTTTAGAATTCATGAACAAGTCCACTTTTAATTAGAAATTGTTACAATTATAGTAATTTAAACAACAATAATTTGACCAATCACAAGCAACGGTTCGGGTAGTTCTTCGCTTCTAATTGGTCAAATTGCCTGCGTTGCTTTCATTGTTTCATGTCAGCTGTTGTGCATGTATAGTCCAGATCCCTATGTCAAAAAAAGTGCCTTCGTGTGCAGATCATGGGGAAAGTGTAAACATTGTGTTTTATGAATATTTGAATCATGCTGGTTATAAAAACCCATGTTGTCAAATTTCTAAAATTCATCTTTGACCTCTGACCTCAATTTGAATGTTTTGACCCATTGAAAAAAAAATGTTCATATCTTTGCAACGCTTAGATTAAATGAAATAATTTTAGTGTCAAATTATTTGGGAGATGCATATTTATATTCGTTCTAATGGAAAAGTTTGTCCAAAAATGGCCAGAAGTATGATTTTTGGCTTTTTTGACCTTTGACCTACATATCATATAACTCCGTAACTAACAGTTGGACAAACTTTAAATACGACTCAAATTAATCTCAAGGTATAAGTTTCTATTCAGTCTAATAAGAACTTTTTCACGAAAATGACCCAAAATGTTCTTATTGACCTTTGACCTGTACTGGTAGTACACATTCCTATAATCTTAAAAACTATTGGCCGTAAAAGGGTTTTTTGTGAAATTGTTCGAAAAATTTACATTTATATGTTGTATAATAACAACATTTTATAGAAATGTAAAAGAGTTCTATTTATGATCACTAACTTTGCAATTTATTAACATTACTAGCGTTTGTTATAGTATTATTATTGTAGTATATTTGCTGATTTTAAGCACTTCACATGAATTTATCAGAATTATGTGTATTTAATATAAAGTTTTATTTTTTTGATATAAAGAAAACTTAATTATCTATCAAATAAGACCATTTTTCAAATTATTATGGCTAAAACTTAATTAGATACAGGGAAAAAGGTGTATTTTTACTTGTGTGAACAGCGCCCTCAATCTTAATTTTTTTTTCCAAAAGTACCACATTTTTATGGTTTCATAAACTTGACTGGTTATAACTTTGTTTTAAAGATTTTTTACAGTAACCTGTAATTTACATACCACTTTTATAACGTACTAGGTCAGTTTCTGAAAAAAATTGAGAAATATTCCGATAGCTTGATATTTATTAGTACTACATTTTTGTGCTACAGACCTGATTCTTTTATAAAAAAAGAATTAAAAAGCACCAAAAGATAAATGTGTTCCAAAAACAATGCCTTTGTAGATTAAACTATTGAAGTACGCTGGACATTTCCCTAGTAACGTATATGCGTACAAACTAGATTATAGTAATCGATCTAGTTTGATGGATTTAAATTTGAATTGGCAAGACTTAAATGTTTACCTGAATAGTAAGCTTAAATGACCAGAAAAAGAAATTAATTTCCGCATCATGTATTGATCAAACGCTAACACTGCAACCAAGACAATTGGTAGTATTACTTTACTACAACCCAAAAACTATATACACAATATGGCCCCTGGATATCAGTTAAGAAACCCCACTAGGCTAAACTGGAAGGGTTACCCTCTTTAAAGTAGGTTGAAATAAATTTGGCCGGATCATTTCTTTTGAAAATCTGAGGTTTGTATATACAGATTATTTATAGTTTGATGGATTTAAGTTTGGATCTTTAAAGACTTAAATGTTAACCTGGATATAATAAGCTTAAATGACTAAATTAATTAATTATAGTGATATTGTTGAAAATATAATGCAGAAAATCTGAGTTTGAATGTGCTAGTCAGCTTGTGGTTTTTCATTGACAAAATACTGGCAATTGTTATGAGATATTTTATTTTAAGTTATTTTCTTTACTTATTTCTTAGTTTTAGTTGTAGTGAATAAATGAACAAAACCTCTTTAAGTTAACAGTTTCGCAAAAAATAGTTTTTCATATTATTATAGTCAAATAACTTGCTATTTCTCCTTATTAAGTAGGATAGTAGTCACATCTTCAAATAATAACATTGATTAAAACATAGTCTTCTTTAAACATAATGAAAATTCATGTGCAATAACAAAAGGCAGCCTATTATTAGAAATTAAATTAGAAGAAAAAAGTGTGTCCCACATCGAACAAAAACATTTAAATTCTTTATCAAATAAATGTTTCATTTCTTTCTCTTCTCTCTTAATATGGCTTTCATAATGTATTGTCGGATGATATGCTGTACGTATAATATCGTGTTCTAAGGATTTGTTTTTTTACGACTTGAAGTAAATAATTTCTTTAGTGTAAATATTGAGTGTGCTTGGTAAAGCTTGGTTTCCACCAAGACGCAGCGCAAGGACGTAACGCAAAGCAAAGTGATTTGACCAATCACAAGCGATAGATTATTCGCGTGTGATTGGTCAACTAACTTGCGTTGCGTCTACGTTTTTGCGTTACGTCCTAGTGGGAACCAAGTTTAAACGCAATTACGTTGTGCCACGTCGTTGCGTTGCGTGCAAACGGAAACCAAGATGTATAGTAAATACTCTCAAAAGATAAGAAAAATGGCAACAGAAGTGATTTGAACCAAACAAATCCTAAGCAAAGTGTCAATCTTAAAACCATCCAAATCGACAATCCTTCCTTCCTTCCATCGTTTATACTTATAAATGTACGTTCCATCAAAATTTGACTTAAAATAACCTCAGCTTCTACATATTATAAAGAATATTGTAACTTTATTTGTGGGCGCTTCTTTGTTCTTTTCTGCTTTTTCTAACACTTCTTCTACGTTTGTGCGGTTTATTTTGACGTTGGATTTGTCCCAAGTTGACCATTAGATTAAGAGACCCATTTGTATACGTATGCAGGAACTCGTGAACCCGTTGCATTGACAACACAAAGAGAAATTACTGGGATTTATCTGTCTGGGTTCGATTAATTTGATCTGATACGTTAATCTACCGACTACATTTTTATATGTGATTGTTTCTAAAATAGAACATGAAAATGTTACAGTATTATGTTTTATTTCATTATGTGTTCGTCAAGAAGTAACAAGAAGATTGAGTTACTGTATGTTGAATCAGGGAAGAATGAAATTGTCATTTCATTCTTACTATTGTCACCCCCCAACACCCCCCCCCCCCTCCCCGCCCCCAAGAACATGAAAAATGAATATTCATTAAATCAGATAGGTTATTTTGAAGTTTTAATAAAGTTAATCACTTCAGTAAAACAAAAAAACTATACAAAAAAAAAATGTTTTCTCATATAAATTGACAAAATAAATGGCCAAATTCAACCAAAAACCCATTGGCTGGCAGCCAATTTGATTAATTTTTTGCTTTAAATTACAGTTTTTTTCAGGTAAATACATTTTTGGTCAAAGTGGATAACTATTATGTGACAATAAAATGGCATATTCAACAACAAAAATTAAAACAAATTTTCAGGAGGACAATACATCTTAAAATAATCCAAAAATTTGGAAACGAAGGCACTATCCATTCAACCGATTGGCAGAATAGCGTTAACTAACTACGTTAATAAAATAATTACAAACATACATTTTAACCTTGATTTTATTCTACATTAATATAATACAATTGCTTTTGTTCACATTTTATTATTGGTATTCATAATAATAATGATTATTATTAATTTTGTTTTACTATAAGCATGTGTCGTATACGTCAAAACATTGATATATTATCAATTTGTATTATTACATTTTAATTGCTTGCTAATTGTTTATGGTAATTTCATGCTACTGTGGTTAGATATAAATATTGTATAAACATATATTATTTGTCATTTAAAAGCAGAGGTCCGAATGTATTTCATCATTCATTACACTACATTAATACACACAAACGTTATTACGCATTTTCAAGAATCAAAAACATAATATTCAATCGACCTTTTCCCAAGGGGGCACGAAACTGTACTTTAGAGATGGTACAAATGACTGTAAAATCTAACTAGCTTATAAATCACATGTAATCTCCGCAAAGAAACGTTGCTGTTGGCACGTTGTGTAATACTGTTTCGTAACCAGTTTTAGTGTACATCGTCGAAACTCGATAATAAAACTTATATTGAAACGCCTTTTGGTGATCTGTAAATCATTGGCAATCACGTTTACAATATTTGTTTTTTTTCTCTTGACGTACCAGTGTCAAAAATGCCCTGAAGTTCGTCAAATAGATACTTAATTAACATAGACTGACGTACATGGGTTAAAAATAGCAATATAATGTAATTTTATATAAATGAACCATTATTAAAAATCAAATTATTTACTTTAATTTTCGGTAAGTAAATCATTACGTATGTTGTGTGCTTGAAAAATTAATCTCTAAGTCTAACGAGAAATTGGCTGACCTGTACATGATACATAGTTAATGTTCATGTAATTAAGAAGAAACTTGATTGCTTAAAATAATTTATGTAGACATATAGACATATAAGCATAATGTGTATTTATGACCAGTTCATACTAAACTTCAGAATAGTTTTATAGTCGTTTTAAGAACCTGGTACACTGTATAAGTCTTTGTTTATGTAGAGCATCTTGTGTATATATGTTTGTCTTGTAAACAGGATTGCCACCTTTAAGAAGAATAGTGAATGGATTGACTATTTGACCGACCGACCAACCGATCGACATAGTGAGATGTAGAGTCGCGTTCCACGCGCGACTAAAAATGCCCTAATACGTAGTTCTCTCCATGAGAGATTGTATTTAGTATATACGGGCCACCAGCCCCAAAATATAATAATATATGATAACATGAACATTAGATAGGTACAATTGACGTGATCTATATGCACATACAATATATTTGGACACATCACACTTTTTTTTGTCAAACTAGTTTGATAGTGTAGACAGAGCTTGAAAAGGTTCACTTTGTGAGCTGAATCACCTTATAGACATTGACCTGTGTGACCTTTGTAGCCATTAATTAATTAAGTAATTAAAAAGATGTATCTTAATTAGAGTGAGTTAATTATAAATATTATTTCATAATAAAGATGTGTTTGAATGTCATGACCACGTGTGGCCAAGGTAGGTGCACTCGCCATACATCCTGTGAAATAATCAATCATCAGCTGGATATGTCGCCAATATTTCAATAAATCCCTATTATTTTCGCACATATAGCTTTGCGTCAGCATTTCACCTGTGCAATCACACTATAATTATCGGACGTGCCATAAAGGCTTTCACTTGAGTAATAGTTCAGGTTATTTTAAAATCGGAAATGACGTTTTTACTACCTTTACGGTCTTTAACGCATGCCATCATGGGTAAAGAATCTCAATACAAGTATGTGATGAAATAAAACAATATTGACAATGTGTATAATGTCATAATAATAATAATAATAACAACACATCTTTGTAATATTGTAATTCTTGCCCTTCCGTCTGGTTTATGTGCATTATTTGGAAGAAGTCTACCGGGATTATTTATTTATTTTTTTATTTATTCAACTTCTCACTAACAGTGTTAGTGAAGGATCGGGACCAACAGATGGTAAACACCTCCAATTGCACAGTGGCGGTGTGTGACAGTGGCTGTGTTTGTGTGGACTAGTAGACCGGGGTAACCCCCTACTCGTCTCGTAAGATGTACTAGGTTCTTTAAAGTGCACATGTGTACACTGGACCTACGTTGTATAGTCCTTATCCGAGCAGACTCGTTCTACCGCCAGAACCATGGAGCGAGTGGGCCTCGAACCCTTGCCGATGTTATGGCTACGTAATTACGGTTCCACTGTCTTAACCGCTCGACCTCACTCTCGCGGATGATGGAGAGTCTAATCGCTTTTGCTGGTCTGTTAAAGATTTGTTTAGTCGGTTCTTTCCTATGTGTCTAGAAAGAAAGTTAACTTTCAAACTGCATTTAAATCATGCGTGTGGGCAGCAATGTATCATTTCGTCTTTTCATTTGCCATAACGCCTACACTCTCGTTAGTTTGATTGTCGTTCCAAACACAATGATACCTGTAGTTACAAACCTAAAGTGCACCATAGTGTATAGAATATACAGTATTATAAAGAATGTCATTATTGTTTCCCAACATTTTTTGACGCGGCATCCAGACTGACGTACACATCAGACGTATTGCTTTTGCATTTAGATATCAGTTACTTCAGGCAGACTAACACCAGATTGAAATTGAAACGTAGTACACATTAATACACTATAAAAACTAATTCTTTGAGTAGTATTATTTCAACATGTCTAATTTAGAGAACCCTTTGTTTTCATTTTGTTGTTGCCACAATTTCGACGCCTTTTTTACGTGTTTTTTAAGGAAATACTCGAGGAGATCCACAGAAAAGCAACTGGTCTTGCTCTTAAACAGCACCGTGGACAGATGTGCTTTGAGGAGAGGTTACGCCTACTCTCCGTTTCATCATGTAACTTTCTTATTGTTTTTTGTTCTGGTGGGGTGACTGTAACACAGTACATGATGGTATTTTCATAAATACCCGTCATATGTGCTTCCGTCATCAAGGTGCATCAAGAACATAGGCTTTGTTCCATTCAATAACCATAAGGTTGGCACGTGTTTGGGACCAGCTCGGGCCTAGATCGTTGATGCTGTACAGTAGTCTTAGAAAAAGCCCATCTTCTTTTCTTAAGCTCTGTTTACACTATCAAACTAGTTTGACAAAAACTTGTGATGTGCCCAAATATGGTAGTGATATATGTTTTCTGTTTCAGTGAAAAGTGTTTGCAAGTATTCGTTCAAGCAAGGAAGAGTGACATTAATTTCACTCTTCCCTGGTTCTAGTATTGTTGCGTATATAAATACGCTCCTTAAAATAAAACCAGATCCCGACTGGGCCTGATGTGTTTCAATGTACAAACTATTATGTTCTGGCTATGAATCAAAAAATATAATCAGTGTGTTAAAAATGAAATCGATGAAGGAAAACTGCTTATGATAATTGCTTTCTAAATTAAAATAACGTTTTTTTTCTTTTGTAATTAGAATGTAAAAATATTTTTGCACATAAATTGCATATTAGAACATTCAGAAAAATTGATTGTGTATTGTTTCAATTAATGTAATGTCCGCTGAACCATGTGCACTAAACCACGTTCACTGAACCACGTGCGCTGAACCACGTGCGCTGAACCACGTGCACTAAACCATGTGCAATGAACCATGTGCGCTGAGCCACGTGCGCTGAACCATGTGTGCTGAACCATGTGCGCTGCTGAACCATTTGCGCTGGACCATGTGCGCTGAATCGTGCGTTCTATTTTGTATACCTTGAGTGAGTTTGTTGTAAACATGAATTTATAAATTATTTCCTCAGATTAGGGCTTGTCTACACTATCAAACTAGTTTGACAAAAAAAAGTGTGATGTGCCCAAATATGGTAGTGATATGCCCAAATATAGTAGTGATGATACCATTTATGTCCATATATGGGCATATCACATTTTTTTGTCACATAAAGTTTGATAGTGTAGACAGAGCTTAACATGTAGGCCTACCGTTATTCTTTTGATAATATTATGTCGATGACATTGTCACACAAGCTATGCTCTACGGTGTATTCATATTGTTATATTAACACTAATGTAGTAAATATTGGATTACTACAGTGCACGAACTTTATTAACAGTATCTCAAAATAAGGTGTTTTAATCTTAAGCGAATGGTTATTCCATTTTTAAATGGTTTAAATTAGTGGTATTGCAAATTATATTCTATATTTTTAGGCCTAGGCCTATACTTTTTCTTTATAACCGCCGGCCGGACACAGCTTCTGCAAATAGATATTACCATTGATGACTATGCTTACAAATTGAGACATACATGACATCAGAATTAGCATTTAGATATTTGAGAGATTTATACGTTATAACTTAGATGCATTTTTCATAAAGAATCGAATTACAGATCGTGACAAGATATTGGACTTATTATCGAATTATACTTCGTCTGCTAAGAATTTCAAGTACAATCTTGTTACGGATTACTTAAAATGAGAAGGCGTGCTTATTACGTATTTATTGTGAATTATAGTAGTCACTTTGTGTCACATATACAGGCGTAAACAAGGCCGATGTCAAGTCGATTGCCACTAGACGCAATAAAGGTGATATCCAATGTGCACTTTTTGTGCGCTGACAAATTAGTGTTTCTCGCAACCAAAATGCGTTCTTTTTCTAATGTAAAGTAAATTAAACTTGCATTAGGTAAATAATCTAATAATATCTGAGAGATTAAAAATGGAAACAATAAGCACTAGAGCACTAAGACACAACGCAAGAACGTAGATGCAACGCCAGTAAACTGAGTTGACCAATCACAAGGGACTCACGGACAGTCCATCACGTCATAATTGGTCAGAGTACTTGCGGTGCGCTTACGTCCTTGCGTTGCGTCCAGGTGGCAAACGAGCTTTAAGAATACCACATTTTCTTTTTATAAGCTTCGGCTCGTATACTTGGATACTGATAAGTCTCTTTAACGTCTCTTTTACAATCTGCAACTTAATTATCAGACTTATTTTCACTTTCTTAAGCTCTGTCTACACTATCAAACTAGTTTGACAAAAAAAGTGTGGTGTGCCCAAATATTGTAGTGATAATGCTAAAAAATATGGTAGTGATATGACATCATGTCCATATATGAAGATACATCACATTTTATTGATAGTGTAGACAGAACGTAATGCTATTTCCTAAAATGCATATAAAGATAAAGGAAAACGATGGAATTGAATCAGCATATCGACAATTAATCCCGTGTTGTTGCTCTGAATGTATCTCACCTCTTTTAAAATGTCTATAATGATTTCTTTAGATATATATTTCACAGGAAAACGGAAAAGGGAAATAAACGTTGCGTTGAATTGAATTTAATTAGTAGATACTGAACGTATAGCTCCTTAGCCCTTGCCCACTTGCCACCACCACTTACCATTAAAATGACACAGTATCTTACGGCAATTATTATGACCCATATCATACGATTTTATTAGTTGTTAACGCTTTTAAAAATAAAGATTTACTAGTTTTAATATAAGAAATATCGTTACTCCACAGTGTAGCATTAAGTGTATTAGTACACATCACTGCGTGTCTATTTTTAGATTTCCATTTAAATCCATGTATCTTTTAAACTCTTAAATCTGACAGAAGTGTATTTTAGGTCTTGTTTATCTTTATTGATGAAAACGTGACTACGCGATCTGAAACTTAACAATTTTAAATTGTATTGTAAGTGTGTTAGCTTATTGGGCTCATTGATTTGATGATATGATGATTGGGATAGAAAAATTATTATAATTAATTACTTCGAAGTTTATTAAAAGTACCTGTTCCGGTAAACGGCTACAAACAGATAGAAATATACATGTTATTTCAAAATCTTCTCAAAAGAAAAATCCATTAAGTATGTGTAAAAGACTTTATCATAATCTCATTAATTATTCATGATTTTTGCCTTAACCTGATAGGAGAAGAAAACAATGCGAATTGGGCTCATTATATTGCGACCAACCTACTAAACGCCAATTGTTTTATATGGAGCCAACCATAATGACTGGTTCTATACAGTATTAGGCCTATACAAAACAGTGTTTATTTACAACAAAATGTAATAATATTAATAATAATATCATTACGCTTACAAATTCAACAGGTGAACAAGTACATTAACCTCTTAAATACGTAGCTTAATTAATATTTACCGAATACATATATATTATTTTCATATAATGGTTGATATATTGAATAATGTAAAATTTCTCCAATAAATTACACTAAACTTGCAACCTAATACATAAAGTTGTATCGTATTTCACAGGTATATCAATAGATATTAATATTGTTTCAAGGCATTTTCCAATCGAGTAAACTTAGAAAGAAATATTTGTTGATGAAAATAATACAGTATCATAGTAAATCAATTTTACCCGAGGGCATAGTAATGTGTGTGTGTTTATCTATAACAACTAAGGCGCTATGTGTTTGATTTTCATCTTAGCAAGATGAGATCATTGACCATGTTCGATTAGCAGCTAATATGAATTTATAAAATATAGTTTTCTAAAAACATAAATGTATAAGAACACAAGAAGACATTTCGAAGGAATTAAAAAAAAACTTAGAATGGAATAAATCGTGTCCTTATATTCACTAATCTAACTAATATTTCAGAGCGACATTTCTCTTAAAGATATATTGTCCCCTGTGGAGCCGTGAAATGTGCAAAAAGTCACATTTGTGCAAACAACCACATTTGTGCAAACATTTTACCTTCAAATGTGCAAACAACCACATTTGTGCAAACATTTTACCTTCAAATGTGCAAATCTGTAAAAATTCATTACCCGCAAATGTGCAAACATCTCGCCGTTAAATGTAAAAACGGTCAGTTTTGACGTTAAATGTGCAAAAGGTATTCTACAAATGTGCAAATCATTTCTTCAGTCAAATTCCTATTACATTTTATATTTTTGGTTCGTATGTCTTTCAGAGTAGAAATAACAATAGGAAAAAGAGTCTAATAAATCTAAAATGTTCAATATCATAATAACTAATTATACTGTTGTATTTTATTATGATCAAAGGCTTCAACCCGTCTCAGCCAAATTCAAGTCGACCCCAAGTCAACTCGCCCCCAAGTCAACTCGCCCTGAAGTCAACTCGGCCTCACGTCAACTAGGCCACGTTAAAGTATGAAACGTAAAAAGTGCAAATAAATGGGACAAAATAAGTCTAATGAACAGAAGAAAAATAATAAAAACGAAGTACGCATGTTATAGGGATGAATATTAGAATGAATGTGAATGTTAGTTGACCGATAAGTTTTTGGCCGAGTTGACGTGAGGCCGAGTTGACGTGAGGCCGAGTTGACTTGAGGCCGAGTTGACTTCAGGGTGAGTTGACTTGGGGCCAACTTGAATTTAGACGAGGCGGTTTAGAGCCTTTGATCATAATAAAATACAACAGTATAATTAGTTTTTATAATATTGAACATTTTAAATTTATTATACTCTTTTTCCTATTGTTATTTCTACTCTGAAAGACCTACGAACCAAAAATATAAAATGGAATAGGAGTTTGGTTGAAGAAATGCTTTGCACATTTGTAGAATACCTTTTGCACATTTAACGTCAAAACTGATTGTTTTTACATTTAACGGCGTGATGTTTGCACATTTGCGGGTAATGATTTTTTACAGATTTGCACATTTGAAGGTAAAATGTTTGAACAAATGTGGTTGTTTGCACATTTGAAGGTAAAATGTTTGCACAAATGTGGTTGTTTGCACAAATGTGACTTTTTGCACATTTCACGGCTCCACATCCCCCGTTTTTTTCTCAAATTTGCATGTTGAATATGCCATTTTAATGTTCTATAGCCTATTAGTTATTTACTTGACCAAAAATTAGATCGGGAAAAAATATGATTTACCTGAAAAAACTGTAATTCAAAGAAAAATACTGTATAGTCAAATTAGCTGACAGCTAATGGGGTTTTGGCTCAATTTAATCGTTTGTTTTGTCTTTTTATAAGTGAAAACAAGTTTTTTTCTACGGAAGTGATTAACTACATTAAACTACAAAATGGTCCTTTTTTGGTAAATCTTCATTTTTCATGTTTTTGGGGGACAACACATCTTTAAAAGTATCGTAACTTAAATAAATGATTTTTAAAAGTGTGCTTAAGTTGGCATGGGATGATTACGACAATAAGTAGACAGGGAAGAAGAAGAAAAGAACAGAATAGGTGTCGTAATTATCTGTTCTAAACAGGTTTTTCCCTAATGATATTTATAAGCCATCATCACCATTAACCATAAGTAGCCGGTGCGAGGACCAGGAATCGAAGGCTTGACATGTAACGTAGCAAACTAGAGCAAATGGATGGTGGTAATAAGATATAATTAATATTTCTCTTGCATTATAATACTATTACTTTTCTGTTCTTTGCAGTACAAACTAGAGTGCTGAGACCTTCCAATGTAAATCAAGATTTATTATCAGCTGATAATTTATTTAGAACTTCAAAAAGACAATCCGATGTAAGTAATCATTTCTCGATTTATTTATAGAAAAGAATTCATTCTCTAACGATTTGTTCAAGCTTTCATATTAACTCGAGCACGTTGGACTATTTAATGTTATCAAAGGGACTAGAAACATCTTGTTCGAACAGTCCTAAGTTTAGCCAATAATAATCTAACAACCCTAATGTCATAGACGAGGAAATAGCAGGTATGTACTGTTTTCTGAGAGTATACCTTTAGAATTTGCCAAACATTTGGAAGCAAGCAACGCCGAGTGTGTATACCGTACATGCGCAGACGACCATAAATGTTGCTTCGTTATTGTAGCGTTGTTGCGTCCACAGCTCGTGCAATCAAAATGTCCATAATGTCAACTTACCAACGTCGTTGGCACAATATTCTCATATTTTGACAAATCTGATAAGAACAATATTATTTCAAAGCATCCGTTTAGAAAAACATAACTAAAT
Source organism: Antedon bifida (assembly GCF_963402885.1). Taxonomy (NCBI): domain Eukaryota; kingdom Metazoa; phylum Echinodermata; class Crinoidea; order Comatulida; family Antedonidae; genus Antedon; species Antedon bifida. Next base: position 19,698,689 of record NC_136232.1, read on the forward strand.
ACCTTAGAATCAGCAGAATTAATTTAGAAATTTTGAAAAATGTCGAATAATCCTACCTTATAAAGACGACGATTTAAGAACATAACTTTGATAAATACAATAGACAATGAAAAGATAATATTGAGACCCATTTGAAATTATCGAGAATATGTTGGAAATTATGACAATATTTTCAATAATTTTAAGTTTGAAGGTCAGAAAAATACTAATAAACAAAAGATAATAATTGGGTCAGAGTGGGACAATACCTGACCAATTATAAACGGTATTGTACTAATCTAAAATCTTTATAATCTTTAGAATCAATATACATTTTTTGTAAAAGAATTTCAGAGTGATTATTTTAGGAAATTCTGAACAACAGATGAGATTAAAGATTCTAAAAAAACACCGAACTAGAGCACGGTTAGTTGGAATACTGTGATAATTAATGGTAATAATATATTATACTTGATTTATCATTACTATTTTATTTGTCAGTAAATAAATCATAAAAATAAATCATGGAATGACGTAAATGTTACAGGAAGACGTTTCCATTCCTCAACTTTCCATTTCCATTAATCATCACACCCCAAGTTTATAGAAAGAAATTTGCCAAGAAGATCAATAATGTTATTCAATAAATAGACTGAATTTCCAATAAAACAAGGATAACTACAAATAAAGAGACGGATTTAATGTTTCGATCTATTTGATTATTTACAAGAATCTGATGGCTTACTTTAATAAAAATGAAAGCATCATGACAATATTTATCAGTGGATGGCTGGTACAGTATGTTTTAACCAATAGTTTGGACTTAACATATAGTAACAATTAGATATAATATAATCTGTTTATATGGTTTACTTTACAGATGAGTTCAACTCATCTACAGATTGTTGAAAATAACAAAGATCGAAACCTCGAATTCTCAAAAAGTGTCTCTTGAGTTCCATATCAATAACATTTAGATAGATATTCGGGACTAAAATATTATTTAATTCCTAATTATTTCTAGATCATTAGTTAATTTTAATTATTTTATTATGTCAAATAAGAATAAATGATAGTCTTTTATTTCCATTGATGAATTACAGTACAGTATTACAGTCGATTTTAACCTACAAAACAATGGCATTTTCAACAAATTTGGAAAAGTGTTTTGCTGTGATGGGAGCATTAAAAACAATCATTAGACCATCTTAAATGAGTTCTGTAATCTCAAATGAGCCCAATTGCAAGTGTGTCAACTATGCAATTGTGCACGAGTCTGGATTAATCACAAGTTGTTAAATTATTTATCTGAATCTGCTCAGATAGTTAGAAAGCCATAGTAAAGTAATGCGTATTTATTGGATCTGGGAAAAATATCTACCGCATGCCAAAAATGTATACGTTTTTTTAATACTGAGTAGGTAGATGAGTTCGGAAGTGGTAACATCAAACTAAGCCCTTTGCTTTCCGAATCACCTGCGAGTAAAGATGAGCCCTTAGGGAGTCTTCGTAAAGTCGTTGGACTTGTTAAGGCCAAGGACGATGTACGGATAGGATAATGGACCCCAATAAAAATCAAAGATTGAGTTCATTCATTGACATACAGAATCATTTACTTTAATGTGTACCATGAGTTTAAATTAGTGGTGTTAGGTCGATAATGAAAATGACAAGTAGGAGGATAAGAGGGGGTGGATGTAGGGTAATGGATGCGGCGTGTGCCCGAAAGAGACAATCTCAATGGCTGGGATTGAGTATCAGTGGGTGTCCTGGTTCAGAAGGCCTGTCACCAATGGTTGTTTTCTTAGTAATTTAGATTGGATTCAGAGAGGGATTTTTAAAGACTCTACTGAAAGCACGCGGTCGGTTATCCATTTAGGTCGTAATAGTAATTCTGCGCATGCTCATATGTTCTGAGTGACTTTTCCACTGCGTAGTGAACACGAAAGCTTGCACTGTTATAGTTCAAATATTAAGCTTGTTTTTTTGTGCTAAACCATAAAGTATTGAACGTCATTTTGTCTCCGTAAAACCTGGTTCCGATTACAGACGCAACGCAAGGACGTAGACTCAACGCAACGTTATACTAGTGGGTGTACTTAAACGATTGGTAATAATAACACTAATAATCATATGCCAACTTTAGGCCAGCATAAGAAAACTACACGAATTTAATAATCCGTAGCTTCCTCAACAACAACCATATTACCAAGGGCTTTATCGATGTAATTTTCTATATTCTATGGGTAGGATTATTATTTGTACTGATCAACTAATCATAGTACAGTAAAACAGGAACAACAACGATTAAAGCCTCCTAAATACACAGTATTAATTGCCACTTTTTCTAGCTAAAACACATCAATTGCAGAACAACTGATATCAGTGACTGTGTTGATAATTGTGTTGTGTCCAGTCACACAGTTGTTATCGATTGAGTCTGTCGCCAGCCCTATCTTATGTGCCAAGAATGACAAACTAAAATGAACTAATATTATTGGTATTTTACTGACGCGAGAAACGTAGACAGTTAATAGAAATATAACACAATAGAGATATTATTACTAATGGCTGTGACTTTCTTATTTACCTTATTTTCTTTTGCCGCTTGCGGAACAAAGAATATCGTAAGTATATCAAAACATTTCATTGTATGCTTGATGGTCATTTCAAATACATCTTTAATATTTAATTAGAATTGTAAGCCCAGTCCGCTTAAGTAAACACGCCACAGCCTCCGTCGTCATTAACCGTCATCGATGTCTGCATGTGGTCAGCAGCCTGTGGGCTAAATATTGTATTTATTGTTGTTTCGATTGTTTGCTTGTGAAATATGAACCGCTAAAACCGTAGTTTCTTTGAATAAATTCTAAAAATAGTTAATTTTAAGAATATTATCGTTTTACTAAACAGTACAATAGAATCCCTCCTCCGGGAACATCCTTATTAAGGGGACACTTTCCCGAAAAGGAAAACATGGAAATGTATTAATACAGTCAATCCCAATTCAGGTAACAACTCTATGATCAAGGAACACATTATTGGGTCCCGGCCGAAGGTGTCCTCTTCATAAGGGTTATATACTGTATTGATAGTCTAATAGTTTAATATGTGTGTGCAAAGCGTATAATTTTCAAGAACGCTCTTTTAAAAGGTCGGCTTATAGGATAACGAATGACGAATATTAGGATACAATTGCATTTTTTTTTATGTAGGAAATGTATATTGAATTGTTTATCGTCCTGGTATAAATACGTCTTTTAATCATAATCTTTCAACGGAGTAAGCACTGTTGGAAATGGCGTGCTCTTTATAAAATATACTTTCACGAATAAAGTACCCGATTTTCCAAATAAACAACAATAGTAGTATTATAGACAGTATAGACATGAATGTTGCAAAAACATGTTTTTGTATTTCTGCTGAGGGTCAACACTTTTCAAATGTGCAATTTGTTCTCAGCAAGAAACATCGCTGATTTAATTGATTACATTTATCATGTTGACGAAGAAGAAGCTAAAAAGTAGGGCAAGCTGCAAACATGAGGAGTTCATAGCATTTTAGATCACTTGACTCGAAATCGTGCCGTTTACATATTTATCGGTCGATAATTCTACAATTGTCCTTTTACTCAGTTGAAAAATACTTGCAATTTGTTGTTTGCTGACCTTTGAGAAAACAACTCAAATGTAAATCAAAAATTCCAGGTTTAAAGGAATGATTCAGTACTACATTATGTTATCTTATACTTTCGGTAATCTCAAGTTGTAATTTCTTTCATTGATAGAGGGCGCACATGCAGATAACAAGACATTCTTCAGTTTATTCTTCTCTCATAACAATTTGTGTGTAAATATATGTGCGAGACATAGGCCTACTTGAGCTAAGTCGAAGTAATGTCTTAAACGAAGCTCACGGACTACACAAATTCAATTAAATTTGTATTAAAACATTTAAAAAGTGTTTACATGGTATATTTTGTGTTCGCGTTAAAGTAACTGTAAATGGTTTATTTTACAAAATCGCATGAAAACAGACTTTCTCATAGATATTTTCCTACAATATGCCCAATGGGGTTTATTTTTTTTAATGTTAAAACTGATTTGTATATACGTTATGATTGTTTTTTTGATTTTGGAAATGTCGACTCTCGTAAAACCGTGTTTCTTTGATCCAATTCTGTCATGTTAATTCTGAATGTTTTCATACTTTGACTACAGTATTTGTCATAGTGTTTATTTCACGTTGTCCTATTCTCCTGAATTCATAAACCTAGATTAAAATGTAATTATTATACTGTTGACCTTTCTGTGTGTACTGACATGTCACATGTCGACACCTTTTTTTTCTTATTCATCTGACATATCAGTCTGACCTAATTTTATTTTTTCTTCTGTCTACATCTATTTACGAGCAAGAGTGTATTCTAACTGTGTGTAAGCTCTGTCTACACTATCAAACGTTATGTTACAAAATGTGATGTGACCATATATGGACACGATGATGTCATATCATTACCATATTTGGACATATCACTACCATATTTGGGCACATCACACTAGTTTGATGGTGTAAACAGAGCGTAAGGAATGTAAAATTGTAAAATTGTAAAAAGTTGATACGGTTTCTTTATTATAAACATAAGTAGATTGTGATTGGGTTGGAGTTGCCCATCTAGTTTTATAATATATCTCTGGTTTTCTTGGAAAATTATCATAGGATACTATACTACTTAGAATACTAATTAGATTATATTAAATTTAGAAAAACACAAAATACAAACTTAATCTTTTTTCTTTGATATTTAATTTTGCTTCATTGGTATCTACAGGGACGTGGGGTAAGTTTATTTACTTCACAATTCTTAATTAAATTTTAAAATAAATCATTTTGAAAAAAAATATATATGCTTTTATTATGTTAAATAATGAACTTCATAATTAACTCCTTTTTTCTTGTCTTTTCTCCATGCATATTCTACTAATTATCAGAGGGTAAGTTGATTAGTTTATACCTTAAAATTAAACAGTTTGTGTAATAATATTTTGTTTTTGTTCATACACGTATCTTTAAATAATTGAGTTTGTCAATTAGTGCATTAACAAATATATTCTAATACAATATATTTTGATTTTTTTCTTTTCAATTTGGCAGGCGTGTGGAGTAAGTATTGAATTAATTATTAAGTAATAATTTATTTATGATTATTATATCCTCATCCTAATCTCTATTATCACACATATCATATCACAATGAGTATCATTATCCATGCATATATATTTGTAGACCAACTAAACTATAGTAATTGGTCAGATGTTTGCCCTACTCTGACGTAATTTTTACTGTAACTGACCAATTACTCAACCCCTAACGTAACGATACCCCACAGTAGTTATTAAAGCTACGTTTTTAATACAATTTATTTATTTCCATTTTTTTAATAGAATGACCGAAGGGTAAGTAAGATAATTTATTTTAATTTGTCTATAATACAGATCTCCTTTTAACTAAAGACCACTCGTTGAATAGTGCTCAGCGGAACCAACATAATTATAATTTAGTGATCTTAAAATCGTGGGAGATGAGTGAAATGTCATAGCTAGGCTTATCATTTATGTATGTTGTATCCCTATAAACCTGCTGTTGTAACTTTCTGTTTGTTTTTCAAATCCAAGTTTCAGCCAAACAAATGTGATGTGCCCATATATGGACATGATGATGTCATATCACTACCATATTTGGACATATCACTACCATATTTGGACACAACACACTTTTTTGTCAAACTAGTTTGATAGTGTAGACGTAGCTTAAGCGTAGTAGCCTATCTATGTGATGTGCTTTCGTATACATTTCATAAGAATATTTCATTAGAATTTCTTAATACAATTCGTGTGTAATGAACAGTAGGCCTACAAGGGGGGGGGGGGGGGGGGAGTCCGGAGATAAAGCTTGGTTCCCACTAGGACACAACGCAAGGACGTAAACGCAACGGAAGCATGTTGACCGAAGACAAGCGACAGTTTGAATAATCCATCGTTTGTGAATTGTCAACTCACTTACGTAGTGGGAACCAAGCTTTATTCCCGGACTTCCCTCTGAACTGTTAAGGAGACGAATTTTAGTAATTGTAATTGAGGAAGGTCGTCTAAAACCAACAATGCCAACACACATTGGACATAGGTATTTGGAAACAATGTCGGAGAAGAATAATAAAATAAAATTTTTGCTGTCTCGACAAATATGATAGCTTTGCGAATGATTGTTAAATGAAGAATCAAACCAGAATTTTACTTACTGAACACTGAGTTTGTTCCTCTATTATTGCTTGCAACGTTTTGTTATCTGTTTCTTGTCTTAATATATGCATAAATTAATTCATGCATATTCATGATTTCTGCCTTCGCGTCAAAATGAAATGCGCCCAGGTTTAAGAAAAAAAGTCGAATCTTGATTGAGTGTGTTTGCAAAAAATGTTTCTAGCTTTCTGTTCACTCTTAAAGCTGTGATTGTATTTGGTTTCATTAATACTTTTATTTTTAGTACACAATCACCATGCGTCGTCATCATGTCATTTTGTATAACTATTTATGTTCAAGACATTTTTTTAAATATCGAATTCTTTATTTTTCATGCATTCAAACAGGATTGCAAGGTATATATATTTTCCAAAAAACTCAAAACAATCAGAGATTTGTTTAAAACCCTTTTCTTTGTGTCAGTCTCTCGCTCTTAGTGTGATAAACAATGTCCCTAATTAAAGACCATTCAAATGCTATTACTATTTTATATTCTTCAGTGACATTTTAACAATAATATATCGTATTGAAAATGATGTATGAGTGCCCTCTATCGATGATATGTACGAACGAAATAAGTGTGGTGGTTTATTGAAATGTAGTTCCAGATTGTAAACCAAGGGAAGAATGAAACAAATTTCACTCTTCCCTGGTGAACCCGTAAAAATGTAACTTACGTTTCAAGACAGTTTCGTCAAGTTAAATTTATACTGGTCTACAATCAATGAAGTACATATCAATATACTAATCGAAAACAGAGAAAAATGTTTCCACAAGTATGGTGGTTCTTCATCCCTAAAGTCTGCTAATGTTCGATATGATATTTTAAGATCAACAATGACAAAATATTTACGATTTGTTTTTTAATACACAGGGATCACACATCATGCCACGTCGTGAAAGATCATGGGTGAGTATTGTTTAGTCCTTAGCCTGGAGGCCTATAATATTAATTGATATTTGTTTTGTAGTAGTTTTAAAGATGTATTGTCCAAAAACATGAAAAATAAAGATTGATAAAATCAGAATTGGAATAGGCTCTTTGCAGTTATAATAAAGTTATTCACTTCTGTATCAACAAAAATAATTATTTCACTTAACAAGGCCATATACAATATACAATATATCTTTAAATAATATGTTTCAATACATGATTTTTTTTAATGAACTTTTCTTTATTTTGTAGGGTCTTAGAATGCGACTAAGGAGTGCAGTAAAAAGGGCAATGACCGGACGAGAACAATAGCAATTTCACAAATAACCTTACAATTTAAGGTAATACATTATGTAATTGTATATTGGAAGGAAACTTAAGCTCTGTCTCACCACCAAACCAGTTTGACAAAAAAAGTGTGATGTGCCCAAATATGGTAGTGATATGCCTACAATAGTGATATGACATCAACATGTCCATGGGTACATCGCATTTTTTTGTCACATAAAGTTTTATAGTGTAGATGGTGTGGATGGATCTTTTGATTGATGAGTAGATAGATGTAGTCCACTTGATAGTTGATTAAGTTCACTTTTTAGATTCCATGTCTCTTTGTTTTTCTTTGTATTACTGTATAGGCCTATGTATTTTTAATGCTTGAATGAGACGAATATATTAAATGAAAAAAAAATACGACAAAATGTTCTCTAGATTTTATTAAAACTTGAACCAATGGACATTATGCTTCTCCATGATTATACCAACAAGCTTACTACAATGGAAACACCGCAGCCGTGTCATGAATTAAGTATTTATCGTATAGTTGAATAGAGCCTACCTTCGTCACACTCAAGTTTAGAATAAAAACTGAAAAAGCGAACGAACTTTAGGCCAGAGTATTATAGTTTTATACTTCTAACATCAATAACAAAGTTTACTTCTTTTTCCTTTAGATTTTTAATGCAGTTAATACATCTATTTTCTTATACCGAAGAACAAGACATTATCCACCAGAAATCAACATATTAAGCCGGTCTGGAATGGCGAATTCACCCAGCAAAAATAGTGTAGAAATCGCTATGAGCCGACCATGTCCAATGTCCCAGGAACTGACGTCCGTGGCTAATATTGCTTGATTTTCCTCGTCGATACAATTGCAGCATGTCATGGTGATACATGAATACGTTATGCCTGTTCGCTATTCCAACAGAATTCGCAATATTTTTCAGAACCAGAAATAAATGACGTGGTGGAATGATCGCTTAATGAACATGTATAGCCTATTACTGCACTGTAATTAATGTACAATGTAAAAAAAATAAATTGTATTCTATTCAAGAGCGACTTATACACTGATCATATCCAAATATAAATAACATGCACTTTTGTCAATTGTTTACAGGGCTTAATCTAATGCATCGTTATGTTTTGTTCAGTTTTATTTATCAGTAGGCCTAACTTATTGGTTATAATATAATCTCTTTAGTTTATAGTTGTTGAAATAATTTATCAGACATTAATAATTTAAGCAAGACCTTCGAATTGTTCCAGAGTATACTTTCTACTGTTCTTACGCCCTCTGTATTTTTCTTTCAAGTATTATGACAAGTTCGTACTTACCTAGCGATATAATAATTATTACTTTAAAAGAGATATTATTATATGTCAATTTATGAACAGCATATTACGATAACTCTTATATTAGAATTAACATTTTACCTTCGACTAAATATTGTGCAATAAATTATAATATAGCATATAGGCCTATAATCATTTCTTGTTGAGAGAATTTCATTGTATCATTTAATGTAATTGTAATGAATTTATGTTGAGAAAACTTATACTTTTGTTCAACTAAGAAGCTTAATATGGGATAACACTGATTAACCAACCCCTGGTACCTATGTTAGAGCAAGTGATTGGCCAAAGACAGTGGAACCGTAATACGTAGCCATAACATCGGCAAGGTAGAATGAGGCTTCTGAGATACGGCATATATACCGTAGGTCCAGTGTACACATCAGGCTCATGTGCACTTTATAGAACCTAGAACATCTTTCGAGACAAGTGTACACACAGTCACTGTCACAGACAGACAATTATCATAACTCATCATGGGGCCCTTGATTGTCAGCTTAAGGTTGAATATTAAAAAAGGGGGTAAATTCGATCTGAATACAAAACCTAACTAAAAATTGTATGCCCCTTCCATCATAGACCACTTTCTGTGACCTGAAAATCAGCAATATTAATCTGACTCAACAATTATTATAATTATATAAGACTCTGGTTAGGAGTCACCCAGCCCAAAGAAGTTAGTTTTAATAAGATTTGAATATTTTGAGTTATAGACGAAGCATGCTCTTGCTGTTATTGGCAAGTGGTCGATTCTCGGTACTGTAAATATTTTGACCAGAATTATAGGAAAATTCTGTAATATAGTGTCACATAATTATATGTGACAACTATAACATTAACATAATACAGGTGTCACATGTGAAATTACATTGTATTACATACATGAGATACAATGTACGTAGCTACCAGAAGAAAGCATTGTGATTGGACCATTTGTAGTAATGCTTCAACTCCATACTGTTACTGACCTGAATTTATATAACTTTGTAGGGGTTTTTTTTTAATCGATGTCAATTAGATTGTTCTCAAGTTTAATTTATTTTACAAAAAAATAATATCGTTGACATTTGCAATACGTATCATATCTACATCTTGTTAATTATTCTCTGAATAGTATAATGTAAAAGAGATGATAACACCATGCTTGTGAAAAGTAAGACACGTCATGATAATTAAGTCTACTAGATTTGGACTCAATAATTACTAGCAATTTACCCGATTGGCAGATTATATTATTAAATACGCTTGCTAGGTTACAGTTACTACCATTATAGGCTAATAATTATGTTAAAAATGTAAATTGTTATGGACCACATACTTTTACTAATTACAATAAAGTACGGCCATCACTTAATAGGGTACTTGTTCAAATGATAGATATGAAATCTGAAAACATATGTAAAAATTCTACTCGAGAGAACTAAGAGTCCCGCAAGGATCTTGTTTAATTTTCATTTACAACAACGTATAAATAAACAAGATAGGCCTAATAATGAGTTGGTTGTATAGGCAAGCTTTATTCACACTTCAATTCTTTTCAAGCTCTAACAATATCAAAAAATTTCCTTACTCAATTAGACAGCTCTATTATGAAAAGCGACGCAATTATACTTGGTTACTATGACAATTATATATGGCGAAAGAAATAGGGAGGTTGTCATACCATCGAGTAATTTGGAAAAAAAATGAAGGCAAAAGGTGAATAGTTGGTGAATAAAATGACCTGGTAGCATGAGTATAGAATTTATAAATAAATGAACAAGATCGGCATCGACCATGAACTGAACACGGGTTTCCCGCATGACAGGGCGGGGATTCTACCACTGAACCACCTGTGCAATACGTTGCCATAAATACTGGTTTGTCATAATAAACAGTACAACCGAATCAGCATAAATAGGGAATTGAACTCAGGTCCCCCGCAATAGCAGGCGAGAATTCAACCAATGAACCAAATGCAATAGGCCCTATCACTTTTAAGGTTTAAAATAAATTACTGTATGATTAAATTGCATTGGCATAAAAAATCATACGATAGGCCTAAGGCAAACTCAGACAGTGTCGTATATACGACGAGGCCCGATGATGAGTCGTCTCATTTCGTCGGGAGAAAATGAAACATGTTTACAGTTCTCCCGACGACCTAAAAACTACGCCCGACGCTATTTCAAAACGGCTCGTCTCGTCGGGATTCAACTCAGACAGCACCGACGAGTAGGCCTAAAGACGTTTCGTTCGTCGGGTCTCGTCGTACGATGCTGTCTCTGTTGGCCTTCAATATTTGCATATGGCTGCTTAACATGATTACTTGGCATTGATCATGCCTTGACGTCCTTATGATGTACATATCGGTTGCCAAAATGAAATCATAATCTATTTCTAAGCTGATGCGGTAATTTTAATTAAACTTATGCTGCTGTTGCACGAGCTGTGGAAAATGAACTTTAACTACAAGATGTAATGTTTTCATCTAAAAAACACCATCACTCATACTCATAGGCCTAATATTTTCTTGAAATCATTTTATTTGGATCCAAATTAATAGGACACGAATACTAAAAACAATAACTGCTTTTGGATAAATTTTTTAATGAACTTCTCAACAAAATATTTTCTAAATCATATAAGCGTCAATTATGACGTCATTATCATAAGTATAGTTATTAAACACAAATTGTACTACACTGGATAAACGTCTGAGTGTGAGCCAACTAGAACTTGTGCAACTTAAGCTCTGTCTACGATATCAAACTTTATGTGACAACAAAAATGGACACGATGATGTCATATCAATACCATATTTGGGCACATCACACTTTTTCACAAATAGTTTGATAGTGTAGACGGAGCTTTAGACGAATTAAAAAGCAGCAAAACACTTTTATACGTAAACGCGTAGTTCACTAAACCCTGTGTACGTGCGCTTAAACATATTGCGCTAGACACGTAGGCTACTTACGAATTACTGAAATGTTAAACTCAATCGAACTTCAATCGATCAGTAAACAGACATACTACATTGAGCTAAGATATTACTTAAACATTTAAGACGATTAGCAATACAGTGATGTATTTCCATCCCATAATATAAATCATCATTACCAGTGATCTATCTTTGCCATTATAAGCGTCATTGTTTAATTATAAATCAAAGTCCACTTAATTATAACGAGTACGATAAATTAATGCATATATTATGTCATGTTGACGCTACAGACAGTCCTAGTCCATTTTAATGGATTTTCCTTAGCAACGCAGAAATGATAATTTAAAAAAAGCATGTATGCCTTATCAATATCGTACTTCTTCTGATAGTCTGTTTTCTCTGCTTATATCTGCTTTTAACTAGTCATGCCTAATCTCCCTATTCTGAAATAACTGTCTTCCTAAGACATTCGGCAGTCATTCAGTTTATTTAGCCACGCAGACCCGCCCAGATAAACACGTGGTTATTCTTCCTTTGTTCTTCCATTATTACAGCAGTGTTCTTGTACGCTCCGTGCAAGAACACTGCTACTCCTGCCATCATCAGTGGTCACACTGTTGCTTGACCTTAACTGAGAGATCTACAATAAAATTGTTCTGGTAACCAAAAACATTTTTCTTAAAATAACATTCAGTTTGATTATTGTCCCTCATTAATTAAAGATTAAACATTTTGTTATCCACGATACATAGGACAGCATCAATTTGAAACCAAATTACACTCTTTTCATAAAACAGCATTTCTTAGTAAGTAGGCTATCCATAATTTTCAAATTTTGACGAATGTATTTATTGTAGCCTATCGTACGGAAAATAAAGTCAACAATATAATTCTTTATGTATTGTTAAGCATGTCTTGCGAAATGCCGAGAGCAACATAAACAATATATAAATTATTGAAGGTGATTATCAATAATTGTAATGACGTCACCTCAACCTAATCTCATGCCTATAGCAGTGTACACATCGATATAAATGTTTTGTTTATTTTGTAACTTTTCTTGTTACGTGCCGTACGTTTTTTTTTTATTATTATGATGTTTTAATGCATAGCACGTTTACAAAATATTATAAATTGTTCAGGAATATGGAAAATATTTTACAACACGAAATAATTAAAAATATTATTCATTTCATAAAGATTATTTTGGTTAGCAACCGACTTTTTGTTAAATTCCAGGAGTGGCAAAGTCAAAATGTTATTGTTGTGACCCACTTGTGCTGGCCTATCATGTACCGTACATTCGCATAGATGTGAGGAATCTAATGTAATTCTATGAGATTTTAATACTAAAATTAAGATTTGAAATTAATTTTTTAATTTATTGCAATTGGGGGCAAATATTTCCCGAAACTATTTTGACCGCCATCTTGGATTTCAAATTTGCGCCTATTATCCTATAGTATTTCAAAAAGAATTTCTGCAGTTAATCTAAGCAATTATAATTGTGTAACAAGACAGTTTCATGTATGCTTTTAGTATGAAACAACTTTCGGATCATTAAACATATGTGTTGCTAGATCCAGTTGACGTCAATGGCCAAGCAATGTTACAATCACCATTTGCAGTTCTGTCAAATCGAATGTATGATGAATTTGTAACGTCCGTTTCAACTGAGCTGCTCGATAATGGTATAACAGAGTTGCTCTTTCGCAGCCGTGATGCCTTTGTTATCGCGTAGGTTTCCCCTCTTTGGCATCGTATAGTCGACATACAAAACACTTCTTTACAACCACGGCGAAAGTTTGAGTTATAATAAGAATATATGGCAACGTTTGACGCACTCGGTGCATACGCCAACAGTACCGTACCCACATACATAGATGTCTTTACAACACAAGCATCTTCATCAAACGCTCGAGTTATCTGAACGAAAAACAATGGCAGCCATGAGAAAAAGTGCACTATGGTTACAAAGATTAACATTTTTACGGTTTTAACTTTGGCTCTCGGTATAGTATTGGATGTCCTTTGAAACGTTCGAGCACCACCGCCAACCGTCCATATATAACTGACCACTTTGCAATAAATGGAAACAACCATTATCCCAGGAAACACATACGTCATTAAAAATAATCCTAAAATAAAAGACCTTCCACCAGGTTCAGCTGAACATATAGAACAGAAGGTTTCATTATTTTCTCTGTCAGTGTGTGTATATGTTGTGAAGAATGAGGGGCAGGATAACAAAACAGCAAAAAGCCAACTTAAAAGTATAAGTCTCTTCGCTGTGCCTCGAGTTATCTTAAAAGTCAATGGATAAATTATTGTGTAAAACCTATCAGTTGAGATAGCAATTAGTATGAAAGCGGTGACGCTAGGTACTACATATTCGACAAATCGTGTCCATTTACAAAGAGCTTCTTTTATGATCCATTGCTGACTCACAATTCTGGTTCCAATAAAAGGCATACAAAAAATCGTCATCACCATATCGGTTAAAGCGAGAGACACGACAAAATAATTGGTGGTGCTTTGAAGACGTTTGCTACGAAAGACGACGGTCAGAACAAGCGAGTTACCAATAACAGATATCAACCATAACGTCATTAGAACAATCATCTGAAAGATGATACCTAATAGCTCTTTCATCTTGCATTTGTCCAATGTTTATTTACTGTTCCAAGATTTGTCTTTGATCCAGATGACGTCAATGACCAAGTAATATACAGTCACCAATTTGCAATTCCGTCATTGTCTCTTGAGCATTTCGATAATGAATAACAGAATTACCATTTGGCAGACACGACGCCTTTTATTGTGTTTCTCCTCTTTTGGAACGGATTGTCTGATTTGTATTAAATCGTTTTAATATGTGAAATCCAATATGAAACAGGTATACTCTTCTTTGTTTTTATTCCAAGAACATCAATTTTTGTAATCATTTCTGAAGTAATGTAAAATGCCGGGTACGTCAAAGAATTCCGTGTAATCATTGATTTACGGCGTACTCTACATTTCCATGCGTAGTCTAGTTATGAAAATAATATTGTTTGTACATCTACAACTGCTGCAAGGCATTAAGGCACAATAACTACCTAGAGATCCATACAATAGTACTACTATAATGAGTGAAGTATTACAAGTTGATCCTAGATAATGATTTACATGTATTTCTCTTTAACTACCAATATCCCAACAAATTCACTATCTATTGTATGTATAACTTGTTTCCATGGTTACTTGTATCCGTTTCTTGTTGCCACCGCTATCATTCAAGGATTTTGCTTAATTGTCGGTTGGTGTGCACCTGGAAAGATAAAAGATAAAATATTTGATTCATTTACAACACAGCATACGCTAATCAATCTTGAATAACCATGGCAACGCTATTTACGCATCACTCCTGTCATCGTCGGTGCATCTTCAACGTTAATATAATAATTAATGTTGCCATTATCATTTGAAAATAAAGGCCTACGTTTTAACAAACAAACCCTTGTACTTTATAATTACTTTGATGCTACTGAAAGATCGAAAATCGTTAGTTATGGCTTCACATAAAATTTAATATCAAACAAACGTAAATAATAGTATACGTAGCAAATGGAGGGAACATAATTTTAAAGATTCATTATGAAGAAGTTTATCTTTTTTCCAGATCCCGAAAATAATATGTTACCACAATGATATTTAGTATAGATATTATCATTTTCTCTTGCCATTTTGTTGTATATGAGAACAATAACAATTAGCAGGCCTTGTGTACTCTTTTGTGTTTTTATACTATTTGTATTGTAATGTCAAGCTTGGTTCCCACAGAGACGCAACGCAAGCGAATTGACCAATCACACGCGATTGTTCGATTAATCCATCGCTTTTGATTGGTCAAATCACTGCGCGTTGCGTTACGTCCTTGCGTTGGGTCCTAATGGGAACCAAGCTTTAGGCCAATATTTTTTTCAGAATAAAAAATATGATTGATTTTTTTTAAAAACCTGTATAGTTGTAAGCCTATCTAAAGCCTGGTTCTCACTAGGACGCAACGCAAGGAGGTAAGCGCAGCGCAAACGAGTTGACCAATGAAAAGCGACAATTCGAATAATCAATCGCTTGTCATTGATCAAATTGCTTACGTCCTTGCCTTACGTCCTAGTGGGAACCAAGCATATTGTAAGTGGGAACCAACCTTTGAGAAACCACAGTTGAAAGGGCATATTGCCACTTATTTGAGAGAATTTCTTTCTATGTGGATTTAAACGTTATAACAAGTGTATGTTCTTTCTATAGGCTAAATGCATTGATAACTTTGCTTTGTATTTCAGTACACACGTGTGATATCGCCGAACATCTCAAACATGTTAACATAATAAAATGTTGTCTGCAGGTCTACAAAAAAAAAAACAAAAAAAAAAAAAACAAAAAAAAAAAAAACAAAAAAAAAAACTTTGCTTTGTATAGTAGTATAGTATAATCAGGGTTGTAATAGTATTTAACTACTGCGTCGTCAGGGAGTTGAGTAATTGGTCAGATGTTTTTTTTCCTACTCTGACGTAATTTGTACGTTATACTAGGTACAGCTACAATAATAAACAATGAGTCTATATACACAATCCCAGTCAAGAGATGAGTTCGAAATCTACGTTTAGCGTAGTATTTTGGTCATCTTTAATTGTTATTATTAGGTTATTTTTACAATGTTGGCTAAGCAATTATTGTGATAAAACAAACTGTAATTCAATAATTCCAACAATTAAAATTGTCTATTATTACTTGATTTGCTTAGTAGCCTATAGGTCTATGTTTGTATGATAACTGTTCAAGTCATCTTATCTAATTTTGTTTGTATATAGCTATATACATTCATGTCTATTGGTTTCCAGGAACATATACATATTGTTGACGTCACAAAGGCTGATTAAAATCTCGAGTTATCTGTATCTTCAATATTGGTTAAAATCTAAATAGTGCGCCCTCTGGTAGGCATTTGCCAAGTATAGCGTTTGATTTATTTATTATGTTGTTCTAACCAAAAACTTTTATTTATGACATTCTTAATCTTTCTTTTCATTTATCAACATCTAAGTCACATCCTGCTCTAGACAAAAATGGAAACAAACTAAAGCTTAACGTCGGAAAAATGAATGATTAAGCCGCTAAACTTACTGAACCTTTTATATAATGCTTGAGTAATAAATTCGCAAGCAACCAAACGACACGTGATTGACTTGTAGAATATGTCATAACACTATTAAACCCAATTAGGGTCATTGGTAGCATATGAGAATGATGAGTATGACGTAATATAAAACATTGCAAGGAGTAATTGCGTAATTATTTATCGCACTTACTAAGTGAAACAATGCTGTTGGTGTACCGTACCTGATGAGCTAAGAGCATTCAGCGCATGAAGCCAAAACGTATCGTGATAATCACTTCACCATCACTTGGCAAATATGCATTATACATAATTTGGATTATTAACTATAGGCATACACAATTTTGATTAATATTAACTGTAGATTAATACGCATAAATTCATTTTCAGGGTCGTATAATTTAAACCTATTGTATTGCCGCGTATCGTAAAAATAAATTTAATAAAATAACAAGGCCAACAGCCATAAGTCGCGTGCTCTCAGAAAAAAATGAACTTTCAAAAAGTAATGTACTTTAAAACTTTTCTGTACATCAAAACAGTTCCAAAAGTACAGAAAAGCGATAAAACGCATAGTGATACCGGACCGACAGACAGACCGACAGACCGACCGACCGACCGACATAGTGAACTATAGAGTCGCGTCCACGCGACTAAAAATTGGGTGAGATATTTTGATCGGGTAATGAAGCTCATATTTGAGAATATATAATTTGTTCATTTATCTGTAGGTGTTAGCCTATAAAACAATCCAATCAATATATAAATCGGAAGTTGTCAATAAAAGCATTACCAACAAAATTCTCAGTGCTTTATCTCCACATAATATTTTTCTAGTATCATGGACAATTCTGTAATATAGTATCGCATGTGATGCATGTATCGTGGAAGGTTAGGTTGAGGTAGGGTCTGCGATACAGGCGACACACTTTATGCTGTATTACGGAATTTTATATGATAGGACAAATATTATGAGGAGATACGGCACTTATAATCATGTTGTCAATGGTTTTATTGGCAACTTCAGATTTTAGACCGTATCGGCTGGAATTTTCGTTTAAATTTTGCTTTTAAACTCAACCCATCAATTCAAGCGAAATGCGAAGAGCAACATAATTATTAGACATCAATGATAAATGGGACTACTTAAATATAGGCTAAGCCTTTGAAATAATGAAATTCATAATACACCTCGCTGACGAACTTTACCACAGGGTTTAGAAGCAATCATTCAGGGTAAACGTTACAACAAACATTAAACTATTATTTATCTTGACGTGGCTATTTCATCACAGTTTACAGTCATCATCATTTACTAGGCCTATACCATGTTTGGTGGGTTTTTCGGTGGTTTATAAAAGGCATATTCGCTGTCAAATCAGTATTCCAAGTCGTAGCCTACCATTAATGCCCCCGTTTTTGTCTGAATAACAAAATGAGCATACAAGTTTCTTTAAATATATATTAAATGACTAAAGAAGTGATTAGTTACAGCACTTAACATTCAGGCAGGTTCATGGTAACTGATTCATTTAAATCGTAGAACCTTTTACAACGTTTTTAATTATCTTCTATATAAAAGTCCATTATAAAATAGTTTCTTCTATACGTCTAAACGAATTACATGTTTGTTAAATTGTTTAAAGATTCTGTAGGCCTATTCGATTTAAACATACACCGCCACAATATGAATATATGCAAATTAGAAACCTCGATAGCCAATATGCTTAGAATCCACAAGGACTCGATAAATAAGGTGGAGAAAACACAGATCAATTAAAAACTTTGACTTGAATTGTGTATGTATTTTATCCTTTTCGATGGCGGCCATTTTGAATATGCAAAATAAGGGGTTTGATGGCCGAATTTCGCTTGGGATCCTCCACATTCTTAATCAGCGGGGTCGAGATATCTTAAATCATGTGAATCCCAGTTTCTACCCAAAATGCCCCCATGACTGTTTTCTATATAGGCCAGGTGGGTTTTTGAAACAGCTAGTTTATCTCAAAATTTACACCACACGCGACCATTACAATTGTAAATCGTTACATCCGGACGGGCTCTATGCCGTTTTTTAAGAAATGGAACCAATATATCCTATACTAGGCCTACTTTAAACGGACTACTGTAGACATATGCCTTTATTATTTTGTAGGCCTATAATTGTCATTATCGTGTGTGACCGTTATAACAGCCGGGTTGTTGTGTAACGCTTTTCAGCAGAATACGATAACACAGTAGTATAGGCCCATTTATACTATAGGACGATACGACTATTATATAACTAGATAGAAAATGCATTTTTTTTACATAAAACAAACGATATTAGAAAAGTTTCATTCAAGATCTATATGATAACCATATGCATGTCTTTGCACGTCCAATAAAATGACGCCATGATACGACTTTGTTGTTCTTATTGATCATGACGTCATTTGATTGAATTTTTAAAATTATTATTTTTTATCAGACAGCATTTATCATATAGTTCTATTTTTTTTTTATTTTATGTAAGAAAAATGTATGTTTATATATTTATCTTCGACCGTTATGGTTATGTGAAGAAGTGTTTACAACATCGAATTCTTTATTTTTTCTACAATGCCGAAAACAATCTTTTTAAACGCAAGGACAACACATCTAGATTACATAACCTTCAGGTTTTCTTTTAGAATTATGAAACGCCAAAATAGAAACCTTCATTTCACAATTGTATTGAACAAGATGGATGGAGAATTAATTTAGTCATCTTTATCTTTAAACCATTGTGGTAGGCTTGTGATATTAATTTTATCTTCCCACAATATAGTATAAAGGTCTAAAGACCAGGCTGAGTTAAGCTATCATAATTGCATTAATCGTGGACTATTCACTATTATGATATAGGAGCTGTGGATATAATGTGTGTTTTGTAATGATGTATTGAAAAAGCAACAAAGAAAAGTAGAACAACATAAAAAATCAATATTTTTGATTACAGAAACGTCTCGACATTTAAATTGTCACAAAGATAAGCATCTCGTGCTTTAGAAATATTCATATTCAAATGACAGAAATATAGTATAACGGAAATAGAAAAACACAGGCCTAGAAATACTGAAGTGAATCAATATTAAACGTTAAAATGAAAGAGTTTAAAAATCTAGAGTCGAACTAGGATTCTTCTGTTTAATTAGTACTTCACTAGACCATTTCATTTGCCATTTTTTATGTCAATTGGATATAGCAGTCTTTTCAGCCTCATTCGTCCTTTTACATTCGAAGTAGAGTAGGCCTATCCTATACAAATTAAAACTGTACTGCACTCTACCTTTGTAGGCCTATTCATAAATATATAAGCTTTTCTAATAATATGACACATGGTAGGTAGCCTAACTATTTCGTATGTGTGATAAATATGAATCCCTAAGTGTAACCGGCTTTCAATTAAATATTCATTGAGTGCTTTTCTCCATTTTGTTTTAAAATATAAGAGTATAATACTCCGCATACAGCGGCATACTATTCGTGCTAAACTGCTCTCACAAATGTCATCGTATAAGAAATGTAGGCCCACGGTACCATATTGTGCGTAAGCTCGTAGTGAGACTATTACATTCATGTTACATAAACACAGAGGGTACACTCGCGTACGCTTAGGTTACTGAAATTCGCCCTTACATTAATGTAAAGCAATTGTTTTTTTTACTGAGAAAACGTATACAAGAAGGCTATACTGTACTAGGCTTTTATTTTAATTAACGCAACGTTGGTTTTTATTTACAAAGACACATAATTTATACTCAATATAAGTATTAAGGTTACCCATATCAATGAGGAGAATCGATAAGACTGATTCGATTTAAGTTGCATCTAAACACATACGTTTACATTTATTATATGCCTACTACACATAGTATATAATGTACTTTATAGGCTATGATATAGAGGATGCAAGCACAGATACAAACTATACTTACGGGCCAAAATGTATGCATGGATTACTCTCTCGTCTATCAGCCAGGCTTAACTGTTCGGAAGGAGCAGAACGGAACAAACACGTGTGGCCATTAGGCAACAAAGCTCTAACATGACAGACTACCTTGTAATATTACTGTAAGTATTGTCTTTTTCTTCAAGAGATAACCTAAGCCGATACACTGTTGTTGTTGTTATGACTAAATTACCATAATGACCTGCGTCTTACTAACATACAAGTACGTCACATGGTAGCCGACGATCCAATCACAATAAGACTTTTTTGATTGGAAAAATGTAGAAATAAGCGGCTTTATAATAATATATCGTCTATTTCATAGTATTAACTAAATGCCATGTAACCTGTATAAAATATGGCAAATATAGGACTATATTACAAAACAAAATATAGAAAATATAGACTTATAGTGTACCGTATTACTAACAGAATTTTTTCTTTGTTTTAATTTACATTGTTGCTTTTTTTTAAATTTAGGAACTTGTAGTTATTTCCCAATACGTGGAGATCTAGTCCAGTGCGCTTTGATACTACTGTATGAAGTGCCGACGATGCAAGCGTTTAAAAACTTTGATTACCGTATTTATTCGAATAAACGCCCCGTATCAAATGCTTGGTCAATTGTAAATCATGGAAGTCAATGAATTCTACTACAAACAGAAATGTGTTAAAATGCAAGAATGTGTGTATAGGCAGGGGGAAAATAAAGGCCCCCGGGCGTTTATTTGAGGGGGAATTTATTTCAAACGATGTTCTTTTGCGGAGGAGGGGCGGGGTTTACGTTTATTTGTGGGGGAGTTTATTCAAATAAATACGGAAAGTATTATAAATCTATATATATTTCACCATGAGGATAGAATTTACAACATTTCTGTCGATTTTAATAATTAATTTGTTTGTGAAATTATATAAATTCAATTTAAGCAGCCCACTGCTCCAACTTGGCATTTGAGTGATTGGATTTGCCATTAGCCTGGTGTGAATTCTAAATTGATGTTTGTAATTACAAATGACCTTAACAGCATTAGCTTTATTTGCCAGTGTATTCTTCACTTCAATTATTATACAAACAAGATGCTCTTCTTGATCTGTGAACAAAGTACTGTACCGGTATAAATTTGACAACGATTTTTAAGTACTAAACCTGGTTACCAGGACGCAAGGACGTAATTAGACCAATCACAACGCGATGGGTTATCCGAACTGTCGCTTGTGATTGGTCAATTCACTTGCGCGTACACTCTTGCGTCACGTCATGTGAACCAAGTATGCAAATTTACTAGGCCTATATATGATCTGATGTAACATCTCAGCTATGATTTAAAATCTATTATTATAAGCATTAATAATGCTTTTATCACAATATGAAATATACTATGAAATACTATACTATGAAATACTATGACTAACCTTAAAAACAAAACAAAATCTTCTAAAGTACAATTTGAAAATTTAAGGAAGTTTGACGTCAGCCCATTTGCAATAGGCATACCCATAATGAATCCATCACGTGGATGGCAATGATTGGCCAGTCTGAATGGCACGTCTGACTCTCCGTCATGATATCCGCCAAGTCTGTAAGAAAGAACAAATCCACTGGTGGCAGACAATCAAAGAGCTTATGGATCTAAAACTTTGATGAACTATATTTTGCCGATTTTAGTACAGGTTTAGTCCAGGTTTAGTCCAGGACTAAAGATAGTCCCCCTTTCATGAATACCGTTTTAGGATAATCCAGGCCAGTATCCCAGAGATAGTCCAGGACTAAAGTTAGTCCCCTTTCATGAATAACGGGCCTAAGGGTTTTGCACTGACAACAATCTCAGGTCTCGATTAGGTACAAATACGAAGACAAGAATAACGCCTAGGTCAAAGTTTACTTCATTAACTTGAGAAAATTACCCGTGCGCTAATTCATGCAAACATGTGCGCAAAAGCATGTACAGATCTTCAGAATATTCGACCAATGAAAATCGTTCATACATACAAGTTGATGATTGGTAGCTACAACCTACAAGACAAAATGATTGGACGATTGCAATGTAGTTAAATGGGGTAGGCCTAGATCGAATCAATCGCCTGTGTCTTTTTCAGTGAGATCCGAGACCGACCAATTCCGTGTTATTCGCAGACAGATTATTATATTCGGAATAAAGGAAAAATCTAAATTCATGTTAAACTATACCTACCATCAATATCACTTTGTACACTACTACGACTTTCCATCTTCCAAAGATCAAGACTATGACATAGAAGTATGAAATATAAAATTAATCTTATGATGTTATATCGAAGGTGGTTCAAATCATTGTCATACTATGGATTATCGTCACGTCGAATGACGAGGGCCGACTCATCGGTTCTGTCTGAGTT
The DNA here is from genome assembly GCF_963402885.1 of Antedon bifida. Lineage (NCBI taxonomy): Eukaryota > Metazoa > Echinodermata > Crinoidea > Comatulida > Antedonidae > Antedon > Antedon bifida. The sequence continues at coordinate 19,721,972 of NC_136232.1, forward strand.
GAATCCCGTCATAGCGTCAGGCGTAGTTTTTGGTCGTCGGGAGAACATTATGTTTCATTTTCTCCCGACGAGAAGACTTGTCGGGCCTCGTCGTACGACGCAGTCTGAGTTGGCCTTTTAGAAGACTAGATTTCTGAGAATATGAGCTTAGCTGTTGGGAAATAATAAAACATCTTGTCTTGTGCAGTCAAATCATTTAACGTTTTTGTTTTTTCTCTTTCGTGTCATTTAACGTTTTTAAAGTCTATCCCCAAACGATTAAGGCCCATTCGGATTTAGTTATTTACCCAGGTAAGTTGGTCGCATACTCGCAATCAATTATCAATAATGATTGTGGGTTGTACCTAACCTACCTGGGTAAATAGCCTTCACTTTACTCGAATTTAGAGGCATTTACCTGGTCAAAATAATACAATGGTCGAATTTGATGGCCAGTCTGTTAAAAGTAGACATGTAGCGTTTTAATACGGCGTGTCCATCTACATATTTTGTTTTAGAAATATGCAATCTCCTTGACTTTGTAGTTACTTTCTGTAAGTAAAGATTAACTCTTATTATTATTAATCAATATTATTATTAAAGCCTTGTATACACTATCAAACTTTATGTGACACAAAATGTGATGTGCCCATATGGACATGATGATACCATATTTTAGCATATCACTACCATATTTGGACATATCACACTTTTTTTGTCAAACTAGTTTGATAGTGTAGACAGAGCTTAACACAACGCAAGACTTTCTACAAAGGCAACTTGAGAACAATATCGATGTTGATGATTGTTTCCCATGTGAACGAAATGTTGACGTAAGCGCAGTACTTTTTCGTCAACTTTGCTGTGCACGTTGCGTCCTGGAAACCAAGCCTAAGTCTAACCACACTCCTTGTAATAGGGGAAAATACATTCTCAATTATTGGGTCCAACACCTTTGGAACACTACTCCCCATAATGTTGCAGTAATTGATCCTACCAGGTACCTCTGGAGAGGCAAACGCAAAGCTCTGTCTACACTATCAAACTTTATGTGACAAAAATGTGATGTGCCCATATATGGACACGATGACGTAATATTACTACCATATTTTGGCACATCACACTGTTTTAGTCAAATTAGCTTTAGTAAAGTGTCTTGAAAGAATTTGTCTTATTGAAGACCAATAAATTCAATGTTGGTCACCTTAAAAGCAGTTAGTGGTCTTTATTTAGAAGTCTATGCGATTTCATCGGGGTACATTTATTTTAATACAATGTTTAGGCCTATACAAACCAATTCATCTGTCTTATTAGCTATCAAATCTGTCGCTAGAATCACATCTACAAGTCTAACACTTAAATTTGGATTGGCGAGGGTAGAGTTTTCGAAGATCGTCTTCATCTTTAAATGAAAAAAAGAGAAAAAAAACACCACTTTAGATACCAGTACAAAGGCCTCTTATTCGACTTAAATGTACATACATTTAAATGTAACAGAAATCACAACGAAACACGTATTTAACACGCCTGTCAAATGCAGACTTTTTCAGTATTTTGGTCAAAAAACCGTTCTGCTAAAAATGCAATAAAAAAAGTGGGATATACGGTGGGCGGTGCGTCTGTCAGTACTCTATCCTTCTTATGTTAGTCCACCAGTCGAGTTTTTTTTATCAGGAAACTGTATTTTGAACTCAAGTAGTACACATGAATGTTTTCCAAAATATTAATCTTTACTAATAATATTAGGTCGAAATACATATTGTGATCTTTGTATGGCGCACTCTTACAATATCTCTAATGTATTGATGATGCCCATGTCTAAAGTATTGCGTAACTAACAATTTTCTGTCAGAAAATGTTGAAAGCCAGACTATGGATGTCTGCAACTTTGATAAGTTACTTACATTGTTTACTAGCCAACGAACAATATGTTCTAAACGTCTGGAATTGTTCCCAAATTGTTTTTGAAAGCTGGAATCAAAGACAAAAAGCAACTCAACTAAAGCATGGCTGTAACCTGTTTTTTCTTGCAGATCATCAGAACCTTTCCACTTGTTTAAGGTTACCTTAAACAAATTCGTGATACAGGTTTTGCAGTCCGATTCTGTATTATCTTCTTCGCAGTTAAGCTCTCGAGGTACTAGGCCTTTGGTTTCATGTAACGATACAAACTTTAGGCCTACGTGAACTAAAAACAAACAAATTATCTGTATCATTAGTGTCATTTTGCTGTGACGGTATCACAATGTTTATAAAATAAACACCGGTAAGTATAATAGTCGACTTATCCTCATTCATTTTACTCAATAGGTACGTCTACGCACTTTTAGTTACATAATTTCCAAAAAATGGTACATCGTCTCTTTCGTGAACAGTTTTCGACAAAGTAATTGTAATTGTCTTACCGTGCATATTGTTGAAACCTCAAAAACAATAAACACAGGGATTGGGTAACAAAATTAATATCAAATTTCGGTGACATATGGAGTTTACACAGTTTTTTACCTATTTTATTGTATACACTCAATACAACTATAATGATTTAGTGAAAGGAATCGTGAAAGTTGAAGGCGCCTATTAGATATTATAGTTACTGTAGACATCCTATTTATTATTAATTTGTTTTGTATTAAAAATGTCAAAATATTAATTTTGTTATGACCAAAGAGGGCGTGCGTGTCAAACAAACAAACCACATGTGACAAAAACACAACAGGCAAAACAGAAAGGAGGAAAAGCGTAATATTCTGTAATTTGGTTAATATTATTATAATTCAGATCTATTAACCACCAAATAAACCCTTGCTTGTATAGAGAAGCTAGGCTCTACAGGATAGGCCTACTACTAGGCTAGGCCTACTAATTTAATACTAGGCTAGGCCTAGGCCTAGCTAGTCTAGGCCAATAGTTAGGCCTGGCTGGCCCTGCCCTAGGTAGGTAGGGTGTAGTGGTTCCTATCCAGGCTAAGCCTACCCTGTTAGTGTTAGTGTTAAGTTAGGATGATCACGAGGCTATCGTCTACCGTCGTGCATAAACATAACATTTTTATTTTTTACAATGCATTTTAATAACATACGCCTAAGGGCAAGGCCCTAACTAGGCCTAGTCTAGTGGTGTCGGATGAAATCGGTCGCGCTTGAAATCGGTCGCGTTTGAAATTGGTCGCGATAAAATCAACATCCGGTATTTTGTATGGCGCGCTGCTAGAGCTATACTTTTGATTATATCGGTCGCGTTTGAAATCGGTCGCGCTATTTTGTATGGATCGAGCGGGATGCATGCTAGAGCGGGATATACATTTTTCGTTTATATAGATTTAATTGCTATTTTTTAGGAACTAGATTATTTTTGTGGATATTTTTTATTTGGTTAATAATATTTATTGTCAATCATTAAATTAATTTTTTTTTTGTATTTCACAGGTCTCGGAGAAGGACTGTGTCTGTTCAAAATGGCAAACACGTTTAAATATTATATTAGGCATATAATAATTTACCTCTATTTATATGTACTGTAACTAATATATTATATAGAGAATATACGTCTGTCGTGTCTTTTATTATGCAAACAATTACGTATGGTTTTAGGATATTAATAAAAAATATAGATAATATGCCGTTATAAATCAATCTACCGGCCTACAGTAGGACTATGATGTACAATGATAGATGTGAGAATAATAATGTATGGATAATAAAGGTAGACACGATTCTCAAAGGTAATCTGCACTGATATTTAAACATTTATATTTACGAACGGGGTATGAATGTGAGGCACTGAGTTGCACTTACTTAATTATTTACATTAAATGATTATTATAAATGAAGAAATAAAAGATATTCAAATTAAAATCTATAGTATCGCCGACGTATATACGTAAATTATATATAAATACTGTCAAATTATAGAAAAAGTGCTTTATTCGGAATTATTATGGATAAGCAAGCCTGTGAGCTACAGCGATTTTAATTGCTTTTGCTTATCCTTGCCTCCTTAGATTTCCACGTGTCGTGATTTGGTTACCTATGTTTTAAATGTATTTCGATTTTAAAGGCTAAATAAAGAATGAATGAATGAACATGATCTCATAATCGCGTCGAGCATCTATAGCTCATTGGATCGTTTCACAAAAACATGTGCAGAAGGCCTATAGACGTTTCAAACGTATGGTTGGTTATTAGTAATAGACGTCATCTTTACCTCGCCATGGACAACGATCGTACGTGTTTTGTACATGATTTGACACACTAACAAGTGCGTGTTTTTTAAAAAGGGGAAACCCCGTCAGCAAAATAACGTATTGTTAGAGGAAACAGCTGTACTGCACGATCACATTTTACTAAAATCTATTTTAAACATTAGAAATAAAAATATACACGTGATTTGCCTCAACAATAATCATTATACACTTAATTTTATCCTACATAACGGAGAAATAAAATAGAAATAAAAATAAGGTGATCGAATAGTATGTTGTTAACGACATGGATATGATATAATCTGCCACAGTATGCATAAGTATAAAAATGGATACGCTGGCTTTACGGGCTATATTGTAAAAATTCTTGTTTTTAAATAAATTGTTCTCTTACGTAATTGTTTGCATAATAAAAGACACGACAGACGTATATTCTCTATATAATGTATTAATTACAGTACATATAAATAGAGGTAAATTATTATATGCCTAATATAACATTATGCCTAATATAATATTTAAACGTGTTTAGAAATGGCCATTTTGAACAGACACAGTCCTTCTCCGAGACCTGTGAAATACAAAAAAAAAATTAATTTAATGATTGATAATAAATATTTATTAACCAAGTAAAAAATATCCACATAAATAATCTAGTTCCTAAAAAATAGCAATTAAATCTATATAAACGAAAAATGTATATCCCGCTCTAGCATGCATCCCGCTCGATCCATACAAAATAGCACGACCGATTTCAAACGCGACCGATTTCATCAAAAGTATAGCTCTAGCGGCGCGCCATACAAAATACCGGAAGTTGATTTTATCGCGACCGATTTCAAACGCGACCGATTTCAAGCGCGACCGATTTCATCGTAAACCAGTCTAGTCATAGGCCTAGATACAATCTCCAGGCTATATACTACGCCTATATAACACCCCCTATGGTTTTTGATAAAAGACTATATGTGTTATGATATCGGTGCATCATAAGCCTGTCGGATGGCTGAATGGGTAGTACCTGGGTTTTTTTGTTGTTGTTTTTTTTACTCACCATCTTCTTTGTTGAACATCATCTTTCTCGCCATTTCCCTAGACGGATGTTTTCTTTTAGGTTACATACAAGGCCTGAGGCCCGAGAAAGAGGGCCTGAGGCCCAATTGGGTCAATGGGCATAGATATAGCACAGGAATTCCATCCACGACTAGGTGTAGACGTAGCCACTGTATTTTAGACTTTATTAAAGTGCATGTATTGTATAATTTGTCTTGATAAGATTTTATATCCCAGAACCCTACCATCACTTCTAAGCATAGATTAATAATTAGTGTGAACCCCACCAGTAGAAGTACAGTATATAATTTAGCTTAGTATAGTACTGTAGTACCCAACTCATGAATGTGTTTAACATATGTAATGAATAAAAAACTATTTACATTCCAGTCCTAAGTAGTAGTTACTACTATATTATGAAGCCTAGTATTACTAATGAACTATGTTTGTTGTCCGAGTGCTATCTACACTGTCCTTGAAAACAGTGAAGTCAAAGTGCCTATGCCTAAATTATATATATATCTTTATTTAGATGATGTTTAAGTTCCGCAAAGTTTCAAGTCATATCAACTACCAGCCTGCAACAGTATGCGCTATTTGTTGTCTTATTATTTATATCTAGGCCTACAGTATGTGTTTTTAATACTGGCAATCTGTTTTGTGTGTTTATCTTGTGCACTCTAAACTTTCCTCGTTTATCATTTTTATTTACTCTATTCATTAGTCAAATAATATAGAATATTCTGTTTTGTTCTTCAGGTGCTTGAAACAGTCTTTCAAAGTAATGACATATTCAAATTATTCTGCACACCTGGACACCTATTTATGCAGAAGGATATTCAAACACTACAGGTGTTTGATGCTTTCCCAGTAGACGCTAAGGTACTGTATGTTTCTTTTTTTATTTAATCCTTTAACCCATTGACTGCAAAGTTTATGCGAATAGGCTAGTTGTACTGGCTGTGCCAACTTTTTGATTAATTAATTGATTTTAGGCGACATTTTTCTAATTTGTTTAATCATACAATGATATAGGCCACACATTTCATATGTGTATGGCAATGCATCTTGTCTCCAGTGGTGTAACGGCTATGAGCGCTCACTGGCTAAACCTAGGAGCCCTGGAGCTTACGGGGCCTCTGAGCAGGCCCCAGAGGAAATAACAGGCATTAAAATATGTTTAAAAAAGGCTAAGAACGCCCATTGCCTCCAGTGTTGGCTACTAAATCAGGGGCCTCCGGCCACTGCGTTACCCCCACTGCTCTGGTGTTTTACCACTGTAATTTCTTTATACAGAGTCTAATTTTATTTCTCCTCAGACTTCTACAGTGTGTAAGCCATTTACCTTCTTTCTGTCAGGCATTTCACCGATAATACATGTCCATGTTCTACGAGCAAATTGGAATGTTGCTTTTATAGTAAGAATTTACAATTTTACTTATATACAAAAATAGATCTAATTTGAGAGTGTAGTGATGTGGTACAGTAGTAAGGAATTTGACTGGACAGATGACGTGACCCTTAGAAAAGTGTAACATCTGAGTCCACAGCGCCATGAGCATTGATCCATTTGATAAGGATTACTATAAGCAAATTCATTCACTGTCCTTCTTAAAGGTGGCAATCCTGTTTGGACAGACAGACATATACACTAGATGCTCTACATAAACAAAGTCCTTGGGGAATAGAAAAAATCCTGACATATGACAGGACTTGAACCCAGGACCCTTGGATTGATAGCCAAGCATCATAACCACCAAGCCACAACTCCACTCCCAAATCTCCCATTTATTTGTGGAAATTTCCCAATATTTTGAGTCATCTTCTTGCTAAGTATAACTTTTTTTTGTGTTCAGTTTCACGAAGATGGTGATGTGGAAATCTGGAAACACATTACCGGTAGTCACTCGTGGAGCAAAGTTCACCAATTCTCAATCTGCAAAACGAAGGGCGCCACCATTTCTAGAGTGGTTATACTAGAAGAACGTAACCAAGTGGTTTGGTTGGAAAAGAACCCAGATCCAGAGGATGACTGCAGTAATTCAGTGAATATTAGATCATTGGAAAAAGGTTTGTGGCATACTCGGACTACTCAATTATTTTAGCTACAAAAATAGAGTATCTCACAGCATCAGGACCACACTGAATAGGGGCTAGCCTTAATGTTAAAATATTATTGCACCGCAATTGTATCGCCGGAATATGTCCCCTTAATAGAGGTGACCTCCTGAATAGTGGTCTCCCCTTAATGGGGGTTACCTCCCGATTATGGGTGTCCCCTTAATTGGTGTCCCCTTAATAGGGTTGTCCTCTTAAATAGTGGTGTTCTCCTAAATAGGGGTGTCCCCTTAATAGGATTGTCCTGAATAGTGGTGTCCCCCTGAATAGGGGTGTCGACCTGAATAGAGGTGTCCTCCTGAATAGTGGTGTCCTCCTAAATAGGGTTGTCCTCTTGAATAGTGGTGTCCTCCTGAATAGGCGTGTCCTCCTGAATAGGTGTGTCCCCTTAATAGGGGTGTCCTCTTAAATATGGGTGTCCTCCTGAATAGGGGTGTCCTCCTGAATAGGTGTGTCCCCTTAATAGGGGTGTCCTCTTAAATATGGGTGTCCTCCTGAATAGGGGTGTCCCCTTAATAGGGGTGTCCTCCTTAACAGGGGTGTCCTCCTGAATAAGGAAAGAAACATTGAAAGATACATAACACTTTCCTAAGAATCAATAATAGTATTGTTAATTTCTTTTAACATTTTTCTTGTTTAGGTGGAAAAGATATAACAAATATTGGGCCTGTGCAGACACTTCTTTCAAATTGCCCAGAAGTAGACTTTTATGAAATTAACGATAGGATATACATTTGGCCAAGGTAATAGATATATGTGGCACATGTAATCAAAATCAGATAGTGGCATTGGTAACCAAAAACAATAACAGGCTGAAAATTAAACTTTTATTTTTTTTACAAAAAACGATAGTTGAAACAGTCTTTATTTGCATTACCTTGGTGTTTTTCTATTTTGAGACAAATAAATGCATGAATTTTAACATTTTGTGTCGTCTGTTGGTTAAAAAATGGTGTAAATTATGTATGATTTTAATAAAACCTATTATGTTTTATGCTTTTTCCAGCAACTCTGGTCCTCCTGGTCTATTTTTTGTTCTGTATCTCAATGGTATTGGAGGCAAGTTTTCCATAAGGACTTGCATATTAGGCAAGAAAGTTGGTGATAACAGACAAGAACAAAGCATAGATTTCAAACTAGTCGCGAGAAATCTTATTCATATCTGGTCCCAAGTATGTATCCTCATTCAATATGCAAACATGTGTATTAATGGTATATATTGTAACACCATTTTAAATTATAGGAGTTTAATATGTATAGCCTTTATAGCTTTTTTTTTTATTTCCCTAATTTTATTACTACAGATATTTACTTAAATTTAAGGACCTTCACATCCATGTTTAACCTTAACCAAATTCTATCCTGCCATCAAAATATATTGCTTCCTATCTCCTGTCTTTTCTCTCTGAGATGGCCAATTTAATTTATTGTTTTAATTGATTTCCCTTTTGATTCTAATTTGTTTTTCTTTATTTTATTTTGTTAATTTTTAGAAATGCTATTTATTTAAATTTGATTTTTAGTTTTCAAGTTCAATAAACATTTATTTTAAAATGGTCATTTTCTTGAGAACATAACGGTACTGTTAACACAACACATAAAACGCATAAAATAAAGTTGCATATTAATGTCTTGTCAAATTGTATTTTGTGAGGGTCCCTAATTACCACCCTCATAAAAAATTGTTGAATTACTAAATAAATATTATAGCGTAACATCAACAGTAAATCAAAATTCAATGTACCACCCTTAAGCTGGAATTTATGTTTGAGATTTGAGAAAATTGAACATTGCTTGGCATATTATTATGTTAAATTTGTTTTATAATTCTAGGTCAACAGCTGTAGAGTAATTTCAAAGCTTATAAATGAAATCGATAAAGAGCTACTGATTGTACACAGTGATGGAGAGGTGGATATTCTGGGTGAAGAAAGCAGTATGTATCAATGGATTGTATTATTGTGGCCAAAAATATATATATATGTGGGGAATAACCTGTGACTTGCAGCATAACTGAGCTAAATTGCGCACAGGTGTGGACGGCACATACAATAACTTTCTTCCCTCCTGAGGAGAAGAAAGACGTCTGAGGTTTGTGTCAATTGCTGCCACCAAGCGGCACCCGTTCGTCTGTCTACAACGAATGGACCAGAACACCAGCGTAACTCCCTTCTCTTCCAAAGATGAACTGGGTTCTTTAGAGTGCACACAAGCCAGATGTGTACACTGGACTTCAAGTCCTTATCTGAGAAGTTGTTCTACCACCAGAACAATGGTCGAGGAGTGACTTGAACCTGTACTTATTGTATAGCCATGGGTCGTGGTGTCCCCTGTCTTAACCGCTTGGCCACTCGACTCAAGGTTGTCTGTAGGAGAAGAGACCTAAAAATATTTCAGATATATTTGTTCTTGTTTTTGGCACTAGAAAGAAGTTCACCCTAAAGCTCTGTCTACACTCTCAAACTTGACAACACAAATGTGTCCACATAATGGACATGATGACGTCATATCACTACCATATTTCAGCATATAACTTCCATATTTGGGCACATAACATTTTTTTTTTATCAACCTAGTTTGATAGTGTAGACAGAGCTTAAAACAGGTGTCCAAAAATGGGTTGTTCTACAGTAGAACCACTCCTTTGGGAAATCCCTTTTCAGGGGACACTATTATGGGGACGTTTCGCTCATTTATACTTATACTTCATTAATAAAAATTGATAATGTTATTTCCTTATTTAGAGATTAAAAGAACCATATGGCTAAAAAATTACCAGTACTCTGAACAAGAATTATTCGTAGTCTTCAGAAACAGACTTGTTGCTGTAGATCAGTCAAGAATAAGGTGAATGTGTAAATTATATGTTTGTTTAAAATCAGGCCACTGCTGCCGCACAGACTAAGCCAATACTGATGTTTCTTATGGGCTATTAATGCTTATTTATTTACCCAGGTAAGTTGGTGACCTACCCACCAAAGTCAGCGATAATTGGCCTAAGAAACCAACTTGCCCAGGTTAATACCTACTCCTGAACGAGCCCTTAGACCCAACTGTACTTCATTCATTTTAAATGAAGAAATACTTTGTAATTGCATTAAGACCAATTTACACAGACAAGTGGTAACGCTAAGCTGAAACCGCATGCTTATCCCATGTAGAATTTGTATATTTTTATTTATTTATTTTATTCAATCGAAACCAACAGCGATAATTACCGCCATTAACAGGTTTGATACAAACAAAGCCAGGACTGTTTAAAGCACCTTGATTGGTCCTAACATTGATCAAGGGCTTCTCTCGTCCAGTGTCCATGTCTGAGGCAGATACTAGATGCAGGGGCTGCTATAAGAGTCAGCAATGCTGATTTCAAATGCCTAACGGGACCCCAGCTCCATATACAGCACTCGATATTCCCAGATGGTCTCCCATCCAATCTCTAACCAGGCCCAACGTTGCTTAACTTCGGTGATCTGACGAGAACCGGTGTTTCAACGTGGTAAAGCCGTATATCCTAAATGGGTTTCCGATCAACGCCTGTACGCTCTGCGTTTTGTGTAAATAACATACAATAACATAGATTGTTGTTTTCTGTTTACCACTTATAAATTGTAAATTGGCCTTTTAACAACATATTTATAGTTAGTGGCACTGCTGACATGCTTGCTTGCTTGGCAACCCCAGATTCCTTTGTTCAAATCCTGTCATGGTTCTAACATTGTTCTGGTGTCCAATACAGCACTGTAAGCCTATAATACTTAGTTTGGACAGCATGGGTTTCCATCCTGCTTCCATCCAAGTTATGTGTTTTCTTTTGTGTGGTTTGGAAATATAAAACTAAAATACATAGACAGTACTGTCACATTTTGTACTAATTTGTTTTTTGTATATATTCATAATCATAAGGATGTATTGTTTGAAGTCTGGAAACGTTACACAGGAGATTGACATGCACAGTCTGGGTGATAGTGATATCCACATGTGGAGAGGGTTTGGTCCAGTGCCCAGCATTGGAGTATGGAGTTGCAAAGGAATGTGGGAATTGCAGGTAAAATTATTATTTAGTATAGTATATTAATGATATGATGTTGTTGAATATGCCATTTTAATGTCAATGTGACGCATAATAGTTATTCAATTTGACCAAAAATTGGATCAGGAAAAAAAAAATTAAAGCAATAAAATAAACAAATTGTCTGCCGGCCAATGGGTTTTTGGTTGAATTTAACTGTGTCATTTTAAGTGAAAACATTTTTTCTGTTTTTTTTTCTGCATCCTGTCTGATGTCTCCACTTCTGAACTTTGTTTGTGTAGAACCTCTTGTGTTTTAGTGTCGAACCTCTTGTGTTTTAGTGTCATGTCAAAGAAGGTTCCACCTCTCTGAAGAACAATTATTTTAACTCTTGGCAATCCTAATTGGTATTCCTAATATTAGATAACATGCATTACAATACAGGACAAAGCAGTCACTGTTTCTTTAATATTTACCTTCATTTGTATTGTATGCAGATGACAGATGTGGACAAGCTACAAGACAGCTGCCAACTAGAAGAGTTCGGCCAAGACAGACTTGCTAGTAATGTCGCCCTCAAACAGATGTTAGTCGTTGATAAGTCAGGTGACATGAATACGATGTCTACAACTACAGAACTTTTGAAACCAGAAATGTTTCAGAATCCTGCAATCTTGCTTGCACTCTTGCAACAGGTAATATAGACTTCTACTGTTATATACAATAATGTCATATCACTACCATATTTGGGCATATCACTACCATATTTGGGCATATCACTATCACATTTGGGCATATCACTATCATATTTGGGCTTACCACTATCATATTTGCGCACATCACTACTATATCTGGGCATATCACTACCATATTTGGGCATATCACTACCATATTTGGGCATACTACTACCATATTTAGGCATATCACTATCATATTTGAGCATATCACTACTATATTTGGGCATATCACTACCATATTTGGGCATATCACACTTTTTTTGTTTGAGAGTCAGAGATAGACAGAGCTTTATAGACAAAAATATTACAGTTGATGTTTTGCATTTTAGCATGTTGAAAATGTCACTACTTAATATCCCACATACATTACTCGTTTTCACCTTAACGTGTCTGCCTCTTCTGTACTTGACATAAAAACTTGTAAAAATGGGTACCTGGTAAGGTCAAGACACAACTTTGCGCTGATTACTAGCTGCATAATGGGAGTATGTTTCCATACATGTTTAATTAAAAATTTATATGTACAGAGCTTAGAGGTTTCATAACATTAAGCGCTTTATAAATCTAGGGTATTATTATATATTATATACAACATTTGGACATGTTTACAAACCAATCTTCAGTGCTGTGAGAGCGTCCACAATGACGGTGGGTTTGCGCTTTCTCACGTATATGATCATTTTACCTGAAAAGCTGAAGGAATTTCGGAAAATCACAGACTAAGGTTACGAATAAGGAGGGCTGTTCTACAACTAGCAAAACTACAATACTCCTAACAACCACTAATATCTAGTCATTGCCAAATGAAGATTTGTATATGAAAAGAATTATATACATGTATTTAATTCCTTTGTTACCACACAACTGTACTTTTATTGTAGAATAAAGAGGGCAGCAAACCAGATGCTGTAGTAAATGAGCAGGAGAGACTGTGCTCACTGTTCTCTGATAACAAACTTGAGAGTGACTTGAGTGAGAGTATGGACTCATTGCTCAGTCAGTTTAAGGACCTCAATACACAGTACTCTCAGCTTATGTCATTTAAACAAGAGGTCAGTATAATAGCGTCAATATAACCCTAAAAATATCGATAAAAAAATTACGAAACTTTTAGAATTTTTTTGCAAATTAGACAACAATTCAAAGAGCTTTGTCTTGTAAAGATCGATCAAAAAGTTAAATTTCAGAAATGCAAAATTGTCGAGTCGTACCTATTTGTATAACAAAGCCTGCAGAATGTGCAACTCAAAGGGGAAACCACAGTCAATCCCAATCTCAAAGTTAAAGTAAAACTTTATTCATTCCTAACTGTACTAGATGCTCACAATTTTCAATATACGTATATTAAAATACAAAATAATAAAATAATATAAAAAATACAAAATGTTCAATAATTAAAATAAAATATTTTTGTGCTTGATGGCACCAATGAGCAGGAGTAACGACTGGTGAGAAAAATCAGGATCTGCTACTTCGCTGAAAGGTGATGTATCGGTGGTGGAGCGGATGACTTGCATCTTGACAAACACCACCAAACATCTTACCAAGTTAATTCGTAAATTAAAGTAGACAGACTCTGACTGCTGATCCTCATCAATTACCACTACCGCTCTTCTTACAAGGCAATCAACCCTGCTCTTGACCATTTGAGTAGCATTGCCACCCCAACAGATCTCTTTTTTTGTCTCAAATTTTCTGGTCAAAATAGATATCAAAGTCCCTAGCGCTCCCTGCCCCCTGGATCCATCATTGTATATTCAATATATTTCAAAGATATTTAAATAAATGATTTGCCTTTATTGCAGGAAGGAAAATCATCACCATCTTTTCTCTATGATGAAGTTTTATTTCTACTTCAGGATTCTTCAATACTCTCAATTGGTAAGAAATTAGTTGAGGAACTGTGGTTTGACGGTTACTGTGCTTGCCTTCCAATCCCAAAGTCCAGGGTTCAATCCTGACCTAGTACCAGGGTTCAATCCTGACCTAGTACCAGGGTTCACTCCTGACCTAGTACCAGGGTTCAATCCTGACCTAGTACCAGGGTTCACTCCTGACCTAGTACCAGGGTTGTAACCTGCAAAACTTTGTATGCCTCTCCCTAAGCCTCACTCAAATAAGACTTTATTAGCATGATAAATTAGCCTTTATCATCATGTCATTTGCGAGTTTCTTGTTGGATGTGTATGAACAATTTTTTTTTATTGTTTTCAAAATCTATCTGTTAATTAAATGCTATAATATAATAACACACCTATTTACCAATTATTTTATTATAAATGTTGGATTTTTAAATACTTTAGATTACAAATACCGTCAGATGGAAGTGCTGGCCCAGAATTACCCTTGTAAGGTACTTGACATTTTACTACGGTATCTTCAGTTAGGAAGATTTGCAAATGGTAAGGTGATTTGTTTTTTTGTTTTTTTTCTTTAAAATATTACAAACAGTTGAACCCCGCTTGGGGACACTCTGTCAAGATAGACTTTTTGGTGATTGCTTTCTTAAGGACAATTTACACAGATGAACGGTGGAAATAACATTTATGTCTTATGACCATTTACACAACACATGGACGGAATGGGTGGTTGCGTGAAAACCTGCTAAGGATAGATACATATTCTACATTAGACAAGCTACATGGTTTTCCGCCTACCATTAACTCTCATCTGTGTACATTGGCATTTAAACTCTTCTTTCTGTAGTATAATTTAAAAAGTAATTCTTCACAAACTAATTAATTTTTTTTCCAAAATAGGTCAATGGTTCCTGCACACGGCAGATGAGGTTGAGCAAGAGAAGGCTATTCAGTACCTGAATGATGTCTTTGGAAGCACAACAGTAACAATGTCATCGACATCATTCCCCTTGTTCTCTTTCATCTGCAAACTAATCTTCATTGAATGCCCTCATATTCTGGTACCTCCTTTTAATTCTCTTTCTCCACTTTTATTTGACTTGTTAGAGCGCCATGAATCCTAGAGCCATCTACAGTACATTATCATTAATTATTTTAGATTCTTAGACTGTTATATTAATGATTTATAGGCCTTGAATGTGCAACTTTTGTTTTCATAACATGCCATATGCAGCTGTCAAGACAAAAAGTCATGAAACATGAGCATGTGCAGAATGATTATTAACTCTGAAAAAGTGTGATGTGCCCAAATATGTTATTTGAAATGTTCTTTTTTTCAAACCAACAATTAGTAAACTAACCTTGACAGTTTCGCTGTCCTGATTGGACAGCTTCTTCAGAAATAATGACAACAAGAACATTTCAAATAACTTATTACTACAAACCAGATGAACATTTTCAATCATGCCCAAATATGGTAGTAATATGACCATGGAGCTATAAATGTATTGTTCCATGGGCACATTACATTTTTTTGTCACATACATTTTTGTTTAACTGAAAAAATAGTACAATTCAATATCACCATTAAACATCACTTTTACTGTTTAGTAGAACTAAATGGCACATGATACAAAATGAACCAATCAAATGGTAGGATACACTCAGGTGTAATAATAGCACATATTAAATTACTAGCAATCCTATATAAATGCGTTATTTTAGAAGCTGTCTCGTTGATAATATTGTTGTTTTTCTACATGAACATTGTTTATAATATGTTTTCATTTATAAATATATCACCAAGAGTATTATATCGAGATAATAAATACGTCTAAAGTGTTTATTAAAACTGATATTTTAGATTAGAAAATGCTCTTAGATTACTTAATGACCGTTGTCGTGGTTATTTCTATCTAGGTCAAATAGCGATTAATTTTAATATGACAATGTAGGCTATTCAATTGGAAATTTTGAAATAGCATGTATTATATTGTTTTGTATTCATCTTTTGTGTTCTATTATTTCACTTGCAGATAAATTTCATTCATCTTGTGCAGAAGTTAAAGAATTCTGATACTGCTTCTTCGGCTTTTTTCAGAAGAAGTAATTCTGTGAGTTATTTATTATATTTATATATATATTTTTTTTTTTTTCTTACATTTTATGTTCTATTTAAAATGATTCAAATTGTAAAGAGTAGGAGGAATCCGGTCATTTAAATATTTTAAATAACAATAAAAAAAATTATAGAAACAGTGCTCATTATTCGGAACATAATCGCGTCGAACATCGGTCGGTAGTTCCGTACTATTTTCCGTACTTTCGCCGATGAGCTATGCTCGACGCGCTTATGAGATCAGTAATACAGAACTTTCCCCAATAAGCTATGCTCAACGCGATTATGAGATCAAGTTCCTAGTATGAGCACTGTTTAATAATTTAACAGTATTATTAATATATAATTTACACAGTGCTATGCAACACATTTGATTCATATACACAATATTAAAAATATAACATGATTATATGTGATTTCAGCTTCAATTGTGGCACCAAATAAGGTCAGGACTACCACATCTTCACAGATCACGTAGAATTTCAGATGCTGTCAGAGCTAAAGCAGATCTTATCATTTTAAGGTAAGCAGAAATAAATTATATTGTTATGATAATATAGCGTACACATGTACAATTTAAAATGTATGTATCTGAACACAGTGAGTACAATTTTGTTCAATAATATAATAATAAAAACAATAATAATAATTACAATAGTAATAATTTTTAACCAGAGCTTTTCCATTTTATATTACTATTTTAATTCATTTGCATGCAATATTTGTCAAATTTATGTGTTGTTTGATAATATTGAAGATGTATTGTCCCCAAAAACATGAAGATTAATTAAATCAGATTTTAAATAGTTTATTTTGTGGTTTTAATAAAGTTAATCACTTCCATAGAAAAAAAATGAAAACAAAAAATATTTGCACTTATAAACTGACCAACAAAATGGTTAAATTCAACCAAAAACTCATTTGCTTTGCTTTGAATTACAGTTTTTTCAGGTAAATATATTTTTTCGTTCCAATTTTTGGTCAAAGTGGAAAACTATTATGCGAAATTATATTCAGCAAAAATATTTGTAAAAACTATTTTTTCAGGGAGACAATACATTTTTAATGTTGACTTTTTATATATTTGATCTTTTTTTTTTTAAATTGTTATTATTAAGTGATGTGAGAATGGAAATAAAGATTGCTGATTACAATTATTTTAAACACGGAGTTCTGTGGTGTCAAGCCCTCCGCCATGTTGAGGTGGCGGCTAGAATATCCATTTCACTTTCTATTCTTTTCTTTCAGTGAAGATACTAACTGTGAAGTGGAAGCCCTTAAAGTTTTAATACATCAAAAGCTTTGGGCGGATGCACTACATTTATTGCATAACTACACTGGAACAGAACATCACAAAGAACTCTTTGTTGTTCTTGTCAACAGTATCACAAAGGTATAGCAAATTTATAGCTGATTGAATAAAACTAGAAGGGCACTCAGAGAGCGCAAACCTCCGCTTAGGCATATGACAATTTAATGATGTGTTCCCATACAGCTATGAAACCTTACTTTAAAATCTTACGAAAACTTTTTAACTTTTTGAGTAATCCTGCTAAGTAAAAAATATAGAAAGAAACACACACATAAACACACACATGATCGACCACATAACCTCTCACCATTTTGGTGAAGGTAATAAGCCCGCTGTAAAATTGCTCTTGCAAACCCCAGAAGTAGAATTAATAGCATTTAAACTAAAGACATTTCAATATTATAATTTATCATTAAAGATGCTCAACAAAGCATTGTCCTGAAGGGTTGTCCTGAAGGAGTTGCATTTTTTTTACAAGGGGTCTTTATTTATTAAGAAACAAGTTTTGTGCAAGCTAGATCTCCCAGACAGGCCCTCCTGCTATTTTGTTATTTGAACAATAATATTAGTCCAAATTTGGCTACAGATATTTGAATTTATAGGTCAATTATCCAAATGATATACTGATTAATCACAGTATTTTTTTAATTGCAGGACAAGTCTGCATTTAAGGAATATTGCACTAGCCTGTGGGACTGCATTCCAGACAGTTTCAGGTAGGTGACACCACAAATATAGTATTTATTCAAATAAACGCACCAGGGCATTTATTGTTCAGGAAGGTTTTTAGGTGGCCGTTTAATCGAGGGAAACGTTTATTCTGGGGAAGAATTTTTTTTTATGTAATGTGGTATGTATAATTAAATAAATATCCCCTAGATATGAAAAAAATACAACAAAAAATACAACAAATTAATTAATTAAAAATTGTATCAAAATAATTGTAGATCATGTCATTCAAT
This sequence comes from Antedon bifida, assembly GCF_963402885.1. Taxonomy (NCBI): domain Eukaryota; kingdom Metazoa; phylum Echinodermata; class Crinoidea; order Comatulida; family Antedonidae; genus Antedon; species Antedon bifida. The sequence continues at coordinate 19,740,321 of NC_136232.1, forward strand.
GAATTTATTTATTCAAAAATGATGTTCTGTCAGGGTGGGGTGGTCTGGGTGGGGGAGGGGAGAAGGTTATTTCGAGGGAGGAGTTTATTCAAAGTGGGGTGTTTATTCAAATAAATCCAGTATAATATAAAAATATATTGATGATAAAAGTTAAATTGGTTTATATTCTTTACATTTGTATAATAGGCTCACAGATGTGTTAAGGATTTTTCATCTCCATGCAAAACAGTTTCACCATGCACACAACACAGAGGAGGTCTTCGTTGACGCACCCGATGACCTCCCTGTGTCTTGTGTCAAAGGTCAAGTACTGAAGATGTTTCTTAATGAATCTATATCTGACTAACGATTTGGTGCTGTATTTGCAGTTTTGAGATGCATCGTTATATATGATAATATAATAATAATCTTTATATTATATTGTGTCCGAATTATTATTATAAAATTGTAACAATGTATATAAATTAAAGTATAATTAATTTAAATGTATAATTTCATAGATTTTACAGAAATGTTTATTTACAATGCAATATGAAACGCGGCTATGTGCAAATTATAGAATATAGAGGGAAAAAACAGTTTTATGTGCAAGTCTTTTTGTTAACGTCATTTCATCGTTTTCTGCGATTCAACAACATTTTTGTTAACTATTAATGTCGCATAATGTGGTCTAACTGAGTCACACCATTCGTTAGAATCATCTTATGAATGACCAATTGTTTTGTTTACAATCATCTCAACTCTTCTCATCTCCAGTGACATAAAAGAGATTGTAAAGGGATTGTTTAGAAGTTTCTAAACAGCTTGCGATAGTAATATTAATATGATTGTACATGCATAATCAAGTATCAATGTAATCATCTTATAAATGATCAATCACAGTGTGTATGAATATCAATATATATATCAACTCCTTTTCAAGTTATACGTCATAGGAGTGATTGTAAAGAAATTGAACAGTTGCCAAATAGTTCATGTAATTAATGTCAATATGAGAGTTGTGGAATCATTTGAAGTGACCAATCACAACAGTATCTACCTCAGTATGTTTATATTTGATTATCTACAACATTAAACTAATCATGGTACACCAATCACATTAAATCAACCACACAATATTTATAACGAAACAATTACTTTTGCTTTCCGATAGAAATAGCTTTCAGTTGGTAATCGTTGTTTTAACTGGCATGTTGGCATCTAGTTCTAGTATCATTATGTGTCATGTGGTAGAAGTAAATCATATTGTAAATGGCCGCAAATTGCATGTTGTTATGACAACCGGTTGCTTTACGAGCATGACTATCAGGCACTAGGGCTTATCTCGTACAATTAGAGTTCGGTGCGTTTAAATAAATAGGCCTCGGTCCATGCTTAGAATTTCATTGATACAGTTAAATGCCTGTCCTACTTTAATATTTCAATTGATAATAAATAAAAATTAATACTTAAGATATATGCAGCAATAATAGATACATGTGCCTTTGTACACCAGTTCTGAGATGAGATTCTGGAGGTCTTAAACAGTTGTGTTTTAATAGTACCTTATGGACCAGTATAGCTATTCATGGCATATTCAACAATCATCCTCAGTAATTTTTAAGGATTTTCTGTTATTCTCTTAGATATGAGTGTTTCCCTTCGCAAGAAGAAGTGTTTCCTGGTGCCTAAGTGTACATGGGACAGGCATATTGTTTTCATGTATCCTAACAAAAGATATGTGGTCTCTAATTTCCTTTAATTGGAATGACTAATAACAACCTTCATAAAGCTCTGTCTACACTATCAAACTTTATGTGACAAAAAAGTGTGATGTAACCAAATGGTAGTGTTATGCTTAAATATGGTAGTGATATGACATCATCATGTCCATATATGGGCACATCACAGAGCTTTAGGTTACTACTATACAATAACTCCTCTTTAATCACATTAGTTTGTGTGATGATGAATATTCATTAGTAGGATACAGCAAGGTTCTTTGTACTTTGTTCCTGACTCATATACACTGTTTACGTGTACTGAGAGTGACAAACGATTTTATGCCAGTAAATGACATTTTAAGTGAGTTAATATATCTAGCAATTGTAATCTTAAATTTCTTTTTAACAATGAAAAATGTAAACCACCCCATACCGTTTTGAAAGATAATTTTGAGTAAAATAAGTGTATGTTAGTAGAACCTCTATTAAGGGGACACCTTCGAGGTCCAAGTCCTTAATAAGGGTGTCTCTTAAATAGGGGTTGGCTGTTGTGTTATTTATATTTCCCCTATAATACTTAATAGGTCTTGGCTGTTGGGTTATTATTTACCCTTGTCTTTCCCCTATGTGGTCTCCTAAATAGAGGTCTATCAAAGGAGTATGTATATTCTCAGTACTGTATCTAGGTTTTTCCACTATCATAGGAATATGTGTTGGTTATACAGCATCACATGTGTTTCACCTAGTACCATAACCTAACCCTTAACTTATTCCTTTGATACATGCACCACATGTGATACAAATGAGATGCTGTATTACCAAATATTCATGATACTGGGCAAATATTGCAGTATTGGAGATACGGCATGTCAAAAGTATACAATATAGGACTGTAACCAATTGCGGCACCTGGGCCATGTTATCACATGGTTGTGATTACTCCCTAAACATATTAAACCAGTGAACTAATAAAAATCATGTTTGTTTTCATTTCCTCAATAATGTAGAGATTGTATTTATAAATCCTGAAATTAAACTACAAAAACAGGTCAAGTAGTTGACACTAGAAGATCACCCACTTTACCAGTTATTATAATATTACTAGATTGAATTGGGCTGATTTCCACAGAACAGGTTTACTATTAAAAGATCACTCTAATCAAATTTTGGATGAAAAATTTAATTCTTACCTGAATATGACAATTTTAGGAAAAAGTAGATTTTTTTCATTTGATAAAAGGTTGGCAATTATAATCAATAAATGAGCATGATACAAATTTGCAATTGACGTATAACAAATAAATTGTTGTGTGTCACATGGGTTTAATGGAGTATTTTATAGAGGAGAAATGAAACTAACAATTCTTTTAATTGGCCTCCTTAGACATATAATTTGTTCGACAACATACTTTATATATAGATACAGTAGGCCTATTAGTTTCAAGTATTTTTATCAATTGTTTCACATCATTAGGCCTATAAATATCCATTGTTTCCCTCCCATAATGATGTTATGATGTTGATGTTTTTTGTACTTAATACGGCAAAATACTGTATCTAAGGGTATATAAGGTTCCTTCTAGAGTGTTTCGTCTGATAATAAAACCATTTGCCTTTTAGACTCACAACCCCTTACATACATAACCTATTTGTCATTGTTTAGGCACGGATGATTGAGTTTAGTAGTCCTATTTAAAAACCAAACTCTCCCAGTCAGTTTTTACTGCAATTATGCTTTTACATTCAGAAAAGTAGTATCAAGACCTTTTGTTTTTTACCATATATGGTGAATTTTAATTGTTGTGCCTCAATCAGTGGTGCTTGATGTAATTTGTTTTACTGTATTATTGATTTAATATTCTTGTATCATGAGACTACATGTGAGTGACAGGTTAATATTAAACAACTATTTTTGTGACTTATTAATAAGTGCTTTCATAAGGATAGACGCATCGTTTGCATGTTAAATGTGTATGTATGCTCTAACAATATACATTTTCAGTACTAAGTAATCTGTTACAATATCATTATATAACACATTATATATGGATATTAAAGAAAGCAGTATTATTTTGTTCGACTAAGTTTCTTATTATGAATTTACAGAAACTCGCACCAGAGTAAATAAACACCAAGTTATTTTTGGCTGATATTAAGTTATACAATTTTCAGAATATTTTCAAGTGGGTAAATGTTGACTGACAGCATGCACAATTAAATTGTATAGTTCTTAAAAGGTTAAAATCAACTTTAGTAGCAAGGCAAATCTTTTATATTATAATACATTGTATTTTCATTGTCTCGTCGTTGTACTCTAAGATGTCAACTATTGTTTAAAAGAGCTGTTATGGGCATATTAAATTGATCAATGGGTGCGTTGAAATAACAATAACGTGTACGCAATTAAGTTGTAATTAATATATCAGGATGCGACGTAGGATTGAGACACATAGGGATTACGAAAGAGTAAAGGGTAGAGTAGGTTTGAGAAAGAGGTAGATTGTGAAAGAGTAGAGTAGGTTTGAGAAAGAGGTAGATTGTGAAAGAGTAGAGTTGGTTTGAAAAAGAGGTAGATTGTGAAAGAGTAGAGTTGGTTTGAGAAAGAGATAAATTGTGAAAGAGTAGAGTAGGTTTGAGAAAGAGGTAGATTGTGAAAGAGTAGAGTAGGTTTGAGAAAGAGGTAGATTGTGAAAGAGTAGAGTAGGTTTGAGAAAGAGGTAGATTGTGAAAGAGTAGAGTTGGTTTGAAAAAGAGGTAGATTGTGAAAGAGTAGAGTAGGTTTGAGAAAGAGGTAGATTGTGAAAGAGTAGAGTAGGTTTGAGAAAGAGGTAGATTGTGAAAGAGTAGAGTTGGTTTGAGAAAGAGGTAGATTGTGAAAGAGTAGAGTTGGTTTAAAAAAGAGATAAATTGTGAAATATTAAATAGTAGAATAATAATAATCGTTATTTACTATTACTATTACGGTTGAGATATAATTAACTATTATATTTTATTTGTAATACCAACCGAATGAATCTTTTAATGAATTAAATAGTAGGTTTGAAAAAGAGATAAATTGTGAAAGAGTAGAGTAGTTTTAAAGAAATAGATAGATTGTGAAAGAGTAGAGTAGTTTTAAAGAAATAGATTGTGAAAGAGTAGAGTAGTTTTAAAGAAATAGATAGATTGTGAAAGAGTAGAGTAGTTTTAAAGAAATAGATAGATTGTGAAAGAGTTAAAAAGGAAGTGTTTATTGTACTGTATATTGGAATGTAGATTTTAATATAGCTTTATGATCATGAATATTGATCTTTTCAAAGTTAATAAGACGATAACCTGCCTTGTATATCTGCCCATGATGCGTAATTAATTATTGATTTTAAAATCAATAAATATACAGTTAGTTACTTTCTGATGATAGCATTATAGGTAGATTAATCTTGAGTTACAAGTATGCAAATATGATGGAAGCAATAATGTTTCTGAAATTCATATTACTAAGTTTTCTTTTTTAATTTAGTTCATATAATATTGATCATTGTTAATTATTAACATGAATAAGTATCTTGTACAAGTCAAGTAATAATTAATTTTCTACAAATCAATAACAGTAGTTGCATTTAATGACAATATCATCGTATTAATAACTTACTATATGTTTGTAGTTTGTAAAATAGTGCTAAATATTTTGAGAAACACGCATGATCTAATATTTCATTTTTTGGTTTTGGGCTTCATTTTTGTATTTAATTTATACATTAATTATGAATAATAGCAAATCATTTAATATGTAGTTCTGCCTGAAATGGGAACACAGTAGAACCCCTACTCAAGTACCCCTATTAAGGGGACAATTAGTTAGGTCCCATAAGTATCCCCTTAATTGTTCTACTGCAGTTGTATTGTACTGAAGTTAATTTCTAACAATAAATGCTTTCTTTACTTCAAAAACTTCATTTTGTTATTACATGATATTATTTTGTTCTTTAATAATTGTTAGCAATGTCAGCTTTGTTACTTCAGTTTTAGTGACTTATTACTTTACTTGTTTACTTGTATCCCAGGAAAGCATCTGAATTCAGGTATCCTGGGTGTAGAGGCCAAGCAGTAATGCTTGTGAAAAAAAACTTTATTGTTTTAAACGTATGGCGCATATTTGTGCGGGTGGTCAGACCAGCTTTTTTAAATTGCAGACTTGAACATATTAACCAAAGTCGGATTTACGACGTGATTGGACAAAGAGTTCCACCAATTTACAATTCTCCTAGAGAAGGATCCCTGCCTCAAGTTAGTTCGAGATAGATGTTTCAACTTTAAAATGAATTTCCTCTGGTATTTCTTCTAACATTAAAGTAAAAAAAATAAGCCTGTTAAGACATTATCTATACCTATAGTAATCCTGAAAGTTTGAAGAATATCCGTCCTCTGCCTACGATACTTAAGAGTAGGTAAATTTAAAGCTTAATCTGGTTTCATACGGCAAATGTTTAAATGTTTGATTAGGGCACATTGCTATTTCTAATTTGGGGGGAGTATCTTATGGTAAGATCCTATGGTATCTTGCTGTGTTTACCTTGTGAAATTCTGTGTTATAGTCTGATTGTATGCCAACTGCCAGTTCATACATTTCATCAAATTGGTAATGTCACATGTCTCCTGTGACAACAAAGTCACAGTAGTATTTAACTGCCAACTTATTCACAATGTGTTTCAAATTAATCGTTGAAATGCTTTCCATGCCAAGTTCATGTCCTTAATTCACTTGTTTTTCTGCCCTTATTGCAAACTAAAGAGGAGGCTTCTTTTTCGAAAGGAATGCTGTAAATTTGGTGAATTGCTACAATACTGTAATATGATTTTAAGACATTCCCTGCCAAATTTTACATTTTTTCCAAGGAAGCAGACAAGAAGATATAAGATCCAATCAAAGTACCATTTGGAAAACATATATTATGAGGCTTGATCATTAAGATAATTAAAGGTTGTAAGGTCATTAATATTTTGTTACATTTACATACATTATCACGCTCAGACATTCAATATACAGTCTATTTCGAAAAGAAGCCCATACTATCTTGAAAGAAGCCCATGCTATCTTGAAAAGAAGCCCTTTCAAGATGTCTTCTTTTCAAGATGGCTTCTTTTCAAGGTTTTACGGTACATCTACGTGTTTAAAAAATTGTTTCTCGGATAAAATGAATGAAATTACAAACAATATGACAACTAATTACAAAATGTTCTTCAAAATTTATTGATACATTTTTTGCAAAGGGTACTAATCTAAACTAATACAAATTCGGCAAGATAAAGTCATATACTATACTTGTACTGTACAACATCAAGTTTAAAATCTCAAATAAAGTTATTCAATTACTAGATCTCAGTCTGTCATTAACTTGTGTACTCAACAATATAATACACACATGTGTTACTAGCTACATCACAATTACATCTGTTTCCAAGGCAAGGTAACTGTCAACAAAAATTAAACTCATTAAAATACTCAACATGCAATGAATTTACATTAGAAATTTGATATATACAACTTCTGAGAGCCAGATTAAGTAATGTGTTATACAGTATGCATATCAATTTTAGAAATATTCAAAAGAGTAGTATTCAACTGGGAAAGGGTGAATACACTTTTATACAGTACACTGTATACTTTACTATACTTACAAGTTACTGTACAGTTAGAGACACTTATTTCAGAGAATACAGTATAACTACAAGATCTCTAAACTATTTTCCTTTCTTCTAAGTATAATATTCTTTTTCCTTTTTACATAAAAATAGAAACCACAGTAGAATACTGTAGACACTAAGGCCAACTCGGACATCATCGTACGACAAGGCCCGACGAAACGGCATAACTCATTGGTGCTTTCCGAGTTGAATTCCGACGAGACAAGTCATCTTGGGATAGCGCCGGGCATAGTTTTTTAGGTTATTGGGAGAACTATATACTGTACATGCATGTTTAATCGTCTTGTCGGGCCTCGTCATATGAAGCTGTCCGAGTTGAGTTTAAGGAGACAATTTCCAATGAAACAAACAAGAAGAATATGTTTTACCACTATGGCCATTCAGGGGATACCCCAATTAAGGGGATGATTTAAGGGTCACAATGGTGTCTCCTATTATATTAGGTTATACTGTAAAAGCATATTTACATAAATCATAACAATAAATATTAAATACACTAAATATTACAAGGTTTCATAGAAATAGTTCTCACAAGGTGAATTGTAAAATGTGTTACAGTACAAAGATTTAATAGATCATCTATCTAAGTTTTATGGAAATTGTTCATTTTCTTCGGCATCCGTTTCTCTATGGAATGCGTTGCCTTTTGAAATCCGTCAGGCTACTTCCACCAGTGTCTTCAAATCTCTCCTCAAAACCCACCTTTTTAATTTGTAATTTTTCTAAATTTTTCTGTCTTTGTAAAGCGCATTGAGGCTTTCAGCATAATGCGCTATATCAAGTACCAGTTATTATTATTATTATTATTTAAATGCTGATACAAGTTCGGTTTAAAAATAACATTACAAAATGACAATCGTTCGAAAAGACCTGATTTCTGTAATCTTAATACTCGGAAAATGTAATTATTTTGTAGTCTACACTATCAAACTTTATGTGACAACAAAATGTGATGTGCCCATATATGGACATGATGACATCATATCACTACCATATTTAGGTATATATACACGGTATATCACTACCATATTTGGGCACAAATTTGTTTATAGTTTGATAGTGAGACAGTTTAACAGTACGTTATTCAGTTTTCTACTTCAGTACTCAAGTTGTGCAATTCCTCAACTTCATTCTGAACTATATTTTCCTTGATTAATCTAAAGAAAAACAAAGCACAACAGTTAATTGGCATTAAAAAAGTAATTTGTTCATGTTCACATGATAATTATTGTCTAATAGAATGATATTTTGAAAGAAAGCAAATTTAGTCAAAGCAACAATGAATGTGTACAAGAAACAAATTCTAATTCTGTCGCTAAATTAGATTTTAGTGAGTATTAAACATAAGAATGATATTTTAACAGAATCATTGATGAAAAACTGAACAATTTTCCCCCTTTTATTGAATACTCTAATAAAACAATTTGTCATGCTGCTCCAAAATTTGGGGTTGGTTGATTTTATGGTTATTAATCGTCAACAAGACCATAGCCACCAGTATGGTCAACCTACTTTTAGGGGCCTTCGATAACCCTATGGCCCGCAAAGAGATTGTCCCCTTTTCTTGCGACCACCTCACCATTTTTATTCCTCGTGGATACAGCACTGACATAGTCAATTTGGGGGAAAATTGTTAATATTCAATATTGTGTTTCAGTCACAATTCATAATTCTCATAAAATTGTCATCATTGATAACAACATACTGCAGGCTTGCTTTGAAGTAGAGTTAATTTTTAAACAAAATCCATAACTTGTAATATTATATTGCCATTATTCAACCACTTGTGACAGAACAAATAACAAAATCAAACACTTCACATTTAACTCAATTATAAACTGCTGTTTACATCTTTTTACTACAGTAGATAGATCTATTTCCACTATTTATCTTGAATCGCCGAAGTATGCCACTTGTCAAAAATCAATAACGCACACTTTGTGGCACGGACACAAGAGATATGAAGATGAGAATTTGAAGAGTTAATCCCGTAGCGACAGGAAACAACTACCGCGATTTGCATGCGTCACGCATTAAATTTTCAAATGATACATGAAAAACAATCTCCACGGGGTTTAAATTTATTGATTGTTCTAATTTTTCTAATAGATTTGTAACACAGGGACAGTATGTCATTTAAACATTAATGTTTTTTTACAAGTACATCGTACAAGTACATGTTATCTATTTCATGCAATGTTTTTTTTGCAATGTTTTTTTTAGTGTCTAGGATATGCTTGATCAATAATGCTTGACTTGTTTTTCATGTAGTATCTAGAGTATGTTAAAGCTTATGAATATTAAAGGATATTTACGGTGGTCGATTTCTGATTTATTGAATGTTTAACGATGTATTCACTTCCATAGAAAAAAAAATGTTTTCACATATACTGTTAAAAGACGAAATGAATGGTTAAATTCAACCAAAAACCTATTGGCTGGCAGTCAATGTGACTATTTTTTCTTTAAATTACAGTTTTTCAGGTAAATAGTTTTCTGACCCATTTATTTGGTCAAATATGAATGTGAATATTAAAAGTATTAATACATGACATCAAATGGCATATATATAAAAAAAAATTAGACCAGTACTTGAAACATAAAGTAAAGTCTATCTAGAAATCTAGATCAAAATGATAGGTACATTTATTGATAATATAATTTAATTATCCATTCATTTCTCTTTAGATTCTGTGGTAATGTATAGAGTAGAGTATGTCAGCTACATTTTAATGGTGGTACAGTACAGTAGCAACAAATTGTATTCTCCCTTAACTTCTGATTAATCTGAATTTGGAGTTAGGAAATATAGTTTTTCATTGTCTATACAATTGAAACGGAATGGTGTATGTATGTGTATGTGTGTATGTTTATATATATATAATTTACAGTATGATTTATATATATACATCTATTATTATTATTACTATTATATACTATTATTTATTAGTAATTAAATTCTATCATAATATGATTTGTTTGATTTGAATAAAATTGAAATCTTTCAGTTATACAGGGAGTAGAGCTACAGTAGATGAAGTTGCCTTTTCTCTTCTTCCTTTTTTATCCAATTATTTTAATGTTTTATATTATAATGTAATGTTTATGTATTTTTTTTTTTTGGATGAATAAAGAAAGAAATCAAAGATGGTATAATGTACAGTAGCATTTGACTACTAGAGTACTAGTGCTATACTGGTAAAAATATTCCCCATAGTAGGGGTTGAATATACTACTGTACTGTAAGTAGTGTACTGTATGTAAAATTAACTAATAATTCCGCCTTATTGAATTAGTGAAAATGACATGTTGTATCAGTAAAGCAAAGCCTATTTCCTCTATGGCATTTAACATGCTGTGAGGCCTATACCATACCAGTTGTGTTTCTATTATAGAAAATTAATATTGATAGAACACTGCGTCTACTACCATGGATATTTTATAGGTCCATGTCACTACTACAGTATTACTTTACTATAACTAGGTTACTCTCTGTTGATAATTATTTAATCATGTTTTTATTTATAAAAGGAATGTTTAATACTGTAATCATTAAAGTACAGTATCCAGTTAAATATATTGGTAGACTTACAGTACGGCACTCACAACATTGTCGGTTAAAATTTGAAAATTACTGTAGACTAGTAGCAGTTTACTGTACCTGTCAAATATGGTTACAGATCTAAGTGAATTCATGATGACCTCTCTGCGACCCGATTGTGATGTATAGAATAAATTTTAAATTTATACAAATTTACGTTTAAACATAGCCGAATTTGACCAATCACGACACGATGGATTATCCAAACTGTCCTCTGTGACTGGTTACATTTACAGTAACTCATTTACTGTACATCCTTACCTTGGGAATACATATAAAGGAGAAATAAAAGGGAGAATGGTGTGTTTTAACAACGAAAAAGATTATGACAAGTTAAACTTAAAGTGAAAATTGTTTAACTAATAATAATCTTTTTCGTTGACTTAATGACGTATATTGTATTTTGAGGGAGCCTGTGGAAATAGAGTAGTTTACTGTACTCCAGCTTGGGGGAGGGATAATTTGTAATGGCTATTAGGGCTTACTGGCTAATATCAGGAGTCCAGGAGCTTATAGAGGCCCTTGAGTAGGGCCCGGAAAGAAAAAAAACATTAAAATATGTCTAAAAAGGCTAAAACGCCAGAGGTCTCAATCATTGGAAGGCCAATTAGAGTCCATAAACGAGGGGCCTCACACATCTGCGTTACTGTTTTTTTATGGAATCTGTACCACTGTACCGTAACTTACCTAAAAACTAAACATCAACAGCAGGCGTCTCTGGTATGTATGGGTTGTCCATGTCTGTGTATCCTCCCTTGTCACTAAGCGTTTCGTGGGCTACGTTGAACATTCTCATGAAATATCCTTTGATCTCACCTCGCCGTAGAAATAGAATAACCATTGCAAGTATAGCTACAATACCAAACACAACACAGAGGGCAATGTACGATGCGTAAAGCGTTTCGTTTGGATTTTCCGGCTCTATATCATAGCATAAATCTCTGAGGTCGTTAATAGGATCTAATTCTAACAGTTTTCGACCAGAGTTCCTTTTGGGTGATTCGTCACTACACGTGTAATTTTCCCGATTACTAACAAAAGAACTTTCGTTTATCCACGTAGCAAAGTTGTATAAACGACAATTACAGGTGAAAGGGTTTCCTGAGAAATCGATCGTGGTGTTAGGGAAATGTTTAAAATCGTTGACAACATCTTTTTCGACATTTTGAAGATTGTTTTCACTCAGGCTCAGTTTTATCAGACCCGGCAAATGCGTCTTGTTGAAGGTCCCTGGGAACAATATCTCCAGGGATGTACTACGCAAAGATATATTTTTAATGTTCGGTTTACTTCCTTTGCCGGTCAAGCTAAAGTTAAATGTTGTCGGCAGAAGTCCGCCACTGAAATCGTTATTATCAAGTATTATATTTTCCAAAGATGTTGTATGTGATTTTCGGAGTGCCCTACCGACAAGACTTGCATATGTACCGTTATAAAACGCATTTCTCATACTCAATGTCTTTAATGTGCTTAATCCTTTAATGAGTCTACTTCCATTTAAAACTAATTTATTGTTGTCCAGTATAAGAACCTCTAGAACTTTAAAATCTGTATGTATGAAGGCACTTTCATTCACGTCTTTTATCTCATTATTGGTCAGGTTTAAAACCGTTAGTTGCAACATTTCTTTGTTTAAAAAATTTGCTGTAAGATTTTCGATGTTATTACCACTTATATGCAGCTCGGCTGTGTTATCTGGTAGGGATTCCTTATCTGGTATTCCTTTACCATTGCATACAAGTTTCAACAAATTATTTTGCAGATCAGTACAATCACACGAACTTGCAAGTGTGGTGCAGTTCAGACCAGAAACAACAGGGATTGCGAATAGGAGTAGAAGTAACATCGTCAGGCCTCTGACCACTTCAAATATTACTGAAAATAACAAAGAATCATTTATTTAAGTTTTCACCACAGAATTTCTTACACAATCAAAAACAGAAAGAAATTTAACAATGTATTAATTGGCATGGAGGAATGATTTGAATTCCTCCATGGTATTAGCAAGGCAAAAGGACACTGAGCTTGCCTTGCCAAGATAGGAACTCGTAACTGTCCTTTGATCTTATGTCTGGCTGCAAATACCAACAGAACTACTGTATTCTCCACAGTGCGCAGTGTCTGTTTAAGGGGCGTGGAACTGATTGTGTTGCAGCCACATATAAACTCTTTGATCTCTGTAGCTCAGCATCCTGCTTGTTGTTAGATTGCCATGGGTTATTAAATATTGAACTGGAATGTATTTTCTAATAAAATCAGTGGATCTTTTGGGTTTCAGTAATTCTGTAAGCTAGTTTCTGGTAGTGGGGAGAGAAGTTGGGACACACCCTAGGGACATGCCCTCCCATTTTTGACAGCTAAAATGAAAATTATGAACTACTTGATATTAATATTTTAACTATTAATATTATACGTTAAAGTTCCCCCTTGTCTGGATCTTCCCATGGTAGGCAACCATTCACAATTATCCATACCGTAAGAAGGTAACTACATTTTCTTTACTTGTTAATCTGTAGGGCCTATTAGAGTAAAATAATTAATAATAAATGAAATGGGGCATATGTAATTGATGTATTGTCCTCCTGAAAAAATAATTCTTAAAACATTTTTTGTTGAATATTCCATTTTAATGTAACATAATAGTTATCTACTTTGACCAAAAATTGGATCGAAAAAAAAAAGTATTTACCTGAAAAAAATGTAATTTAAAGAAAAAAATGGTCAAATTGGCTGCCATGGATTTTTGGTTGAATTTAACCATTTATTTTGTTATTTTATAAGTGAAAACATAATTTTTTTTCTATGGAAGTGATTAACTTTATTAAAACTACTATAACATATTCAAAGTCTGATTTAATTAATCTTCATTTTTCATGTTTTTGGGGGACAATACAAAAGAAATAAAAAAGATTTAAAAAGTTGAGTTTTCAGAGCAGCCTTCATTAATCAGTTTATTGCAGTGACTGTCTCATAAAGTTTTACAGTACATTGAAGCAAACTAAAATCATAAGTTACTGCAGTAAATATAGTTACTGCAGTAGAATAACTTGAAATAATTTCATTTGCAATTTCAAGAATTTCCACTTGGTCTCCATTTCAAGAATTCTGCAGAAAGTAATTAAAATACCACCCATACTTTAATGTATTGACTGTGTATAGTCATGTCTTTGAAATGTTAATCCTGTTATAGAATAACCACAAGCAGTTATAAACAAGGGAGGTGTGAACACCTTTTTAAATGTCTTTGTTCTTTAATTCCATACAGCACACTATCAATAAAATGTTAACATCCAGGTGAAAGGTCATTGATGTACCTTAAGTACCCTAATAAAATAACATCCTATCTCTTGTCACAAACCATATAAGTGACAAATTGACCTTTAAAAGGTCACATTCAGATCAGCTATATCTAATGATCAGTTTCAGGGCAATGACTATAATTTCTAAAAGCTTGTATAATGCTTATTGTCTGGGCGTTTACAGATGTATGCATTTCAATTATGTGTTTGTTTGTGTTTCTTGCTTTAGTTAAATCGATAGGAAAGAACTGTAACTTTGAATGGAAGCGTTTTAGTACAAAGTGGTATCATTAACAATTTTATTTTCTTATTTTGATAAACTTGTTAATGTAACTCCTCCAATTGAAACTACTTTTGTACAGATTTTGTTTTTATTTTTCCATATTTTGTGTTTATTTTGAATAACAAAATAAATGAACATTGTGCATTTAGCCACAATCTATTTAAATTATAAATAAAAGTTTTAGATAATTTAATATTTGTTTTAATGGTGAATATATATTAAATACATACAGTACAGTACCTTATTTATTGACTAAAATGACATTATAATATTATATCAAAAAATTAAAATTGTTAGTAGCCTTAAATCTGGGGGCCTTTTTGGTTGAAAAACTATTTTAGTATTATATCCGTTTATATTTAATGAAACTTTACAAATAAGTGAGAACAACGATTAAATTCTATTGCTAAAGTTTTAGCCTAGAGGCTAAGCACGGTTCGACCACAACACCTACGCATGCACACGAACAATGAAAGGACCACAACAACTTCGCAAGGCGATAGTTTTACAACACATATGGTGGGGCTTAAAGTTAAAACTAAACATACTGTTATATAACGCATTATACTTACAGTACTATAACAATATCAGTCTCGATTTACTTCTGTTTTACTAATATAAACTTCAAAGCATAGCATGGCAAATCTACAATAGCTTCTCTTCTTTCCTCTGTTTTATTTTAGCTGCTTTATCTAGAGACTTTACTGACAATATCCTTTTGACAGCCGCAGCTCTACATAAGTTTGTATACTTATTCATTGGTCGTATGAGGGCAGTAGATACATTTTGGGCCCAGGTTAACTTTTTCCACACTTTAAATAATTATTCTGTCGTATGGTTTTCATAGTTATCTTCATAGGCACCATTTTTATCTTAAATATTTCCTCTACGTTTTCATTAATGTAAATCATATTTTACATAGTCTATCTTTGCGTGCAATATTAAGAAACAAACAATTTAAAATAAAACGTTTTCGTGCTGTCTATTCATACACATTTCAATTCAATTTCGGTGCTCAATAATTTGTAGTGGGCTACTAAAGTTTATGAATTCAGTATTTCAATAAACACCTTCTTATTTCGGTATTTAAATAATTAAATTCCAAGAAAAATCTGTACGAATTGCGCGCATATTATTTTATAGCGATGCTTAGGCCTACTTCGACGTTAGCAGATTAAACAATTCAATTCTATACATTTTATTTCTTTTATTTTTTAAGTACACAACAAAGATGCTAGTATAATAAAGTGCTTAAAAGTATCAAGATTAAAGTAGCACTTATTTAACTGCAATAGTTCTATCAAGGCGCAATAAGTCAAGATAAATATAACATTCAATCCTATAAATAATAAAGTCAAGATTGAGGAAACATTTCTTCTGCGATATATTAGAACTTATTTGATACTTATGCGATACTTATTCGACCGATTCATAGTGAAGTAAGTCAAGATCGGTGAAGCATTTATTCGACTGACAGTCCAATTATTTTACTGAAGTGCAAGATCAAGGCAGCACTTATTCGACTGCAATACTTAAACCGAAGTGCTTAGGGAAATAATTCAAGATCAAGGCAGCACTTATTCGACTGCAATACTTATTAAACCGAAGTGCTTAGGGAAATAATGCAAGATTGAGAAAGTACTTATATTCGACTGTGATACTTATTAAACCGAGAGGCTCAGTGAAATAAATCAAGATTGAGTCAGCACTTATTCGACTGTGATATTTATTGAACCGAGGTGCTTAGTGAAATAAGTAAAATCTGAGGCAGTACTTTAATATTCGACTGTGATACTTATTAAACCGAAGTACTTATTCGACTGTGATACTTATTAAACCGAAGTACTTATTCGACTGTGATACTTATTAAACCGCAGTGCTTAGTGAAATCAATCAAGATTGAGGCAGCACTTATTCGACTGTGATACTTATTAAACCAAGGGGCTTAGTGAAATAAATCAAGATTGAGTCAGCACTTATTAGACTGTGATACTTATTAAACCGAATACTTATTAAACCGAAGTGCTTAGTGAAATAATCAAGATTGAGGCAGCACTTATTCTACTGCAATACCTATTAAACCGAAGTTATTAGTTAAATAAATCAAGATTGAAGCAGCATTTATTCGACTGTGATACTTATTAAACTGAGGGGCTTAGTGAAATAAATCAAGATTGAGTCAGAACTTATTCGACTGTGATACTTATTAAACCAAATACTTATTAAACTGAAGTTGCCTAGCAATATAAATCAAGATTGAGGCAGCACTTATTCTACTGCAATACTTATTAAACCGAAGTGCTTAGTTAAATAAAGCAAGATTGAGGCAGCACTTATTCGACTGTCATACATATAAACCGAAGTGCTTAGTGAAATAAATCAAGACTAAGGCAGCACTCAATTCAACAGGATACTTATTCGACTGCACAGTGAAGTAAGCCAAACAAGATTGATACAGCTGACTTATTCTACTGTGATACTTTATTCAAATAAAGTGCTAATTGAAAGAAATCAAGATTGAGGCAGCACTTATTTGACAGATACGTTTATTTGATCATCAATAGTCACACGTTTATATTATCACAAATTCAAATATAGCAAATCTGAAAAAAAGTGTATATTTTAGTGTACAAATTATTAAAGATGTATTGTCCCCCCAAAACATGAAAAATGAAGATTAATTAAATCAGACTTTGAATAGGTTATTTTGGAGTTCTAATAAAGTTAACCAATTCTGTAAAATGACCAAAAAAATTGTAAAAAAAGTCAACCAAAAACCCATTGGCTGGCAGCCAATTAGACTATTTTTTTGCTTTAAATTACAGTTTTTTCATGTTTTGGTCAAAGTGGATAACTATTATGTGACATTAAAATGGCATACTCAAAACAAATTTTTTTTTAAAGAACTATTTTTTCAGGGGGACAATACATCTTGTTAATATAAATTATTTTGATAAATTACCAAGCTACCAATTTTTATGAAAATGGGTTTAAATTAGTACAAAATGTGAGAAACCTACCTACGCCATGTCAAACTTTTCCTGACCAATGATTAAAAACCAGTGGCGTATGAATAAGTTAATAAAGAGTGTGAAGAGGCTCACTAAGGTGCCAGGAATGTAAATAATTACCTCTGTGTAACTAATTATAATTATATACAATCATGTAATATTCTACACCTTCAATTCCTGAGTTGATTTTATTCTTTAATTCCTGAGTTGATTTTATAATTCTTTAACTCCTGAGTTGAATTTCAGCTTAAAATATTGACCCAATTTTCATTTATAATGCTGAAAGTTTTTTTTGCAGTTGTTAAGTTTAGCACAATATTTCTTTAATATAGATGTATATTATAATTATAAACAGAAACTGATTGATTTAAAGACTAGGTGCGGACAAAAAGTTTCTATTGATCATACATTCCAATAATTATCGATCTATAGTTTCCCCTATGTTTGCTTATAGTTCAAATTACACAGTAAAATCTCTATTCTTTTGTGCACAAATGTTGTTAATAGAGAGGCATTTTTAAATACTATGAAAAATTAACAGTGTGGTAAAAATGACTAAATATAGGTAATATAATATATATATTATATATACCACTAATACTAACTTACTACTACTAATATATTACTTTTTTCTTTTCTGGTGTTTTTATTCAACTTCAGATTTGTATTTTGTGCTATAGAAAAAATTATCCACCGTATACCCACCATCTTTCTTCACTTTCTAGGGAGTCACCAGGCATGTTATTACATTATCTTAAACTACCTAACTACTGAAAAAACTCTGGTTTTTATAGCAGAATTTTTCCAAATTTTATATTTAACCATTTTAAGGGAAATTCATGTTTTTTCATGTTACACATATTTGATTGATGTACAATTAACCAAATATTATATTTAAAATTCATGCCAGTACCGGAGCTTTAAAATTATCATATCTGTTGGAGCAGTACATTCTGCCTGCTTGGCCTATATTCTAACTCTAGAAATCATCACATGCTGAAAATTACTTTTTTTAAGTATTCCCCAATAGGTACAGTACTACCTCAGAGTATGGCAAATATCTCAAGCAAATGACGAATTAACTCTCTGACGCAAAACTATTTTAAAGGACCAGTAGTTATTAAAATTATCATACAATCGATAGTACTTTTTACACTTAAAACATTTTGATTCTTGAGTTGTTTTATAATCATGTGATGTGTAGATTTAGCCTTGTTGAAGTTCAGAACAAACTTTCTTTATACGCTCCATACCTGAAAATAAATCATATGAATAATCATAATACTAATAATAATCATTTTAAATAATGTAAATTAATATGCAATAATCTGTTAGTCAGAGTGTTCTTGGGAAAGTGTTTCAATTTAACTTTATTGTGTTTGTTTAAAAGTTTGTAAGAAAGCTCTGTCAAACTTTATGTGACAAATAATGTGATGTGCCCATATATGGACATGATGATGTAATTTCATTACCATATTTGGGCACATCACACTTTTTTTGTCAAACTAGTTTGATAGTGTAGACAGAGCCTAAGGTTTGTGGTATGTGTTTAAAAGAAGGAAGACATTACATGTCCTTAAAGTTTGTGGGAGAAAATAATGTCATGTTGTGCACTCAACTTGGCATGAGATATTTTAATTAACAAAACACAAAAGAATGAAATTCAGCCAGACCAAGATTACTCTAACGTCAGCAGTCCAAACTCCTATTTTTAAAATCTAATAAAAGTCAAGCTTACTTACTTAATTCAAGCTTAACTTTTTCATCCGCAAAAATAACACGGAACCAGCCAAATTCGTCACTAAAAAAAGCTTGACTTGGGCAGATGTAAACACCAGCTGCAATGAATTTCATCCACAGATCCTCTTCCATTTCTATGGTGTTTTCCTTAAGAAACTGGTAAAGGCAAAGAATTTTAATCATAATGAGCGTGTTTGTTTGTTATTATTTATTTATACTGGTGACCTCTTCAGTCAAAGACTGGTCTCCCAGAGGGCCGATAGTTATGATAAGTGGCTGTGATGTACTAGGTACATATGAGCTAGATGTGTGCACTGGACCTACAGTTTATATTCTTTATCCGAAACACTTGTTCCACCACCAGAACCATAGAGCGAGTGAGGGTAACAGGGAAAGAGAAAATGCATGCATAAATTGAGTACAAAAATTGTAAAATATCAAAGTGTATGTACCTTCCTAAAATCACAATAGACATAAAGACCACTGCACGCCTCTAAATACGGGACACCTATAGATTTAAGTTCCCGGGTCACAAGTTCATAACCTTCTTTCAACCTCTTCTGATTGGTTTGATAGTACACATTGTCTACCCAATCTGAAAAATAATTTTACCAAAAACAGTGATAATTTTAAAACTATTCTTTCAATAATTCACCAAAATTAAACAAAATGGCCTGAAGTTCTAGCATGACAAACAGAATCTGAATGTGATGTAGTGATGTGATAAAAAACAATGCCATTATTGTTATAGATCATTTTGTTTATTTATTTTATTCAACCTTATTTATAGAGGGTGACTCTGAACAGCGTATGCTCACAATCAAGGGGCCCTCATGATGAGTTATGATAACTGTCTGTGTGTGACCGGGGTAACACCCTACTTCTCTCGAAAGATGTACTAGGTTCTTTAAAGTGCACAAGAGCCAGAGGTGTACACAGACCTACAGTACGGTTTATAATCCTTATCCTACCACCAGAGCGAGTGAGGGTTACCTTCATCTTTTAACATCTTGGACAGCATAATTTGGATAAATCCAGGTATCTGGGTAAAACGACATTGACTCAAAATCTGCTTGCGGACAACATCTGAAAAACCATAGTACAAACCAACACGCATCCCTGACATCGCAAAATCCTATGTAACAATTAAGATGGATATAATTGAAAATAATGAGCGTATAGATGTCCATGTGTGGGCGGGATTTCATATAATCGAAATTAAATAAAAGGATTAAGATTTTATGTCATTTAAACTTTTCTTTCCAGGGATGCAAATTTTTTTCTTGTAGGTAAGCGATGCAGAAATCATCAATTATTCATTATTTTTTATGTGAAAGAATTACAAGATAGCCGACTTCTTAAATATAACTTAACCTAACCCTCTAAATAATCTGTCTCACTATAAAGTATGAAAGAAGTTGCTCATGGGATTCGAACCCCATGGATCGACATGCAAAACCATTTGGCTACAAAAGGCTCGTTTGTATTAGTGAAATGTAGTCAGGTAAATTCTTACATCACACCTAATGCAAACTCAATAAGTTTGCGAAATATAACTAACAAATAATTCATGTTTCTTGCATCGCTTAGATACAAAAAGTATATTACAAGGGATGGAATTTTGTATGTGGTTAAAAACGTGGTTGAATTCTCAAATTATCTGATAATTTTTTACTTTCTTGTACACCTAAATGGCACTTGCACATAGTACTTTACTTTACCTTACTAAAGCCCCAGATAAAATGTGTTCTTTCAGGGTCTGGTATATCTTCTGGTTTGAACTGAAGGATGCTGGTGGTTTGGACACCTTCAACAAAACCACCAGTCAGGTAAATCTCATCAAATATAATATGTAGTGAATGCCTGTCAAAAAATAAGAAGAATATAATTTGGATGCACGGCCTTTATCAACGTATCAATTCTCAATTTTTATGCACAGTGCTTAGAGGTCTCACAAAAGGCGCTACATAGATCCAGAATATTAATATTAATTAATTAACATATCCCTTTCACATCGCCTAGCAAAACTCTAATGACCAATAAGAATGTTTATTATAAATGAATACATTATTATTAATATTATTATTTAAAAAGTGTATGTGGATACAAGTTCTTTAATATTTTTTACCCTACATACAGACAGCGCTACCCATGGACATATTAATTTGAAAATATATATGCCTGCAATGAAGAAGGGGAACTGAGAACACTTTTTTTTTTAGTTTGAGAATAATCAATCATTGGAACACATTTCTATATGATTTAGTAAGTGCAACATCTGTGAAAGTGTTTGAAGCAAAATTTGTATTGGTCAAATAAGGATATGGATAAATACCATTCTGGTCTACGAGGCATAACTGACTGTCGGTCACAAGAGGCACATTAACTATCTTATAAATACCTACACCCAATAATTTTCAAGTTTCATTATTAGTATTACATACTTATTACAGAACTTAAGACAAGCACTGATAACTTCCTTTGAATAAATGACACCAAGAGGATTTTGAGGATTCATGAGGAAAAGACCACGTACATTCAAATCCTGAAAATAAGAAATGAGTTAGGCAATATTAAGTGTATTTACAGAAAAAAAAAGTTAAAATTAAATCTTACAAGTATACAATGGCCTGGGTCCAGAGAGTGGTCTGGCCCTGGTTAAGAGAGTGACCAGGGCCAGGAGGAGGCCCAGGAGCCAAGAGCAAGTGGCCAAAGCCAAGAGAGTGGCCTGGGTCAAGAGAGTGGCCGGGGCCAAGAGAGTGGCCTGGGTCAAGATAGTGACCTGAGTCAAGATAGTGGCCTGGGCCAAGGGAGTGGCCTGCGGCCAAGAGAGTGGCTGATGCCAAGAGAGTTGCCTGGGTTAAGAGAGTGGCCAGGAGCAAGAGAGTGGCCAGGAGCAAGAGAGTGGCCAAGGGCCAAGAGAGTGGCCTGGGCCAAGAGTCTAGACTGCTCAGAGCATGAAACTCCACAGATTGATTTACTGATTGGATGACTGCTTTCTACTGGTGGATATAATGTAAATCAACTGACCTTTGACCTGGCATCTTTTAAACCTTTCTCAAGTTTCTCAGGTGTTAGTTCATACTGTTGAGTTTCATTTTCTCCTATCTGTAATGTAAGGTAGTATAATTTAACCATTTATTTCTTTTTGAAAACATGATACAATCTGAAGGAAAGAGAATACAATAAATCTTGAACCTTAATATCAATTCTAACTTACTTTTGAATACAGATGAACAGGGAAGATGTCAACTTTGGCTCTGAGACAAGAGTCTGTAAGTAGGCCGCCATAGTATGGAGTTGGTGTCAACCACACATCTTCAAGATAAAAATAAATAAAAGAACTAAAATCAAGAACAAAAACAACAAAATCAAATCAAAAGGAATGTACACAAAAATCTAGTTTTTGTCCACTTTTCTATTTCAGAAATTAAACTTTCCAGGTCTAGAAAATATTAATATTTCTTGCTATTTTAGGCGTCTGATCCCGCATTAATGTCAGGATGTGAGATTGTGAGTTTGAATTCAACTCTCACCAAATGACTTACGTTTGCCTCTCTCTCCACCCAGGGTACTCGTGTAATTCCGTAGGATTCTTATGCCCAAAGTGAATCACTTGATATTACACAAACACCAAAAATGTAACAAATTTTCACGACACCCATAACCATGGTATTAACAGCCACTTTAAAAATGGCACCCAAATTGCCTCTGTAACCCTTTGGTCTGTCAACAAGATATTGGTATGAAAATACTCGGAACATAATATATATTTATTCATTGTAATGGAACATTTTGACCAATTTTAACAGAATTTTTATTTTTCTGCACTATTGACCCTTTACCTTGACTCCTACTGTATTTACTAAATGTATGGTCATAGAAATTTAAAAATGGTCTGAAATTGCTCATATCATGTATATTTATATTTATTGTAATGAAATAGTTTGTGAAAAAATGATCAAAGTGAAGTTATTGACCTTTGACCTAATAAACATGAAATTGATGTATAAGCATTAATATTTATTTGATCATGTATCGGCAATTACTTGTGGTAGGGATTAATAAATGGATTTATACATATTATTATCACTTTAGTTTCTTGAATATCTAATTATCTAATTCACATATTTGGTTTTATATATTTTATAAACATTATATACTATATTTATTTATTTATTTTATTTCGAAACTCAACCAACAGCAACAAAAAATTCGCCAATAACAGGAGGGTTAACATACAAAAGCAAAACGGATACAAATAAATTGAATTAAAGATAACTGCCTTGATATTTTTTCATATTCATTGAATCAGTTAAGAACAAAGTTTTAAGTTTATTATAATGTTCAAATGCTATCTTATTATATGTTTATTATTTAGGCATTTGTTCTTTATATTAAAACGTACATTTAACATAAGGAATGACCTGGTTTAATGTTGGAATGGGTCTTGAACTTAGTTATAATGTTATTCTTTATATTAGTGTAATCAATAGTGAATGACCATGTTATAGTGAATGATATCCTGTGATTGTTTGGATCAATGACACCCAATTTTAAAATATATACTGTATGTATTGATCACATAATTAAATGATACAATGCATCATATTCATTGTTATAAATTATTTTACTCACTTAATCTAATTATAAGTACAGTATAAGTAAATACATTTATTTATCTAAGTTCAAGACCCATTCCAACATTAAACCAGGTCATTCCTTATGTTAAATGTACGTTTTATGGTTTGTTTTGGCTTGACAATCGATCAAAAAGTGGGTGAATTACAGCATGCATGTTGGGATTTAAATTATTAGAATCGACTTATTTTTCACGTTTAAAGACAAAAATTGTTATCTCAATAGGACCATCTAGTATTTATTTTTATGTTAATTGTAATTAAATTAGATCTAAAAAAACGTAGAGAATGGGACTTTAATACCTGGATCCATAATACCAAATTCATGTATTAATGTCGTGGTTCCAAACAAATAAAGGTGAATACACTTTGATTCTTTCCTTCTATCCGATTTATTAGTTTCGTATTGTACTCCTGCATCAAATCATTATACAAATCATTTCAAGTACAAGAATTCAAGCCCTCAAGTTATACAACACCAAACGTATGACACAGCATCAACTCGTGATAGCTGACTATTATACCTCTGAATAAAATAAGAACATAGCAAGATCTTAAAACACAACGAACAAAAGAACTCGCACAGCCTTATATCAGAACTATAACATAGCGAGGGCCTGAAACTCAACAAACAAAAGAACCCCGCTCCGCTTACGCACGGCCTATATCACACAGTGTCACCTGTATTCCAATTACAGAATGACTACGCAGCGCCCTCAATACTCAATTAAATTCCAAATCCTTACATTAACTTCAACAAGGACAATAGGGCAAAGCTGTATTAACAAGCACAAATGTGTGATACTCGGGGTACAGCAAAAGAAACTGTAATGACGTCATAAGACAGGATGTGACGTCACATACACATCAATAACCTCGCTACCAAATACGGCTATACGGTACCATCTTCGAGACGTGATATGGCTGCATCTGGTTTGAAATTAAAAAATCCGGCTCTATAGCTTTGAGGACATGTCCCTGTAGTATATTCATGCCAAATCTTAGCTCAATACTACAACGAATAAGGGAGGAATAGTACTTTATAAATCGCACTTTTTGCTCAATAGTGTCCGGATGGAAGAAGAAGTCCTAGACTCAGGTACCCCGAGTAATAAAACGAGATATACTCTATATCATATTACGTTTACAGTATATTTCACCATAAATAGGTTTCGCCAGGGCTCGAACCGGGGACCTTCTGCGTGTTAAGCAGACTTGATAACCACTACACTACGAAACCTCTTACACCAAAAATGTGGGTTACACAAAGTTTTTTAATCCATTTAAATTACAAATAAATATGGTAATAAGCACAAAGCAAAATAAACATGTGTAAAAGTGATAATTACCGATTACACAAAATAAGTATTTTAAAAAATAATGAAAATAAGATATACTATGTATATCATATTGCGTATACAGTACTTTTCACCATAAAGTTTAAAAAAAAAAAGGTTTCGCCCAGGCTCGAACCGGGGACCTTCTGCGTGTTAAGCAAACGTGATAACCACTACGCCAAGAAGCCGCATATAACTACATAACGCTGTGGTGTGTGTCACACATTGTGGCTTCTTAATTAAACAAATTAATTAAGAAAAAAGCATGAATGTGCGATACTCGGGATACAGCAAATGAAGCTGTAATGACGTCATAAGACATGATGTGACGTCACATACACATCAATAACCTCTACCAAATACGGCTATACGGTACCATCTTTGAGACGTGATATGGCTGTATCCAGTTTGAAATTTAAAAATCCAGCTCTAAAGCTTTGAGGACATGTCCCTGTAGTATATTCATGACAAATCCCAGCTCCATACTACAACGAATAAGGGAGGAATAGTACTTTATAAATCGCACTTTTTGCTCAATAGTGTCCGGATGGAAGAAGAAGTCCTAGACTCAGGTACCCCGAGTAATAAAACGAGATATACTCTATATCATATTACGTATACAGTATATTTCACCATAAAGTTTAAGAAAAATAGGTTTCGCCAGGGCTCGAACCGGGGACCTTCTGCGTGTTAAGCAGACTTGATAACCACTACACTATGAAACCTCTTACACCAAAAATGTGGGTTACAAAAAGTTTTTTAATCCATTTAAATTACAAATAAATATGGTAATAAGCACAAAGCAAAATAAACATGTGTAAAAGTGATAATTACCGATTACACAAAATAAGTATTTTAAAAAATAATGAAAATAAGATATACTATGTATATCATATTGCGTATACAGTACTTTTCACCATAAAGTTTAAAAAAAAAAGGTTTCGCCCAGGCTCGAACCGGGGACCTTCTGCGTGTTAAGGAAACGTGATAACCACTACGCCAAGAAGCCGCATATAACTACATAACGCTGTGGTGTGTGTCACACATTGTGGCTTCTTAATTAAACAAATTAATTAAGAAAAAAGCATGAATGTGCGATACTCGGGATACAGCAAATGAAGCTGTAATGACGTCATAAGACATGATGTGACGTCACATACACATCAATAACCTCTACCAAATACGGCTATACGGTACCATCTTTGAGACGTGATATGGCTGCATCCAGTTTGAAATTTAAAAATCCAGCTCTAAAGCTTTGAGGACATGTCCCTGTAGTATATTCATGCCAAATCCCAGCTCCATACTACAACGAATAAGGGAGGAGTAGTACTTTATAAATCGCACTTTTTACTCAATAGTGTCCAGATGGAGGAGGAGGAGGAGAAAATGAGTCCTAGACTCGGGTACCCCGAGTGAAAAGAGTAAAAATGTATTGATAATCACAACTTATTACGTTTGTAGTCATAAAGCAGAATAAGGGAAATTATCGAACGGTACTGTTACAAAATAATGAACAATAAACAACAACAGACAATAACAACTTTCATTCATTGTAATAAATACATTGTTACAACTTTCATATTATTAATGTATACAATATATCATGTAATTAGTATTGGCAAAAAATCACATCTTAAAGAAACGACAACAACTAACATTCATCTGCCGAAACCAATTCATTATAGGCTTCACATGATATGCAAATTTACACGAATCGCCAGTCAAACAGATTGATTGAATTTATTTGATGCTCAACATTAAAATTACATACAGACAAAAGACAAAATAACGAGCATCAGGAACACCCATTAGGCCGGAAAAAACCAGCCAATTTCCAATGGGGTCCAAATTGCACAGTATCCATGCAATGTGACATAGTGCGCCACCAATAATGCTTGTAAAAAGATATTTTGGAAAACTTCCCGATTTATCACACAATATTAGAAATGCACGTGTTATATTATCTTCCTGCATCACAACTTACATTATTATTCATTATCCTTTTGAATTAAACATGTTTTCTGTTAATACGTTATACTGAAGGTTTGAAGTCCTGCTAACAGCCATGAGCATTGGTTGAGGTTTTGATAGCACAGGTGGTTTTTTCATTTATTTCAATATAGGGAAGAATATTCAATCGCAATAATAACATATAACATATAAAACCATATACATGACATATTCACAGAAAGCCAAGTAAAGTAGAAGTAAGAATATAGATAAAAATAAAGTATTTGATCAATCACAAGCGATGGATTATTTGAACTCTAGTTAGTCGGTCGGTAATAGAAGGCCTATCTTTATAACATTTATATTTAAGACATTTTAAAATTTAATATCTAAAGCTTATATAAAACAAACACAAATTTAAACAAAAATAAAATAATCTTTGGATAAATTTGGGATTTATAAAATGGGTTTAAGATGGAGACTTTCAATCTTAAAACAAAAATAATTGT
Organism: Antedon bifida; assembly: GCF_963402885.1. Taxonomy (NCBI): domain Eukaryota; kingdom Metazoa; phylum Echinodermata; class Crinoidea; order Comatulida; family Antedonidae; genus Antedon; species Antedon bifida. Next base: position 19,768,082 of record NC_136232.1, read on the forward strand.
TGTTTTGTCACTGTTCCTCATTAATACGTACATCGGCTAGTTATATTATAATCTAGCTAACCACATTGTATCACTGATCAAAGAGGAGGGCTAACTAAACTATATATAAAAGCACTTTTAAATAAAAGCAGTTTTCACTCTGGCATCATTTATTTTATTATAAGACCATGGGATGGTGGAGGCATTTTTTATGCCATGGCACTAGATTATTTCCTAATTCCAACATTTGAAATGAATACAAACAGTAACACAGTAACCACACAACAAGTATTTATTTTAAAGGGTAAATATTAAATAAATTAATAGTCCTCCTACAGACTAGAGAATAGTGCATAATTCAGTTTTATCTGCTATATACTGACTGTACATAAAGAAACAAGTCTCCTTTGGAAATAATTGTCTTGATTTTTGTTATCTTTCAGACTGATTCTCGGAGAAGAATGCCAAAGTAGAAGCGAGTTGCTTGAACAACAAATAAAAAATAAATAAAATGGCGGATGGCGTTTTTTTTTCCAGGATGAACGTGGGCAGAAATCATGAATAATTCATTACCTTAATTATTTTCTATTATAAAGAATTGCAAGATAGCTGATCTACTTCCTAAATATACTAAACCTAACCCTCTAAATAATCTCTCTCAACTATTAAAAAAAAACATGTTCTTGAAAGACCTCGAACCGAGGGCTCCAGTGTAATAGGTTAACACCTTTACCACTAGACCAAACAAATTTCGGTTGGACGCTGTTTACAAAAATGATTTAATATCTCTGCATACTCTCTCTGCTGAAAGTAGACAATACGCGCATGCGCGACAGTAGTTGGGGGTTAAGCCACGCCCATTTATGTAAATTACCCACGTTCGTCCTGGAAAAAAAAATTACGCAACCGGATGTAGTTTACTTTTGATTACAGGAAAAAAAAAATATCAATCTTGCGCAATGCATGTTGGGATTTAAATTATTAGAATCGACTTATTTTTCACGTTTAAAGACAAAAATTGTTATCTCAATAGGACCATCTAGTATTTATTTTTATCTTAATTGTAGTTAAATTAGATCTAAAAAAACGTAGAGAATGGGACTTTAATACCTGGATCCATAATACCAAATTCATGTATTAATGTCGTGGTTCCAAACAAATAAAGGAGAATACACTTTGATTCTTTCCTTCTATCCGATTTATTAGTTTCCTATTGTACTCCTGCATCAAATTTTTATACAAATCATTTCAAGTACAAGAATTCAAGCCCTCAAGTTATACAACACCAAACGTATGACACAGCATCAACTCGTGATAGCTGACTATTATACCTCAGAATAAAATAAGAACATAGCAAGATCTTAAAACACAACGAACAAAAGAACTCGCACAGCCTTATATCAGAACTATAACATAGCGAGGGCCTGAAACTCACAAACAAAAGAACCCCGCTCCGCTTACGCACGGCCTATATCACACAGTGTCACCTGTATTCCAATTACAGAATGACTACGCAGCGCCCTCAATACTCAATTAAATTCCAAATCCTTACATTAACTTCAACAAGGACAATAGGGCAAAGCTGTATTAAAAAGAGTAAAAATGCATTGATAATCACAACTTATTACGTTTGTAGTCATAAAGCAGAATAAGGGAAATTATCGAACGGTACTGTTACAAAATAATGAACAATAAACAACAACAGACAATAACAACTTTCATTCGTTGTAATAAATACATTGTTACAACTTTCATATTATTAACATATACAATATATCATGTAATTAGTATTGACAAAAAATCACATCTTAAAGAAACGACAACAACTAACATTCATCTGCCGAAACCAATTCATTATAGGCTTCACATGATATGCAAATTTACACGAATCGCCAGTCAAACAGATTGATTGATTGATTGAATTTATTTGATGCTCCGCATTAAAATTACATACAGACAAAAGACAAAATAACGAGCATCAAGGTCCAAATTGCACAGTATCCATGCAATGTGACATAGTGCGCCACCAATAATGCTTGTAAAAAGATATTTTGGAAAACTTCCCGATTTATCACACAATATTAGAAATGCATGTATTATATTATCTTCCTGCATCACAACTTACATTATTAATCATTATCCTTTTGAATTAAACATGTTTTGTTTTCTGTTAATACTTTATACTGAAGGTTTGAAGTCCTGCTAACAACCATGAGCATTGGTTGAGGTTTTGATAGCACAGGCGGTTTTTTCATTTATTTCAATATAGGGAAGAATATTCAATCGCAATAATAACATATAACATATAAAACCATATACATGACATATTCACAGAAAGCCAAGTAAAGTAGAAGTAAGAATATAGATAAAAATAAAGTATTTGACCAATCACAAGCGATGCATTATTTGAACTCTAGTTAGTCGATCGGTAATAGTAGGCCTATCCATAACATTTATATTTAAGACATTTTAAAATTTAATATCTAAAGCTTATATAAAACAAACACAAATTTAAACAAAAATAAAATAATCTTTGGATAAATTTGGGATTTATAAAATGGGTTTAAGATGGAGACTTTCAAACGTAAAACAAAAATAATTGTTGTTTTGTAACTGTTAAGCCCTCGATCACTGTTCCTCATTAATACGTACATCGGCTAGTTATATTATAATCTAGCTAACCACATTGTATCACTGATCAAAGAGGAGGGCTAACTAAACTATATATAAAAGCACTTTTAAATAAAAGCAGTTTTCACTCTGGCATCATTTATTTTATTATAAGACCATGGGATGGTGGAGGCATTTTTTATGCCATGGCAGATTATTTCCTAATTCCAACATTTGAAATGAATACAAACAGTAACACAGTAACCACACAACAAGTATTTATTTTAAAGGGTAAATATATTAAATAAATTAATAGTCTACAGACTAGAGAATAGTGCATAATTCAGTTTTATCTGCTATATACTGACTGCACATAAAGAAACAAGTCTCCTTTGCAAATAATTGTCTTGATTTTTGTTATCTTTCAGACTGATTCTCGGAGAAGAATGCCAAAGTAGAAGCGAGTTGCTTGAACAACAAATAAAAAATAAATAAAAGTTTGAATAGATGTACTAAACAATTAATTAAACACGGTAGGGTATGTGGGACATAAGACCTTAGCGAGGTAACGTCCTTACCCCATTAGATGATAAATGAAGCATCTTATTAATATATCAAAACAATTAAAGTAAAAAGGGGTTGTACTTTTTTCCCGAATATTGTGTTGAATTGCCTTTTATTTTAGGTCCTAGTTTAACATCATAACATACTGTACAGTAGTCTGATGAGAGTTTTAACTTGTTTTGTTGCAACCCTGAATTCCTATTACAATACTGTAGCGTAATGCTATGTAGCATTTTCCTTTGCTCACTAGTTTGCATAGTATTAGTGTAGCATTCACCCACTAGCATTCGAATGCTAGTGTAGCATTCACCCACTAGCATTTGAATGCTAGTGTAGCATTCACCTACTAGTATTCGAATGCTAGTGTAGCATTCACCCACTAGCATTCGAATGCTAGTGTAGCATTCACCCACTAGCATTCAAATGCTAGTGTAGCATTCACCCACTAGCATTCGAATGCTAGTGCTACCATTCGCATGCTTAAGGTCATTTAAATAATTCGGCTCCCTGGAAGGCTTAGCGAAGGCTTAGCGAATGCTAAGAAGCATTCGAAGGCTAAATTCAATCATTGAATACTTATATACCACTAGTATTCGAATGCTAAGTATAGCCCTTCGAATGCCAATAATAGCATTCCAGGAGTAGCATTCGAATGCTTTGTGAATGGTAAGCGAAGGCATTCAGCTTTGGTAAGGGTCACCCTAAACTGACATCATTATCGCACCTAAACTAGATCCAGTTCATCATTTACCAACGCTAGTTTAATCTTGTAAGAAATTCATAAAACATATTTCTACCAAAAACAAAAAAAAGAACACCCTAGTGCTATAACGTTGCTGATAAAACATTAGGATTACGTAATGGGAAAACCCCACCGCACTGTAAGCAATGCTTAAAATGAGGTCCAAATAAAACGAACATCCGATAGTAAGACAAAACAGAAGAAATACAATTTTTATGTATTATATTATGATGTTATACAATGCGTAACACTTAAAAGTGTGTATTAAGCAGAATCGCATAGTTAAATATTAACAGCAGAAAAAGAAATCATTTTTCAGAGAAAGTACACAGGTTGAACGTCACTATAAGTCTATAAGAGATTGAAAGGAAGTGATCAAAGATTCATCCAATCAAAGTTAAGACCCAACACCATACAACACATAAAGAGGACCAAGAATCCAAAATTAAGATCATCCACCGTCAAACGATTCATAAAGGGGACCAATATTCATTCAATCACATTTAAGATAATCCTTAACGCAATACAACCCCCAATGGTATAAGTCAACCAAACTTAGCTTTGCCATGTTGTAAGTTGATGGCGTTGAGGAGAAAAATGGAAAAAAAAACCAGTAGAGTACAAACAAATATAAAAAACATCGTAAAACTAATCAACATTAAGCAACAAGTCAGAAATGAAAAAAAAAAAAGAAAGAAGTAAACAGTTGTTTTTCTCATAAACGTTGTTTCCAGGAAGCAATCAGCCTGCTGTTAAAGGGGTGGGAATATATAACAAGAAAGTTCATAAAAACTAACAAAATAATAATTGAAAAGATATTTACAATTTAAACTAATAGTACACAAATCTGGGAGATTTCCCTAAAAAAGCTCATATTATCTAAAGCCTCTTTCACACCTATTCTGGTTTATTTATTTTCAGGTGTGAAAGACCCTTTAAGCATGAAAAAGACGAACAGCCTGAATTCAATATATCGATTTGAAGTTGTTATGTTATCAATTATGCATATAACATAATGGCTTTGATAATGATGTTGACATATTTCCATAAAAAATTAACAAGCTTCGACTTAAATTTTGATTTGATCTTTCCGGTAACTGTTGTGAGTTGTTTATTGGCTGACCTGGCAATGCTGTTCCACTTGAGTATTTTGAACTTCCTGTACAACCATTGCTTCTTCAAAGCCATTATGATATGTGCATAATTGATAATTCGTTTATTTCTAATACTACAATATTAGAAATAAACATATATTTATTAATCCTCCAACTTTATTATTATATTGAATTCGTCTTTCTTCTGTTAATACTTTTTAGTTTTTTTTAAGTTTTGAGGTTCATCCTACCAACCAGTTTTGTATTTTTTAGTCTTAATCACTTCTCTATTTAACCCAGAAAATGGGGTTTCTTTTAAATTATAAATATAAAATAAGTTCAAAATAAATAAAACGTTCAGTACAAAGTCATACAGTAATTGTTATTATTTTTTTTTGTTCCAATACTTTCAGATTCAATCTAGACACAGGAAAATCACCTTGCATTCAAAGTTTGTATACTCACTTCTGTTTATAAAAACTATAAAACATTACAAAAAATAACCAAACCCTTTTCCACAAAATTTGACAGCCATTCATAGAAAAACTTATTTAATATCAAATAATGACATTTTCAAGTTAGTTATCAAGATGGTATTGTAATGTTATTTGTGATGTTGTATTAATGATGCACAGTACGTTACTTGGGATAGATTCAACACTACCATCGTTTAAGCATGGTTACTACTAGGACGCAATCGGAAAGACGTAAGCACAACGCAAGAACTGTCGCTTGTCATTGGTCATCTCAGCTTACAGCCTTGCGTTGCGTCCTAGCTAGAACCAAACTTTATTATCAGTTATACTTCACACAGTTATTTACTCTCTAAGTTTGACAGTGTCTTTATTCAATATAAGGATGATATAAATAAAAGTATTAAAAGTATGAAATAAATAAATAAATTCATGCCAGCCCTAGTGAGCATACTATAGCCTATAACACAGTAATATGCAATGAATTAGTTTAAAAGGTATATAATATTTGAAAAGGTATATAACGTTTTAAAAGGTACGGTATATAACATTTAAAAAGGTATATAACATTTAAAAAGGTTTTACAACATGTATACCGTAAAACCTCGAAAAGAAGCCTACTACTACTACTATTATAAGAAAGCTCACAAAACTAATGAACCTGAAGATTGGGACAAAGCTAAACAACTGAGAAATCAAGTTAATAATTTAAATAGGAATTTAAAAAGAAAATATTGTACAAATACTATTAACGAAAATGCTAAAAATCCCAAGAAATTATGGAATACAATAAATAAATTAATACCTAAAACTAAACCCAGTATAAATAATGTATATAAAGATAATAATAAAAACTATACATCCAATGATAAGGACACAGCCAATGTTTTCAATGATCATTTTACTTCAATTGGAAGTTCTTTAGCAAATCAATTTACTAACTCCAATAATACTAACTCCAATAATTATACTAGTAACACTTCAGAAAATTGTTTTGCAGATAACAAATTTGAATTTGATCTTCTTACCCCTGATTACATTTTTAACCAGTTATGTAAATTGTCAACTAATAAAGCTATGGGTGTTGATAACTTTGATTGTAAACTTCTTAAACTAGCTGCTCCGATAATTTGTGACTCACTCTCATATATTTGTAATCTTTCTATGTTCAGTTCTAGATTTCCAGATGAATGGAAACTAGCTAAGGTAACACCTGTATATAAAGATGGGGATATGTCAGACCCTTATAATTACCGCCCAATTTCTGTTTTACCCATACTTTCAAAACTCTTAGAACGTGCTGTGCATGATCAATTATATTTGTATTTAAGAACTAACAACCTTATAAATCCCTCCCAATCGGGCTTTAGAAAAGGTCACTCTACAGAAACTACTCTTTTAGATGTCATCTGCTGCTTTATTTCTTGACTTGAAGAAAGCATTTGATACAGTTAACCATGAAATATTACTTACCAAATTAAGGAATTATGGCTTAAATGATATTGCACTTCACTGGTTTAAATCATATTTAAGTGGACGATCTCAAGTTGTTTGTATAAATTCAACAAAATCTGACACCATGAATGTTAATATTGGTGTCCCACAAGGATCAATACTGGGACCTTTACTATTTATTTTATACGTAAATTCACTTCCTGAATTTTTATCATGTAAATGTGTGATGTATGCAGATGATACAACACTCTTATGTAGTTCATCTGACCCTTTAATACTTCAGAATCAACTCAATATCAATCTAAACAAAATTATAGAATGGTTTGACCATAATCAACTCACACTAAATCTTAATAAGACCAAGCTTATGGTTTTCAGCACAAATCAGAAAACGGCAACATTTAAGAATATAACTTTACTTCATAATAACAAAACTATTGAAAGAGTTGATTCTTTTAAGTATTTAGGTGTCATTTTTGATCCTCAACTAAATTGGAAGGAACATATAGACAAAATGTCTTGTAAAATAGCTAAACGTATCGGTGTGATTCGTCGTATTAAGATGTATCTTCCTATGTATACTTTAAAAATGTTAGCAAATGCTTTAATTATTCCATTATTTGATTATTGTTGCTGTGTTTGGTCTAATTGTAACATAAGTTTGTCAGATTCTCTTCAGGTTTTAATCAACAGATTAGGTAGAATATTGTTATCAGTAGACATGTATACCCCTATTAATGATATCTTAAGTACTCTTGGATGGAGTAGACTTACAGAAAAATGGAATGAAAATATTCTTATAGTGCTATTTAAATGTTTAAAAGAAATAGCTCCAAGATACTTAACAATATTATTTCAATTTACTGTAGATAACCATAATAAATGCACTCGCTCCCAAAGTAATAATGATTTATCTATTCCGTTATGGAATAACTCTCAGGGTAAAAGAACTTTTGTTTATAGATCAACTAAATTATGGAATTCTCTACCAAATAACATAAAATCAGAACTCCATAATATGTCTTTGGCAACTTTTAAATCTTCACTATAGAAATCATATATGTATTAACCTTTTTGCCTTAACAATTGTAAATAGTTTTATATCTGTTTTCTTTCTTTTTGTTTTTCTTTTATATTTTATTTTTGTTGTAAATATGTTTACTGAACCACTTTGGAAATCAGTACATTTGTATTGAAAGTGTATTTCAGTTTAAAGAAAGAACAAATAAATAAATAAATAAAGCCCATGAGCTTCTTCTTTTTTTAGTGCTCTTGGGTGGGCTTCTTTTCGAGATGGGCTTCTTTTCAAGATGGGCTTCTTTTCGAGAGTACTTTTGCAAACTGTAGAGAGGGCTTCTTTTCGAAATGAATGCTGTAAATTTTGTGAATTTCTACTACAATAATATGACTTTTGAGACATTTTTTCAACCATGAAATTATGTTTAATATACCAATTAAAAAACAATATAAAAAGCAAAAAAACAGTCCTATGATTCACCGTCAAATAAAACAAGAAAAATCTAGCAAGAAATGCAATCAAGGTATGTTCGTTGAATGGTGCAGATGTTGGACATGTTCCTGAATGTTTGGCTCAGATAATAGCGCCGTTGATGAAAGATAGGTAGTAGTGCAGCTTAAAGCCAAGATAACTGGAATGGAACAAACGGCCCCAGAAGGAAAATGGGTAATTGGTGGAGGTGTGGAAATTCCCTGCCGATTTTACATATTTGCCAACGAAGTAGACAAGAAAAAGATACAAGATGCGATCAAAGCACCATTTGGACAACAATAAACTGTAAAATAAATGTATGATAAACACGATCATACATATTAATTATTATCATCAGTCTGCATCTGAAGTATCTGGCATTAAATTATCCTATTACAGTAAATCTTAATCATGTGTTTGTATTGTTTATTTCTGTTCCTTTGACGTTCAGTTAATAAACCTACATTCTTAATACAGTATAGTAGTCTATCTCGAAAAGAAGCCCATACTATCTTGAAAAGAAGGCCAGGGGGCTTCATTTTGAGCTAGGCTTCTTTTCGAGAGTACTTTTGCAAACTGTAGAGGGGGGCTTCTTTTCGAGATGGGCTTCTTTTCGAGGTTTAAGCCCATGGGCTTCTTTTCGAGGTTTTACGGTATAACATTTTAAAAGGTATATAACATTTAAAAAGGTATATAACATTTAAAAAGGTATATAACATTTAAAAAGGTATATAACGTTTAAAAAAGGTATATAACATTTAAAAAGGTATATAACATTTAAAAAGGTAAATAACATATAAAAAATCCTTCCCTGGATAATAATTAAATGATCCATTTAGTAGATCTGAGTTTTTAATGAAACTAGACACACCCAGCCTTACTCTGCCTATATCTAATGAAACTAGAAAACACAAATCATGGATGAATTTGGTTGTACAGTATACATCATGACGTCATAGTCAGTAGTTCAGTTTATTATCCCATTTCAACAATCCTAGTTAACTAGTTCATGTGTTTTGTAAATCTTGTGCTTTATACGAATATCATATAATATCAATATAGTATGAAGTATTTAATTTTTAATTGTATTATTGCATCTGGTGATGTACTTCATTTAAATGTTTAATATCTAAAAGCAATATACAAAGTATATTGTTCATATGCTGAGCTGACTCGCAGAAGTAAAGTTTATTAAATTGATTACGAGTGAATTGAGTTAAAAAGATGTTCATCTTGAAAGGAATCATACTACTGTATTGTATTATTATATTGGCTGTATTACCTTGTTCTCGTTGTTCTAGTGACAGTGATAGTGGCAATGTCAGTGGTATTACTAACAGCTCTAATTCCCTTCCCGGTATGATTACTTCATTTTTTAACAATTTTCTTTATGCATTGATAACTATAATACAGTATAATGATTATACTAACGAGTGTGTTATTTTCATTAATTGGCTGTTTGGTATTTGATACTGTGTTTGTATACTTTTTAAACAGTAGACCCTCTACAAACTTTACTGTTACTAAGATTCAAAGGCAATTAAACATCTTGTACACTTTTAACATCTGATTTAATTTTAATTCTATAGTACTATACAGTATTTATTTTTATGCTTTTGTGATTGTGAATTTAATTTATTAGCTGATGTTTAATTGCCTATCACAGCTAGACATGTCTGACTGACGGAAGATTGCGTTTGTAACAATACATACATTTCCCCCCTTTCCCTTTCTTAACGTATCTCTGAGTTGTCTTGTTCTTTACACAAGCAGAATGTCCAGTCAATTGCAACTGTGGTGCGCCTTGGTTGTCTAGTGACGGTCACCGAGTGAAATGTAGTCCTCCATGGAGTATTAATAACATCACAACTATCAACGAGTATAATGATCATGTTCCAATAACAGAATTGTAAGTATATGGTTATTATCAGTGTAATTATTTCATTGTATGTCTACTATAACATTGAATTTAAAATATATATATTTAAAAATATGTAATAATGATTATACATATAATTATTATTGGCACCCATTGATTAAAATTTAATGCACAATTGAAATTTAGTACTTATTGTTATCAGAAATAATTTCATTTTGTGAGGTCACTTTCTATACCCTAACCCCAACCACTATATCACTCTATACCTGTATGACTAGAACATAAAAAAATAAGTGCATTGTCACCCCATGTATTTGGTAGTTTGACAACACTGAACATTATGCATTTTATCATTTCATAATGTAATAAGAGATTTAATTAAAATAATTATCAAATATGTTCAAATGAAAACAAATATTTACAATTTGCTATAGAAATGGTGTTCATGAGAATAACACTTTATTATTTTAACATTCATTTAAAAAGATTTAACTATTAAATTATTAAATACATGATAAGAAATATCTAGATTTTATAAAGAAATTTTAACATAGTTTAAAAAAATATTATATTAACCATCAATATTAATTATTCATTTTTGAATGTAATTGTTACTGTACATTGTTTTCACTTTGAAGGGATTTGAGCCGTAACAAAATAAGTACATTGCCAGCCAATGTATTTGATAGATTGACAGCACTGACAGGGCTGTAAGTATTTTGATCATATCAATTTCTTTGTTTAATTTTTTTTTTTTAAATTGATAATAAAATAATTTATAACAATGAATATTATGCATTGTATCATTTCATAATGTAATCCACATACAGTATACAGTATATATTTTAAAAATCACTTAGCATTAGTAAAATATTTAACAATTATCAATAAATTATTCAATTTTGAAAGATAAAAATAATTGAAAATTGGTCTTCATTTAAAGAAATTTAATTATTATTTAAGAGTGCTTGTCACCAAAAATCAGACATATTCGTAATTTAGTGGCAAGGGTCAAAATTTCGAATTGGCTCATATTTTGCACATTGGTAGACCTTGATGTAAGTAAACCTGATGTGTAGTTTGTTTGGTAAAATATCGCTTAGTTTTCGAGAAAATCGAAAAATAACGATTTTCGGCCAATTTTGTTAATTTTTGGTGTATAATTTACATTAAGTTTAACAGCCTCTGGAAGCCAAACGTAGCTACCTAGCGTTTAAATATTTTACACTTATGTTAACTAGCATCTTGACAATAATTAAGTAAAGTTTCAAAAAATTTGATGAAATTCTAAGATTTTTACTAATTAATTACTAATTAGCATATATAAAACTCTTAAAAAGTAGGGTAAAAACAAACGCGTTTTTTTTCATGTGCGACGAATTTTTTTTTAATAAAAAAATCATCAATCTAAAGTTTAGATACTAATATTTATGAATCAAGTAAAAAAAATTTGGGGAAACTTATTTGCGCTCCGCGCCAGAGCCACAAATTTGTAAGAAATTCAAAGATTTTATCTGTCGGCAAGATCAATCGGATGTACCTATTGTTCTCTATTTACATATTTAAGGTAAATTTTACTATGAGAAACAAACTTTAAAGGTAAACTGAAAGGTCCTGAATAATTTGGATTTACGTTTTAATATAAACACAAACTAAAAATAAATTTCTAGTAAAATTTAAACGACTAACCCATGATGAAATTAAGCAATTACTATCTGAGCTCAACATTATAACTCGCTTAGCTTCATCAAGCCTGTTATGTTTTCCACAAGGTGAATTTATTCTCGCGAATTGAACATTTTTTGCATGCGCAGTTTATTTTTATCAACAACGTGTTCCATTGGGCGTGCGCGTATACGCGAAAATGTTTGATTTGCGCGAATAATTTCGCCTAGTGGAAAACAGGCTTTACAACATAATTTTCTTATCTTCTCATATAGGGAGTTTTCGCACGAGCACGTTAACGCTATTTTCCAAGCTCCGCCCACTTTGTAAACAACTTGATCTGTGCGTGCGCAAGCATTACGAAAAACTTTAGTTACGTGCGTCGAGAACCTTATTTCTGAAAAATAGCGTCAATGAAAAACGTTAACCAAAACATGATTAAACATGCCTGGCTAGGCTTAGTCTCTAAACCCAAGGTATTCCGTGATTTGTGTCAATACTTGTGGCGTATGTTGCGTGCGCTACACATGTGTTGCGTTCTACACTTCCCGTCGAAGCGCGAAATCAGTACAGAAAAGCAAGTACGTTAACGCAAATGTTCGCTGAACTCTGTTGTTATGCAAATGAGTAGAATGGTGACAACCGTTAACGTTCATGTGCTCGTGCGAAATTTCCTAATAATTCGTGGCCTAAACAATAAATTATTGTTTTACCATTGTTTCACCCCTTCGCTTTATTAAAAATTTACAGAACGCGACTTAAAATACTAACAATTTAGACAACAGAATCGTCCCACATATTAAATTGTTATTTTAAAGAATTCTCACAGACACAGTTTTACCTTCGTTGCTACCTTAATCAATCGAGCAACTGCACGTGGAAACCAGCTTTCCCAGCAAATCAATGTATGGCTTCTTGCGCTTTATGGTTATATCTGTGGTATCAAGTTCAAGAGAAGTACACATTTCTTGCAACATTGGCAACGAGAAGTTTTTCTTGAGCTTTCAGTTCACAAATATTATGCCTTTCAAACATTATTGGATGCTGCAAGCCTATTGTGTCCAGTACGGTTTGCGACAAAATTTGAATTTCTCTTTCTTTTTCCGTTTTTGAATCGTCTCCATTTTCTTGGACTTCGTCACCATCTTCAATACTATCGTAATCATCATCTTCGTCATCATCATCATCATGAACGGCTGCATCTGTCCTCCTTTTTTTAGCTAAGCGTGAGAAAAAACTTGCAATCTGCTGTGCTGTTAAAAATTCACTCTTGCTAAATAGATGTGAACCATCGCTGTGCCTGGCCGATCTCATCTCTCGTGAGACATCACATGGATCAGCTTTCTGTCCTGTCTGCTCTCCAACGTCAAAAACATCAATAAGGTAGGTTTTCTGTGGAACAGAAAATCGGGTTTTTTTTGCAGAGGACTTTAACGCCCAGCCCATTTGCAGGTCGGGGCCAATGTCAAACCGTGGCAAATCGTTGGTTCTTGTTGGTTCTGGATTTTTAGAAGTACCCTCTTCTAGTTGTGTTGCGTATAATTTCATTGCCCTGTCATATAGTGTTTCATGTTCTAGTGCGTTCTTGTGATTTTCATAATCTAAGTGTTTCTCTAGGGAAGAGTATCTCTGATATGACCTAATGCAACCTTGTTCGCGACAAAAGAACAGTTTGCTGGGGGTGCCAGGACTTTCTTCACTTTCTATTTGTTCGTCGTCATTTATATCAGCTTGTTCTTCATGAGATGTCTTGGCTTGTATTCTTGCTTTTACTGTAATAAATGATACTTGATTTTGATCAGACGTTGTATCCTTGTTATGAATTAAATTGGGTAGTTTCGAGGGCACACAGAATTTACTCAAAAGTAGATTTTGTCCTGCACCAATACCATACGCCATCCACACCTTCATGGACCTGCTTCCGAACTCTATGTTGTTGATGTGACTCACGCCTTTCCATTTCCCTGCTGCACAAATAGTACCAGTAGGTAAAGCACAAACTATGACTTTCACTCCAGGAATGCCTCCAAAGGACTCAATTGCTGCCTTCATCTGCTCTGGATTTTCAATATCTTTTCCTGAATTAAGATATTTATTCATGTGATTTTTGATATGGGCTGCCTTGCGGTCACATGCGCCCTTCCCCCCTTGAGGGTCCGAAAAATCAATACGTCGGATTTTGATCTTCGTTTCTTTCGCTATCTTTGGTAACGAGAGTAATGTTAGGGCAGAGTGGTAGCATCCTGCATTATCTTGACGCAGATACACAGAGTGTATATCGGGTGCAATAGATGGCAGCTGCCTCAACACATCGTCGATGATTGCCACAACAGTAGTACTATCCTGACTGCAAGATTTAAAAATATGCACAAACGTAAGCATCTGTACCTCTCTATCTTTATTCTTTTTCGTCAAGACCGTTATGTGCCACGGAAGTCCACGCTTTCCAAACCAGTCTCTTTGGCTTTCGCGGTATTTACGTGGTACAAACTTCATCGCCCAGTCTAAAACAATTAGGGCACAACCAGGATTCAAATCTCCTAAAATATCATGTCGTGCAGCGTCTTGGTTAATGGATCTTAAGATATGCGCCTTCCACGTCTCGATGTCTTGGACTGACCGTGTAATTACGTACTCCATGTCATCTTTTTCTTCAGAAGAGCAGCGCACTTCGTTTAAAGCTTCAAGAATTTCAGACAAAGCTTCTGGAAATATACGACATCTGTCACATCTTGCATTGTGGTCATGATCACAGACAGTCTGGTAATATTTGTCTTCGCAAGAACTAAGAGCATACGCCCTACAATGATCGGCAACTTCAGAATGGTTAGAAATGTGAATCTGCAATAATATATAAAAGGAATTGTATAAAAAATGTAATTAGTCTTGAATGTTTCTTACATGCTTTACTGAGCAACATACAACGCGCTACTTTGCCTTTTTTATTATATTGTTTTTCTATTTATACTGTAGCAGTTATCAAGATATTTAAACAAGATTGTTATTACCTTATAGTCACCTTTTAGGTAGCGCTTGGCATCTTTAAGTTTTTGGTTTGTTTGTTTGGCCCAAGTCAAACCCATTTCATAGCAATCTCCCAGCTTATCAACGATGTTCTCCAGGTCATCGAAGGCTTTTCCACCATTGGCAGAGATATAATCAAGGCCCTGTAAGGATTTGCGTACAGAAGCAGAACAAACACTGAGAACTCTACGCAATGTACTGCGGCTCATAGGTTGAAAATTCTTCTCTTGACAGTAACTCTCGTATTGAAGAATACATTGTTCTGGGATAAGATTACGCACAACATTTGGGATTTTTATAACTCTGTCTGTAGAAAGTTTTAGAGTTTTTTCTCCAAATGGCAAGTCTTGTATAACTTGAGAACTTGTTATAAAGGTAACAAAGTGGTCAATTTTCCCTGGCTGTACGCATACTCTAGTGTTCTTTAGAGGTTGAATTACAGAACCTCTACCATGTAACAATAAATGGTGTTTGGCCACGTTAAAACGGTATCTAGTCAAGTTAGGTATCCATTTCTGCAGTTCCTTGAAGGTAACCTTATCAACCATGATCGATAAAATCTGACGTCTTGTACTCCAGTGGTTAGTATGAAGATAGCATTCTGATAGAGCATCTAATAGAGAAGAATCGGTTCTTTCGTCAGCTTCTGTGGTTTTATCACTTGATAAGCCTTCAAGTAGAGTAGTCGACTGACCAGGTGCGATTTCTTCCAGGCACATAGAGACAACTTGACGAGCCTTGCGCATGTGGAAACGTTTAGTACGGTCTGAAACTTGCTCCAGCGGTGCAGATAAAGGATATCTAATTGGACTGACGTCCCTTGAATTGAGAAATGCATTTAATTTTTCTCTTGGTGTAGATTGAATTGATTCATCTTCTGAGGTAGCTGAAGCAAAAGTTGGATCGCAAAATTGATATAGGCTCATTTGAGTATCCATAACATCACACGCCGGTGTTTGACAAGTTGGAGTGGCTAATGACATGTAAAACTCATCCTTATTACTTTCCTGAAAATAAGAATAATATTGGTAAAAATTACTACTGACTTTGATTCAATTATTGACGCACTGATTCGTGATATATATAAAATGATGATGACAATGGCAGGGAGTGCAGAAAATATTCCTCCTACCACCAACATACGAAAAAAAATGAACAAAGTAACATGAAACACATTATTTACTTAATCTTTCCGCCAATAAATGCGTATTCATAAATGTCATACTGTACGGTATTTTTTAACTTACAGTTGTTAGTGCGCTCATCTGATCGACGAGACTAGGGTTATTTGTTTCAGTGTTCGAGGTTACAGGTAACAATGACTTCAGCATCTTACGGCAAGTTGAACAGATACCTGATAAAAAGCGTAAAAACATTTACTTACAGGGTTTTGTTTAACAGTTTAAATTACATTAAATATATAAAAATATAAAAATTAAATTATATTTACCTGAACCAACTTGCAGGAAAGTTCCTGTTTTCTTTAATATTAGTTGCGAATCTTCTTTGCTAATACCCCTATCGCACTTGGGTCCCTTTCCTTTGCTTTGGATGTGATTAGAGAGATCAGGCGGCACTCTACATCTGTTGTTATTTCCTCGAGACCAACCTAAGCCAAGTTCCGATCGATGCAAGGGACAAACAGTCCAACTATGTATATTAGCGGGCAAGGTAAACATGGCTGCTCGACTAAGAATTAGGTCTACCTCACTATCGATGCCCGTAAACCTAAACATGTGTCTGTGTGCAGCGATTTCCTTCTGGCATGCTTGTAAAGGTAGGACTTCAGTGCTCTGTTTGCGGTCTTTTCTATCGAATCCACAAGCTCCGCCAACAACCGATTTAAAAGAACATGAAATCTCCATCTTGTTTGAACTTAAAGCCATCAGACAATAAGTATATATAAACATTATTTTCAACACGTCTTTACATTGTAAGACATAAACTAAAATGGATAACAATTCAGTTCCGTTGTCAACGCCAATGAAGATATCGTTGTCTATCGAATATATGCAGTAAAGTGTTTTGTCTACTGTGGTTAATGTTTTGAAACATTCTCGCTGAGTAAGTTCGACCAGGTTCGACAAACAGGAAAACGATAACAAGTTAAAAAAATGTGTTTTTAATTGGATCGAAAAAAAATGTATTTACATGAAAAAAATGTAATTTAAAGCAAAAAATGGTCAAATTGGCTGCCAGCCAATTGATTTTTGGTTGAATTTAACCATTTATTTTGTCATTTTACAAGTGAAAACATTATTTTTTTCTGTTTTTTTTTATGGAAGTGATTAAATATTATTAAAACTACAAAATAACATATTCAAAGTCTGATTTAATTAATCTTCATTTTTCATGTTTTTGGGGACAATACATCTTTAAGAGCCATTGTCTGTAAGAATCAAAAAAATATCAAAAATAGTGGCAGACTCAAAAAAATGGATTTCTTTCAAATTTTGCACATGGCTATATATGTGTTGAGAGAAATCAAATATGAAGTATTTTTTATTTCACACATATATTTCCATGGCAACGGCCAAATTTGTGTTTATGATTATTAGGTTATATGCATTATCATTATTATTTGTTATACAAATTATGTTCAATAACACATTCTAATTATTTTAATAATTTATTTTTGCTTAATTAAAGTATACTCAATAGCATTTACTATGTAGATAATGTGATCAATACATACAATATAAAAATATATTATTGATAATATTGGGTCTTCATTTAAAGGAATTTAATTATTATATTAAATACATTAAGATAACAAATAATTTGTCATACAAATTGTGTTCATTCATGAGAATAACACTTTCTTATTTTAACAGTTTATTTTAGCCTTAATTAAAGTATACTCAATAGCATTTACTATGTAGATAATGTCCCTATCATTGACTGAAAGACTATACAAATAATTCAAAATGTGTATGAAAAATAAAAGTTGAGATTCTGAACAGCTTGAATGGTGTAATTTTTAATGTACATTGTTGAATTGAAGGTATTTGGACTCTAACCTTTAGTAAAATATTTAACAATTATCAATAAATTATGCAATTTTTTAAGATATAAATAATTGAAAATTGGTCTTCATTTAAAGAGATTTAAAGAGATATATTAAAATAACAAATATTTAGAATTTGTTATACAAATTGTGTTAATGAGAATAACACTTTACTAATTTTAACATAGTTTATTTATACTAATTAAAGTATACTCATCAGCATTTACTATGTAGATAATGTCTCATTGGCTAAAAGTAAAACAAAGTTATATACAGCTTGCATATTGTAATTGTTACTGTACATTGTTTTCACTTTTAAGGAGTTTGTACGTTAACCTAATAAGTACATTACCAGCCCATGGTATTTGATAGTTTGACAGCATTGACAAAGCTGTAGCTGCATTTCTATGTTAAATTTTTTTTTTCAAAATAAATAAAAATATAATTTATAAAAATGAACATTAAGCATTTTATCATTTCATAATGTAATAAGTGTTAATTGGTCATTAATTAAAGAGATTTAATTTAATTATTAAATATGTTAAAATGAAAACAAATATTTAGAATTTGCTATATGGTGTTCATGAGAATAACACTTTATTATTTTAACATTCATTTAAAGAGATTTAAATATTAAATTATTAAATACATTAAGATGATAACAAATATTTAGATTTTATAAAGAAATTGTATAACATTTTTTATATTTTAAGCTCATCAACATTTACTATGTAGATCATGTCCTTGAAAGACTATAAAAAAAATTAAAATTTATATGAATAATAAATGTTGACATATCAAACAGCTTGATTATTGTAATTGTTACTGTACATTGTTTTCACTTTTAAGGTATTTATACAATAACCAAATAAGAACATTGCCAGCCAATGTATTTGATAGATTGACAGCACTGACAAGACTGTAAGTATTTTGATCATATCAATTTCTTTGTCTAATTTGTTTTTAAAATTGATAATAAAATAATTTATAACAATGAATATTATGCATTGTATCATTTCATAATGTAATCAACATACAGTATACAGTATATATTTTTAAAATCACTTAGCATTAGTAAAATATTTAACAATTATCAATAAATTATTCAATTTTGAAAAATAAAAATAATTGAAAATTGGTCTCCATTTAAAGAAATTTAGTTATTATTATTAAATACTTAATATGTAACAAATATTTACAATTTGCTCATGACCCTTTCTTATTTTAACACTTTCTATACCTTAACCCCAACCACTATATCACTGTTATTCCTGTATTAACATCATTGCCAGCCCATGGTATTTGATAGTTTGACAACACTGACAAAGCTGTAGCTGCATTTCTATGTTTAATTTTTTTTTTCAAAACAAATAAAAATATAATTTTGAACATTATGCATTTTATCATTTCATAATGTAATGTAGATAATGTCTCATTGGCTGAAAGACTATACAAATAATTTCAAAATGTATATGAAAAATAAAAGTTGTATACAGCTTGCATATTGTAATTGTTACTGTACATTGTTTTTACTTTTAAGGAATTTGAACATTAACCAAATAAGTACATTGCCAGCCAATGTATTTGATAGATTGACAGCACTGACAGAGCTGTACGTATTTTGATCATATCAATTTCTTTGTTTAATTTTTTTTTTTAATTGATAATAAAATAATTTATAACAATAAATATTATGCATTGTATCATTTCATAATGTAATCAACATACAGTATACAGTATATATTTTAAAAATCACTTAGCATTAGTAAAATATTTAACAATTATCAATAAATTATTCAATTTTGAAAGATAAAAATAATTGAAAATTGGTCTCCATTTAAAGAAATTTAATTATTATTATTAAATACTTAATATGTAACAAATATTTACAATTGCTCATGACCCTTTCTTACTTTAACACTTTCTATACCTTAACCCCAACCACTATATCACTGTTATTCCTGTATGAACATCAAAAAATAAGTGCATTGCCAGCCCACGGTATTTGATAGTTCGACAACACTGTCAAAGCTGTAGCTGCATTTCTATGTTTAATTTTTTTTTTCAAAATAAATAAAAATATAATTTATAAAAATGAACATTAAGCATTTTATCATTTCATAATGTAATAAGTGTTAATTGGTCATTAATTAAAGAGATTTAATTAATATAATTATTAAATATGTTAAAATGAAAACAAATATTAATCATTGCATCATTTCATAATGTAATCAACATATAGTATATATTTTAAAAATCACTTTAGAATTAATATAATATTTAACAATTATCAATAAATTATTCAATTTTGAAAGATAAAAATAATTGAAAATTGGTCTCCATTTAAAGAAATTTAATTATTATTAAATACTTATATATGTAACAAATATTTACAATTTGCTTATAACCCTTTCTTATTTTAACACTGGCATTGCCAGCCCATGGTATTTGATAGTTTGACAACACTGACAAAGCTGTAGGCCTAAGTATTTTGCAATTATTTATTTCTATGTTTAATTTTTTTTCAAAATAAATAAAAATATAATTTATACAAATGAACATTATGCATTTTATCATGTCATAATGTAATAAGTGTTAATTGGTCATTAATTAAAGAGATTTAATTAATATAATTATTAAATACGTTCAAATGAAAACAAATATTTAGAATTTGCTATAGAAATGGTGTTATAAAGAATAACACTTTATTATTTTAACATTCATTTAAAAAGATTTAACTATTAAATTATTAAATACATTAAGAAATTGTGTTTATGAGAATAACATTTTAACAGTTTATTTTTGCCTAATTAATGTAAGTTCATCAGCATTTACTATGTAGATAATGTCCCTGAAAGACTATAAAAAAAAATCAAAATGTATATGAAAAATAAATGTTTATGATTATTAGGTTATATGCATTATCATTATTATTTGTTATACAAATTATGTTCAATAACACATTCTAATTATTTTAATAATTTATTTTTGCTTAATTAAAGTATACTCAATAGCATTTACTATGTAGATAATGTGATCAATACATACAATATAAAAATATATTATTGATAATATTGGGTCTTCATTTAAAGGAATTTAATTATTATATTAAATACATTAAGATAACAAATAATTTGTCATACAAATTGTGTTCATTCATGAGAATAACACTTTCTTATTTTAACAGTTTATTTTAGCCTTAATTAAAGTATACTCAATAGCATTTACTATGTAGATAATGTCCCTATCATTGACTGAAAGACTATACAAATAATTCAAAATGTGTATGAAAAATAAAAGTTGAGATTCTGAACAGCTTGAATGGTGTAATTTTTAATGTACATTGTTGAATTGAAGGTATTTGGACTCTAACCTTTAGTAAAATATTTAACAATTATCAATAAATTATGCAATTTTTTAAGATATAAATAATTGAAAATTGGTCTTCATTTAAAGAGATTTAAAGAGATATATTAAAATAACAAATATTTAGAATTTGTTATACAAATTGTGTTAATGAGAATAACACTTTACTTATTTTAACATAGTTTATTTATACTAATTAAAGTATACTCATCAGCATTTACTATGTAGATAATGTCTCATTGGCTGAAAGACTATACAAATAATTTCAAAATGTATATGAAAAATAAAAGTTGTATACAGCTTGATTATTGTAATTGTTACTGTACATTGTTTTTACTTTGAAGGAATTTGGGCAGTAACCAAATAAGTACATTGCCAGACAATGTATTTGACAGATTGACAGCATTGACAGAGCTGTAAGTATTTTGATCATATCAATTTCTTTGTCTAATTTGTTTTTAAAATTGATAATAAAATAATTTATAACAATGAATATTATGCATTGTATCATTTCATAATGTAATCAACATACAGTATACAGTATATATTTTAAAAATCACTTAGCATTAGTAAAATATTTAACAATTATCAATAAATTATTCAATTTTGAAAGATAAAAATAATTGAAAATTGGTCTCCATTTAAAGAAATTTAATTATTATTATTAAATACTTAATATGTAACAAATATTTACAATTTGCTCATGACCCTTTCTTACTTTAACACTTTCTATACCTTAACCCCAACCACTATATCACTGTTATTCCTGTATGAACATCAAAAAATAAGTGCATTGCCAGCCCACGGTATTTGATAGTTTGACAACACTGACAAAGCTGTAGCTGCATTTCTATGTTTAATTTTTTTTTTCAAAATAAATAAAAATATAATTTATAAAAATAAACATTAAACATTTTATCATTTCATAATGTAATAAGTGTTAATTGGTCATTAATTAAAGAGATTTAATTAATATAATTATTAATTATGTTAAAATGAAAACAAATATTTAGAATTTGCTATATGGTGTTCATGAGAATAACACTTTATTATTTTAACATTCATTTAAAGAGATTTAAATATTAAATTATTAAATACATTAAGATGATAAAAAATATTTAGATTTTATAAAGAAATTGTATAACATTTTTTATATTTTAAGCTCATCAGCATTTACTATGTAGATCATGTCCTTGAAAGACTATAACAAAAATTAAAATGTATATGAATAATAAATGTTGACATATCAAACAGCTTGAATATTGTAATTGTTACTGTACATTGTTATTACTTTAAAGGAGTTTATACAATAACCAAATAAGAACATTGCCAGCCAATGTATTTGATAGATTGACAGCACTGACAGGACTGTAAGTATTCTGATCATATCAAAATTTCTTCGTTTAATTTGTTTTAAAAATAAATTATTGAATAATAATTTATAACAATGAATATTAATCATTGTATCACTTCATAATGTAATCAACATACAGTATACAGTATATATTTTAAAAATCACTTAGCATTAGTAAAATATCTAACAATTATCAATAAATTATTCAATTTTGAAAGATAAAAATAATTGAAAATTGGTCTTCATTTAAAGAAATTTAGTTATTATTATTAAATACTTAATATGTAACAAATATTTACAATTTGCTCATGACCCTTTCTTATTTTAACACTTTCTATACCTTAACCCCAACCACTATATCACTGTTATTACTGTATTAAAATAAAAAAATAAGTGCATTGCCAGCCCACGGTATTTGATAGTTTGACAACACTGACAAAGCTGTAGCTGCATTTCTATGTTTAATTTTTTTTTTCAAAATAAATAAAAATATAATTTATAAAAATAAACATTAAACATTTTATCATTTCATAATGTAATAAGTGTTAATTGGTCATTAATTAAAGAGATTTAATTAATATAATTATTAAATATGTTAAAATGAAAACAAATATTTAGAATTTGCTATATGGTGTTCATGAGAATAACACTTTATTATTTTAACATTCATTTAAAGAGATTTAAATATTAAATTATTAAATACATTAAGATGATAAAAAATATTTAGATTTTATAAAGAAATTGTATAACATTTTTTATATTTTAAGCTCATCAGCATTCACTATGTAGATCATGTCCTTGAAAGACTATAACAAAAATTAAAATATATATGAATAATAAATGTTGACATATCAAACAGCTTGATTATTGTAATTGTTACTGTACATTGTTTTCACTTTTAAGGTATTTATACAATAACCAAATAAGAACATTGCCAGCCAATGTATTTGATAGATTGACAGCACTGACAAGACTGTAAGTATTTTGATCATATCAATTTCTTTGTCTAATTTGTTTTTAAAATTGATAATAAAATAATTTATAACAATGAATATTATGCATTGTATCATTTCATAATGTAATCAACATACAGTATACAGTATATATTTTTAAAATCACTTAGCATTAGTAAAATATTTAACAATTATCAATAAATTATTCAATTTTGAAAAATAAAAATAATTGAAAATTGGTCTCCATTTAAAGAAATTTAGTTATTATTATTAAATACTTAATATGTAACAAATATTTACAATTTGCTCATGACCCTTTCTTATTTTAACACTTTCTATACCTTAACCCCAACCACTATATCACTGTTATTCCTGTATGAACATAAAAAAAAGTGCATTGCCAGCCCATGGTATTTGATAGTTTGACAACACTGACAAAGCTGTAGGCCTAAGTATTTTGCAATTATTTATTTCTATGTTTAATTTTTTTTTTCAAAATAAATAAAAATATAATTTTGAACATTATGCATTTTATCATGTCATAATGTAATAAGTGTTAATTGGTCATTAATTAAAGAGATTTAATTAATATAATTATTAAATACGTTCAAATGAAAAGAAATATTTAGAATTTGCTATAGAAATGGTGTTCATGAGAATAACACTTTATTATTTTAACATTCATTTAAAAAGATTTAACTATTAAATTATTAAATACATTAAGAAATTGTGTTTATGAGAATAACATTTTTCCTATTTTAACAGTTTATTTTTGCCTAATTAATGTAAGCTCATCAGCATTTACTATGTAGATAATGTCCCTGAAAGACTATAAAAAAAAATCAAAATGTATATGAAAAATAAATGTTTATGATTATTAGGTTATATGCATTATCATTATTATTTGTTATACAAATTGTGTTCAATAACACATTCTAATTATTTTAACATAGTTTATTTTTGCTTAATTAAAGTATACTCATAGCATTTACTATGTAGATAATGTGATCAATACATACAATATACAAATATATTATTGATAATGGGTCTTCATTTAAAGGGATTTAATTATTATATTAAATACATTAAGATAACAAATAATTAGTTATACAAATTGTGTTCATTCATGAGAATAACACTTTCTTATTTTAACAGTTTATTTAATTGAAGTATACTCAATAGCATTTACTATGTTGATAATGTCCCTATCATTGACTGAAAGACTATACAAATAATTCAAAATGTGTATGAAAAATAAAAGTTTAGATTGTACAGATTAGATTAATGTACATTGTTTTTACTTTGAAGGTATTTAGACTGTAACCTTTAGTAAAATATTTAACAATTATCAATAAATTATTCAATTTTTTAAGATATAAATAATTGAAAATTGGTCTTCATTTAAAGAGATTTAAAGAGATATATTAAAATAACAAACATTTAGAATTTGTTATACAAATTGTGTTAATGAGAATAACACTTTACTAATTTTAACATAGTTTATTTATACTAATTAAAGTATACTCATCAGCATTTACTATGTAGATAATGTCTCATTGGCTAAAAGTAAAACAAAGTTATATACAGCTTGCATATTGTAATTGTTACTGTACATTGTTTTCACTTTTAAGGAGTTTGTACGTTAACCTAATAAGTACATTACCAGCCCACGGTATTTGATAGTTTGACAGCATTGACAAAGCTGTAGCTGCATTTCTATGTTAAATTTTTTTTTTCAAAATAAATAAAAATATAATTTATAAAAATGAACATTAAGCATTTTATCATTTCATAATGTAATAAGTGTTAATTGGTCATTAATTAAAGAGATTTAATTTAATTATTAAATATGTTAAAATGAAAACAAATATTTAGAATTTGCTATATGGTGTTCATGAGAATAACACTTTATTATTTTAACATTCATTTAAAGAGATTTAAATATTAAATTATTAAATACATTAAGATGATAACAAATATTTAGATTTTATAAAGAAATTGTATAACATTTTTTATATTTTAAGCTCATCAACATTTACTATGTAGATCATGTCCTTGAAAGACTATAAAAAAAATTAAAATTTATATGAATAATAAATGTTGACATATCAAACAGCTTGATTATTGTAATTGTTACTGTACATTGTTTTCACTTTTAAGGTATTTATACAATAACCAAATAAGAACATTGCCAGCCAATGTATTTGATAGATTGACAGCACTGACAAGACTGTAAGTATTTTGATCATATCAATTTCTTTGTCTAATTTGTTTTTAAAATTGATAATAAAATAATTTATAACAATGAATATTATGCATTGTATCATTTCATAATGTAATCAACATACAGTATACAGTATATATTTTTAAAATCACTTAGCATTAGTAAAATATTTAACAATTATCAATAAATTATTCAATTTTGAAAAATAAAAATAATTGAAAATTGGTCTCCATTTAAAGAAATTTAGTTATTATTATTAAATACTTAATATGTAACAAATATTTACAATTTGCTCATGACCCTTTCTTATTTTAACACTTTCTATACCTTAACCCCAACCACTATATCACTGTTATTCCTGTATTAACATCATTGCCAGCCCATGGTATTTGATAGTTTGACAACACTGACAAAGCTGTAGCTGCATTTCTATGTTTAATTTTTTTTTTCAAAACAAATAAAAATATAATTTTGAACATTATGCATTTTATCATTTCATAATGTAATAAGTGTTAATTGGTCATTAATTAAAGAGATTTAATTAATATAATTATTAAATATGTTAAAATGAAAACAAATATTTAGAATTTGCTATATGGTGTTCATGAGAATAACACTTTATTATTTTAACATTCATTTAAAGAGATTTTAAATATTAAATTATTAAATACATTAAGATGATAACAAATATTTAGATTTTATAAAGAAATTGTATAACATTTTTCATATTTTAAGCTCATCAGCATTTACTATATAGATCATGTCGTTGAAAGACTATAACAAAAATTAAAATGTATATGAAAAATAAATGTTGACAAACAGCTTGATTATTGTAATTGTTACTGTACATTGTTTTCACTTTTAAGGTATTTGTTCAGTAACGAAATAAGAACATTGTCAGCCAATGTATTTGATAGATTGACAGCACTGACATACCTGTAAGTATTTTGATCATATCAATTTCTTTGTCTAATTTGTTTTTAAAATTGATAATAAAATAATTTATAACAATGAATATTATGCATTGTATCATTTCATAATGTAATCAACATACAGTATACAGTAAATATATTTTTAAAATCACTTAGCATTAGTACAATATTTAACAATTATCAATAAATTATTCAATTTTGAAAGATAAAAATAATTGAAAATTGGTCTCCATTTAAAGAAATTTAATTACTATTATTATTAAATACTTAATATGTTAACAAATATTTACAATTAACTCATGACCCTTTCTTATTTTAACACTTTTAACACACTCTATATCTTAACCCCATACCACTATATCACTGTTATTCCTCTATGAACATAAAAAATAAGTGCATTGCCAGCCCATGGTATTTGATAGTTTGACAACACTGACAAAGCTGTAGGCCTAAGTATTTTGCAATTATTTATTTCTATGTTTAATTTTTTTTTTTCAAAATAAATAAAAATATAATTTATAAAAATGAACATTATGAATTTTATCATTTCATAATGTAATAAGTGTTAACTGGTCATTAATTAAAGAGTTTTAATTAGGTGATCATTTAGAATAAAATGATCACCTATTGTTATTGTATGAAATCTTTAATATTATTTATTTCTTTCTGTACAGATTTTGTGTGTCAATTATCTCAAAAAGTTAAATGTCAATAATCACAAAAATTTCACAATATCTTTCAAATACTGTAACTTAATCCTAATGAGCTTTTCAGCGTGATCACTTAACCGTGACGTCATTTATACGCCATTTTGTGAAATCACATTATCAATCATATCTCCATAATTCATTATCTCATATCTATATATAAATTTACGTAAGGGCAAAATTCGGTAAATCGCGCCTTACTTCTAGAATTTTTACTCGATGGTATATACAGTTGGTTCGTACTTTCGGTACTGATTTTAACCACCTGATGTTACCCTGTTTACTAATTAAATTAAGTTAAATAATTAGTTATTGACGATTAAAACGAATTTAGGTTCAACGATTTGCCCCAAATAGGGGTGTTTTCCAGTCGTGGTATACACTGTCTAATGAATGTCCATGGAAAAATACCCGCATACAATAATACGAGGATGATTCGCATTTTCCTATCTCCTCCTACGATAATTGTTTTTAATGGCTGAAAACGGGTTGAACAGCTCGAGTACAGTATCATAATGTTGAAGACAGGCCGATTTTCTTAAAAAAATACTATTTTGATAGATATAATATACGTTTATACAAATGTATTGATTTGCAATGAATGGAACATTCCAATCTCTGTTCCACAAGTTTCTCTCTGTTCCACAAGTGTCTATTCCCTCAGGCGTCGTAAAGGCAAGTACTGTATACTCATAACAGAAATTCGATCCATTTTTTTTTTCAATCTGTACTGCAGAGGTTGGATATAGATTTTTTAAACGGATAATGAGCTAGCGTTTTCAGTCGCCGTATATTATGTACAAATCTTTATTATTGCAGTTAAACCACCCACATCATCACCCTTCCCTCACTGGCATGAGTAGTAGTAGTAACTAATTAAGTTGAGTTAGATAATTTAATATTTATTGACGATTAAATCGAATTTATGATTTGCCCCAAATAGAGGTGGTTTTCACAAATTGTTTTACATTATATAAACATATACACGTCGTAGTGATGTATCGTTACATGTACTGTACACTTTCAATCGACTAGGACGGTTTCAACAAAGTATTACATCGCAATGATTTACTGTGTTTAGTGGTATATTATTTGTAAAACATGAAAACAATTAATATTTCGTTACTAAATGGATAAAGAATATATTTAAAAATTGTTCCTCCTTGCACCCATCCTCTTCCCCATCCCTCAACCCTAATGTTACATACAAAACACAACTTATTAAGTTTGTTTAAATTTGACTTAAACAATTGCTCTCATTTTGTGACAAGTTTCTCTTGCGGAAGTAATTCCCAGGGTGCTAATTTTAGTTGAGTACATAAATCACAGTGTCTATTTATTCGTTCCTGCGGTACGTACATTTGAAATCGCCAGTTTTTTAACGCTGAAATTATTATGTATTCAAGAACCATCTGTGGGCACGACCTAGATGGTATGCTCACTTCGCTCGCGTACCATCTAGTTAAGGGTAGATCAAGGGTAAAAATATTAGCAAACAAAAATTTACGCGTTTCAAGGTCATGCACGTGAAATTGCGTGTTAAAAATTTAAAAAGCCAAATTAGGTTTTGATCAATTTAGAGCATGAATTAGGCCATTTGCGTGTTTCCAAAAATTAGTGAATTTCATTAACTAGATGGTACGCTCGCTTCGCTCGCGTACCATCTAGTTAATGAAATTCACTACACGTAAACTTCAGGTCAAGGGTAAAAATATTAGCAAATAAAAACTTACGCGTTTCAAGGTCATGCACGTGAAATTGCGTGTTAAAAATTTAAAAAGCCAAATTAGGTTTTGATCAATTTAGAGCATGAATTAGGCCATTTGCATGTTTCCAAAAATTACTGCGCAAAAACATGTTTTTGCGCGCGCGATACTTAAAAAGCGTAAAAAAATACGAATTTTTTGTACAAATCACATTCTAATCACCATCCTTAGTACATTCACCAAATTTGAATCTGTTCCGACTTAAAATAACGCTATATAAGAAGGTTAAAAATGACAAAATGTGCACATTAATTGCATCAAAGTGCTGAAAATGGTGAAAAATAAGGCATTTTTAAAATGAAAATAATTCTTCAGAAAGCACGATGACCCCCAATTTTTTTAACTTATTCTGGAAGCCATTGAGTTGTAGATATGAATTCATGTACACATTTTACGTACAAAATGTTGTGACATCATCAAATGGCAACTTGAATTTAAAATTAAGTTTTTTTCTCTTTCGTCATATAATTATCACATTCAATAGAACACATATCTGTTATTTTGTGCCCGATTTTGGCTCAAATTTTAGTATGTGATTGCTCAATTAATTGACTTTCTCATGACTTGCCACTATTTTCATTTTGATGACGTCATCACGCGTAAAAACTTGAATAACGTAGGTCGTGTAATTTCACCTTCGCCGTAAATTTGAATATCTTACAGCTCTTCAGAATTGAAGGTTACCTTGATTATAATTTATTATGAAAGCTGATGAAATGTAGATATGAATTCATATAAAAATCAAGCCTATCGGATGTTGTGACGTTAACATATGGCCAGTTAAAGTCAAAAAGTAGTTTTTTCATCTTTTTCGTCAAAGTTATACAAATTTCAAAGAGCGCGCACAGCGCTTCTACGTGCCAGATTCTCTTCCAATTTTTATATTTATTTGCTCAATTTATTATCTTTCGAAATTGTCATCTTCGAGTTTATTTTGATAATTCCATCATACCAAAAAATTAGAACACGATATGTGTCCCGTAATTTCACCTATGCTACACTGTATAGATGTACAGTATATACTGTACATAAATGGCATATAATAGGCACAACTCAGCACTATAATCGTATAATAGGATAGTATAAATCAACATTTTCTGATCGTATGTTAACGTACATGCATCATGTTTAAAAAAAAATTTATTTCAGTAAAATGATAAAAATGATCACCTATAATTCGTCAAAGTGACGAATTAAATTCTAGTTAATATAATTATTATATGAAAACAAATATTAGAATTTGCTATAGAAATGGTGTTCATGAGAATAACACTTTATTATTTTAACATTCATTTAAAAAGATTTAACTATTAAATTATTAAATACAGTAAGAAATTGTGTTCATGAGAATAACATTTTTCAAATTTTAACAGTTTAGTTTTGCCTAATTAATGTAAGCTCATCAGCATTTACTATGTAGATAATGTCCCTGAAAGACTATAAAAAAAAATCAAAATGTATATGAAAAATAAATGTTTATGATTAGGTTATATGCATTGTCATTATTATTTGTTATACAAATTATGTTCAATAACACATTTTAATTATTTTAATAGTTTATTTTTGCTTAATTAAAGTATACTCAATAGCATTTACTATGTAGATAATGTGATCAATACATACAATATAAAAATATATTATTGATAATGGGTCTTCATTTAAAGGAATTTAATTATTATATTAAATACATTAAGATAACAAATAATTTGTCATACAAATTGTGTTCATGGGAATAACACTTTCTTACTTTAACAGTTTATTTTAGCCTTAATTAAAGTATACTCAATAGCATTTACTATGTAGATAATGTCCCTATCATTGACTGAAAGACTATACATATAATTCAAAATGTGTATGAAAAATAAAAGTTGAGATTCTAAACAGCTTGAATGGTGTCATTTTTAATGTACATTGTTGAATTGAAGGTATTTGGATTCTAACCTTTAGTAAAATATTTAACAATTATCAATAAATTATGCAATTTTTTAAGATATAAATAATTGAAAATTGGTCTTCATTTAAAGAGATATATTAAAATAACAAATATTTAGAATTTGTTATACAAATTGTGTTAATGAGAATAATACTTTACTTATTTTAACATAGTTTATTTATACTAATTAAAGTATACTCATCAGCATTTACTATGTAG
The DNA here is from genome assembly GCF_963402885.1 of Antedon bifida. Lineage (NCBI taxonomy): Eukaryota > Metazoa > Echinodermata > Crinoidea > Comatulida > Antedonidae > Antedon > Antedon bifida. The sequence goes on from NC_136232.1 coordinate 19,799,517, forward strand.
ATAATGTCTCATTGGCTGAAAGTAAAACATAAAAGTTATATACAGCTTGCATGTAATTGTTACTGTACATTGTTTTTACTTTTAAGGAGTTTGGGTGATAACCAAATAAGTACATTGGCAGCCAATGTATTTGATAGTTTGACAGCACTGGCATGGCTGTAAGTATTTTGCTCTTATCAATTTCTTTGTTTAATTTTTTGTAAAAATACATAATAAAATAATTCATATTACTTCCTAATTGTATAATTTCATAATGTGATCAATACATACAGTATATACTTTTTTAAAACTTAGGTTTAATAAAATATTAACCATCAATATTAATTATTCATTTTTTAAAGATTTTAATTGTTAATTGGTCATTATTTAAAGAAATTTAATTATTATTATTAAATACTTAATATGTAACAAATATTTACAATTTGCTCATGACCCTTTCTTATTTTAACACTTTCTATACCTTAACCCCAACCACTATATAACTGTTATTCCTGTATGACCATAACAAAATAAGTGCATTGCCAGCCCATGGTATTTGATAGTTTGACAACACTGACAAAGCTGTAGGCCTAAGTATTTTGCAATTATTTATTTCTATGTTAAATTTTTTTTTTTAAATAAATAAAAATATAATTTTGAACATTATGCATTTATCATTTCATAATGTAATAAGTGTTAATTGGTGATTAATTAAAGAGATTTAATTAATATAATTATTAAATACGTTCAAATAAAAACAAATATTTAGAATTTGCTATAGAAATGGTGTTCATGAGAATAACACTTTATTATTTTAACATTCATTTAAAAAGATTTAACTATTAAATTATTAAATACATTAAGAAATTGTGTTTATGAGAATAACATTTTTCATATTTTAACAGTTTATTTTTGCTTAATTAATGTAAGCTCATCAGCATTTACTATGTAGGCCTAGATAATGTCCCTGAAAGACTATACAAAAAATCAAAATGTATATGAAAAATAAATGTTTATGATTATTAGGTTATATGCATTATCATTATTATTTGTTATACAAATTATGTTCAATAACACATTCTAATTATTTTAACATAGTTTATTTTTGCTTAATTAAAGTATACTCATAGCAATTACTATGTAGATAATGTGATCAATACATACAATATAAAAATATTATTATTGATAATGGGTCTTTATTTAAAAGGATTTAATTATATTAAATACATTAAGATAACAAATAATTAGTTATACAAATTGTGTTCATTCATGAGAATAACACTTTCTTATTTTAACAGTTTATTTTAGCCTTAATTAAAGTATACTCAATAGAATTTACTATGTAGATAATGTCCCTATCATTGACTAAAAGACTATACAAATAATTCAAAATGTGTATGAAAAATAAAAGCTGACATTCTAAACAGCTTGAAAAGTGTCATTTTTAATGTACATTGTTTTTACTTTTAAGGTATATTAAAATAACAAATATTTAGAATTTGTTATACAAATTGTGTTAATGAGAATAATACTTTACTTATTTTAACATAGTTTATTTATACTAATTAAAATATACTCATCAGCACTTACTATGTAGATAATGTCTCATTGGCTGAAAGTAAAACATAAAAGTTGTATACAGCTTGCATGTAATTGTTACTGTACATTGTTTTTACTTTTAAGGAGTTTGAGTGGTAACCAAATAAGTACATTACCAGCCAATGTATTTGATAGTTTGACAGCACTGACATACCTGTAAGTATTTTGCTCTTATCAATTTCTTTGTTTAATTTTTTGTAAAAATACATAATAAAATAATTCATATTACTTCCTAATTGTATAATTTCATAATGTGATCAATACATACAGTATATACTTTTTTAAAACTTAGGTTTAATAAAATATTAACCATCAATATTAATTATTCATTTTTTAAAGATTTTAATTGTTAATTGGTCATTATTTAAAGATATATAATTATTATTTTATTAATATATTAAAGAAGATAACATTTTTAGAATTTACTAAAACAATTGTATTAATGAGAATAACATTTTCTTAATTTAACAGTTTATTTTTGCCTAATTAAAGTATCATCAGCATTTACTATTTATATAATGTCCCTATCCCTTAACTAAACTATGTATTTGATAGTTTGACAGCACTGATATCCCTGTAAGTATCTTTCTCATATTAATTTCCTTGTTTAATTTGTTTTTAAAATGTTATCATTTCATAATGTAATCAATATATAAAGTAAAAATGTTAAAACCACCTGGCATTAGTAAAATGTTTAACATTATCAATAAATTATTCATTATTAATATCTGAATTGTCCAGAGGTACAATATACCTTTAATTATAATATTAAAAACATTATGATGATAATATAACAAATAAATAGTATTTGCTATAAAAAAGTAAATTTGACATCAAATAGCTACTTTCTATTGTACATTGTTGTTTTCATTTTACTCATTAAACTTTCTTTCTTGCAAATAGGTTAGCATTGTTGAATTTACAACATATACAAATAACAATTAAATTAAAAAATAAATGTAGTCATCTAATATAAATTATTATAGTTTGATTAATTTTAAATAATATAAATAAAATAAATTATTAAAATATTTAACCAGCACCAATAATTTTGTAAGATATTAACAATAACACCATCAATAACTCCATGTTTTAATTGGTGTAGTTTTACAGTGGAATCTTACAAAGGTTTAATTTAATACTTTGAATATGACATTAAACAAATTAGATAGTGTAATTGATGGTGAGTTAAAAAGTATACATTTCTGGTCAAAACAGTTGTGGTGTGAAAGCATTCAATATTTGGCTTACATAATAATTATTCTTATTGATTTATTTTACAAATTTAGTTATTTTTTATCTTATATGATCCAATGTGTACTGTTTAATTTATGTTCAATGACGTCACTGTTTGTTGTATTATAACCAGTCTAATAGTAAATCACTGTTTTCACAGATTTGTTTACAATCAATTGAATAATAATATATTAATTTTGTAGGATTAACAAACAAACCATTGAATTTACAACATATACAAATAACAATTAAATTAAAAAATAAATGTAGTCATCTAATATAAATTATTATAGTTTGATTAATTTTAAATAATATAAAGAAAATAACTTAATAAAATATTGAACCAGCACCAATAATTTTGTAAGATATTAACAATAACGCCATCAATAATCCCATGTTTTAATTGGCGTAGTTTTACAGTGGAATCATACAAAGGTTTAATTCAATACTTTGATTATGACATTAAACAAATTAGATAGTAATATTGATGGTGAGTTAAAAAGTATACATTTCCAGTTAAAATAGTTGTGATGTGAAAGCATTCAATATTTGGCTTACATAATAATTATTCTTATTGATTGATTTTACAAATTTAGCTATTTTTTATTTTATATGATCCAATGTGAACTGTTTAATTAATGTCCAATGACATCACTGTTTGTTGTATTATAACCAGTCTATTAGTAAATCACTGTTTTCACAGATTTGTTTAAAATCAATTGAATAATAATAATATAGTAATTTTGTAGGATTAACAAACAAACCATATACATATTTGTTATCTTCCAACAGGTCTTTAGATAACAATGCTATAACTACCATAGAACCAGGTGCATTTTCTTCTTTTGCTTCATCACTTTCACATTTGTAAGTTCACAATATTAATATATGATTTATAATTTAAATAGCTCATGCCATGAAGTAGCTATTTAGGGAATAATTTAAAGTGCAGGTTGTCATTAGGATTACAAAGCTAGTTATTTACTCTAAAATATACAACTTGAATTGAATGAGAAACTTTGCAAACAAGTGTAAACCTGATAGGTTTCGTAACGTACTGTAAGTTCGTTTATACTATTTTTGGTTTTTCAAAAAGAAATTTTATGTAATACCTATTCCACAACCAGATGAAATTCTTCCAACAAGTGTAAACATGTTACGTATTAGGTTTTCATCAAGATTCTTAACTTTTGCAACACTAGAATGGTTACTACATATAAATAGATTATAAAAAAAACAACACATTTATGACATTATAACTTAAACAATGTACTTTTGTTGTTGATTATATTCATTCCAATTTTCCTTCTGGCTTCACCCATTATTTCACAACGATGATATCCTATAGCACAAAAGCCTCCTGGTTATTAACATCCTGTACAACCTAAACTCATGGTAATAGTACCCTTCATTTTGAAATGTTAATAGTTTCAAAATTTACTATGGTTAATCATTGTCATTATTTAGATCTTTATATGGGAACAGCTTGCTTTATTACGAAGATAAAACTTTTGAACAATTGACCAACTTAACACATTTGTAAGTATATGACAGGTGTGCATACACAATGTTACTCTTATTATCATTCCAACGAATATCAATATTTAAGAATTTGAATTTCATTTAATTCGTACAACTGCATTCAGGTCAATTTTCAACTGTAGTACACCTCATGACACTTTTGATTGGTCCGTTAATTAAATTAATTCATGCATTGTTTATTGGCGTTCTATCATATAATAATTTGTCAATTTATGTCTAAAACGTCGGTGGCAACTTGCATTAAAAACTTTTTTAATAGGTTTAAAAACATTTTTTAAAACAATGTTGGCACTGTTGTTTAACCAGTTTCAATTTTGTCATTGAATTTGTCAGTCTTTATTTTTAGCATGCTGTTATCAGTAATCATGTCAAATAATCTACATTAATAATTTGAATGTTAGATTATGTTCAATTTAAAATAAACATATTAAAATTAATAAGTAATTCCGATTAAATGTTACAGTTCATGATAGTATGTTCTTATTCTTTGTGTATTTATATTATATATAATGCTACACATAATATTTTGATATTCAGAATAGATATAAATTAAGTGTACCTTCAAAATCTTTGAATATTCTAAACCATCTTTATGATCTAAGAGCAACAAGTACGCAAACAATAGTAAATTTTCTTCAAGTTTGAACACTGTTAAAATGAAACTAAAAATCATTGACATTAATTTGCTGTGTGCTTACTTTTGCTCTCATAGGTCTTCAGATTGTTCAAGACTGTGTTGCCTCGTAGGCGTTATTGATTACTGTCAACCAGCATGTAAAGATGAACAAACAAGAGAGGTATAGATTTTTATTCTTTTCATTTTATTTATTTTGTCGAGGAAAAACAAAATCTGGTTTTAGTAAAAAGCAAAGAATCACCATCAAGTGGCTCACCCATGATGGAGTGGAAATGGGCAAGACAAAACATAATTAACCTAGTAGCCTGGGAGCAGAACAGTTAATATACACATTTGCGGGAAAAAAGTATAGGAAAATTCTTTTTTGGTTTTTCTGATAGAGTATACCATATACAATGTCAGAAAAAAAATCCCCCAAATTTTTTATGGCACTTTAAAATTTTGGCCTATATAACACACACAAATGCCTATTAACACACACAAATACCTATATATAGGGGACAGGGAAACCAATTAACAGGTTTTGTTACTTGGAGTTGTGTTATGATGATTAAAATTAGCCGAGGCTTACTTTAATAACTACTTCTCATAGTAGTTGATAAATTGAGTCGATAACAATGACATCATCATGCCAGTATCCAATACGGTGTCCAATTTTAACGTTAAAATGTATGAATACTATCTTAAAATGAAATGTATACAGAAATCCAAACCTCTAGTTGATGGTAGAGATTTGGTTTAAAATGTGGCTTGTAGGAGGTAAATTTTTTCCTCAATATTTTGGTATGGATCGATGACCATTGACCTAATTTACCACCCTAGTTCCACAAACATTTGTTTGCATCTACACCCTCTACGGCAAATAATTAACTATAGCTTTAAGAACATTATAACACTTGACCTATTTAATATTTTCAAAAGTCCAAAACAAACATAAAAGTAAAGACAATATTAAAAAAAATGAATTAATTAATTAAAAAAAAAAAATATTAAGGGAATCTGTACACATAATATTTTGGAGATAATTATTATGACTAGGCAATATAAAGATTGCACTGCCTCTGAAGTTGCTGACAAGGATGATGTTATTGTAATTTCTATTGTATTTAACAGCATTGGGTTTATTGTAATTGCAGTGTGTTACCTCAAAGCATTCGTGTCCTATAAGAAATGACAGAGAACTCTCAACGGAATATGAAACGACAAGATCAAATAAATATAGAAAGAAAACCAGGGTGGATGATGAAGATGATGATGATGATGATGATGCTGGTTCCGGATAATCGTAATGGTAATTGGTTCTGAGATGGATTGGATGAGGATTCCTGATGATATGTTTGGGCAGCGACATCGATCATTTCTATAAACCTTTCAGTCAACATTTATCTTTACACAATTGTCGATATGTTTAAGTGCAAAGTGCGTCAACTGGCAGTTGAACAGATTGCACTTAATACAATGTGATTTAATTATTTATTGCGCAAACTCTACATTTGGTCTTGTTTTAACTTATGAAATTTTCATCTATTGTATTCATGTAATCTTTTACATTTAAAAATATTATATATATCTGATAACAATGAATTATCTTTAATTGTAATCCTTTTAAAATATTATACTGCACGTTTAAAGTTGGCAAACACTAATTGTTTATATTTTACGATTTTATCATTCACTGGTTTATATTAATACACTTTATAAATTATTCAAGGTCTTTTAATTTCTCGACCTCACAAGTTGTTTGACATCTGTACAAATGATATTTATAGGCCTAACGTTTAAATACGTATATCATAAAAGTATCAAATAATATTATGGAAGTATCAATTAATATTATTTGGTTGTTTCTCAATCCATTTATTTACCACTTTACCTAGTATACTAAGAACATTTAGGTTTAACCAGATATGGTGATGATTACATTGTATGCTAGAGGTATAGAAAGTCGAATGTTATAAAACGTCATAATTTAAGTTAGAAAATAAAACATGTTACATTTCTTAATAATGACTAATATCTGATTACAAGGTTTTGAATTTCATTCCTTAATTGTATTATATACAGTATAAGTAGATTTGTGAATACTTTAGTTTTTTTAAATGTGTCTAAAAACGTACAATTTTTTGATGAAGTTGTTTTAACTTCAAATAACTAATTATTTAACTCAACTTTAAAGAAACCTGGATTTAGTTACTTGGTAAAAATCGGTACTGAAGTATGTTGTACCAATTGTCTACAACATTGAGTAAAGACTTGAGAAGTTAATTTATATAGATTATATGTGAAGATTTAAATCATCAATTTTAGTAATATTATTAATTATTTGAGGATTTAGTAGATTTAAAGAAAGAATTGATTGATGTTGTTTGGTAATGTTATGATGTACTACTTTCGTAAGATGTTTTGAATTTGAACAACTTAAGGAGTACCAAACTTAAATGCAAAAAACTTGAGTATTTAATCAAAGTTCCATTATTATATTATATTCGTATTTGATTGTCATTAATATTTATTATTACTATTAAAAGCAGCATTAAGAAAATAAATTAGAGGGCAGTGTGTTATAATTTGAGTATTCAAACAAAACATCACGACAAAAAAAGGAATTTTAAAATACAGCTTTATCGTGAGCTTGATTGTTCCTGTTTCGCCAATGGTACCATCTGCTTTTAGAGGATCACACACTATTGTTCCATACGGTATATCAAGATGTTTTCTATCGGTTGCTTTAACATACAGCTTGCAGTAACCATTACCAGGGAAGAGGGAAATATCACTCTTCCCTGCAATTACCAAAGATTGTATACTCAATTATCATATCATATCAAGTTGAACGCTAATATTTATTTATTTTATTTATTACGTGCAATGTATTTTAATATTTTAAAAGATGATGAAATAAAAGTGTGACATTGACCGAACTTATCAAAGTACAGTAAGGACTTATTTCCAAAAGGATTGGAATATCATCAAGTATAAAGGGAGTGTCCAGGAGGCAACCAGCCTGCTCTTAAAGAGGAATATATAAGAAAGTTCTTGTAGTAAGAAAATAATAGAAAAGATATTTAATACAATTTAATAGTACACAAATCTGCAAAATTTCCCTAAAAAAGCTCATATTAATTTATCTAAAGCCTCTTTCACACTTGCTTTGGTCTGGCTCCGGTTTATTTGCAGGTGTGAAAAACCCTTTAAAAGACGAACAGCCTTAATTTAATATATCGATTTGAAGTTTGAAGTGACACAGGAAAATAATAATGTAAAGTGTATTGCTTACAATTATGTATATAACATAATGGCTTTGATAATGAATGCTTTAAAAAATTAACAAGATTCGACTTAGATTTGATTGGCTGAATCTTCGGTAACTGTTGTGAGTCGTTGATAGGCTGACTTGGCAATGTCGTTCCACTTGCGTATTTTGAACTTCCTGTACAACGACCATTGCTGCTTCAAAGCCACTATGATATGTGCATAATTGATAATACATTTATTTCTAATACTACAATATTAGAAATAAACGTATATTTATTAATCCTGCATCAACTTTATTACTATATTGAATTCGTCTTTCTTCTGTTAATACTTTTTATTAAAGTTTTGAGGTTCATCCTATCAACCAGTTTTGTATTTTTTAATCTTAATCACTTCTTTATTTTACTCAGAAAACGGGTTTTTTAAAATTATAAATATAAAATAAGTTATAAAAATAGATAAAACGTTCAGTACAAGTCATATAGGAATTGTTATTATTTGTTTATTGTTCCAATACTTTCAGATTCAATCTAGACACAGGAAAATCACCTTACATTTATCCACTTCTGTTTATACAAACTACTACAAACTATACAAAAAATAACCAAGCCCTTTTCCACAAAATTTGACAGCCATTCATATAAACGTACTCTATAATGACCTTTTCAAGTTATCAAGATGATATTATTATTTGCGATAAAAATGCTGTACAGTTTGTTACTTGGGTTAGATTCAACACTCCCGTCGTTAAAGCGTGGTTCCCACTAGGACGCAATCAGAAAGATGTAAGCACAACGCAAGACATTGACCGTTTGATTATTCAAACTGTCACTTGTCATTGGTCAACTCAGAATCATACTACTGTCTGGTCGAGGATCAGGTCAGGTCGAGGATCTCAGGAGAGATCTACCCTGCCACTGGTGACATGTAATCCAACCTGTCGCATGTCCTCGGCAACTAATCTGAGTCCCTCACTCTGGAACACAAGTCCTTGAGAGAGGAGGGGGTGTTGGACCTCCTGTCAAAAAAAAAGACCAAGATCTGACTTAAGATCTCCTTTAGATCGAGGTCTTTTACAGGAAATTTTTAAAGCTTATTCTCAAACTTAATAAATCCACTGCAAATCGCATGATTTATGGTGAAGTCGGTAGAGGAAATATTAAATTAGTAATTGATAAAAGAATGTTACAGTTTTGGGTACGCATCATAAGTAGCAAACAAAGCAAATTGTCAAATATTATGTTGCTAAAAAAATTACACGATCAGGGTATTTATTTCTCAAAATGGACTAGCAAAATTCAAAATGCCCTCAACAATTGTCATTGTCATAAGCCTATGCTTAATATGTACTTCTAATATGTTATCCTTTAGTTGGTTAAACGGGAACAACAACTTATGGAAATACAGAGATAAAACTTTTGAAGAACTGACACATTTAAAAGAATTGTAAGTATGATAGAAGTATGATGGATGTTCATACAAACTTATGCAGCTACTGTTTTATTCTTATTGCTATATGTACAGTAAGTCATTTTATTGAATGTCAGACATCGGTGTTTTACTTAAGTAAATTACATGTCATAATTTGAATATGGTAAATGTTTTTATTATGTTCAATTTAAATGGTTATATTAAAATAAATAGTATAATAATAATTCCGCTATGTTACATTCTATGGCATGTTTATACTCTCTGTGTAATTATGCTACAATACTACACAGATAGTAGTTTAGTATTCATAATTTATCCGAAAGTATCAAATAAATGTACCTTCAAAATCGTAGAATATTCTAAACTTTTACTCATTATTTTTAGGATCGAAAGTTAACAATTTGGGCTTCCGAAAAAAAAAGTATTCACATTAATTTGCTATGTTTACTTTACTCTAACAGGTACTCCGATTTCTCTAGTCTGTGTTGCCTTGTTGGTGTCCTTGATGTCTGCGAACCTATTTATGCCTTTTGTATTAATGATGATCATTGGGGTGTCATCAGTCATTGGCAATTTCATTGTCATCATATCTCGAAAGTTTAAAAAGGATAATGATTCAGGTAACAATGTTAATAAGGTCCGAACCACACTCATTACTAATCTTGCCGTGTCCGACTTGCTGATGGCAGTCTACTTGATCATCATTGTGAATGCAGATATACACTATCATGGACAGTATGCAAAAGTTGTAAGAGATTGGAAAAGCAGTTTTCTGTGCAGTTTGCAGGGACTATTTCTACTCTCTCTGGACAGTGCTCAGTGTTCACGCTGATGCTTCTGAATGTTGATCGAGCTATTAACATTTTTAATCTATTTAGTACCAAATGCCTCAATTGTACAAAATGTAGAATCATTATCGGCTTTGCATGGCCACTATGATGGATTGTGCTGAGTTGTCCACTATTAGCAGCAAATGAACTAAAACTTTATCAATATTTTATATTTTTGGGATAATTACTATGGCAAAGAGAGAGTGTGCCTTGCACTACCTCTGGCAAAAGTAATTGGTAATTGAGAGTATGCATTCGGCATGTTTATTGTATTTAACGAAATTGGGTTCATTGCAATTACAGTGAGGTACCTCGTAATCTTCTTGTCCGTTCTGTCAACAGAACACAGAGAAAAAAAAGAACAATTGAAAATGGCGAAAAAACTAGGGTTGATCATTTCCACTGAGCTTGATTATAGTAATAGCAATTAGTGCTGAGATGGGTTGGATGACGATTCCTGATGAAATATATGTTTGGACATTCATCATCCCTATAAACTCCTCAGTCAATCTTTGGTGCAAGGTACGTCACCGGCAATTGTACAGATTCCACTTAATACAATGTGATTTAATTATTTACTGCGCAAACTCTCGCCGCATTACTTGTATCCTTAGGCAAAATACTTTACTTACTGTACGTTTGCCTCTCTCCACGCCAGGTGTATAAATGGGTACCCAGGTAGATCAAGACACAACTTTGCGCTGATTAATAAGCTGCATTATGGTATGTTTCCATAATAGCTTGATCCAAAAAATAACCGGGGTAATAATGGTCATTGTGAAATAAGTGCTATATAAGAACAAATATTATTATATTAAAGATGTATTGTCCCCCTGAAAAAATAATTCTTAACATTTTTGTTGTTCAATACGCCATTTTAATGTCACATAATAGTTATCCACTTTGACCAACAATTGGATCGAAAAAAAAATTATTTACCTGAAAAAAACTGTAAATTAAGCAAAATACTGTAGTCAAATTGGCTGCCAGCCAATAGATATTGGGTTGAATTTAACCATTTATTTTGTCATTTTATAAGTGAAAACATTATTTTTTTCCATTTTTTTACAACTACCTATAAAAGTCTGATTTAATTAATCTTCATTTTTCATTATTTTGGAATCTTCATCTTTAATAAATGAAGAAAATAAAATAACTTTGCTAAGGATCTTGCTCTATGTCTGAAAAAAAACCCCCAATAATTGATAATAATAAATCTAACCTCCAGCATCTGAAACAGCAAATGCAATTGTTTCGATGACGGATCCACATCCATTCATAACAGCCATCTAAAAGGAAAATTACTTTGTCAAATGAATTATTACATTTTATGTTTTCAGGGGAGGATCCAGGATTTTGAAATAGGGGGGCCCAGACACTAAGTACTTGAGGCACAGGCCCCCTTAGATGGTCAGACATGGTACTCTCGCACATAAAATTCATGATAAATGGCACCTCCCACTATATCAAGGTGGCCCGGTGGACACCCCTATGTATTGTGCAGAAATCAGCAAAAGGAGCATACTTTTTCTGCTGATAAACACAGTGACATTTTTTTTGCAATGCGCATGTTCTATGTGGAAACGATTGTTTGTTCTTCACAGTGTTTGTTTTCATTTGCGGTATCGTGCGCTAAAGCCTGTTTAGCTAAAGTATGATTTGGATTGGAGTGGTGGGTTCAAACCTTTTGTGGCATGTATTTTTTACCCGAAATAGTGTTGGTTGCAAAAAACATTTAAATATATCTGTAGTTATTAACACAAACCTTATTAGGATCAAGGGGAGTGACTGCATTGGTTCTTTTCGTTAAAAATTCAGCAATAGTTTCTCGAAACTCGAAATAACCAGCTATATTAGAATACATCAACATGTCTTTTCTCCATATATGTAAATCTGATTCAGCCAACTAAAAAACAAAGCAGTTACAATTTTAAATATTACTACTATACAGTACTAGGTTATAATGACATTAGGTAGTACAATCAGTGATGATGTAAATAACATTATCCATGCACAATCAGGTACGGGGTTACTGACCAAATGAGGGAGAGGTGGGATTTTTCATACATCACACGAGAGAGAGATTGTATTGTAACGGAAATCTCACTGATCTATTTTAAAAATGATGAAACTGAAGTTCCCTACCTTTTTCGATAACACATCATACATAAGTTTATTTTCCGCTGTCCCAAGATTGATGATTCCCTAAAAAATAACAAAAGACCACAATAGTACTGGGAAGGTTCTAAACTATATTTGAACATCATCCGCCATCTTGGATCCATGTTAAGTTAGGGCCCAAAATGGGGTCAAATTTCCCCACTTTTCCCTACTTTCGATGTTTGTTCAAATTTCTGTTTCTGCATGTAACCATACATATAGGGTATCAAAATGACTGCAATTGTACCGGGAAGGTTTTAAACTACATTTCAAAAATTCCTTGAGTCCGGTGGGTTTGGGAGGGGGAGTTGGGTTGAGGGGATGGTGAGGATTTCGACGAAATTGTACCAGAAATGTTTTAAACTATATTTGAAAACTGCCACTGAGGGGTTATGGTTTGGAGTAATGGCTTAACATAATTTGTACTTGAAATGTCTTCTCAGTGTTATGAGGGGGAAGGGTGGATACTGGCATTTTGGGGAAATGAAGTACTGTACAACATAATTGAAATTGTAGGCCTACTGGGAAAATTTACTACATTCGAACTGTCCTGGGGAGGAAATAAGGTTTGTTAATGGCCGCTGTGATGGGAAGAGGAGAAAGAAATCTGGGGTAGAGGTAATTCAGCAGTATTAAAATTAGATATTTTAATCATTAGCCAATATGACACCTATCCATTTACACAGTTTGCAAAGTATTTAAACCAAAAGCTTATCATAGCTATGTATCACCCTCTCATTATGAAGCTAAAGTTGTTGAATTGGAATTTGTACTGGGAAAAATTTATTTTTAAAAAATCGTCCGAGTGTGGGGTGTGATTGAAGTTGGGTGGAGGTTGGTGAGTATAGGGTGATACTGGCGTCCAGGGGTTATGAATATGAAGTACATCAAATTAATCGAAATTGCATAGAGAAGGTTTTATACTAAAATTGAAACGCACCCTGGGGCGGTTATAATTGCCAGTATATATATATACTGTATCAAGAAAGGTGTTTACAAATGGATGTTACTAGTTAAGGCCAGAGCCATATATATAAAGAGTTACGACATTGAAAATTAGAAGCCATTTTTGTGTCACAGAATTCGCACGCTGAGGGCGTCCGCGTCTATTTTGTATAGCGTTTTCCTGTAGTTCATGCATTATTTTTAGATTTTTTTGTCTATGAAATAACGCTTATATTCCGTTTTTATTTTAGTAATTAATTTTATTAATGGTATTAATTTGGTAACATATATATATTGTGTCTATTATAACAAAAGAATAAATGCTAGGGCCTACATGCAATTCAGGATACATCAAAGCATGAACCAATACAAAAAACACACAAATTCACCCCTCTTTTTATACAGTATATGGCTCTCTGTGTGTTTTTGACACAAACTTTCAGAGACTCGTTCATTATTTCATTTGTAATAATTTGCCTTTATTATTTTAATATTGTTCATACCCTATTCAATATATTACAAATATATCCAAGACACTCTATTATTTTATTTAGTCATCAAAGCATGCATTATGAATTGAAAATATTACATAATTGTTATTAATAGGACGTAGTTATCAATCAAACTTTATAATGTACTAGCACACGCGCGCGCAATATTATTTGCCGCAAATACTTCTGTATGCTGTGCACATCGATATTTCACCGTAAAATGTGCAATTACATTTTTTTAAATATAAGAAAAAGTTTAAAGTACAGTATTTTCTTGCTCCTATACTTTACATGCATTAACGGACACAAGTTTGACACAAATTGATCTGCATATCACGTGACTATAATCCAATGTCGTAACTCTTTATATATATGTGGCTCTGGTTATGGCCAATTTACACAGAGAAGCAGTTAACAGAAATAAAAAAATAGAATCTATGATTATTCCTTATGACCTTTTACACAAAGTGCGAAACTGACAGGCGGTTTCCGCTGAGAAAAGTGACATTTCTACGTGGTGTGGGACAACCTACATGTTTTTCCGCTCGTCTGTGTAAATTTCCCTTTTATAATGGTAGCGGGACGATTCGGCCTAAAGTGAGAGGTTTCGGGCCACAAAGTGGGATGTTTCGGCCCAATAGCCGAATAGTCCCGGGCCGAATCGTCTTAGGGCCGAATCGTCTTAGTTTGGGCCGAATCGTCCTGCTGGAACCTTTTTATAATAGATAGGACTGGTGTCAGATGAAATCGGTCGCGCTTGAAATCGGTCGCGATAAAATCAACTTCCGGTATTTTGTATGGCGCGCCGCTAGAGCTATACTTTTGATGATATCGGTCGCATTTGAAATCGGTCGCATTTGAAATCGGTCGCGCAATTTTGTATGGATCGAGCGGGATGCATGCTAGAGCGGGATATACATTTTTCGTTTATATAGATTTAATTGATATTTTTTAGGAACTAGATTATTTATGTGGATATTTTTTACTTGGTTAATAAGTATTTATTATCAATCATTAAATTAATTTTAAGGTCTCGGAGAAGGACTGTGTCTTTTCAAAATGGCCATTTCTAAACACGTTTAAATATTATATTAGGCATAATGTTATATTAGGCATATAATAATTTACCTCTATTTATATGTACTGTAATTAATATATTATATAGAGAATATACGTATGTCGTGTCTTTTATTATCCCAACAATTACGTATGGTTTTAGGATATTAATAAAATATATAGATAATATGCCGTTATAAATCAATCTACCGGCCTACAGTAGGACTATGATGTACAATGATTTATTTTATGAAAAACATGTAGGTTGTCCCACACCACGTAGAAATGTCACTTTTCTCAGCGGAAACCGCCTGTCAGTTTCGCACTTTGTGTAAAAGGTCATAAGGAATAATCATAGATTCTATTTTTTATGTCGGCGAAAATGTGTGACTAAATTGCGGACCGGTCCGCGACCGCCAGCTGTAATTAATTCATAAAAATACGACGGGATTGGTCATGGGCTAAGATTTTGACCTCAGACCACGTTTATTGAGTGTTGCAGATTGTTAAACATTACCGTTCACAAAATACGCCTAATATTCATCAAAGGTAAGTGTTACGAATATTTTGATATTGGTACCGGTATTAAGCATTTTATAATCTTTCATTATACTATAAGTTTGAGAAATTTTGTGTACGTAAAGCTGCACTTTGGGCACCCCCCGTAATCGCCTATTTGTCCTAGTTTTGCATTCGGTCTAGGCTAGTGCTAGAGAATAGGATTTTGGCTGTGCGAGGATCGTCGCCGTGGGCGATGAACTCGTCGATTGTAAAAATTTAAATACAGTATATCTAACAAGTATTTTATTGCAAATATATTATAAATAATAGGAATAATATATAATAATTTAATATTGATATTTTATTGATCATTGCTTACTTTCACTCACACTTTTTATTTATTATAATAAGGCCTATTTTTGTAGTGGGAATAGAAACAAATTCAGGAACCTTGACAACTTTGGGTGGTCGTTTTGTAGTCAGAGGCCGTGTGATAGTTTACTATTACTAGGCTGGTGATGGTAGATTAGTTTAAACTAATTGTTGTACTATATTTGCATTATTAATACTTTTATTATATTTAATTTAATTGTATTGTAGGTTATTCTTTGCCTCAAATCAAGGATTAACAAAATATATCTTCAGTTATTTTTGGTAAGTAGTTTTTTTCTTTTAAATAATTCTATATAATCATGCATATTAAAATATTATTTAGTATTAAGTAATATTATTTGATGAACATAACAGCTGAGAAAACAACATGGCATAACTGGTGATATCTCAGAATACTTTAGAATCTTATCTAAATGTAACAAAAGTTTGATTGTCTTGCTGTGGGTATTGGAAGGTATTTGTTTACCTTTTGGAGGTAAGTTTCATTAATACTTTGCTTATTTACAGATGTTTCCACCGAGATGAAACAAGCTTGATCGCCTCGCTACCAACGCCTTCTTCAAGAAGATCACCAAATGACTGGACGTCAACACCACTGCACTGAATCAGCGTCGTCTACCACAGTTTACAACTCATATTGTTTTATATAATGTTTTGCAAATATTTTTTATTTGCTCAAAGGGGCACATGCAAATGTGCAACCTACCCTCGCTGTGATCATCAACCTTGTCGTAGCGAGGCTTGCGTGCTTACTTGTATTGTTAGCCAGACCAATGATGATCAATAAAAAAGTAAAATATATACAAACACACTTAGTGAAGAAAGTATTTGCCAAACAACAAATTGAAAAAAATAGGGAAACTATTTCATATTTTTCGATAATTATTGTTTTAAGTATTATTTGTTATTGTATATAAACAATCAATATAATATGACTATGAGTGCAATTGGCACAGGCAACTTATTTATATTTACAATGCTAATGTTTTAAATATCTATTTTTTATCACCGAAAAAGTAATCAGAAATCACATTTAACAATAAAACTGTATTTTATTCAGAAATAGCTGAGTACTAGATTGTTTTAATTGAATAAATGTACAATATTTATATTATGATTGAATAAAAGTGGGAAGACCCCACTAAAGAGAAAAAAAAGAGTGAGTAATACTGTAATGTTGTTCAGTGAAAAAATGCTCTAACAATATGCTAGTTATCGGGGTTTCAGAAACATAATAAAACCACAACTCTTCCCCCTTCACCACCTCCACCCATGCCCACCTCCACCCAGGCCTCCCCCGCCCTTCTATAAATGCTTGCGATTCTTCATATAACCTAAAAAATTAAATACAAAATAATACTGTGTAGTTATATTGTAAATAAATTGATTACCGATTACAAATGTCTCCCCCTCCAAAACCCCCCTCCGAACCCACCCACCATTTATCCACCCTGCCTCATAGGGTCTGCGGAGATGTCCAAGATGTTGAGCATTATGAAAAATTAGTATTTATTTAATTTTGGAGGTTAGCACACATAAGCATGCAATTTGCCACAAATATTTGAATTTCTTTTTTTTTTTTTTTTTTTTTTACAAATGCATTACATATTTTTCTGAATTTTTTGATGTATGGGTCAATGAATTTGGTTGCGTTTGAATTTTCTTGTCAGGTGCCTACTAGGGACTTTGTCACATTGAATCAATTTGTTTTCTCATCATTTGACATCATAAATAAACATTTATTTGAAGAAACTCATTTTTTATTGAGAAATGTAAATTTTATATCTTTCATTTTTGGCCTAATAGACGCTAAAACACCAACTGAGTTGTATGGGTCGAAACGTCCCGGACTGAAACGTCACCGGGCAGAGAGTCTAGAGAGCCGAGGCCGGTGCCATACAGACGGTCGACAGTAGGCTCTAGCCTAGGACTAACTACAAATATTTACCTTTGGGTTATTATCTTTATCGTAGGGATTTTTCGCTACTTCTTGAAAACCTTTAACCAAAAAATCCTTGTCTGCTATTTCCTGAATGTACAAACCACTTTTTGATAAAACAGACATGATGATGATGTTTGGGGTTTTCCAGGAGGAGTTCTTGTTTCTTTATTTGTATCACGTGTATGTTGGTATGGAACGCCATTAGCGTAAAATAGAATTTACTTCATTGATTAAGTCTGTTTGCATTCTACTAAACACAATTTGTTCGCTCTTCCCACTTTTTTCCAGAGAAAATTCCGTTCTTTGAAAAATAAAAATAAATGTACCTAACTATTTATGTTCATTAAAATAAATAATGATATTATTTTATTTTATCGGCGTAGTCGGCGTATTATAAACTCCGCCCTCTTTATGTAGCAACAACAAACAACAACCAACCACCACGTCCACCAGAGAGAGTAAAAATTCACACGGTGTCACGCTTTGACGACAGTTTAGACAAGACTGATGCGGTGAAACGTTTGAAAATATTTTTTTTTTAAAGTTATATAAAATCACCATTGTGATTGGTTGTTTATTTTATGAAGCTACTATTCTCAGATTGAAAGGCCGTTTTAATGTTACGTAATACGTTTTTGTTCATTCATAACAGAAGATGATGCCGCCGGAGCGGAAGCACAGTCCGAAAAACAGATGAGAACGGGACTTACCTGTGTTCTTTTGTCACTTGACACTGGGTGGAAACAGATGTGGAATTTCATGACACGAGCAAGCTTAGGCCTAGAATTCACAAGCCTATCACTGCTTGTCAAAAACTATGTACTATCCTGGGCCTAGATATTTTCTTATTAGTGAAAGAGGAACTTCATTGAATCACTAATTATGACTGTTCACCGAAAAATGTCCCAATCCAACTCGCTCCTTTCCTATTTTTTTGTCTTGGTGACAATTGGAAGGTTGATACCATGTTGTGGTAAGTTGCTGTTTATCCTTTATTTATAATTGCTTAGGACTTTAGGTTTGTTGTTTTATTTTTATATTATTTTATCATTGTGTGTGTGTAGCCTAAACTACAAAAAAAGTGTTAATGTAACATTAGACACTATAAAAATGTGATGTGCCCAAATACGATAGTGATATGCTTAAATATGGTAGTGATATAACATCATCATGTCCACATCACATTTTTTTGTCACATACAGTTTGATTGTGTAGACAGAGAATCCCTTTCACATATTAAAAAATGTAAACATAATTGTAATGTGTAGATGAAATACATTTGATTGTGTAGACAGAGAATCCCTTTCACATATTAAAAAATGTAAACATAATTGTAATGTGTAGATGAAATACATTTTCATCTTGTATTTTAATTTAAGGTCCACCTGATAATAAGGTCTTTTTAAAATACAGGTTTATTTCTGAAAACTTTGGTGACCTTTAGCGATTTTGTAATCATTTCATTTTTAAGGTGAATATGAGATAAACTATGTAAAAAATATTTCACAACTTTTTAAAACAATGGTTGGTTATAACTGCCATTCTAGCCAATACATGTTATAACAGATGAAATGGTTGGTTATAGAAAAACATTACAGCGTACCTTTTATTTTTAATTTTGCTTTCATCTCGGGAAGTGTCTTGTAATTTTATTATTAGTATTTTTATTATTATATTAAGTTATTAAATTGTAAGTTATTAAAATCTGAATATTTTATAGGATAAACTTGTTAGTGTACTCAAATGATATATTGAATTGATAAATAACAACTCTATATTTGGAGATACCCTTGATTTGTTTTAACACTTTGACTGCCAGAGGTTTTTCCAGTTAGAAACTGCCACCGCCAGCGTTTTTAGCCCAATTCGATGTTTTTATTAAAGCTGATTGAAACCATGTATGTGATCTGATTTATATGTAATTTAGACTAAAATAATCATAAAGATTTTAGCTTTACAATGGTACCAAGAACGATTTTTAAATCGCAATATGTAAATCGTAATAGTAAAATGAAAGTTACCCACTTTTTTAGTTTTTCGTAGTTTCGCGCAAGAAAGTCAAGATATTTTGTGCAAGACATCACAATATGAAAATATCGCCCGGTGAGATCAACAAACAACAAAAAAGTTACTTACATGGCACCGATAGGCCTATAAAAACAAGTTATCACTATCGAAAAATGTATTACATTTTATAAATCATAAATCTTCGCCAAAATCCACATAGTAAAGACACCAGGCCTAGTTAACCAGGCCTAAAGTTGGTCCGGAACCGTTTTACGACTAGGCCTAGGCTAGACTAGTACTACTAGCCTAGATGGTAAACTGATGATAATATCCATACCATTTCAAAACAAGTTTGTTGCGTGAAACTCGGTCACTTTCAGTAAAACACCAAAACAATTAGGGTATACATACAATAATAAAATTAAAGACTTCATATTGAAAATGACTCCATTATTTTTTATTCAGATAACAAACATGTCAATCCACAAAAACCTTTGTTTTGCTTCGGCGGCATAGCTAGCGCGCGACCGATACACAATGCGCCAAGCCATCGCTCTACGCGCTACTGTGATGCGCGGTGTTTGTTATTTCGACAGGTACCATTTTGACAGTCGTTCGTAACCAGATTAGTTACTTTCAAATTGTAAAATATTGACGGTCCTAACCGAATATAGTGTTCATATTTATAGTATATACCAATAATTAACCTATCTACCGGATTTCGTAAAAAAACGCGAAAAACGAAGATCTTCGTGTTTGGCAGTCAAGCGTTGTGTTTCCAAAAACGAAGATCTTCGTGTTTGGCAGTCAAAGTGTTAAAGGTATTCTATTTAAAAAATATATTAGGAATATTTTTTAGTACAGAAATTAACTGTATACGATGTGGGATTGCTTCATTATACATAATGTTCAATAGTAGTACAGCACGCAATATAATACTGCCAAGCATTAAAAAAAGAGGAAGGCCATTTGACTATTAATACATGGCTTTAGGGTATAATAAATAACATAAAAAGCCAGATAGTGATTTTTGATTATGCAAAGCTGTGCTGGACTCTTTTGTAGTATCGCTATTCACATACAGAGAGAACACAAAACTAATAACTAAATCCAATATTGTATGAGATACTGTACTCAACAGATGTTACACAGGGAACATTTGTGGTTTACATGGCAACTGAATAAGTATTGATTGAAAACGAATTCAGTTTACCAATCTGATTTTAAATCAACATTTTTTTTTTAAGATTATTATATTTTATAGAAAAGGAATCGATGATATTTAAAAACTTGTATGCTGCTTTTTATTTTATAAATCTTTTGATTTTGGATTTATTATAGCATTTACTTTTCGCATCAAAATTGTAGAATGCAATTACTATAGTGGTACAGTCCAGGGTCGGGATAACATTCATTTATGGCAATTTTATATGAAGGTTTTTTAATTTGTTTCTATGAATGATGAAAAGCAAAGAAGATTGGTTTGTTTTATAAAAAAATTCAAAATATATAAAAATGTATAAATCACAACATATAATTATTATAATATAACTATTTTTTTGAAGACTTCCTACAGACATGTTTCGTTTTTAATAATCAGAAAATACCAACAAAATCTATGATGAGCGCCTAAAATAATTAAATATGGCATTGGAGGTACTATAGTAGAATGAGGAGGGGATAATTGCTATAAGGTGTAAAAACTAATTTATTTGTGTTTAAAACAGTACATTTAAACAAAAATTGTCTTTATTTTTGTTTTTATTTTCTCCTCATATTGATGCATTTAGTTATGTTACTTTTCAAATATTAATAATTATAAGTTATATAGAAAACAAATTTATGTCATTTGTGTTTAAAGCAGTACATTTCTTTTATTTCTGCTGTTTTGGTTTTTATTTTCTCCTCATATTGATGCATTATGTTCATTTTTCAAATGTGTTTAAAGATGTATTGTCCCCCAAAAGCATGAAAAATGAAGATTAATTAAATCAGACTTTGAATAGGTTATTTTGTAGTTTTAATATTATTTTTATTTAAATGCACTTCCGTAGAAAAAAAAACGAAAAAAAGTAATGTTTTCACTTATAAAATGACAAAATAAACAGTTAAATTCAATCAAAAACCCATGGCTGGCAGCCAATTTGACTATTTTTTGCTTTAAATTACAGTTTTTTAGGTAAATACATTTTTTCGATCCAATTTTTGGTCAAAGTGGATAACTATTATGTTACATTAAAATGGCATATATATACATATATTTTTTTTAGGGGGACAATACATCTAATATTGTAAGTTTATCGAAAACTTTAATCAACAGTTATTGTTGTTTGGCTGCAGAAACCATGTTCCATTCTCTTCTATGAAAACTATATTTACAATTCAATGGTTTCACATGTTGATTAATTAAAGATATGTATAAAAGTTTTTCACATTTTTTTTTAATATGCTATTTTGACCAAAAAATTCAACATAACAAAAAATTATTTACCTGAGGAAAAAAATGAAATTTAAAGCCAAAAAATAAAATTGGTTGAATTTGTGAAGTGAAGACATTACTGTTTTTCTTTCTTTATTAAAAAATCTGATTTGGTATTAATACTTCATTTTTCATGATTTTGGGAACAATAACTCTTTACTGTAATATACATAATACAACATTTTCTTCTTAAATACTAGTTTTACTAATCATATATATTATATATATACACTGTATCTTAAATAAATTAGCATATTATTGTAATAGGTGGGGATTGGTAGTTAACATTGACAAAAGTAAAATAATAGTATTTAAAAAAAATGGAAAACTTAAGAACTACGAAAAGTGGAATTATCTTGGTAAAGAAATTGAAATAGTAAAATCTCTTAAATATCTTGGAGTCACTTTCGATTGTTCAGGAAATTGGGAAAAGGCCAGAGAACAAAATAATACACAGGCTAATAAAGCACTTTTCTCACTCAAAAATATAGTATATCAGAAATATGGACATCTACCAGTGAATATTTGGAACTACTTATTTGATGTTAAAATAAACCCAATTATACTGTATGGTAGTGAAATATGGGGAAAACTAAACAACAAAAAAATTGATGATATTCAAAATAATTTCTGTAGATATGTTTTAGGGGTCGGGAAATCAGCCACAAATGTTTCAATTAGAGGAGAATGTGGACGATTCTCTTTATCAATCGAAAGTGTACTCAATGTTATTCGTTATTGGGTAAGACTAGTAAATATGAACGAGGACAAATATGCGAAGAAATGTTATAAATCTCAACTTCATAAAGCGCAAAATAATAGTAATTGCTGGGTAAGCGATGTAAAGCATATGTTATGCTCTATTGGTCATGGAAACATATGGTTTTCACAAAATAATGTCCTTGATAAATTTTATATAATTAATAAAATAAAAGAAAGGCTAACCGATATGGAACGCCAATCCTTTCATGAAAGCATAAATATTTCTTCAAAATTAAGATATTATAAAATGTTCAAAAACAATTTCGGAGTAGATGGATACTTACTACAGACCCTTGATACTAGATATAAGCGAGCTTTAAGTCAACTAAGACTGGGCACACTTCAACTAGAGGTAGAAAAGGGAAGATGGAAAAGAATAGAGCGCAGCAATAGGTTATGTAAAATATGTAATATAAATGAAGTTGAAGATGAATATCATTTTGTTACGGTTTGCTCTCGTTACAAGGAAATCAGAAAAAAATTTATACCTTCTTTATTTTTTGAAAATCCAAATACTTTTAAATTCTGCCGTTTAATGTCATCACAGGATCCAGTAATTATTGCTAATCTATCTAAATATATTTATCATGCTTATAAGTTAAGATATATGTTTTGCTTAGAGAACGAAATTAATTAATTCATTTATCTTGTGACCATAAATTGCTTTATTTTTCAATGTAATTATTATTTTGTTAATTACTAGGGGCCAGAGGCCTAAAGTTAATAAAGTCAGGCGATAAGCCTGAATGAATGAATGAATGTATCTAAAAATATATCTTACTCTATGCTTAGAAAGTTATTTTTAATTATAATTATATTTAGCACCAGCCATCTAAAAAGCTGTCGTATATTATACAAGAGCTTTTTAGATGGCTGTACTTTATATGCTATACTATAAAGAATTTTGAATTGAATATAATAGTATAAACAACATAGAAACCTTAGTTACTAACTTCATGTTTTCCTTAAAATACCAAATTGACTTACATACAGTAAGCTGTCATTAAGGTAGCAAATCATGCAGGTAATTATGTAAGAATACAACTATTTGCTCATTTATTTCTGTCTATGGAGAAGTTCAATATTTTCTTAGTTATGCTGTACAATATGTATTGATTTTACTGGATCACACAACTCTCTTCATTATAAAGCACCTTTTGTGTTTTAGGAATCATCTGCTTCATTAGGTCATATCATCGTCTGTTTCAACTTCAATAGCGTCCTTATGTTACATGTATATTGCGTTATTTTAATAGGATAATTAATATCAATTTAGTATCTGTTGAAAGTGTAACAGGATTTGTTAAGCAATGTAATTAATTCTATGTAATAAATCTTATATTTCTTTCTTATTTATGTTCTTATTAATAAGAAAGATTGATTATTTTTGTTCCCTAAAACATGAAAAATAAAGATTTAAAGGCTAGGTGCAGCCTTTTTTTTTCAACTTCAGATTTTTATTTTCATGCTATAGCAAAAATTATCCACCGTATATCCACCATCTTTTTTCACCTTCTAGGGAGTCACCAGACATGTTATTACATTAGGTTAAACTACCTAACTACTGTTTTTTATGGCAGAATTTTGCCAAATTTTGTATTTTACCAAATTAAGAGAAATTCATGTTTTTTCGTCTTGATTTCAGTTACAAATTTTTGATTTATATACAATTAACCAGATATTATATTTAAAATTCATGCCCGTACCTGAGCTTTAATAATAAAATCAAACATTGAATAGGTCATTTTGTAGATTTATTATAAAAGTTATTCAGTTTTCCTGAAAAAGGGGATTGTGTTGTAAAAAAAAAGAAAATTTTTAAACTGTTAAATTTAACCAGTAAATTAAAAAAATAATGTTTCTGTTAACTTGATTACAGTTTATCAGGTAATTGTTTAATACTAAGCTAATATAATTATAAATATCATACTTATTTGTAGTAGTTATAGTTTAGTACTGTATATTGTAGCAACAGTATAACTAACGCTGTCTATTGTAAAGCTCTGTCTGCACTATCAAATTTGACAAAAAATATGTATGCCCAAATTAGGTAATGATATGACATCAGTTCCATATTATTATGAGCACATCAAGTTTGAAAGTGTAGACAGAGCTTAAAATAAACAGATAAGTTGACTAATGTCGAGCTCTTTGAACCTCATCAATTAAACAAAAAAGCCAATAATTGTAACCAAGAAAAGAAACTAATGGCATAGATATATTCTGAGACATGAGTGTTTTACTTAAAGTATTGGAATGATGAATGGAAGGGAAGGTTCCAAGAGAAAAAAAGGTTAAGGGTACATTCACATGTACGGCATAATAAGACTGGCGTGACTTATGCAAATGCTAAGCCATGGATTAAAATGCCCATTTGTTCACACGTACGGTGTTTTCGTATATTAATAAATGGCTTTAAAAACGAAACTGTCCAAGTATCGTTTAAAGAAACACACACGAAGTAATAGGTAAATATCTTAAGGTCAAAATTATTCAAGCATCACTGGAGTTAGCTCCGTGGCGTTAGTTAAGATGGGGTATATAGCTGTCATTAATAACTCCAAGGATGTGACGTAGTGAGTTGCGTTATAACGCCACTGTCTAGTTCACACACAAAGCGTAGGCTGCGCAAGGCGTAGGCTATGCAAAGCTTTGATGATGGTTGCTGACATCAATGAGAGTAGAAGAATTCATGAGAATTAGAACAGAGATCAAGTATAATGGCAAAGAATTTTTTAGGCAGAATATTTTTAATGAAGAATTTCAACCTGTTAACTTGTTTTGTGGTTTTGTACTTTTTGGTGAATACTGAATGGTGAATATTCCATTATCATTAATTGTCTATTTTGTTTTCTTAAGTCCAAAATTATAATTGTGATGTTAATTTTAAATTAAAAATTCAGAACTGGAATATTTGGCATTTGTTCAAATTTGGTTTGAAAACATAAATGGATGTAAAGCACTGAAGGAGAGGAATTCATTTAGACCAGCAAAACTATAAAATATTCAACAAAACAAATGATTTAAATTTAAATGCCGTCAAGCTATCTTTTGGTTAAACCCATAGAAAAACAAAGTGATTGTTACCAAAACAAAAGTACTGTAAATAGATTAATAGTATTTTGTAAACAATTAACTGTATTCAAAGTGTGATATCATGTAGAGTTTATTAAATATACACTCAACGTAACTGAGATAACTGTAGGTTGTATAATATACCCACATGAGTAATTGATTTTGACCAAAGTTCAAGCAACTGTTAATTTCCATAGCAACTCACTAAGCAACCATTGGGGTTCAATAACAAAATGTTACATCTAAACTGGCATGGAGCTACATAGAACTAAATACCTTCATAATACTAACATTGATGTTTGAGAATTTACTGTAAATTATAATAATTAAATTTTTGCTCCCCACGAAAATAATTTGTTAACATTTTTTTGTTGAATATGCCATTTTAATGTCACATAATAGTTATTCAATTTTACCAAAAATTAGATAAAAAGAATATTATTTACCTGAAAAAATAGTAATAATTACTATTTTTAAAAACCAAACAAAATAGTCAAATAGTTTTTTGTTGAATTTAACCATTTATTTTGGTTTTTTTTTGTGAAAACACTTTTTTGTTTTGTTTTTTATTCTACGGAAGTCATAACTTTGTTAAAACTAAAGAAATGGCCTATGCAAGGTGTGATTTTATTAATCTTTATTTTTCATGTTTTGGGTGGACAGTAGATCTTTAACACATGAATTAGATTTGCTAATTTTATTCCCTAGAACCTAGAATTGGTGTGGTTCCTTTTTTTTTTAGAATTACATACTGTCTTTTTAAAGTATAGTATTTAAAAAAAGGAATTGCATTTTACAAAAGAATCATAGAACATATTTTTCTTCACTCAGTTAAAAAAAAACAATATTAGTTGGTTTTGTCAACATTATAGCCATATATAAAAAACAAATAAAAAATCCATTTTCCCACTAGACTACGGTATAGAACAATACAGATAAAATAGTGTTAAAAAGATTTTAACAACATTCAATGTTAATGTAGTGTATATTAAATGTTTCCGATGCTATGAACATCATACATGCAATTAGTTTTAATAATTAATACAATTTTTTTAAAGGAATCTATTATAACAAAGAAAAGAGGTGACAGACACAAGTTTCATTTTTTGCTATAAGTTATGAAAAAATGATGGCCACAGTCAGATAGTTATAAACAATCTGTTATATATCAAATTGTAATTGTAAGAATCATACTCCAACAAAATAATACACTTTTGCCAAATTTTTTTTGTCTGTATAAATTAAAACTTAAAAATATTAATTTATAAATAATAGTTGACAATTGACGTATTTAAGGCAAATACAAAAGAATAGATATACTTAGAACAGTTTAATCACAATACCATTACCAGCAGAAATATTTCAGAATATCAATTATTTAGAAATTAAGAATATGCTGAATAACTTAACTACATTACTACTACTGTACTTCT
This sequence comes from Antedon bifida, assembly GCF_963402885.1. Classification (NCBI taxonomy): domain Eukaryota; kingdom Metazoa; phylum Echinodermata; class Crinoidea; order Comatulida; family Antedonidae; genus Antedon; species Antedon bifida. Next base: position 19,827,270 of record NC_136232.1, read on the forward strand.
CATGTGTGTCAGTCAATTAATCATCGAATAATAATAATAATAATAACTTTTTTTCATAATATTCAAACAGAATTTATTAAATTGAAAAGCGTAGTAATAAATCATGAGGATTATTGTGATTTTGTTACTATGACATCCAACAAACTTGGCACATCATAAATAATAAAATTGTTTGTATATGTAATCAATAGTTTAGAGCACATAAAGATATTAAGAAGTCTTTGGCATTCTATCCAACTACTGTACAGTAAAAGTGTATAGTGTATTGTTGACATAATAGAACACCAGGTGTTAGCTCAAGATGAGCGAGATTTAACTTGTCATAAATTAAAAATGTACACTGTATAATAGTCTAATTTGTTCTTATAGCATGAATAATATGAGTGACGGTACCTTGGGTTGGGTACCATTTCATTAATATTGGTTTATCCAGCAAAACTGAACATCTCTGTTGACATTTGGATGCATTTTGGTTCCACAATGCTTTATTCAATATTCAATTCATACTTTATATTGCCCGGCGGGAAGTTATTATACATGAAGGTTTCTGATTGATAAGGGCATAGGTTGCGCCTGCAAAATTGTGTGTAGTACCAATGCGCACCCTATTGTTGATGTCGTGAATGACACGCATTGAAGTTTCTGTGTCTATTTCATGACTAGAGTGAGTTGCCGAGCGGTTTAGAAAGTGGAACTGTTATCCAGCTACAACATCAGCAGGGGTTCGAGGCTCACTCGTTCCATGGTTGTGGTGGTAGAACAATTCTTCTCAGATAAGGTCCAGTGTATACACATTGCTTGTGTGCACAAGTAGGGGTTACCCCGGTGTACTACTGCACCTTATTTTTTTTCTACACAACATTGCTTACTACAGCAGCTGTTGTGATAATAACATCATGTTTGCTATTGTGAAAGCTATTCACCAAAACAGTGTGACAATTACAAGCAAAACTAAGCATCACATACATTTAAAGAAAATTCTACCTGTATTCTCTGGTTGTTGGCATTACGGAAGTTCACAGGTTGTGCCGAAATTCCAGAGAAAATTTGTTTCTGCATCCACATACAGAAGTATGTAATTTAAGTCGGCAATGTAAAAGTGCAATAATAAATTTCTTATAAGATAATTTTTTGTATTGAATCTAAAAGAAAATTACAAGAAAAAAAATTACACTGCTGTGGGTATCAATGGTACTGGTTCAAGTAACCGTCTTTATAGAGCCATTTGGTAGCCATTGACATAATGTTGGCATTTGTATACCATCATTTTTTAGAGTGACATTTAAACACAAACATCGTTTTGCAACAATGGCTGGATTTCAATAAAGATACAAATACAATTTAAAAAAATCTGAATCAATACCATAATATACTAATTTGATATTGATATTACTGATATTTTAATATGATACACTGAAACTTAGTGTTACAACTCTTGTGTAATAAATCTAAAGAAAAATTGATTGATTCTTCAGAAGGGTTTAATCATCATGTCATACTGTTAATTAACAACCATGAATACACCTCCCTATTGGTTATTGCTTTATAATTCACTAATTCGTAACTCGGCTTTGCTTAATGAAGACGGTAATTGATATTGCTGTTGAAGTGGCTGAATGAAACGGAAGGAGTGAAAAATCAATACATTGAATATTTCGAGCTTGGCAATACTCATGATAAATATTTGTTTTTATAAGCCAATTATGACGTCAGCAGACATCAGTAGTGAATGTCTATTTCGTGCAGATTATCTACAATATCATGTTCTCCTCAAAGAGCGAGTTGTAATTGAGACATTTATACTTTTCCATGTCTTGGAAAAGTGGGTTTGGGTGGGAGGCGGGGAGAGTGGGTGTGCTCCATTTGAGGGGTTTGAATTTTTCTTTCTTGTTTTTTTTTTTAGTTTATGTTGCGCTTTGAGGAGAATAGGCTATTGACAGTTTAGGCCTATCCAGGTAAAGCGGTATAAGTTGGTTTCATAGACACAGTTATTGGTAACTTTAGTTGGTAGGAACCAACTTACCGGGTAAAAACTAAGCCTAAATGGGCCAATCACAGGGTCATTGCCATCATTACGATTGGTAAAGGTATCAATCTGACTTTTTCACAGAGTCATTTGATAATGATTCGGGTTGGGTCAATCGGCTCAGCTACAGTGATTAAATTCAGGTTGTTCCCTTTCCTTGTGATCACTGCACCACTTTATTTTTCATGGCTACAGCACTGCCACTCCTAAACCATGTGCCAAGTTGTCTATGTCAGGCTTACCTGTATAAACCAACAATAGCCATGCATTACCAAGGTACGTTATGAAAAGATAAACAATTAGAATGGCATAACTAAGGCATGACAACATATATTTTTATCTGTAGGTTCCCAATTAAGTGACAATCTATCCATGAACACTACTGAATTGCTGTCAACAGTATATGTCACCGAGATAGAAGTATTGTCATCAATGGAAACAACAGAACTTTATCTTTCCACCATAGCAACACCAAGCCTATCAACTGAGGTAAATTTTGTTTACATATTTGGTTCTGTATCATAATACTGTATTTTTAATTTGCATACAGTAGCATCTTCAATTTACATACCGGTATTTTACACCTCTTTCTGAATAGTGTTTTTCTACTATAATTGAAAAAAGTTCAGAAGCGTTAGATTTTTTCTTTTTTTTTTTTTTTTTTTTTTTTTAAAGTAATGGTGGCATATCATAAAAGGACATCTTTATTTTGTCCATACAAATTCAAATATTGTAGACACAAAACCTGTTTTGTTTTTTAAAATATAATATTGGTTAAAAAACAAATGGAGTAAAGAGAGCATACAGCTGTATGTAAATGAGCATTTGTAATGGGGAGATATTACTGTATTATTGCTGCATGAAAGTTTTTTAGAACGTTTTGTACCCTTAGCTTTGTTAATTGTGCATGTTTTATGTAAATATACAATTACTTATATGTTGTGTTAATGCATGGTTGTTGTTAATATTGTATTGATGTACATGCTATTATTTTAATAATGTTTGTTAGTCAAAATGTGTGTTCAGTTTAATATAACATATTTCAATATTATTTGAGCCATTATAATATTAATATACTTAAGCTTAAATTAAAAAATATTCATATTAATAACATACCTATTTGTGTTATAACCAACCAAATAATTCTTTAGTATCTAGTTGTTTTATATATAGATTTAATATGTTTGCACAATCCGTTTATAGATCTCTCTGTGTTTGTACATTTGAAATTCATATTGACACCTGGAAATTTGCATAAATTTAATAAACCAGCTATAACTGTTAGAGAGATCTGTATTTGTATTGTCAAGTTACAGTGCATCTGTGTTGTGAAATGCTTGTTGTGGTGTAGTAAATGTATTCACATTAATGTTCACAGGTGTTGTCAGCTTCACACTCACTTTCAGGCACAAATGGTAACATTGCTTTTAACATTCACCCTTCAATTGCTAGTCATACTAACCTCAATCACGCACACTCACTTGGCGATGAAGTGTCAAAAATGTCACCGTTACACTTAAACAAGGAAGGAGTTATTGTAAAGACTGAATACATCACTTCTGAAGTTTTTGATACTATGTTTTATACTGCACCAACACCAAATAGCAACGAAATTTCACTTTCAAAATTAAAAACGTTTTAACAATCACCTTTTGTTACGTCAACTAATTTAATGACATCTGAAATATTTGAAACTAAATTCATCACAGAGATTGTTTTCTCTATTGAGTTTGAAACATCTTTATCTGCTCCTGTTCTGTCAACTGGTGAAATTAATCTAATGACATCTGAAGTATTTGAAACTGACTTTGTCACAGAGATCGTTTCCTCTATCGAGACAGTTCAACCATCACCTTCATCTGCTCCTGTTATGTCAACTGGTGACATTAATCTAATGACATCTGAAATATTTGAAACTGAATTTGTCACAGAGATTGTTTCCTCTATCGAGACAGTTCAACCATTACCTTCATCTGCTCCTGTTATGTCAACTGGTGACATTAATCTAATGACTTCTGAATTATTTGAAACTGAATTTGTCACAGAGATCGTTTCCTCTGTTGACACAGTTCAACCATCACCTTCATCTGCTCCCGTTATGTCAACTGGTGACATTAATCTAATGACATCTGAAATATTTGAAACTGAATTTGTCACAGAGATCATTTCCTCTATTGACACAGTTCAACCATCACCTTCATCTGCTCCTGTTATGTCAACTGGTGACATTAATCTAATGACATCTGAATTATTTGAAACTGAATTTGTCACAAAGATCGTTTCCTCTATTGACACAGTTCAACCATCACCTTCATCTGTTCCTGTTCTGTCAACTGGTGACATTAATCTAATGACATCTGAAGTATATGAAACTGATTTTGTCACAGAGATTGTTTCCTCTATCGAGACAGTTCAACCATCTCCTTCATCTGCTCCTGTTATGACAACTGGTGACATCAATCTAATGACATCTGAATTATTTGAAACTGAATTTGTCACAGAGATTGTTTCCTCTATTGAAACAGTTCAACCATCACCTTCATCTGCTCCTGTTATGTCAACTGGTGACATTAATCTAATGACATCTGTTCCTGTTCTGTCAACTGGTGACATTAATTTAATGACATCTGAAGTATATGAAACTAAATTTGTCACAGAGATTCTTTCCTCTATTGAGACAGTTCAACCATCACCTTCATCTGCTCCTGTTATGTCAACTGGTGACATTAATCTAATGACATCTGAATTATTTGAAACTGAATTTGTCACAAAGATCGTTTCCTCTATTGACACAGTTCAACCATCACCTTCATCTGTTCCTGTTCTGTCAACTGGTGACATTAATCTAATGACATCTGAAGTATATGAAACTGAATTTGTCACAGAGATTCTTTCCTCTATCGAGACAGTTCAACCATCTCCTTCATCTGCTCCTGTTATGACAACTGGTGACATCAATCTAATGACATCTGAATTATTTGAAACTGAATTTGTCACAGAGATTGTTTCTTCTATTGAAACAGTTCAACCATCACCTTCATCTGCTTCCGTTATGACATCTGGTGACAATAATCTAATGACATCTGAAGTATATGAAACTGAATTTGTCACAGAGATTGAAACAGTTCAACCATCACCTTCATCTGCTCCTGTTATGTCAACTGCTGACATTAATCTAATGACATCTGAATTATTTGAAACTGAATTTGTCACAGAGATTCTTTCTCCTATCGAGACAGTTCAACCATCACCTTCATCTGCTCCTGTTATGTCAGCTGGTGACATTAATCTAATGACATCTGAATTATTTGAAACTGAATTTGTCACAGAGATTGTTTCCTCTATTGACACAGTTCAACCATCACCTTCATCTGTTCCTGTTCTGTCAACTGGTGACATTAATTTAATGACATCTGAAGTATTTGAAACTGAATTTGCCATAGATATTGTTTCCTCTATAGAGTTTGAGACAGTTCAACCATCACCTTCATCTGCTCCTGTTATGTCAACTGGTGACATTAATATAATGACATCTGAAGTATATGAAACTGAATTTGTCACAGAGATCGTTTCCTCTATTGACACAGTTCAACCATCACCTTCATCTGATCCTGTTATGTCAACTGGTGACATTAATCTAATGACATCAGAAGTATTTGAAACTGAATTTGTAACAGAGATTGTTTCCTCTATAGAGTTTGAGACAGTTCAACCATCAACTTCATTTGCTCCTGTTATGTCAACTGGTGACAATAACCTAATGACATCTGAAGTATTTGAAACTGAATTTGCCATAGAGATTGTTTCCTCTATAGAGTTTGAGACAGTTCAACTATCAACTTCATCTGCTCCCATTATGTCATCTGGTGACATTAGTCTAATGACATCTGAAGTATTTGGAACTAAATTTTTCACAGAGATTGTTTCATCTATAGAGTTTGAGACAGTTCAACCATCACCTTCATCACCTCCTGTTATGTTAACTGGTGACATTAATCCAATGATATCTGAAGTATTTGAAACTGAATTTGTCACAGAGATTGTTTCCGCTATAGAGTTTGAGACAGTTCAACCATCACCTTCATCTGCTCCCATTATGTCATCTGGTGACATTAATCCAATGATATCTGAAGTATTTGAAACTGAATTTGTCACAGAGATTGTTTCCTCTATAGAGTTTGAGACAGTTCAACCATCACCTTCATCTGCTCCTGTTATGTCAACTGGTGACAGTAATCTAATGACATCTGAAGTATTTGAAACTAAATTTTTCACAGAGATTGTTTCCTCTATAGAGTTTGAGACAGTTCAACCATCACCTTCATCACCTCCTGTTATGTTAACTGGTGACATTAATTCAATGATATCTGAAGTATTTGAAACTGAATTTGTCACAGAGATTGTTTCCTCTATAGAGTTTGAGACAGTTCAACCATCACCTTCATCTGCTTCCATTATGACATCTGGTGACATTAATCTAATGACATCTGAAGTATTTGAAACTGAATTTGTCACAGAGATTGTTTCCTCTATAGAGTTTGAGACAGTTCAACCATCACCTTCATCTGCTTCTATTATGACATCTGGTGACATTAATCTAATGACATCTGAAGTATTTGAAACTGAATTTGTCACAGAGATTGTTTCCTCTATAGAGTTTGAGACAGTTCAACCATCGCCTTCGTCACCTCCTGTTATGTCAACTGGTGACAGTAATATAATGACATCTGAAGTATTTGAAACTGAATTTGTCACAGAGAGTGTTTCCGCTATAGAGTTTGAGACAGTTCAACCATCACCTTCATCTGCTCCCATTATGTCATCTGGTGACATTAATCCAATGATATCTGAAGTATTTGAAACTGAATTTGTCACAGAGATTGTTTCCTCTATAGAGTTTGAGACAGTTCAACCATCACCTTCATCTGCTCCTGTTATGTCAACTGGTGACAGTAATCTAATGACATCTGAAGTATTTGGAACTAAATTTTTAACAGAGATTGTTTCCTCTATAGAGTTTGAGACAGTTCAACCATCACCTTCATCACCTCCTGTTATGTTAACTGGTGACATTAATCCAATGATATCTGAAGTATTTGAAACTGAATTTGTCACAGAGATTGTTTCCTCTATAGAGTTTGAGACAGTTCAACCATCGCCTTCGTCACCTCCTGTTATGTCAACTGGTGACAGTAATCTAATGACATCTGAAGTATTTGAAACTGAATTTGTCACAGAGATTGTTTCCTCTATAGAGTTTGAGACAGTTCAACCATCACCTTCATCTGCTCCTGTTATGTCAACTGGTGACAGTAATCTAATGACATCTGAAGTATTTGAAAATGAATTTGTCACAGAGATTGTTTCCTCTATAGAGTTTGAGACAGTTCAACTATCACCTTCATCTGCTCCCGTTATGTTAACTGGTGACATTAATCCAATGACATCTGAAGTATTTGAAACTAAATTTGTCACAGAGATTGTTTCCTCTATAGAGTTTGAGACAGTTCAACCATCACCTTTATCTGCTCCTGTTATGTCAACTGGTGACATTAATATAATGACATCTGAAGTATTTGAAACTGAATTTGTCACTGAGATTGTTTCCTCTATAGAGTTTGAGACAGTTCAACCATCACCTTCATCTGCTCCCGTTATGTTAACTGGTGACATTAATCCAATGACATCTGAAGTATTTGAAACTGAATTTGTCACAGAGATTGTTTCCTCTATAGAGTTTGAGACAGTTCAACCATCACCTTCATCTGCTCCTGTTATGTCAACTGGTGACAGTAATCTAATGACATCTGAAGTATTTGAAACTGAATTTGTCACAGAGATTGTTTCCTCTATAGAGTTTGAGACAGTTCAACCATCGCCTTCGTTACCTCCTGTTATGTCAACTGGTGACAGTAATCTAATGACATCTGAAGTATTTGAAACTGAATTTGTCACAGAGATTGTTTCCTCTATAGAGTTTGAGACAGTTCAACCATCACCTTCATCTGCTCCTGTTATGTCAACTGGTGACAGTAATCTAATGACATCTGAAGTATTTGAAACTGAATTTGTCACAGAGATTGTTTCCTCTATAGAGTTTGAGACAGTTCAACCATCACCTTTATCTGCTCCCATTATGACATCTGGTGACATTAATCTAATGACATCTGAAGTATTTGAAACTGAATTTGTCACAGAGATTGTTTCCTCTATAGAGTTTGAGACAGTTCAACCATCGCCTTTGTCACCTCCTGTTATGTCAACTGGTGACAGTAATCTAATGACATCAGAAGTATTTGAAACTGAATTTGTCACAGAGATTGTTTCCTCTATAGAGTTTGAGACAGTTCAACCATCACCTTCATCTGCTCCCATTATGACATCTGGTGACATTAATCTAATGACATCTGAAGTATTTGAAACTGAATTTGTCACTGAGATTGTTTCCTCTATAGAGTTTGAGACAGTTCAACCATCACCTTCATCTGCTCCTGTTATGTCCACTGGTGACATTAATCTAATGACAACTGAAAAAGTTGAAAATGAAGTTGTCACTGAGACCCTTTCTTCTTTAGAGTTTGAAACTTTTCCATCACCTTCTCCGTCATTCTCTTTCAGTATAAATACTAATCGTTTTCTACCACAAACAACAGACACTCATTCTTTAGTGATCTTTCCTCAAACATCATCATACTCTACTACACCATTTACTAACCTACTAATGACAGAAACCAAATTTATAACCGAGTTTATAACTATAATGGACTCTTCAGTAATTTCACCTATTAAAACTACGGAAGATTTTATAAACGTCACAAGAATACAGGAAACAGGTGAGCCGTTCTTGCACACAATCTTAAACATCTGTTACTATCTATACTCCTAATCAAATAATCTTTAGTAATATATGTCACTATCTATCTAATTTCATATCATCAGGCTAATTTGTTTTCTCTCCATCCTAACATCTATTAACTCATCACACAACATTATACTACATTTGGTACTTCATCTCTGGTTATCATTTCCATACCGACAGAAACGGTATCTTCAGGTGTTGATTCATATGACTTCATGACTGAATACATTACATTCACATCCACAATTGAAATGACATCAGTCACACCAGCAGCCTCTTTGGTAAACCAGAAGGTAAGATTATACAAAGGGTAAATAGCTTTTAATTTGTTTTGGCTTGTTGAATGTAGATATTGTTTTTAATTTTGTATATTGCATGAGTTTTGGCATGAATATTGTATTGCATTGATGTTTTATTAAAAATACTTACACGTTTGATGAACAACAACCCTTGAAATGGTGTTTTTGTAATAGTTAAATCAGGTTTGTTTGTAGTACATCATATTTTTCCAAAAGGTAATAAAGTAAAGTTGAGAAATTCTTGACATTTTGGTGGTTATGCGACAACTGTTTCTGAAGTATAAATAGAGTTTATTGATATACTCTGTATGTTTTCCATGAAAAATTCTATTAGCTGGTTTATAGATGTTTTTTTAAGATTAAGATCTTTCTTAAGTTAGGAACAAATATTATTATACTTATTTTTGTCTTTCAGGTGTCTTCAGAAAAATACAACACAGACTTTCAACTAACATCTTCTACCGACAAATTGGAAACCTACACATCACTAACTTCAGATATTGAATCTTTGTGGAGTACTGTTTTTGAAACACAAGAAGTTGCAGCCTCTGATAACAACATGTTGTCAACAGTTACAGAAGAAAGCTCATATTTTTATGAAACAATATCAGAATCAAATTTTCCTGAATGGAGTACAGTATTTGTAACTAGTTATCTTCACCCTACTGAAACAGAAATTGATTCAACAGAATTGGTTGAAATACAAACGCTTTTTATGACAGAATCTGTGGATGTATCGTTATCTAGTACTCAACCTACACCGCAATTAATGGAAACAGTTACTAGTATTATTCCAACAGAAGATAATTCTTATGAATATCAAACATTAACTGAAATGGATTCATCAGAATTCAGCACTATATTGGTTGAAACACAAACGCTTTTTATGACAGAATCTGTGGATGTATCGTTATCTAGTACTCAACTTACACCGCAATTAATGGAAACAGTTACTAGTATTATTCCAACAGAAGATAATTCTTATGAATATCAAACATTAACTGAAATAGATTCATCAGAATTCAGCACTATATTGGTTGAAACACAAACGCTTTTTATGACAGAATCTGTGGATGTATCGTTATCTAGTACTCCTACACCACAATTAATGGAAACAGTTACTAGTATTATTCCAACAGAAGATAATTCTTATGAATATCAAACATTAACTGAAATGGATTCATCAGAATTCAGCACTATATTGGTTGAAACACAAACGCTTTTTATGACAGAATCTGTGGATGTATCGTTATCTAGTACTCCTACACCACAATTAATGGAAACAGTTACTAGTATTATTCCAACAGAAGATAATTCTTATCAATATCAAACAGTAACTGAAATAGATTCATCAAAATTCAGCACTATATTGGTTGAAATACAAACACTTTTTATGACAGAATCTATGGATGAATCATTATCTAGTACTCCTACACCACAATTAATGGAAACAGTTACTAGTATTATTCCAACAGAAGATAATTCTTATCAATATCAAACAGTAACTGAAATAGATTCATCAAAATTCAGCACTATATTGGTTGAAATACAAACACTTTTTATGACAGAATCTATGGATGAATCATTATCTAGTACTCCTACACCACAATTAATGGAAACAGTTACTAGTATTATTCCAACAGAAGATAATTCTTATCAATATCAAACAGTAACTGAAATAGATTCATCAAAATTCAGCACTATATTGGTTGAAATACAAACACTTTTTATGACAGAATCTATGGAGGTATCTAGTGCTTCAACACCACAATTGATGGAAACAGTTACGAGTAATCTACAGAATTCGTACCAAACATTAACTGAAGTTGATTCATCAGAATTCACCATGTTGGTTGAAACTATTTTTATGACAGAATCTATAGATGTCTCTTTACCTCGTACAGCTACCCCATCACTAATTGAAAGCTTTACTACGGATCTAGAATCTTATATGCAATCAGTTTTTACTGAAACAGTTTGGGAAACAGACAATGTTGAACTTACAAGTACTGTAGAGTATTTAGAGACAGTTGGAGAAGTTTTCCAAAGTAGTGCAACAGAAAGTGGGGCTTCCGATTTTTCAAATAATATTTCTCCAACTCAATCATTATTTAATATTCTACCTTCAGAATCACTGTATGAGTTTGAATCATATTACACAGAGATAATTGAGTCCACAGTTATTGAAAATGTTGTGACGTCAGTATCTCTGGAAACATCTGGTGTACCCTCATTTCTTTTGTTGTCATCAGAAATGAGTCAATCGAATGATGTTTCATCAACAGAAGCTTTTGCAACGACACATACTCCAGATTTCCATTTATTAACAGAATTAATTGATTCACCAGAGTCAATTTTTACTGACATTGTGACAGCCACAGAATCAATACTTGATTATTCAACAATTTTAGACACTAACAGTGAAATGATAAGTTATATACAACCTACCAAATCATTAAGCAGTTCCATACCAGATACTGCTTCAATGTATTCCATATCAAGTATACCAGAGTTGTCTTCTGAAAATATTGATATAACACCATCTACAGAAATGTCTCAAGTTTCAAGACTTGAATCATCAATAGCTGTCTCAGTTTCTGCATCAAAATCAAGTAAATCAATTATTACTCAAATTTTGGAAACCACAGAATATTTTGATTATTCAACAATATTCGACATACGCACAGATAGTCAAATGTTGTATTTAACTTCTGTACAACCAACCAAATCCTTGAATTCTGAGTTAACAGATTCACTCTTCACATCGTTGCCAGCAATAATGTCATATGTTACCCTTACTGAGGACATTATGGAATCATCAGTTTATTCAATATCAAGTATGACAGAATTGCCATCTTCTGATTTGACTTCTTCTGAAATGACCAGTTCAGTATTTCTATCATTATCAACATTGATGCCAACCCCTACACCACCGTTGTCTACAATTACACCATCACAGAATCAAACATCCCAGCCGACTACACCACAACAGAATCAAACATCCCAGCCTACTACACCACAACCGAATCAAACATCCCAGCCTACTACATCACAACAGAATCAAACATCCCAGCCTACTACACCACAACCGAATCTAACATCCCAGCCTACTACACCACAGAACCAAACATCATCACCCACTACACCGCTTCTGGATCAAACCTCACCACTCACTACACCGGATCAAACAACTATAGCACTAGAAAACCAAGTTAAGATAACTTTAAGTGTTGATGTGAACGTTGATGTACAGTCCGAATCATTTAAACTGGAGCTTAGCTATGACCTCGAAGAGTTGTATATTAAAGGAATTGAGGTCGAAACACGGAGAAGGAGACGATCTATACACCGACATGAGTATGTAGGTGGTGCAAACAACCAAGAGTTTCTTTTTCATGGACTAGTGGGTGATAGAGACAGAGTAAAAAGAAACATAGACAACTCTAGGAAAACACACAGAAGAAAAGTTAGGCAGTCAGACCCTAATTCTGATATTGAAGTTGTTGTGAGTACCATACCAATCATTTAACTCTGTATACTTGTACATGTCGTCATATTGTCTGATGTTTGTACCTACCTGCATGTTTTAATTAATGATGCAACTTGTAAAATTATCCAAAAATATGTAGAAAGAGAGAAATGGAAACTACCTGAGAATAATAAAGATTAATTATAAATTCAAAACATGTTTATTCAGGTAACTGGTGTAACAAGAGCAGATGATGATGCAACTCTAACTACTGCCAACTATTATGTCGTTGAAGACAATGCTATTGTTCCAACAGATACTGTACTAAATGCATATAATCAGTTAAACCAAAGTGATTATACAGATATATTACCATATGAGGTAAGTTAATTATTTTTATAAGCATTATTGTTACCTTATGTAAGAAAATAACACATTTTATAGGTAACACTTATTTTGTCATCATTAACAATATCAGTGTTTAAGATTACATGGATAAAATGTATATTTTGTGCCAAGCTTACCTGGATAAACCAACATAGACCATTCCCTATCTGATGAGGAATCATACATAACTTGAAAAGTAGAAATGTAAACACCCCTCTGTGAGCACTCTTAATGGACAACAACCAACCATACAGCATTACAACATCCTTTCCCTCCCTTCCCTGGCCCCCACTACTCCTCACCCTTATTGTAACATTCTGAATTCATGAAATAGATGTTTTTCCATTTACCAATTAATTATTCTTATATTGAAATAAATGATAGATTGAATTTTCTATAATGCATACAAACCTACTCTATCTTGTTGAAGGTAAAAAGAATCAGTCATACAGTATGCCCCAGTGGTATGGCGATCAAAGTAGTAGAAATGTCAAAGTTCAGGAGTTTTTTTCAGATACCCTTTTTAACAGTAAATCTTTCTTATCTGTTATTTATAAGCCAACACAGGATGTGTTGAATGGAAAGGCAGTGTCCTTCGGCGACAACATACATTATCTTGCCGTTTCGCTTTCATGAGTAGTAAATTCAGCTAAAAGCAGTAATATCTATATTTAAACATTGAAAACATTTGTAATTGCCGCTTCACTGTGAACATAAATCATGCATTTTCAACATTTAAAATTGTTATATTAGGCAACAGAGTGTAGTAAATTTTCTTTTAGAGAAATTGACTCTTTGAAATATTTATTATATATTTTTATTCACTCTAAAACTTTGCTAAATTAAAACTAAAAGTTTTTAAACTACGCCAGTCTTGCCGTGATGATGATGTTTACCCTGTGGTGCCGTTGTTATATGTTATGTTGATTTTGATGAATAAAGATCTAAAATAGTATCCACGATATTGTATGATGCCTTTTCCTTTTTACTGGCATGGATGCAGACCAGTGTTGGGGGATACCAAATGTTTATTTTTAATGTGCACAAACTTTCCATTTTGGTTTTTTTCTTTAAAATTTTAATTTAAAAAATATTTTTAAAAAGAACTTTTTTCAAGGTAAGTGAAACTATATGTAATGCTGTGTATGGCATCTAGTAGGCCTATTTATAGAAACTTATCAATCCACTGTACTTGTTACAAGTTATCACTATCGAAAAATGTATTACATTTTATAAATCATAAATCTTACATCAATGTTTCGCCAAAATCCACATAGTAAAGACACCAGGCCTAGTTAACCAGGCCTAAAGTTGGTCCGGAACCGTTTTACGACTAGGCCTAGTCTAAATACTCTTGACTATAGTGCCTTAGTATTCTAAAACATATGCGTGTAGTTATTAAGTATAAGAGTGTACTTTACAGTATGTAGTGTGGTATTTAGAGACGTTTCCATATTGATTTGTTTTTTAAATGTGCTCACATTATGCAGAGACTAGTTTAATGATTTCTTCATTTCATTTTGAATGCGATTATCTTTATGCATGAGTTGATAAACGTGTCATAGAACAAAATTAATTGACAACACCATTATTTTTCAATTTTGATGAATTGATTAAAATTGTGGTTTGTTTGCTATTAATCTTCATTTACAATTTTTTGCATTGTTTTTTGTTTAAAGAACTTTGTATTGATTTTATTGTAATGGATACCATTTTGACAGTCGTTCATAACCAGATTAGTTAATTTCAAATTGTAAAATATTAACGGTCCAGACCGAATATAGTGTTCATATTTATAGTATATACCAATAATTAACCTATCTACCGGATTTCGTAAAAAAACGCAAAAAACGAAGATCTTTGTGTTTGGCAGTCAAGCGTTGTGTTTCCAAAAACGAAGATCTTCGTGTTTGGCAGTCAAAGTGTTAAAGATTATTATCCCCCTGAAAAATAATTTTATACAATTTTTTTTGTTGAATATGCCATTTTAATTTATTTATTTTTCTGAAAATTTAAAATGGAATTTAAAGCAAAAAATAGTCAAATTGGCTGCTAGCCAAAGAATTTTTGGTTGAATTTAACCATTTATCATGTTATTTTATAAGTGAAAACATAATTTTTTTCCGTTTTTTTTTTCTACGGAAGTGATCCACTTTATTAAAACTACAAAATAACCTATTCAAAGTCTGATTTAATTAATCTTCATTTTTCATGTTTTTGGGGGACAATACATTTAAACAAGATAGATTATTGAAGAATGCTACTACTGTAAACTAACTATAAAATAAATAAACTGTATAAAGGAATATCCAGTTATCCAAATTGAATATTATTTCAATCCAAATTTAATGTTTATATAGGTTGTGGCAACGCCAAGCTATGCAGTGTCTCTTCCTTCAACGGCTTTAGCACCAACCAGAGAGCCTCATGCATCCCACGAGGATCAACTGGTCATGCTGATTAGAGTCAACAGAGATGAAGAAGAACCTGCTATTGTAGATTTGGAGAACAATCTGGAGATCCTATACATTGAAGCCGAAGGACGTGATAGGAGGAAGAAGCGTGCTATTGGCCAATCAAATGCTGTTAAAATGTTAACTGAGAAACGATATTCTTCTAAATTCTTATCTCATGGGAAAATCTTTAGTCGTAAGAAAAGAGCAACAAATGATCCAAGTGAAACGGATGAGATTTATGTGAGTTGGTTTAAATTGTGTTACATTTACAGATGTTGAGGAAAATGGAGAATATTTATTTACATTTCTTCTTTGAATTTAATTGTTCTTGCAGATCACTGATTCTCGCAGGACAACTTCAACCTCTGACGAAGTGTATATTCAGTTTTTTGTCTACTCCAACCAAGCAGTCATTGATGGAAAAACGGCTTTAGATACCTACAAACGTCTTACAACAGATAATATGAGTGCACAGCTGGGATATGAAGTAAATTTTATTATGTTTTTTAAGCTCTGTCTACACTATCAAACTTTATGTGACAAAAAAGTGTGATGTAAACCAATGGTAATGATATGCCATATGGCAGTGGTATATCATCATGTCCATATATGGGCACATGTTTGATAGTGTAGACAGCTTAGTACCACATGCACCTAACCCTAAAGGCTAGTATTAACATAACCCCTAAATATAATGAACGTCACTACTAAATGTAACTTAACATAACCTTAACTTAGTCTAAATACTCTTTTCTAGACTATAGTGCCTTAGTATTCTAAAACATATGCGTGTAGTTATTAAGTATAAGAGTGTACTTTACAGTATGTAGTGTGGTATTTAGAGACGTTTCCATATTGATTTGTTTTTTAAATGTGCTCACATTATGGAGAGACTTTTCAATGATTTCTTCATTTCATTTTGAATGCGATTCTCTTTATGCATGAGTTGATAAACGTGTCATAGAACAAAATTAATTGACAACGCCATTATTTTTCAATTTTGATGAATTGATTAAAATTGTGGTTTGTTTGCTATTAATCTTCATTTACAATTTTTTGAATTGTTTTTTGTTTAAAGAACTTTGTATTGATTTTTATTGTAATGGATTCCAGAAATTCTGTAATATTTGTCTTTTAATAAACAGCTGATTAAATACATCTTATGATTATTAGTTATTTAAACTCAACAAAATATTGAAATTAATATCTCTGCCATAATGGAAAAATGTCGTAAACAAATTGTAAACAATGAATATAAAAGAATTTTATATTGTAATGTGTACTTCATCGATAATTATTTGTGTATGATTTATAGATTATAATTATACCGTATATAAACTTTATTTATTCACGGGACTGATGTACAGCACAACTCGTTCAATCAACATTTATTGTTTTTACACAAGTTTGTGATATTACAAAATTAATTATATTATCTCAGCAAGTTTTTTTATGTACGGTACTTTAGTCCAGCTCCTAAATTTCTTTTGAAGACAATTTACTCTTCAATTAAATCTAGGTGAAAACACAAGTCTAGATCCTCACATGTACGTACTGGTCTCATACCTCTACTCCCATCTGTAATTTCCATTAATTTTTAACTTTCAGCTCAAAATGTTCCCTGAATATTAATAAAATTAACTATAAAGTACCCCAACATGTCATACCAACTAACAGAAACTTCTAAAATTGCCCCTGTATTTGCATCGTTGCTGCATCATACTTTTATTAAAGATGTATTGTCCCTTGAAAATGAAGGTCAAAATATTATAAATTTAAATTGGCCATATCAAAGTAATATTAAAGTTATTCACTTTAAGTCGAAAATTCGAGCCAAAAACAACAAGTTTACGTAATTAACAGGTAAATTAATTAGATTACATTTCGTCTGGAAAATCGTCACGAGCGAAAGTAAACAAAGATTTCAAACCATGAGTATGCATTATGCATGATGCTAATTAGGATTGTTTACAACTCATAAAGGTTGAGAAGGTGTTCTTACACAGATCGCGAGGAAGTTTTATGATTATGCATACAGAGTAGCCAAACAAGCGCGTTGCATTATAAGATATGTTTTGATCGAAAACTTTGACTGGAAGTCAAAGTTATTTTTTGAACAAAAAAACGTCACAAATACTCACTAGATATGAAAAAATACTACACAAATAATGTCAATGGAAGTCAAAAAACAGTAATGTGTTGTAATACAATATATTGTGTGTTTATGCATGTGTTGGGACGTTTATTTGAGAGAAAAAATAAAGGACCTATTTATTTGAGGGTTGTGGGGGCGTTTTTTTTCAAACGATGTTTTATGGGGGAGAGATGGGGATGGGCATTTATTCAAAGCGGGGCGTTTCAGCGAATAAATAGGGTACCTGAATATTGATAAAATAATCCATAGCAAAAATTCTAACAGCGGTTGGAATTATTTTTAAAGCTTTAAGGTCGACTGTCTCCAAAATACATATTGTGTCATTGTTGGATCGAACTAATTAAATGTTTTTTTTAATTTCCCAGGTCTTGGAGTTAAAGTTACTAATAGAAAGAACAAGTTACATTGCTTTCTGGATAGCTCTGGCTGTTGTTATTATTTTCATTCTCATCTTCATTGCAATCGCAGTTTATTTTTACTGCAAAAAACGAACAGGAAAAACAGAAATAACATCTCTGGTAAGCAAATCTTTATTTCTATATTTATTTAGTGCCAACTTTAAATCTACATACTTTTGATCTATTTCCACAGAGTAAAGCTCAGTCTACACTATCAAATTAATTTGGCAAAAAAGATGTGATGTGCCCAAATATGGTAGTAATTTGACGTCATGTCCATATATGGGCAAATAAAATGTTTTTGTCACATAAAGTTTGATAGTGCTTAAGAAAGCCTCTCTCAAACCATATGACAATCTTCCTTTTTTATATAAGAGCTGTCAAATAGGCAGTAGATATTTACATTCACCATTTAAATGTAGGCCAAGTGGTACACTAAAATTTAAAATTGTTTGTATCAAAATGAATACCACTTTACGAGAAATCCTTAATTATTTAATTTATTTTAAGATGTATTGTCCCCACATGAAAAATCAAAATAATTTTGTAGTTTTAATAAAGTTAATCACTTCCATAGAAGAAAAAACGAAAAAAAATGTTTTCACTTATAAAATGACAAATAAATGTTTAAATTCAACAAAAAACCCATTGACTGGCAGCCAATTTTTTTTTTTTTATCTTATTTTTGGTCAAAGTGAATAACTATTTTGTGGCATTAAAATGGCATATTTGTTTAGTTATTTTTTCAGTGGGACAATACATCTTTTAAGGGAATGTTTTCGGTGAATACGGCCATTGAAGTTTATTATTTTGTGGTAAAGAATGCTGTCGTGTCACTTTACTATACAAAACGCAATCAATATAAAACAATGAATATATTCTGTAACAAGCAAATACTAGGCGCCACTAAGTATGATTACAAACTAAACAATTCCTGGTCTAGCTTTAACAATGACATTTCTATTCTTAAAACCATTTTAAGTAAGAACTGTTTCCCCTCAGAATGATTAATAATAAAAATGAATATATATCTAAATAATATTTTCTCTCATTGCAATGATTAATGAACAAAAGAATGTTTTTTATTTTAAATTGCCTTACAATTTGTTAAATATACACAACAAAGGATCAATAAAATAACACGTAAATGTTGCAAATGAATTAATATTAAATGAGCATTTAAATCATTTAAGATTTCAAACTTTTTTAGTCTAAGGACCCTTTCCCGGATATGTTCCGCTCTTGTGTTAAATTTAAATGTATGGGATGTAATTCCATGTATATTGTTGAAAACAATAGACGGTTATCAATGAGGGTGGGTGAACATCTCAGGAATGCTTCTCACATTTTTCAACATCTGCAGGATACGAATACGAATACGAATAGAACTTTATTGCAATCAAACGAAAGATTGAAGTTTAACAAAAGCGTTTCACTCAGAAAAATAAAATGCAATATACAAATATAAAAGACATTCAGAAATGTAGAACATACAATCAAAAAATTAAAACAAAATTACAATTAAAAATCACTTATTATAAAAACAATAAATATAAAATTCAAATTGTTAAAGACATAGGCCTGCAGGATAAAAATTTAAAAGTATTAAAAATGTTTACAAATTTAAAAAATGTTAAAAACTTCAGGATTCAGAACGGTGTAAGGCCCTCCATCACGTGGAAGAAACTTTCCTTGAACAAACAAATCTATAACTTAGGCATCAAGCTTGCAATATGATTGTTATGTTGTCCGCTTACCTCATTCTTTATTATGTTTATTATTGGCTCATTTAAATACAACTGTGTAGTAGGTATATAAGTACTCTAGGCGTTGATTACAATTCTAATGGTGAGAATAGAATTCTCGAAACATGTCACGTAAAAGATGGTCTGTATTTTCATTGAATGCCTTTTGATATTGATTCTCATAAGTATGATTAGTATGGTAAAAAACACAAGCTCGCGCCATTATCAAATATTTCCAACTTTATTTGTTCAAGAAAATACTGTGCATTATCCACTTTTTGTAAATATTTAAAATGTCTCCACGCCCACCACTAAATTTGCCATATGTTTTACCTTTGTATTCCAAACCAGGTTTATTCAATAGATGCCATACAGTACCATACATAACATTGTTTTAGGAGTGTGCAACGTGAGTCATACACATATGGACGCATCAAATTAGCAAATGTAAACCTCAGAGTTTAATTTATTTTCTGGCACTTTTCAGATCGTATACTTGTTAATCTTGTATTGAAGTAACCTGTTATTAAATGGATTCTCTAATTTATTACATGCTGCTATGACTCAGGATATGAATTAGTGAATAAAATATCGCAAATCTAATTTATTTTGTATCAAATTGGATCTAAAACAAATGTTATTAAAAGGATATGCCTACCATTACAGTATACTGTATATTGGTATAGACAAATTTCAAACCGATTTTAGAGTAAAATGGTCCTATAATGTGATGCTAATAAAGATCATTGCTCATGGCGCTGTGAACTTGGATGTTACACTTTTCTACCACATCACGTCCAGTGTCGTAAAGGCTATGAGTGCTCACTGGCCAAACTCAGGGGCCCCGGAGCTTATGGGGGTGAGGAAAAAACAGGCATTTAAATATGTCGAAAAGACTAAAAATGCCCGAGGCCTCCAGTGTTAGAAGGCCACTTGGGGTTCCTAAACCAGGGGCCTCAAGCCTCTGTGTTGATCACGTCATATCGGTGTAAATTCAGGTGCTCTTTCTACAACAGTGGCTGTGTGTAAAGTATCACACCGGGGTAGTACCACACCAGGTTCTAAGTGTACACGATCATTTTGTGTACACTGGAGCTAGGCATATAGTGCTTAATTTCTAAAACGTCTCGTACTACCACCAACTCAAACTCTTGCCAATATTATAACTATGGATTACGTGGAGTCACTGTCTTAAATGCCTGGCCACTCACTCAGTTGAATCGATTGAAAATTTATTTAATAGAATTACAGCACTTTAGATTTTGCAAATGAAATTTATTTTATACCACTTTTGAAATTGGAATGCTTATTTCCTATAACAATTGAGTTATTGAATGGATTGCTTATACTTTACATAAATATGACTGTACAGTGAGAAAACACTATAGCAACATATTTTTAATTTATAACACTTTTAGAATTGGCAAACATTCAATTAGATTGCAAGTATTTCATATTATGATAACTGTGGCTTGAATATTTATTTTTATAATTTATTTATTAATTTCAAAATGTAAGCTTTCATTAGATTGTTTGTTTGATTCAATTTATTTTTGTTATTCTGATTTTCAGTTTGTAATACGTTGATCTCTTTAATTTTTAAAACCTTTACATATTAATACATATAGGAGTGTGTTAATCTGCTCAATCAACAACTATCTATAAATAACCTGTGTGAAATGTTTATGATGTTATCAGCCGTCTACTTCAAAGCATTTCGGTAGCATAATGTCATTTAAATTCTTGGTTTATTAGCAAGAATTTGAACTTTGAAGAAGTAAATGGAGATATATAAATCATTCATTGTAGGCTTATTTTATGTTTATTAAGATTTAATGAAATTGAAAAAGCCAAAACGTCAAATTTGCATGTATTCATCTATTATTAATTGTTGACTATACATAGATGTTGTAAATGTACTGCTCACACTGTCTCACGAGATTCAGTAACATATCTCAACCATTTGAATTCTATATACCCAAATAAATTTACTCAAAGTAAATTCTCATATGATACAAGGTCTGTGTATAGTAAAGCCAAATATAGAATATAAAAAGAAATGTTTTTCCTACCTTACCTGAAATAAAATAATAATAACGCATTTCACAGTTTTATTTGAGATTACATTTTTATTAAAAATAGCAAACAGTAGATCGAGCTGTATCTGCGCTTGAATTGGGACGTTTTAAAGTTAGTATTGATCGAGGAAAACTGATTGCCAGCGAAACTAGCTTCAATGAACCAAGGTACCGTAATGGTAAACATCACAGTCAAGGTACCCAAATGAAGTAAGTTTTTTTAACTTTTTTGAACCATATTTTAATTACCAGGGCGTTTATTGTTCAGGAGGGTTTTTAGAGAGAAGTTTCTTTAAAGATTTTCACGCTGCTGCTCTAGCCAGCTACGTCCCATGAGGACTACTCATTCAGAAGCTAAAGCAAGCAGTAGTTATAGTATCTAAGGCCGACAGTTTTGCGACTTTGTAAACTCGACTATAATTTATAGATCCCAGCTGCTGGCTGGACCCAAAAAATGTCTCGGAAAAGAGAGTCTATGAGGGTTCACGGTTGAACGATTTTGGATTCTCGCCTTTTGATTGGTTGACGCGAATCAACAGACTGGGAAGAATTTTCTCACTTATACCCTCGTGAAGTCACGTTGTCTCTAGAGGGTATTCAGTTGCATGCATACAGGTTGAGGTCACACACACACACAGCACATTAAAGTTCAAAAGTGACCATTTTTAAATGGGCATGTGATTCATAATTAAAGAACTATCTTTGATGTGTATGTATTTTTGCGATTAAAGGACATCTTCTTAATAATTAATTATAAATATATCTGAAGAAAGAACAATGATTAATTTTAAAATGTCGAGCAGCGTTTTTTGTAAGAAATATTACTTGTTTAAATTTTTATTTTTGCATTTGCCATTTTAATGTCAACTAAAGGTTATCCACTATGACCAAAAATTGGATTGGAAAAAAAAAGTTTACCAGAAAAACTAATTTAAAGAAAAAATTGTCAAATTGGCTGCCAGCCAATGGGATTTTGGTTGAGTTTAACCATTTATTTTGTCATTTTATAAGGGAAACGTTAATTTTTGCAATTTTGTTTTCTACGGAAGTGATTGACTTTATTAAAACTACAAAATAATCTATTCAAAGTCTGATTTTTATTTATTTATTTATCTTTATTTTTCATGTTTTTGGGGGACAATATATCTTTAAGTAAAGCTTTTATTTGAGGTGGGCATTTATTTTTTTGGAGTGTAAAATGGTAGAATAATATACTCAAATAAATGCCAGCATGATGTAAAAAATCACATTTAATATCAAGAAATTATCAAATCTAGTACTAATGCTTTATTATAATTTGTCAATAAATTCTACTACAAATAGAAATGTGTTAAAATACAGCTGTATATGAATCTGGTGGGACATTTATCCAAAGAAAAAAAGTCTGGGTCTTTATTCGAGGGCTACGTTTATATTCCAAACGATGTTCCATGGTGAGCGTTTATTCTTATTATTATTTATTAAATATGGTAGTCCAAAGCTTATTAATTGACAAAAACAGTTTCTGTCTGGTAATGTAAATATGAAATGTATAACAATAACTTGTTATGGATATCTCAATCATACTTTAGTCACTGGATCCTGGTTATGGAATCATTAAATATTAAAAATTAAGTAAATTTACATTTACTAAATGGTACGCTCGCTTCGCTCGCGTACCATCTAGGTCGTGCCCATAGATACACATTAATTTCAGCGTAAAGAAAAATGCTTTTTTAAAATGTACGTACTGCAGGACTATAATAGTTATTGTGGTTTACAGAAATGAATAAATAGACACGATGATTTATGTATTAAACTAAAATTAGCACACTGGGAATTACTTCCGAAAGAGAAACTTTGTCACAAAATGAGTCCAAATTTGTTATTTGTACTCATTTAAACAAACCCAATTTGTGTTTTGTGTGTAACATTAGGGTTGAGGGATGGGGAAGAGGATATGGGTACAAAGAAGAACAATTTTTAAATATATTCTTTATATACTCAGTAACGAAATATGTTTTTCATGTTTGATAGGCCTATAAATAATATACCACTTGATACAGTAACACATTTGCGATTTAATACTTTGTTAAAACTGTCACTGTCATAGTCGATTGAAATAGCATAGTACATGTAACGATATACGTACCACTACAACGTTTATATTCTTTGTAATTATTAATTAATACAAACGTTGAGAAGCAACTGTCAGTAGTACAGTTTATTTGTATATTGCTTCGCTCGCGTACCATCTAGGTCGCGCCCACAGATGGTTCTCGAATACACAGTAATTTTCAGCGTTAAAAAAATGGGTTTTTTTTTAATGTACGTACTGCAGGACTATAATAGTTATTGTCATTTACAGAAAAGAATAAATAGACACGATGATTTATGTATTAAACTAAAATTAGCACACTGGGAATTACTTCCGAAAGAGAAACTTGTCACAAAATGAGTCCAAATTTGTTATTTTGACTCATTTAAACAAACCCAATTTGTGTTTTGTGTGTAACATTAGGGTTGAGGGATGGGGAAGAGGATATGGGTACAAAAAAGAACAATTTTTTAAAATATATTCTTTATCTACTCAGTAACGAAATATGTTTTTCATGTTTGATAGGCCTATAAATAATATACCACTTGATACAGTAACACATTTGCGATTTAATACTTTGTTAAAACTGTCACTGTCATAGTCGATTGAAATAGCATAGTACATGTAACGATACACGTACCACTACAACGTTTATATTCTTTGTAATTATTAATTAATACAAATGTTGAGAAGCAACTGTCAGTAGTACAGTTTATTTGTATATTGCTTCGCTCGCGTACCATCTAGGTCGCGCCCACAGATGGTTCTCGAATACACAGTAATTTCAGCGTAAAAATATGGGGTTTTTTTTAATGTATGTACTGCAGAACTATAATAGTTATTGTCGTTTACAGAAAAGAATAAATAGACACGATGATTTATGTATTAAACTAAAATTAGCACACTGGGAATTACTTCCAAAAGAGAAACTTGTCACAAAATGAGTCCAAATTTGTTATTTTGACTCATTTAAACAAACCCAATTTGTGTTTTGTGTGTAACATTAGGTTTGAGGGATGGGGAAGAGGATATGGGTACAAAGAAGAACAATTTTTTTAAATATATTCTTTATCTACTCAGTAATGAAATATGTTTTTCTTGTTTGATAGGCCTATAAATAATATACCACTTGATACAGTAACGCATTTGCGATTTAATACTTTGTTAAAACTGTCACTGTCATAGTCGATTGAAATAGCATAGTACATGTAACGATACACGTACCACTACAACGTTTATATTCTTTGTAATTATTAATTAATACAAACGTTGAGAAGCAACTGTCAGTAGTACAGTTTATTTGTATATTGCTTCGCTTGCGTACCATCTAGGTCGTGCCCACAGATGGTTCTCGAATACACAGTAATTTCAGCGTAAAAAAATGCTTTTTTTTAAATGTACGTACTGCAGGACTATAATAGTTATTGTCGTTTACAGAAACGAATAAACAGACACGATGATTTATGTATTAAACTAAAATTAGCACACTGGGAATTACTTCCTAAAGAGAAACTTGTCACAAAATGAGTCAAAATTTGTTATTTAGACTCATTTAAACAAACCCAATTTGTGTTTTGTGTGTAACATTGGGGTTGAGGGATGGGGAAGAGGATACAAAGAAGAACAATTTTTAAATATTATTATTCTTTATCTACCCAGTAACGAAATATTTTTCATGTTTGATGAAATGTTAATACGTATTTACAGTAATGTCCAAGTATTGCAATACTATATCTATATAGGTTTTAGGTTAATTCCCCAAGGGCCAATAAATTTACCTATAGCTTGTGTTAAAGCAAAGAGTTATATTGGAATGTTCCATTCATCGGAAATCAATACATTTGTATAAACGTATATTAAATCTATCAAAATAGTATGTTTTTAAGAAAATAGGTCTGTCTTCAACATTATGATGCTGTACTCGAGCTGTTCAACCGGTTTTCAGCCATTAAAAACAATTATCGTAGGAGGAGATAGGAAAATGCGAAGCATCCTTGTATTATTGTATTCGGGTATTTTTCAAGATAGACATGCATTGGACAGTGTATACCACGATCGGAAAACACCCCTATTTGGGGAAAATCGTTGAACCTAAATTCGTTTTAATTGTCAATAACTAATTATCTAACTCAATTTAATTAGTAAACAGGGTTACATCAGGTGGTTAAAATCAGTACCGAAAGTACGAACCAACTTGATATACCATCGATACCATTCTGGAAGTATCGCGCGAATTACCGAATTTTGCCCTTACGTAAATTTATATATAGATATTCACTGTACGTCACCATACTGACGTGATATTGCATATGATATAATATGCACAATGGTTGTTGATAATGTTGAAATATATGTAGACATTGTACATATTGATTTATACCAATGAACCACCTGTCGTCATTTTGCAGATATATATAAACATTACAAAGCTATTAGATGCAAAATCAATTGTATCGATCACGTCTCTATAAATACAAAACCAACGTCTGGCCATAAAATGTTAAACCATACTTTTTCGTAATTTAATTAAATATTTTCGAATATGTCACCAAAATAGAATGTAAAGTCTAATTTGCATAATTTTATTTAGTCAAACTGTTATATAAAAGAAAGACAGAGAAAATTTTATGTGTGCTATGACGTGGGACTGTTTCAGTTTACGTTAGGACAATGTGTGTTCCTTTAATTCATAAAATATTCTTCCCATTCAACTCATAAAAATTCATGATTTATATAATAATTAATGTATAAGCAAATGGTGTTAGTGTCCACGATTCAATGATAATCCTAGCAAGATTATCTTTGGATTTTAGTAAATCTGGAGATTATGTTTAATGAACTCTTGTTTTCTTTAATTGTAGGGACACTGACCTAGATGAAGATATCCCTGTGAAAAGTAGAGCATCCAGGAAACGTAGCGGAAGGATTCATCCGTCATCATCTAGTGTCACTTCAGAAACGTCGCATACGGAGATGGTTTGTTTATTTCTAAAATTTACAGCCACTGAATTTCACCATTCCGATTCCTTAATGTACACCAATAAAATAGAGGGCAGTATATCCTTTTCTTCCCCACTATCAAACAGATAGTCCCTTCCCTTCAGAAGATTTGTCATTTTCCTGTACTGCACTATCCTACTTTGAACAGGACAATTACACTGGACACATATTATTTTTTAACCATTGGCTATTTCTATTCTGTAGCTTTTTGGGCTATCAGACATACATAAAATGTTTTATAATGTATTTAGTTGTATCTCAATAATTATTATGTTATCAATTTGTATGTATTTTTTATAATGATTTTCCAAATAAATTCAAATCAAATCATACATGAGTATAGTTAGATTATTACACCCCAATATCCTGATGTATTGTCCCCAAAAAACATGAAAAATGAGGGGAAAAAATGAAAACTTTGAATAGGCTATTTTTTGCTTAACATTTTTTTTTTCATGTAAATGACTTTTTTTCCATGTAAATGACTTTTTTCCCAAAAAAGTGAATACCTATTATGTGATATTAAAAAGAAATATTTATTAAAAAACATTAAAAAAATATTATCAATATATCTAAAAGGCTATTGGTGTGTGAAGAATTTGACAAACTTATAAACTTTTATTTTTTCTCCAGGATCAGCTGCTGTTCAGCCACGTTAGAGAACAGCGCCCTCTACCACCTGCCCCAGTACTTATTCAGAACAGGTCTCATTTCAAGAACTCGGTCGGAGTAAAAAATTCATCAAGTCTGCCACCACTTGCAGGTAAACAACTTGTAGCGAATTATGTCAACGATGCAGACAATCAAACCAAGAAACAGCTCATGGTTGATGCTCGTGTACCTAAGGTTAGTAAAAATATAGTTTAATAGGTAGGATATAAAGAGCTAGCCTAATCATGGACTAAAGATAATCCAGGACCAAAGATAGTCCAGGACTAAAGTTAGTCCAGGACTAAAGTTAGTTCAGGACTAAAGATAGTCCAGGACTAAAGATAGTAAAGTACTAAACATAGTCCATGACTAAAGATGGACTAAATATAGTCCTGGACTAAAGATGGACTAAAGTTAGTCCAGGACTAAAGATAGTCCAGTACTAAACATAGTCCATGAATAAAGATGGACTAAAGTTAATCCAGAACTAAAGTTATTCCAGGACTAAAGTTAGTGTCCCTTGAAAATTAAATTAGGAAACATAATCATAATAATAACTGCACTTCCAAAACTTCATTTTTGTATAATAAAGTGCCTTTTCTCTCATTGGGTTTTTTTTTGGGTTAATACTTTTGCTGGTTACAACTCATTCAGGTAGTGAATCCCATTTATTGATTAATGCTCTGGTATCAAAGAAGTTTTTATATATTTTTATTTCAAAACCCAAACCAATAGCAAAATTAATTCGCCATTAAGAGGAAGGTTATAATGTTTAGTTGATTTCCATCTAAGTTGTTAAAATGTTAATGATTAAAAGTTGCGATTAGATCTCCTCCTTTGTTTCAATGTAGAGCAACTTGTCTGTATGTTTGTCTTGTTTACAAGATTGTCACCTTTGTGAAGGATAGTGAATTAATTCGCTTTATTATCCTGGGCTATCCTGTCCTGCTTAAATATATAAAAACATAAAGCATATGGGATTGCGAAAAATCTATGAAATTATTATATTGTTTCATTTTTTTAGTCTTGGTATAAAAGCCACCTGTATCTAAATATTGAAGAACTTCAATATGAAATAAGCAAATGGAAAAAGAGACAAGAGCAAAGATCGAGAAGAAAAGAGAAAAAGAAAACAAGAAAACTAATGGAAGAGATGGAACGACAAAGGGATGACAGAGAAAGGGCACAAAGAGAGGTTAGAAAACTGATTGTATTCATTTCATAGAAGGAGGCCTACAAATTTTAATTTAACTTTAGAATTCTACCTGCAATTGCTAATTGTCACACATGTTAACAATTAATAAATACATACTAACATGGAAATGGCCAATTCATTAAACTCTCCGAATACCTTGGATTTTGGCCCTGTGGAATTTAGATTGGCCAAGGCATTAAACTCTCTGAATACCCTTGGATTGAAGAAGTTGTTTTTAGAATACATTTAAAAGAAAGAATAGATTCCCGTTTCCAGGTATCCAATTTTGTCTATTTGACCACCAAAAAAAACCCATTTTTATGTATGTTCCCTATAATCCTTGCAACTTTTCATACTAATTATTTTTCACTTAAGCTTATAATTATTAATTTTGTATCAAAACGTACAGTCTCTGCTACCAATTTTATTTTTTTTTTTGCGTTTTCACTTAATTTATTTCTCCTATCTCTTTCTTTTCTCCCTTTCTTTTATTTTTATTTGCTTAAATATAATTTAGCTGGATGTGACAGACTCAACTGGTTCTGATGAAGATCAGGTATATGTTTAAGCGTGGTTCCCACTAGGACCTAACGCAAGGATTTAAACGCAACGCAAGCGTGTTGACCAATGGCAAGCGCCAGTTCATATAATGCATTGCTTGTGATTGAACAACTGAACGTTGCGTTACATCATTGCATTGCATCCTATAGTGGGAACCAACTTTTACTAGTTACAAACATGTCTATGTACACCCAATGCTACACATTCAGTTTTATTTTAATCTTTCATCATGTTGCAACTTTCTCTTAGCCATGTTCATAATGCAATTTAAAATAAAACAAGAGTAACTACAAATAATGAGACAGAACACATATTGACAATTCAAAGTTTCAATCTATTTGATCATTTTTACAATCAGAATAGATAAAATGTATCGATTTCTCAGCAATGTTTTCTTCCTCTTATTTTAAGTTACTCTTGGCTTTTAATTTCGGAAACTATTTAGTGCTGATCTTCTGGTATAAAGGGTCTTTCACACTTGTTCCGGCACAGTTGCGGTCCGGCGCCAACAAATCAAATCAAACATCAATGTTTCTATTTCAGGGCGCTTCACCCGACAATCAATATGCGCATAGATGCATGAAAACTAAAACATTGATGTTCAATTTGATTTGTTGGCGCCGGACCGAAACCGTGCCCATTCAGGTGTGAAAGAGCCTTAAAGCAATTTTGTTTTAACTTATTAAGGCTAATGTTCATGGATAGAAAACCACAACACGACTTTGACTTAGAAGATTCTTGAATTTTAATTCACTTTAAACAAACCAATAAATTACATTATTAACAGAATAGTTTATGATAATGAATGATTACAATCATCACTCTGATAATGATGATAACTTTTCAGTGAAGGTCAGTAGTTTGTTGGTTAGTTTAAAATTTACCATATCGCAAATTGGCAACAATTGTCCCAGCATGCAACATTGTGTAGTCGGACAAACCTCTGCGTTGCTGCTTTTATTGATTCTAAACCAGAAGTACTGTGTGACTGTTGCCAAGAAATGTAAATATTACATATGCTTTGCTATATGTGAATTAACCATAATATTTTGTATTGAGTCTCAATTTTGCACAATTATTACTTGTAGTAATTTCCAATTACCACATCTTGAATTATTATAATAGATGAAATACTTACATTAGCATGACTGTGATATTTTTATATTCATTGAGTGTAGAATTATAGCATGATAATCCAGTCATTTGTGCAAGATTAGATATTCTATATAGTGCCCTCTATGTTTTTGCTTGGGAATAGAAAGTGACAATGTCTTGATGGAGTTATTTGTCTATACTAGCTATTGTTTTGGTTCTAAAGTTCAAACCTGAATGACCATTTTAGTCACAAATCTGCTGACCAACCCCTATAGTTTAGATTTTTTACCCTGTGTTGAACATGGGGATTTTTTTTTTAAGTCTGTCTACACTATCAAAAATATGTGATGTGCCTATATATGGACATGATATTGTCAATCACTACCATATTTGGTCATATCACTACCATATGTGGGCACATGGCACTTTTTTGTCAAACTGATCTGATAGTAGACCTTAGTTAGTTAAGACCTACTGATTAATTTTTGCCTAGGAGCCACCTTACTCCCTAAAAGGAACAAGGGGAAATGTAACAACCATCCCTGGGGAATACTCCTATTAAATTGTTGTCATTTGTTGAGTCGAGTCCAGAAGGTGTCCCCTTAATAGGGGTTCTACTGTAATTGAATCAATCAATTTTTTTATGCAAGGAGACAAGCTTTGTCTTAAAGCACAATAGTTATTTACTTCCAGCCTTCAAAATCAAGGGTATAACAAGAATAATTTCCTGGTTCTGTCTCGACATACAGTATTAAACCTTGAGTATTGTTTTTCCATGACACATTTTTTAAACTTAACTCTAGACATATTATTGCATATTTATGACATGTGAACTGCTCATCTTTTTATTTTGCGAGGTCCTACATTCAATTAGCTTTCGTTTTGCGGCGACTGAGGCCTAGCAACCAGCCTAGATCAGGTCAATCGATGTATCGTCGGTTGTCGTCTGGACCTAGGAACCATGTCGAGGCGACGAGCGAGGACGAACGTCCCAAAATCTCCACATGCATACAATGAACTAACAGACGTAGTTTGGTCGTGGGTCATCACAAATCTAAAGCTCCCTAATACAAAAGTGATCTATATTATGTTTTACTAGGAAAGATTTCTGTTGTACCTAAATATTCAACATAAAATGCATCATCATCACCAACATTGTTTTTCCACCGCATCACTAACTGTACATCATAAAGTTAGTTGCAATAACACGGTACAATAACATTTATACTCTAGACAAAATTGTTTTATTTTGTGAACAATTAAGTTCCTATTGTTAAAAAATACATTAATCTTAAATGGACATACTGCTCATCTTTACACCTCTGAATTTAATGACGTAGTTGATGTGGGTTTTATTCATATTCTGAGGCATATGTGCTAATAATGGTCATTTGAATAATGTCATACTTGTATTACTGTATGCATTTGTCTCATTGTTCTTATCACTCCTACGCAAAAGCTTTTTTTTCCCAATGGATATTGTTCGGTCAATTGACCCCTACACCTGTTTAGGACCTTGAATTTCAATAAAGTTTAATCTGGAATCACGACAAATGTCTTTTACAGGTGTAAGTGTAGTTCTTCTATAAGGACATCTAAAAATAAGTTGCAATGATGTCTCACTAGAATCGCTTTTTATGTTTATCTTGCCCACAAAAGAAATGTCTGTAATGTGATGACAAATACAATACGTATGCTAATACAATATAATATGTACACTATATTGAATAGTGGCATATTAGCTTTGTGGTTTAACATGCTTGCTTAAAACAGATTATCTGAGTGATGTGTTCGAAACCTAGCCCCTGTACAATGATTTTGTTTTTGGGATGTTTTTTAGAAGAAGAAAAAGATGTTCCCTTAATAAGGATTTTCCCCTGAATTGGGTGTCTCAAACAAACAAAAAATTTTCAGTTTTGTGTTCATTTGATTCAACATGCTTGCTTAATCAAATTCTCTGAGTGATGAGCCAAGTACAATGATTTTGGTTATTGGCTTTTTTTTGAGAAAAAAGGGGAAAAGTGTCCCCTTACTAAGGGTTTTTTTTTATTCAATATATTACACAGACCACACACACACACACCATAAGGGTTGTCCCCTGAATGGTGTGTCTGAAACAATAGTTCTATTGTCAGTTTTGAGTTCATTTGATTCAAGACTTTTTAACATGTCTGGCATGATTAGTAGGTTTAAACCACAGGATTTCTGAGGATTATAAGATCACTTCAAATGACACTTGTTTACCATATCTATCCTTTGTGTAGAACAGATTAATAGTTTACTTACTGTATTATATTGTTTTTATCGTTTATTAACCTTTCATAAAGGAAATGTTGATTACAGTAGAACTCCTATTAAGAGGACACCTTCTGGGCCCAACAAAGTATCCCTTAAAAGAATTGGCGGGGATGAATAGCCACAAGAAATAAAGTATAATAATAAATAAATAAATAAAGTTTTCGCAAAAGAGGGAACAATCTCTGTTCAGCCACTGGGTTGTCAAAGGCCTCTGTGAAAAAGTGGTTAGGTTGAAACCTTACCAACCATACTGGTGGCTACAGCCCTGATGGGTGTCCCCTGAATGTGTGTCCCCTGAATAGGAATTGACCATCGAAACATATAGTTCCTGTGTTCATTTCATGGGAAAATATACCTTCTATAAAGGGTCTCCCCAAAGCATGATAAATTATTATTATTTTATTATGCATCCTGTAATTGGCGCTCGCTGTTGGATTTGTATGAACAAAAAAATCTTTATCTTGCATGTGCCCTGTCTTCATATAATGATATATCGTCGGACAGGCAATGATAATTTGATTTTCTTCTCATGCTGTATTTTATCTTTAAACACTGCTCTTTATTGGTCAACGTTAAATTACTTACTGTTTCAGATTGATTCGTTATTTGAAGAACAGAAATCGGCAGCTGAAAACCCAACAGCACGGTAAGGGTTGTATGAAATCGATAGATGGCGCTGTTGTAAATCTTACTAAAAGTTTTTAATTTGGATAAAATATTTATTTTCTTACAGAAATGAAATTAGTTCACAAAAAAATCGATGGAAAAGTGAAGGAGATGAACCGTTACCTAGACCAAAGGTATTTTGAAAACATTTTTTCGATTTTATAGTTTTTTATTGTGAATTTGTTTTTTTAATGAATTGTATTGTGATTTTTATTCGTAAAGATTTTAGGGAGTTAATCTTACACAGCTATTTAGTTTTCTTTTTTTGTCTTGGTTGTTTTAGGCGTAGGAAACGTTCTTCCATATTTTTTTTTATGTTTTCTTTTATCATAAGTCCTAACAAAACCCCTGATTTTTTCTATTGTTTTTATTTTCAGAAAAAGAAAAAAACTAAACAATTTATTGCGTCAACTTCAGAAAATGTTGAGATGGTGTCCAGTAGACCATTGAATTCACCAGTAAGTGAAATAAAGTGTTTTTTTTTTCATTTATTGACCATTTTATGTTTTGATTTGAAGAAAATTAGTTTAATTTTGGCATGTTTTTTTTTCCCAAATTTCAATTTTCTTAGTTTACATTCCATTTAATTGATGACATAATTTTGACATCATTAACCGTTTTTCGTTGCGCAAGAATACAGTGTGTTTATGTGTTTATGATAATTTAAAATTAGTGGAGCAAAGAGTCCATTTACATTGCTCTAGTTCCTATCATTCATTTATTGGACACTTTAATATTTACTTTTCAGTTTGGATATTTCTCTGTCGACAGAATTGCATATTTCATTGTTTTACATAATTCTGATAATGTATTTGTGAGTGAAGTTTGATTGAACCCAAACCCTGGGATTGGGAGGCACAGAACTATAATTACTTTAATTTTAAAATCCCTGTCTAAAAGTTTAGTCTTATGATAAAGTTTGTCAATACTATAATTCATTTTCACCCTTGATTATAATTATTATGTGTTAATGTTAAATTAAAAAACAAAAATTAATTGTTTTCAAACACAGCAGAAAAAATGACAAAATCTCAATAAGTCAAAGATACAGAAATACATTTTTTCAAAAAAACCTGACATTTATAGATATAGTTTTGGGTTTTCCCCAGTTGCAATTAAACACCTTTGTTATTATGTTCATTAAACTGATTAAATAATAATTATACAACATCAACTTTTAGTCACCCACATACAAAATGTGAAAATAATAGCAGAGGAGAATGTTTTAATCAAAATCACTTAATGTAAATTACATGTATGTTTTTATACATTACGAAATGCCATTTACATTACATCTACAACACAAACCCTTAACAAGGGGGAGGGCGCTATGACGATGTTTTCTCCTATGTGGTCAAAAGAACCTCCTTATATAAATCCTTGCTACTACGGGTTTGCAATCGTCTTCTGGACCTAACGTTACTTTATTTCCTGTAAACATCTTGTACCACTAGCATTACTTTTTTTTAAAACTTTAGTTATAGAGGGTGACCCAAACCAGCAGATCCTGACAATCAAGGGGCCCTCATGATGAGTTATAATAAGTGTCTGTGTGTGACAGTGGCTGTGTATAATATACTAGTACACTATACTAAAGACATCAATATATTGACTAGATATTATTATCATATTACTTATTTATTTCCTATGCAAACATTTAAACACAATACGATACTGTTTTAACTCATCTCGTTTTAAATTTAGTACCCTAACAGAAAAATTAGTAAACAATTTGGATCCTTAGAATTTAACTCACAACTGTCCCCTATGAACTTGTTCACCTTTGCACAAACTGGGTTACACTCTGGTGTTACTATATACAAAATAGTTATTATTATGAATGTCCAGCACAGTGACTAGCCATTTTAGACCCACCTCCTGTATTCTTAGTGGACTTCTAGGGACCTTAAACTTCCCATATAACTTCCTCCTACTAGTGATATCACAGGCGACAGACTTCTTCCTTCAATGGCATTATTGTGTCAATTTCCTCACCCCTGTCTTAACAAGTCGTAAAAAATTGAAATAATGTTATTGTAATTTATTTTACGTTTTTTTTTTGATGAATTATTACAGGTCATTAATTAGATTTGTGAAAAAAATCAAAACGTATAATAATAACTTTATTGACAAACACTTTTGGATAAGTGACAACACACTCATTAGTTGTGCAGTCAACTTAAACTACATACAAATTAAAAAACGTTATAAACTAAACAATTAGGAAAATTAAAAATTATTATTTCAATACGAGAATATGAAAATTACCGTATAGAATTGATTAAAAGTTAAATCATATTCAAATGTTTTATTATATATATTATATACTATTGTGTTTCATTATTTACAGCCTTCTCTATAAAATTAGATAGAAAAAAAGGTAGGATTTTGACAACGTTAAGTGTGAGCTGCAATATAATTGTGATTGAAAATGTTATGTCAAAATGTTCGCACATAATCTATGTACAGTACTATAGCATCAAGCACTTTTTTGTCTGTAGTACTATTTAGTTATAATTCAACTTTTGTATGTAACTATAGATACATTGATTTGCATAGAAAAAAATATATGTTTGTGTCTGAAAGGAAACATTTCTTTTAATGCTGCTAAACCTAATTTAAATAATTTAGGCGGCCAAAGCAGCAGAACACAGTAACAGTTGGCCATATCGGCACAGGTTCAAGGCACTCCCCTATCATATGTTCTGGAGGTAGAACAAGGGATTGAAATTAGAGGCCCATGTACACATCTGGCTTGTGTGCATTTAAAAATAACCCAGTGCATCCTAGGCTACCCCTGTGTTTTGGCAAAACACAGCCCCCATTGAAATGAAATCTTGCTTGAAATGAAATACTGTATGTATCCACAATGCTCCAAAAGCTTTAGGTTTATTTTTTAGCAATAAATATCCCTCTTTTGCATTCAATAAACTTTTTTTATTATGGCTTTATTATAATGTTTATAGTAAATATTTATCTATTATCATGTCTAAATTTTTTTTTTTTCTAATATAATATTGTACATTTCTGTGGCATTTATTTGTTTATAATAATTAACATTTCTTTTATATAAGTTATTTGAGGTTTTTTATTTAAAATATCTGCTTGATAGTATACTATATATTTCACCAAAATTTGCTATATACTATAATAAGTAAATAAAAACCTTTTTCTAAATGTGTTACTTTTTTTTCTATAGATTTTTATACCACGTTCAAGTAGTAACTACCCACCATATGATCAACATTACAAGCATCAAACAAAGCACAGAAGTCAACCTATGATACAAGAACCACTTTTACAACGTTCTGATGCCAACAGTGTCTTCGCAGTTCCTTCAATTCCTAGCGCTTACTATCAGGTAAAATATTTTGTTTTATAACGTACTGCTTGTCATTCATTTATTTTAGATATCTATCCAAAAAAAAACATGAACAAATATGGTGCTTAGTTAATTAATACTATTATGGTTTGATTATTTAGGATTATTCGATTGAAGGAGAAATCACCTAAAACGAATCAATCACTTGATGCAACACAATGCTTTTACTTATTCACTTTACCTTGCTAACATACTTTTAAAACCTGGTTTAGTAATTTACTAATTAATTTTTGCAATCGGTAGCGTGTGTTTGTTTGTTTCTTTGTTAGCAGGATTACTCAAAAAGTAATTACAAGATCTTTACCAAAATGAATAGACAGATAGATATGTGGTCAAGGACCATTCCATTAAATTTTGGGACCACAGTCCCAATTCTGGACCACTTTTTAGTATACTTTTTCAGACCTGCTAGTGTTAAAAGATAGGACAACATTTTTCAAAAGCCGGCAAGCAGTCTTAAAGTAACAAGTAAACTGAAATTGCATTTTCTCGAGAACTACTTGTACAAGAGGCAGGAGTTATAATTTGTGATTTGTAATTTTAAAGCATAATTTGATTTAATGTGCATGTTTTTTGATGCAAGTAGTTTAAAAAACCTATTTCTTTTCAAATTCACTCGTTTGATTTTCGCGTTGCTGTTCTATTGTTAGTCAACTGAAGCTATTGTTAATTGAAAGGCTTGTTTATACATAACCATTACACCAAACTCGCATACACATGCTTGTAGTGAAATTAGCCTAAATCACAAACAGCAATAAGACACACACAAATATATATATCTTTTGTAGGAGAATTTTACAGTAGGCGGAGGTATGCACTCTCGGAGTGGCTTTCTAGTTATAAAATGTATCCATTTCTTTCATGAAACTATAGTATTCACTTTTTTCTAAAGCTCTGTCTACACTATCAAACTTTATGTGACAACAAAATGTGATTTACCCACATATGGATTTGATGATGTTATATCACTAACATATTTGGGCATATCACTATCACACTTTTTTTGTCACATAACATTTGATAGTGTAGACAGAGCTTTAGATGGATTATTTCATTCATTAATTTCCTGTGCTTTGTCTTCATATTTTCATTTCATATATTTGTTCGACATCATGTCCTGGGACACCAAAAGCAACAGTCTGGGGCCACAGAAGAACTTTTCTACATAAAATTATTTATATTATTTTGTACAATATGTAATTACAGATTTTATATCTTTTTTTTTTTTTCTAGCATGTTGAAGATGAAGAATTTCCAACCAGAACTGAAGCCATACAAAGAAAATGGCATAAAGAACGGCAACGCCTTAATAAAATGTTAGATGAAGTGTTTGCAATTAGTACCATGGTCCAAGAATATCCAAACCACACTTATGATTCCCAACAATATAATGAGCCACCATATTCAACTGTTATGTACAGCCCACAGTCCTTTCAGGGAGGGTATCCGGAGCTGTATGACGGTAGTAGATACGAATCAGATCAAGTGCCATCTCAGCCCAACACGAAAGTAAGGGAAAGAATGCGAAATACAGAAAGTTACCCTTTTGAAATTGAGAGTAGGAACATGCCAAGTAATAACAGAATTAACGTTGAAATGAATGGTTATGAGGAAGTACAACGCGAACTTGATGTAAGATTGAAAGAACTCGGACAAGCGAACACACTTGTGTACGATAAAAAGCCTAAACAGGGGAGGTCAAATAGGAAAGTAAGTCCGAGTAGTGAAGAAGAATCAAAAAGTCAAAAGGAAAAGAATGGCATACCAGATCAGAAATTGACACAAACTGATAAATATGGATCAGAATCTGTTGAAGTTAGAAAAAATGACAAAAAGGAACCAGTACCAGGGAGATCAAATAGAAAAATAAATCCAAGCAGTGATGAAGGATCGACAAATTCTGTTGAAGCTTGGAAAAATACTTCAGAACATGACTCACCAGAGAAGAAACTAGCAGAAGTTAATGAACTTGATGACCTTAAGGAAAAGAACAAAGAACTCCAAAGGCAGCTTGAACAACAGCAGCGTACAAATGTAGAAAAGACATTGGCAGAAATTGGACAGAGTGCTAAGTTAGGTTCTGGTGAACCAAGCATCAGTGCATCTGCTGCTCGGCAGTCTGAATCACAAGAGAAGCAAGTTGCATCTGAATTGTCTGCCTTGGGAAGATTAAGAAAAACAATTGAGGAATGGTCTACTAAAGATACTCCACAGGTTTGTTGTCATTTGATAATTATCTATAAGAAAGTATTGTTATTCTTGAAACTCTATTAAAACATGATTTCAAGGCGAGAGGTTAAAAACAGACGATGCAAAGATTCTTTAAATATAATTATTAATATAAAATATGACGATTTGTGCTGGGGAATTGGTGTGGGTGGTGGCCCTGAATTTATAGACATAGAAAGGGAGGGCGCACTAGGGGAGCCTGCTTTCCCCTCTTGACATATACATTTAAATTATAAATTACTTATCTATTTTTGACAGACTATTAATATTAAATGTTAACACTCTCCATTTAAAATATTCTGTGATCTGCCCCTGATGGACATTTTTTGCTGACATCATACATATTGAGCTGTCCTCTGTAACAGTGTGCCCTATTGGCTTTTGAACCCTGCATTGGATTGACATTTGATTTAGTAGACAAATCTTACTCTCGGTTTTAACTCCAAGACCTTCCTATGGGGACATTAAGATGTCACAAATCATTATTAATATCTGCTAGTGACATATTTTACCTGTTAGGAATTACACCCGACTACAAAATTTCCAACAACTTAAAATTTTATAATTATTTTATGTCTTAATTGAATGGCAAATTACGTCTAAAAATAATACATTGATATTTGGAGGTTATGGATTCATGCATTTTACTTGGTTTTTTAGTGTAATGGGACTTGCCTTCTAATCATTTTTATCACATTAACTCAATATTACTGTAGATAAATACGCAATAATTATTCCCTCGTTAAAACACTGTCTGGTTGATTTGTTACTAAAGATTACATTTATTAACCATGTTCTGAAGAACATGTTAAAGTATTGTACTTTATCATGTACTAACCAGAAATTCTTCCATTTTTCAATGGGTCAAGAATTTCTGGTTAGTCAATGATATGGTAGGTACAATACTTGTTCATAACTTATTTATAATGCAAACATTTGTGTGTACAGCTATTTCCAAAAAATCAATGCACTATTTATAGTGTGAGCATGCTCCATGGTGTGAGAAACATCAGAAACTCCCAATCATTGTCTTTGTAGTTTCTGTGCCGCTAAATGCCCAAAAGAAATCAATGTTTTAATATGATGTGAAAAGGCTACATATAGCAATGAATTTAAATACCATATTACTTTGTCTAGACACTATGTACCTTATTCTGAACAGGAAAAATGGAAATCTCTACCATATGAGACATATCCCATCTTGGCTTGTCCTATGTATTATTATTATACATTTATTTATTTACTGTATATATTATTATTTTTTTTCTTCTTCATTTTGATATTGTGGTCTAATGCATTGCTGTTCCTTTGTACCATAGCTTGTAGCTCATTTTGATCTCCCTCCACACTTCTTTGCATTCTATCATTATTACTCTGTATTCAATGTTAACTTAAGTGTGGAGAAACCAAATAAACAAACAATACAAATAATGAAGGTTTATGAGTTGGATGGTGAGAATATTTCATTAGTTTAAAAATTGACTGCTCTATTTTTAATGAGGCGGAGCTAAGTTGAAAATAGAGCAGTCAATTTTTAATTAAATGGAATATTCTCTCCAACGAATAGAAAACATTCATTATTTGTTTTATAACACACCTACTTTTATTCAATTTATCCATCATAAATCATTTAACGAATGCTAGGCCATTCAAAAAGGCAGTGCTCCAATTTTAGACGCGAAGTAGAACAATTATAAACAGCGCACACAACAAGTTGATTTTCAAGGGCACAGAATTCTCAAAATGTTTACAGAAACCTGAACGTGCATTAGAACGTTTTAATTATCACATCACTTTTTCGTTAGACAGGACTATACAAATGATACATGATGTGTAATCAACCAATCGAATTGCAAGATGTGTTATCAGTTGTGTTATAATTAAAATAATATCTGAAATAAAGACGCATGTGTATCAAATGCATGCAAGTCTATTTGTTTATATATTAAACTTTGGCTGTATGCCATTGTGAGATATCCATTTGGTGTCTAACCCAGTACGTCATTCTTCCCAAGACAGTGTGTAGATATTTATATTTACCATTACTCATCTTTGAAGACAATACAAATATAAAAACAATGGTAGACATGATTCATGCTTGTTTTCTTGCCAAGTTTGTTTATCCTTGTGAGATTGTTTTGTTCTTTTTTTTTTTTCATATGCATCCAACAGCGAGTAACTCGCCAATACAGGATGGATAAACTATATCTAATTTATCATACTTATAAACGAAGTCTCATTTGAGGCTAGATTGGAGTTGAAAGTTACAACCCTGCACTAGATCAGCATTGAACCTTGGACCTTGGGATTGGAAGGCAAGCTCATTAACCACCAAGCTGCAGCTCCACTACAGCTTTATTTCAAAAATTAAAGATGTACTGTATTGTCCCCCAAAAACATGAAAAATTAAGATTAATAATAAAATCAAACTTTCAATAGGCCATTTTTACAGTTTTAATAAAGTTATTCACTTCTGTAGAAAAAAAAACAAACAAAAATAATAATTTTACTTAGAAAAAGACAAAATAAACAGTTAAGGTTAACAAAAAACTCATTAATTTATTTTATTATTATTAATTTAGTTATTACTATTTTTTGCCTTAAATTACAGTTTATTTGGTAAATACATTTGTTTTCCATCCAATTTTTGGTCAAAGTAAACTATTACAATTTTGTGTAATAAGTTTTTCAGGGATAATCTTAAAACAATATTGATTTTAGATTTTACAGCTATATTTTAAATTCATTCTGCAAGTGGTCATTCCTCAATCAAAATAAATAAATAAATAAATACTACATGACAATGTTGAAGGAGAGAAATATTTGCTCTTTATTGGCATTATTTAATAGTAGTTATAAATTAAAAAGGTTGGTGTTCAATTTTGTTAAACCAACAAAGCTACAAGATAAGTTCAAACAAATTGATTTTCAAACCTGAGAAAGAACATACAGATAATAAAAAAATGGTAGTCTTATATAGCGCCTAATACAATGTTTCTAAAGCGCTTTACAAACAAACATGATCCATAAACCA
The DNA here is from genome assembly GCF_963402885.1 of Antedon bifida. Classification (NCBI taxonomy): domain Eukaryota; kingdom Metazoa; phylum Echinodermata; class Crinoidea; order Comatulida; family Antedonidae; genus Antedon; species Antedon bifida. The sequence goes on from NC_136232.1 coordinate 19,869,330, forward strand.
CTTATATTTTTTTTTTTTTTTTTTTAAAGGGAAATAACATTTCTCACTTGTCATAGAAAATGCAGAATATAAAAATTCATATGTTTAAAAATAGCCACAAATGTTAAACCAAAACATTTTTTTCAATTTTATGTTTTTCTAAAAAAATACATACTATTGCATGACCACCTGCAGATATTTGAATCACCACCACTCAAATTGGCACATGATCAAGATTTAAAATCTCTCATTGATTCATTCCTCCTACTGCTATATTAAACTAATGTATGTTGTATGTTATTTAACATTCAGGCTTTTTTTATTCCAAGTATAATTGTATTTTTATAGTATAACATGTGTGATATTGTTTCCCAGGTATGTAGAAAAGGATTAAGATATTGTCATCTTGTGAAGATTTTGTCTTAAATAGTCACTGTACTAAAGTTGATCTGGATTAGTTTCAACTTTAACCCATTGTATCTTCCAAGACTTTCTCACAATGTCAAGTACCTAATAATAGAATATGTTAATTCAATTAGATTCACCGTGTGTTTATTATATGTCGATACGTATCCTGATATAAGGAATAATATAATAACTCTACAATCTGATTGGAACACTCGTTCAATTGGTCAGTTTTTCCGCAGTTTCATCGGCGATAATGGTATAATTTATTTCTGAAGTTTGCTTTTTATTTAACAATTCAGATGAACACAAGGTTGAATAAGTGCACCAAGTACTTCCTACCTCTTCTTAACTATAATTCCAAAACTTCCTTTTGCTGTGCATTTACCCTTAAAGATGGGACATTATATTATCCCAAACGGCACACATTGTCCTTCACTATACCAGATGTGCTCTATTCACGACAATTTTGTTTCAACTACAAAACAATATTTAAAATATGTATTTATTTACATTTCCTTGATAAAAACACCCGTGTATTACTGATTATTATGCATTTATATATTGGCCACCTGTGATTGTCTCACTATATCATATTTTACACACATCATGATTTTTGAGGTACCACATTGATTAAATAAAAAATGATTCCTAATTTACCATTCAGCAAATACACTCAGTCATTAGGTATTTGGTACTACTATGCTATACATGCTAGTCACTATGATTACCTATATAATAATACTATCTAGATAAATAAAGTCAATAATATAGGCTTTTTAGAGTTCTCCTTTTAAATAATCAAAACAATCAAAACTAAACCCGAAACCAGCTGTGAATACTGCCACCACACTGACTAGTTCTGGGATAATCAACATGATGATTGTGGAAACTCATAAAAATGAAGATGAAGAATAAACTATTACAATTTGTTTATATTCCCAAAACTGTTCTCCCCCATTTGTTGTTTGCCGTAAATTCTGAAATATTATTGGTGAATTTTCTCAACACTGCACCAATCAATCCAACAATAGTTTTATCGCCAGATCGACCTCTTGGGAAAGTTGTGATAGACTAAACGATACTACACGCCCTAATATTGCACCACTTCAGTAGCAAACAGGCCAAGGACGACGTTAACTAGACAACCAATTGCCCTTTTACATCATCAGTACAAAACTCAATTATTAAAAATTAGTTTTATGCCATAATCTGTAACTTCGTAGCAGTTTTAGAGCCAAGGGACCTTAGTTGGATCCTTATTGGAATTTTTTTCTCATGTCTCTAATTATTTTTATGGTTCAGTTGTTGTCGGTTGTTGTCTTTTGTACAAATTAAAAATTGTAAAAAATAATGATAATGATTGTAAAGCAAATGGTAACAAGATGTAAAGTTTAATAGAATACAAGATGTCCCGTTATTAGAGATTTCTTCTGGATAGTGGTTGACCAGTTTTAAACATATATTTCCCATTGAAGGAGTTATGCTGTATACTAAAAATGTGAGTGTCCACTTGCAGGATATAACTAAATTATGTTGAATATAATGGTTTCATTTTTTTTCTCATTTAAATAATACCATCAAGGTATCATGTCATTTAATTATCTCTAATTGCTATTGTAGTTAGTAAATTAATTCGATTCTAAATATGGTTTTATACAAATGATTTTTTTTCCATGATCTTTCTAATGTTTGGGGTCAAAAGGTTAAGTCTGAAAGCAGTAGATAATTAGATATATTTGACCCTCCGATTGAGGAAATCATAGTTGTATAGCCACTGCATTAAAAGGAAGGAATTGTCTTAACATGTGAATTTCACGTGTAAATATAAATATAAGGTTAATGTTCTTTTGCTATTGGTTCTGTGACTTCAATGGGGTTTCCTTTACTATTACGCTATCCAATTATACGTGGCACAGTTGGGATCTATGAACACCTAGTAAATATAATAAATCAAAGATATTAATTATTAAGTGGCATGCCATCTGATTTGTAATAATGATAATAATAATCTGGATTTATGAAATGCTTAATGTTGTAAAACCTTGTACATAGACCAATACAATTATTATATTATAATACAGTAGCACTAACTAAAATATTGTTACTCTATCTACTCCTAAACCACATGACTGATACTTATGTTGTTCAAGCATGTACACTTCTCAAATGCTATTTATCCATTTGGCTATGTTTAGTTTATTAGAAAAATATTTTTAGACCAATTTCTTGCGACGTCCGAATGCAGCGTACAATCTGCCACAGTCATCATGACTTCACTAATAATGGTGCCAGTCAAGTCCAAATCAAAGAGGCTTTGAAGAGATATACTCTTACACTTGCGTTTGGCAATAGGCTGTTGAAATCCAAAGGTTTCACAGTTTTGCTTCCCCCGTATTACAAACCTTCAAGAGCATTAGGATCTAATCATTTGCTTAAAATACCTAAATTTAAAACTCAAAGATACAGGATGTCACCCATACCCACTTTAGTGCAATTTTTAAATAAACTTTATAGTTAAATTGTATATATTAAAGCATTATTCTGAAATTGGATTTTAGGTAAAAATAATAAAAAGAATTAATTTTATATAAGCTTAATTAACTACCTTTCTGTGCAATAGGATCTCATAATTGTCTATATTTTTTGGTATTTTTATTTGGTTTTTGTTATTACTTAATATTTTATTGATTTTCCAGCCCATAATGTTTTGTATTTTTAATATGTACATACAATGCTTTTAGCTTTTGTTGTTTTTTGTATTATATTTTTATACCAAAATAAAAATAAAAAAAGTACATTTGTGAATGCTAAAAAATAATAGAGGGTGGATGTCCTTATTGTTGGTACCCTTTACTTCATTTAATTCCTAAAGAAAATCATTCTTTTTTTTGTAGAAGGCAAGCATACCCTTAGATCAACAGGAAAAAGTAGAAAGAAAAGACACTAAAAATATCAGTCAGGAAGAAGCACAATTGTCACCTGTCATGGGGTCAAAGGGCACAGTTTTAGAAGAAAATCAACAAAAGTCAGATACAGGTAAAACATTTATTTTATGTTTATTGCAACTCCCAAAAATGGAGTTTTTAAACTATATTAATTTACGTCATTATTGATTTTTGTTAAATCTTTCTTGATTGAATCTTTCTAGGTATGTATTCTGCCTAGATATCAACGGACCGATTTTTAATTTCTAAAATTTATTATTGAAATTAAATTCTTAGATGGAACTGGTGATCAGGGATCAATGGCAAGCCTCGTTCCTGGACAGGTATCAACTGAAGATGAAAAACCTACAAAGAAAGAGAAGGAAAAGAATGAGAAGGAATCAGATGTGGAAGAAGATTCAGCTCTATCAAAGTTGTGGAACTTTGTTAGTTCTCCGTTTGATTAAATGATGGTGTTTGTTTTTTGTCATAAACTAAGCTTCCATGTGATAACATTCCAAAACAAAGTGGCTAGGACTTCAGACTGTTCACAGTAATTCTATTTCAAGAAATGATTTTCTAAGCTTATTTCACCATTCAAAAAAAAAAAAAAGCTATTAGTGGATTGGGTCTTGAAGTTCAAAGTAACCCTTATTTCAAGAAATGATTTTCTAAGCTATAGCCTATGTCACCATTCCAAAAACAAAGAGCTAGTGGGTTGGTCTTGGAGTTCAAATTAACCCTTATTTCAGAAAGTCATTTTCTATGCTAAGCGAATGTCACCATTAGAAAAACAAAGAGCTACAGAGTGGCTTGGTCTTGGTGTTCACAGTAACCCTTAATTCCAGAAATCATTTTCTAAGCTAAGATACCTCTACTAAAACTGGACACTGTTGGAAAAATCTAATTAATTTTTATTATATTCTTTTAAAATCTTATTTTGATAGTGATATAGTATTATAGTTGTAGTGAAACATATATGCACACTAGTTTATGATATTTTCATATAATATATTTATATGAAAAACTGTTTGATTTTACGATATGGTTGTTTTGTGAACTTGGTCTAAAATAGTATGAAGCTTTCGCACGTAAACAAACTTTAGTTATGTGCATTGAGAACCTTATTTCTGAAAAACAGCGTAAATGAAAAAAAGACTGCAGTATTTCTTATGAACCTTATTTGTGTTTTAGTTAAATAATCTTTGAGTTTGCAAAATGTAAAAGTGAGTTCATAACATATTGTATAATTAATAATAAAAATGTATATAATATCAGGTTTTTTTTTAAAAGAATATATTTTTATTGATGCAAAGTGCGCGGTAATAATTATTATAACAAAGTCATTCCCATTAGAAAAAGTTACACCTTGATACCAATTGACGCAAAGAATTAGAGTAGGCACAATGTATTATATATTTTAACCTAACTTATATAACAATTATAGTTGATAAAATTATTGAAGTTCTTCTGTGGATTATAACAAGGTGCTTTTTATGTGCAATTAGACGGTTTTATACGATGAAATCTGTTTTTCATTTGGTTCCATTGAATTGAATTAATCTCTATATTGTATACAGTAGTATCCCATCTTTTGGACACCCCTAAGGGGACACTTTCCCACAAAACTAACAAGAAGTTTTATTATCATTACACAGCCATTGTATTTTGTTATGTTGATTAAATTGTTGTAAGTATTTTCTTTGGTATTTATGATTTTAAATCGTATCCTTTAAGCCCTGTCTACACTATCAAACTAGTTTCACAAAAAAAAGTGTGATGTGCCCAAATATGTTAGTGTTGTGCCCATATGTGGACATGATGATGTCATGTTAATACCATTTTTTGTCACATAAAGTTTGATAGTGTAGACAGAGCATTAGTCTTGTCTTGTTTGGTTTTCAAATACAGAATCCTACTAAAAGCACCAAACAAATTGTCTATAGCAGGGGTGTCTTCTGAATAGGTTAAAAAACCATTGCCCCACGAACGTTTCATTGTAAACTTTCACAGTGTCCCCGAATAAGGATGCCCCAAATAATAGGGTTCTACTGTATTTTCGTTATTATTTTACATTTTGTATTTTACATTATTATTTAGATTTTGTCTAATATTTTATCTAGTATATTGGATATAATTGAAGTGTACTTTTTAGTTTTTACAGAATGTGCAATTAATTAACATTTAAAAAAACGAAAGTACCAAACTACACAAAGAATATTATATAGAAACAAAAGATGTTGTTCTCCAATAATATGTTCTCGTTTGTAATATACCCAACCAATTTCCTGAAAGTTTTTTTATGTAATTTATATTTGGATTTAGAAACTGATGATTTGTTTATGGAACGCCAGATGACATCACCTGATAAAGGGTGTACTTTATCTTTCTTTTTTTTTTAAATTAGGAAACCCCATACATTTCATTACTTCTGAAAACAAAATGATGTATGCTATTTACTTTCTGTTTGCATTATGTATATTTTTTGTTATGTTCACAATATTTATTATAATGGAAGAAAAATATAAAGATTCGGGTTTTAAATATAAAGTGTTTTGACTAACCAGTATTATTCGTGTTTATTACGTACGTAATTACTGCAGTTGTCTTCGTGGTGATGCGCGTCTGTGTAGGTTGTGGCCGCGACAATGACGCTGTTAATGATTATAATACCAATACTATGTTGGTCATATGAAGCAATGTCATTGGCAAGGAGGAGTTTAATTACATAACATTGCAATGATAATTTATGTTATAACTCCTCACTGTGCCTGTGTGTATACTTCATTACTCTTTGCTGTCGTTCCTGTTTTTGAGGTGTTTGTGGTGAAGGTGGCGTATACGATGACGACATGCAGCAGGTTATGAGACTTTTAGTAAAAAACAATATTATGTAAGTACTACTGTACTTATTTATTGTCACCGTTGGCGGTAAAGTGACGTAAGCAATGACGCAATCAATTTGAAACAATTGTTTGGGTTTTTTTAATTTTTAGATAGAGATATCTGCCCACGTTCGTCCTGGAAAAAAAAATTACGCGAGCGGGTACCAGCTCTATCCCTCTCCCGCCATATTGAATCTAAGAATGATAGGTAAGTCTTATTTATATTAGGCCTATAAAAACTTCCTTTTATCTCCATCCATGTGTATGGATTATATGTTTCTGAAACAGTGCATTAACCGGGTGTTTACTATAATCCCAGACAATCATTACCAATCAAATTGATACCCCAAACAAAACGAATACACTTGCGTGCATACACGATTTATAATTGCTTCCGGATTGGCTGAAAGTTTCACGGTAACGTTCGTAAACTACGAGGCGCCATAAGTAGCAAATCTGTGCATGAAAGAATAAGCAGTCGGATCTATAAAAGAAATCATAATGTACCGTTGTTGAGCACACATTTAATTTATTAAAACTCATGATACTCATATGATAGGTAAACTTTGTTCTGTTATAGCAGATTTTGTAAACCTTTTTGAACAATTCACTCTGGAGAATCAAACATCCGATCCCGAGTCAATATATGGCGACTTATACGGACCTTTAGTTGACTCTTTATGTTAATGTTTCCTATTGGTAATTTCTATCGTCTCTTGTGAATTAATTATTAATGCCTTGTTGAAAATAGGATTTGGCCCATATCATAAAGGTTTGCGTAAAATAGACCTATTAACCCGTGTGAAATTTGAACTTCTCAACTTGATTGTTCTAATATATGCTACTTTAAGAATTATGAATTATTAAAGGTGATCAAAAAAATGGTTGAATAGACAGAACTTTTTAAACCAATTATCTTTCTCATAAGTAAGATAATGTACTGTAATTGTTAATTTATACAAATAATGAATTTTGAGTTGAATAGTAGGCATATTTTACGAAGTGGAGCCGTGTAATTATAGGATGAAAATTTTCTCCCATTTAACGAATACTAAAAAAAAACTACTATACCTAACTAAAGACTAGATAATGTTTAAAAGGCGCTAGGCATGCTTTCCGATTTTGGCCGCGGAGTTGTATATATACAGTACGGCGCATATTACGGGTTGGTTTTCGAATGCACACAACCCTCCCTGTTTTGCACACATTTTTAAACTTTGTGATTTTAAATTAGAAACATTACATAGTATAGAACGTTTACCGGGCAATATAACTACTAATGAACGGAACGTGATAGGAAGTTAACCAATCAAATACCAAATATCATGCGTTATAAAACTTATACAACCTATTATTGTAAGGACAGTAGAGGTTGAAAAAGATAGCACCGTACTCTGAATACCCTTTCGTTATTTAACGGTTAACACACTGAATTGAATGACTGTTCAGTTTCCATCAAATACAAAGTACACTCGGATGTATTTATTCAATTCAATTTGTCCAGCTACTGTGCATTGTGCTACTTTCTTTGAACTTTAGAGTCTAAAAACTATTGTTAAATATTTAATAATTGGTTTGTAATACTAAAGAACTTTTATGTTGCAGAATTTATAACATAAATGTAGTTGGTATTAGACTAAAATAAAGTTTACAAACCACAGCAGTAGGTACAAAATAATCCGAGCCAGTTCGTTGGGGTAAACCAAATTTAGCGATAACTATACCCATGAAACCGACTTACCCGGGTAAACAGGGACTTTTAGAATGAGTGAACGTGCACACGACGGCCACGTCCACATGGGTCGTAGTCGACTGTTCTCGTCGACAGATATATGAACATTTACATTAAGTGGAAGTTGACGTGCCAGTGAACGTATGACGTAATGACATCCACTAGTACTCATGTCAGAGGACGAACGTCAAAATGCCACTGAACAAGTGCTCCAATTTGCCATTCGACGTACCAGTCGCCTAGCGCATGCGCCTATCATAAAAATGACGTAAGACAGTAGCAGTCGACATAGTCGACGTAAAATCTAAAAGTCCCTAATAAGGTCTGAATGAGCTCATGGGTGTATAATATACATATTATATTATATAATATTATGCTGTCAATGAATTGAGTAAGATGAGATCAGAATCCAAACTGTCCATCATGGTTATTACGCATCTCACACATATCCCGTGCAGGTACCACAAACAGATTTCTCACCACATCAACATTCATATATCCTTCTTGAAAGGAAATAATCTAATATCACGATACTAGTTTTAGTTGAACCATAAAACCACCAATTATATAGTAATTGTTTGTTTTTAATCAAACAAACAACTTTGAGACAAGTGTGCGCTCCATCACATGTCCCTCAAGTGAAACAAAAACTAGACCTATGCCTATAGACAAACATCACATTTGTATTATCTCCTCTTCACCCTCACGCTGTCAACGGATTACCACGCCAGTAAAATCGTGTTAACTCCTTCCTCCTCTCCCTCTTTATTTTGTTTTCAGTTACGATTTTGAGACATGTGTATTTGGCCCTTTCACAGCATCCCAATGTTCCTTTTTTATGTTCTCCTTTCACGTGTATGTTGCAACGATGACTTGTTATTCATATTAAATAACTTTACAACCAATACTGCTTTATTTCTATTTCTTTTTCTCTGTTTTTTGTTTATCGGGCTCACATGTGTCAAAAGGCCCATATAGACAAACACCACATTTGTATTTTACCGATTTGACTTAAAATTAGTATTTATTAAAACATTTTTAATATTATTCACTTTTAAACACAACAATTTAAGTATGTCTTTAGACTACTGTAGGCCTATATTATTTCCACTTTATGGGAACTTTCTCAAGTTTTGTGTCAGCATCAGTTTTGATAATCATTCTTGATGATTTCATTATGTGACTTTTCAAACGTTCGTGCCGACTTTAGTCCACTCTGGACTTCTGATGACCTCATTGTATATGGCGGAAGGATATAGTCAGATCGGGATCCAACAGACCAGCCGATTGACTTCACCCTTTTCCTATGTCTTCATTGTTTTATTTGCTGCAACCGGAGCCAACGAACAATATTATAGTTATTAGCCAACAATCAGAAGACACTTATTCGAAATCCATCTGCAGTCATATCACTTTTTTTAATTGTAAGACTGTCAAAAACATGACATAGTAGGCCAACAGTTGAGATTCACACTTAATGTCATTTACCACAACATGAACTTCATTAACTTAGGCTATTTTTTTCATTTTTTTTTTAATGCGGCTGACATCTTGGTAATTGTAGTACCGCCCGGCGTGCGCACATGATTGAAAGTTTGATGTTTGAATTTCCAGTAGACCTACCATGTATTCTGTTACACATGGAACCCTCCATTGCGAACAACATTCGTATTAAACGAATAAAGGGGAAATGTGACAATTAGAACATTATTCTACAATGTCATTTAATGTATTTTTACACGAGTAGAAAGCGTTAGCTATGCGCATGCGTCAACTTTTTATGACGCGAAAAATGCACAACCAGTCAGACCTCTTGAAATCACGCGGAAAACTGAATTATGCGATTATAAATCTAGAATTATGTTCGAAAATACTGAGTACATTTGCAAAGCAGACAAATGATCGGTCAAAAGATACGTCACACATTGAAAGAAATTACCGGAACATCTTGAACTTTGACATAGCAAAAAGTTGTTAACTGAAATGGAGAATGTACGCCTTACATAGATATCTCACACATTTCAACGTACATCCATGCATAGATCAATCACAACAATTATTTAAAATAATTTCTTGATCCATGGTATTCGCGTGATATAGGCCCTGATTCATTCCATCTTCTCGACTCTCCCACCTAAATTCAACATAGGGATTCAGTGTAACTTCTATAACCACTCAACCCTTCCTAAATTATCAACGCCACATTATCAATCCCCCAATGAATAGGATAATCCGATCTTATTAATACAATGCATCAACATGTTTTAAGAAATATATAGTCTCGATGCTAAAGATAATAATAAAAATATTAAATTAATTGTAGTTTTTTGTTTTACGCACATGCCTTTAGTGCAGATTACGATTTCTGTGACGACAACAGGTGTTTTTTTCGAGTACAAGTTACAATATTCACGGAACGTCCCGCCCACTTTATATAAGCAATTGGTCTACCACCAAAATGCTTCCAGTTGTCGGTTGATGCCCTCTCGGACCTCCAGTAAGGCACTTCCCTGCGTGTCCTATCTAAGTACACTCGCTCGCGGTTCGCTCTTTCTATTCGACAGGATAATTCTATAACTGGTTCTGTGATTTTATACTTAATAATGCAGTGTTTTGTTTTGTTAGGAGTCTTGTGCCTGTTTGCTCTGTGCGCAGCCGAGCCATGGCCTTATACTTATGGTGCAGTGCAGGGTATGTAAATGATAAATATTTTTTCCGATTCTTAGTTTTTTTTTAAAAGTTTATCGTGAAAAATAAATAACCGGAACAATATTTAATATTTATTTTATTTGTTATTTATAAAGCATATATACAGGATATCTTAATTCAGAAATAAGTTGGTACAACTGGTTTTTTAATGTGGTCCTGTTTAAAACTTTATCTGACGACATATTGTTTACTAGGATTTAATGTAGAATATTACATATCTGATTTTTTAAATCCATTTATGCATTTCCTTTGTATTGTCTTATTCTAAAAAAATAATTAAATAATCGGTTCCATTATTGCACGTACATTCAACAAGTCAACATAATTTTCCAGAAGTCGTTTAGTTATACAGTACGTTGTCGCTAAATTCAGAAATACTGTAGGCCTATGCATAATTGGTATATAGTAGGGAAATGTTTGTATTGGCTTTATTGTAAAGAGTTTAAGGACAAATTAATAAAATCAGTAGGAAAACAAAGACGTGTGTTTTGCTAGATGAATGAACGGTTACTTGTAACCACATAATCAAACTTTTAATGACATCATCAAATTTGTAATCACATCATCGAACTTGTAATCACATAAATCATTACTCCTAATTTATTTGATGTTAAAAACACAAAAGTTACCTCCTAACGACTAAACTTTTTTCACAACTGCTTTGTCACTAGCCTTGTAGCGGCTAGCAAGGACAATACTCGTATAGAAAAATGATTAAACAAACCGCAATGTTTCCTATAGGTCTAGGAAACTATTGTGGTAGATTTGCGATCAATGGGACTTTATGTATGATTGATAAACTACTGAGAAACAAACGAGAAAATCAAACTAGTTTGACAAGAAAGTGCGATGTGCCCAAATATGGTAGTGATATGCCCAAATATGGTAGTGATATGACATCATCATGTCCATATATGGGCACATCACTTTTTTTTGGGAAGCAACAAATGAGGAAGGGTCTCCATCCAAACGTCACTTGTTTTAAGATTGTGGCTAAAGAAACTACATAAGAGTTCGTTCATAACAATAGGCCTAAACAATTCGCAATTGGCTGATCCGTCTAAACGGTACTACCATATCTACAGTTTAGATCCTGATTTTAAAATGACATGAAGTATAGCCTAATGTTTCACTACTCGGAAAAAGTAAATTGCTTATGGGAAGCGGTTTCCTTGGGTTTCGTGAATTATGCGAAATAAATTTGATCGTTCGATAAATATTTTTAAAACTATCTTTTCAATTACGACAATTTCAAAAGCATGCCTACACTATTATTAACCCACTTCCCTTACAGAAACCATGTTATTCCTACTTTATCAACACAAAAATGTGGTTTATTCATTTAGATTTTAATGTAATTTCACATACACAGGCCTACTTTTATTGGTACAGTATACTTCTTTGTGTTATGGCATTTGAGTTCTTAACGACGAACTGTTGTATACCTGTGAATATATCTTGTCTTATAATGGGTTAATAGCACATATCAACTTAATGTGATAACATGTCGGGTGACAGGTGTTCGTGTTAATCCTTTAAGGTGTTCCCATGCTTCCATTTGTCCGGATTCTCGACAGTGAAAATGTTCTTATTTCTCGTACAGTTTGAGTATTTTCCGCCATTTCCAATCGTTGATTAAGGCCCTGTTTCTGCTGCCAACTAAATACCGTATATTATACGGTATTTTTTGAATACCGTATATATACGGTATATTTTTGGCAGCAGAAACTGCGCTCATAAAAAATATACCGTATTTTGTATACCGTATTTTCCCCACAAAATTTGTGGATAAAATACGGTATTTACAAATTTATACCGTATTTTTTGTACCCGTTTCTGCTGCCAATAAAAAATACCGTATTTTTTTTTAACATGACAAAAGGTCACCATTCGTGTTTTTATTGTCTGTCGCTGTTAGCTGCTTTACACACATGTATAGATATATTCGGCGAAAATGTGGAGCGAATACGTCACAGTTTTACTAAATAAATGTGTGTGGGGAAGCTAAAATGTCTGACCAACTAAAAGGTAATAAAAGGGACAACCACATTTATAAAGACATTTCTAAAAAAATAAAGCAGGAGTATGGAATAAACTTGTCTCCAAAGCAAGTAAACTCAAAGCTGAAGAGCCTGCGAAAGCAGTACAACATTGCAAAATACAATAACTCGGGGAGGGAACGAATTAATTGTCCCCATTACGATGTTTTCTGTGCTCTCACAACATCTCTATCACTAGGGCTAGGCTGTTGAAAGTGAGACGTAAAACTTCCTTTATTGCGACTTTTAATTATCGATCAAATAAATGAATGGCAATTTGGGTAAAAAAGATGAAATTTAACACGACCACCCAAGAAGTATTGTTAGCAGAAACGGGGTACTAAAAAATACGGTATAAAAAATACCGTATTTTATACCGTATTTTTATACCGTATTTTGAGCAGTTGCAGCAGAAACAGGCCCTATGCCTACCGCGACTACTACGGTACTATGCCTAACTATCATTATTATCATCGTCATTATTGTCGTTATAATCTTTTTAACCATTGTCGTAAATAACGAAAATACTACTACGCCACAATTTATATCAGGAAGAACATCTTAGCAACATTATACCTTAAATACGTTTATTACCTGTTTATGAATCTATACTGTATTGGAATGTAACTTAATATATACGTTCTAGACAAGCTAAACTTCTTGTGGAGTGTTCAACAACGGTATAATTGTGGATATGAAATTACGTAATTTCGTGAAAATGTCTTCAAATTTATTCCCAGTGAGTTTGACTACCGTGTCCTACATCCTCGTTACAACGAGAGATATTTATAATAATTCAATTCGAAATTAGTGTTGACAGTATTATAAAAGACCTTTTAATGTGGAAGATACTTCCAGCTAGGCTCCTGTTTGCAGCGAATTACATTACTGCTGAGTGACTGTTGTGCTGGCTGCATAAAGACAATGGTACCTAGTATTCCATGTCCATATACAACTTGATGTAGGCTACTGTATGCCTACACATGTAGTTTATTCTTTAAAGATTCACTCTTTCCATATAATTCAAAAAGTATTAATTACTAAAAACATAATAATTAAACATATTGAATGACAGCTTGCAACAATGCAATAGTCTTTTAACTTTTTCGTTTTTTGTTTTCAATCTTCTATTTAAAAAAAAGACTTTTTTATCTTATATGATTTTGACAATTTCTAAAGCATTCTAGAAAATTGTATGGCATTTTAAAATCAGATTCAATCTTCTGGTCATGCGCTTTAGGTTTGAGGACAATTATTATTCCTCAATCAAGATAAAAACCAAATCGAAAAACTTCAGTTTTGTATAACTGAGGGAGAGGAGTTATTAGCTTACTCTTCTCGGATATAACCACATCTATGCAACACTGTTTCGTTGTAATACAGGTTGAGAACGTTGGTTGCACATATGCAAGACATACATTTGGATTTCTTTAACAAATTTATGCGATATTGTGAAATATTGATGTAGATATTTTCCGCATAATAACGACAATTTTGTTTTATCCCAATTATGACGTGACAATGTCTGTAACAAACATTAATCCTATCTATATTATATATAATACAATATCCAGGGTGGCCTTATGTCTTAGTAAAGTTTTCCTTGAGGATTGCCTGTAAAACTATGGGAAGCTAAATACGGGTCCTTGAGTTGGCTAGAAGATCAACAGTGGCTTAAAGCCCGGCCAAGGCCCATTTATATAGTTATTAAACAGATGTTCCCTGGTGTCCGAACTCTTATTATTGCCTATAAATGACAACAAATATCGGTATCTCAAATACACCAATAATTATTTAATATCTCCGTCCAACCATTTTCAACTGACCCTAACCTTCAATGGTTACTATTTATATGATAGCGCATGCGCCGTTTATTAGTTATCGTCTGCGCGCCCCTGATTTTCGATGCCACGTCTTCGAAAGCTCAATGGGTCTTTGATCTCATCTAGTCATATTAAACTTTACTTGTTTCCGGGATCAGATTCAAATCCCTAAATTCGCTGTAATTGCCTCCGTTGTTCTGCTGTTTAAATCTCAGCACAGTAGTTTAATTCCTTCTTGTTTTGTTTTGTATTGTCTGATTCATTTCATTCAGCAGCTGTTTGTTACTTTTTAAAAAGTAAAATGGTTCTGTGACCGAGTTTTACTAAAATTAATACAGCTAAATGATTATAAAGACTGCCCAAATAAGGAACTAGGGCCCTGTTTACAACCCGCACCAATATGTCCTTATTATATAATTTAATTTAATTTACCATAATATTCCACTGCGCTGGCTGAAAAATTTCTATTAATTTAATATTATAATTATTTTTTTTATGGCTATTAGAGTTCAATTACTGATAAATATGCCTACTTATACAAATTATAAATACTGTAGGTATATATATTATATATTATGACCTCCTAATTTGCATAAAAACAAAATGGCGGTCAAGCATAAATTTACGTTGATCATTTTCCAAAATGGCCAACCTAAACAGTCAATAGATACCACTTTTACCTAAAAATGCAGCTACACTGTTCAGGCCTCTTTTTTCAGAAATGAACCAAAACTAACATGGTATAATAATGTTTCATTAAACTAACGTAAAAATATATGAGAATTAATGACGTTTATTTATTTTGTTTGTAGATTGTGCAAGTGCATCTGTTTGTGAGTCCGATGGATCGCCCGTTTGCGGCACAAATCAGGTGACATACGATAATTACTGTGAATTACTAAAAGCCGTATGTGAAGAACCCCGAGTCAATCAGTATGTCACTGTACGATATGAAGGAACCTGTGGATGTAAGTAGGCTTAGGCCCAATTCTTTTCTATGTTGTGTTTGTGCGTCGGACAGTTTAAAATCTACGGTTTTTAGTCGCGTGCAAACGCGACTCTATAGCTCACTATGTCGGTTGTTTGGTCGGTCGGTCGGTCGGTAAACACTAATTTAAATTTGCGCACGCGACTGCAGCCATGTATATGGCCTTTTTAATCTATAAACCAATGGCGTGAAGTGTACACCAATGTATTATGTAGTTAGCGTAGTGCCAACTTTGTTTTCACTTGTATGCAACGAAGAGCGTAAGCGCAACTCCAAGTAATTTAAACAATCACGTTGCGATGGATAATGCTTTATCGTGCCGTCATTGGTCAAATTACTTACGTCTTGCGTTGCATCCAAGTGGATTGTTATCAATCACCAACTGATGTGTATCATCCGAGCTTTTGGTCAACTCCCTTGCGCGTACGCCATTGGTCAGTTTCGTCCAAGCTGGTCTGATAAGCAACTGCACTGCTGGCTGCCGTGGAAGGCCTAATCCGAATTTCCTTCTTTAAGGATGATAAATACCTTTATCTGTACTTTATTTTCTGATGTTGCATAATGTTTTACCTCAATTCACCAACCGCTCCAAGATCACAATGTTGTTTTAGAAAGATAAGAAGTCAGAAGCACTGCTTAGTGTGTTTCAAGAAAATTTCCAATATTTTTATGACTGATACTGGTATCTAGTTCTCAAAGCGTTATAACATTTTTACAGCTATATGAATTTATTATTGCTAAGAAAAAATACAAACTGTTAATGTTATGGGTACTAATATACTAATAATTTAATTTTTGTGACAGGAGTCAAACCTTGATTAGCGAAAGCTATTTTTTGGCTCCTTTTCACACATACATACATATTGTATTGAATTGTACTATTTATGTATGATGATGTGAATAAAGTTGGTATAGCCACCGTGTTAATTTGATAATATTTTTAAAACAATGTCTTTTGTTGTATAGATCCCCGGTCTTGTCTATGGGAAGGACAGGAATATGGCTATGGTCGGGCGGTTGAGGGCAACTGTGGAAACATGTGGTAAGTTGAAACATTGATAATATTCTTTTACGGTTATTGATGACGTCATGGTTGATGGAGATGACGCAGTGTTATGGGGGAAAATTCGGATTGTAATTCATCCAAAAATTCATAAAATCAGACAATAATAATGAAATAGTCATGATGACAGTGTTGATGAAGATAATGCTAAAGCCAATTGGTACAATCTTAACGAAAGAAACCTGTCAATTTAATTTTCAGTATCTGCCAAGGAGGACGAAATCGTTGGTATTGTAACCCATGTCGTAAGTAGATACGTTTTCATACAGTAGGCCTTTAAATTCGTCCATCCAATTGTATTATTATACAATCGACCTGTTTGACAATATGGTTTAGAAAGGAAGCATGATAATTAAATAAACAATTTCATTAATAATAACAGTAGAGCACCTTCTTCGAGACCCAAAAAAGTGTCTCCTTAATAGGGGTGTCCCCTTAGGGGTGTCCCAGAGAAAGGCTTCTACTGTATACTGTTATTTGGTATCATAAATGCCGCCCTCTTTATTTCAATATAGCCTACTCTTAAATAATACTGTACTAGAATAAATAGTAGTATAATGTATAAATAAGTTTAAATATTTTAAATAATGTTGTCTTTACAGCCGACCCACGTGATTCTAACTGTGCTGCCCCAAGAAGTTGTCCCGACTACGGTGTATATTGCAACTTTTTGAGACCAATAGATCCTAATGGTTGCCAAGCACCAAACTGCGAGTGTATGGCCTATGAAATCTACCTATACCTCTACCACTTACAAATCTGGTTCGACCAGTTTAAGCCCAGAGAGGATGAAAGTGGAGCTAGTGGGGAAGGCTCCGGATCTGGAGCTGACTTGGAAACTCTTTTCGCCGAAGCCAAGTTCAGTCCATCTTTCTTGCCAAAAAGTATCAACAAACGTGATCTAGAAGCCGATCTTCGAAGGATGATGAAAGATCTCTTTTAAATTCTTCCTAAATTACAAATTATTTTCTCAGTTACAACTTTTTTTCATTCCATTTTGGATAATACGGGATATTCATTTGAGAAGCCGCATACTGTTATTTGGGAAGATCGACATGACGCAATCAATTTTTAAAAATAATTATTTACAAATGTCTGCTGTACATTGTTCAATAATTGTCAAATTTAAATGTAAACGAAATATGATATTCCGAGACATCATTCACAAACGACGGCCGTCGTACGTAGGTACGTAAGCCTACGTGTTGTTGACACCCTTACCTCAGTTCTAGATGAACTGTCAATTTTGTACATATGTTTTTCTATTAAAAGCGCACTTTTTAAAAAAACATGATTATCCGGCTATTAGAACTATATTTTATTAGAATAATTAAGAGCAATCTATGTAATTCAATATGAAATATTCTGTTATAAATAGTTTGATCAGGAATCGAATCGTTTCAAATGACGCTATGAGAACAGAAGGATGGTGAGTTAGATCTGAAAGGATTAGGTTTCTTTAGATTTTAATAGAAAAGTTATAATAAATGTTAAATGTATCCATTCCAATATCCCTGTAGGTTATAACGTAAGTTTATTTAGTAGAAGACTATGACTGATTCTCGTAGCTTTGAGTGTCTCTGCGCTCTATGTTCAACACATGGCTCTCTCACTGAGTAAGATCATTCACTATAGCTTGGTACCCACTTGGATGTAACGCAACGACGTAGGCGCAATGCAAGTGAGTTGGCTAATCACAAGCGATAGTTCGGATGGGCCATTGCGTCGTGATTCGCCGTCCGTGTGCTCACTTGCGTTGTGCGTCCTAGTGGTAACCAAACTAAAAGAGCGTCGCTTGGGGCAAGTTTTCGTTTCGGGCAGTAGCGTAACTGCTATGAGCGTTCACTGGCTAAACCCAGGGATCTTATAGGGGTCCCTGAGCAGTGTCCAGATGCATTAAAATATGTCGGAAAAGGCTAAAAACACCCGAGGCCTCCAGCGTTGGAGGGCCACTTGAGGTTCCTAAGCCAGGGGCCTGAGGCCTCTGCGTTACGCCACTGGTTTCGGGACGGTAGACGACGGAGACGGGTAACATCGTGACGAGGGGTGGAACATGCATTACCGTCTCCTTCGTCTACCTCGAAACGAAACCTCGCCACTTACGTTACGTCACGTCACACAGACGATTGAGAGTCATGCTTTACTGTAGATAGTATTTCTTTTTTTTTAAATACCAATATAATAATTTTCTACAAACGGATATACATTTCATATTTGTCTATATTCAACATTAATCCTCATAGTTTTTGTCTTCAGCTAGTTATATCTTTATCTTATTTGTTAAAAGCATCGACTTGCGTGCGATAAGTTCTTACTTAAACGAGTTCAATTCAATTTTGATGTTTATAATAAATAAAATAACACGTTCCCAACTTGTATATATAATGTATGAATTATTTCTATGATTTACATATTGAATTTTGTGAAGGTTGTTAGATAAAGAGAATGCATCACAATTCCTGATAATGGGTTCATTGCAGGTGCGTTATTTTTTTTTACAACATCAGTATTGTTATGAATTTTCATGACATTGTTTAAAACTTAAGAGTAGTCATGACGCGTGTAGTGATATGTTATGACAGAAATGAGACGAATCGTGGCATTTAAAACACAGATTTGTTGAGATGACAATTATAGACAACCCGCGTGCCTCAGTGATATTTACTGATGATGCGATCACACCCACTAAAAGTAGGTTCCCGGAAAGACCTACGTACAACGCACGAAAATAATTTGACCAATCACAATAAAATGGATCATTCAAACTTATTGCCATCGCTTGTGATTGGTCAAGTTTACTTGTGATGAGCACACGTCGTATTAGTCTGGGTTTCAGGGGAGTTTTGACTTAAAGATGTATTGTCCCTTTGAAACACAAAAAATGAAGGTCAAAATATTCTAAATTTAAATTAGCCATATCAAAGTAATATTCAAGTTATTCACTTTAAGTCGAAAATTCGAGCCAAAAGCAACAAGTTTACGTAAGTAACAGGTAAATTACATTTTATCTGGAAAATCGTCGCGAGCGAAAGTAAACAAAGATTTCAAACCACGAGTATGCATTATGGATGATGCTAATTAGGAATGATTACAACTAGTCACGATAGAGAAGGTGTTCTCAAACAGACCGCGAGGAAGTTTTATGATTATGCATACAGAGTAGCCAAACAAGCGCGTTGCATTATTAGATATGTTTTGATCGAAAACTTTGACTGGAAGTCAAAGTTATTTTTTGAACAAAAGCACGTCTGTATTTCAGTTAAATGATTTTTTTTTCGACTAATTTTTGGTGAAAGTTAATAACTATTATGATACTTCAAAATGACCCACTTTTTTTCGAAATCTTTTTTATTTATTTTTTTGGAATTAGTCAAAGGGACAATACATCTTTAATATTAGTAAAAAGATAAATATTTTGGCACATATGGCGTTTCATACGTATACTACTTGAGCTTGAACTTGTGTATTTCAGACATTGAAAAGCCTCGAAATAACTACAGGGCGTCGTCCTTATTTTGCGTCCTAGTTAAAAGTGAAAAGATATACAGTACAAAGAAACTCTCAAAACTTTTGTTTTATTTGATCGTTTTGTATTTATTCAAATTATTTAGAAATCACTAATTATTTCTTTGGCGTTACTTTCATTTATGGTGCCAACCTCTTTTAGTATCCCTCCCTAAATGATGATTCCTTGCCAGTTTTTAAAGGCTTACGGTGGTTTAATTTAGCACATCAGCTGAAGACGAATACTTAGGCCTACTCGTTTTAAAGAACCTAAAAAAGGGAGGGTGAGGTAGTGCAACATATCATTTGTTATATACAACTTATTCAGTGCTTCCTACATTCATACTCTACTTCCAAGTGCTTAGAAGGTCCTCGTTGGCAAGGAATGTTGAAAATACTATCATGAGCCTTTATCCAACAATTGTGTTTTCCATTGCAATTACTCTTAGCTACGCTAAGTGCGTTAGTGGCGCTACACTCATTTCTGAGAGTCAAGCCGAAGCGAGTTTGCTGTACTGGGTTTCTGCATCCTTGTTGGTTGTTGCGTCCATAGAATGCTGACAGGATGTTGATAGTGGTGCCAGATGGGCAACGGATGTCAACTTGCTTGTTTTCACAAGCAAACACTATAAGTAAAAGAAGAATACAAATACTCAAGTTATAAGGTGGTTTCACGTGTTATTTAGTCTGGAAGATTATTGGACTATGTTAGATAAGCGTTCAATTGAAATAAAGCGTGTCGCAAACTGTTTAAAGCTCTGTCTACACTATCAAACTAGTTTAAAAGAAAAGTGTGATGTGCTCAAATATGGTAGTGATATGACATCATCATGTCCATATATGGGCACATCACATTTTTTTGTCACATAAAGTGTGATAGTGTATGTAGACTGTTTAACCATGGTAAAAGTAAACTTTTTCCTCCATTATTTAACTTAACACATCTGAGGGGAATGTATTTGTTTTGAGATGATGTCATGTGTCACTACTCCAAAGAATGAACTAAAATATGAATACTTTATTTATTCGAATAAACGCCCCGTAATTGAACTTACCGATTGTTCCTCTGACGCATCTGTATTCAACTTGCAGAGCAGACGATCCACGGCAGTTCCTGTCGAAGACGTTGTTCTTTGCTTTCACCCAACAGTTTCGCTTTCCTTGACACTGGTTCCTTACTACATCAAATGATCGTCTGGCTGAGCAAATTGGTTTCCATGGATCGAAGCTGTTGGTACACAGACTACCAAAGTTGGCGCCATAAATAGCATAGAGAACGTTTATCGTTTTGCCAGCACCACAACGGATATCTATTTGCTTTCCTTCACAAGCACCGACTACAGAATAAATAAAAACATGAATTATAGTATGTACTATTATGTACAAGAAGCGTAACGCAACAAAGTTAACTGAGAAGCAGCGAAGCAACCGACAAAGGCGTCCCGCTGGAAATGCTCGGTAGGTCTACGTTTGTGTGCCTAAAAGTTTGGATCTTGCATATAATGTGCATGTGCCAATAATGCAAAGTGTTATAGTATAGCTGAAATGTCTAAAAGGAGCTTTAATTTAGCTAAACAATTATAACTTGTGGCACGAATCCAGTTAAAATATGGAGGTCTGGGAAGTGCATGAAAATTGTAAAATGAAAGGAAACACTTACCGATTTCATAATCTACGCATGCGTAGTGAATAGTGAGCGATTTAAAGACTCCAACACATGGATCTCCAAAAACAGAATTTTTAGCTTTTACCCAGCAGTCCTTCTTGCCTTGGCACTCTTTGCGCACAACTTGTAGTGACTTTGCAGACTCGCAGCCTCGAGTAGGTTTGCCATAGACGTGTGGACTTCCACAATCTCCACCTATTGGTGATCCGTAGCGAGCATACAAAATATTGATTTCTTTATTTCCACAGCGAATATCAATCTGTTGATGTTCACACTTTGTTACTAAAAAGAGAGTTTTAAAATAAGTGTAATGGTTATATTAATTGTTTGGCATGTCATGTACCAAGTAACATGGTCGTATGTTTTTTTGTGTGTGCACATTTACAAGTGTGTGTAAGGATTACTGTACTGTAGTGGCTATTCTGGATTTTAAATCAGAAATTACTGTATGCATGCGCACGCATCAAGGATCCTGGGTTCAAGGATCCTGTCACATGTCAGGATTTTATTATAAGGACAAAATTACAACTCCACTTCCAAAGAATTGTAATAAGACTTTGTTTATGTAGAGCATCTTATGTATATGTTTGTCTTGTGAACCTCTGAGGGTCCCTAATGATCAGCAATTGCTGGATGGATCACCCTCATTAAATATGGTCCCAAAAAAAAAATTCAATTGTTCAGTATTTTATTCAATAAAAAGATTAGTATTTGTACGTGCATTTTTTTGCAATGGGGATTATGCACCAATTGCCA
Source organism: Antedon bifida (assembly GCF_963402885.1). Classification (NCBI taxonomy): domain Eukaryota; kingdom Metazoa; phylum Echinodermata; class Crinoidea; order Comatulida; family Antedonidae; genus Antedon; species Antedon bifida. The sequence goes on from NC_136232.1 coordinate 19,891,806, forward strand.
TATAAACGACGCGTAAGTTTTGTGTTTGCACGTATGTTAATGTATTACAAAAGGCATCAAATAATGGGACACAATGTATACGTGACGGTTTGTTTGTTTGTTGTTTATTTGCCTCATAAAAATACAAATAATAGATAAGGCTTCTGCAGATGGAAAATGTACTTTGTAAATGTGAATAACACATTCAGAGAACTCGACAGTTGTGTGAAGTTGTTTCAGCTGAACTCCAAATCGGTGAGTATAATTCATATGAAAATTATGTTTTAGGCCTATAAACCGAGTTAGGAAGTGTTTACCAATTCCAACTTTAACCGCCCATTGCATGCAGTAGGCTAACAATAGCATTCCCGTCAACTGACCATACCTAGCATTGTTATTTCAGAGCATATGTTTAGTTAGTTAATTGTTTGATTTTAAAAATTGAATCATCTTGAATTATAACGATTCACTATTACGAAATAACAAATTTTCACAAGTAACTTCGGCAGCCTATTTACTACCATTTGAACACTGAGGTTGTTCTGATACTAACTCGAAAAAGAAGCACATCTCGAAAAAAAACCTTTGCCCACCCAGGAGACCTACAAAATTAAGAAGCACATGGGCTTCTTTTCGAGGTTTTACGGCATGTGCAATCCAATTGATCCTGAATGTATAACAAACCATGGCATATTTATGGTGATAATTGTTTTAGCTATTATAATAATACAATTAATATATAGCAGTACCTTTTACCACTGAACGAGGAGTGTCTGTGGCGTGTGCAGCAACGATGAAGCAACAGAGGAGGATAATAGATTTCAAAGCCATATTCTAAAATCAATAATAGATGGAAATAAATAATATACAATATAAATGACAGCATCCATGTATTTACGACATAATGTGAGCATCATTCCATTAATGCTCGTAAAACTATAAATCATAAAAGTCGAAATATACAGTAAAGAAAGAAAATAAAAATATATTTACCAATGTTGTGTTCTTAGTACCAAGAACGTGGATGAATCGTTGAACTTAAGTAACGATCGTCTGATAACTGGTGCTCCTTTTATATCAAAACGAAGGCAATCAACCTCTTTTCTATAATGTCTATGATCATTTTATTTTCATCGAGTAGTTAGAAGTTATTGTTTTATTTATGAAACATATGCTTTAAGTGCCCATTAGATTTCAACTTGACCAATATTGTGTTTTGTATAGCACGCCTTCTGTATCTCTTCCATTATAGGATATGGTCAAGAGCAAGTGTGCGTATTGTTGTTATAAATTTCACGAACAAGTACTTTATTATCATTTATCTTTTCTATAATAATCCAAGATTATTAATACAAAGAAATGACGATTTACACTGTAAGTGTCAATGTTGCCAAAATGCCAGTCACATTGTGCTATCATTTTCTAAAAGCTACTATGATTTGGATTACAATTGGTCATATGTTTGCGCTACTCTGACGTAATTTGTACTTTATACTAAGTACATTGAGAATACTTGCGAACAAATTAGCAAGTCATTCTCTAGATTACTAGTCTGGCGTTCATACCACTAAGCTTGCGCTGATAGTTGGGGTTAGAGTAGGGCAAAACATCTGACCAATTACTCAACACCCTGACGCAAATCTACTCCACAGTAGTTACAAATGATTATAATTTTAATCATACAAATACATTTAAAATGTGGCAACGTGAGGTTGTCGATACATCACAGTCCCTGTTAGTCTGGTTTCCAGGCCGAGTATTTGACTTAATATTAGTAAAAAGATAAATATTTTGGCACATTTGGCGTTTCATACGTATACTACTTGAGCTTGTAAAGTATTTTCAGAAAAATCTAAATTAAAAAAATAAATAAAAAAGACAATAAATACAGAATTGGGGCAAGTCTAAGTCCCAGTGTACTACCATTTAGGGCCTCAATGAACAGCATTTTTTTCACTGTAACGTCACTGAAAATTTCCCGAATAATTTCAAGTTAATAATAACATCTAGAGTGATTAGCTGACTTGTTTTGGTTTGTGCATTTTATTGTCCATCATTCCGATTAAATATTTACTGAGGTGACGACGTATTGTTGCATTCAACATTTATTGCACGTTTTTATCTTTTAAGAGTATGAATTAGCCTCAGAGATTATTATCAATACTATACACTAGTTACAGTCAAGTAATTTCATACGCCATAGTGTTCACTTTTACATTATGGATATTTGTCAGCCTACATGTTCAGAATCATTTTGCTCTCATCTTCATTTACTCATCTTTTCCAATGGAAATAGTTTTATCCGTGACACCATTGAAAGATATATGATTAAAGCTCTGTTCACACTGAGCCAGAATTGCGGTGACCGGATGGAACATCATGAAAACGTGTTTAAGAATAGAATCGTTCACACTAACGCATTCCAGATTTCGTACAAAGGCGTAATAAGGTGTGATCGAAAGACGTAACGTAGCCTCCGGACTGAATCATCTGTTTCAGTGTGAACGTACTGTAGTTTTAACGCAAGCGCGTTCAAACGCTAGGTATAAAGTCCACTTACTTATTCTCGCTAGTCGATTTACTAATGCGCATGCGTATTATCATTTACATTTTGTAACGAACGGATACCAGTGTTTCTTTAAAGATGTATTGTCCCCCTGAAAAATCATTTTTTTAAATTTTTTTTGTTGAATATGCCATTTTAATGTCACATAATAGTTATTGACTTCGACCAAAAATTGGATCGAAAAAAAAAATTATTTACCTGAAAAAACTGGAATTTAAAGCAAACAATTGTCAAATTGGCTGCCAGCCAATGGATTTTTGGTTGAATTTAACCATTTATCATGTTATTTTATAAGTGAAAACATTATTTTTTCCGGTTTTTTTTCTACGGAAGTGATTCACTTTATTAAAACTACAAAATAACCTATTCAAAGTCTGATTTAAATAATCTTCATTTTTCATGTTTTTGGGGGACAATACATCTTTAATAGTCCATTAAATAGGTATGTTTCTCTGAAGCTACTCTGTCTACACTATCAAACTAATTTGACAAAACAAACTGTGATGAGCTCAAATATGGTAGTGATATGACGTCATCGTGTCCATATATGGGCATATCACATTTTCTCTGTCACAGAAATTTTGATTGTGTAGACAGAGCTTTAGAAAAACTTTTTTAAATATTCTTTGAAAACGATTTCCATATTAATATTATGTGTTTTATTCGATGTATCTTTTTATTTATTTATATGACGTTATATGTCAATTGACATGATGGTTCATCAACCTGTTTGGTAACAACATGAAACACTGATTTATTCGATTATACAACATTTGTAATTGTGTTAGCACCTTAGCATACTTCAATGTTCATAATGACAAATCAAATACGACAATACAGATAAAGAATTATCAATGCCGTACGGTAAATGTATATTGATCGTTGTATATAATTACATTTTGTATTGTGTTGAGATACAAAAGGTAAATAATTGACTTCGGTTAAGTTGATAAGTATGGTTTCTCTGTCTTAGAATGCCTCTATTAGAAAGGTAATTGAACAGCGGTAGTTAGTAATAGCATTAGCCTTTAGTGTTGTTTACAACCCAATCTTCCTAATTTTGAAGTATTACAATAGGTCTAAATCAGCGGTACGTCATCCATAATTTAGTAAGAATGTTTTTGTGTGACTCAACAAAAATTCCTTCTAGAAATAGAACCTTTTTTTATCTATATAATATTAATTCTGACATAGGCGAGCACAATGGAAAAACTTCGGGACAAATCTCTGCCTTGGATACCTACCTGATCTATCTCAGATGGTACCGTGAAATGTAAATTTGATAACATTTAGTAGTTTTCACTATTATGATATTGTTCCTTATTTCTATTGAGCGAAGCGAGCTCACCCTCTAGTATTTTAAATTGCTATAAGTTAAAATGTATTAACATGTGTGTGAGTCATTGCTACATTATTATGGTTAAGCTACATACTTCCGCCTCCTAACCCAACCCACCACGACACCTAATACTACTGTAATTGGGGGAGTGATTGGCATAAAACCACCTCCCCCAATATTTATATTACATCTTAAACCCCGCACCAAACGCTACCAAATCATCGTTTTGATTTAAAAAATGGAAAGGTCAAAACATTCACTTCCGGTTAATTGGATGACGTGCTTACTATAATATTAATCTTGATTAAAGAATGAGAATATTTTCTATAATCAATTTGCTTGTACAATTCAATGACCTTATCTTTTTCTAGAATATAATTTACAAGTTGGACGTATTATTTATATCCCTGTGGTTACTCTGTACGTGTTTCCAACGTGTTGCCAGAGTGACAACGACAACACCACGCTTGAACGGTCGACGTTTTTAGGAACTCTTCCGTGATTAACGCACAGATTTAGACAACGCGCGCAATAATGCTCTCCACCTTTAAGAAATAGAGAATTCAATTAACGTGTCCAGGTTGTATCAATATCTTACTAATTTGAACACGTGGAATTATTATAATTTTTTTGTTTGAAACTTGTTAGCTAACACCTCGTACATGTAACCGGTGATATTTAATGGATTTCAATATACTTCATCTTTCATTTATACAACATCGTCATTTGCATGCAGACGCGTTTTGTGACATTTCGTGTATCGGTAAGTTATACGTCCGTTCTTTGATTATTTCTACAATTATTATGTTTCAATTAGTAACATTATTTAACGGTCTTGTAACGCGGTCTTCAATTTTACTTGTTGCTATTTGGGAAATTTATTCCTTCCCACTGAACGTTTAGAACCAGTAACTCTAAACAAGTATGGTATTAGCTTTGCGTTTAAAATTGATAACACCATTTATTACACTTAGTTACTGATTTATAGGTAACTGTAATAAGATAGCATTTTTCTATGTAATATTGATTGTTCTTTCAATGTATAAATTATACATTTTCCCCCATGTTTTTAAGTTTACTTAATTTATCAATGTTGGTTCTTTATAACATTATAGGCCTAAGAAAAAGTTCTGTAGCACCACTTTTTTTTTTGTATATATACTTTTTCACCATGCTTTTAAGTTTACTTAATAATCAATGTTGGTAAATGTCCTATCTTTATAACATTAGGCCTAAGAAAAAGTTCTGTAGCACCACTTTTAAAGAGTTACCGCTGCTGTTGCAAAGGTTTACGTTTTATAATAAACCCTTTTAAAATCCGGAGCTACCCTTTAAGTTCTAAAATAAGATAAGTTTTTTGTCTAGATTGACTAGATAGTGGGTATGCTAAAATGTATAAGTGGTATTCTATATTGATAGAACTACATTGGAAATTATCTAAAATTTAAAAATAACATTTGCGTCGACTAACCACGTCACTGACAACATTTTAGAATTGTCACTTTTAGTCGGTTACCATATTTATTTTTACCTTATTACGTTATTTTATAAAAAAAGAGTAATATATTAGTCCAGTACTATAACAAAGCATACCGTACAGCTTTATGAGCTTGTAAAATTCAATATAAAATTTGCAAGAGCAATATAAAAGTAATATCAATATAAATTAATCATGAGGCTTATAAAAATGACAATGAATATAATTAGAGACGAATGAGAAACGAAGTAAATGCAACCATGAAAGAATTAGTACACTAACCTTCCCTGCTGACGAGTCAGCGCTTCAACTTTCCGATCTGCAGATCTTGGTTCGAATCCCAGCACGGTCGTTTGTTGTTTTTGTTCATATAGTAAGTTATTACTATTTAGAAATTTAAGTTAACATTTGTGTGTTGTTATGTGCTATGGTATAGGCCTGTTGCAGTCAGCAGATACGATACAGCATTATGTCTAATATCGCTAGGCATAATACCGTACCAGAATCAGGTGGCTGATTAGGGAAGTACTTATTCTTTTTGATCAATGTCATAATACATTCTAGGAATAATTCAAAGGTTTATATTGATTGCATTTTTAAAATGTTCATGTTTACAGGTGTTACTAAGACACCTATGTTATATCTATTATCATAACAATGTTTTTACGTGCACCCATTAATAGCTTTGCAGATGTCTTGCGTCGTACAATTACAGCCAATGTACTTGCAAAAACATTCGAGTTTTTAATTATTTACGTTTTCGTCAAAACACATACTAATGTATACAGACGTCACTGATATTGATAAATCATTTCTCGTTTTCTATCGCTATTAATTGTTTTTACAAATGGCTTAATAAGCCCGATTGGACTTGACTTGTCCGTCAATAGAGGCACTAGACTAGACCCTCTTTATTCCGTTTTTCCGTGTTTCATAACATTGTTTTAAAATTGATGCTATGGTTATAGTGATTATATCCTGTGCGCAAAATATTACTCAAAATTCAGTCAACTTTGCGGTTTTTAAAATAGTGTAATGACACATTATGAGTGTATAATAGTAAAAAGTAGGCCTATAGTTGTAGATTTAAGAACAACCCCACTTTAATCTGTAAATGCTGCGACAGGATATGTTTACGCAATGCTATTTGCAATAACACAACTTTCCTAAAACTACTTTAGGCAACATATTGGTTCAAAACATTTTAAGGTTTTCAAACACATTAACTGTATGTATTCTACTAATATAATAATGCGTGACATAATTACGTATAATATTAACACGAACTGATGCCCAAGGCCTTAAACACGATATCTATGATTACGCTATGCGCCGTAGTACGCATAACAAATGATCGGTAAGTGGGCGCCTAGTATATTTGGAACGTGCGCAATAAAGTTTAGAACTTAACTTTAGTCTAGCTATTTAGACAAAAAAAACACAACTGTAGTATTTAGAATGATGAAGTAGATTAAGTTCTCTTTTCGGATTCCTTTTAAGATTAGCTTTCTGTAACATGAAAAAACGGTTAGTCTCGTCTGAGCTTGATATACGACAAATACTTAGAAGAAATGTTGCATGTAGTAATTTTGAAGACTAGCTCTACTTAGAAGCTCGAATTCGTTACTCTAAACTCGCTACCACATCATGTAAATAAGCAATAAATTTTATTTGATAGCAACCTTAAATTTTAGAAATAGAAAAAAACCTTAATTAACATAGCGGTACGGAGAATGTTGAATGCACAAGAAAAACTAAGATTACGTTTAAATCTACAATTGGTCCTTTAAATGTTGCGGTTTAAAAAAAAAATATAATTTATTATAATTGTATACTGTTAAAGTGCGATTGTTGAAGTTGCGAATGTTAGTGTGTTACTTTTGATATATAAATTATTTTCTGAAACATAGTTAATCAAGTCAATCAAATCATTACAGTTTCGCAGTATTAATATACATAAACCATGGTTCAGTAATATCTATTCAAATGAGTCCACATAGTAATTCCATCGTCTGTCCTACATTATAAAACGTCCATCATGATACAATACTATTTATTGTTTAAGCTTGTATATATATATATCGGACGATAAATAATTAATGATTATTGTACGGTTTGTCACGTGCTTCAGGATTCTTCATTAAACAACAGTACAGGGTATCAGCAAATTTAATAACAGTTTGTTGTTAGTGTAGACTAGATTTTAATAATTGCAATACAGATCTCATAATTAATGAAATAAACGCATAAATAATTAAATGTTGGTGTAAGTGTTTGGTTCTTTCTACAATCTGCCGATTAGTCTAGTCTACACTAGCAAACTCCGAGTTTCAAAGTTGGGCAAACTATAGAACAAGTCTACACTAGCAAACTTGACCAAACTCTGGGTTTGGCAAGATATGTTTTCCAATCTGTAGTGTCAACTACACCCCACTAGCAAACTTGACCAAACTCTGGGTTTGGCAAGATAAGTTTTCCAATTCGTGGTGTCAACTACACCACACTAGCAAACTTGACCAAACTCTGGGTTTGGCAAGATAAGTTTTCCAATTCGTGGTGTCAACTACACCACACTTAGCAAACTTGACCAAACTCTGGGTTTGGCAAAATAAGTTTTCCCATTCGTGGTGTCAACTACACCACACTTAGCAAACGCAAACTTGACCAAACTCTGGGTTTGGCAAGATAAGTTTTCCAATTCGTGGTGTCAACTACACCTACACTAGCAAACTTGACTAAACTCTGGGTTTGGCAAGATAAGTTTACTAATTCGTGGTGTCAACTACACCTACACTAGCAAACTTGAACAAACTCTGGGTTTGGCAAGATATATTTTCCAATTCGTGGTGTCAACTACACCTACACTAGCAAACTTGACTAAACTCTGGGTTTGACAAGATAAGTTTTCCACTTCGTGGTGTCAACTACACCTACACTAGCAAACTTGACAAAACTCTGGGTTTGGCAAGATTAGTTTTCCAATTCGTGGTGTCAACTACGCCACACTAGCAAACCTTGCAAACTTTTATTGCCAAATAATCTCCTATAAACTATTTAATACTCTGATATATTACATGGTTGTGGTGAGTCTGTTGTGGGTGTTTTTTCTGTATACGCCCCATAAATAAATAATTCTATCTAGCTAAACGTCACATATCAAAGGAAATTGCTGATCAAAGGTTTATAGAGTAAATGTAAAATTAAATTGTTGTTTATAAACATACGAACGTACGAGTAAAATGATTTTGTGAGTGGACGTAATGTCATAACAATTTTCTAATCATTTTTAATTTGCATGCAAACTGGTATTTCAAGGTAAACCTTAGTTCCGGATCATCTTTTTTGTGATTAAGTTGATCTGTTATTAAATTATAATGTGATTTAGTCTCTGAATTATTCAGTATTAATTTTCAATATGAAAGAATCTTTTTTTGAATTGTTTATTTATCAAATTTATTTATTGACAGATATCCACCTGCTTTCCAAAAATGTTTTAATATCAGTTTTTTTACATAATTACAGTACATGTAAGTTTAGGTTAAAGAAAATATTGTCCCGTTGAAAAAATATTTGATTAAAAATTGAAATGAATATGCCATTTTAATGTTGCATCTATATATAAATTATGGTTAATTCTGACATAGGCGAGCACAATGCAAAAACTTCGGTACAAATCTCCGCCTTGGATACCTACCTTATCTATCTCAGATGTACCGCGAAACGTAGATTTGATAACATTAATGTGCAGTTCGACGCTATTTTTCCATATTTCTATCTTAGCAAGATATTATAAAGAGTTTTTTAACAACATTTCAACAGTAGATTTTCTACTCAATTTCAATTCTTGGTTATTTCCGGGTTTATGATAAGTTCACCTTGCAGCAACTTGGTTTCAACTATTTTCTCTCTTTTATACACAAAAGGGAGCAGTTAAAATAATAGATTCGACCCTAAAGGTGACTGGAAACAGGCACTTTTCATCAATCAATACAGTGTCCCTTTGGAAGACGGAAGAAAAAAACAGATACTATAGTAGGACTGGAGCTTAAGTTGGCCATTAGTCATAGCCATTTTAGTTTTTTGTTTATTTTAGGAACGGACCGCGCGTGTGAAAGGTACAGTAGTTAAAAAATAAAAATTATACTGCAAATTAATAAAGATCAAATTAAATATACGCCATAAAGAATCGGAATATATTGTGGGGAATAGTATTATAAAATTACATAGGGAGATTTGATGATAAGACATTAATCGAGTGAAATCCCGATAGCTGAGTTTTATTAAGTAAGCTGGCAGGAATAACTGTAGGCTATCTGTGTCCTGTTAGGACCGAGATGTCTGCCCATGTTGCAAGCCGTAATGTCTTCTTTCTTGGTCCAAAATAGCCCACTCTGTCACGGCAGTTAGTTTCAAAAGATGTTTAAATTAAATAATGTATTAATACTTATTAGGATGATATTTATTTGAATAAACGCCTCTCCAATAAAACATCACTTTGAATAATAATCACCACACTACCCCCCGCCCCCCCCCCCCCCGCCAACCCAACTATCTAATAAACGTCCATCCCATCCACATTTATAATAACACAATTATACTATTTGTAGTAGAATTTATCGCACTGTTATCTACAATTTACCAAGCATTTGTTATTCTTTTTTACCACTTTTCATATCTATTAGATAGAGGATTTCATTTGATTATAAATGTTACCATATTATTAAAACTAAAAAATCTAACATATATCCCTCGAATAAGCCCCTCCCTCGAGTCAAATGAACTCCGCCTCCCCACCTCCGCCCTATAAGGGCCCTACCAAATAATAAAGACTATACTTTGAAATGTTATTAATCATCTAAGACACTGTGAAACAGAATAGTTTAGTTTTACGAATGTTAAGCATTTTCAATAATGGTAACCGACAGAAAACGTAAAAGAAGAACATTATCATTCCGAGAACCATCGTCTATACTTCCTAGAGGGGGAGCGAAGCGAGCTCATCCTCTAGTAATAGTAATTCACTTTGACCAAAAATTGGACAAATACATTTTTTACATACAAAACTGTAATTTAAAGCCAAAAAATGTCAAATTGACTGCCAGCCAATGACTTCTTGTTCGTTTTTCATGTTTTTGTGAGACAATACATCTTCGTTTATATAGTATAAGTACAGTGAGTCGAGTGATATTAATGGGTTTAATGAATTATAATTTATTTTATTTACATATTAGATAGTGAAAATGTGGAAGAATACGATGGTAGTATCAAACACATTCAAGTATGTTCTTTTGAGCTTATTGGTTGTACTGTGTTCAACAATGAATTCTGTGAGTACAGTTTATTTTGGATTTATTACTACGGCCTATACAAACCAAAGCATTCGCTAGAAACATCAATATCAACCTATAAACGATTTTATTTTTCATTACATGTTTTATTTTTTAGGATGGCGAAGGAACAAACACCCTTTCGAGTGAGTAATGTATTAATAATAACCATTTTAATGTAATTTGAATAAAAAATGTACAGTAGGGCCTAATCATTTTGCGTCAGGGTAGTAAAAAAAGGCAGACTTGTTAAATACGCAGCTCCCATTTACGAATGGAAATTGTTCGAACCCATCCCTATCCCTGGTATCATACCGAGTGACCACTATACGCTCATTCAGAGCCATCGGGTACTATACGGTAATAACTGTTCTATTTAAAGAAACAATCTATGTTTTGTTTACCAATTAAAATTAAATACACGAATGACGTCATATCATTTTCTTCTTAGCCTACTAAAACATATGGCACTTAAACTTAAGTGAGTTCATTATATACAAGGTTACGTGTGTTACATAAAAAACTTCAAACCTTATTTCTAGTATTATTATGCGAAGATGTTAGTTTATTTGTATGCCTTTTGTTAATATTATACTGATTCTTTATAGAATAGAACCTCTACCTAGGCGATACATTGGGCCATAAAGTGTTCCCTTCGGGTTTTCCTCTGAATAGGTGTTGCCTTTTCTCTCGTTCGTTTCAGATGAATATGGGTGTCCAAAGAAGGGGTTCTACTGTTTTATGATCTTACATAATAAATATCTATTCAAAGTAATCAGGGAAAGTTACTTAGCTTCTATAATCATATTAAAAGAAACTCTTTCATAAATTAGAACTTAAGAACCCTCACTGAATCATAAATAAAAACATTATTGAAATACAAATTTAAAAAAGTAGTCCATTTAAAAATCAGCCGATTTAATACAGAGTACAGTAAGTCAGGCTTAGATACATTTACCCCGGGTGAGTTGGCTTTACCCACCAAAGTTAGCGATAACTGTGTACCCTATGAAATTAGATCTACAGATGTGGACATCGAAATGACCATTAATTTGTCATTCGCAGAAATTAAAATCGAAGATTCTATGACGAAGAAAGAAGATTATCTTAACAAAATATACATACGAACATGGAGTGCTCGCCCACGACCTATAGGAAAACGGACACTAGTACTTTACGGTCAGGTAGGCCTAGGTTATAAAGTTTGCTTCCACCAGAGAAAATACTCACTTTCCCCCACTTCAACATATAAGTAGTAAGCCTAAGCATGGCAATAGTTTATTATCTCTATGACTAGATCTATTATTCTGCTTTTTACTTAGTTTCGTCTTCAAAACAAACAAAAGTACCTACTCAACAGATTGAATTAAACATTAAGACTGTTAACATTCTTAATGTTTTAGTTTTCTTTTTTCTACCTTTTTGTTTGTTTTTTTTCTTTCTGTGCATCCTGTCTTTTGTTTGTCACACATGAGCACGACTTAAGTTTCAAACAAACTTTTCACTCTTATAGGAATTGTTTTAAAATTTACGTTTTCATCATAAATGTTAGTATTTTTCCAAAGAAGAAAATAATGTTATTTTCGACCGTTTGATTCAATACAATGTGAGGCTTAATAAGCACCTATATTAATGTAGTATGGTATATATAGTTACATATGTATGCTAACTATGTCATTGTCTTCCACTTTTTGAAAGAGAAACGAATACAACTTTTAACCTGAATTGTTATTATTTTTCCATTTTGTAGCGTAGCTCACAAAGTAGATCTGATTTTCCAGGTAAGTTTCAAGTAAAAATTAAATTGGTTAGAAATAAGAACTAAATGAACATAAAATAAAAAAACATAAAATAAAAGAACATTACTTAAAGAACATTACATAAAAGAACATTACATAAAAGAACATTACATAAAAGTATATGAAATAAAAGAACATTACATAAAAGTATATGAAATAAAAGAACATGAAATAAAAGAACATAAAATAAAAGAACATGAAATAAATAACATGAAAATAAAAAGAACATGAAATAAAATAACATGAAATAAAGAAAATAACATAAAAGAACATGAAATAAAAGAACATGACATAAAAGAACATGAAATAAAAGAACATGACATAAAAGAACATGAAATAAAAGAACATGACATAAAAGAACATGAAATAACAAGAACATGAAATAACAAGAATTTGACATAAAGGAAAATGAAATAAATGACCATGAAAAAAAGAACATGAAATAAATAACATGAAATAAATGAACATGAAATAAAAGAACATAAAATAAAAGAACTGAAGTAAAAGAACATGACATAAAAGAACATGAAATAAAAGAATGTGAAATAAAAGAATGTGAAATAAAAGAACAAAATAAAAGTTCATGAAATAAAAGAACATGAATAAAATAATGAACATGAAATTAAAAAAACATAAAATAAATGAACATGAAATAAAAAAGAACATGAAATAAAAGAACATGAAATAAAAGGAACATGAAATAAAAAGAGCATGAACTAACGAACTTGGTCCAGAATGAAATTATTTAATTAGAAACATTACAAATATAACAATGTTTAATTATTCAACGTAACGCTTACTGTACAGGTTAAATGGGGTTAATGTATTCTCCAATATACCGATGGGATATCAAATTATGAGTTTATCAGCGTTGGATGATAAATTAATGAGCTACTAACTTATTATTCACGATTCTAATTGCTTATGTTATTGGATTACAATCGAAAATCAAACACACAAATCACAATTATGCTCAATTAAAGATTTAATCCTCCGTTAAATAAAAAAGACATAAGAAATTGATAATAAGTAAGGAACCTTAACGATAAGATGTAGGGCTGCTGTCACCCGGGCCTCGCAAGATGGTTTAGTAGAGGTAGATTACTTGTGTTCGAGCGACAACAAATGCTAATCTTGTAAATAAACATGAAGGAAAATAATTATATTACCGTAGACGATTTTACCAAAGTCAATAACTGTAGGATATTATACAATGTAAATAACATTTTACAAATAGTAAATTTTAAAACTTGTATTCAATTAATTCGCTGCGTCCGTTTTGAGGGCGGGAAGCTGTAAGGCTATTCAAAAAGGCAGCGCGGCAGTAATAAGGTTTTCGAACGTGGATTAGTCCCCAGCCTCGCATTGCACAATAATGTTTACACAATGCTGAAAGTGCAATATTACCATTGAATATCACCATTAAATATCACTTTTCACGTGATACTTAATTCACTTGGGTATCTTATAATCAATTTTATTTATTATGAAAAAAGTTTATATTTTATTATTTTACTATTATGTTATATTTCTTTTTATTATTTATTTATTATTTTACTTTACAGTGAATGTCATAAATACAATTTAACGAGATAATAGAATGTATAAAATATTTATAATATAAAGTTATGGTATATTAATTTTTTTAGTTCATATTAATAATTTCCTTCAATTAAGAATTGACAAGAGCGTGCTGAGTTATACTATACAAAACATCTTATGAATCAGACCAATTAGCCTATTATATAATTATTATATCGACATTGTATTGTGTGTGCGATAATCATGATGATATAAATGTAGACACAGTTCGTGTCTGTAAACCTGGAAGTAGGAGTTAATATCGAACACGAACTTCACAGTAAACTATTAAAACTAATACAATAATTATTAAAATCTATAATAAATGGTTATACCGTCATGCAGTATTGTATATCTTACAATAATTTACGATTATCTCGCAAAGGCCTATTATTGCGCGAATGAACAACTCCCAAAATGAGGTTAAGGTACGTTTGCCTCTACACACTAAGCACATTTTTTTAAATAGCATACACCCTGTATTGCAAAACACATGAAGCATTCCAGGTGTAAGCCTCGAATTTTGCTCGAAAAAGTAGACATAAGTATCTGCCATTTCAACTAATTTACATACTATAGGCCATACGCCTAATTTGTAATAATTCATCATTAAACAAACAGCAATATGTGCACCTTTATTGAATTTCATTTATGAATTTCCGAAGATGAGGTGATAAACTTTTTCATATTGGTATATTAATTTATTATGATATATTAATTAAAGAAAATGGCAATGTTGTGTTAATCAGTAGCTGATCTCAGCGGAGATATAAACAAAATAAGCAAGAAGGTAAATCAAAATGATAAAGTAAATCAGTCAGAAAGTTTCGGATAACACTAATCATTCGCCAGGGCAAGGATTATAGTTACTATGATATTTATATAGCAATATTTATTTAAATTTATTTGAATAAACGCCTCCCTCGAATAAACGCAGCCCCCCTCCCCAATAGAACATCATTTTGAATAACCCAATAACACATTTCCGTTTGTAGTAGAATAGGCCTTATCATTGATTGACATGATCTACAATTTACCAAGCATTTTGATACATTTTTTACTGTATTTTCACTTCTCGATATTAATTGTGTTGTATTTTTTTTTATTTGATTAGGCCTATACATGTTAACAATAACAAACAATAAACGCCTCCCCCAAATCGACGCCTCACTCGAATAAATGCCCCTAAAAACCTCCGTGTTTATTCGAATAAATACGGTAATTAAATTAAAGAGTGTCTGTATTTAAATTTCAGGAGAGGATAAAGGTGAAAGTGTGTTATTTGACAAAAACCCGCGAAGAATTCCACTGGCACATTTTCTACAATCCCCCTTCAACGACGAGGTAAGCTTGTATTTTGTTGTTTTAACAACGTCCGATTCAGTGAGGGCTCTTCCTACTTCAAAACATGCGGATTTTACACGCTAGCATGACATGATGTAACAATTGAGTTGTTCTGGAAAAAGGGTCTTAAGTAAGATTACGTTTGGTTTATTTGAATTAATGACGTTGTTAAGAATTGGTGAGAATATTGTAAGATTTTGACACGCATGCGTCGTGATGTGTGTTATTAACAGCCGAATATTCACTAACTCCTAGAATGTACCGTCTAAAACAATACATGTTCTTCATTTCTAGGATAGAATTCTGGATTCAAATATGAATGTATTTGGTAAGCAATTAATTTACGTTTATTCCAATATAATATCTTTGAACATGGAGGTACAAACAAAGTACAGGCGGTAGATGGAGACATTTGATTTGATTTTTTTTAACAGTCCATGCAGAATGAAAGCCCTCAACGTTGTCACATATGCAATCACTGCATCCAATTCTTTCAAGATCATGATATACCATAGGAATCAATAATAACATATTAAACACATGGATGCCAAATTTGATAAATAAAATTTAAAATAAATACATTAAATTAAATATCTACAACAAGAATTATGTAATTTCTTTATTTATCATGACAGAAATAACTTACATGTTATCTCCCGCGGTAAACTTTAAAATAAATATCGTCTTATTTCTTTGAACTAGGAGGACAATCGAATCAACCACAAAGTGACGATACCGAGCCATCAGATCATTCAGAGTGGCCGGATGTGTTATCAAAGGGCGTCAATCAGCTCAATCAAGCAAGACCACTTGACCATTTGAATCCTACTGGGAGACTTTCCGTAGTAGACTCCGATAGGAATATTTTAGATGGAATTAACAAACGCGTCTGGACGGCACGGAGACCACCATCCTGGACTCGTGCATTGAAAACCGGTGAGTGTTGATAATGATAGGCTTGGCAACCAACCAAATTAAATGGCTTGAGATATGCTTTTGTATTTGTTCTTAAATTGATAAACGAGACCAGAATTAATAAGATCGAAATTACAATGATGTCTCCTCTTTCTAAAGCCCTGTCTACACTATCAAACTTTATGTGACAACAAAATGTGATGTGCACATATATGGACATGATGACGTCATAACACTACCGGTACCATATTTTTTCCCATCACACTTTTTTTTCAAACTAGTTTGATAGTGTAGACAGAGCTTAAACAGTAGTGTTATTATTATTATTATTTCATAATATTGTTTTCAATTCAGAAACCATCCAAGGACGAAAAGGAAAAGAAGGAACACGACGTACCAAAATATCAGGTATGTAATATTAAAACACAATGGGCTAAAAGGAAAATTAATATTACTTAATAAAAATTAGTGGTAGTATAAACGAACACATTACAAAGACATTATCTTGACATTGCGCCCTCTGTGATAAACCTTAAAAGAAACTTTTATATAAACTATAGTCAAGTCTGTCTCCTTACAATGAGTGACCGGACAGACAGTGACTTTAAAAAGTTCTGTAAACATCCGAGAATAGGTTATGCCAACGATTTTTTGCACCCAGTTCTATACTAAAGTTCGAAATCCATCGAATTTTCAGAGAACGTCTTTGGGAACAAATTTAGTTGACCGCGGGAGAGCTTGTAAAAGAAGAACTATACATTTTTAATAATACGCCTATTGTTTTTCAGAAGTTCTTATGAGATTACGGCAGCTTGGAGTCTTATCCTGGACATAGTATTTACAGCATTACAAATAGGCCTACTACTGCAATATTTTTTATTTAAAGACATCTAATAATGTATTAAGTGTTTTTTTCTTCACCGTTAATTAATATAAA
Organism: Antedon bifida; assembly: GCF_963402885.1. Classification (NCBI taxonomy): domain Eukaryota; kingdom Metazoa; phylum Echinodermata; class Crinoidea; order Comatulida; family Antedonidae; genus Antedon; species Antedon bifida. Next base: position 19,909,070 of record NC_136232.1, read on the forward strand.
ATTATTATAAATATTTTGTATTTTCAATTGTATAGTGTTTAGATTAGCATATATTTAAATGGTCATTGGGCTTAAAGATGTATTGTCCCCTGAAACAATAATTATTACATTTTTTTTCATAATAGTTGTCCAATTTGACCAAAAAGTATAAAGAGAAACAATAAAGTTATTATTATTATTATTATTATTATTATTATTATTATTATTATTATTATTATTATTATTATTATTATTAGATCGAAAAAAAATGTATTTACCTGAAAAAACTGTAATATAAAGCAAACAATAGTCAAATTGGCTGCCAGCCAATAAATTATTGGTAGAATTTAACCATTTATTTTGTCATTTTATAAGGGAAACATTTTTTTTTCGTTTTTTTCTAATTAACTTTATTAAAACTACAAAATAACCTATTCAATTAAGTCTGATTTAATTTATCTTCATTTTCATGTTTTTGAGGGACAATACATCTTTAAACAGAAACAATTAAAAAATAATTAAAAAATAATTGTTTGAATCGTCTACGGTTACACACTCTCGTGTTACTAAGTTGTAAGGCGTAAACCATCTCAATCCTTACTTAATGCTCCACTGTTCCACAATAAAACTGAAGCAGAGACTAATTTGCATATCCATAGGTTTAAATATTTAGGTTAGATAACACAACATTCACACTTTTACACGCATAGGTCTAGTCTCAAAAGTTACCATTGATTAATACGCGCTGGCGTTCAATAGTGCCCAGAGTATAACACAAGTTCTGTAACTGTGTGAACCAGCTAAGATGGAAAATACCGGAAGTTCTTGGCAAACAACCAGCACTAAGAGCATTAGGATTTGAACTATAAGCCGAGATGAAAATATTCCTAATCCCGATTATTTATGTGAGTTGATTAAAATAATTTGGTTTCGATTAATACACGTATTTGTTATGAAATAAAATAGTACGGTATACAGTCTCTGCTCCTTAATAAATATTTAAATAAGTACATATAAATATATAAAGAATATGTATTGGTTATATTATAACATAAGATAGAGTCTCTACAAACTTGATTCATCAGCTATTGGGTATTCGTATAGTTTTAGTTTGTAAAATTGTACATTTTAAAGAAATTTTTATTATTTTAAGATTATTGCAAAAACCAAGTTGTGTTACTGTTTGTGTTACTTCTTTGTAAATGTTAATGTTTCTGCTTTAGGTCTGTTTTCCATTAGGCGAAGTGAAGAAATGTGTTGGTCTACTGGACAAACTGGAAAAATTATTATGTGATAATATTGCTATAATTGCGCATATATTGCGTTACCATTATCTTATAGACTCACAGTAACCAGTCGAAAAAATAAAATAGTTAAAAAATTTCAAAATATATAATAAGTTAACATGCGCAGAACATGTGCTGTGCGTCTGCGCATGTCAAATTATGATATAGTAACCAGTTATGTCGAAAAAATAAAAGTGTCGAAATTGGCCAATTTTAGGAAAAAATGAATTTAAAAAATACGTATTGAGGTAACATGCGCAGCACATATTCTGTGCGCCTGCGCATGTCAAACTATGATATAGTAACCAGTTGTGGCAAGAAAATAAAAGGGTTGAAATTTTGACAATTATAGGCAAAAAAAATGGACAATTATCGACTTCTTCAAAATATATATTGAGGTAAAATGCGTAGAACATGTTATGTAGTACTCGCATGTCACATTATGATATAGTAACCAGTTATGTAGAGAAAAAAATGGTCAACATTTGGTTATTTTCCGTAAAAATTCCTGTACTATAGTACAGGGTTTTTTTCGAAAGTTGAAAAAATATCGACTTTTCTAAATATTTATTGAAGTAACATGCGCATAACACATTATGTGCGTCTGCGCATGACAAATGATATTATTGTAACCAGTTATATAAAAAAATAAAACGGTCGAAATTTTGTTATTTTTCCATAAAGATCACTGTACTGTAGTACAGAATTTTTTTCTCGAAAATTGACAAAATATCGACATTTCAAAATATATATTATTGAGGTAACATGCGTAGAACACGTTATGTGCGTCTGCGCATGTCAAATTATGATATAGTAAATTTGGTATTGAAGTATGAGATAATAACCAGTTATGTCAAAAAATATTTGTAAAAACCACTATAGGCCTACTAGTACAGGAATATTTTCGAAAAAATTGCCAAAATATTTTTAAAATATTTAAAAATCAATTATTATGCGATAATATTGCCATAATATGCGCATATTATTGCGTTACCATTACCTTATAAAATCATAGTAACTAATTATGTAGATAAGTAAAAGGGTCAACATTTTTCAAATTTTTGGATAAAAAAATGCTTATAGTGATTTGAAAAATGTCAATTATTATGCGATAATATTGCTCTAAAATGCGCATTATCGTGAGTCATACTAACAAGTTATATCGGAAAATAAAAGTGCCGAAATGTTTTTTTAAACAATCCCTTTTTACAGTACAAGGATTTTTTTATTTTTTGGGTATTTTGTTTTTACTTCACTTGGTAGCCTATACTGCTTAGTTTCTTTGTCTGTGGTCTCTAGTCTTGTATGTTCAGAATGTTGGAGATAAAATTATCTTACAATAATGTTGCTTAAATTGTGATTAAAAATATATTCCAGTTAACAAACACTTTTCTTGCCAATATTTCACTGTTCATTAATTCTAAATAATGCTATTTATAGTTTATTCATTTAAATGTTATTTAAACAGAATTCACATGTTGTGGTGATTCTTAAATCTTGTTTCACAAAAATAATATGTTCATAAATTACTATTATTTACATTTAATCATTCTATTTATATCATTTTAACCTATCATTATCTATGAAACACATAATCAATTCTGAATGGAGTAAACTTCAGTCTATGAAACGCCACCTTTTACTAAATCTAATCGGCTGAAGATGTATTTTCAATGGTGACTTTTATGTGATTATTTAATAGTTAATCTAGTCTCAATTGTTTTGCCCTATCGTTCGGTTAACATTTAGGTATTTTAGACATTTTCAGGGCATTTTCTCTTGACAAGTACAATTTTAGTTTAGTTTGTACCAAGAAATTAAACTATTTTATTTCAACTGATATGACCCATTAAAAGTTCATAAAAAGAAAATACGGCGCTACAATAATCATTAGGCCTAGGCCTATTAAAACAAGAAATGTGATATGCGCAAAATGTCTTTAAAACCTGTTTTTCACTAGATGAATATTACATTCAAATGGTTTCTTTTTTGCGCCTAAGTAGATGGAATCATGAACACGCATGCGCATTAACCATTCGATCTGGGCGAGTAAATTCGCCTAGTGGGAAAACAGGTTTAATATAGCAATGTGTAGAGACCTAAACTTGTGTTCTGTTTAAAAGAAGTAAAACCTAATCTTAATTTTTATATGCATATCTTGATAACTTCAGTAAAAAATAAGATCACGTAGACACACACATTTAAAAAGTGAAATGTTTCTTGTGTTCACAACTCAAAATTAGACAGCGTTTATTCGTAATCTTTTTTGCCAAATGGGAAAGATGGACGCAGATTTGTTCTTCCACCACCGCCGCCTCCACTGGTGCTTCTTGTTTTGCTGCCTGAGGACGGTCGTTTAAATTGCACACCACGTGACCCCAAAGCGCGCTTCCCAAATGGTAGTATACGCAAGCACGCGTTGTGTGAACACGAGCTTGTCTGTTTTGGTTTTTTCTTGATACGAAGACATCGATCTCCAGGACAGTTACCTCGTTTTGACACATCAGTTCCGTCACTGCTTCTAGTCGTTTCGTATTCCATATCGTCTTCAGTAACTGCAACGTTCGACTCAGACGGCGAGTCATTGCCTTCGTATGGTTTCATCTGTAAAGCCTCGTTAGCTAGTAAATCCTCTGCAGCTGCTTTTATTATATAGGCCAGCACATGCTTCTCTCTTAAATTGTGTAAAAATAACGCACGGTCGAATCCTTGTTGAAAAATATCGTTTTCTAAATCTGTAAAGAAAAAAAGATCAGTATTAATTGTCTTCATCTGACGATAAAAATGACAGCCTATAAGAAGACTGATAGATCAGGATGACCTCTTAATTATATCATTGAATGTCTCCACTCATTATTATCGATTAATATGTGATATACATTCATAGATAAAATGGTTTAATTTGGGAAGTGTAAAATAAAGGTAGGCTAATATCTTCTATGCAAAAGTTATCAAACTATAGCGAACAATACCTTATTATCATTGTATTAAGAAGAAAAGTTTCTGCAAACTTTTACACAAAGTAATCTAATGCACTTACAAAAGTCTTGAGTTTACAGATTTTATACAATGTAGTTATTGTTTATGTAACACAATTTTCCAAATCAATTACATTACCTTGGTTCCTCAGTGCTGTTGGTGTTTCATCTGTGAGTACTGTACAGGGCCATAATAATGCCAAGCATAGAATAACTAACTGCATGATGTATTTTTTTAAAAATCTGCAAGATAAAACGGGACAGTGATTTGATGCACCCTATTCTAGTACGATGTCATGTCTAACAACAGAAAACAGTGGGGAAGCTTCAAGTAAAGTAACAGGGTTATCGAGACAATGCAATGATACATAAACAGATCTCCTAAACCGTGTGGTTGGAAGGTTTCTGTAAGCAGAAACGATACAGCAGGATATTTATTGTCAGTAGACATGATACTGTACGATAATCTAGTGTCTGATAGTTGTATTTCAGATCTTAATTCAGAGACTTGAGCTCTTCACATACACAGATCCAGCAATTTGCTATTCTTCAGTATCAAAATTGATATGTGTTTATGTGTTACATTGATATGTGTTTACAATTATGCCAAACGTTGGAAAACATTTGGAAGTTATCAAATTAAAATAAAATGTTATTAGAATGCGATGCACAATTATATTAGATGCCCGCGCTAAACCAGAAGGTCAATAATTTGACAAGTTTAATGTCAATATAGCTGTCACTAGGTACATCTCAACTGACTATCGCAAGTCAGTTAGACAAGTCTATTACGTATTAAATATAGAAGCAGGTGGTTGATCATCAACTGATTTCTCCCAGAATCATCAAAAATGAAAATGAACCTAACAATTGTTGAAACATGTACTAATAATAAACACGTTCAATATTTTGCTAATCGAATCTGATCACAATTATTTTCAGATGACGCATGTTTTAATATTGCTAAATTACCATTTCTTTGGCCACCTGAGACTCTTACAAGAACGAGTGATCGAACTCATCACTTAACTAATTATGTTCTGTTGACGAATGAACAATTCTAGATAAATTGATAAAGATAAATTCCTATTAAGTTTTTTTTCATTTCAAAGAATCTATAAAAATATTTTGAATAGCATAGTCTACACTAGATAATGTGAATCCGCAAATCTATACACTATGTTTTATTGTGTGAAACTTATTTAACGGTCATTAAGCTCTGTCTACACTATCAAACTAGTTTTACCAAAAACAAAGTGTGGCGTGCTCAAATATGGTAGTGATAGTTGACGTCATAGGGGCACATCTAATTTTTTTGTCACACACGTTTGATAATGTAAACAGAGCTTTAATAGACATATTAATAACAATAATATAGGTAGTCCTCTGTTCTTTAATGTTACCTAAACACTAGTAACTGCCAATTTACACAGACGAACGATAACGGTAAGCGGAAAACCGCAGAGCTTGTCCCACGTAGGATCTGCATCTATCCTGAGCGGAAACCATCCATCCTTTCCGCGTTTTGTGTAAATGGTCATAAGGAATAACATAGATTCTATATTTGTATTACCGTTACCGCCCGTCTGTGTAAATTGATCTTAACGATAGGCTTATAAATAATTCATATAGATTAAACGATTTTTACTAGGAAATAATATGTGTGCATTGACAAATTTGAAGTTCTGTGGACGAAAACATAAAACATTATCTTTGAATGAAAGTATTTTAATGCAAAAAATCAGAAGATGTTATTCTATTGTGATAATCCTACAAATTCTTGTTTTCAATCACCATACTGCTGCCCGCTATAAGCAAATTATTGACAATTTAACTTTGATACACATAGCTTAATTCATCATTAAATTTATCAAGAAGATAAATCAAATTCGTCGAGTTGTTTCTTTTATTTTATTAACTCCATTATCCTATTTGGTTTGCAATTATTATAGTTATACGATGATTTCACCATTTCAATTCCAATGCGTTCAATTTGGATTGTTTGGTTACATTTATAAGATATTGGTTACATATAATTATTTTAGATCATGATAGATTTATTTTTAAGTGTCTCTGTCTACATTATCACATTTATGTGACAAACAAATGTGATGTGACCATGGACATGATGATATCATATCACTACCATATCTGGGCACATCATACTGTTTTTTGTCAAAATAGTTTGATAGTGTAGACATAGCTTTTGAAATTAATTAATTAATCAGAATTGTTGGGCACAACAGGTCAAGAAGTTACTTTTTTTCTACTGGTTTTAGTTATAGCTGTAAACAAGTTTATTTTTTGAAAGAATCTAAGTTACGCTTATGTGATATTGAAAAACAAATGCATTCAAAATTTAGTTTACATCATAATTTAAGGTTCTTTCTCTTTATAAAGAAAGAAATAAGTTTAAGTTATCATTTGATCAATATCATTAATATTAAACAAAGAAGATTATGAACTAAGTTACGTTATTAGAGCTTAAAATTGAAAAAGGAAGATGGGAAGGTATAGAAAGATATAAGAGAACATGTGTGTAGAAAGAATAATTTGAGGATGAATTTCATTTTATTTTGTACATTTTAAAATGATTTAAGAAACAAATTTATTCCAAGATTTATACATGTTTATATTTCTATTAACTATAGCTATGTTTATTACTTTCAAACACAAACTTTACTTATAAGTTAGGAAAGTATGTTTACTTTGCTTTTGAGAGAAGAAATAATTATTTTAAGTTATGGTATATTATTTGTTGTATTAGTGCCAATGGCCCATATACATGAATTGAATAAATTCCCTGAAAAGGGAAAGAAGCAAAGCGCATAATATTGATATCAGAACATTTGCCAGAGTTACAATTGTTATCTGTTCATGCGATTATTGCTAAGTGCTTTTTAAAAATTAATTTAGTCAAAAAACAAAATATAAATGACAAACGGACAAACGATAACAATTATTTCGTAAGAGAAGACCGAGAAAAGTCATACATTGTATTTTTCCATGCAAAAATTGATGCATATAAATCAAGTTAGTTTCTTTTGAATTTACGACGTGTATATACCGAAGTATAAAGTGTGAGGATTGTCACTTGGGAATCTTAACAGCGTCACACAAATTGTAGAGAACGGTAAAACATCAACCAGCTTTCAAGTATGATACATAGATGCTATTCTTATTAGATTTGACAAAACTCAAACTAACAGTAACCCATGTGGAGAAGTTGTAAGCGAGCAGACAAGACGAGAAAGTTTGTTATCGCTAGACATATTATAGTACCAAGTTGATATTTAGATGAACATCATTCCACAAAATTTATATCCCCAGGCCAAACATTCTTTAAAATGGTTTATAAATCTGAGTTATAGAAAAAACGGCCTACTTTATGCATTGTTATTGAATGTTTTGCCTGATGAAAATATATATATATAAATTCAATATATTCAACATTAGAAAAATCATAAAGCTAACATTTTTTTAAATAAGAGAAATATTTCACAGTTTACAATAGAAATTATAAAAGTTTATTACAATCGCTGTGTGATGGTTTATACATAACATTTCTTAACTGCATTACGTTTTTAATATGAAATAGAATATTCGAAAGAATAATTCGAATTACAAAAACAACTAAATTGTAGAAAGAATAAGACAATAAAATATTAAAAGGTTGCTTTGATTACGATATTTCTTTATACCTGTGTATCACATTGTTAAAATGTTAGTATTTCTACCAAAAAGAGTACCAACTTCGTAATTGTGATAAAAGAAGATTCATCAATACTTATTGAAAGAATTTAATCAACAAATTAAATAAAATGCAAAATCATATAATCGCAAATTTACTTAAACGACAACACCGGTATTTTTGGATATAATCCTAATTTCATTTGTATTTCATTATTTTCATTTCAACCATGTTACAATTATTTAATTGCACAGTAAACGCTTTACAATTATAAATAATGTACTAAAATCAGTGACGCAATGAAGAGGCATCAACCCGCTTGACTAAAATCGATAATTATGCATTTTTGTACGCGCGCGTAAATTACAACATTTTGAAGCGGCATTAAAACAATATCACTTACCTAATAATGAATGTATAGAAATATGAAAAAGTTGAATCCAAATAAAAGATGTTCAGTTTGGTTAAAAGATTCCACCAGTGACTGCAGCTAGCAAATGAGAATTGCTTTTATTGCCACAGGTGCACATGCGCAGTAGAAATCATCATTATCATCATCAATACGATGAGCAGCGGTGCTCTCTGCGGCGGTGGTGTGATATCTTTAATAGAGGAAATCATGCAGGCTGGCTGCAAGCTATTCTTCGATAATTGTGGTATCAACCGTTTTAATGTTTGAATACGTAAACTGATTACGTTTGTCTTAATAATTCTGTGAAATTGACCAATATGATTATATACAATAGTGTGTCAAAAAATCAATTTTGTTGTGACTTAAAGTAAGTTTGACACTAACTAAGAAAGTTAGAACTGCTAAGACTTGTTTTAAAGATTATTGTTGTTATCAACCAACCGACCCATCATTCGATGTAGCGTCCATTCGCGACCGACAAACTAGTAAACGAAATTATAACTATACCTGATTTACAACGTTCACTCGCGAGTCTCTACACGAAAATTAGATCCCTAGTAATCAATCATTCAATCGATTGATTGATTGATTAATTATCTACCAATCAGTTGGTTGGTCAACAATACAAATCGATTAATAAGTTGATTGATCAGTTGTTTGCTATATTTGACATTAAACTGATTATTAGAAATCTGGCGAAGAATTCAGTCTTCTATTAAAGCCATTCTCATCAACAAACGTCACAAAGAATATAACAATGAAAAAAATACGCTATGTTAATCTTCAAAAATAAAGATCAGAATGGGCAAGTTTTGGGGAAAGCATCCATGTATGTCCTTAACTGAAAAACAAACATTCTCTCGAGGCAAGAAACTTTTGTGTTGAGATATTATACATTTTAAAAGACGATTAGCACACAAGTGCCCACGCATGCGACGTACGACGTACGTGTACGTTAAGCCAGCACCTGGCTTGTATTAAGCAATAATATAAACTACTAGTCTTTAAAGTACCTGTCATATTATAAGCAATTTAAAGTGTTGAATTGTTCCCTCGTTGACCCATATCTATAAGTACAGTTCCTGTTTGTTCCTCTCTTTGAGAGCCTAGTCGTTCAGCAACACCGCCAAGGGGCTAGGAAGCGACGAACAATCCCAATTCTATATTCATGTCTATTTTAGAAAGGCCATCATTTATACAGGTGACAAGATACAAGTATATAATACGTCGATGGCGTAGCGTTTACGTGAGGTCTGTATTAGTGAGCCGCGAGTTACTTTGCTTTCTAAAGAAGTTAGCTTACAAGTTAATTTATCAAAATCAATTGGCAGCGCAGACAGATAAATAAAACAGTTAATGTCATTTTGTTATTATCTTTCCTTATTATGTCTTGAAGAGAATTATACAACATTCAAACATTTTTTACACATGTTTCACAACCTTTGATTTGATGATTAAATGTTTTAGTACTGTAAGTTGTTGATTTGCCGACGCATCGTCGCCATTAATTTCAATTACGACGTGACGTGAAGTTGACGCATACGTATAATTGTCGTAGTCCAACGTTCTTTTTCTTTTGGTTTAACATAATGCTGCGTCTACGTTCATACAGATGCGGAGTTATATCTAAATTAACGACACGGAAGTATAAAAGAGATAAACGAAGTAACTCTGATATGATTCTGATCAGCTTAAGTCCGTCCAATGTCTATTGTACGTATGAACACAACTTAAATAGCTACCGTAGCTATACAAATCGCATAGGTAATTATCATCGGTCTGAATTTTCATCATAATTAAGGACTCTCATTTTCTTCCAGATTATACTATTATACTATTATGAAAATACCATGATCCAGTAAACTCACTGTTGATATGAAAAATTATTTTTACTTTTATAACGGTAAATTGCATTCATTATATTAAATTGCACTGAATTAGCTCCACGGTATAATAATAATACGCATTTACAGTATTAAGCTATAAATCTAAGATATTTCCTGAAACATGGATATATTAATGATATTAATATTATACGTCTAAATAAGCAGCTGCCAACAGATTGATCGGAGGAGGAAAGAGGAGGATTCGATCATTTCACACCTGCGTGTTTGTGAAGATCTTGTTAGGTCATCACACAAGTGACGCGGCGGCGGAGACTTTTCGATAGTCAACGCACGGCGAAAACATTACGAACATTTGCGCATGTCTACAAATAATCAGCGCTGTGTGACATAAAAAAAACACGCACGTTCTAGTAGTAGTAGTAGTAGTAGACGCAACGCAAGGACGTCAACACACCGCAAGTAATTTGACCAATCACGACGCGATGGACAATCCGACTAAAGCTTGTGATTGGTCATCGCATTTACGTTGCGTCAGCGTTGTTAGGTTGCACTAGTGGCGGCGCGGCGGAGACGAATTCATTATGATCATTTGCGCATATCTACGCAAAGTTATGATTAATTTAATTACGCTTTCCATAGGTTGTTTTCATTACAGGTATTTTGTCTGTTTAAACTTGGACGCAACGAAACGAAGTAGTGAGTTGACCAACCACAAGCGACAGTTCGAACGATCTAGGCGTCGTGATTGGTAAAAAATACTAGCGGTGCGCTACTAACATTATTGTAGGAAATAATTTTCTTCATTGCTATTTTATTTTTTGGGTGTTTTTTCCGTTCTCAAAAACTTCATTTGATATCGAAAGTTTGGGAGACAGTTTATATAAGATAGATATATTTTCTCCCTGTAACAGAATATTGCGATTTCTATGCTCGATCGCAGCCGTTCATAATACATTTTTGATAACTTGCGCGATAAACGTGGGCATCAATGCTAATTATTGTCGTTATAACAGCTTCCTTTTATCGTGTATTGATTGGTCACCAGGTGACTGGAAACTCATCTGGTTAATCCGAAGAAAGATGATTACATTTTCATTTTGTATTTTTTTAAATTTCAATTACACTATTGTCACCAGTCGTTAGAAACTAATTTACGGCAACGTTGCAGCTATACGCTAAACGACTTTAATGTTTTCAATTTCTTTAAAGAGCCGTTGACTCATTGTCACTCATGGTGCAATGTATTTGATGTTTTTGTTTTAATGATGATGATTAACCGGGACAAGGTGTAGCCAATTATTGGTCCTGTATCTTTGAGTTGTCCATTATCATACCGTGCACATAATTCGTATTGTCCATGGACTAAAAATAGTCTTTAGTCCATGATATTCATAAGCCTATAATCTACCATTAACCTTACCACCAGGCGCCATTATAATACATATATATATATATCCAATCTGCAGACAGTACTGTTTCGGTTGGGGCGACTTTTTCTCATTCTCACAGATTTCCTCATCTTTATCGTTTCAAATTAATTAATTAAATTTCAGTATATCACCGGGCGCTTTAGAAATAATGTTCTTTGCCTAATGTGTTTATCTATATATATATATAAATCCAAAGGCAAATTACTGAAAAAATGACAATGCTGTGGGTATATATGTTGCTATGATACAGTATTGGAAAACTCATTTTATGTGGAGATACAGTAAATAATAATGTTGACGTCTGTTACACCCTACTGCCTCACTGAAGTGAGTGAAAAGTACTGTATTGTGAGATTTTTTCTTTTGTTAATACTTACATCCTTTAATTTATTTTTAGCGAAGTTGCTAAATTTAGGTGGGTATTTGTTCAGCATGGAAAGCTACTGAAAGTGTGTACAGTACCATATCAATTCGGAAATTACTCCCTCCCTGGGAAAAAGGCTTAGTCTAAATTCGTTTTAAGTCTTCCCTGTCACCTCAGGGAAGAGAATTTCACACTTCGTTGGCAAACTGGACTGCATTTAAGTGGTTAACATCAGCGCGAAAGATGTAGAAGTATAATATTATTATGCGCGATTGAGATTTGTAAATTTAGATAGAGCCAATATATTAAATCTGTAGGATGTTTTATTTTGGTATATTAATTGGAATATCGGTTCATTTTATTATTAGATCGAATAGTTTGAATTTGATTCAAATTGGATCAATTGTTTAAAATAAATTCAATTCGTTTTAAGTTTAATTATAGTTTAGTAAGAAAATATTGACGAAAAACAATGAAATAATCTGACCACAAAAATCACCATTTCGATGCTTTTACATATAAGCAGTTCAGATTGAGTGCTTTGTGTTTAAGTTATCAAAAATTGAGTATGACGCAGACAATTTCGTGCGAAAGTAAATAGCAACACTTTGCAATTTGCCGACTTACGTCAGAAGACAAAGCATTGTAAAAAAAATGGTTCAATCAAGTAAGGTGTCTTAACTTATAAATCTATAATACGAGAAGTTGTGGACATATTTATTTCCTGAACAAAGGTGGATTGTACTGTGTGATCATTGTTCTAAAGATAATAGTAATTATTGATGATGGATCAAACGTATTAATAACAAATATGATGATTGTATAAATGGCGCATTTTATAAAATCATTGAATTTGACGCAATAGTTAAAATTAAGAGACAGAAACAGACATATTATTTATATTGTTGTATTCGGGCCTACCGTAAATCTTCTAATAGTAACCCACACTCTAATAGTAACCCACCTTATAAGTCAATCTATAATAACAACCCACTACTCTAATAGTAACCCATGAGGGGTAACTATTTGACAAAATAACATTATGAAGACTGGTCGTTTATGATGCGCCGTATTTTGAAAATAAGGAGATAATATAATGCATGTTAATCTCGGGAGCTAGTTGGGGAGGATTGACTGTTTTTTTGCTATGAGCTGCTGACCGGAAAAGTTGGGGGTGGGTTACTATTTTCTGGTGCCTAATTTAAGATTAGTAATAGTAACCCACTACTCTAATAGTAACCCCCTTCTAATAGTAACCCACCCTTAAAAACAATCACAGAACAATAACCCAGGGTTACAATTAGAAGATTTACGGTATGTATATAATAAATTTAATGAAAGAAAGACATTATTAATAATTCATGTTTCGATCTACTGTAATATGATCATTTTCAAGAATCTAATGAGCATGACTCACCTGTTTCCAGATACATTTATAAATTATTTACAAAAAGATAACCGAAAGATAGATAGATAGATAGATAGATAGATAGATAGATAAATATATAGATATATATATATATCTGTGACGTTATCCAAATTCCTTCACTTGCACTGATGAAGGGCTAGTGTTGCCCGAAAGCTCTGCTAACTTTTCTGGCTGTTTTACTTATCGTTTTGATTTAGCTTTTCGCTTTTTTTGTATCTCCATTGAGATCCAGCCACTGATACCCACAGCATTGTCATTTTTTCAGTAATTTGCCTTTGTATTTATATATATATATTTTATACACCAAAGACTTTCGAAAACATCACATTTTTTACATACACGTAAACAATTCCATCATGGAAGAATATAACGAGATGCAATTGCATGTTTTACAAAGAAATATTCCTCAATAAGGAAGATTAGATTACATTTACTTTTGCTATACAGAAAACGAGTCCAAACGTTACGAAAAAAATGATTTTATTGGATCGTTTAGTATCACAAATGAATAACAACTGTCTTACAAATAAAATATAATTATGGTAAATAAATTTAAAATGACCTTTAAGTAAAGATCAACAGAAATATTATTCATAAAAAATATATTCATTTTATTATCACATAAACATATAGAACATGCGTTCAACAGCACTGTGTAGTTTTATAATAAGTTGTTTTAACTACTTTGCAACTAATGCAACTAATATGCAATATTGATGGAAAAAGAGAAAACTTCACAAGATTAACGCTGAAAAAGAGTCAAACCAAGTACCGGGTTCAGGTCGTCCCGGGTGTCGATTCAGGACACCTCGAGTATCGACTCAAAGTCACTACGAGTATATGTTCAGGGTCGCCTTGGGTGTCGGTTCAGGGCGCTCTGAGTATCGGTTCACGTCGCTCTGAGTATCGCTTCTGGTCGCTCCGAGTATCGGTTTAGGTCGACCCGAGTCTCGAATCAGGTCACCCGAGTATCTATTCAGGTCACCCGAGTATCTATTCAGGTCACCCGAGTATTTGTCTCAAAGTTACTACGAGTATCGGTTCAGCCCGCTGAGTATCCCTTCTGGTCGCTTCGAGTATCGGGTTAGGTCACCCGAGTATTTATTCAGGTCACCCGAGTATCTATTCAGGTCACCCGAGTATTTGTCTCAAAGTTACTACGAGTATCGGTTCAGCCCGCTGATTATCCCTTCTGGTCGCTTCGAGTATCGGTTTTGGTCGACCCGAGTGTCGATTCAGACACCTCGAGTATCGACTCGGGTCGCTACGAGTATCGGTTCATGTCGCCCCGAGTATCGGTTTAGGTCGACCCGAGTGTCGATTCAGGTCACCCGAGTATCGATTCAGGTCACCCGAGTATTTGTCTCAAAGTTACTTCGAGTATCGGTTCAGCCCGCTAAGTATCCCTTCTGGTCGCTTCGAGTATCGGTTTAGGTCGACCCGAGTGTCGATTCAGACACCTCGAGTATCGACTCGGGTCGCTTCGAGTATCGGTTCAGGTTCCCGAGATCATTTAATGTTGAAATTACTACTAATGTGTGTATACTATTATATTTGGTGCAATTGCGGTCCAACATGAAAAAAAAAACATTTTAAAGATTTTATTTTTATTCTATAATGGGATAAAGCACGTTGTTTTTGGAAATCTTTTTCCAAATTTTAAAATGTGCCGCTAAGTAGTTGTTGTGATACAGAATGACCAGCAATGTTGCAACAACACCCTCCCACGCCTTTACAAAAAGCAGATTTTATTCATTTTTTTCCATGTGTTGGAGTTACTTTTACATTTAAGTATATGTATGCTTTCCTGTGATTGGCCAGAAATACAACGTCTCTGATTGGTCAATAGTTTCAATACTACCAAATTATAGTCACTGATAAATTTTTGAAAAAAAAAACATTTTCGTCATTTAATAAAAAGGTAAACGTCAGATGAGATACTCCGGAGAGCAGGACAGTTGTAAATATATGTATGACATCAGTAAATGAATACCGTCAATAAAATTGTTAGAATGAAAAAATATGAAAAGCTTTGCACAAACATAATTCAGAAAAATATATATATATTTTCAAAACAGAAATTAAAATCGATGCTTAGGCCTAAATTATTAGTATTTTGCGATTTGATGGAGTGAACCATTGCGGAATTTCACAAAAGCTTCAAATTTCTGGTTTAAATCTGATGGCATCCTTTTTATTTGTCACCAAATCGCAAGACCCTCCTTAAGCTTGGTTCCCACTAGCGACGCAACGTAACGCAAATGCCCTTCCAATAACTGTGTTTGCCCCCGCCTGCGTGAAATCAAACCTGCGATTTTTGCAGAACTGTTGCGTCGTCGGTTCCCACTTGTGATTACGCAATACATCACTTTGCGTCAATACGTCGCTGCGTTGCGTTCTAGTGGGAACCACACTTAAGAGTTTGTATAGGCCTACATTATGTGCTATTCGTGTCCTTTGAACGGATTGCCAGCTATTAAAGCGTGGTTCCCACTGGAACGCAACGCAGCGACGTATCGACGCAAAGTGATGAATTGCGTAATCACAAATGGGAGTATATATACACACAATAGAGTGCTGCAAACATCGCAGGTTTGATTTAACGCAAGCGGGGGCAAACACAATTATTAGAAGGGCATTTGCTTACGTTGCGTAGATTGCGTTACGTTGCGTCGCTAGTGGGAACCAAGCCTTAGACAGCAATTCGCAACAATACGCTCTCAAAGGAATATTTTAAAAATAAGATAAGAACAAATAATATAAGAGAATATAATTAAAAAATAAACTATTCATAAATGTGAAGTGCCCAGTGATCAAATTACTTGATTAGGGCGGTAATAATCTCAATTAACTACGTAACAGAATGAATTAACACTATAATGTAAATACTACATGTATATAACGACATTGTCACACTTACATCATCATAATTGTGTATTTTATCACTTTATAAAGAGCGTCAGTTTCGTCAACATCGATGTGACGTCAACGTAATCAACTGATTGTATAACGTTCACCTGCCTGCCGTTCCGCCTACACTTTGGAATACTATTCCTGTACAGAATTCAACACTCGGTGTAACTTTTACTTCCATTATCGGAAACTATACCTGTACAGAATTCAACACTCTTGTTTCCATTAACGGAAACTATGCGCTTTTGCGATTAGTTCCACTGAAACGTGTCATATTGCTAACAGTTGGCCGTTTGCTTGTTTTATTTATATTTATCTTGGTTGATATTCTTATTATGGAGTTATTGTAGACACATAAGGCGTAATTAAGGTTCTTATATATATCATGGATGTCTTTCAAATCAGGGTAGAGAGCTAAAGGCCAATTTACACAGTAACGGTAATAACAAATATAGAATCTATGTTATTCCTTATGACCATTTACATTCAGCGCGGAGCGGACAGGTGGTTTCCGCTCACGATAGATTCAGACTCTAGGTGGGACAAGCTACACGGTTTTCCGCTTACTGTTACCGCTCGTCTGTGTAAATTGGCCTTTACACAGACGAGCGGTAACGGTAATAACAATATAGAATCAATGTTATTCCTTATGACCATTAACACATAACGCGGAGCGGACGACGGGCGGTTTCCGCTCACGATAGATTCAGACTCTAGGTGGGAAAAGCTACGCGGTTTTCCGCTTAATAGGTTCGTATGAAGATAAAAAAATACAGTACAAGACATTAGTGATTGTATTTAAAAACTAAAAAATGAGAAATAGAATACTTTATTTCACAAGTACCGTACGATGCAAATCAACTTCAACCCTGCTTATGGCAATACACTGTGATCAGAAGATATCCAAGAAAATCAAGGCTGTGAGAAATAATATTTCGTGATAGACACAGCTAGTACATATATGATCATCTGTATTAGTTTTAGCTATGTAGTATACAGAAATCCGTTGTAATTTTGATTTAACAAAAAAAAACTAAATATATAAGTATGCTCTTTAAGAACATGACATGTTGACAAATGCATCCCAGTACAAACATATATAATTAAAAGATTACCTATTTCCTCAAATAATGACATTTTCTGACCTTTTCATTTGCTTACGAATATAAACCCATTACAGTCCTCTGTGGAACACAAACCTAGTTCTAGCTAAGCAGAGAAACAGTTTTTATTACTTTATAACTTTCCTGTATTTCTTTAACACCTATCTATGGTACATTATTGCATTTGAGTTGCCTGTGAATTTTCCTGACATTTTTAGGAGCAGGGGGTCACCTTCTCAATCCACCAGACATTTTCTTAGCTTGCCACAAATTAAACTTGCTAAAAGCCCTTTCCAATAAAGCATCTAAATGTAGAGTAAGCTATAAAGAAACACAAAATACTTTTATTAGAAATTAAATATTAAAAATCATAATTTAAATTTTTTTTAGTTACTATTTTTCAAAACTTATTTTGAGTTTAATAAGCCTACAGTACTAAAAGTTTACATTTATGTTTCATTTAATTTTCTTATAATACTGTCTACAGCTCTGTCTACACTATCAAACTTTATGTGACAAAAAATGTGATGTGCCCAAATATGGTAGTGATATGACATCATCATGTCCATATATGGGCACATCACATTTTTTTTGTCAAATAAAGTTTGATAGTGTAGACAGCTTAATAAATTACATTTTTACATTACATATTTCCATATACAATATGACCCCTCCATTGACCCTCCCCTCCATTGACCCTCCCCTCCATTGACCCTCCCCTCCATTGACCCTCCCCTCAAGTTCAGGAGAAACTGTCCAATAAACATGAACGAGGGGAAATATGTGTACACTACTACCAATCTCTATTCAGGAGACACCTCTATTAAGGGGAAATGTTTTGTGTCCTAAGGGTGTCTCCTTCATGTACACTATTGGCTTTTATACTTTTCCTATGTATCATTATTTAAATAAATATATTAAAAAGATATAAATAGAAAGAATTCCTGAATATGTTTCAGTAATTGGTGAAATCACATTATTACAAAAGAGCCACAGCAATAACTGAGGTGTTACATTTATACAAAAATTTGGATAGCAATAAAATAGAACGATCAACCAAACACACAAAGTAGATGATTCCCTTTGGGATTACTAAAACCACAGGAACAAAACAAAATGCCGCATGGCATCGGAAATCACTTACGTTTCCACCAATATGTTGTCTTGCCAAATCTATTTTAAACGGATTTAATTTCTTCTCTTTGAATTGTTCCAAATTGGCTTTCATGCGGCATAGCCGGTCTTCTAGCATTTTATTGGTAACCGGGAAACAAGCCCAGAAGTGTCGCAGAAGCTCCGAGAGGCTGGTGTACAGACGTTTCATCTCTCGTTGGATGTCTTGAGTGTAGAGAGCTAAAAATTAATTTTTGTTAATAGATATAATAATAATATCACATTTCTATAGAGCCCTTTCCAGGAATAATTATACACAAAAGCTCTTTACATAGCACATTATTACCCCGGTCATTCTTTGGATTAAACATGTACTCTCATAATGCAGCTAGTAATCAGCGCAAAGTTGTGCCTTGCCTAACTGGTACCCATTTATACACCTGGGTGAAGAAAGGCAAATGTAAGTAAAGTGCCTTGCCTAAGGATACAAGCAATGCGGCGATAGTTGGATTCGAACCAAAATCTCACAATCAGTAATCCAGCGTCCAACACACTGTGCCACACGCCCTCACATAAATCTTAATCAAGGGTACTGTTAGAATAAGTCGGTTATTTGAGTTTTTTTAATAGAAACAAACCATAGAATAAAACGAGGTCATCGGGCAAAAATAAGTAAAACAATTTTTTCAATAGTAGTAACATACAATGCAATGGTTTCTGTGCGCTGGATGCCATTAACAGGCCTCCTGGGGTCAGCTCACTCATAACTGAACTTGACAAATTGCTTGGAACAACCTGCAAGTAAAAATAACAACAACAGAATATATCGTAAATCAAGTAATTTTACTTTTACAAATTTGTACAGCGTAAATTTATTGTAATTTATTTATTTTTATGTTGAAAATACAACATTTGGTTTTCCAAAATTAAATACCTCATGAGAGAAGAATAAATATAATTTAATATAAAAATATAATTTTAAACATAAAACCAAAATAATTTCAAAGAACTTATATATACAGTATATAAAAAAAATTAAATTAAAGTTTAATCAATTTGTTTTTCTACATTCTTTTTCCCAGTCAGGTGGAATCTTAAGCAGATTTTACAAATTAAATGGTTTAAAATATCTGTTTAAATTAATTTCTGATTTCATTAGCAATAAATGTTAATAATGCAATGATCCCTTTGCAGATCATAATGAGGCTATAATGGGATTGAGGACAAGTGAAGCATCACAACCAAAATGTGCAAAAACATATTAATGTACAATCACTTTTCGTCCACATTTCATATTTTTGTTGCCTTTTCTTTATTTTTTTATCATTGGAAAAAAATGTCAGCTTAAGATAATATTTGTAAGACCTTTATGTAAGAATTGTGTGTAACAGATCTCAGGACAATTTAAAACTATAATAATTTCCAGTACAAGCATTTAAATTTTTATCTTAATATAGTGACAGAAATTGTACCCTAGTGGAACCTATAAATGTTGGATGAACACATCACAATGAAGATAAACTATTCATTAGAGTATTATGCATCAAGTGTAGATACTCCCAACTGACTGTAATAGCCACACATTACGTAAGGTTGGATGACAGGGGCAGAGAAAATGTTAAGTGCTTTAAGCTATTCAACGTGGAATGCAATAAATAAAATTGAATATCATTAATGTCTATATTGGATGAAAGTAGAGAGCCGATAGGAAAGGATGAAGAATTGAGGGGTATCAGTTATATAGCTATAAATAATATCATTGATATTCTAATGTATACTCATATTTGTCTATTGCCCTGGGTGAAATGATACTACATTATAAGCTATGCTGTCTACTATCTCAAAACTAGACATAGTAGAGAGCTTTTGATTTGCGTACAGTTTTTGTGCTGACGATCAACTCCTAGAATCTGCCAAAACTGTCCCGATGAATCAAGTGAGGAAGCACATCTCAATGTCATTTATGCGCACAATACATTAAAATGGTGAAACTATTTCGTTGGTCCTATGTTCTCCCACCCAATGTCCCCACCAACACCCCTGTCCCACCCTGTCCCAAAATCAGCCCTTTTTTCGCGGGTTACAAATGTCCCAAATTCGTTTAATTCAGGGGCGGATGCATGTGGCCCAGCTGGCCCAGGACACCCCGCAAATTGTAATGCAAAAGATATGACATCAAATTAATCTCAGCCCTACATTTCACCATTTTTAAGCCCTGGGGCTCCCTCCTCCTATTTCAAAAACCTGGATCTACCACTGTAATTTTGTTCAAAACAATAAAATAATAGAAATACAATGGGTGGATTAAGAGGTGGTGCCCAGCTGGCTCCAGCCCCTCCTTTGAAAAATGTAAGGGTTTGTAAGAAAATATGTTATGGCTGTCCCCAAGTTTTTCAAAATGTTCCCCTTCAATCTTCCATATACATGATGTTTATATTAATCCAAAGGCAAATTACTGAAAAAATGACAATGCTGTGGGTATCAGTGGCTGGATCTCAATGGAGATACAAAAAAAAAAAAAGCGAAAGGCTAAATCAAAACGATAAAGTAAACAGCCAGAAAAGTTAGCAGAGCTTTTGGGCAACACTAGCCCTTCATCAGTGCAAGTGTTATGTTTATATTATATATATATTTTTTCATTATTGGTCTGTTTATATTTCTTTCTTGTTAATCTTATCATTTTTGTTTTTTAAGTTATGAGGCCCGCATGCACGTTAGCCTCGGCTGTTTTAATGTCAATAAACAAAGTTTAACAAAGAAAAAAAAATCAGCCTTTTCCTCAGATCCTGTATGCACACTTGATCTGAATTCAAAACTATACTTACTCCAATTAAATTAGACCTGAGAGGCACCGCCATTTCAGCTTGCATAGCAGAAGTTGCTTGAACAACATCGTCCGTAGTCTCATAACTAACATTAGTAAGTGGCATAGGTCCATGATAATACCTCTCCGTCCTTTCAAGACGTAATGATACAGGGCGCGCTGATTCTTGCGTAGATAAGTCCTCGTAGGTTGTGGAAGCTTTTAATCGGATGCGTTTAACAGCCGACTGATCTGTAGTGGAATTATTTTTGGAATGATTTGGTTCATTGCTATTGTCTTTTGATTTTTCTTTGTTGGTTTGTTTTGCTAAAATGGACGTTTCAGATCTGTAGGAACAAAAAAAAAACAGAATAGAAAAACATATATATAAATATACCATAGACAAAAATTACATAAATGTATCTTCAGGTCATCAGAGTGCCTAAAATCAAAGGATCCTAATGAAATACCCCAAAAAAACTGCAGTAAAAATGGTTAATACATTTTACAAAATTATTATAGTATTAATAGAATAATAATAATCTAGGCTTATATAGCACATTATGCAAAGCAGTAATGCGCTTAACAGTAAAACTAGAAATAGCAAAGTGCAAATGAGTGCTGAGAATAGATCTATAGCACAACAAACATCTATATTAGAACGCTTCTCATTGGACAACAAAAGGCCTCCCATGGACTATACAGTGTACAATCGTAGCCTGCAATAATTGATTTCACCCTCAGATAGCAAAAGCTGTAAACTTGGCCTAGGTTGTCTTAGGCCAACTTTTTGTAGACAAACCATGACCTTTCGGATCTGACAAGCAATGAAGTGTGACAGGAGCTCAAATAGCTGCTACACAAATGCCAGAAAATTCTGAGCCAAAAAATCGAGTTTTGAAAAGAATTCTGTTCTTTTCTACTATATAGAAATAAAACATTAGCAAAATAGAGATAGGTAGCTTACTCTGTGACGCTTAGTACCCTAGTGCTGTGGTGGTTGAACCTTTTGATGAGGGCGGCATCTACAGATGTGCTTGTTGAGGGTTGCTTATCAACTGAACTTCCATAGCCCTGGAACAATAATAAAGTATTGTGATCACTGAATTGACTTGAGAGAGTCATATGGCTGTTAAGGCAGGTGGGCCGCTTACCGTACAAAGAAGTCATCAATATCGGCATGGGTTCGAGACCGACTCGCTTCTAATTCTGGTGGTGGAACAAGTCTTCTTGGATAAGGACTTTAAAAGTAGGTCAAGTTTACAGTTTACTTGTATACACTTAAAAGAACTCAATTCATCATTCGAAATGTGTAGAGGGTTACTCCGGTGAACGGAATTCACAAAATAACCCCTGTATCAGAGAGATTACCACTTATCTGATTAATTTACTATTGGTAATCCTTGGCCACATAAAAGACATAAAATAAAATATGAAAAAAAAAAATTAAAATAATAAAATTTTTCACTTACAGGTACGTGTGTTATATCTTCCATTCTATCAATATTCAATAACGGGTCATTTATCTGATGCTCTATGTCATGTTGCATCTCTAAAAAAAATGTGTTAAAAATTGTGTTTTAATTTTTCTTTAAATCCTTTTTTAGAAGAACCCAGGTGGTAGTTGCTAGCTAGCCTGTAATTTGATTGTCACAAAGCAAATGTTATTTATATAAGAGGGCTGGCATTAATTTGTCCAGCTGGAAGGGTTACCCTCTATAAATAGAGTTGAAATAAAATAAATAAAACAAACCTCTTTCATCACTCTTAGCACACTCAGCAAACAAATCTTTGCTTCCTGTGTTAATCCGATCGCGGTGGAAATAATGTGATTGAAAGAACCGCTTCCAGAACTCAACTTCACTGATCTCACCTGGCACCTTCTCCATGTGTGTCTTTTTGACTATCAAAAAAAAAATCACAAAATTATCTACAAGAAAAAAACTAGTAATATCATTTGATTTATATTAAAATACAACGATATTTAATAAAGTAGGACCATTATTTATGGGACAACTTTGGGATCCAACAAAGTGGCTGTAGTGTTGACACATATAGGGGTGTCCCCTGAATAGAGGCATTTGCTGTAGTGTTAGAACATGTGTAGTGTTGACACATATAGGGGTGTCCCCTGAATAGAGGCATTTGCTGTAGTGTTAGAACAGGAGTAGTGTGGACACATATAGGGGTGTCCCCTGAATAGACGCATTGCCGTAGTGTTAGAACATGTGTAGTGTGGACACATATAGGGGTGTTCCCTGAATAGACGCATTTGCTGTAGTGTTAGAACATGTGTAGTGTGGACACATATAGGGGTGTCCCCTGAATAGAGGCATTTGCTGTAGTGTTAGAACAGGTGTAGTGTGGACACATATAGGGGTGTCCCCTGAATAGAGGCATTTGCTGTAGTGTTAGAACAGGAGTAGTGTTGACACATATAGGGGTGTCCCCTGAATAGACGCATTTGCTGTAGTGTTAGAACATGTGTAGTGTGGACACATATAGGGGTGTCCCCTGAATAGAGGCATTGCCGTAGTGTTAGAACAGGAGTAGTGTTGACACATATAGGGGTGTCCCCTGAATAGACACATTTGCCGTAGTGTTAGAACATGTGTAGTGTGGACACATATAGGGGTGTCCCCTGAATAGAGGCATTGCCGTAGTGTTAGAACATGTGTAGTGTGGACACATATAGGGGTGTCCCCTGAATAGACACATTTGCTTTAGTGTTAGAACATGTGTAGTGTGGACACATATAGGGGTGTCCCCTGAATAGACGCATTTGCTGTAGTGTTAGAACATGTGTAGAGTTGACACATATAGGGGTGTCCCCTGAATAGACGCATTTGCTGTAGTGTTAGAACATGTGTAGAGTTGACACATATAGGGGTGTCCCCTGAATAGACGCATTTGCTGTAGTGTTAGAACATGTGTAGAGTTGACACATATAGGGGTGTCCCCTGAATAGACGCATTTAACATAGTGTTAGAACATGTGTAGTGTGGACACATATAGGGGTGTCCCCTGAATAGACGCATTTGCTGTAGTGTTAGAACATGTGTAGAGTTGACACATATAGGGGTGTCCCCTGAATAGACGCATTTGATGTAGTGTTAGAACATGTGTAGTGTGGACACATATAGGGGTGTCCCCTGAATAGACGCATTTGCTGTAGTGTTAGAACATGTGTAGTGTGGACACATATAGGGGTGTCCCCTGAATAGAGGCATTTGCTGTAGTGTTAGAACAGGAGTAGTGTTGACACATATAGGGGTGTCCCCTGAATAGACGCATTTGCTGTAGTGTTAGAACATGTGTAGTGTGGACACATATAGGGGTGTCCCCTGAATAGACGCATTTGCTGTAGTGTTAGAACATGTGTAGTGTGGACACATATAGGGGTGTCCCCTGAATAGACGCATTTGCTGTAGTGTTAGAACATGTGTAGAGTTGACACATATAGGGGTGTCCCCTGAATAGACGCATTTGCTGTAGTGTTAGAACATGTGTAGAGTTGACACATATAGGGGTGTCCCCTGAATAGACGCATTTGCTGTAGTGTTAGAACATGTGTAGAGTTGACACATATAGGGGTGTCCCCTGAATAGACGCATTTAACATAGTGTTAGAACATGTGTAGTGTGGACACATATAGGGGTGTCCCCTGAATAGACGCATTTGCTGTAGTGTTAGAACATGTGTAGAGTTGACACATATAGGGGTGTCCCCTGAATAGACGCATTTGCTGTAGTGTTAGAACATGTGTAGTGTGGACACATATAGGGGTGTCCCCTGAATAGACGCATTTGCTGTAGTGTTAGAACATGTGTAGTGTGGACACATATAGGGGTGTCCCCTAAATAGAGGCATTTGCTGTAGTGTTAGAACAGGAGTAGTGTTGACACATATAGGGGTGTCCCCTGAATAGACGCATTTGCTGTAGTGTTAGAACATGTGTAGTGTGGACACATATAGGGGTGTCCCCTGAATAGACGCATTTGCTGTAGTGTTAGAACATGTGTAGTGTGGACACATATAGGGGTGTCCCCTGAATAGAGTCATTTGACATGGTGTTAGAACATGTGTAGTGTGGACACATATAGGTGTGTCCCCTGAATAGAGTAATTTGACATAGTGTTATAGAACATGTGTAGAGTTGACACATATAGGGGTGTCCCCTGAATAGAGGCATTGCTGTAGTGTTAGAACAGGAGTAGTTTTGACACATATAGGGGTGTCCCCTGAATAGAGGCATTTGCCGTAGTGTTAGAACAGGTGTAGTATTGACACATATAGGGGTGTCTCCTGAATAGAGGCATTTTCTGTAGTGTTAGAACAGGTATAGTGTTGACACATATAGGGGCGTGTTAGAGGTGTTTGTCATAGTGTTAAAACATATATTTCCCCTTGTTCATCTTAAATGAAAGTATCCACTGGGTGTCCCAAAAGAGGGGTTCTACTGTACCCATTTTTTATAACTAATTCTATGGAATCTCACCAGCTGGGTATGTTTTGAATATAGCCTGAATGTCATCAACTGTCAGATTATATTTCACCCCATTGCATCCATCTGCCTGTGGTTTGATGTCAGCTAAGAACGCTGCTGATACACCAACTTGTTGGTTATTTTTCATTCCTTCAACTTGCTACAAGAAAAAACCAATTTCAACTGTTCTTATATATAATACCTTATTTATTTTATTATTAGTATTTTATTATTAGTATTTCTTTATACTGGGTAGCCTCTGAGGGCCCAGTTATGATCAGTGGCTGTGTGCGTACTAGTAACCCCCTACTTGCCTCGAAAGTTGTACACTGGACCTACGGTTTAAAGTCCTTATCCGAAAAGATAAGATCTGTTATAACAGATATGCGCTTTTAAACTTTTTTTGGGTGTATGGTCGACATGACTATTGATTGAACAGAGCTGGACAACAACTTGGACAAATTATGTAATGCATAATTTATGCCGTAGATCATAGGTCACTTTAAATAGAAAGCTCCATATCAATGTAAATGAACCTACTTCTTTTCTTGATGACCAAAACTCTTCAGCAGTTATCACGCCACTTACTACTAAATCTTTGTATAGATTATATAGTTTAGGATCTTCTTTTAGCATTCTATAAAATAAGTGATTTATTTTTTTTAATTAAGTAATTTTATTGCAATCATATTACAATGACAATGTTTTGTTTACCTTAAATAATGTGCACAAATAACAACAAAAAGAGAATAAATAAAATATACCTTTTTTCTTAAATTTCTGAAAAGAATTTTTTAAATTTCATAAATCAAACTTGATGAGACAAAAAATGTGATGTGCCAATATATGGACATGATGATGTTGATTTCACTACCATATTTGGACATATCACTGCCATATTTGGACATATCACTGTCATATTTGGGCACATCATACTTTTGTCAAAGTAGTTTTATAGTGTAGACAGATCTTAAGACCTGTAAATCGTACTTGCTAATTAAAATTGTTCTACCAACCTGTTTTTCTCTTCTAATTCTTTATTTGTTTTATTCTTGAACCTTGGTAGAATTTGTTGAAGTAACTCTTTGACTGAATTTCGATCTTGTAGCTGTGCACTCTGACCTTCTCGGTTGTTGAACAGAAACGTGGCTGCCTTGTCATCATGCAGTACTATCTGTAACTGAATCTTGGGCTTGCCTTCTGGGCTTATCTTTTGCTCTGTGAAACAAAAAAGCATCAAAGTATATTTTTCATATACAAATTTAAAAATCAGACATTTTAGAATAGAACTATTGAAACAAAGGGCACACATGGAAAGAGTTATGGGGTTAAAGTTTAGGGTTGTCGTATTATGGTTAAATCTGAACCAAAAATTGTTTTATCCTTTAATACATTATGTTAAATGTATTTATTCGTCCTCAAGGTTAAATGGAGACTGAGGAAATTTGGGTTAAACCCTCCATGGACCCACGGCAGCCAGCAGTGCAGAGCCTACCAGATCAACACACTGGGAGACTACTCGTTTCGAATAGTGTACCAAGTTCTTTAACGTGCAATTTGAAATTGCGCAATAATTTTCTTGTACAATCGTTGAACACAATATAATATTAATAACATGAAATGCAATAGGCCTAGGCATAAAAGGGAAGCCCCATATTCACTTATCGGCACTCCTCAGCAACGTTTTGGAAAATTTTGAGACTTACGTCGTATATCTGCGTAGAGGTAGCTGATAGCAAAATGATCAGCATGTTGGCCTTGCCATGCTAATCGTTCTGCCATTAAATAAAGACTTCCGTCAGTTTTCTTGTGTTTCACTTGACTCACAATCAACAGTACATCTTCAGATGATGTCATCCTATTATGTAACAGAAATCCAAATATTAATAATATGTAGGCCTAGGGCCTAATTATTTATCTAAAGATGTATTGCCACCTTCTGTAGAAAAATAACAAATTAATGTTTTCACTTTAATAAAGACAAAATAAATGGTTAAATTCAACCAAAAAAATACCTATTATTCCAGTAAATTTGACTATCTTTTTGCTTTAAATTACAGTTTTTCAGGTAATTAATTTTTTTTGTCAACGATTAGGCCTATGTGACATTAAAATGCCATATTCAACAAAAAAAGTTTTAAAATAAAAAAAAAATATTTTTTCAGGACAATTATTAGGCTTTAGTCTAGGCTATCTGTATTTACTAACTAGGCCTAGGCCTAGCCTATTACTAGTATATACTAAACTAAAACATATTTGCAAAACAAAAAAATGTGCAATAAATATTAAACATAATACTAAAAATTAACTAAATAAAAGTAAAATTAACTTAAGTTCAAGCTAATTAATATAAGGCACAAACCTCTTTGATCGTATTTCTACCTAGGCCTACCTTTTAGGCCAGAGGAAGACGGAGCAAGTTGAGTCGAGCAGGGGGAATAAGTGGGAGAGGAACTTGAAAGCGACACTCACTCCAACAACGAGTAGCCTAGCCTAGCAAGGCTGGCCTGAAAGTAGTATTATTTAACAGGGTTGTATCGCCCTTTATCTGATGAAATACTTAACGCATAGAAAAGTAACATTGACAGTCTATAATTATGTTTTGAATAATAAATGAAACCTAGGATATTTCAATCACTAAGCCTTCCTTCCTGATCGATTTTCGTCACACAACTTTCATGATGAGCGCTGACATGTTTTTTTTTCTTCATCTAGTCTTTCAATTCCAGTCCACATGCATTTCCTATATCATTGTCTGGTTTAAAAGGCTAGACCCTTTCTCAACAAAATATTCCTAACAACCACTAAACTCTAATATATTTATTTCAAAAATAAATATTTGTGTATATAGATAAATAATAATTTAGTATTTTGATTTAAACCTAAATAAATAGCTTGATAATTTGTTTATATCTAATTTTATTTTTATGTATAATGAGAGAGCTATATAAGAGCGTAAGCCGTCGCTATGGCAATGGACATCAATAATAAGCATCGACTTAAAGTCCTTACACAATGAGAAGTTATAATAAAGAGTAAAGAACTAGCAAAAGAATCGCAATAATCTTTTAGGAGGCCTACATTTTTAACGGTATGGCTTCAACAACTCTTCCATCTCTCGAGGGTAAGTTATATAACGTAATTGTGTATGAGGCTGGTTTTGTTGTTTCAATTAATTAAGTACAACTACAAGAATAAGCTAGTCTAGGCCTAGGTCTTCTCGAATCTAGTACTACTAGGCCTAGTAGCCTGTCGGCATAGATATGCCTACAACACTAAATTATTGTATAGTTTTAGTAGTCCACTTAATATTCCTACTGGGATGTTTTGAAAAAAAATTTTTTATTGTATATAATTATTTTTATCTTAAAATATTTTACAATGAACACAAACTATCTAATATTTGTCATATAATAAAAATGTATTTTTCTTTTAATCAACAGCTCTTCTTGGAAGAGAAAAGAAAAGCAATGTATCATTTGGAACTACTCAACAAAGACCACTGTTCCCTGGAAATTTACCACCGAACCGTATGGGGGCTGAATTAGGGTTAGAAGAAGCACCACATCGGGCGCCAGGGACTTATGACAATGCAGAGGTAATAACAGTCATGCGTTTTTTAACATATTATGCGCATATAATTGAATACATTATATTAGATGTATCATCTTGTTCCTCAGTTTTTCTACCCTCCTCTTGTAATTTTATTCATTTTTTATAAATGCATTTATTTATATTTTTGGAGATAAATAAAAATACTGTATTATAATATAAATTATATTTATGTTGATAAATACATTTTTACATTATTCTTAATTAAATTTAGGGAAGATTCAAGATGATGGACACATATAAATAAATACATTGTAGAAAAAAAAATACTGAAAATTGGTAACATGTTATTTTATTCTCCACAGAAAACTACGTTCCTGTATGAAATTGATAAACAAGTAACAAGTAAACAAGGGTATTCAATGGGTGCAAGAACAAATCCAAGGTTTAACAAAGAATTTCAGGTAAGAAATTAATTAAACATGTAAATAATTTACTATTTGTATAATAAAATATTAATAGTATTAATATGTATATCACTATCAGGAGTTTATGAAATTGGCAACAAAATAGTGGGTGGGATTATTATTCGAATTGCAATTGACTTATGTCTTTACTAGTCTAAATAAGTGGATGGGTTTATATTAAAACATAGGATTATTGCTTACACTATATGCCACCTAAAGAAAAAAAATACTAATGTTTTATATTTTATTTATCTGTGTTTCTTTTAAAGTTGTTTTTAATGTGTTATATTTAAAAAAAAATGATTTTAAATGTTTTAGACTGTCACACCTTGTCCAACAACTTATCAGAAGTCGACCACCTTGCCAAGGACGTTCAAACCAGCTTTCAAATCATTCCATGTTGGTGGTGACAGATTTTTTCGCAAGCAAATAGACCCAGAGTTAACACCTGGGTAAGATATATATACTGTACTTACTGCTATACTTGTTTAAAACTCTGTCTACTCTATCAAACCAGTTTGATAAAAAAAAAAGGGTGATGTGCCCAAATATGATAGTGATTATATGCCCAAATATGGTAGTGATATCACATCATCAAGGCAAATTAGATTTTCTTGTCATAGTGTAAACAGGGCTTAAAATACTGTTTTGATGCTATACATAAAAGAAACAATAAACGTCCTTGACAAAATAGGGTGATGTGCCCAAATATGGTAGTGATTATATGCCCAAATATGGTAGTGATATTACATCATGTCCATATATAGGCAAATCACATTTTTTTTTCATAGTGTAGACAGAGCTTAAAATACTCTTTTGATGCTATACATAAAAGAAACAATAAATGTCCTTGACATTAGGGGGCAAGAAATGTAACCCTATCGACGTTCAAAATACGATTGGATAAGCATTGACATGATAAGGTGTTTAAAAAGGCTCAGCCTAGAAACCACTGTTTAAACTGTGAGTGTAAGAGAACTTCAGTCCTAATCATTAAGTGCTAAGGTTTACATTATAAATTTATTTGTTTTTTCAGAGCTGGAACGTACGAACATGATGTTCCAAAAAACAGAAAAGTAGCTTATCACGGGACATTTGGCGGACCTCAACATCTCAAAATTCAACCAGATGACTCGATATTACTGCCAGAGCACTGTAAAGGAACTACAACAAAGAGTCGTTTAATGTCGTATAAAGATAAACGAAAATTCGCCATACGTGAAGCATATTTAAGTCTATACTATTAATTTAATTTATGTATATTAATTTGCCATATTGTAAATAATTTGTATACTTTGGTGATGATATGATCAATTTATTTTACTGTAATCATGAGAAGATTATAAATAAAGTATCAACACCCAAAGATTTAATATGTAGTACCGTATTTTAGTTTTTTCTCTATCCAGTAGAACTAACTCAATTTCTGCCATATACAATACAAAGAAAAAGACAAAACAAAAAATAAAAGGCAAGGAAAGACCAAACAGGTGGTAAACACTTATGCTAGTTGGTCAACCCAGAACAGTGCACAGAAATAAACAAACTAATTACGTTCTACAATTAAAGCATTTACAAGAAAGTGACCAACTAAAAACATTTTCAACATCAAAATTATTTTAAAAATAAGTATTGAGATAATAATAATTTGGTTTTAAAAAAACTAACAGAGATATCTAAGTTACGAATTCAACCGGATAAGTTGTTCAAAATTCTGGTAACACGTGGGATATATGATTGAAAAGAAGATTCTGTTCTGCAGCGACGAATATCAAAAATAGTACCAACAGAAGGGCTATGAGTAACACGTTAAATAAATTGTCAGTTTTACCAGTAATCGGTAAAATTAAAGTCCAATTCCGCTAACTAATATCATTCTTATATAGCGCTTAACAAAGCGTCTAAGCGCTTCACATTATTACCCCGGTCATTTGTTTGGATCAAACATGTATGAAAACACTCTCAGAATTTTGTGCTAGTAATCGGTGCAGTGTGTTGAACTTACCAGGTATCCATTTGTACACCTGGACATAAATAGGCAAATGTAAGTAAAGGATACAAGCAACGCATAATCAGTAGTCCAACACAATACTGTTAAGTTTTGGTAACACTAACAAACGAGTATCCATGGCATTAAAGTTAAGTGTTTAAATTTACCATTTTTCAAGTAAGTGATGATCAAGGATAAACATTAAAATGAAGAAATATATAGAAATATTGTTTTGTGCTAAGCAAATTTATTTGATAAATAAAAAACCTAGCATCAGTCGCTAGAACTTATAAAATTAAAATCACAACAAAATGATTCACTTGCATAACATCATTACTAAACGCAATTTCCCAACCCGCCCCAGATACTTATCCTATATAGTACAATATATTGCATGTTTGTATGTTTGTTTCATAAAATAAGCAATAAAACTAAACTGTTGCTAGCATGGTAAAAATGTTATAAGGTATCCCTCAAAAAACAACCATTTTTGGCATGAGACTCAAATTCCTGTATAAAGTACTGTATAAACACCAGCCTTCAATTATAGACCACATGGGCACTGGTATTTTTACTTGAAATTAATGTTTGGTCTTTGCTTGTCCACATCTATAATTTTAGTACTAACTAACCTCCTGGCCAAACAAGCCATCTATCCTTTGGTATTTGGTTGAATAAAACATAAAAAAAATGTCCGTCAGACATCAATTTCTTAGACAAATTTGTTTTAGAAAATGTTATCCACGATATATTCGAACATGTATTGTTTTGTTAATAATTTGCATTTTTTCTCCTACTCTACACTCAAAAAATAAATTTCATGCAATCATCTATGTAATCTATGATACTATTTACTAAATAAGAACTAAACATAAAAAAATTAAAAACTGCATAATTTGGCAACTGTAACAAAAATAATGTATTAAGCTTTATACATGCACTGTAATAGCTTGGTTTCATCATAAAATCATATAAATATCAAATGTACAAAAATACAATTTATTTAAGCTAAACAACTGACTAACTCTAGAAAAAAATCACAAAACAATTGGTTTTAGAATAAAAAAATTACCGATACAAAATAATCAATATTTTGTGAATAAAGTGGGATAAATAAATAAACAAAAACCTGATAATTCTCCCACAAATACAATCATTTTACTGGGATGTTACTAAATTTTTGTTTGTTTATCTCTACACAGAAAAAGCTAACTTATTTGACTAAAACACATCATAACGTATAATTAAACTAATTATCAACAGTTGTAAAATAATAGCACCACAAAAAATAATAGATTCAGTGTTTGACATAATTTAAAACTCATCGTGCTTGATAAGAGCTTCTCCAAAATCTGTGACTTGGCTGCCGACAAAAAGATCATACTGATCCATAATTTCTTGTTTGGTAAGTTTCTTATCCTGGAAATAAACAAAAGTGAACCAATAAATGCACTGATTATGTTCCAATAATGAGAGAGAAGACTATTGTGTTTATTCTTAGTATGCAGTAGAAAATGTATGGGGTTGTACAGTAGTTCCAACATATATGGTGCAAAACCACTACTAAAGCCAGAGCCATAGCCAGCACGAGGCAGACGAGGCGCTCAATTTTCACCTCCCATCCCCAATTCAACAGCACAGATTGTCATATTTTATAATTATATTTAGACCATCTTTGCCTCGTCTGTTTTTAACCTCTCACTACGACCTTGAAAGCATTTGCGAAGGAACCAAACCTGTGTCAACTGGCTAGTATGGTCGCCTGTCTTTAATTTGACACCCTTCAGATGGACTGTTAAGCCTTTGGTCTTAGAATCATAAAGTACAGTAGCCGATCCAGGATTTTGAAATAAGGCCTAATAATTGTTAAAAGTGATATGTCCTGTCTTTTGTATTGAAATTATCTAAATTTAGTGAGGGGAGTGGTGTGGTGTCTGCCTATGAAGTGTGCATAATATAATCAAAAAAGAAAAACACAAGACAACAATAAGCAATGTCGTAGCCACGAGAATTAAATTGGTGCAGTGGTCGCAACAAGAGGGAACAAGCACCTGTGTGGGCCACAGGGTTGTGAATGGCCTTGAAGTAAAAAAGTGGTCCGTTCGAAACCGTACCAACTGTACTGGTGGTGAGAAGAGTTTTTACTTGGGGTACCTGAGTCTATGACTTACTCATCTTCTCCTCTTCTTCCATCTGGACACTATTGAGTAAAAAGTGCGATTTATAAAGTACTACTCCTCCCTTATTCGTTGTAATATTGAGCTGGGATTTGGCATGAATATACTACAAGGACATGTATTTGGTAGCGAGGTTATTGATGTGTATGTGACGTTACATCCCGTCTTATGACGTCATTACAGCTTCTTTTGCTGTACCCCGAGTATCGCACATTCGTGCTTGTTTACACTGGTGATGAATTGATAAATATTGGTGCAACAAGACTTACATTATCTTTGTCTGACTCATGTACTAAATGCCTTGCTTCTGCTTCGGCATGGTCGTAGTCTCTGGGCATAATCCAGTCACCAACTTCGGCCCTGTCCATGATTCCATCATTGTTCTTGTCACGGTACTCGCCAAATTGTTCACGTTCTGTCTTTACCCAATCTGGTTCATCTTCTCCGTTTTGAGACACAAACATATCGCCTGTTGGTCATAGAATATATTAATGTGTTTTTACACCACAAAATAAAAAGGTGAAATGCGGTGTTAAGCTCTGTCTACACTATCAAACTAGTTTGACAAAAAAAGTGTAATGTGCCCAAATATGGTAATGATATGACATCATCATATCCATATATGGGCACATCAGATTGTTTTGATAGTGTAGACATTGGTGACCATTAGTAACTGGTAGCTGAAAATAATCTGTAGCAGAACATTTTAAAGGGAAGAAAGTCTTACCAATATATTCTTCAAGTGAGACATATCCATCTTTGTCTTTATCAATATCATCCATTGTCTCATCAATGACAACATCTCGCATGTGATCAAACTCCTCAGGATGAAGGAATGCAGAAAACTCTTCTTTGTCTAAGCTTCCGTCCCTACTGGTATCAGCGCCAACCCATCTCCTTTTGTCTCTTTTGATCATTTCTCTGAAGTCAATCTGCTCGGCTTCATCAAGTTTTAATAGTTCTTCCTCTGTTAAAAGTAAAACAACCTTCTCGTCAATACTATACAGTATACATGTTTATTATGATACATCAACATTTTCATTTTCACACTTGTGCTAAACAGCGCATAGAGACTATTTGTATTTTGCCCTATATAAATTTAAAACCATTAACCATTAAATTTTCTATATAGGAAAAGGTGTACCTGAAGTATTTCCTCTGTTAATTTAATTAATCTATTTATATCAATTCTTAAAAAAACAAAACACAGAATTGAAACAGTATATCTTAAGTTGGCAGAGGCTGTCCATTTGAGGATCACATGACTTTACTGTAGAACATGTAATCATCCAGTAACACAACTTTACCTAAACAGTGGAAAACTTGGGAGTTTACCAGGTAAAAGGCTTAATAATAGTAATAAACACATTTAAACAATTTAAGCTTTAAAAATAATTGTTCTTACCAGGTAAGCCACTGTATGATGTTTTGTTATATTCATCAAATGTAATTATATCATCCCCATCTACATTGTGGCCTGCCCATTGTGCGTCAACATCTTTAAATACATATGATTTCTGAAATAAATGATAATTGAATAATAATTAATACCGTAGCGAGTGGCTAAGCGGTTAAGACAGTGGAACTGTAATATCTATCCATAACATCAACAGAGGTTCGAGCCTCACTCGCTCCATGGTCCTGGTGGTAGAATGAGTCTTCTCAGGTAAGGACTATAAACCGTAGGTCCAGTGTACACATCTAGCTCATGTGCACTTTAAAGAACCTACTACATTTTTCGAGAGGAGTAGGGGGTTACCCCGGTGTACTAGTATACACACAGCCACTGTCACAGACAGACACCTTTCATAACTCATCATGAGGGCCCCTTGATTGTCAGCATATGCTGATTATGGTCACCCTCTATAAATAAGGTTAGATAAAAATAATCACATGTTTATTCATTGATTGAATATAATATGAAAAGGACCTAACAAACTGATCTAAAGTTTGGTTCACACTAGGATTCAACACACCCATGATAAAATTCCAGTTTAATTATAATTTGAATATTGTACCTGTTGCTTTTCAATCCATATTTTCAATTCTTGGACATCCAACTTGCCATCACCATCATTATCAATTTTTTCAACAATTTTACTGAAGTGAAAACGACGTTTACTGATAAAATTAGCAACTTTATGATTATAATACATAAAAAATATACAAAAATAAATATAAATGAAAAATATTTTATATCAATCTGGTTTTACCTTTAATATTTATTATATAGTATTTTGTATGTAATAATTCTTATAAAATAAATTGAAAATTCTTTTTGAAAAACAAATTATTTATTTTTAAAAACAAACACCATATACCGTGTTTTATTGAGTTTACAGTACATGGCTATACTGCTTTTTCAAATAATGTAAAATTTAATTCAACTATTTTACTGTAGTATAGTAGTTTTTCACATGAGATTATATTTTCAGTATCAGTTCAAATTTGTTTTGAATTCATATTTCATAAAAAATATATTAAAACTAGAATTTAATTCGTCACTTTGACGAATTATAGGTGATCATTTTTATCATTTTACTGAAATTAATTTTTTTTAAACATGCACGTACGTTAACATACGATCGGAAAATGTTGATGTATGCCATCCTATTATATGCTTATAGTGCTGAGTTGTGCCTATATGCCATATACAATATGTACAGTATATACTGTATATCTATATACAGTGTAGCATAGGTGAAATTACGGGACACACATGTTCTAATTTTTTGGCATGATGACGTTATCAAACTAAACTTTAAGATGACAATTTCGAAAGATAATTAATTGAGCAAAAAAATATAAGATTTGGAAAAAAATTTGGCACGTAGAAGCGCTGTGCGCGCTCTTTGAATTGTGTATAACTTTGACGAAAAATATGAAAAAACTACTTTTTCACTTCAACTGGCCATATGTTAACGTCACAACATCCGATAGGCTTAATTTTTATATGAATTAATATCTACATTTCATCAGCTTTCATAATAAATTATAATCATCAAGGTAACCTTCAATTCTGAAGAGCTGTAAGATATTCAAATTTACTGCGAAGGTGAAATTACACGGCCTACGTAATTCAAGTTTTTACGCGTGATGACGTCATTAAAATGAAGATAGTGTCAACTCATGATAAAGATTTATAATTAATTAAGCAAGCACATACTGAAAGTTGTGCGAAATTCGAGCATACATAACCAAGATGCGCTCTGTTGAATGTGATAATCTACACAAAAAGATAACAAATCCTAATTTTTAAATTCAAGTGGCCATTTGATGACGTCAAAACATTTTGTACGTAAAATGTGTACATGAATTCATATCTACAACTCAATGGCTTCCAGAATAAGTTAAAAAAATCGGGGGTCATCTTGCATTCTGAAGAATTATTTTCATTTTAAAAAAGACCTATTTTTCACCATTTTCAGAACTTTTGTAAAATTAATGTGCGCATTTTGTCATTTTTAACGTGCTCGTATAGCGTTATTTTAAGTCGGAACTGACTCAAATTTGGTGAATGTACTAAGGATGGTGAGTAGAATGAGATTTGTAAAAAAAATTCATGTTTTTTACGCTTTTTAAGTATCGCGCGCGCAAAAACGCATTTTTGCACAGTAATTTTTTGAAACACGCAAATGGCCTAATTCATGCTCTAAATTGATCAAAACTTAATTTTGAGCGTTTCAAATTTTTAACGCGCGATATCACGCGCATGAACCTACGTGCGGGTGCGTTTTTATTTGCTAATATTTTTACCCTTGATCTGAAGTTTACGTGTAGTGAATTTCATTAATATGTGATCTGATAATGAATTATGGAGATATGATTGATAATGTGATTTCGCAAAATGGCGTATAAATGTCGTCACGGATGAGTGATCACGCTGGAAAGCTTATTAGGATTAAGTTATATTATTTGAAAGATATTCTGAAATTTTTGTAATCATTGACATTAAACTTTTTGAGATAATTGTTACACAAAATAGTGTACAGAAACAATAAAAAGAAAAAAAAAAAAAATAATAATAAAGATTTTATACAATAACAATAGGTGATCATTTTATTCTAAATGATCACCTAATTATTAAGTGGATGCTTGCATAGATCACATAAATAATCTCTTTTTGTGTCATATTAAGCTACTTTACTCAACTGCCTTACTGCAGTAGTTTTCCAGATTAGAATGATAGTATCAGTTGAAATTTGTTTTGAATTCTTCTAATTTCATTAAAAAATATATGATTATTAAACTACATGTGTATGCTTGCATAAATTAACTAAATAAAAATTCTCTTTCTGTTTTCAGCGCCGGATCCAGGATTTTGAAGGGGGCCTAAAAATGGTGAAATGGCCTGAGCTTAATTTGATGTCCTATCTTTTGCATTACAATTTGCGACAATTAGGGGCTTCCTTGGATCCACCTCTGGTTTTATATTAAGCTTTATTTAGCAGACAACTGATGAGAGATTGTCTTTCCATCATTAAACAGTCTGTAGCATGGAGACTATAAAATAATTACCTTTATTTTCTAATTTTATACCTCCATGGTCTATAATGTGCAATATTATAATTTTATTTTAACTCATTTATTTAAGATTATTTACTATAATATTATTATCTTTTCTTTATTATACACAATTGTATTACCAGTACCTTCTGCTTGTGCAGAAATTAAACTACCTTCTACTGTTTCCTCAGCAGCCAACGTGGCAAAATCTTTAAGGCATTAAAAGTGACCTGCAACACGGGAAATTAGAT
The DNA here is from genome assembly GCF_963402885.1 of Antedon bifida. Lineage (NCBI taxonomy): Eukaryota > Metazoa > Echinodermata > Crinoidea > Comatulida > Antedonidae > Antedon > Antedon bifida. Next base: position 19,947,847 of record NC_136232.1, read on the forward strand.
CACTGTGTAACCATAGCAACAATAGTTTGATTGGTTGATACAATAGGTGGGTGTACAGGTTTATTATTACTGTACTTTCCTCAAAGCAAACCATTTTATTTTGTTTATGCAAAATGAATGATGCAATTTAAATTATTTTATACCATTTAATTAAAAAATAGCTTGCACTGTGAAAGAGTTAAGTTCTGTCTACAGTATCAAACTAGTTTGACAAAAAAAGTGTGATGTGCCCAAATATCGTAGTGACATCATGTCCATATTATATGGTTACATCATATTTTTTGTCACAGAAAGTTTGATACAGTAGTGTAGACAGAGCTTTAGTGCTCTGTAATTTTTTTTCTGGCTCTTTTATTTTATCAACTTGATTTTGCTTTTTGCTTATTTTAGTTGTATCTCCATAGATCCAGCCACAGATAGCCACAGTATTGACATTTTTATATCTCCTCCATTGAGATACAGCCACTGATACCCATAGTATTGACATTTTTTCAGCAATTTGCCTTTTGAATTATTATAAAAAATAATATATTTATATAACATTTTCTGTTGATTGTTCAGCCCATGTTCGGAGCCATGCATTTTAAGCTACATTATTATTATATAGTTCAGTTGTATATTTCAGCTTTTGTTTATGGTTTAACAACATGCATTATATGAATAATTATGCAGAATCAGGTAGCATATGTTTTCCATGCAGAATAACTTTTCTGTTTAATTATGTAAATTAGTTAATTACAATTCATTTACATACTTATATTGTTTTTTTATTTATTCATGAATGCTATTTTAAATCTATTATTTTTTTTTTATAGATTTTATATCCATGCAACAATATTTAAATGTGGAGAAAGTATAATACAAGATTATTAATTTCTTGGTGTAAAAATTATTTAACGTCATTCCCAAGTAGAAATTATGAACAAATGAAATTAAATGATTAATGATGAATATGAATGTAGAACTTGTTTAAATACCCGTAAACAATAAACAAATATATCTTTATGAAGTTAAAGAGTTCAATCAACATGTTTGATTATATAATGGCATAAATGCTTTCAATTCAACTGAACTGTGATGATGGGCACTCATCCATAACCATCATTCATTAAGTACAAACAAATAATAATACTACATTTGGTTGGTTAATGTGATAAATAATGCTATATAAGATGTGACATGCTACAGTATAATATCAATTATTATTAGTAATATTAATACTAGTTATTATTAATATTAGTAGTAGCAAACATACCCAAGTCTGGCTTTGCTTTCTTCTGGGCTGAGGTCTTCAAATGTTCTTGCCTCTTCTTCTCCTAAAAATGCATCGTGATCATAATCATTATTGTGACCATCACCACCAAAATGATCTTCAGGACTTAATTTAGGGTCTTTAACACGTTCTTTACCATGATTGTCTGCAGGCTTGGCTGCAACCATCCCAACTAGAAGGCAGGCTAGGCTGAGGTGAATGATCCTCTTCATCTTTCTTGATTGTTGTAGGGAGGACAAATCGATCGAACCAACTTGATAATGATTGAGATGTCAATTATTTTGCTCTCTGTGACTGAGTGAGGCGAGCCTGCAGAAACTGTATCTGTCAACGAATTTGAGGAAGTCTTTACACTATTGGAATAGTTGTTAGGATTGTTACAGAACAACTTCCAGTATATATCTTCTTGCCTACTTATTTTTACAGTCTAATTTTATATAGGAAGATAAACATCGTACTTACCAATTTCTGTATACGTGTGTATACTTCGTGTCAATGTGCCAGCGTGGAAAAATAATTGACTAATCGCAAGAGATAAGCTGAGCCACGTGTAAACTGATAGCAAATCAGCTGCAAGGTTCTACAATGCTTGTTCTGGGCAAACAGAAACCAACTGTTTATATAACAAAGGTTTTTATTGGTCAGATATTGGAGAGTTGACAGCGAAGTGTACTCAAGCGTTTTGATTGGTCTATTCTAGCCACGTATCAATCTCCCAGGGAGTTGTATAATCAATCTTTGCAGGCGCGGGAGGAAATTATAAAAGACAAACGTGGGTCATGTAATAATAGTTGAATTGATTGAAGATATATGTATACTTCCGGTATTACTTTATTATTACGAATAAAAAGCAGACCTTTGTTCCATCGGAAATAAGTGGTAATTCTTTTGATAGATCAAAAGAACAATTAGATATGAACTTATATTATAATATATATATATATAATAATGTTTTAAGAATTTTAATTATCAGATTTTGAATAGGCCATTGTGCAGTTTTAATCAAGTTATTTACTTCTCTGTAGAAGAAAAAATCAATAAAAATAATGATTTGATAGACAATTTTGTATTTTTTTATATTTTCCTTCGATCCAGTTTTTGGTCAAAGTAAATAAATATTATGTGACATAAAAATGGTATATTCAACAAAACAATTTTTAAAAATTATTTTTTTAGGGGGACAATATATCTTTTACCATTAGAATAATATACTTCCGATCCGGGCCTCTATTATATAGGCCTTATATAGGCGATAACATTGATCATAATTATTTCCCCTACCTACCATATGTAGCCTGGTGATCATCCTTTTTCTATATACGCATCCAACAGCGAGTAACTCACCAAGATGGATAAAACATATGGAGTTATAATACCCCCATGGATAAACTATTCTATTCTATATAATCTTGTTTTGTAGGGCCTAAAAAGGAGTATAAGCGCTTATAATTTGAAATATGAAACAAAAATTATAAATTAAGAGGCTCCAAAGTACCAGTCCCACCATCTGTCATCACGGAAAGGGCAAAACAAAATATTATAAGTATACAGAACCAGCCCACCCTGGTTTATATAGATCTGCTACCCCAGAAAATGCACTAACATCCAAATGTTATATGGATATATAGCAAACAATTATGATTAATCCAAATGTTATATGGATATATACTTCCGGAATCATTTGACAAGGAGCTTTTCTCTACTAGTCCAAGAGCATTAGTTCATAAGTATAGGCAGACCCGGACATTTCTGGTAACAAGCTAATTTTTTCAGGAAAGGTCCAGAACTATGATTAGAACATCATACTAAAAGTCCCGAAAAATCCTCCTTGTGCTCTCCGAGAAATCCAAGATGGCGTCCAAAATGGCTGCCATTTTAATTAGTCTATAACTTTGTAACCGCTTGTCATAGAGTATTGGTTTTGGGAAGTAAGTTAATTTATTGAAAATTTAAAAAATCAAAGAGCTGCATAGGCAGAGTATATGAATACTGTAGATAAAATCAAAATCTTGACAGGCAGCTGTTTGACGCAACTTTGGACTTTTATATGCAAGTAAATCAAGGAAAGAAATAAAATTCATAGAGGCCTATTCATGTTTGTCTTCACCAAATCTCTATATTTGCCAATGATACATGGTATCAAAACGGATAAAATAAAAAGACCATGTTGTAAGTTGTACATTGATTAAATATTTCTTTGTATTGTAGGGATACATTATTAAAATATTATCGACATAATATTAATTATTGTTAGGCCATATGTTTTGTTTATTATGATTTAACTGACAATGTTCCACCACCTTACTGGGTAGGCGCCTAATAGTTTCCGAGTTATTTCGTTTTGGGTGTTATTTATTTTCTATGGATGTTATGAGCATTATAGAATAATTCCGAAATAAAAAGGTGCCATGCAAATGATTCTACAGTAGTTTCTCGTGTTCTATGAAGCATGAAATGATAACCTATTATACTGACCTTTCGTTTTGCTCCTATTGGTTGATTGATTCCCGGTTTTCCCAATTACAGATTTTAAACCGCTCGTTTATGAACAAATCTGTCGCGAAGGATACTGTAATTTGTCGGTTATTTATGTTTTTTTAGATAATATAGGTTTGTATGATTATAGATTATAATTTACCAATAACTGTTTTATGAAAATATGAGCTATATTTTAAAGTAATAACTGATAAATAGGTAGCAATGTGTTATTTTGTCAATTCATTTCCTTTATCGGGGCTTTTAGGCCTAAACTAGCCTAGGCCTCGTGTTTCCCCTTTGTTCGTATTGTTTTTGTCTTGTGCTGGGCGGCGAGTGTTTGTGGTGATATCCTGTACAGTTGTGTATAGTTAGGCTAGCCTACGCATCAGCATTATTATATATATATATATATATATATATATATAACCTCCTACTCAGTCTCTCAGATTTTGTGGGCCTACATAAAACTAATAATTATAATATAATAAATAAGTTTAAGTTTTTCTAATTTAAACTGAAAAAAAAAGAGTTTAGTTAGTAATTTGGTTGTAACACACAGCAGAGCAACAACAGTACTACTACTGTTTAATGTAATAGAATATTGTATAATAATTAATATATGCCATACTGCTGGCTAGCTAGGATTTTATGAATTATTCTAGCCTGGGTAGTGTCGAACAAACAATCGGAATAAATTAGGTGGTATAATTTCCTACTTTAATACTACAGACAGTAAGTTCATAAACAGTTTTAATTTTTTTTTGTAGGCAAAATATCAATTCATAATGCCAATATCAGATTTAGGAGGATGGATGTTACCATCACAACCATGTTTCCAAGTATATGGTACAAAGAGGAAAAACACAGAAAACGAAGATGAAATGACAGCTGTAGTACAACAAGAACCATTGGTAGGATTTGGTGATGTCATAATAAGTTGGTATTTCAAACGACAATGTATAGCTATAATAATATACCCAATTCACCCCAAAGCAAATGTAATTCTAATTCAATTAAACAGTAGTACATTTATTGAATAAATTCTACTCTAATAATATTTTATAATATTGACTGGAATTATTTTGTCCAGTTGAAAGCCAGGGTTACCATATATATATATGTGTATTTACTTTATCGTTCTGATAGCTTTTTGCGTATTTTATTTGTATCTCCAATTGAGATCCAGCCACTGATATCCACAGAATTGTCATTTTGTTAGTAATTTGCCTTTGGATTTTTATTTGATATATAATTCATTTCTATGTACATTATTAGTACTGTATTCATAAATTATAAATTATGTTTTAAAATTGCAGGTATTTCCATTTGCTAAAAGAAGGTGCTTTTTACCAAACCAAAATCAACAAGAAGTAAATACAGACACGTCATTCACAAATAACCTAGAAATGATGGATAATACAGTAGATATGGAAGCAACTTCAATAGAACATCAACAACCAAGTTTTCAACAATTTGAAATGTGTCCACAAAAAGAATTAGAATCTCAGGAATTTGGACGACAAAGAGAACTTCTCATCAAACGTACAGAAAAGTTAGAAGAACAACTAAAATTTATACAAGTACGACTTCCTTGTTAGCTAAAATGTTCATGTTTTGTTTATTTTATTCACTTCAACTTTAGTTACTAGTTACTGCAAGGCAATCTAACAACAGGATGCTGAGCTCTGGAGATCAAAGGGTTTATCTGTGGCTGTGACATGATCAGTTCCACTCTCCTTGACAGACACTGCACGACGTGCAGAATATGTACATAGTACAGTATTGTTGGTATTTGTTGCAGCCAGACATAAGATCAAAGGACTGTTACAAGTTCCTATCTTGGCAAGGCGAGCTCAGTGTCCTGTTGTTAGATTACCTTGATTATTGTTATCGCAGTATGTATTTGAATTTCATTTTTACTATTATTGTTATTGTTAATCTTCTTGGAGCTTTAAACTACTACTGTACCATATTTAATACAGTATTGCAATCTCTCCAGGGGCCAGGCTGTTACTCTTTTCCTGGGCTCTTTTTGTCATGTACTGTACTATTATTTTGTTGTACAATTTTTGTTATGGTGACTTAAAAAATCAGTATAGCGCCCTCTATTCTGTCGTGAAGAAATCAATAGTACTACTGTATTAAACTGTCTATCAATTTCCAACATAAAATAAAATAAAACAATTTCTTTACAATTTATGAAAACTATTCAACTAAAATATAGTATTACTCTACTTTTAGTTGATTGAAAAGGCTAATTATTTATCCTATTTTTTTGCAGGAGCAAGAGGTAGAGAGTAATGATTATTGGGCAGCACCATCTGATAGTCAGCTTACAATGCAAGATGAATTAGAACAAGCCAGGATACAGATGGAATCAGACTTTGCCCCTGACCCATATCAGTATAGCCAAGCTGGACCAGATACACTGCCAATGATGGGGTAAGGGCGATCTATCTTATTGTGTTAAAACCCTTTAGGGCACAACATTTTTAAGGACAGCACATTATAGTATACAGTGTTTTTTTTTTTTATTATAGGATAAAATGATTATTTGAGAAATGAATTCTGTTACGATTGGTACTGTAATCTAACTTTTACATTATTTCAATTTTGCAATTTTATTTTATCAACAATCATCATTTTGCAATATAATTTATGCGATATGTTTTTTTTTTCAAATCACTTTTTTTTCTGTTATCTTGTTATGTGTATGTTTTGAAATGATATAAAATTAAAATAAAAGAAAACTTTTACATTATTTATTTTATAGTTTTGATACCTTCACATATTCTAAATTGTTTTTTTTTCTTTTAGATATGATGTTAGAACCAAAGTACGGTGCTACTGCAAACCAACGTGGGAGGGCGTCATGAATCAAAACTGCTACATTTGATGATATTTCAAAGTATTAAATTATTTGTTTATGGTTGTTGCGAGCATCTTAGGTGGATCTGGAGGGTTCCCCTTTTGAAAGATGGAAAATGGTTTTTAAGAATTTATCAAACCAAGGCAATCTAACAACAGGATGCTGAGTTCCGGAGATAAAAGGGTTTTCTGTAGCTGCGACACAATCAGTTCCACGCCCCTTAACGGACACTGCGCACCACAGAGAGCATGTACATTGTACAGTATTGTTGCTATTTGTCGCATGCCAGATCAAAGGACTGTTAAAAATTCTTGTTTGGCAAGTGTCCTGTTGTTAGATTGCCTTGATCACATGTCAGCAATGATAATGCTTGTGTGCTCTGTTGCATGTGAGTCTCAGTTTAATATTGTGAAATTACTTTGGCTACCTCAATTACAAGAAATTACATTGATTTTGTGTGTAGAACAAAATTACTTTATCTGTTAAAAAAATGTAAAGAATAGATACTGTAAAAGATTGAATGTTTAAAAGAAATCAGTTGGAATGACACTCATAACAGAATGTATCTATGGTATACTGGACACATTATAGGTACAGTATTGAGTACAATTGTAATTTGTAAAAAAAAAAGAAGAAAAAACATGTCGGATACTATTATATAATTCCATATTTTGAAAAAAATTATATACATTTGCATAATATGTTTTTTTTTACAATTTTATGGTGTTTTTTTACAAAATATTTTGTATGACTATTAACACATTGCTGCATAATTTCATTCATAAAGAATTTTGAAACTCTCATATTTTCACATGCTAGAAGCATGCTGTTAAAAATGTATTGTCCCCAAAAAACATTTAAAAAAAATTAAGATTAATTAAATCAGACTTTGAATAGGTTATTTTGTAGTTTTCATAAAGTTCTGTAAAAAAACGTAACAAAATTATGTTTTCTCATCGAAAATGACAAAATAAATGGTCAAATTTAACCAAAAACCCTGTGTCTGGCAGCCAATTTGACTATTTTTTTGCTTTAATTTACAGTTTTTTCAGTTAAATACAATTTTTTTTGATCCAATTTTTGTTCAAAGTAGATAACTATTATGTGACATTTAAATGGCATATTTAACAATAAAAATACGTTAATAATTGTTCAAGGGGACAAAGAATTAAAGAAATATTTTAATTATTTTATAAGACATTACTAGTTTGTATAACTGTAAAGAGTGATTGGTTAGGCCTCATTTATTTAAGAACACCATTCTTACCTTGATTTACGTTTAAGAAATACAAAATAATTGTAATTATGTTTTCATTTAGGTTATAAACCTATTTTATGTTATGTATAAGATGTGGTTATATGTTTGATTTTGAAACTAAAATGTGATTTAGTTAATATAAAACCATAAAAGTAATTTCATACGTGCTCAACAATGCAAAAATAAAAAAAAATTATTAATGGTATAATAATTCATGTTATTAGACTTAAATTACAAGAATTGGAACGGTTTCCATATAAGGTAGTGTTAACTATTTTTATAATTATTAATGTGTGTGTTGTTATAATATTCATTATTGTTATGATTTATTGTTGCTTCTGTTATATTATTGTGTGTTTTAGTCATTATTGCAGACGACTGCTTGTAAATACATTTTTAGTTTAAATATGCATTTTGTTTGCTCTAAGCCATGATATGTTGTTTGTTTTGTTAGTTTTTAGTACAGTAGTACTTAGAATGGGTTTGTGTATATTTTTAGCTACAGCATACATTGCATTGCTGGACAACGCCTGTAGTTTTGTAATACCTTTTTTATTTGTATTTTTATATGATTTAGACATATTTTGTACGTATAATTTGATCTGTGGTGTTATGTTTTGGAGCAGGTGGGAATGACCATTGTTTGACTGTAGCAAGGCAATCTAACAACAGGACACTGAACGCGCCTTCCCAAGATAGGAACTCGATCGATCTTATGTCTGGCTGTGACAAATATAACAGTTTTCTCCGCAGCGCGCGTGGAAATGATCGTGTCGCAGCCACAGATAACCCTTTGATCTCCGGAGCTCAGCGTCGTGTTAGATTGCCTTGATTGTAGTGAGAAGCGTTGTAGTCAATTGTGTACAGTGAGGGCTTAACGGCCACTGTATTTAGTGAGGTTATGTGTTACTCTATGGTTGTAAAAAGTGATAAAGTACGAATAAATAGGGAAAGCTATTGCTTCTGGAAAGTGAACTGACATATTGTTTCTGTCTTTTTTAAACAAATTTCTAACTTACTCAAACAAATTGAGGTTTGAAAAACATGATTTTAAAATTGAACATTTTAATTAAATAACGGAATGTAAAATATGAAGGAACACTGTTTCATAAAATGGGAACTTAAAATAAAAATAAATATCAATTCAGAATAAAAATTCGAAATGATGCTTGCATACATTGTTAATTCAAGGAATGTAAAATTTAAATATATAAAAACAACAGTAATTCAAAAGAATAAATAGAGAAACTTGGCTTGCGAATTTATCATATAAATGTGTTCAATTTAAACTAGGCCTACATAGCAAGTATAGATTTCATTTGCACAATTGTCATAATATTTACTTTAAATCAGGGAACCGTGCTTTACATATGTATAATATTATGTACTGTAATTATTTTGTTTACCTTTCTAAAGCTGGTAATAAAAACTGAGAATAATTTATTAAAAATATATTAACGAGCTTAAGTTTGGTTCCCACTTGGACTCAATGCAATGACGTAAGCCCACCGTAAAGTTTGGTTCTCACTTGGACTCAATGCAATGACGTAAGCCCACCGTAAAGTTTGGTTCTCACTTGGACTCAATGCAATGACGTAAGCCCACCGTAAAGCGTGGTTCTCACTAGCGACGCAACGCAAGGACGTAACGCAACGCAAGTGAATTGACCAATCACAAGCGATGGCTTATTCGCTTGTGATTGCTAACTGTCTATAACTTCGCTTGTCATTGGTTAAAACGCTTGCGTTGCGTTTACGTCCTTGCGTTACGTTCTAGTGGGAACCAAGCTTTAGGATCAATGTCGTTGCGCTACGTCCAAATAGGAACCAAGCTTTTAAGTAATTTGACCAATCATGACTCGATGGATCATAACAATTGTCGCTTGCGATTGGTCAACTCACGTTTTGCTTCCAAGTAAGAACCAAGCTTTAGCTCTAGCTCTGTCTACACTCATGATGTGATGTAATGACGTCATATCACTACCATATTTGGGTAGATCACATTCTTTTTTTGTCAAACTAGTTTGATAATGTAGACAGAGTTTAAGGATAAACATAACCATCATCATCAATTTACTACGCCAGAACAAGCCTATGAAAAGACTTTTGACAGCATTGTTGCTTTAACTCACTCTATATACAAACTTCATTATTAAATAATCGAATACTGGATAATCTAATAAAGGATTTAAAGTTAAGCTAAATGTTATAGTGCCTGCAGCGATACGTAATGTTATGATTTAATCAATTTCACGTTGAGCTCAAGAGCGTGAGCTAATTCAATGTTAATTGCCTTCAGATACGCATGGTTTGGCATAATAATTACCTGATTCTCCATAAACCTGACTCGTAATAAGATAATGTTCGGTATTTATCAATATTTGTTTTTGGATTTCTTAGTAGAGTGCATATTACGGTAAGCTACGACTCAAATCAAATAAAATGTTAATAAATTGAAATGTAAAAAGAGAAAAATATTGATCATAAAAATGTATTGAAAATTTAAAAAAAAAATGCTAAATATTATTTCAATATTACAATTACCACTTCTGCCTTTCTTTGGTTTTATCATCTAATTCTATATTTAAAATATCTACAATCCACATGAGATAGGCCTATCGTACTAATAACATCTAAGGCCTATTTCTGATCTTAAGTAAGCTAGCTATTATCAAAAACAAGTCTATAAGTTAAGCCTATCCGAAAAGAGAGAAACTCGCCCAGAGATGATACTACAGTCTGATAAAAGTTGAGACTGTATCTCTTATACTATGCATGGAGAAATGTTTTTTTCCCATGCTTACTCTTCCCTGTGTATACCAAGGCAATCTAACAACAGGACACTGAGCTCGCCTGGCCAAGATAGGAACTCATAACAGTCCTTTGATCTTATGTCTGGCTACGACAAATGCCTAACAGTACTACTGTACTATGTACATATTCTCCACGGTGCGCGGTGTCTGTTAAGGGGCGTGAACTGATTATGTCGCAGCCACAGATAAACCCTTTGATCTCCGGAGCTCAGCATCCTGTTGTTAGATTGCCTTGCTTGTACTTAGGGCAAACACAAAAAGATACAGCGATATTTTCTTCAACAAAATAGGACGGTCGTCATATGAATAGAGAGACACACGGAAAATGATACTAAACAACAAAGAAATCCTTCTTTTTATATTCCCGTGTAATTTTGTCATAGGCGTAATTGCTCCAGTCACATTGTGCATTACAATCATATTTGTCTTGGCAGTCTATTTGCCTAGCATGAGGGTTAACATTAGCCGCAAAATACCAATCGTGGAACGCCTCTTGAGGAGACTGATCATTAAACACTGCTTGATTCCATTTATGGTCACATTGAGACTGATCTTCCACAAAGCAAGACGTCACATACATGCCGTCTTTCTTTGACGCCTGTACTGGTGAAATGAGGTTAATAAATTCGCTTTGATATCGATTGATATTTGACTGTTCTGCCTTGCATTTGGACGGATGACATCTTGTGTTGAGAATGTACCACAGGGACCAGGAGTTATGCATCGAATCCAGGATGAATATCTTTGATTTTATGTGAGGGTAGACGAACTCTGGGAAGAAGCATTGCCATTGTGCTTCACTTTGAACCTTTGACGCAAGACATGCCTTGTTAAGTGATCCTGTGAAAACATAAAGGTTTTATAATGTTGTCATAATAATAGTAACTTTGTGGTTATGCTAGGCTTCCAATCCCAAGGCCCAGGGTTGTAACTCATCAGTCGGACTAATTCTACTCTACTCCTTTAGGCTCAAATAAGACTAGTTTATAAACATAATAGTAACAGTTGCCATCCTGTAATTGGCGTGTTTCTTTGTTGGATGCGTATATTATGACATTTTTAAAAAGACCTAATTCGCCACTTAATTGACTATTCTATTTTCTTTTGTTTAAATTGCAAATATAGTTGGGAAGATCGGACTTTCAGTATAGCTGGACCTAGGCTCTGAAACCACCTACATTTTGAACAAACATCATTATTGAGCACCTTTAAATCACTATTCAAAACTCACATTTTCTGATATTATAGGCCTATGAATCGAACGATTGATTGATTGCGTAGCCTAATTACTTGAATTATGGCAAAGTCAAAATATTTCTTTTAGTATTATTGACGCACTTTCAAAAGATGTTGCTAATTAAGATGTTTAAAAAAATGAATATTTATATTATGTTTGATTGGATAAAACAACAGCATCGGATTAACGAGAGGTCGTGCACGTAACTTCTGTAAGCCTTAACTATGATGCATTACTTGGTAAGGTAATCTTGTTGAAAATGCTGATGAAACGAGCGAATTCAGGAACATAAATATGTCTATGACGTATTGCCTGACGTGCTAGCCGAGTCTATATTGGTAATTCCAAATAGCCGACGTACAAATCGAAAAGTTGTTTCCCTTAAAGATGTATTGTCCCCCAAAAACATGATTAATTAAATCAGACTTTGAATAGGTTATTTTGTATTTAATAAAGTTAATCACTTCCGTAGAAGAAGAACGAAAATAAATCATGTTTACACTTATAAAATGAACAAAATTAATGGCTGGCAGCCAATTTGACTATTTTTTTCAGGTAAATAATTTTTTTCGATACAATTTTTTGGTCAAAGTGGATAACTATTAGGCCTATGTGACATTAAAATTGCATATTCAACAAAACATTTTTAAAGAACTATTTTTTTAAACAATACATCTTTAAGCTTGGCCTAATTATTACCTGTTAAAACTTGGTGTAAATTGTAAACTCTTTGTAAAGATACCATAAAGTTCTGATAGTTTGATGTGTTGCGTATCATTGGTAGGAATCCACCGTCTGCAAGAGCATGGAACTTAACACTCGGATCGAACATGTTCCGAACGTGATCCGAATGGGCAAATACTGCTAAGCCGCCACCTAATATAAATATGATAATACAATGATAATATATAAATTCTTATTTTAAAATAATTACATTTTGAATAAGAAATGACATGCATAATAATACATTAATTAATAAGAAAATTCAATTCAGTATGGAATAATTATAATTTCGTTAGGCCTATTCTCCAAGATTATTATTTATTTCGAAATTGAATTAACCGATTCAACATTCTATAAAAGCAGACACAGTGGAAGGATGGAATATTACAACATACGACGACAATGCATTTTTCTTTATATTGTTGTTGATTTAATATTCTTAATTAAATTAATTCAGGTAAAAACTTATCTAGTGGTAGGTTATGCCATGATTGCCTTGGTTTGGCCTAGCCATTAAAACATAGACAGAGCAGGCAAAGGTTATGTTTTGTCAATTGTATGGACAAAGTACAATATTACCTGGTTAAGCTCTGTCTACACTATCAAACTAGTTTGACAAAAAAGTGTGATATGCCCAAATATCCTAGTGATATGTCAAAATATGGTAGTGCTATGACATTATATGCCTAAATCACATTTTTTTGTCACATATGTTACAGTTTGATAGTGTAGACAGAGCTTTATATAGTAGGCCTATCAATAATTCGGTACTTAAATTGCCGGAATTCATTCCTGGTATAGATCAAAACACAACTGCAACGTCATGGTAGTATGTTTCCATGCGGGTTTGATACAACTCCCTATTTGATCCAAACAAGTGACTAGGGTAATAATGTGAAGCGCTAAGAGGCTTTGTGCATTAAGCGCCATACAAGATCGACGTACTATAACTATTATTATTAGTGGGAGAACACTGATACAGGTATTAATTATAAAATGAATTACTTGATGCGCCGCCGAATATCACCCTTGTTGCCGAGTCAAGACCTTCGGTGTCCTTCAGGTGCTTCATTACTGTATCTAGTATCCTTATTCCTCGTAAGTACAAGTTCTTATTTTTGTAATTTACTGGAAATGATAGATTGCCTAAGGAAAAAATACATATTGTGTTAGTGAAGGTAAAGCATAAGTGACAAAGATTAGTGATAGGATATGATGACACGTACTGTTATATTCATAAATAAGAATATCATAAATCAAACGCGCAGGAACTGAGCGAAATACAAATGCAGAGAGCTATTTTTATGTAGTTGACGACTTAAGCTCTGTCTACGCTATCAAAAAAAAAGTGTGATGTGCCCAAATATGGTAGTAATATGTTTAAATATGATAGTGATATGACATCATCATATCCATATATGGCCACATCACATTTTTTTGTCACATAAAGTTTGATAGTGTAGACAGAGCTTTAGAAAACCATGATAGTAAGTATGTAGGCATACTTGGCAAATGCTTGACAGATGATTAGCAAATTGCTTAAATGCCCAAATAATAATTAGACTGCACTTACCAGAAAATGAACCACCATCACAATATTTAATCAATACAGCATTCCAGTTGTAAAAATCTGGATTTACAAGTCTATCATTCGACAGTATACCGTTAAAGTCCACTTTATCAGGACCGTAGGTAGTGGAGCCTAATGTAGTGAGACTTCGTTCATAGCAATCTGTAACATTCCAACACCAATCTCCACCTTCTAAAATGATCACCCACGATTTTTCGTCTTCTTCTCCAGCTGAAATTATTAGATGATAGCATATTTAACGTATAGGTACAAGGTACAATTGTCTACGATTTTAAATAGGGATAATAGTAGCATAATGAAAGTCAAGACCCATCCACTCCATAGTATTTATCAATGGTTATGATCTTGAAGGCGATTGAGGACTGTTCGAAGTATAAAACAAAACGCTTCTATCTTTTGTTCCACATTCAATATCAGGCTTTTTAATCAGTTAATAAGTTAATTTCATTGTTTATCAGAGTAATATTGTAGCTCTGTTGTATTTTTCAAATATTTTTGTCTTTTTCTGTATTACTAACCTTCAACTAATTTTCAGCAATTGTATGTCAACGTGAATTTCCTTTTGGACAATAAATAAATGTTCTGATCTAGGTCCAAAGGTAGGTAGAGGTGTAAGTCTACCCGTGCAAGTACATTTATCATGGTGTTCACATGGACGTTTGAGTTTCTCTTACAGGAGTGCTCCTTTAATATTATTAGACCATGTTTATTTGTTGGCCGTTTAAAAATATGTACTAATTATATTTTCTACACTCTCTGTGTCCCACAATTCATTATTTTAACATGTTAGGACTGCTTTTAATAAGACATTTTTAAAAACATCAAAAAAAAACATTTTAATGGTTAAATCATCGTGTCCAGCAGAATAGCTATCTAATTATAATGATGCAAATAGAGACATCAGTTGTCAAAGAGAAGAGTGGACGGACGCAAGCACTTATAAATCATGGTCAATTAGAAGTCAGCTAATTAAAACGAACGTGACTTCATTAAGAGTACTATCCATCAATATAGAAAGAGTACATTTGCTATCTTATGGAATTCTTTGATTGTACAAGTTCAGTTAGAAAGTGATGGGTGTTATATCTCAAGATCATATACAAATTGACAATTGTAATCAGATGAGACCCTGTGAGAACACCGTGAGAGGTATAAATTTCGCCAAAATGGTTAGAATTGGCAATAACTGATGAATTAAGATGAAAAAGATGAATTAATGAAAAATTTGGGAGGTTTCAATTTACGACGACCTGACATTAGGAACGAATACGTTATTTTATTCAACCCTATTTATAGAGGGTGACCCTGAACAGTGTATGCTGACAATCAAGCGGCCCTCATGATGAGTTATGACAATTGTATGTGTGTGACAGTGGCTGTGTATGTATGCCTACACCGGGGAAAACCCCCTACTCGTCTCGAAAGATATACTAGGTTCTTTAAAGTGCACATGAGCTAGATGTGTACACTGGACCTACGGTTTATAGTCTTTATCCTCTAGAAGACTTGTTCTACCACCACCTCAGCACAGTTCTGGTGGATTCTATGTCCGGGCGTGTCCAACGGCACAATAGGTCATGCAAATTAAAAGCTCCCTAACGTAATAATGAGTAGGCTTAATACCTTTTCTTATATAGTAACCAGGCGGAGATCCATCAAGACAGAAAGCACCTCGACGATTGGCCACTTCCATCGGCAACGTCACCAGTTCCCCGTGCTTCTCTACGTCACTTATTGCGTATATCCACAACACGAACCAGATAACCCAACAGACAATGATGGCAGTGGCCATAGTATACGGGCTGCAGAAACATCTTCGACATTTAAACTTCATCTTCTTATTCCTTAGTGACTTCGCTGCGTTTTTATTCCTATCTAGTTTTACATAGCCTTCCTCAACAGCACGGATATGTGGAGCCATGGTATGCCTTCACAAAATGTGTCTAAAACGTAGTCACCTGTAAAGATCATTAAATATGAGCGTTATTCATAAGCATTTTCCAATATTTGTCATTGTAAATTGTACCCTGGTAGCCTGTATATGGACATTGTATTATTGCATGAGTCTTTGTGAATTGCCTATTATAGCTTTTGTTACGAGCAATAACCATTTTCATATAATTATCCTTAATCTTCTTTTCTTTTCATCATCGCTTTATTATAGTATTAACATCAATACAACGTGAATTGGTTATTGGTGTTTTGTGGTGATAACCATATATGATTTAGATACTGATAATGATCAAGAACATTGGCATGATAATTATGAGTAATCTTTATAAGCCTACTTCAATATCATAAATCCGATCCTCGTTACTGTATAACAGTATCACAGGCAAATTCTGTGATACAGTGTCATATGTATCACATGATTCGCCTGTATCATAATGTCATACGCCTAATCTAACCTTAACAATAATACAGGCGCCATATATGATAATGTTACACTGTATTACAGAAATTGGCTGAATATACTGTAACATAATGCCATTATTGAGATACAGTAGGTCTCTGTACACAGAATCGGGTGTTCATTAACGATATAAAAATGATTATGATGAAGTATATTTATACATTAGGTTTCTTATATTCGTAAAAATAGATAAATATGAGACAAATTAAATTCAGTAGACGTGATTTGTAAGAATATAGACAATCTGTAAACAGGAAAATGAAATCTTAAATTAAATATTGCCGTGTTATTTTCTATCAAGCTTCATTCGTACAAATAGACAGATTGGTAATAAACATTATTCAAACAATAAACATAATTTGTGATAAGCTATAGGTAATAAAAACATGAAAGCCGATATAGAATTGTATGTACGTGATTTGTAAGCAATATAGAGAATCTGTAAACGAGATGTCCTTTTAGACTTACAACTTCATGATTGCTGAACAAATTATTCTCATGAGTTTGGTAATTGGTCTACGTGTTTTTACATTATTTGGAGTGCAATTGTATAATGTAGTCTATAACCAGGTTCGTGTAGAATATCCGTATTAAGTCACGGCTGTGAATGTGATGTTTAGTCTAATATACTGTACTCCTTACTCAGTGTGTTTACATTCTTAGTGTGGACATGCAGTAAAGGAGTATGGTCTAGGATGTCGAGAAAACGAAAATTGTTTCTAATATACCAAAAAAATATCATATTGAGTTTTATGAAATTAATATGACTCAAGGGAGTTATAAAATGATGCATATTCAAAATTTAATTTTGATTTAGATTATATGGTTGTTTGGTAAATTGACACAGTGAAAAATCAATATAGCATTTGACAATATCATATTATTTTTTTTGTTTACACATTATTTGACGATTTTTTAAATAGGAAATGATAGTGTTAATAACACACATTGTGTATGAATGTCGGATGGGGGCGGGGGGAGGGGACTCTGGTTGGCGTTATACCATCTGTTAATAATAACATAATAAACAAATAATAATTTGCATATTTTTATATATTCTTAATTCCCAGGACTTGTCAATGCTTGGTTGTTCCTGCGCTAGAGACGCATCGCAAGGACGTACGACGTAAATGATTTGACCAATTACGAGCGACGGATTATTCGAACTGGCGCTTGTCATTGGTCAACTACGTCTGCGTCTATACGTAATTGCGTTACGTCTCTGGGAACCAATCGTTTATACTGTTTATAGGGTAATCTTTCTCATTTATTGGACATTAAATATAAATAAATAAATTACTATCATTAAACTAAAGGAAACGAGAGATGATATACGTCAGTATTTGTCTATTTGTGTAACGAAACAGGTGTATTTACTGCAGTAATGTACATTTAAACAGTGAATAATCTTGTTGACACTATAGTATTAGTAAGAATATTAATTGTGGTAAGGCACTATTTAGAACAGTAAACATAGATATATTTGAGACAGACTGGCTCCGGTATTCAGATTGGTATAAATGTACTCATGTTAAGACTTCCAATAATAGTTTTATATAATACATACTATACATTTTATAGGCCTACTCCCAAAATAACAATAAACGTAACATTATATAAGTAATGTATATAAATATATAATCTGTATAGTAGTGAACTGTGGACAATGACAGTATCACTACCGCATGAAATCGATGTCTTTCAAAGAAAATTCCTCAAGAGAATAATAGGTGGACGGAGAAAATATAAATGAAGATTAAGCCTAATTTGTACAAAAGAACAGGAAAGATTGATTAGAGTAAGAATGTAAAGAAAAGAAGGCTGATATGGTATGGTCATGCTCCGATTAAATGAAAACACACCAAAAAATAAGATCGCACTCAGAGTGGATCAACGCGCGAAAGACCAAGATGAAGACCGAAAACAACATGGATGGCAAACATAAACAAGAAACAGAACTTTTACATGCGGACCTATATACACATCCTTGCTCAAAAACGTACAGAGTGGCGAACACAAGTAAAGCCCTGTCTACACCATCAAACTTTATGTGACAAAAACATGTGATGTGCACTACCAAATTTGGGCACATCAAACTTGTTTTTGTCAAACTAATTTGAGACAGAGTGTAGACAGAGCTTGAGACGCCTAATGTCTAACGACTTCTAGATGATGATACATTATATAATAGGAGAATTTATAGTACCATGTATTCAATTCAATTCAAGAAACATTTATTGACCAAAAATATTATATCATAACATTAACAATGGTTGGCATATAATATATATAGTCGAGAGACTACAAAAGGCCCGATAAGGACATGGCATCGAATGATATTATTCTAGTATAAACTAGTGATATTGCGATTTTGTCTGATAACACCTAAAGGCTCACAAGTCATTAACTGAACAAAAATGCCATAGATTGCAATCTCGCCAGAAAATTAAGTTATGGTTGGTTTGATTTAAGATTGTAATGTTCATCTAGAATGTTTACATGTTAGAAGCCCAGGCTGAAAAACTTCAATTAATCTTTCACAAACAAGGAAAATGTATTCTTAAGCTCTGTCTACACTATCAAACTAGTTTGACAAATATGGTAGTGATATGCCCAAATATGGTAGTGATTTGACATCATCATGTCTATTATATGGGCACATCACATTTATATTATGTAGGTATTTATTCATAAAAACACATAAATAGTACAAACAGAAGGCAGCCAACGGCTGAAAAATTCTGCAAACAACGTACAAAGTAAAAATTCAAAAGAATCTAACAACAATATGTTTTTGTCACATAAAATTTGTATAATTTTTGTTTTTGTTTTGATTCTTCTTATAACGTTTCTATCCCGGTTATAATTATTACTTATACTTTTATTATAAGTGAGTATAGGAGATTAGGCCTACTAGATACTACTATAGAGGTTTCACCAATGTGAAAATACAAACAATAAATGCTGGTTCAGACGTACTTTCACAACATGCTGTAGGCCTATCTCACTTACTGTACTGATATAAGAACCTATACTGCTATATTGCATTATTGATATTGCAATATCAAATGTACCGACACTCTATGAATATTAATAACATGCTTACAATAAAGATAATATAATAAACTGCCTAGAGACACTTGTACTGTACTAAAACAAGCAATGAATTAATTCCCAGATCCTCCAAACAATTTTAATTTAGAGGCAAATTAAAATATTGTTGCAAGTTCCTAATTAATATTGTTGCAAGTTCCTAATTATTATTATTAATCAAACAAACTCACGCGGTAGGCTAATTTAATAATTTAGTTTTGTAAAATATTTAAAAATATTCGACCCAATTTGTTGGAAAATGGCATGCAAAGAAGAGAGATGTGTAATTTAAGATGGATAGCAAAGGGTTATTTGAAAGGTGATTGGTGATTGGTCAATAACCAGACAGAGACTTAATGACGATAATTAAGACTTCATAATTTAGTATACCAATCTACTGTATATTATTATTACTTTAAAATCGTTATCTTTTCATCATTACTTCATTTCGTATTAAAAGATATTATGATGATGATCAGATTCTCATATTACGTGTACATACTATCAGCTGAATAACCCCAAGACACTTTCCAATATCGGTTAAGTATCCCCCAAGATACTCAAATCAAATACGGTTAAGTCTCGCACTGTCAACACGAGTGAGTTGTAATCGTGTACGTCTACATTAGGCAATATACATATTTATATGAATATATAAATGTAAACGTAAAAATGTTATTATCTAATACGGTATGATATCATTAAAACAGGTATATTAATGTATGTATTTATGTTGTTTTATATCGTTATCGAGTCATATAAGGGAAAATAATGCAAAACACCGCAGGACGCGCACGTACAAAAGTCGTGTATGTTTTATCAACGTCTGACTCGCGTGTCAAACGTTTTTTGACGATATATCAATTTAATCAACATACAACATCCCAATATATATATGCATTAATTGGCTCGTTTTTTGCTAAATCAAACATACATAATTTTGTTTAAAACAACTGGTGAATATAATAATTAGTTATACAAATCTTGCATGAAAATGTGAATATAGTTTACCTGTATGTTTATGCTCACCTTTCAGTATTTAATTCCAGTGGTGTCGGTGCTCCATAACAATCTGTATTGAAATAATTAGTCAGTTTATGTCGAGCATAGAGTATAATAAATCCGTTTTGCATATGAAAGCCACGAAGACAATAGGTTTAGATGAGCTGATGACAGATGGTTAGATTTATACAAAAACCTGTTCACTGTTTGTACTCAAAAGTCTGCTGCATCACACAATCGATATTCAATCACTTACGCGCGCCTCTCTCATGTTCCGAAGTGATTGATCAACACAAGATGCACAGCTCGAAAGATCGATAAATTGAATGACGTCA
The DNA here is from genome assembly GCF_963402885.1 of Antedon bifida. Lineage (NCBI taxonomy): Eukaryota > Metazoa > Echinodermata > Crinoidea > Comatulida > Antedonidae > Antedon > Antedon bifida. The sequence continues at coordinate 19,968,931 of NC_136232.1, forward strand.
TTAATAGATAGCGCATGCAGAAATTCGAATTACTATATTGCCTTTTAACGACGCATAAAAGTGTCGATTAGGTGTTTACCGTCGTGTAACATCCAGAGCCTATATGGTCTTACTTTTATCTTGCCGACAGAAAAGTAAGACGCGCGCTGGAGCAATTTCAATGACTACTCATACATCTTCATATGCTCATATTAGGTCACTCGTAAGTTTTTTTTTTAATTATTTGTTGAGCATGCGTAAACGGATAATCTGGATAGATTACAACGTTATATATCTGTCAAGTGTACGCATTTTCGACATGTAGCTAACAATCTACAAATTACTACGAGGTATTAGGGAAATTGCAATTTTAAACGATGCATGCAATTTAAAATGCAAGTTTGTGTTAGAGAATGTCTCTTTGGTTGTTCATTCATTTATTCATCCACGTATACCCATCTATACTTTTACACACACGCGCGCCGCCTATTTTATAAGGCAATCCCACCTCTCTGACAGTCACTGTAAATAATCCAGAGATATGTATCTATTTATATTAATTCATTTCGTCACCCATTCCCATGCATTGGATCATCTACCCATTCCTCCTCCTTCTTTAATTTCGTTGATTCAATTTTTGTCTGTCTACTCGTGTGTTTCTAAATGTCCATCCATTCTAACTCGCATCCATCATCCCGGCCAATACATTTCTTTATTATTCACATGTATTTCGGTCCAATTGTTGGCAAATATAATTTGTCTGTCTGTCCCCCATCCATAAAGCTGTCCTTTTCTTAAAAGACATGGTAGATATATTCAAGAACCTAGACGATTTATAAAAATTTGTTTTTAAAGTAGTTTTTCTCCTTACATTCAAAGGCCGATACGTTTTCCCTTGATTAATTAGTGTACCATAAAAATCGACTATTATCATTTAACACGTCGGTTAATAAAATGTTAAGTGGTTTTATATTTTGTGTAATTGATTCATTTTCCGGCTGATTTAGCTCCTAAACGCCTTAATCAATCGATTACTCTGGGATCACCGGCGGTCGATCGAGAAGTAGCCTAGCTGCACGTGTTGGTATGTTTGCTGCCCCATGAGTAAAAACGATTCATTTGTAATCGTTGAGAAAATCATAAAGAATTTTGCCATGAATAAATAATCATATGCAGCTGCAATACATTGAAGAACCTCATTGCACGAGTTCAGTTTTAGATATTATGGAGTCTTAATTCTAGAACTTAATGTCTCGAAACGAAATTGGTATTGATTATACGTAGCTTCTACAATAAACAAAGATGGAAATGGTTTAAGTGATTTTGACAAAGAATCATTAATCAAAACAAAAGGGTTGGTATATTCTATCCTTAAAACTTTCTTATCGCCTCCAGGACCCAAAGTTCAACTTTCATGCATTTGGGTCGATTTAGGTGTGTGGAAAACGAGGGTATCTTACACGACTTAACAGTGGTGAAATGAAGTGCAGAACTTTTGCATTAAAATTTGTGAAATTTAGAGAGGTTCGGGCGGCTGGTTCCTTTGAATCCGCTCCTGTCTTATAAGGAATTCATAAGTTTGTTTTCATAATCTAGTTTTCTAGACACCTCGATCTATTTTAACCTAAATTTAAAGCCAGGCCTGACGTAGGGCTATAATCAACTTATTGATGGGAAGTGTTTCCTTCTCCTTTCCAATCGATTCTTTACATCACACTACGCATCTTTCAATGTTTTAATATCCTTTTAATTTTATTTCACTACCACGTGAATTACATCTGTGCTGGTATTTTGCGAGAAGCTAATGAAGCATCGTTTCGTAGGCGGATATTCATTTAATGTTTCCTATATCAAGTACGTGATATTTCAATGAATGCTTACTGTATTAATATTTATAATGTATATAGATATGATTATGCATACGAGAAAGATGAAATACAGATCGTTTACTATTTTTAGGGAACTGCAGTGACGTCAAATGATGTAATCTATTTTATTATTTAAGGGTATGTTCATAGCATAGAAGGTTTACCCTATAGTATATTAGGACTCACCAAAATGTCCCATTAATAATAAGGATGTCCACAGAATAGGGATTGAGTATATTACAGAAAAAAACCTCATCACAGGAAATTCTCTAGTTCTTAATAATAGTGGTGTCCCCAAAAGATTGATATATTGTATTTTGTTTTAAACTGTCTGTTACATTTTTTAATATATGCATATACTGTACAGGTATATATAGGGCTATAAATTATGTTTGTTGTGCGGATTTCAAAACTTGTCTTAATTTCTCAAAAAGAAAACAAAATGAAACTGTGTATGTATCTTTAAAGTACTTTTACTGATAAATACTGTACAAATAAGGCTTTCAGTAAAAACAAATTAACATAATTTTTGTAAACATTTTTTTACATTAATATAAAAAGTCTAAACATTATCATAAAAAAAATCTGATTTTTTGTAACACAAGCATTTTATATGTACAATCTTTCAAAGATAAAAATTTATTTTATCTTATTAACGTATCATATTATGTATAAACTGTACATGTAGGCCTACAGTATAATTACACTCTCTCAGGTATCCATGACATGAAGGCTAATAGAGGTATGTAAACAAGACTTGGCAGTTCATCAATTTGAATCTTCAGCCTAAAAAAGGTAAGTAAGTAAAAACAGTTACAAAAATCAACATATCAGGACAGGCATTGACAAATGGTATTTTTGGATAAGAAGAGTAAGCTTAATAGTCTGATATTAACGATGACGATTAACATAATAAGGAGGTGAAAGATAATATGATGAGGATGAATGATGATGATGATGATGACATACATGAGGACAATATTCATGAAGAAGATGAAATTGATAATGATAATTGATGATAAGAAGAACGAACATAATGATGACATAATGATGATTATAGACCATTTTCCTCAGATTTATTTTTTGTTGTAAAAATATTAAATACACACTATAAAATCAATATATATTAAAACAATTATACTGGTATGTAGATTTAACTCATATGCTTACTCGAATACTGTTAACTTCTCTCCTTAATTCTGTTATAACAGCAGCCAATGCTTCTGGGTTTACTCCCTGTTCACAAAGCCTAACACAAATTGACAGTGTTTCTGCATCTAGACCAGTGTTAAGTAGGTTAGACATCTCCTGTAAACCTAAAAGAATAAACGTAATGTTCATCAATTCACAGATACCTCCCATTCTATCACACTTTCTTACCCATCCTTTATTTCAACTTCCTTTCTCTCGGCCTAGTCTATGCCTAGCATACCATTCTTGAGGCAACCTCAAGCCGGACAAAACAGCGACCGATCCTCTCTAGTAGTAGGCTAGCTGTCTAGGCCTAGCCAGGGCCTATAGTAGTGCCGTGAATCAATTAATCACACTAACCGAATATTTTGTTACAATAGACTTAATAAAATGTTACTTTTTATTTTGAATTTACAATTTTACACACTTACAATCCATTGCCTGACGTGATGAATCAAAATTTACGTCTTTTTTATCCGCCATATTTCGGTGTAAATATAGACGTCTTTAGTAAATTTCATCAACATAATAATATTCTTGATATTATAAATATTTTTAATCTTTTTTTAATACTCAAAATACTAAAAAATTTAATTTTTAAACCATAATATTTTGTTAGTACATAGCCTAATCATTTATGCTAAATGTTAAATTAATAATAAATAATCAAAATACATTTTGCTAATGTCAACCTAATATCGTCTTCTGATTGGTTCGTCAATCAGTTTTGGCCTACTGCTGTATTTTTGGCGACATTTTTAAATGTGGTTACAATTGAGATGAGGTAAACAAAGTTTACCGCCACAAACCTTGTCCCTAATTAAACCTATTTTATTTGTATTGCGTATATGTATGTAGGTAAGTATATAAAATGTTTTTAGGACAGCAAGTAGGCCTAGGCTAGGCCTAAACTCACATAGTAGCTATCGATATCTATCTAGGCCCTAGCTAGGCCTAGCTAGGCTAGGGCCTACGGCCAGGCCTAGCTAGTAGGCCTAGCAGTAGCTAGGCCTAGAGGCCTATCATTCAATCATTATTCTTCTTCTTTTGGGTACTGCTTAACGATCCTTAAGGATCAAAACAAGCAGGGGTTTGTGCGCATGCGGGGTCTTTGATATTTAGTCTCTGATTTCAGGTGATATGTTTTTTTTATTATGTTCCTTTATTAATTAATGCTTCCTTGAAAGATTCACTTTCTTTAATGTTCTGTATATTTGGTACTTCGTTCCAGTCCCTAGTTGTTCTCGTCACATATGAGAACTTGTAAGTATCAGTGCGTGTTTGGTGTTGGATAAATGATTAGCTGGTTAAAGATTGACGGGTTTGCCTTTGAGCCGGCACCAGATGGAATGGAGTGGCAGAGCCAGATTGCCCCCCATGGCTTTATGTAAAGTAACAAGACATGATGTTTTTTGCCTTAAGGAAAGTGGTTCCCAATTCAGGTCTTTCATTAGTTCTGTTACGCTCTGTTGCCAATAATAGTTGTTATGGACCATTCTGGCTGCTCGCCGTTGAATTTTACCAATTTTTTGTGTGAGTTCAGTGGTGAATGGGTCCCAAAGCCCAGAACAATATTCCAAGGTTGGCCTTACAAGTGCAGTGTATGCAGTTGCTTATTACAGAAACTTAGGTTTCGGCGAACAAAACCCAAGAGTTTTATTGGCTGTGCTAATTATTAATGTGTGTGTTCCATTTCAGATTGTGAGCAATGTCAACACCTAAATAGGTGTGGGTGTGAGTCTCTTGCAGGATCGAATTTCCAAGTCTGTATTGTTCGGCAATTGGGTTTTTGATGCCGCAATTCTGAGGAGATTATTGTATTGTTGCTAGCCCGCCTAGACTTGATAGATAGGGATATATTATTAGTAGTCTGGATGTACCACCATGGTCTAATGAAGGTCGTTTAGTAGTAGGCCTAGCTAGGCTAGGTATAAGGTCTAGCTGTACTTCAGAGTGTCCTATGATGAGTATGATAGGCCTAGAACTGTAGCTGCCACCACCATATAGATATCGTCTAGGCCTAGTCTACCTGCCATATAATATACCAGATTATATACCCGGGCCTAGGCTAGTAGTATAGGGCCTAGCTAGGCCTACTAGTAATATTTAGTCAGCCTTACCTATATAATTTTAAACAAGTACTGTATTAAATACAGTAGGCCTAATGTTATTCAACTCAGCTGTTATTTTTGACTTTTATTAGTCGAACTACCAACGTCCTATCCTAGATAGCGAAGTACTGTAGTAGTAGGCCTACAGTACCTAACTCATTTTTGCCTGTAACTTGTATAATGCGATGATTGAATAAACCAGGTTCAACTCTCTTGTCGAAAAACCTTTATGAATAACTTTGTCCCACTATCAGCCAGTTGAATAAACACTTTTCTTTTTACAACAGAACAGAGTTAAGAAATGACCACTTAAGAACCATGGATGAAAATAGTGTATCTTGTACAGATGTGTCAATCAACCCTTTTGAAGCTGAGAGCACTGATAGCCTTCACTTGTCCAAGTTTAGTCCATCTATTTTTAAAATAAAAACACCGTCATCTACAAAGGTAATGAACTTCAAATTGAATAAGAAAGAATGTTTGAGAAAACAATTTAATCGAAAGTTTAAAAACTTACTAAAAGTAAAATTCAAACTGATTTTCCTACTGTATAAAGTCTGTGTTTCCGCAGCCAAAGATTAACTGATAATTAACCCATAATAATTAACCAATAAACTGCCTGTGAAAACAGGGTTTAACCGATTCCGATCGAGACAAATTATCCGATAATTATCTGATTCAATCGGATATTTATCAGATAAATGCGTTGATTTTTAAAGATGTATTGTCCCTTTGACTAATTCCAAAAAAATAAAAAATAACAGATTTCGAAAAAAGGTGGGTCATTTTGAAGTATCTTAATAGTTATTAACTATCACCAAGAATTTTTCGAAAAAAAAAATCATTTAACTGAAATACAGACGTTTTTTTGTTAAAAAAATAACTTTGACTTCCAGTCAAAGTTTTCGATCAAAACATATCCCATAATGAAACGCGCTTGTTTGGCTACTCTGTATGCATAATCATAAAACTTCCTCACGATCTGTGTGAAAATACCTTCTCAACCGTGACGAGTTGTAAACAATCCTAATTAGCATATGCATAATGCGTACTTGTGGTTTGAAATCTTTGTTTACTTTTGTTGGCGACGATTTTCCAGATGAAATGTAATCAAACTAATTTACCTGTTAATTACGTAAACTTGTTGCTTTTGGCTGGAATTTTCGACTTAAAGTGAATAACTTTAATATTACTTTGATATTGCCAATTTAAATTTAGAATACTTTGACCTTCATTTTTTTGTGTTTCAAGGGACAATACATCTTTAACCTTTGACCTGAAGGACAAATTGTTGTTTTTTGATTGGGCACTTGGTTGTTTGGTAATGATTATGATTATTTTAAAATTAATTACCTGATGGGTTAAAACATTAACCGATAATTTTTGTTTTTGCTGCAGCCTTAGTCACACATAAATTAATTAATGAGATTGAGAGGTTTGAAATGTCTGATGTTTGATTTTAATTAACAAAATAATTTCATACAAAACATAACAATAAAGAAAAGAAGAGTTCAAAATCCAAATGACTGGTTAACCAAAAAGCAAAGTAAATCACTGTCAATCAAGTGGCTCACCAAATGAAAATGAAAAGAGATATACAATATAATTAAGCTAACAGTACAATAAAATTATTAATAAATAATTTTAAATTGCTGATTTGTTTATGGATTGTAATTCTAAAATCATGGTGAAATTTCTTAAAATATATATATATATAAATAACCTGAATTTTCTATTAAAGAAATCACCCAAGTTTCGGTGGTCAATCGATCAACTGGCTATTTTGAAACCAGCTGACATAGATGAAACCCCACAGCAGGACACACACCTAGATCAAGACACTGAGCAACGTCTTCAGCAGGCTATTGACCAGGTATATTACACCATCATGCTTTATAACTTGATTGAGTGGTACCACGCCCTGCTTTCTTATTGTATAAAGGTCTTTTTCTTTAGTGACTCTTGCCCAAGCATAACTACTGTATATCCAATAGACAAAAGCAAAGCAAAGGATTTACGCCAACTGTATTGGCTAAATTCACTTTAGGATCTACAGGAAACTAGCATGAATAATTTAGGTCCTTTACAAGGAATCCATTTAATTTTTGAATCGGACAATCACATACTGTACATAAGTATATATTTTTTGAAATTGAGAGGAACAATATGATTTTAAAAACAAAACAGAGGGCTTCCACCTTAAAAACATAATACTGTTCTATGTTTAACAATAAAGTGTATTGTCTTAGTTTTTCAGTCAGAAACAAGTAGCTCCTTCGCCTTGGTCTTCTGGCAAACTTGTAAAACATGTTACGTTTTCACCACATCCACCAAGTACAAACTGTAAGTATACAACTCAAAATATTTAAAGACATTACCCTAGATTGTACTTATACAATGTCTGTTAAATTGTGAAGAGGTATAAAATAGATACCTCCATTGTTAAATAAGCTAACATACTGTTATACATTACAATAGTCTGCATTGATTTTATTTTTAGATTATGATGTTAAATCAGCTGACAACTCTGGAGCTTCGTCATGTGACACATCCTTTACCAATAACAAACCAAATATGGTTGATGGTATGTTTATCACAATTTAGTGTTATTAATTCATTTTTCCTGTTTACTGTTTACTAATAATTCTAATGCAACTAAACTTTTTGACCATACATTAAGCTCTGTCTACACTATCAAACTTTATGTGACAAAAAAAAATGTGATATGCCCAAGTATGGACATGATGATGTCATATCCCTACCATACGTGGGCATATCATTACCATATTTGGGTACATCACACCTTTTTTCACCACATCCACCAAGTACAAACTGTAAGTATACAACTCAAAATATTTAAATATCCCTACCATACGTGGGCATATCATTACCATATTTGGGTACATCACACCTTTTTTGTAAAACATGTTACGTTTTCACCACATCCACCAAGTACAAACTGTAAGTATACAACTCAAAATATTTAAAGACATTACCCTAGATTGTACTTATACAATGTCTGTTAAATTGTGACTTTTTTGTCAAACTAGTTTGATAGTGTAGACTTTTTCACACCCTTTTTTAGTTGCATTACTGTTTTGAATGTTTAACATGTAACAATTTATTCTAGATCTAACACATTTTACAACTTAATTACAGTTCTGAATTAAATTTAACAATGTTATATAATTGTATTTTTAATGCTTTTTTTAAAAAATTTTGTCAATAGCATCTTCTCAAACTTGCTTAACACTGCCGTTGGATTTTGATCTACATGCGTTGCTTTGTAAGTAAATATTAACAATTTACAAGTTATTGTTTTACTGACACTGAATATATATTTCACACTGGAGTATAAAACCAGTGCGCCTTTGCACAAGTAAGACCAAATTGTCTAAAAATTGGTAGATACTGTAGGTCTAACAAACCTCACAAGTCTCCATATTACAAGTGATCCAGTCTCCCGCTGGTGCAATTTCTCCTAGTCGTTTAGGATATGAAAAAAAAAACAAAATGCGATAGTCCATAAATTTACCATAACCTACTACTAGGCCCATTTTGGTTGATTAAAGATGTATTGTCCCTTGAAACACAAAAAAATGAAGGTCAAAATATTCTAAATTTAAATTGGCCACATCAAAGTAATATTAAAGTTATTCACTTTAAGTTGAAAATTTGAGCCAAAAACAACAAGTTTACGTAATTAACAGGTAAATTAATTTGATTACATTTCGTCTGGCTAATTAGGATTGTTTACAACTCGTCGCGATTGAGAAGGTGTTTTCACACAGATCGCGAGAAAGTTTTATGATTATGCATACAGTGTAGCCAAACAAGCGCGTTGCATTATGAGATATGATTTGATTGAAAAAATTTCTGTATTTCAGTTAAATGATTTTTTTTTTGACTAATTTTTGGTGAAAAGTTAATAACTGTTATGATACTTTTAAAGGACCCACTTTTTTTCGAAATAAAAAAAATTTTTTTGGAATTAGTCAACTTTTTTGGCAATTCATTTGCCACCTTTACGTATATAACAAACATACATAGCGTATTTAAAAAATGTCCATTGTTTTCCTAAGCTGATGCCTAAGGTTTTGTTAATAGTAGCACCCTCTATTTTTGGATGTATATTTAGCAAAACCTATAATGCCCTGAAATTTTATTTTGCTTTTAGATCAGCAGCACATATTTGTAAAAGAGAGTGCATTTAAATTTATTATATTAAAACAATAAATTAAACTTAATATTAAAAATTACGAAATGAATGGTAATTAATTATTTGACTACATCGTTTTTTTTTCCATTTTGGTATACCTCCAATGCTAATTAAACTGATATTTCTCCTGAAGATGGTCGGATAGCATAACAACCAAATTGCCAATAAATTCTCAACCATACCTACCATTATTAGTTATTCAGACTAAATATGCATTTTAGTTGTCTGAAAGGTTCAAAATTCTTTCATCAGGCATTTTAGAAAACCAGAAATGTTTGGTGTTTTGTTTATGCCCCACGTCTCTTGTGAATGACAATGTCAATTAGTTTTACATTCATCTGAATAACGGATGAAACTAAGCCAGGACTGTTTAAAGCACCTTGATTGGTCCTAACATTGATCATTGATCTCACCTTGACTAGAGGAAAGGCATGGGCCAATACATCTGAGGCAGATACTACGCCATCACACTCACAGGTCCTCATGTATTATTGTTGCTAGAGTGCGCCACCTTGCGCCATATCGAGAGACATTGTTTTCACTTAGTGTTAGTTGGTTCGTGTTATACTATAGACCTAGTGTCGGTTGATATTATATTTGTTTATATATTAAAGTGTTCATATCTACATTAAGTTGATGAGTCTTTATTGCCGCTAGAGGAAGAGGCTAAAATAACATGTTTGCTTTTTTTTTATTAGGTTATATGCTTTATCATGCAGTATAACCATATTGTTTAATATTGTTCTCAGCATCCTTCTACAGTTACCAACAAGGCAGCATGAATGAGATTTTATCAACGTCATCCCTCCGTCGTAAATTGTTTTTACCAGCGGGTTCAACAACTTCTGAATCTAGTCCTAGTATGAACTATATCCAGTCCAGCCAATGTGAAAGTGGCGTGTTTCCTGAAAAATTGTTATCGCTTTCGCCAATCAATTCAATTAAACAGAGAGCTACAGCTCCCGGTCGAGATACACCAAACACACCTGCTTCAGCTAAGGTAAGATTTTAGAATTTTTCAGTTTCTTTTACTGTATAGCTTATAACAAATACAAAATAAATTTTTACATTAATATAGATTGTTGATTAAATATTTAAAAAAAATATTTATTTGAAATTGACATCAGATTCATTGACAGAAAATGTTAAATATTCGTACAAAATATATATGATCATCATCATTGCTGTGTAGAACGATGGCGAGATTCTGCAAACTAAGCTGCAGCCCAAATTTGGGCCACTTAACATTTTTGAAGGTCCACAAGGTTGGATTGAGCAGTGCAGCTTACAAAAAAGAATGAAATGTCGAGATGATGAATGATGTTTGATGTTAGCCTATGGTTATGAGTTAGGCCTAATCTTGCCGAAAATGATTGTAAACTTACCAAACACAATTGATGTGTGGCTAAAATTTCGTTGACGTGCGAAACACTGAACTGTGCTGAATTTCGGTGTATCATCAGCGTGCAAGTTTACATTCCAAACCTACAGGTCCATATTCTTAAAAATTTTCTTATCTCAGCCTCACCATGGTGGGGCTGAGGCGGTAGACTATTTTGTTACGTTGATCCAGCTGAACCGGATTTTAGGATGCGAAATAAATAGTTTGCAGAACATGGAGAACCTCTTTTTTTATTATTAGTCGCACATGTGCTTGTCACATTTGTGCAGCTAAGTTTCCAAAGTATTTTCTTAAATTTGTCATGTTTCATTTAAAAAAAAATGTTTCTACATGTTACTGTATGCTACTTTATGTAATTTTTACCAACTATATTTCCATGTTTAAAACCATTACAAATAGTACTATTTTCATATAATTTAATATCACATTCTCAATAATTTTCAATTTGTAGATAGATAGATAGATAGATATGGAATGGAAATGTATTGTTAACCTGACTGTCCAATAGATGAAATTATTCTGCCCATTCAACTCAAAATATTCATTATTTGTCACTACTGTACTGTTCTAAAGTAAATTTTTTTTATTAATTGCCTGCTTCAATCTTGAATCAAATGTGTCAGATTTTGGCATAGAGCAGTGTTTTCAATCACGCATTAGTCGGTAACATACTATCGTACAAAGTTCTGATTGATGAGTGATGTACTGTATGACTTGTTAGAAACACATTCTATAGCATGCATTTGTGGTTACAACATACAATAGCCATGTCCTTAAAAATTAAATTATAGTGTAGATTAAATGAAACATTTTCATGTTGCTTGTTATATTAATACCACAATACAGATTTTTATGAAGCAAATAAACGACACAGAAAAATAGTACATTTTTTAAATGTGTTTTAAAATATAATATGACTTTCTTTCTGACTTTATTTAAAACACTAAGCAGTGGCGTATCCAGGATTTTGAAGTTGGGGGGGCCCGGAATTGCCAATTTGCCGACAAAATTAGTGTCATTACCTGTACATAGGGCCTGTAACGCCAAATGAAGTGACATTGCCAAATGAGGTGCGCGTGGTCTGTATCGCACAAGGCTAGGTCACTTAATTTGGCAGCACGTTTCTGGCGAGCTAATCGTGTTATTAAATATTGATATTATTTATTTCCAAATAAACACAAACTGAAAATTAATAACCTGAGTATTTCTAACCTAATAATCTTTATTCATTGTATGAAATTAAACCATTATAACTGAAACATACGACGAAAATTTACGATTTTAGTGTAAAAAACGAAAGGTACTGCCATCGAAAAATATAGAAAACTCGACATGCATGATGGGAAGCCTACCGACCCCTTTCTAAGCAGCTGGAAAAGAAGACTACTCGTTTTAGCGCCAAAGGGAAGTGTCTGAAGTCACGTCTGCATGTTATGCGGACATGGTCTGGGACAATTTGCCTTTAGCGCTAAAACGTTGATTGTTTGAGTTATGGGACGCCATTTCTGCATTATTTCCTAGTAATATTTTGATTTGACGTTCCTTTCGTCGGTACATTATTCCCGTTACTATTTTGTTCGTTTTTATGAATTTCTATGTTTATGTCAAATTAAAATGATTATTCGTTGAATATGAATGTATCCCGTTATTCTATTGATTATATTGTATATATTTTTTTGTTTAACATTGCTTAACTATACAGTTTCCTAACCTTTTAGTTTCATTTTTAATCAATTCCGTTTTTTTAAAATGTATAATGTTATTTATGTTTTTTATTTATATGTTCTTTAAGAATATGAGTTACATGATCACATTTATTTCACTTATTATACCTACAGTATAACACTATATTTACTTTGATGTCTGAAACATTAAAACATAAATTCGGAATAATGGCGAACCTAAGTCGCAAATTGTTAGTTAGATATTTGTTATAATTTCATCATCTCATTTGTTACACGTGTGTGTGTGACCTATAATAAATAAATAAGGGATGGCAGGCTACAGGTAGGCCTACTTCGAGGGGAAATTCATCAAATTGTTTCATCAAAACAATAACTCATAAGGTCGGAAACATTTAGAACATAAATAGATAATGAAACCAAATTTTGAGATATTGCGTTGTTCTCTTTTGTTATCAATCTTTTCATGTCACGTACCGTAATAGAAGGTAACAGTTGAACATGCATATCACAATAAATAAATAATGGTAATTAACTAATTAATTAACCAATCCTAATGGCATTTTCATCAAGTTTAACAATCTTTGATGTCGGAAACATTCCCAATAATAGAGACTAATTTTGCAATATGTTAGATATTTTATTCAGCTGGTACTTTTTACCTTGATATCGGGAACATTTGAACATAAATTCGCAATAATGGATCATAATTGTGCAATGAAGTCGTGTCATCTTGTTCATATGATGGGAAAAAACTTTGGATGAGATATGGGGTGAGCGAAATTCTAAGCAAGCTAAATACATGATACTTATTTTGAGGTTGGAAAAAAGCACGTGAATTCGCAAATAATTGAACCTAATTTTGCAATGAAGTCGTCATCTCATTTGTTCATATCGATGTGAGAAAATGTTTGGACGGGAATGTGGTGAGCGAAATTCTAAGCAAGCTAAATACATGAGTTATTTTAAGGTTGGGAACACAACGTGAATTCGCAAATAAAGTCGTTTGTTCAGATCATATTACAATGTGAGAAAAAAGTTTGGATGGGAATTCTAACCAAGTATTACTTCGAAGTCGGGGGAACAACCTTAAATTCGCAATAATGCAATGGAACCTAATTTTGCAATGAAGTCGGTCACCTTGTTTGATACGATGTTGGAAACACGTTTGGAGGGGTGGACGAAATTCTAGGAAGCTAAATACAGTTAGTTATAACACTAATTATTTTGAGGTCGGGAATATTAGAATTTATACTTAAATGGAACCTAATTTTGCAATGGAGATTGCATGCGTTATTTTCATCTCGGTTGTTCGTTCCATCAATTATACGTCGTACATAATGTGGAACATGCATGCACTGTTATACTTTGTGGGGTGATGAGAGTGGGATGCTACTGTAATCAAGTTAATATATTATTTATTGACATACAGTAATTTAATTAGCTATATCGATGGAATAGTAGATTAGGCCGATATTTACACATTTGCAGCCTTCACTATTTATAGAATAAATCAGCATTAAATAAGCCAGTGGGTAAATTTTTATGGAATTCATTTAAAAGCAATATGCTATATAACATTGAATCACGGTGAAACATATAACAATAAAGAAACAAGTATAGAAAAATGGGTAGATTTAAGAAATACTATTATGCTAATATAATTTCTAATTTGCTACGATTATCAGAAAAGGAATTCTGTGATACGAGTTACAGGTGGTACTGATCTGATTTCGTTTCATCTTGTATATAAATTACATTGTATAATCCGGGTTGTAAAATGAAAACAAACAAATGAAAATCTCACAAATTCTTTATGTGTAAAATATGTTAAAACGAGATATAGATGATAATGATGATCATTGTCAAGTGTATAGAAAAATATGAACATTAATGAAATAGGAGGTAATACGGAATTGATAAATGTAAAAATGTTACTGATGAATTGTAACGACATTGGGAATTAACAAATGTGTTAAATAATATGTTTGCGCCACAAAAGAGAGAAAAAAAGCTATCGATGGAATGGTGGGTACGAAATCCATGATAATTTAGCTATTTAGCTGAAATAAATTCGACGGGAACCTGATTTCACAAGAGGACCTCTTATATGAGTTTGTGAGGACTCCGTTTATAGAGGACATCTTAATATCTGTTCTAAAAACTCCTTAATATCAGTTCCAGAATTAACCTTAATATCAGTTCTTTTCTAATGAAGAATCTGGGCAATTTACAATCAAGCAACAACACCACATAATTCTACGTGAATTCTACTGTACGTGAACTAGCCTTAATACCGCCTGATTACGGTATATAGGCCTACAGTATTAGCTTCAGAATAAATGACGACGCATTCTACAGATATTAAAAAAAATGAAAATATTAAATTGGCTTCGTCGAAATGACAGACCCCCAAGCACAGGTAAATCCTCAGATTCTGCTTGATCACAGACAATCTGCACTGCAGCACAACTAAAAAGCAGTAAAAAGATTTTGGCACACAAGGCGTATCATATAACTTGCGGACCATGACCGAAGCACTTCCGCTTCGATCTATTCGACGAAAATCAAAAAAGGATAACTATTTTCTGCTTTATATTTAATTTAATGTAATGGTGATCTAATAACAGGCGTAACAACACATAATACATATTGTAGTTTAATACTGGCTTAAATATGATTGTTTTATATAAACTGTATTTTAAAAAATGACAATAGAACTTCATTTTGCAATAGTACCTAATTTGGCGCCTTAGACGCCAAATTAAGTGCGGTACCTCATTTGGCAGCGGTACCTCATTTGGCGTGACAGGGCCTACACCCCGATATACACCTGATCAATATATGTTCTAGGATTGCATAGTCATATGTTGTCTTATAGGGATAACGATGCAAAATTAAAACCAAATTAAACATTATCTGTTAGTATGTTGTATTAATATTACAATAAAAAAAGAATTACGAAAATCTGACTTGTATTTTTCGAAATATAGGGTCTAAAACATCGCCGAAAAAGATCGTTTTTAGCCACGAAAGAAGTAAAACCATTTGTGGCCGGCCTCAGTCGACAATTCTATTAACTACGCCATTTTTGGTTTAAATAATTACATATGATTACATTTTTAATAATTTATTTTATATATCACCCATTGGAAATATCAATAAAACATGTTATTAAATGCTTATAAAATATAAAAAGTTGTTTACTTAACGGAATTCGGACAAATTCATTGCTCTAACTTTGTGTATAACGAGAGACCATGTGAGTTCATGGTACTACTGTACACGCGCGAGAGAAAACATTCCGCTGCGGGTGATTCGCATCCACCAATCAAATCAAATCAGCCAGAATCCAAAATCATTCAACCGTGACCAATGCCGATAATCACGGGAAAGCTTAGCTTTGATTGGCTAACGATGACATCATATCACACAATGGTGGTTTTCTAGTTGAGCCTCACGAAATATTATGTTCCAAAAATTAAATACATGGATATTTTTTATGGTATGTGTGCTTTTTCTTTAAAAAATTTGAATAATAAAGGCCTCATATCGAGAAAAAAACGGGTTTTTGGCACTTATAATAAATATATCTTAGAGAAAAAAGCACATGGCATGTGGAACTATATAATCTTAGCGTAGGAAAACATACAAATCCCAGGTCAACTGCAAAAACAAGGTTGAATAGGATAAGGTCACCGGACCGTTCAAAGACTTTTTGAGAGTAAACAATCTAGCGCGTACGGCCGTACGACGTGCAAGATGAGAAAATATTTTAACCTAATTTTGTACGTGTTTGGTTAGATGTAATGAAAATAAAAAATAGTTGATCTGAAGGGAATAATATGATATGTAAATAAACAAACACTCAAAAGAATTATGTTTACAGTACAATTATTGTCAGAATAATAGTTTATTCTTATTTGCTTAACTTTATTTTTCCCCGGCACCTTTGTTTGCCGACGGACGCGATGATGTGCCGACGGACGCCAAATCAGGGGGGGGGCCCGGGCCCCCCGTCCCCCCACTGGATACGCCACTGACACTAAGTGGTGTTTCCATAACAAAGAATGCCTTGCTTCATCAATGATTTTAAAGACGTCATCAAAGAAGCAATATGTATGTATATATAGCTGCAATGGAAAATCCAATAACCGATGTTGCTATGGTAATTGCTGTACAGTAGTACAAACAAGGATTTAGAGAGTGGTAAAACCAGTCATAATTATCACAAAAACTTCAATTTTCTAATGATAATTGGTATTCAGTTTGTCTTTTTGATTATGGAGTTATTGGAATTATTGATGTTCTTCAGTTTGTCTGTTATTGCAAGAATTATTCAACATGAGGATCCGTATCAAGTGTTTAAAATTGCTGTAATTCATACATTTTGCTTCTGGCTTTGTATGTTATTAGATACAACTGTAGGTGTGTATGTACTATGGGTTGGTGCTTGGACATTACAATTTTTCATACATAAATGGAAAAATGATTTTCATATTGGCCCAATAAGCATTTCGATTGCTGTTTTTATATTTAACTTTTACCGACGTGACCCATTGGAAACTATATTAGTTGAAAGGATCATCTTGTTAATATTATTTCTCTTAAACATAGAGCCGCATTTTTACCAATCACAGTGTATGATTGCACTTTTAGTTTTCATCTATCAACCGTTTTTGGAGTCTTTACTATGTATTGAACTTTTTTTAATAGACTGTTTCTTAAATTATAGTAGAATTGATTATCATATTCAACCATTGAGGTTTAACATTGCTGTTTATATCCTCTGTTATCGATGTAACTCATTGGAAGCTATAGTATGGATTGGACTTTTGGCAATTGAATTTATATTTATGAGAGCCGAGGATATTAAATCAATTAGAAAACGTGTAGATGGAGTTGCAGATAAGTTACTTGAATGCGTAATGTCAACTCAACACCTTGAAATTGCTTTGAATAAAATTCAACAGAAACAATGTGATGCTGTTTATCAACAATTACCTTGGATACTGTATCATGTATATTTTGTAGGAAGTTCATTTGAATCGATGCCTAAAGATGTTTGTGCAGATGTAGATTGTATGGTTAATTATCCTCGGTATCCAGTTGTACTGTGGCAGTTTGAACCAGAAAGGATGTGTCATGAAGGTGGGTATGTAATAGCTGAGCAGAATCCAAATGAACCAGTTTATTTAAAGCTTAAAGTAAGCAGCAACAGACCTTTGCATGGGTTATTAATAAATTCTGTTATGGATGGATATTTAGTGAATAATGATTTCATAGAGGCTACCAAACTTATTGGATTCGAATCTTCTTCTTCTTTTCGAAGACATGGTCCTTCAATGAAAGTATTGTGTAGTAATTCCAAACCTCAAGATTATATATTCTGTTTGAAATGCCAGTCATGGCCCTTGTTTTCTCAAGAATTTTTCACAAGAAAAAGGCTAAAAAACTGGCCATCAAGTGGGGTATTAACAAAGATTTCTGAACTTAATATTTTTGTTGTTGGTGTTGGACACCCAAGTAGTTCATCAAAGGAAATTGAATGGAGATTATCATTTTCTGTAGCAGAAAAAGAACTCTGTTTTGAACTCAGTAAACCATATGCAATGTGCTTATATGCCTTTAGAGCAATAAGAAAAAGGCATCTTGACTTGTATAGTGAATCTGATCCACCAAAACCATTTTGTTCTTACTTTATTAAGACAGCTTGCTTCTGGATGTGTGAGACAGTTCCTTCTAAAGGTCATAGCACTATGGACTTGATCAGGAAGACGCTTGATTGGCTGATAGATTGCTACCAACAAAAACGCCTTCCTCATTATTTCATTCCGCAACAAAATTTAATTGGACATTTATCAAAGGAATGTTGTGAAGATGTGATATTTTTTTTAAAGAATGTTAAAGAAGATATTTGGAATAAAGTAATGTCAAGTATTGCTGTTAAAAATGATCCTGCTATGTATACTTTCCAAATACAGACCTTAAGTGAGTTTAAAAGACTTGAATATAAATTGCTACACAACCAATTTGCACGTGAGGATATTAACAAAATGGTGGCGAATACTAATTGTTATATTAGGATTAATGTAGATAGATTTTTAACTACATTATGTCTTCCAATGTTAGAATTTTCAAATTTAGAGAATCAGAATCAATTTCTTTCATTAACAAAACAGAAACTAGATGAGATATTATTTTCAATCTCATCGTGTATTGACGAGTTAGTGCCAAAAGGCTACAGCAGTATTTTTAAACATCAGTTGTATTGTACGGTTGGAGATGAATATACAGTATTGTTAGCAGCATTAAAGCATAATGCCTCTAATAATATTGATGATTACCTCCATAAGCCATTAGCTTATTATATATTAGGATCAAACCTTGTGTACCCTGATGGTTGGACTGACCACAGATGCATAGGTGAACAAATTAATAAGATTAAATATTATTATTTAATGGGTAAACATGAACAAGTAAAAGAGATGCTAGCAAATTTTGAACCTGTACATGATGAAATAAAAAGAGACAAGCATATGTTATGTAGGTTGAGAAAAATATGGGTTGCAAAACCATTCTCTGATGCTATTGGTTGGTCTATTGATGCTACTACTGGTTGGTCTATTGATGAGGATATATCTGAACTTCTCAATTTACATAACGCATTTTGGATAAACCCAATATTTTTTATATGTTATATAAAAGCAAAAATTTTGCTTGAGAATGAAGACATTGAAAGGAGATTTGCAAATGTAGATGACATGAAATTTTGTTGCAATAGATGTTTTGTAATGCTTGAACAAGAAGTGATGCAGTCATTGATTGAAATTGTAGAGAGTAAATTAAATTATACAAAGCCATAATATTGTCTCAAACCTAATCTAATAAGGTGTGGTGCAGTGTGTTAGGCATTGGACTCCTGATCACAGGATCAAGAGTCTGATCAGACCAATTTTTGTCGCATAACTGCATTCCGTTAAACTAGCAAGTTTTAAATTGCTAGTTTAACAGAATGCAGTTATGCACAGACCGTCACGGGTTTTCTCAATTATGTGAGCATCTAACTAGACAGTTAGAAACCATTTGATGAAAAAATGTTACATAATGTACATCAAAATAATTAAATGAATATCATCATTTGTTACAGGTCAAAACAGTTTAAATTGTTTGATGACGTGTAACCAACAATGGTGAGCAACTTAGCCCATTTTAGAGGTTTTAGTGTCTGTTATTTCCAAAGATACCACATTGTTTTGATACCATTTCAGTGTATTAAACAAATTATATGTATCGTGATTACATATAATTAAGTAAAAAACTAAGGGTGGAGATGTTTTCAGTATTTCAAGCTGAAGCATCAATGATTTTAATAGGGAATATCAATGTGGTAATAGTTAATAAAAATATTATTCATTTACTTTATCTAATCTCCATTTTCAGTCTTGTTATATTCTGCTTAAATCCTATAATGAATATTTTACTTTTAATAGAAATGGGGTGATAATTTTAATTGGTGATAGCTCAATTATTAAAACGTAGATTATTATTCAAATTAAAATCAGTGTTTAATTACTTTTCAATTTATAGACAAATGACAAATACTGTATTTTTTTTCTAATTTTTGAGAATTAAACAAAAGATGTGAAAAATGTGTGTTAATATTTTTCTCTTTAATAGATTATTAAAAGTAAAAGTCTGTTTGATACATAAAATACAATCAAATAATATAAAATTATAAAAAACATATTTTTTTCTCTAGAAGTCTGTATTTTAATAAACAGACTTCTGGAAAAAACACATTTATTTAAATATCTTAAATACTCTTAGGGTTGGACTGGACTTTTTATTGCCAAACAACACTAGTGTACTAGGATACCAGTGTGCTACTGTTTTCATATAATGAATTCCATGCATCATTGATTTCAAAAGAGTTAGCAATGAGGTTAACAGGAAATTATAAAGCTGTATTGTAAAATCCACAGTTCCATCCATATTATACCTGTCTATAGAACAAACGAGCATTTTGGAAGTTGTGCCAAATAAATTTAGATTGTGAAAAATTCATATTAACATTTATCTTCCCTTTGTATTGCCTTTGTAAATATGTTTACTATAATTGAAGCAGTTTCTACTGTTTGTAGAATTCTTCAAAACAAGTATGCTTATGCACTGTTTAAGATTACTGTTGATATACTTATATTCTACCTATGCAAAACATTATTGGAAACAACTACAGGTGTATATGTACTATTTATTGGACCTTGGATAATAGAATATCTATTAAACCTGAAATGTGTTGATAAATATATCCAAGACAATGTAGATAAAATTGCAGATGAGCTTCTTAACCGGACAATGGCTTCTCGATTTCTTGACGTTGCTTACAATAGAATAGAACAGAAAATATTGGATGTTGCTTTCAGACAGTTATCATGGCTGCCACATCAACAGTATCATGTAGGGAGTAGATTTGAAGCAATGCCGGCAACATTTTGTGGAGATCAAGATATCATGTTAACTTTTATCAATACTCCAGTTGTGCTGTGGCAGTTTGAACCAGAAACGATGCATCATGAAGGTGGTAATGTAATAGCTGAGCAGAATCCAAATGAACCAGTTTATTTAAAGCTTAAAGTAAACAGTCCATTACATGCGCCCTTAACAGGTACTGTTGATGATGAGGGGTATATAGTGACCAATGAGTTTATAAAGGCTGGCAGATTCACTCCAGTTAATGCCTCTACTACACCTAGAAGACATGGACCTTCAATGGAAGTATCCTATAATGATAACTATACGCAAGATGTGACATGTTGTTTAAAATGCCAGTCATGGCTATTGTTTTCTGAAGATTTTTTCACAAGAAAAAGACTAAATAACTGGCCATCAAGTGAGTTATTAAGAAAGATTTCTGATCTTAATATTCTGGTCGTGGGTGTTGGACATCCAAGTAGTGCGTCAAAAGAAATTGAATGGAGATTATCATTTTCTCTAGCTGAAAAGAACTCTGTTTTGCGAATATGTGATCGATTTATTAAAAGAATTTAAAAGAGGTCTTTGGAGTAGAATAATGTCAAGTGTTCTTGCATTTTTTGATTCAAATGAATCCTTTATGGATGTTTCTTTCAAAATGCTGAACCTGCCAAATAGTTTTAATGGCACAAGACTGAAGTCTAACCTACTAAGGAATCCATCTGCTATTAATGAATTGCTGCAAACTGGTGATTTTTATTTTGAGCAACAATTCAATTATTTTTTAACTACATTCAATTTTCCTATATTTCGTGTAACCATGGATGATATTTGTTTATTAGGAAAATGTATATATATGTCTGGATTTCATTCACTTAACTTCAAACAAGACGATGTACTTTTTTCAATCTTAGCATGTATTAAGGAGCTAGTACCAAAATGCTACAGAATCATTTTTATACATCATTTATGTTGTACATTAGGTGATAGCTATACAGCATTATTGACATTAATACAGAAAGCATATCCCTCTTATCATCTCTCAGATAATTACATGCAAAAGCCATTAGCCTATTATACATTAGGATCAAACCTTGTGTACCCTGATGGTTGGACTGACCACAAATGTGTAGGTACCCAAATTAATGTGATTAAATATTACTACTTAATGGGTAAACAGGAAAAACTGAAAGAGATGCTGGCAAAGTTTCAACCAGTACTTGATGAAATAAAAAGAGACAAAGATATGTGTTGCAGACTGAGAAAAGTATTTGTACTACAAATAGAATTTGATGGTATTGATGAGGATATATCTGAACTTCTAAACAATTTAGGTAGACCATTTGTTATAAACCCTGTAGTTTTCATATTGTATATACAAGCAAAAATATTCCTTATGGATGAAAACTTTCACAGTGCATTTGCAAATTTAAAAGACATGCACTTTATTTTAAATGTAATTCATAACTCGTGTAATGAAAAATCTGTGACACAGATAATAATTAGAATTGTGGAAACTAAATTAAACAATGCAATGTTATTGTGCACATATAATTCATACTAAATGAATTAGTGGTAGTATAACAGTAGTCAATAAACAATCTTGACATCCAGCTCTTTAAACGTACTCCTTTATTGGGTTATTATACACCTTACATCGCCATGATGTATCTCACCTCTTCAACCCACGAGGTTCTCTCTATGAACGCCCTCTATAGCGTGACCTTAACTTCTGGGGTTACATTACATCAATTAACATAAGAAATAAGATAAGAAATTTGCAAAAAGAAGCAAACCACTGTTATTTCAAAATTGACTTTAAATTATCAGAAACCCCCGGCAAATCGCAATAATTACGGACAAATAAACGGTCCCCAAGAACACAGTGTGTGGTGGCCTTTCATACCATCTCATGATGCACCACAAGCAACTAGTCAGTCAGAAATTTATTCTGCATATGCTCAGAAACATATCTACAAAAAAAACTGCAGACTGCCGCTATATTGTGCGTGGTATTGTTGACTGCTGGTTAAATTTTTACGCTACAGTCTGTCAATTTACAAACATTCTCTTCCAGCCCTGGACTTCTATAACGTTATATGAGTATTATTTACAATGAAATGGTATTTAGATTTTGATTTAAAAAAATCATTTATTATGAATTTAAGGATGTTGAAAGAAATAAATTTGTTCAAAATGTCATTCTTGTCATAAATATTTATGTTATATATTGTCTTAGTGTAAAACACCACAACTATTATTTTATATCTAAGCTTATATCTAGCCTTTTGTGAACCAAGCGAAGTGAACAACATTCTATTTTTTTCTGCTGTAGAGTCAATTTTCATCCAGTCCAAAATCAACTCCATCTTCTACACCAATTGGGAAAAAATACCATTCGTTAGTATCGTCAGATATTGACTCTCCTCTAGTTTCACCAATTAAAATGGACTTGCTTGAGAATCTTTCAGATAATAACAGAGGTAGGTTAGGTTGTGAAGAACTGTAACAAATGGCCATAAACGAAAATATCTATATTTTTTTTAATAGGCCCTTTGTATTGCCAAAATATTACAGACTGCAGATCAGTGCTATCCATAATCAGCCCTACATTTATATAAACAAAAAGACAACCTTGTATCCAAAAGATTATGGAACAACATTGCAGTATCAAAGCATCATGCCTAGAATTGTCAAACTTCTTATAAAAAAGTGTAGATGTGCTCAGCAGAAGTGTACTCTAAATTGCTTCCACCCATGATTCATTTAAAAACTTCCACATCGCTTTATTGTATATCAACATTTAGTACTGGTTAAAGGTCTTGTACCATCCATTTTCACTATTAAAGCGCTGGAAAATACTAAAGCCCTGTCTACTCTATCAAACTTTACATGAAAAAAATATGTGATGTACAGTACCCATATATGGACAAGATGATTAGTATTTGCTAGCTACATGTCTCAAGAAGATACAGTTTTCTTATTCAAATTTATTCAGCTGTTATATTATATTTAGTGTAATATTAACATATTATTACATTATTATATACAGTGTGGATGCATCCAATAGAAAACACACCATGTGGAAAGACTAAGTTCTATCTACCACCTCCTGGAATCTCACCGATTCCTTGCTTCTCAGGCAATGCATCAACATTAGGCAGTAGTTGTAAAGGTAAACAAACAGTTATTATTTGAATTTTATTACACCATATAAAATAGTCCACTTCCAAGTTAAGAAAACAGGTGGTCGTTCTTAGTCCACTGCTATAGTTCACTGACTCTCTGTACTCACTAAAATATAGCTATTATGGTTTACTTATCAACAAAAGACTACTGGTATTAATTGGTTATCTGTGTTCTTTTTGGGATTTTTTTTTCAGGTAAGGAAAATAAATTTGGATCAATGCCAAAAAAATCAAATCTTAAAGTGCCAAACTCTGGCAATCTTCCAAGAGGTGCCGTAGCTAAGCTAAACCTGATGACAGTGTTGGATAGACATGCTGGTTGTACTACCAACAAATATCTTAAAGAAGTCAACATGCAGACACCAGTCAGCAAATTATCAAAAGAAGTATTAATGCCAGAAATGTTACTACCAATAGAACCTGTATTGGACAGTAATACAGAGAAAAGGGAAGTTAGTGATAAACAGCAACAAGACTTGCAGATGGCTTCTTCCGGAACAACAGGAAATGAGAACCAACGGAAACTGTCGCAGGTCGATGCTAGCATGTTGGACTTCGACGCGTCACCAGATACTTTTGACAGTGACACCAATGCAGCTGAGGATTACCTAACAAGTACTATGAGAAAAGACTATTTTTCAGAAGTGTCGAAAGAGAAGAGAGAAGAATTTAGCTTTCCAGTCAATAGTTTGTCAGACAATGATGTTGGTTGCCATTTGAATGCTGTACAGAAGTACCTTACAAGTACCATGAGAAATGACTACTTTTCAGAAGTGGCAAAATGTAATGAAAACAATGAAGAATTTAGCTTTCCAGTGAATAGTTTAACAGAAAACGATGACGGTTGCTTTTTAGGTAAAGAGAGTGCAGTTGATATGAGCTGCTGTCCAGAGAATGAAATGGATATATCACAAGAAAGTCTATTACTTCCAGAAAGTGAGCGTTGCTTGGGAACTCCAGTTAGTGAATGTAATAATATGCCAAGCCTTAACTCAATCTCAGGTCATAATCAGCCCATTGACTCGGGAGTTAATGGCATGACCAACAGTGGGTCAATACAAGACGATTGTAAGGTGGCATTGGAGAGATGTGACATGGAAATGAGTATGATTGAAGGAGGAGGTTATAATGCTAATACCCCACCAGCATCAACATTACCTGTATAATGTAAAAGATTGTATTAATAGAGGATTAGAATTGAATGGTTCTTGAGGAATAATATGGTACCCCGGGGTTTTACCATGTTTAAATGGTCTTTTACGCCTGTTCTGGTCGAACATCAAGATTTAGTTTCCACGACGCTATGCTATGCGGCAATCGATATGTCAATTGCGTGAAAACGAAACATTGATGTTCGATTTGATTAGGCGGCACCAGACTGGAACAGGTGTGAAAGACCCTTAAGAGTATGGTTAGTGAATATCTTCAGTTAAAATAAACACCTCAGATTCAATAATTTGCCATGGTTTATGGTCGGACAGTGACATTTTTAATCGTCTTATATCATAGTCTTATCAATAGCCATTTTCAACTGTTAAATTAGTATTGAATGCCGTATGTAACTGGTTCTTTGCTTTGATTTGTTGATTTTTAAACAATACTTATTCTTTAATCATTAATAATCATTCCTTCCACGTTTTATACTTTAGGTAGTGTATATCATGAATAAATTACATTTTGAACATTCCAAGCTATATCATACCTTAATAAAAATTGTAGATAAATTTTATATGTGTAAATTAATAACATTAATGTTAAGTATCAATGAATTGTATTAAAAACGTTAAATTTTGTGAGGAGAAATAGATTAAAATTGAAGTAGTGTGTAAATTACCTCAAGACTTAGGATTTATGCAAATAAGGTGATAACAAAACAATATTTCTACTCAAATACCAAAACAACGTTCTGAAGAAAAATCAGTTTCTGTTGATTATAACTGATATTGATTAATGAATAATTAATGAACGGGTGAAAGCTGGTGCTACAGTATAAATAAATGGTTTTTTTTTCAATAATGTATGAAACTGTTATTTATTCAATGTATAATTTCCGGAAATATTCGTCTCTGTTTAGGCAGTTTCCCCTAAACTGGAACCCACGACATTCAGACCACCAACAAAATTAATAGTTAAATTATAACAATATTTAAATACATTTAATAAAACCTCTATAAATCGATAACTACAAACCAATGTATATTCAGTACAGACTTTATATTTAAAATAAGGTAGGCTAGGTATTTGCATTTTTACCCTTTTTTCAACTTTATCTGATAGGAACCAACTATTGACCATAAGTTGTTTTATTACTCTTTCCTTCATCATTCCATTTCAAATGTTTAATTAATTTAAAATAATTAAGTACTTGGCTAGCTGTATATTTTTGGAATCATGGCACCACTTATTCCTCTTGTATCAATATAAGCTTCTGTTTTTCTGTATGAATTATATTTGGCGAGTCCGTGGCTAGATTATATTTATGTTAGTGACAGTTTTTAACGTTCATACTTCATCTAACGTTGATCCAGCATTGGATGCTAATTCCCAAATCTTGGCTTCATCTGAAATTAAAGAAAAGAAAAACTTTTTTTTGCTCTTTTTTTTTAACGGGAAGACTGTAGTTGCTAATACTAAAGCCTAGTGTAGATTATATATATAGTGGTGTGTTATACACTTTTCACATCTGCATAAATTGTAACAAGTTGTAACTAGGTTTGATCTACCGATTTATATTAGACATATGCGAACCATGAGAAATCTTCAATCGGAAGGAAAGTGTAGTTGCACGCTATTTGAGTACAATGGTTGGTCAGTTTAACACCAGGGCAATACATGTACGCGCAACTCAAGACATCTCGGAACAAAAACCGGCCACTCATCGGTGTGTTTTTCTCCAGAGATTTGTGTGCCTTGTGTAATCTTTTGGAGTCTTCAGACGATGAAAACCTGGTTACAAGTTGTTGTTTTGTATTATACATTAACTGGCAATATTACCTTTGTTTGCTGGATTGCTCTGTGACATATCATCAACTAATTCCTCCACTATTAACTTCCCTGTTGGCTCTGTGACTCCTTCATCTACAACTTTACTACCGTCATCACAACTAATTTCCTCAATCAACATTCTTCTCATTGGCTGTGGTTCATGAGGATTAATAATGAGACTGTCTAATGCTGTACTGCCATCATCAAGATCAACCAGAGATGAATCATGGACTGGTTCTCTCTTTGTGAACAGAGGTTCTGCAGCATTTTCTGGTGTAGGTTCACTGGCAGTGATCTGTTCTGTGATGGGTTCACTGGCATGGATCTCCTCTATGATGGGTTTTTTCAGTGTTGGTAACTCTTCATCTTCATTTAATATTTGAATAACAGGTTGGAAACATTCCTGGAATAACCAAAATTGTAGATTATATCTTTGAAATAAATCAAAGAATAAAGTGTCCATTATACAGCAAAAGCAGTTTTAGTGCAAAACTTACTTTAGGTGCTGTATCTTGAATGTCTATTTCCACTTCTTCTAAATCTGGAAGGTCCTGTAATTAAAAAAATAATATCATTCAAAATTTCAAGGGAAAAATTTACTGTAAAACAGTAACAGGGGAAATATATGTATAAACACTACAAACAACCTTTTTCAGGTTTGATTTTTAGATCCAAATACTTTAATTCTGGTTGGAGAAAGATGTGGATACAGTGTTGTGCTCATTGACAAGCACTTTGCAAGTTATTATATAGTCTTACACAAGGCAATCTATGTGTTGCCTTGCTTCATCACACTTGGTAATACTGTATTTATTACAAAGTGATGGTATTTCCATATTTGAAACATAGCCGTATGATAGCTTACATCAATGTTAATCTTTTCATCTTGGAGTTCGATGGTTTCAACATCATCGTCCATCTCTGTTATGAAAACTGGTTCCTTTGATGCACCATCTTCAAGACATTCTGAATAAAATCATCAAGATTTTTTCATAGAAGGAATTTTTTAAAGCAGAAATGACAACAAAAATTTAATTGAATACAGCTAATAAGTGCTTTACAATAACATATATGCTGTTCGCCAACTTTTAAAATGCAATTTATATATAAATTAGGCTCTCAGCGACAAGCTCATTAACTTGTGCAAACAAACAAAATGTCTATTATTATGGTTGCACCTTATAAGAAGAGTTCAGGAGGCTGAGCACCACAGTCAAAGAAGTCACTAAGAAAGATTACCTACCTTTGGAATTGACATCAAATGTTAATTGGACATCTTCATCTGGTGGGTAGAACTTCTCTTGCGCAACCACTGGTTTAGGTCCTGTATCACCATTTGCCTGGTAAACAAAACACATTAGTTGTAACTTAATGTTATGCAGATATTCATAATTGACTGTTGAGCATTTCTCCTCTTCCCTAATGGTCATAATTTTTCCTCTTTTATATGCTAACTTTCCTAACGGTCATTTCTCCTCTTTTCTAACGGTCATTTCTTCTCTTCCCTAATGATCATTTCTCCTCTTCCTTAATGGTCATTTCTCCTCTTCCTTAATGGTCATTTTCCCTCTTTTCCTTAATGGTCATTTCCCTTTTTCCTTAATGGTCATTTCCCTTTTTCCTTAATGGTCATTTCCCTTTTTCCTTAATGGTCATAAATGGTAACCAGTGCACTACTACCTTAACGTCTAAAAAATAACTTATATAATTCTATGAATTGGATCACCACTAAATAATTCAATGACATACATACCTCAGCAATCTCCTCCCGTTCTTTTCTCAGCAAATCTGCTCGTCTTCTAATTTCAGTTAAAGCTTAAATACAAAAGAAAATTAAAAAATATTATACAAAATAATAAATTTTATCAATAAAGTTTAACATTATATATTACAGTAAACAATTAAGATAATCATTATCATCATACCATCAATGCTAGCTTGGATTTTAGCCTGTTCTTTTGCAGCCCATCTTTCTCTTTCAGCTTTCTCAGCCTCACGACCACCTATTGCCCTAAACAAATAATATTTTAATTGTTCAATGCACCAGGTAGCAAATACACTTAACACTTAAAGGGGGATTCTGGGTTTAAAATTGCTTTTAAATATCGTTTATTTATTAAATAAAAAATATTATAACAATATAGA
The DNA here is from genome assembly GCF_963402885.1 of Antedon bifida. Classification (NCBI taxonomy): domain Eukaryota; kingdom Metazoa; phylum Echinodermata; class Crinoidea; order Comatulida; family Antedonidae; genus Antedon; species Antedon bifida. Next base: position 19,998,176 of record NC_136232.1, read on the forward strand.
CATGTCAGAATGAAGAAGTAATAACGAGAAATTAAAAAAATTAAATTTTATATACATTTTAGGGTAAATTCATGGAAAGTCTGTTTTTCAGCAGCTTAGGGAAGCTCATTAATATTCATGAGATATTCACAAAATCACGTCATCAGTGGATTCCAAACTCGCGACGTCAAGCTTGTACGTTGTGTTTGTCAACTTGCATCTCTAGTCCCCTGTCAAACGACGACCACCCGATCATTGTGAAATACATTTTTTGTAGATTTTCTAAGCTAGGCCTAAAGTGTAATAATAACAGTAGTAGCATATATTTATTTGACATTTAATGAAATACAAAATTTACTAGTAGTACAGATTTACGGAGTCATAAATTATACTATTTTTATACCTCGAATAGTACAGATCGTATATCGGCTTCACGTACTAGGCTAGGCCTAGCCTAAATCATTTTATTCATGGGTGAGAGCCATTTCTGACTAGGGATTCCATGCCACGATGGCTACGTTAAAACATTGGGGCCATCATGGGCCTAGCTAGCCTACTACTAAACGATTGGCCCATAAATAACAAAACTCAGTGGATTCCACACCCATCCTATCAACCAAACTCCTAAACAATCTAACCCTAAAACGTTCTACAAAATCGGCTGTAAATATTGAGGCAAAACGAGGTCCGATCGCCTTCCGCACGTATGGTGTCCCGATCGTCTAATAAGTAGGCCTAAAATAGGCCTAGTTTACTCTCCAAAAAAGCGGATACTGCATCAAGCAAGTAGACCAGGTAGTAGGAAGGAGACCTAGCCGATCCGGCCCAGTTAAAAATTGAGCTAGCTAGTGTAGTAGACCCTATGCGAATTGATACTACCAGGCCTTTTACTATAGGCTACACTTTTTAAAATTAGCAATACTTATGTTTACAAATATTCCAACTCTCTCATTCGAGCTATATTATCTATACCATTCCGGTAGGTCGAGTCGACCTTCAATCAAATACTGTACATCGTTCATGTTGTGATTTATAGACGGGGTATACTCGACCCGACCAGTTTGGTATTGTATATTGTATCTGCTTATCACGTGACGATGCCAGGCATGGGCAGAGAGTGAGCACGTGTATCGTCGTCTCGCTCTCCTCGCTCAGGAATGTATACGTTACGCTTCATTGATTTTGAAAGCTTTCCCTAAGTCAGTGCGAAAATCGGCAAACGTAAAGTGCAAACATATCTAATTTTTCACTGTTTTGATGGATTTTCATAAAAAATTGACTTTATAAATGGGAAGACCGACTAAAATTACATCAGATAAGTATAATTTTACAAAAGTAATTGATATGGTTAATGATAACGAGTCGTCGGAAGATTGACCATTTCACGAATTTTCTATTCTGTAACCACAGTGTGATTTTGCCGTAGCTGCACTTGTAATCTGGCCTCATTTCACAGCCTTCGTTCTGCTTCACTGGGCGCTTATATAAATTGAAACTTTTACCGTTCAAGAGACAAACAAATATATTTTACATTTTTTGCTATTCATTTTAAACCCGGAACCCCCCTTTAATACAATTTCAAATTGACATTGATTTTTCCTTTATACTGGGTGATCCCCAGAATTAGTGTACTATGTTCTTTATTGTGGGCCCAGTTATGATCAGTGGATGTGAGTGACAGTGACTGTTTGTGTACTAGTACACCGGGTAACCCCCTACTCGTCTCCAAAGATGTACTAGGTTCTTTAAAGTGCACATGAGCTAGATGTGTACACTGGACCTACGGTTTATATTCCTTATCCGAGAAGACTTTTTCTACCACCAGAATCATGGAGCGAGTGAACCTCGAACCCTTGCTCATGTTATGGCTAGGTATTATTACGGTTGCAGTCTCTATACATCTTTTTAGTATATTATTTTTTATGCATGGTTAAAGATAGCAAACACACCTGATTCACATGCTATATAAACTTACCAAGCTTCTGTGCAGGCCCTGTCTTTGGGGAACACTGGTCGGTCATCTAAATATGTTAATGTTTTCTGTAAGTAGAAAGTGTTGTACACTATAATTGTATACTTTTGTAAATATTTGACATATTAACACTACTGAACCATGGACAAAATAATGGTATGATAAGAGGAAGACCTATCCTTCACAACATGTTAAATAAAATGGTAAAAAAGTCTTTCAATATCATAGATTTAAAAGAATATTTGGATAGACAAGAGATGAAAAAGAATTCACAAAATAAACAAATTTATATTTGACAAAAATATGTACAAACCACTTTTAATATCAGTGTCTTTCTGTAATTCTTTGTGTGTTTGATAATTGGATTTCCCATCAGATTTAGAACTCGCTGGAAAAGAATGGGCAAAATAGTTATCAAAATAATACTTTCACAGATTAAATCTAACGCTATGTACAGTAATGTTAAATAATGTACTGTTATCAGTTAAAACGTATCATTAAAATGTCGTTTTTTTTACCCCAGGGAATTTACGAGGTACCTTGAATTTTATTTTAACACGATAGCACATATAATTATTTATAGTACAAAAACATATATTTACCAGGCTTTCCATACTTCCAAGTACATCAAAAATAGCTGGATCATCGAGTCGATTATGTGACATGTCCAGAACACTAAGGTTTTTGCATTCTTTTAAATGTTCAATATCTTCGGCTTTTACAAGTTTATTATGAGCAATGTTGAGGGTGTTGAGAACAGGAAGACAACCTAAAAAAATAAAATAAGAAAACTTTTAATGGTTGATAAACTGCAGACATAACAAGAACATAAGTAATTTAACCAATCATAGAGTGAAAGGAGTATGCTGAACATCACCTACAAAGATAGGAAAACAATAAATTGGTCAGGGAGCAAACTGATATTCAAGACATACTTAAAACTGCGAAAAGAAAAAAGCGGACATGGGCAGGTCATGTCTCCAAAAAAACGAGTCCTAGACTCGGGTACCCTAAGTAAAAATGATACATAACATTACCAAGATTTTCGATCTTTGTGATGAGGTTATTGCTGACATTGAGAGTGTCCAACACCTGAAGATCTTCCAAGTTCTCCAGCTTGTCAATCAGGTTCTGCTGCAAGAACAGACATCGCAGCTCCTTCTGGTTACCCAGGTTCTCAATTGTCTTAAACCCATTACACTCGAGGTAAACTGCCTTCAAGCCAGTATATTTCTCAAGACCTTCAAGCTTTGTGTAACCTACAAGAGAAATGTAACCATTGTTATTACTTCATTTCATACTTCTTTAGGTTAGGAACGTTACATGATCTTCAATCAATCCACCATTTTAATCTGAACTCATTTTAATATCGGCATTTCATCGGATGTAAATCTGCAACTTTTAGCTGGCAAGATCATATTCGGGATCTCATTTATATATATTTATTTTATTTCACCTTATTTATAGAGGGTGACCCTAAACAGCGTATGCTGACAATCAATCACTCTTGATGAGTGTGACAGTGGATGTGTGAATACTAGTAAACCGGGGTAACCCCCTACTCGTCTCGAAAGGTGTAATAGGTTCTTTAAAGTGCACATGAGCCAGATGTGTACACTGGACCTACGGTTTATAGTCCTCATCCGAGAAGACTCGTTCTACCGCCAGAACCATGGAGCGAGTGAGGCTTGAACCCTTGCCGATGTTAATATGGAAAGGTACTACGGTTCCACTGTCTTAACCGCTTGGCCACTCACTCAATATTCATTTTGACTGGTTGTTTCTACTCCAAAATTGGGAAACAGAACAAAATCCTTTCCCTAACTCAATAATGCACTTGTCAATTGTATGACCTACTATATGACTCCTGGGAAGGTGCGTCATTTGTAAAAAAAGTGCCTTACCTTTAAGTGACCATGACGCACCCATATTGATTCACCCATATTGTTGTACATGATATGGTGGGTGGTAAAGTGATTTTTTGGCGTACTGTGTCAATAATTAGTTTTAAATGATGCACCAACGATGCACCTCTTCTGGGGGTCGAATAGTGGGTCATACAATTGACATTTGCATAATTGTTCCGTTATTTAATACACAATTACTTGCTCAGAACGAATCAGAATCATAACAATATTGAATTAATTTAACAGACCTTTATAATGGAGATACAGCACATCATTAAGCTCTGGCGTTCTGTAAAGACCATTGGCCTTGCAATGGTCTTTTAAGGCCTTCTCTGTGATTCTACACAAAAAAATATCTCAAAGTTAACCAAAACTATTGATAAATTGTTGTATTTAAATACCTATATATTATTTTTATACCTACTGTAGTTCACCTTAGTCCTGTGACAGTAAGCTAGCCTACCTACCTGGGATATTTATTTTTATCTTTTTGTTTTTCTTCTTCCATTTGTTTCCTTTCCTCTTCATCTGTTTTATTTTCTGTTACTGGTATTACAGCAGGAACCTCTTTGATACCTTTTTCCTTCATCGTGATCTCTTCTTGTTGATCCTTATTCTCAATTTCTACAATGGATGGCATCGTGTTCTCCTTCGATCCCTCTTGTCTTGGTTTGGCCTATTTTATGATTTCTGTTAAACAAACTAGAAAAAATTACAAAAACAATAATAATATAGGCTAGCATAAAAAATTATTTAAATAGGCCTATAGGCCTAGGCCTATATGTTAATATTCTGATTTTTACGATGCTATGTATTGTAAAGCGCTTTGAACAGTTTTATTGAAATGGCGCTATATAAATGTATTATTATTATTAGGCATAGCCTACTAGAGATATTTGAATTACAATAGGCCTATATTGTTTTCATCCTTATTTATTCTTTGTATCTCAGTCAGACTCAAATTGTTAGGGCCACCACTAGCCTAGATTATATGCTAACCAAGGCTATCCTAGCTTAGATAGGCCTACATAGGCCTAGCCCTATTTTGTGTGGTTGGGTAAGCCTTACAAACACATACAATTATACATAGGCCCTAGGCCTACTAGCCTAGCCTAGGAATTTAGGATGATGACCTGCGTGACCCTAACCCTAACCCTAACCTAGCCTTTATTGATAATTGTTTAAGATAACCTTGTTTAAAGCTAGCATATGTCATAATAGATAATGAAAAATGTATTATTTGAATAAAAATTGTTTAATTCATAACCCTACATACCAAATATTTAAAAATTAATTTCTTCTTTTCATCAGCAGAAACCTTCCGCCGTACGAAGTGTGGTACTGCTTGGCAACAATAAACATTATTCATTATACTATAGAGGGCGCTAAGGACAAACATTATAGCAGCTCTATCTAAAAAATGAGTCGCCAAAATAAAATTTCATATCTATTATTGACTACTGTATATGACATCACATGTGATTAAGTGTAAGAAGGACATCATTTATCTTTTCTTGAGTTACACTTATTTTTCAGTTTTCACTTAATTTTGTTTACCATTCTGAATACCTAAAAAACACCCTACTAAAACACCCCCTCCCATCCCGCATTCTTCTCTAGTCTCTGGCTGCTGTGGGGACATTCCCCTCCCATCCGCGCATGTACGCAGACTGCGTGCTGCGCACACGCGTTAATTACTAGGTGATATCCAATGTTATGACAACAAAGTTTATGTAGTCCCCCCATCTTAAATCCATACATTTTTAGCAAAAGAACTTCGTAATAAAATAGGCTCAAGAAAGATGTCTAAAAAGTACGAACACAGTTTCTGGGATATTGATCAGTATCGAATTATCATAGAACGGATGGAAAACGGTTTTAAGTAAGTTAAGTTGATTATTATTATTTGAAGTAGTATAGAAAATAAAAAAAATTTTGTAAAAAAATTGTAATGTTATTGATGATTGATTATGTAAATACTGTTCCATTGTGTAGGTCATGTGATGATTTTATGTCAATGATACAAGAGAGGGCGGAGTTAGAAGTGCAATACGCAAAGAAACTGAGACGATGGGAAGAAAAATGGACAAGTAATGTATTGAAAAAAGGTACGCAAACAGGTTGACGACTACTGTAAAATGGTGTGATTATATCTAGGTCCTATAGAAAGTTATTTTCCACAAAATATTCATATTAGTCAGGATGGCCGAGCGGTCTAAGGCGCTGCGTTCAGGTCGCAGTCTACTCTTGTAGGCGTGGGTTCGAATCCCACTTCTGACACTATTTTTTTTGTATCATTTTAAATTACGTATCACGCTTTGAAAACATCTAAACAATGTCTATTATAGGTATTCAGTGATTTAAACCAACTTTTAATATTTTCCAATTAATAACAATAATTATTTCTAAAAAAAGATGCATGGATAGGCCTTACCACGTCAATGTGTTTCCCCATAGAGATATTGTATGGTTTCTTCGAAGAAAGGGAACATGCAGTCAGGATGGCCGAGCGGTCTAAGGCGCTGCGTTCAGGTCGCAGTCTACTCTTGTAGGCGTGGGTTCGAATCCCACTTCTGACAATAATGTTTTATTATACAGTATTACGTTATTATTTTGATTTAAAAACATCTCAATATCCTTTTAACTTCGTCTTATGAATAAACAAAGCTATTTATTTTGGGGAAAAAAGGCCTTACCAGGGTAAAAAAACAGAGGGCATGTTGTCAAGTCAGAATGGCCTACTCTTGTAGGCGTGGGTTCGAATCCCACTTCTGACACTTATCTTTTCGTATCATTTTATATTATGTTATTTTGCTTAGAAACCACCTATTCTGATTCAAATCGACATTGATTCAATATAACAGAGTAAGTTCATGAATATTATAGGTCTTGATCGTAATGTGTCGTTCAAAAATAATGGGCGTGTAGTCAGGATGGCCGAGTGGTCTAAGGCGCTGCGTTCAGGTCGCAGTCTACTCTTGTAGGCGTGGGTTCGAATCCCACTTCTGACATCAATTATTTTCTTTTCATTTTATATTACGTATTACGTTTAGAAAACATCTAAATACTGTTTATTATAGGCACCCACGTGATTTAAACCGACTTTTGATGTTTTACAATTAATAAAAAGATTTATTTCTCAAATAAAAACATTCATGAACTTCAATGTGTTTCACTGTTTCCCACTAATACGTGGACATGGGTCAGGATGGCCGAGCGGTCTAAGGCGCTGAATTCCACTTCTTACAATATTTTTTTCTAAAAAATAACGTAATACAGTATTACGTTATTTTGATTTAAAAACATCTAAATATCCTTTTAATAATGAGCACCCATGTGATTAAAACCAACATTTCGTTTATTGAAATTATTAAAGCTATTTATTTTTTACCAGGGTAATGAGTTTTACAAAAAAAATACAGAGGCATGTAGTCAGGATGGCCGAGCGGTCTAAGGCGCTGCGTTCAGGTCGCAGTCTACTCTTGTAGGCGTGGGTTCGAATCCCACTTCTGACAATATTTCTTTTTATTATACAGTAGGTCTATTACGTTATTTTGATTTTAAAGCTCAGGTACAGGCATGAATTTTAAATATAATATCTGGTTAATTGTAAATAAATCAAATATTTGTAATAGAAATCAAGACGAAAAAACATGAATTTCCCTTAATATGGTCAAATACAAAATTTGGCAATATTCTGCCATAAAAACCAGGAAGACTTTTTTTCAGTAGTTAGGTAGTTAACCTAATGTAATAACATGTCTGGTGACTACCTAGAAGGTGAAAAAAGATGGTGGATATACGGTGGATAATTTTCGCTATAGCATGAAAATAAATATCTGAAGTTGAATAAAAATACCAGAAATGTAAAATTCAAGTTATATTACCTATATTTAGTCATCTGATAACATTTTTTACCACACTCCACACCGTTTAGTTTTCATAGCTTTTTAAAATGCCTCTCTATTTACAAAATTTGTGTACAAAAGAATAAAGATTTACTGTGTAATTTGAACTATCCCCCACTGATAATAAAGTGCTTATTTTCAACAAGCTCGTGTAACACAAATAAAATCCCAAAAATTATGAAACATAGGGGAAACTATAGATCGATAATTATTGGAATGTATGATCATTATAAATTTTTTGCCCGCACCTGGCCTTTAAAAATCTAAATATCCTTTTAATAATAGGCACCCATGTGATTAAAACCAACATTTCGTTTATTGAAATTATTAAAGCTATTTATTTTTTACCAGGGTAATGAGTTTTACAAAAAAATACAGAGGCATATAGTCAGGATGGCCGAGCGGTCTAAGGCGCTGCGTTCAGGTCGCAGTCTACTCTTGTAGGCGTGGGTTCGAATCCCACTTCTGACACTAATATTTTTTTTAATTATACGGTATCCCGTTATTTTTATTTAAAAGCATCTAAATATGCTTTTAAAGATCGTGTACAGGCATGAATTTTAAATATAATATAGACTGGTTAATTGTACATAAATCAAATATTTGTAACATAAATCATGACGAAAAAACATAAGTTTCCCTTACAATGGTCAAATACAAAATTTGGCAAAATTGTTCTATAAAAACCAGGAACACCTTTTTTCAGTAGCTATAGGTAGTTACCTAATGTAATAACATGTCTGGTGTCTCCCTAAAAGGTGAAAAAATATGGTGGATATACGGTGGATAATTTTTGCTATAGCATGAAAATAAAGCTCTAAAGTTGAATAAAAATACAAGAAACGTTAAATTCAAGTTATATTACCTATATTTAGTCATCTGATAACATTTTGATTTTAAACAATCTAAATATCCTTTTAATAATAGGCACCCACATGAAATCAACATTTTGTGTTATGAAATTATTAATAGAGCTATTTATTTTGGAACAAATAGACCTTACCAGGGTAATGTGTTTCATTTTTAAAAGGTATGCAGTCAGGCCGAGCGGTCTAAAGCGCAATATACTTTAGATCTTTAATCTCATTATTTTCATGATCACTATTTACCATTATATTGAACATATTCATTTGTTGTTTAAGGTTACGAGTATGGTTCGACGTTAGAAGCACTATGTTCCTGTATACAAGAAGCTGGACACATAGCCGATTTACATGAGCAATGTCAGAAAAGGCTTCTTGAAGACGAAGGACCCTTTTCTTTCATGCAAAAGTAGGTATCAGCATAAGCGTGGCATGTGTGGACGACAGGTGCGAAGAATAATAAAATAAAATACGCTGTATTCAACCAAGGCAATCTAACAACAGGACACTTAGCTCGCCTTGCCAAGATAGGAACGTGTAACGGTCCTTTGATCTTATGTCTGGCTGAGACAAAATACTAATAACTGTACATTACACTGCGCGGCGCGTGGTGTATGTTATGGGAGCGTGGAACTGATCGTGTCGCAGCCACAGATAGACATTTGGATCTCCGGAACTCAGCATCCTGTTGTTAGATTGCCTTGATTCAACAGAACAATTTTTATCATTGAACTGCTGTTTTGAGTTCTACGAGAATTCTCTCCATATGTATAGTAGAATTCTATCAAATCGAAGAGGGAATTCAAATTAAAAAACGAATTATGTTTATCCTATTTCAGTTGACATGAAGGGTATACAATAAATAAAAATGGATTGATGTATGCATGTTTGTGCTAACGTTATTTTTTGTTTAGATGGAAAAAGTCACATTGTCATAAAACAATATTTAGTGGAGTCCAAGAAATAAGAAAGTTCGAAGAAGAATTCTCAGATGCACAAAGTGGCTATATGAGATTGTTATCGAAAATCAGAAAAGCTAAAAAAGTAATTTTTTCATTTGTTATTTTTATTAATATTAATAAATTAATAATAATACGGGGCGCCGTTTGGGACATGTATGATAATCCAAACGCCGCAGCGTAACAGACAATATTAAAGATGTATTGTCCCTTTGACTAATTCCCAAAAAAAATTATTTCGAAAAAAAGTTTGTCATTTTGAAGTATCATAATAGTTATTAACTTTTACCAAAAACTAGTCAAAAAAAAATCATTTAACTGAAATACAGACGTTTTTTTGTTCAAAAAATAACTTTTCGATATAAGTTTTCGATCAAAACATATCTCATAATGCAACCCGCTTGTTTGGCTACTCTGTATGAATAATCATAAAACTTCCTCGTGATCTGTGTGAAAACACCTTCTCAACCGTGAAGAGTTGTAAACAATCCTAATTAGCATCATGCATAATGCATACTCGTGGTTTGAAATCTTTGTTTACTTTCGCTCGCGGCGATTTTCCAGAAGAAATGTAATTAAATTAATTTACCTGTTACGTAAACTTGTTGTTTTTGGCTCGAATTTTCGACTTAGCCTAAAGTGAATAACTTTAATATTACTTTGATATGGCCAATTTAAATTTAGAATATTTTGACCTTTATTTTTTGTGTTTCAAGGGACAATGCATCTTTAAATTAAGTGTAATACACTTCTGAATTATGTAGGCCTATTTGTATATTTTTTCTTGGTGCAATTTTCTATTTGAAAATGCAACCATTTTACTGTTTTATCAGTCTATAAGACATGTAGTAATTGTCACCACGCCACTGGCGTTATAATTGAAATAAAATAAACGTTTTTAATAACGCAATTGTATCTAATTTTGTAGGCGTATCACATGGCTATAATTTCAGCGCATAAAGCCAATAAGTTCGCCGAAGAAGAAAGTAAAAAAGAAGGGATTGGAACGGAAACGAAAAATAAATTATACAAACGAGCAGAACAACTTGCAAAACATCGAGACTCTGCAAAGGAATTCTACCTTAAAGGCATATTGATGTGTAACAGCAACATCAAGGAAAAATACTATAAGGTAAAAATAGAATAATGACAAGAGTCACGTGGCATGAGAAGCACGCAATAAGTGGTACGCGTTAAGCAAAAGCGTGGTTCCCACTAGAACGCAACGCGGCGACGTATCGACGCAAAGTGCTGTGTTGCGTATCACAAGTGGGAACCGATGATGCAATAGAGTGCTGCAAACATCGCAGGTTTGATTTCACGCAGGAGGTGGGGCAAACACAATTATTGGAAGGGCATTTTCTTAAGCGTGGTTCCCACTAGAGACGCAACGTAACGCAATCTACGCAACTGTGTTTGCCCCCGCCTGCGCTGCGTGAAATCAAACTTTTTGCAGCACTGTTGCGTCGACGGTTCCCACTTGTGATTACGCAATACATCACTTTGCGTCAATACGTCGCTGCGTTGCGTTCTAGTGGGAACAACACTTACGTTGCCTCGGTTGCGTTGCGTCGCTAGTGGGAACCAAGCTTAAAGAAGTAAATGCATTTTTTTTTAAAGAAAGAAACCGTAAATGTAAGATTCGAACTCGGTCTTTTTACTACCGAAGTCGAAGTGATGAACTGCAACATTTTTCATACAATAACACGAATAATACTCGCAATTCACACGAATTTGGCATTGAGAGAATCTAGTTTCATCGGGTACACAATCACAGCGCAGTAAACAGATGCATTCGTATTTGTTGGAAGTGATCCGAGCTAACATTTTCGAATTTTCTGCTTAAAATTATGTAGGCCTATCATATTAATCATTATAAAACCTCTCTTGAAATGTTTTTTTTTTCTTCAGAAAATGTTGGCGCAATTTGAAAAATGTCAGTTGCTTGAAAAGGAAAGGCTTGGAACCTTAAAGGGGGAGATGATTAAGTTTGTCAACGCACTTGATATATCCGCATTACCTGAGTAAGTATCAGATATAAAACATTCAACTTACGTTTAGCACGTGTCTACAGTGGCGTAACAGCTATGCGCGCTCACTGGCTAACCAGGGGCCCCGGAGCTTACGAGGGCTTCCTTCTGAGCAGTGCGCAGCGGAAAACAAAAAACGCGTTGGAGGGCCACTTGCGGGAATTTGCGTTACGTCTTCGATACTGCGCGGTACCGTACTCTTCGTTATGCGTGATTACTGACGTAATGCATACGTAGAAAGCTGGGTAGGCCTACTTGTTCATGTACCGGTGAATCGACTTATAACAAGCCATCGTTGTTATTTTTAGATATGAAGATGTTTATCAGATAATAAAGAGTACAGTTGGATTGGCAAATGCTGCTGACGACGTTCAAACGTGGAGCGACACCCATGGAGGGGCAATGACACCTTACTGGCCAGTGTTTGAGGTAAATTAGACAGCTCAGGCAAACCGGAATACTTTCTTACCAGTATAAATTGTTAAACCAACCAGAAGCATCGGTGGTTCAGTGGTAGAATTCTCGCCTGCCACGCGGGGGACCCGGGTTCAATTCCCGGCCGATGCAATTTTATGCTAGTTTGAACAGAATAAGTTACATTCGTGTTTTTTAGGATATTGATATCAACCACCTTGATTCTGATAAAATCAATATGTTATTGAAAAACGACGGAAAGGAAGAAGATCAGTAAGTTATTACAATATACTATAAATACAATTTTTCTTGTGTTCTTTTTGTTCCTTTATAACTAAACAAAATTGCCTAACGTTTTTATCAGCGGAACGCGCACCTTATGTATAAATGTGTATAATTATGTAATAAACAAGACATATTTCTTACAAATTCTAATTAATAATTTAAGAAATGATTTATTATAAATTATTCTTGTTTAACAATCAGTACTATACAATATAAAAACAATATTTAAAAGTTCAGATAATGGAACATTCCACGTCCTTGTAGACAATTAAATCCCGTCTGTGTGTTGTTCAAATTTCTCAGCAGTTGTCCAGGGCACTTAAGTTTTGCTAAATCCTGGCGGAAACTATGTCACTTTGCGACGTGGCATCTCAAACTTTTTAAGGACAAATGACGAATTGCATATCAACTTTTTTTAGGCCTAGTTTAAATATTTTGAAACCTTGTTTATCGCTTTAAAAACACACAATATAGTATAGGCCCACAAAATTATTAATATACTTTATTAATTAATGTATTAAGAGATATTAGATTTGTTTCTGTTATATGTTATAAAAAAGGTCTATCAGAATATTTGATTTTTATTGGTAATTATATTGTAATGTTTCTTTACTTTCTCGAAGGCATCGGTGGTTCAGTGGTAGAATTCTCGCCTGCCACGCGGGGGACCCGGGTTCAATTCCCGGCCGATGCAATTTTTTTATTTCTTTATTATTTCTCCAAGGCGATTAGGATTTGTTTTGGCCTAATCCTGTCACAATAAATTACATGCACAATTTAAATATTATATTCTTGAGCATTTGTTTTACCTAAACATACAATTACATTTATTGATCAATTATTATTTACTTATGGTATCTGTTAAACGGTCTTTTTCACACTTGTTTATTAGTATATAGTTTTACTTTTTCGTAAGTCTCTCGAAGGCATCGGTGGTTCAGTGGTAGAATTCTCGCCTGCCACGCGGGGGACCCGGGTTCAATTCCCGGCCGATGCAATTTTTTTCTTTATTAATTCTCCAGAGCAATTAAGTTTCCCTTGACCTTAATCTTGTCGCAATAAATTGCAATACACAATTTAAATTATAGTTTTACAAATTATAACCTAAACATATAACAAATAAAATTATTAATTAGATATTACTTATGATATCTGTTACTATTTATGCCAATGTTTCTATTTTAATTATTTTTATTACAATATAATTGTAATGTTTCGTGTTTCTTTCGAGGGCATCGGTGGTTCAGTGGTAGAATTCTCGCCTGCCACGCGGGGGACCCGGGTTCAATTCCCGGCCGATGCAAATTTTCTTAATTACTTCGTGTAATTGTTTTGCGAGATATATTTATATTTTTTATGTTTTTAGTCACACTTACGTATTTGTTATTCATACGATAACAACATTTTAAATTTTCATTATTTATTTTCGAATTAAAACGAAGTGCCGTACAACCGTAAATCTTCTAATAGTAACTCACTACTCTAATAGAACCCAGAGTCACAACAACTTATGATGCAGCCGTATTTTGAAAATAAGGAGATGTTGATCTCGGGAGTGGGAGAGGATTGAGTGTTTTTGAGTTTATAAAAATAAAGTTAGAGTTCAACCAAATTTGTTTATTCGTACTGTTTTATTATTTTGCTATGAGTTGCTGACCGGAAAAGTTGTGGGTGGGTTACTATTTTCAGGTGGTGCCTAATTTAAGATTAGTAATAGTAACCACTACTCTAATAGTAACCCCCTTCTAATAGTAACCCACCCTAAAAAACAATCAAAGAATACTAACCCAGGGTTACAATTAGAAGATTTACGGTATTCATGATTTCGCATCGAAAACTCCTCTGTTTTCGCAGGTGGTACAATATCTTTCAGTCAGATTTTGAAGAACAGGATGATGTAGATAAATCATGGAAAGGTAATGCTTTGTTCCCACTGTATACATTTTAACATTTAACGCAACGTAAAGCTCTGTCCACAATTTTATGTTACAAAAAAAATGTGATGTTCACATAATTGACATAATGACGTCATATCACTACCATATTTTGGCATATCACTACCATATTTGGGCACTTCCCACTTTTTTTTGTCAAACTAGTTGACGAATCACACTGCGATGGATCATCCCTGTCGCATGATTGATCAACTCATTTGCGTTGCGTATGGAAACATACTCCCCATAATGCAGCAAGTAATCAGCGAAAAGTTTTGTTTTAACCTAACCGGGTTCCCATTTACACCTGGGTGGAGAGACGTAAGTAAAGTGTCTTGCCTACGGATAGAAGCTGTGCGACGAAAGTTTCGGATTCGAAGTCACGATATCACGATCAGCAGTCCAACACACTTCACCACACGCCCTTCTTGCAAGAAGGAAAACATAATAGGCCTAGTATCAGTAAAGACTCTTCCTTGGTAATGGTGTTTGTAGAACGCCATGGATATTTATATATTGAGTCTTGGATACACACATTCTCCGTCTCTGGTTTCTTCTCCGGGTGGTACACCAGCTTGTAGGCCTACTACATACGTACCGTAATTATTTATCAGTCATTTATTTTTTTATTAGACTATGTAACCAAAAACTTAATCAAGTCTGACAGAAAGCGAGTTTCTCAAAACTTAGCAATATCAGCAGTCCAGCAACGACTTCTTTCACTGGCACACCAGAAAGCTACTCAGTCCAGCGTCACGTCAACCCAATCATCGCAGAGTAACAACACTGACGCCTCAAAACCACCAGTCGACCACCAGGATGTACCATCTCCTGTGACATCACACGTCTTCGAGCAACACAACAGCTCCCACTGGAGCACTGATACCTCTGGAAGTAAAATAAATTCTGTTCACACTAATCACTCTCATGATCAACGTAGTTGGTTACCAAACAGTCGGTCATGCGTAGTCCATAGTTCTGAAGCCCATAATCAGACCCGTCGTACTGTCAGTCGAGAAACAGGCAGTGATGTACCTGGAAAAAATAGTTTGAATAAAATAAATGATGACGTTGCAAAAAAGACCAAGTCGTATAGAAGCTTTCATATAATATCGCTGCCTTCAGACCAAACAGAACACAATGTCCAAGCATTATGGAAATTTGAACCTGGCCAACATGATGAACTGGCTCTTCAAAGAGGTTGGTACATGACCACACTTGTGAACAGATTATTTGCTCTATGGTGTGAGATCTTTTTCTTTTAATTACAGACAATAGATATTGGTTTTTGCCAATACTTTATATCGTAAAATGGAACAATGCGTACCTTTATAATTTGTTTTTTCGTTCTCAGTCACGATAACCTCTCAGTCTCAAACCACCTTATATAAAAATCACTTTAGAAACTCTATCCCATACATAGTCATGGTTCTTCGTATAGGAGCACCCGTTTTTAAGGACCCCAATGGAAACTAGTTCTTTGCAAGGACCATAGAGATATTATAATGAAAATATCTTTATGCAAGAATGAATTGGGTTGTCCTGAATCTATGTGATTTTCTTTCTTGTAATGAATTCGAAATAATAGGTTTAATAATGACTAATGTGTGATGTAAGTTCATTTACCTCATACATTTATCTGTCATTTTTCAGGTGAAGTCTTTTCCCAGATCGGTCCTACCAATGACGATGGCTGGGCGTATGGTCGTATCGGCAGTAAAATTGGTCTCTTTCCGGCTGGGTACGTTCGTATATTAAAGCCTCATTCAGAGGATCACCTGTCCAACGTCAACATTGTGACGTCAACTCTGTCTAACAATCCATCTATTGCACATTCGATGTAAAACGTCTTGTCGAGTTGTATAAAGAATTAAAAAGTATCTATTTATTAATACATATATTGTTTGCACATTTTTCTTTCAATTCCCAATTTTGTTCAAGAAGTTGATTTTTACTTTCCGTGAATAAAAGAAAATGATTACGTCATCATGAACTTGTATATAACAGTAGTAGCGTAAGGAGCGATAACGTTATCGTTCAAAGTTCAACAACAGAAATATTGAGAATGTGAGGCATCGGTGGTTCAGTGGTAGAATTCTCGCCTGCCACGCGGGGGACCCGGGTTCAATTCCCGGCCGATGCAGTTTTTTATTTCTCCGGGGCTTTGATTTGTTTTGGCCTAATCCTGTCACAATAAATTACATACACAATTTCAATAATATTATATTCAAAGCGTTTGTTTTAACGAAACATAAAAGTACAACCTCTAAACATAAAACAATTAAAATTATTAATCAATTATTATTTACTTATATTTGAACTATGTTAACAAACTTTTAAACATATCTCGAAGGCATCGGTGGTTCAGTGGTAGAATTCTCGCCTGCCACGCGGGGGACCCGGGTTCAATTCCCGGCCGATGCAATTTTTTTTTTCATTATTATTTCTCCAGGGCAATTCGTTTGTCACAATTGCAATACAAATTATAACCTAAACAATATAACAATTAAAATTATTATTTATTAGTTCACTTCCTGGCCGATGCAATTTTTATACAGCCTTTTTATTATTCGTACATTTTCAATTATCCTCTTTTTATAACTTTTATATATATATTATTATACAAATGTTACACGTTTAATTAATGATCCAATTGTCATGTTAAATTGATTTCCATTAAAATAAAATAATAGTTCTTTAGTAATTAAAGATGTATTGTTCCCCCAAAAACATGAAAAATAAAGATTAATAAAATCAAACTTTAAATAGGCCATTTTAATAAAGTTATTTACTTCTGTAAAAAAAAAAAAATTAAACTATTGTCTGACAGACAATTTAAGTATTTTGGCTTTACATTATATTTTTTCAGTTCTTGGTCAAACTATTACGTGACATTAAAATGGCATAGGCCTATTCACAATTTTAAGGGGACAAATGTCTTTAATGGAGGTTATTATAATAAAATAAATAAGCAAGTAAAGTAAATATATAACATGTAGCATCGGTGGTTCAGTGGTAGAATTCTCGCCTGCCACGCGGGGGACCCGGGTTCAATTCCCGGCCGATGCAATTTTTTATGACACGCAATAAAACTATAATGTCGCCCTCTATAGTAACCGGCTTTCACATTTTTCCGTGATTGGGTTTTCACATGCTAGGCTCACCACACATTTTACTTGCCTGGGGAGTAATACTTGACTTGGTAACTGTTAGCTAGCTGGCGCTCATGAAAATATATTGAACAACATGGCGGAAACTACTGGTAGTACTATGGAAATTGAGAGCCAAAATGAAGGTAAATATTGTGTGATGTTTGTTTATATGTTTATTAATGTGAACTCGAGTGATTGATTATGTAATTTTGTCTTTAAAACAGCGATTCTAGCCGATACGGAATACACAATCTTTGATTGACCAACCTGTATGTATCCAAATTGACAGACGATAGAACTTTGCTAGCTAACCTAGGTGCATTTGGTTACTTACTACATTTATATTTATCTTCAACATAGGCATAGCTAGGGCCTAAGATAAGACTACTTATGTAGCATGCTAGGCTAGTAGCCTTCTAAGTAAGTCTTCATTATAAAAATAAATCAATCAAATTTACAACATATATTCTAGGCTAGGCCTAAATCAATTCACTCAAAAAAGGAAAATCAATATTTTCCTTTTTTTTAATGACCGATCCAGCTATAAGGCCCAGGCCTAACTCCCCCAATCACCCCCACCCCATCCATGACATATTTTTGCAGGGGCCCCTTCAATTTCAGTGTTCAATGTCTAAATTTAAGTAACCCAATGTTGAAAATCCCGCTATAGTTGATGAAATCAAACTGAACACTTTTACTGACCTTTTTGCATTGTGATCTTTTTGTTAATTTTCACCACAATAGCTTTGAATCATATTAACTAAATCCCTATACTTAAATTTTAACCGTAAAACCGCCATGCATGTTTTTGTATGATTTTCTTCAATCAATATACCATGTCAGATGTTGATTGCATGCTATAGGCTTGAAAATTCATCTGAAATTTTTAAACAAGAAGTCAAAAGAGTAAAAATGTAGACATTTTGTTGACAGACAGTAAAGTCAACATACCCTAATGTCAGTAAGTACTTACTTACACAAAGCTGATCAGCAAACAAAAGATAAGGTACTATTATTATTGAACATTATACTAAAATTATGTCAACAACATCCTCATATAATACCTCAGTCAACCCTGCCTTCTGAATACATGAAAACAATGTTTTAATCTGTGTAATACTAATAACAGTTGGATGCTTACACCTTTTTTTCCCTCAATGTTTGAATAGACCAACATCATCTTCTGTTCAATTGTCTCCTGACCTTCATCTGACACTGACAGATTCTCAGATGACAACCCCTTTTAGCACTATCTACTGTAAATGTACAGCGCCAATAAACATTAAATGACGTGTTTGTCTATACACTGGAGTATTACATAAAATTACTTTAATTTGGGATAAGGTGAGCAGAGTGTTAAGTTCTTTCTACAACTATCAAACTTTATGTAACACAAAATGTGATGTGCATGCTCATATATGGACCTCATGATGTCATATCACTATCATATTTGGCCATATCACTACCATATTTGAGCCCATCACATTTTTGTTGATCAACTAGTTTGATAGTGTAGACAGAGGTTTAAGGATGTAGGGAGAAGGGGATATTTGAATGAGAAGGTGTTAAGAAAAGTGTTTAAACCAACCTTTTTTTTTATTATTTTGATGAAATTTTAATGGGAAACAAATCTTTTGAGGTCTAATGATAAGATAACATTGTAATTACTGTATGACACTTGACAGAATAAGGGTGGAGCTATCTAAATAAAATTGTATTTGCATTATAATGATTTCTGCAATCAATAGTGTCCATTGAATTAGGAACCAATAAAATGAACTAACATTGTCTGTGACTATCTGAGATGATAATACAAGTGCATAGATCAATGGCGTGTGTAGGAACTTAGGCCCTCAAGGTCATTATGCTAAATAGGTTTAGGGGTCAAGTTGAATTCATTTCCTACTTGGAAATTTTGTTAATTTTTCATCAACAAATAGGCCAAGTATTAGTAGTGTGAATTAAAGTGACTTGATGGGTGTATATACCAAAGACCTGGAATGTACAGTAGTAGTATCCGCAAATAAATCATGATCAAGTACTGTACATGCAGTACAGTATGAGGCTTTGTGATTTCAGGTGGGCGATACAACGTACATTACTGAGGTGTGTGATCGCATTTCATCATATCACCTAAGAACTCATGCTAATATATTTTGTGCACTTGCATTAGGTGTGGCCAATTATAATTTGTTGTTGACGCTGTAAGAATTTCGTCCAATTTCATTTTATTCGTTGAGTTTCATTTTCAACTTTTTATTTTAGCCAGGCATCATACCTGGTTAGTGTTTCAATGAACAACTAATGAATGATAATGAACTAACTGTAAAAAGATGATAATATCCAGAAGGTTCTGGGTTTGAATCTCGGTTGGGGGCGGCTTTTTCTCATTCTCACAGATTTCCTCATCTTTATCGTTTTTAAATTTTCAGTGATATCACTGGGTGGTTTAGAACTGTTTTGTGCTTTTTTAAAAATATACTGTATTAATTATTATATCGCATAAAAATCAGCCTTAATGATTTTTGTACTATTTTCTAAAATTCAAAATTACAGTACAGAACATTTAATATTAAAAAAATAATAGCTCATAAAAATATACACTATCTTTCGAGTACTGATGTAACTCTTAGCCAAAGGATTTGTGTCGCAGTACATGTAAATTTATAATTTATAAAAAGGTCACATATATTGAAAATTCATTTTAAAATGCTGTCACAAACTACAGCACTTCAAAACTGACATAATGACAGTCTGCAGTAGCTAAGAGTTAAAGCCTTGTTGAGAGCTACTAGTCTCTGAAATAATGTTAAAATTCAGTATTATATTATCATTGATAAGTAGTTTTAACTGTAGCCTGTAGTATAGTCTTTGAAAAGGAAGTCGTTTTGGCTATTTATGGAGGCCAAGTATATTCTGTGCACATATGTGTATCATGTATGTAATTACAGCAGTGGATTTGTTAGTCCAGTGAGGCTAGTTGTACGCTAATAATATGTTCGTAATGGCCTCTATTAATATGGCTGTACATTACTAACTATGCTAGGAACTTTTTGCACACTTTCTCCTACAGCTATGGATGATAATGATATGTTGGGAATAACGATATATTGCTTTGCATAACAATTAATATTTTAGTCATACTGTGTCTGTATTGAATAGGTTGATGTAATCCAATGATTTTAATCCGTTTAGTTACAAATTCCTTTGTAGGTATAATAAATATTGATGGTACTATTATGTAATTGTAATTTCATCATTAATAATAATTATGATTGACACTGACCAGTGCAGTTTATACACTACAAACAATTTTGTTCTGAACCAAACTGAAACTGTTTTTAAAATTTCAACTCTGCACCCACTCATATTATTCATCTTTATTGCAATGAAAAAGTATAAGATTGGATATTTACAATTATTTTAAAAAGCAAAAAATATATAAATATAAAAAAGTACCATAGAAAAAGTCACAAACAGCAAAAAACAAAGCCGGGTACACGACCATGCAAGGAAAAGGCAACTACCAATTAAAGATACCGGTGTTGATAATAAAGTTCTTTGATCTATTGGTATTGCACTTTGTAAATCAGTGACTGATCTCTATTGGTATTGAACAAGGCGAGGTGGTGGGAGTAGGTTGTGGAGGATACGACTTGGGGTTTTCAGTTTTTGGAAATATTCCTTGCACAATCGGGTACGATGGTCCTCAAGCAAAGGAATATTTTAAAAAGAAAGGGACGCTTAGGGACCTAACAGTAATAATAATCTCCCTTAAATAGGGGTTGGCCGTAGTGTTAAAAATGTGTCCCCTTAATAATATAAAGTAGGTGTGTCCTATAAATAGGGTGTGTCCCATAGGAGGGGTTAGTATTATTGTTTACTACTGTAATACACGGTGTGAACTAAACTGCAAGATTTAAAGAGATTTTATATTACGATGAAGTTCAGTAGTTAAATGCATTGAGTTATTTGTATACAGAATAAACAGTTAATATATTCAAGAAAATAATATTATGATAAATTATTCCCCCAGCTATTGATTTGATAAGTAGATTTTTATTTTGGTTTTGCTTTGCTGATTAGTTGCACTGTATACTGTAATTATTCAGCCATATGGGAATTTGTGTATACATACTAAAGGTCAAAGTTCATAGAAATACTGTACAACATGCATCCTTATGATGGACATGATGATGTCATACCACTACCATATTTGGGCACATCACACTTTTTTTCTGAAACTTTTTCTGTAAATTTTCAATTAAATATCAATTACTGTGACAAAAACGTATCGAAATTATGATTCTGAGTATGATAGTACAGTACAAGTAGTTGGTATCTATATTATTTTGTCCGTGTACAGTAAGCATGGAAATGCAGCAACTTATTTTATAGCCTAAAAATAAGAATAGCTATTGCAAACTGGAAAGAGTTTGAAATGGTACAGTCTATTTCATGTCTAGCTTACCTGGATAAACATCAGCCCATCTCACCAAAGAGAGGAATACATTAAAGAGATGAAGACGATGTTAGGTGGGTTTGTCTGGTACGGACTATACCCAGGGCATCACGTATGCTAAACCCAGGAGAGCAACAAATCGCTCTCCTCAAATATTTATGTTGAAGTTGAAGGATGGTCGCCCTTATTAAAAATGGCTGGCCCTTATTAATTTTTTGTACACATTTTTTTGCCCGACAGGGGATAACCCCCCCCCCCCCCCCCCCCGCCGGGCACAACAAAATTCCCCACACCCACCTTTACACACAATATTTTCCGTGGGGATCGTATTATTCTACAGTACAAAAAACTCAAGCCAATTTTTTTTTTATGGCCTGCCTGGGTAGATTGGGTTTCAGGAGCCTGGAGAATCCTGTCCTGGCCAACTATATGCCTTTAGCCTAGCTTTTCTAGCCTAGCTTGTTGGCCTAGAAATCAGACAGAAAACCTGAAAAGTATTTACCTGCAATTCATAAATTATACAATTCTAACATGCAACAGCCATTAAAATATTGATAATAAGTTACAAAGTGTCATTTTAAAATAATTAAGAAAGATATTTGATCGTGTTTACATGTGTCACACATGGGCGCACGCACAATAGGGGAGGGCTGAGAGAGCTTCTAGAAGATGCTGACGTCACACATCAGCACGTGTTTTGAGGAGGATTTGAGTGACCAAAATTGGTTAGAACTTTCGAAGAAATAATCCATCTTCAAAATGACATAATTAAAGCAACCAGCAGCTAAGCTTTTTTAAATAATAAACATTATATTTAGGCCTCCTATATTAATGTTTCCTTTTAAAATTAAATATATTTTATTAACTCGTTCCATAAAAACATAAAGGGAAAAATTATTGGTTGGGACATGATCTTCCTGTAAAGGAGGTGTACTGGTTGCACTATGAGGCGATGAAGTAAACTCGCCCTTGAATGCGCGCAGGCAGGGGAATCCCCTTTGTTGGTACCTCGCACTGTGAGATGGAGCGCGATGAATTGCTCTCCTTTTCGAAGGTTGTTGATTGCGATCGCGCTCGCGATCCTTAAAAACGAGGGACTGCCATTAGGCTTGTAGCTTTATAACTTAGCTTATATATTATTAGCCTAGGCCTAGATTGGTTTTAACTTTTAAAAATCCACGTGTTTTTAGGCTTCTTGACAGAAAAATCAACACTGTCAAAAGCTAGGCTCTATTTTGAAAATTAAGGAGCGCGATAAATTGCTCTCCTCGAAGCCTGTTGAGGAGCGCGGAGGAGCGCGGTCGCGCAGGCGCTCCTTATAAATGATGCCCTGCATACCATTATCCGATGGGGGTGAGATATTTTAATGTATATTATTCTTCGTAATATATTCCTCTCTTCGGAGAGAGAGGCTAATGTTTGTTTATCCAGGTAAGCTAGGCACGATAGACTACCAACACCACTGTTGGTTTGTGTATTTTAGCTTAAAAACATTAGCGACTGTTACTGTACTATAGTAGATCATTTTCATATTTTTCTTATGCTATTAATTATACATTTAACATCAATTTATATTATTCATTAATGTGAAATAGATAGCAGTTTAGATAATAATTAAGTTTCTGTTGCATGGATTTCACACCAACATTTTCATGACATGTGAACATGGAAGACTGAGCAGACAAAGAGATGAAAGCAAATGACATGTCATTAGTAAGGATTACATCACTATCAATAGATTCAATTGATTTGCAAATTTAACTGAAAGAAAGGAATGCACAATAGCAACTGTGGCATCAGTAATTGGATTAGTCCAGTTTTAAGTTTATACCTGATTAATTTTTTACATGATTTTCAGTGTCTATTTCGTGCCTAGATTGCCTGGATAAACTAACATTGGACTATTCTCTCCAAGAAGAGAGCTACTGTACAACTCGAGTAAAAAAATGGTGTTTCCAGAATTGTTGTGTGGGAGGGAGGTGAAAGATGTGGTTATGCATCCACAGTGTTTCTAGGATTGTTGTTGGGGGGGGGGGGGGGAGGGTGAGGGGGAGATGTAGAGATGCATCGAGCAGTCATGAATAATTTGAGCTACTTTACAATGAACTGAATTAAATTGTTTCATCGTAAATTTAGGCTTTATCATCAACAACATCTACTAGTGGAGCTGTAGTATGCTTGCCTTTCAAAGGTCCAGTGTTTAATCCTGACCTACTGTACAGCTACAGTAAAGTTTTAATTCATGACACTTTCTATTTCCTAAGCATCAAATGAGACTTTACTAGCATGATCCATCCTATAATTAGCTATTTTCTTGCTGTTAGTGTTAGATATCATAATTTGGGTTTTTTTTTAACTCTCTTGTATTAAAGCTGGATTCCCTTTATTTATAACACACAATACATAATGTCTCAAAATCTATTTTGACTTTGGCTATTCGTTAGCTAGGTGAAAGTAATAGTTTTAAGCTTTGGTTACATATAGTACTTACTAGTGTACCTCGGTATTCAATTGTAAAAATTGAATAAGGTACACATAGTATTTCACAATTTGCTTTGATTTCTTGGTTCTTGAAAGTTGAAATTCTGAGTGAAGTCTACCCGAAAGAATATTGCATCCGTTTTTATTCAAAACAAAGGCAAAACAAAGTGGTAAATTAGTTTGAGTTCCTGTCACAATTTTAGCTAGCGTGCCATCGGAAATCAGCTCTAAACTTTGCTCACAGAGGAACTGAACGTGAGCTAAGGTATGATAAATCGCAGCAATAACAAATTAAACCAATCAAACATCAGGCATTGTATTATGCCATTTCAATTTTAAAGACGAATTTACAGTTGTTCTGTTTGAAATATTATACAGTACAACAAAAGCATTAATATTTTGTATATACTGTAGCAAGTCTAGAAGATTAAAACATTTGATAGTACTGCAACGTTGTTAGCCAATCATAATAAAGCTCTGTCTACACTATCAAACTAGTTTGAAAAAAAAAGTGATGTGCCCAAATACAGTAGTGATATGCTTAAATATGGTAGTGATATGACATCATCATGGCCATATATGGGCACATCACATTTTTTTTTCACATAAAGTAAGTGTAAACAGAGCTTTAGGCAGTTTGGGTACCCTCTGTATACGTATGGATAAAATTTGTGTATCTTACGTGATGCCGATTTTCGATGTGTTTCGATGTGTGGATTGCATTTCACACGTTTAAGATTTATTCATTGAAAATTTGAAGTTGTTAAACGTGGCACAGATAACATTTTACCAGCAAAACATAAATTATTCAAGAAAATTTTGTATAAAATGTTTCAAGAAAACGACAAAGAAGTAACAAATGTTGGCTATGCCTAGGCTAGATGCTCCGATAAATCTAGTCTACAAAGCCTCCTCTGTACATTTAGCCCCTAACGGCAACGGTGTTATTTTGATTTTACCCAAGTGAAAAAAGCTATAAATTCAAACGTATCCGTATCGTGTTGTGTCACGGATACGTATGCGTATATGAGTTTGTCCAAACTCTCTAATTACTAGAAAGTTAACTACAATTTGACTATGGATACTAACTACTGTAATTTAGATACAGTATGTAGTGTTTAACAGTGTTGGTGCAAATGTGGGAATGAGATTTATGGAAAATGTTCATAAGTTTGTATTGGGAAGAATATCCGGTTAAAACTATTAATAACTAAACAATTGGTAACAGTTAGTAATACAGTAACAACATTTCTAAGGAATTGGAATACAATAACACATTGTTGAAGAATTGTTGGACAGCAGTCTAACATGCGTGTCCCAC
Source organism: Antedon bifida (assembly GCF_963402885.1). Lineage (NCBI taxonomy): Eukaryota > Metazoa > Echinodermata > Crinoidea > Comatulida > Antedonidae > Antedon > Antedon bifida. The sequence continues at coordinate 20,023,843 of NC_136232.1, forward strand.
TAATTAGCCAAAAACTATTTAAAGAAAGTTAATTTGTTCCGGCAGGTAATTAAATCTTCCGGTATTTTGCAAAATGATGATCATATCTAATGAGGCATAAAATAAAAGGCACCCTGGGAAGGCAAAAAGTGGATTTTAAAAAGTTTACGATGAGTCATGTATTTCATTCTACAGGAAGTATGGGGCTTTTATTTGTTTCATGTGTAGTCCATTCAATACACTTGACTTCCCTGACAAAAGGTCAGCCCAATCCATAGACTACCTGCTATGTGGTAAAACGCTTGTTGATTGTTTACCACAAATCAGCACAGAAAATCTGTTAGTATTTTGCTACTTTACCTGACAAATTCATTTTAGTATGTCTGACAGTTGGGCATGTTCCTTGGGAAAAGATAAACAAAAACAAATGGTAAAAAAAAAGAATGGTATTTTCTTGCTTTTCTTTTAAATTGTTTTCCGTGGAACAACATTTTGTCGAAATGTAATCACGGCCTGAATTTATTAGGTTCTAAATTACCGTGAAAATTAGGAACTGTCTGTGAATAACAATGACGTTATTCTGCAACAAACCACGAATGATCACCGAATGAGAATCCAGTTTTAATTTAATAAAAAGTAACTTGCTAAATCTCCTTAATGTTGCAAACAAATTTGTTTCAATGAATAATCAGAAAAAGCTACCAATGCTAAGTACCTTCCTAGAACCCACATGAGAGCTACTGAGGGGGAAAAGACGCCCATTTTTAGGCAATTGTTTGTGATGTTTTTTGGAAGAATTATGGCTTCCTAGGAAACAAATCCATGTTTTGATGTATGTAATCCAGGGCTTGTTGTCGCTCATGGCTTTTTGACACATAGGGGGTCGTTATTAATAAGCCTTCTATACTATAATTAATACCATGACCTTATTCTACTTTAACATTTATACAAATATTATTTTTGTTATGATTTCCTGATAGCATATCATTGTTTAGTCCTCAAAGTAAATTCTATAATTAATGCTATGACGTCCTTATTCTACTTTTTACATTCTAATGACACAATTTTTTTATGATTTTCCTGATAATAAATTGTTTACACTTTATAGTTCACTTAAATCTGAAAAAGTAATACCACTGGTTACATCTTTCACTTTAGCATTCAAATTAAATTGTTACGGATTTCCTTGTATCATCATACAGTACAATGCCATAAAAATTAGATTACCTTTTTAGCCAAATTGGAATGTTAATTTTGGTATTCGTTTTTCCTTATTGACATACATTTATTAATTACTAGTCCTGTTCGGTGAATATTTATTTTTCTATTATTAAATATTGCAGTTAAAACCCATGTGAAACCATATTAATAGTCTGTCAAAAATAGATGAGAAAGTTAATAATTTTATTTTAAAAGGGTTAGGTTATTGTGGGGCGTGCAGCCCTAGACCAAGGAAATATAACAACAGGACACTGAGTTCGCCTTGCCAAGATAGGAACTCGTAACAGTCCTTTGATCTTATGTCTGGCTGCGACAAATACCAACAGTACTGTACTATATGCATATTCTCCACGGCGCAGTGTCTGTTAACCTAACATTTGCAATTAGCAGTAAAATTTCTTGATATCTCCAATCACTAGTGACTACATCACAATGCGATACAAGTCTGACCGAGGATATTACAGTAGTAATAGTGTACGATACGATAAGTGATGCATTTTTCAATTTAGCCATTTAATGATAACGATGTCGGCAGGTTACTTTGCTTAAACATATCCAATTTACAATACCTGTGTCTGCTCATTATGAACATCTTCCACTATGTTACCACAATACAATTGATTTGATCATTGCAAATATAGACTAAATATAATTATGTAGGTCACGCATTTCCAGACAGATGTTGGCGTAAGCAGCTAAATATTATTATTAGGTCAACATATTTTTATATTCTAAGTGCCTGGATGATACAGCATGTGAATCCTAAGGTAAAATGTTAACATTTAAATTACTGCCGGCAAACTAAATATTATAAATATATTGTACTGTATTCGCTGATGACATTTTTACAATAATAAACGAATATAATATGCGTTGAAAAATAATAAAAAAAATTAAAACTGATTGAAGTTGAAGTAGTGTTTTGAAATCAATCATATGAAAAATAATAAGTTTTGACAAAATTATATTACTCTAACTCTAGTATTTTTTAGGTCATAAAGTTATGATTGTGTTCACTAGTACACAAATATAGTATTAATTATTAATTAACAGACATCAGATACGCTTTTCGGCATATTGAGTTGGGATTTCCAATATGCTATCACGGTGTGTTACATTCATGTTTTGATATCGGAGACTTATTGTGAAATATTACTGGAGATATCAAAGTTTCTGCAAATCATTGATTTTTCACGGGTGTCCTATATTACTCGACTAATAATATATTATAGAACCGCTACTTTCATTAGATTTCTAAATTCGTGCTATAAGATGATTAACATTTCAGGCAGTGGAAATATACGAGTGCAACATTTTAATAATGATGGTGTCTCTATTGGAAAAGCTACAACAGTTGACATGTGAGGTCATGATGTAAGACAGAAAAATCAATAAATAAGAATTGGTTTTATTTTGGTAATGTTTAAACGACCTTGTGAATTTTAATAAAATATTATGACCTTGAAATTTGCGTGTTAACAGCTCGTAATGAAAGCCTATCAATAAATATATTGCTGAAAATTAGCATTAGGAATACTGTACTCTTTAAAAATAAATTTATGAGGATGCATAATATTATTCCAGCATCATTGCAGACAGAGAAAGAGTGCCCTCTATTGGCAGATCTGTTAAAATAATTATAATGCTTTAATGATATGTTGTATTTGATGCATATTAATGGCATGGTCTACTTGCCTATTACAAGCTCTGGGAAATATGCAATATTGTCTAACAAATCGTGGAATTGCTTCTCTGTTTTTATGGTGCTCTAGAATACAAAATATAAAAATGACTCAAAATTAAATTTAATCTAATTAAGCCCTCTCTGAATCTGATTAATTAGTTTCATGTAGTAAAATATCACATGTTGAACCTTGGGTATTCGGGAAACCCACCTCCAGATTTTGTATTGGGCATGTGTGATGTTGATTGTCAACCAGGTGGACACCATTTAGCTGGACCACAATGATATACCATTCATTAGGCTAGGACAAAATGAAAAATGATTGGGCTGGACCAAAATGAGTCATTATAGTGCTTAGCTGAAACAGAATGAGTCACCATAGAGCTGGAGCTGAAAAATTGACATCTCACTGGACTGGCCCAAAATGGGGAAAGCATTTGGCTGGACCAAAAGACACATCATTTGGCCGGCCCAACATGAAATACTATTAAACTGGAGAACAAAAATGAAACACTGTTTGGATGTTAAATACTAGTAATATGTCTACTATTAATACCTGTCATTTCATCCATAAGATTGATTACATTGCATTGATGCCTACTTATCAACACTCCAGGTATGCTGATCAATATTTTGTAAAATGCATTGCATGATAACCTCAACATATCACAGATGCACATATTTTGACCGCTAAAAATTTGCAGAGAAGAAGATGTAGGCATTGCTACCAATGATGGATGAAGTTATATTTGCATTTGAAAGTGTTAAATTCCATAGATATTACTGTGAATTGCATAGAGCTACTATGTACTGTAAATAAATGTGTTATAATCAATGCTAAATATTCTGTTCAGTGCAACAAGGTATTAACTATAGAAATGCTTTCAAATCCACACCCTAAACTCCAGTAAAACCTCTATTAAGGGACAACTTCCGGATTAAAGTTTTTGATTATGGGTGTCCCCTAAATAGGAGTTGACTGTAATGTTAAAAACATTACCCCTATTTCCTTTCACTTGAAAGTCATCTCTTAATTGGAGGTCTCCTGAAGAGTGATGTCCAAAAGAGGGATGTCCCAAAAAGAAAGGTTGTACTGTATTGCATGATACAATGATAGATTTCAACCAACCAACAACCAATGTTTAGTCCTTAATTTCATGGCCATGTACAATAGAGTACAAACTACAAGCAGATTGATAAAATATTGTAAAATAGTAACACTTCGGTGTGTATTTTACAGATATTTGATTTCACCATATACAGTAAATAAATACACACCACAACAGCATCCTTTCACTATTATCATTAATGTACTGTACATTTTTTTAAGGACAATTTAGACTTTTTTAGATTTTTTCAGTGTAACATTCAACAATACATAAACAAATTGTTTGAAATTCTGGACCATAACAACTGATAACTATATTTTCAGTTATGGATGAGTTAGTAATACTTTTTGCGGTCTTTTGTAATAAACTGTACCTGTTTATCTTCTCTGATATGCCTCATTCGTTATGTATCTGATTGGCATTTAAATTTGCAGGTTCACTTAGCGACAAATACTACGTTGTCACCGTACGCTGTCCTGTGTGAACATGTGCAGAAGATCGAGTGGAGTTAACGTAAAATCCATGCTATATAGTTTGCTTGCTCACGTGAAAAGGAATTTGTATCGAGTCACTATTAGCCTTTTATAAACACTTGGCCAATTATAACACCTGTCATAAAAGAATCATATTATTGTTGTTTTAATCTAGTTCACATACAATATCTACAAGTAGTGGTAGAGTAGGTTAGCGCTTATTATACCACAGGTTTAGGTTCGAATCCATTTAAAATCTAATAGAAAGAAAGGTGATCATAGAATACAAATGACAATGGTACTGTATATTATGAGATGCCTTATTTTTTATTAGTATAATAAAGTATTTTAATATGAAGGGCTAGTGTTGCCCGGAAGCTCTGCTGCTTCTGGCCGTTACTTTATCATTTTGATTTAGCTTTTTGCTTATTTTATTTTGTATCTCTATTGAAATCCAGCCACTGATACCCACAGCATTGTCATTATTTTCAGTAATTTGCCTTTGATTATATGTAATAATACAGTTATTAATTATTATTGGTAAATAATAATGAAATGTTTTACCTTCAAATCCTGTTTTACAACCTTATCACAACACTACACAGTAGCATCAAGTACACAATGCAAATTGTAAATGCCCTTATGTTTTCCGTTAAAAAAAATTATCTATTATTATTATTAACAGTAAATTTATGCAAATTTGACACGCCTCTTAAATTGAAACCACATAAAATATTGTAACGACAAAGCACAATTGTTGTTTATCTCGTGTTTGTATGGTATCACATTTTGGTTGGTTGGATGATAATCTTGGTATAAGGGGTCTTTATTTGATGCTAATAACGTGTGGGATTGTCTTTGTTATTGCTAGCTTAAGGATCATCCCGCAATAAAAGGTAGTTTAGTTTATCTATGCTAAGCTTGCCAAGTAACAGACACGAGTGCAATCTATTTCATCATACGACTGCACGCAAGTTATTTGTTACTGAACTCGCCGTAAATTGAGTTCTTGCAATTAAAAGGTAAAATGGTTAGTTTTTTCTGAGTAATCATTTTGTTTTGAGGATGTTTCCATCAAATCGTTGCACAAAACCAATTGGAATATATTTATTATATACCTTGGATAATTTAAGTGAATCAATTAAAACGGTATTTATTACTAGTATAGTAACTGTTCATTTTGAAGGAGTTTCTAACATATTGTTTAAAAAAACCAATTCTTAATGTTAGTTTTTTCGCCAAGTACAACTGCTCGTTTTGAAGGCGTTTCCTGTCATATTGTTAAGTGAATCAATTTAAAAGATAAAAAATGTCTGAATAACTGCTCGTTTTTTAAGGGTAATTCCATCATGCCTTTTTACCATAAGTAGTTGGATTTTTTTTAAACATAGTGTACAGTAGATAATTTGAATTGTTTTAGAAGCTAAAATATGGTTGATTTTCTTGACTATGTGACTGACATTACAGTAAGTGTATTGCTTTCATTTATGTACCATTGCATGCAAACCAGTTGTACAGATTCCTTGCGGGCCTGTCAATAACTCCCATTTAAAACTACTACATTTTATGGATGTGATTTATTGTTGTCTATTAGCACTTTATGCCATTGTAAAAGTATTCAATGGTTTCTTACAATTGCTATTTTTTAATTGAATACTTTATCTACTGACAACAAAACAAACTTTGTATTGCTTAGACAAATTGTTCGTGCTTCCCTTTTAAAGCCAGTGATATATTATAGCATTAAAAAAACTTCCCAAATATTTTTTACCAAATTCTTTCTACTGAATCTCCACATTATGTATATTAAATTATTATGTGCGCAGTAATCCATAGGCAAATACTATAATACAATGTCACATATGTATCACACATGGTACCTGTATTAATTTCACAGTATGTTAATACATGGCCATGGTTACTGTGTTAGATTAGGCTTATGGCCTATGATATAGGCAGCATGTGGTGATGCATGTGACTCGCATCATTTGTGATTAATTTCTGTACAAAAGTTACCGATAATCGGCTAAAATTTAGTAAAGAAATGTCTTAATAAATTAGTCTTATACAAAAAATGAATTAATATTTATATTTCTGTTTATTGCAATGATATGGGACTTGCTTAACGTACAGTATTAGATTCTATACTAGTTGTGAATTTATTTAAATTTTTAGTATCACATAAATTTACAACATTTCCATTGCCAGAAAGACATTGTATGACGTCAAAATGTTGAGCCCAGCATGATGTCATGTCATTGAGAATATTATTATTCAAATTTCTTTGCATACTGTGTATTGTACAGTGTAATATTATGTGACCTTGTTTTTGAAGTGGACAGCAAATTTCGTCATACTGCAGTGAAGTGAAGTACCTACAGTACAATATGTTTATAACAGTGTATATTTTGCTATAAGGATATCCTTTTAATTCAAAATAGAATTTAATTTTTTCTAATTTCATAACTACCACCATGCATCTCCACTATAAAATATTAACCTTTTTCTTTAGTCAATTGGTAAACAACTTTCATTCAACAATGGATAAATTTTATTTTATATAAGTTGTGATCTAAAAAAAATATTATTTTGTTTACTGTTTACTATTGTACTAAATGTCAACAAGCATTCATGCCTGATAATATATTAAAAATGTATGGTGTTTGCCTTTCAAATATATTATTATTATTATTAGTTACTTTTGTTTGCACATTCACTGTAAAGTATCCTCTGGGTTTTACTTAATACGATCTTAACATGTCCAAGAGCATGTGTATTTAAACTTGTCTTTCATTGATACCTTTCTATTGTATAAAATTAACCTTGATACCTTGCTATTGTAGAAAATCCTCCTTCATGCTTCGTGATATCTACCACCACAGATTCTTTTATAACTTGTTTAGTTACGTTATTACGTAGTCCACAACCTTGTCCTTATCCAACTAAATGCACAATATTTGTTTGTTTGCTACTGTTGTTTAAATACCATCATTATTGTCTCTTTTCACTTTATTGTTCATCAAAAAAGCCAATCTTGACCCAAATCCAAACCAGATATATATAAAAGGAAATCCTCAACAACATTTGCGGTAATTTATTTCTGGATTTACCATACCGCAGATCTGCTGAACTTCACTCGCTACAGTATTTAAAAGATTTCTAAAAACTTCTTTAAACATAAATTATAGGATTTACTGTATCACGGATACATTGTTATAAATTAAAGGTATGTGTACTACTTAATACTAAACAATATTGAGGTAAAACCAACAAAATGTTCTTTAAATAGGGATGTCCCTTAAATAGGGAGTCCCTTGAATAGGTATGTCTCTTGAATAGGCATGTCTCTTGAATAGGCATGTCCCTTGAATAGGCATGCCCCTTAAATAGATGTGTCCCTTGAATAGGCATGTCCCTTGAATAGGTGTGTCCCTTGAATAGGGTGTCCCTTGAATAGGCATATCCCTTGAATAGACATGTCCCTTGAATAAGGTTGTCCCCTAAATGGTGTATCCCCTAAATATGTGTGTTCCTTGAATAGGCGTTGAATGGTTGTAAATCATGTTTTGCACTTTGTTTTTAAAGTGTCTACATAATAGGAGTGTTGGCTATTTTAACTGTGCTGGACATCAGTGATAGCCTGTAAGTGCAACACACTGCTAGTCCAGGCTTTCATGACCTGTCGCCAAAGCCATATCTACATGTGTATGATATAATTTCACTCTTCCCTGGTACTGTACACTAGTAGAATTAGGTGGCACCTAATTATGACTACTGTACAGATAATAATTAGATTCAAATGAAGTCAGTTCAACGATGACTTGATTTACCGCTTGACTTGGCAATACTATTCACTATTTCTTCATTCAGTTCTCCTCAATGGCATAAACAGGAAACGAGAAACCTGCACAGAAATCGGCCACGTCTTCCTGTGTAGGTTTCCACCAACCACATCCTACTCGGTGGTGCCAAAACAACAATCAAATTCTTCCCGAAATCAGAATGTTTAGGAGAGAGCGCTATAATAAAATAGTTTAAAATAGTCCATGATTTCATTTTAGCTGTGAAAAGAGGAATGTGCAACCCTAGTGTTTTCCCCCTGGATCCACCCCTGGTGTGTTTAATGGACAGTGGCCAAAATACTACTGCAAATAAGGAGCTATTTTTCAATGATTAGTTAAATTACAGTTTTCTGTTTGTACTCTCATATTTAGTACTACTAGTACTGTATTCTGGAAAAATATAGAAAGACAAATAGTTGAAATGATAAGATGTTATATTATAGAATTCTGTATCATAAAATGAACAATTTTTAGTTCTATGTTTAAATAATTTTGTAAATATACATGTAGTACAGTATAGTATAGCGTACAAACCTATCCATATAAAATATGGTAATTGGAAAATACTAGATGACTAAGAACAGTCTAATATAAAATTCACATCACCACAATAAATAGAACAGTCCAATTCCTGACTTCTGCCATTCAAATCTGTCGCAAAGTTCAATATTAATTCAAATGTTTCTGCTACAATTATTGATATTCGCACACTGTTGAGCGTTTGTAACCTTGATGATTGTTCTGGCTTCGTATTGACCCGTCCAGATCACTTGTCGTTCACATATTTGTCCGAGCTTGAAGCCTGTACATGTTGTTTTTTTTAACGAGGCTGTACTTAACAAACCATCCATGTTTAAGAAGTTTGATTATTTATGGGCAGGTAGGTTTTAATATTTTGTACACATTTTTGTTATGAGAATATTCAATATATTAATAATGCTTACAAAATTAGCATTTAATTTATACCTAAATAGAACTTTTACAGTTCTCCTCACTTGGTGTTACACCCCCAACCCCTCGGACTCACCCTCAACCCCTTCCCCCTCGGACTCACCCTCAACCCCTTCCCCCTTTTTCCCCCTCCCTGTCTTATATACTGTACTTTATAACCTAATAAAAGTCAAGAAGTAAAATATTATTCTACTACAGTAAACTCAATGTACAGTATAACTGTAACAAGTGGAAGGTGGCATTTGATGGGTGGAGCTAATAAGTGACAAAGTGTCAGAATTGACACTAATTTTTTAACGTAGGTCATAGACAGGTCAGCGCAAATTCTTTATCATATTGTATTATAAAGTTATGCAACAAAATTTGGCTTTGCAATCAAATGATTTTGAATAGAGTTATTGGAGAATTAGTTTCAATTTTATTTATTTTTTAAAATCATATTTATTTTACAACTAGGCTTACATCAAATGTTGTAGAACAAATCACAAAGAATTAAATAACATGAAAGTTAAAATATAATTCAAAAATATAAATTATATTTTCAAAATCTAATATAGTATAGTTAGACGAAATGATGGTTTCTTTGCTTAACTTTTCTCAGTTGACAATTATTTTTTGTCCACTTAAAATATGAACTGAGTTAGAAAGACAAAATAGTGGGTGGTTTTTGTCCTAAGGCTTTCTTTGAAAACAAAAGCTAGACTGATTAATTTGGCTGATTTTTAACTGCGATATGGTTAAGGAGGATTACCAGTATTGCCTTGACCAGAATTCCGAGTTGATTCAAAGTTCTTTTTTTTTCCTTTTTTGTGATTTATTATTTAAAAAAATGTTATTGTATGGATTTGTCGTTTTTGTGCTACAATTTTGACTTTATTTAAAAAAAAATTTATTTACAATATTTTGCATGAATGGCATACAAAATTAGAAAAATCAATATAATTCCAACCTAATCTTCTTTTTCATTGTCATCATCTTTATCGTCATAAGTTTATCATAATTGCGCTCTTTATCATCATCTGTCTTGTAATTATCATTATATCATCTCGATTAATGTTTTTTGTTGATTTTATTTGATTATCAATGTTTATAATGATAAATAAATTAGATTAATATTAAACTATATTATAAATGTTTAATTCAAGTTTATTGTTTCACACAATACAATATACAATATATACAGAACATAAATTAATAAATATAATTGTGTGAGGAGTTTGCATTAAGTGTTTTCTAGTAGAGTACAGTGCTACAGTTACGTAAAGTACAAAAGTAATGGTGTACAGTAGTAATATATGAGGTTGCCATTTTGACTGTGATGGTCCTGACAAAATAATGACACTGACAGCTTTTAATGTATTCACAGCATGTACAAGTGTGAATTTATAAAGGCGTGTTTCTAATATTATAGTAAACAAACAAATTAGGCTTTCATAACCGACACTACCGCCTTACAGACTTAACAATATTTTAATTTGAGAGGTATTGAAAGTTTTATCGGTTGATTAGCTGATTTCTGAGCTTTTTCTCTTTGTGCATTCATACAGCACTCCAGTTTCGTGCTTCAATTATTATGCCTGATTACGAGTAGATGCAAATATTCTACGCTTTTGTGCCACGATATTGTCCATTTGTGTATTGATGATTTCGTGATGATCTAATTTTAACAAATGTTTTTGTTGAATGTTCATTGTGACTTGATGAACATGACTACTCGTAATGTTGCTGAAAGGGCAAAGGTCATCCTAGCAATCAATGTAGAATGCTTGTACATTAATAGCAAAGGAATATTAAATTCTAATTATAACTATTTAATTGTAATAGCAACGTCCTATTTTTGTTATTAATATCTTACACATCCTTAATTCTTTACAAAAGAATTTTTATTTGAATCATATGAATGAAAAAATAAGTAACTAGACGAAAATAAATCAAATATTTCATAACCGAACTTAATACTGAAATCTGGAAACTCTCCCAAAAATTCAATTGTCAAGAAATTTCTGGGTTCTTTCATAGGGACATTTGCTAAGACCTCCAACTTAAAGGGGGGTTCCGGGTTTAAAATGAATAGTAAAAAATGTAAAATATATTTGTTTGTCTCTTGAACGGTAAAAGTTTCAATTTATATAAGCGCCCAGTGAAGCAGAACAAAGGCTGTGAAATGAGGCCAGATTACAAGTGCAGCTACGGCGATATGACACTGTGTTACAGAATAGGAAATTCGTGAAATGATCATTCTTCCGACGACTCGTTATCATTAACCATATCAATTACTTTTGTAAAATTATACTTATCTGATGTAATTTTAGTCGGTCTTCCCATTTATAAAGTCAATTTTCTATGAAAATTCATCAAAACAGTGAAAAATTAGATATGTTTGCACTTTACGTTTGCCGATTTTCGCACTGACTTAGGGAAAGCCTTCAAAATCAATGAAGCGTAACGTATACATTCCTGTTGAGGAGCGAGACACGACGATACACACGTGCTCTCTCATCCCATGCCTGGCATAGTCACGTGATAAGCAGATACAGTATTTATACAATACCAAACTGGTCGGGTCGAGTATACCCGTCTATAATTACAACATGAACGATGTACAGTATTTGATAGAAGGTCGACTCGACCTACCGGAATGGTATAGATAGTATAGCTCGAATGAGAGAGTTGGAATATTTGTAAACATAAGTATTGCTAATTTTAACAAGTGTAGCCTAATAGTAAAAGGCCTGGTAGTATCAATTCGCTTCGCATAGGGTCTACTACACTAGCTAGCTCAATTTTTAACTGGGCCGGATCGGCTAGGTCTCCTTCCTACTACCTGGTCTACTTGCTTGATGCAGTATCCGCTTTTTTGGAGAGTAAACTAGGCCTATTTTAGGCCTACTTAGACGATCGGGACACCATACGTTCGGACGGCGATCGGACCTTGTTTTGCCTCAATATTTACAGACGATTTTGTAGAACAATTTAGGTTTAGATTGTTTAGGAGTTTGGTTGATAGGATGGGTTTGGAATCCACTGAGTTTTGTTATTTATGGGCCAATCGTTTAGTAGTAGGCTAGCTAGGCCCATGATGGGCCCCATTGTTTTAACGTAGCCATCGTGGCATGGAATCCCTAGTCAGAATGGCTCTCACCCATGAAAAAAAAATGATTTAGGCTAGGCCTAGCCTAGTACGTGAATCCGTTAATAAAATACGATCTGTACTATTCGAGGTATAAAAATAGTATAATTTATGACTCCGTAATCTGTATTAATTTTGTATTTCATTAAATGTCAAATAAATATATGCTACTACTGTTATTATTACAGTTTAGGCCTAGCTTAGAAAATCTACAAAAAATGTATTTCACAATGATCGGGTGGTCGGGGAGAGCGATGTAAATTAGTTGACAAACACAACGTAGGCCTACAGGACGTCGCGAGTTTGGAATCCACTGATGTGATTTTGTGAATATCTCATGAATATTAATGAGCTTCCCTAAGCTGCTGAAAAACAGACTTTCCATGAATTTACCCTAAAATGTATGTGAAATTTAATTTTTTTAAATTCTCGTTATTACTTCTTCATTTTGACATGTCTATATTGTTATAATCTTTTTTATTTAATAAATAAACAATATTTAAAAGCAATTTTAAACCCAGAATCCCCCTTTAAGAACAAGTTGGGTCATGTAAATTAATTGCGAGACACAGTTTTTTTTTGTTTTTTAGGTCCAGACGACGACCGACAATGCATTAATTCATAGGTCTTTAGGTCGATACAAATCAAAAGCTCCCTCAATGACATTCGTCAAACAGTGCAATTTGCCATCAGTCCAATTACTTTGTTGCATAGACAACCAAGCCTATAAAGACATGTAATTTGTGGACATTTAAAAATATAATAAATGAATACGACGAATAAAATGTTCTTCATGCTTTAAAAAAATCACATAAGTTCGTGCCTAAATATTAATGTTGTAATTTAATGCGATTACTCAGTTGTACAGTCACCGATACGACCCACTCGGCGGTCACGGGACCATAGACACTGACATACTTATTTACTGAACCTGAAAATGTTATGTTAAGATACGTATCGGCACATCAAAGTAAAGCTGATACTGTGCACAATAAGGGGATTATGCTCAAGTAAGATTTGTCCTTCCCTAGTTTTTTGGATTCATTGAAATAATTGATTGTTTTGTGTTAATGTTAACAATCTATTCTAGAGTAGAAACCAATGGTAGAAATACTTAATCCTGTTGATATCGACATGTTTTTATTTTTTGTGTTCATTGTGTATTCTGTGGGTAAAGTGGTAAAGTTTCTAAAATCTAAAAATTCTATAAATAAGGATTGTCCTGGAATCTTTTAAGGCCTAATTCACTTCCTGGTGTCTTGGAAAAATGATTTTTCTCCTGACAACACAATGATTTCTTTTTTTCCCAAAATATTAAAAAAAATTACAGCAGGAGAGTAGATTTGCTGTTAGCTCTATCTACACTATCAAACTTTATGTGACAAAAAATGTGATGTGTCCTTACAGTACTGTATATGGACATGATGATGTCATATCAGTACCATATTTGGGCATATCACTACCATATTTGGGCACATCACTCTTTTTTTGTCAAATTAATTTGATAGTGTAGACAGAGCTTTCATTTTTATAATTTCTTTGCAGACATTTTTTTGGAAAACTATTGGTTAATGTTAAATAAATATTAATTAATATTAACAATTTTACTCATTTATTTATTTTAAAAAAAGAATAGTTTACAATGTTTTATTTGAAAAGTTTTTCAGTACAAATGGATGAACATTTTTAGTGTTCTATGTTTTCGTCTTATTTTTACCATGAACTAAACAGTCTACAGTATCATCAGTGTTTACAAGTACCATAATTTTGTCTTGTCAAACCTAGCCAAGTTTCACTTGTCTTGTTACCGTGAACTTGTGTCCGCCGTCTGTTTACAAAAGCTCAGCCATTTTGGTTTGTTTAAAACCAGCCAAGTTTCTAGGCTGATATCACGACCTTCCTTCCTGTTGTAAAGGGCCATGCATCTGAAGTCACTTTATTAATCTCCCAATCCAAACCTTTTTCAACGTGATTTGATCATTGGATAGTAGACATAACAAGATACCAAATATAACATACAAAGTTAGGTAATAAGTTTCAAACTGTAAGTTATGTAGTCTTATTTTAATGCATTAGTTTATACAGTTTTATCAATTTTGATTGAAGCTGATTATATCTTATTTCCTTGATAAGACCTTTTATAAGAGTTTGTGAATAAGTTTTTATAATAAGATAGAACATTTCATCATCATTGAGTTTGGAAAGATAAGTCTAATCAACTGTTACTTTATTTGTTTAGTAAACAGCAACGTTTCCAGATGAATAACAAGATCCATATTGTATTCATTATCATTGATTTCACTAATTTTGATTGTGATTATGATTATTGCCATGATGATAATTATTATCATGATCAAGTATTGTTAAATTTGTTTTTCTGTATAATAGTGAAAAGTCTATTTCGTGCCTAAATTACCTGGATAAACCGACAATAGCCCTGCTCTCCAATGGAGTGCTTTGATACAAAAAGTTACATTATTAAATAATATTAAAAATGTTGTATTCTTTCAGGTGCATATAATGGCAATGAGGCCGAAGCACCAAGCCTAAACGACGCCTCTAAACCAACAAGTGACACCGAACCCCAAGACACGCCTTCACACCATATCGTAGACGAAAGTGGAGACTCCCTAGTACCTTTACAAAACACCTTTTCTACCACAGATTCCGACACCGGAATCACAGACTCCGAAGCCGGAATAACTGATTCGGAGCCCATAGTCACTGACTCGGAAGCAGGAGCTACTGATTCAGAAGTAGGTGGCGCTACTGATTCCGAAATTTTACCAGAAGACCCAAGTAAACCAGAGCAGACTAATACCATCCCTGCTGACGGCACACCAGTTGATGGTACACCAGTGGACATACCAAGTAAAGAAACAGCTGAGAAAGTACCAGACACTACTCAAGGTGCTGCCAAAGAAGGTAAGAACATTAGCAACTATCAATGTAAAATTGTGCTGTTTTTCTAAGGTTTCTTGCAGTTTACTACTATCAGTATTCTATGGATATGAAGCTGATTTGCACAACATAGCCTCTGTAATAATTATGTACCTCCTGACAGAGCAACAAAAGTTCTCAATATCATGAGACAAACCAACCAGCATTGTGGTAGCATATTATTCCATCAACTATAGAAACAAAAGATTGTAAAGTGGCTGAATGAATTAGTTTGTAACCATGTGAAAAAGATCATACAGTAATACTACAGCTATGTAGTCATTCGTATTCAATGGTATAGTCCTACCTAATAAAATGTGTATTTATTAATAAAGGGCATTGTAAAGAAACCGTTTGTATTATCTATCTAGGTGCTATTTCATAATGGTTATTACTTCCTTTGGGAAGTCTGGTTTAACCCCGGAATTGAGGAAATGGGAAGAATACGGGATTCATAGGATTGTTGTTTCTCTTGTTGAATTCTGAAAATAACATCAGTCTCTGGTTTTTGTAGTTTGTTGCTGTTTTGTGACAATTAACATTAATAATAAAAGACATTTTTATTTTATCAGTATACAGTAGCATCCCTATTAAGGGTACTGTATCCCTGAATAGGGATGTCCCAAAGGAGAGTTTATACTTTTTTTTAATACACTTTTACCTATTTTAGTTGACTGTTTCTTACAGGATCATAGGAAAATTCCATAATACACATGTCTCCTGTCTGTCCATCCATAGGTTGACTTACAGTACCCTTCCCTTTCCCACCTCTACCAATTTAGCATTGTAAAATACAGTATTGTCGTGTTTATATTTCACCAGATTCTCTGTACTTATCTAGATTTCAGTGTCATAGGAATATTCCATAATACATCATCACATGTGTTTCACATATCGCCTAGTATCAGACTGTAGACCATAACCTTAAGGCACACACTACTATGAGAAACTGCATGCCTGAATAACTGTGATACTACTGGACAAATATTGTTAATTTGGTTTTTTCTTTGTGGAGATACAGCAAGCCCGTAGCTAGAGGGTTTCGAACCCCCTTTTTCTAAAGTGCCCATATCAATCTAGAGACCAACAGAAAAAGTGCTAGTAAATAGGCCTAACTTATAGCAAATTATTTTCATTTACTAGGCTAGGCATAAACTTGTATTTTTCAGTTGCTTACACTTGTACATGCCTCAGTTGATGGAAAAATACCCCCCTGTAAAAATCCTGGTTACATACAGACTTGTCCACATCATTTTATGTATTTTTTTTCATTTATTGATTGGCCTTGTCATTTTAAATATTGCTGGTGGTACAATATCATTATTGATGCAACCTGTATCACAATCTCATTATTAATTCTTTTTGTGTATTCCAGCTGTTCAAAGGAATACTACAAAATGTCGATAAACACACCAGCATATTTATTTGATGAATACTGTGAATTTTCGTTTCATGCTTGTTTTGGAATTTAATCTGGACACCGTTTTCGGGCTGGTTACTTGCCCGTAATGGCATTTGTGGTAGCCCGAAACAAACCTCACAAAAACATTGTATTGAACAGGCTTACTGTATGAAATATTGTCAGATCTCTTGTCTGTCGATCTCGATCTGTTGGATTAGTTGCCATTTTTCTCTATCAAAATGGCTAAATTTAAAGAATGAAATAAAATTCTTTTTTTTTACCGCATTGTACATTGCTATGCCTTTGGATTGCGCTGACTTTTAAACACTGATTGGCCTCTAAATTGATAGAAATTTTCTAAGAATGGAAATGGCTTTAGGAATTTAAAAATAACAAAATGATTACTTAAGACACCACATGAATGCTGCAATTTCTCTGTTTAAAGACAGCAAATTATATTAAGCAACGTTTATTTGTTCCTGTAAAGAAGCTAAGTCATGGGTCATGTGATCTGTCACCTGGTCATAGTCATGTGATTGAGCCGGTCTTTAAACGGTTGGAATTATTATTGTACAATAACACTACTTTAACAATAATTAACATATTATTTTATTGTATGATGTACTTGGCAGACACGCTCGTTGAATATTTATTCATTCGTTTTGTGAGAAAATTAACTTACTGTAGTTGCAATACTGTAACTAGCATTATTTAATGACATGTTAAGAATAATAATAATACTGTAAGGAAAATACTCAATTCATAACATTAAATAATATTTAACCATCAAAAACATTTTTATATCACATATCACCCGGTGGTTTAGAGCTAAAATGTTCTGTGCCTGTGTGTAAATACTGTAAATACACTGAGATATAAATTTGACATTATCCCTTATTATTTATAAATAGATAAACTATAGAGGGCAGCATACATTATATCAAGAATATGTAATTTCTTCTGATATATTGTACTGTATGTTAATTAGATGCAATTGTAAGATAATTAAAGTCTTTCTCAAGTCAGCTGATCTCAACTACTTGTTCGTTATGTTGATTAATTAAAGTGTAGTTGTCTGTGATTAGTTTTTATTCAGAGATTTTGTTAATTGGGCACTTTTAGGATGGTTATTGATACTAACAAATGTAAAATAGAACTTAATTGGTATATGGTGGCTACTATATATAAAATGATATGTAGGATGAGGCTTGACTAAGCCTTGCCTCCCAACGACGTAAGCAATTTAACCAATCACAAGCGATGGATTATCGGAATTTTCGCTTGTAATTGGTCAACACGCTCATGTTGCACGTATGTCCTAGTGGTGGGAACCAAGTTTAAATTACAATTGAACCCCCATTAGGAGACACCTTCAGGACCCAACAAAGTGTCCCCTGAATAGGGGTTGACTGTAGTGTTAAAACATACTGCCCATCATTCATTTAAAGTGTCCCCTTAATAGTTGTGTGACCACTGAATAGGAGTGCCCAAAGGAGAAGTTCAATTTAATACTTTATTATGAAAATCATGTTCAGAAGAATGAATATTAAATATTTGATATTGAATAACACTGAATAATTATGAATTCGCTAAATTTAGATCTAGTGTACTACTAGTACTATTTGTAATCAAAATTAATTGCTTTGATAGATTGTACAGTAAAATGGCAGGATAACTATCATCTTTTGGTTGAACCTCTTCTCATTGTACTGTACAATCCCTTTTCATGAATCATCACTCAAGTGAGACATTATAATAGAACATTGAATAACACACATTATAATAACAGTGGGTGTCTCACTATTGGCATTATCTAATACATTTATAAAATTGAAACTAATTGTTATAATCACATGACGAGGATATAATAGGTGTGAATTGTTAATATGTTTTTATTGGATGATGTCATCATATTTCATTTATTGTGTTGACTGAAATTAAAATTCATAATTACTGATTTACAGTAATCAAATTATTATTAAAACATCAAACCTAACCTGCTGCCCACTCTCGATAGATTTCCATAATCACCATATCCTGCCATTTTTTATTTACTGTACTGTAGGTGAGTTAAATGGCATGGCAATCATTTATTGTTCCATTTTATAAATTGAAATGCCACACCTAAACTTTACAATTTAATCTTTAAATATTTCTAGGAAATATTTCTCTGAATATTATAAACTTACTGTACATTAAAATTATTAGGAATGTTATTACTTACTGTATATTACTTTACATATCTATATTACATATATTAAATAATACATATCTGTATATTACATCTATATATTACATATATTACATATCTATATATTACATATCTATATTTCACATATCTATATTTCAATGCCAAAGGCTTAGAATCAGCACGTTCCTTCGGCCACAAAAACATTTCCCCCACCCACAAACTAATGACATTAGAGCAGCCAGACTGTTTATTCTCAATCTCGGGTCTTTGGCGTTGAATGTTGTCACCGCTTCGCAAGAGGAAACTAAACATGAATGTGTTTATCTTGT
This sequence comes from Antedon bifida, assembly GCF_963402885.1. Taxonomy (NCBI): domain Eukaryota; kingdom Metazoa; phylum Echinodermata; class Crinoidea; order Comatulida; family Antedonidae; genus Antedon; species Antedon bifida. Next base: position 20,043,094 of record NC_136232.1, read on the forward strand.
GATAAGAATTGTTTGTTCACGATGTTGAAGAAAGAGCACAACTGGCCGAGAAAGCACGCTATATTTTAAATTTTTTAATTCAGACAAAGGAAATAGCATGTAGCCACTTTACTATGTCAATACATTGCACTTGGTCATTATGTTTTTGTCTCTTTGTTATCTAATGTTAATATTTAAAGCTCAGGTACAGGCATGAATTTTAAATATAATATCTAGTTAATTGTACATAAATCAAATATTTGTACAGAAATCGAGACGAAAAAACATGAATTTCCCTTAATATGGTCAAATACAAAATTTGGCAAAATTCTGCCATGAAAACCAGGAAGACTTTTTTTCAGTAGTTAGGTAGTTTAACCTATGTAATAACATGTCTGGTGACTCCCTAGAAGGTGAAAAAAGATGGTGGATATACGGTGGATAATTTTTGCTATAGCATGAAAATAAAAATCTGAAGTTGAATAAAAATACCAGAAATGTAAAATTCAAGTTATATTACCTATATTTAGTCATCTGATAACATTTTTTACCACACCGTTTATTTTTCATAGCTTTTTAAAATGCTTCTCTATTTACAAAATTTGTGTACAAAAGAATAGAGATTTTACTGTGTAATTTGAACTATCCCCCCACTGATAAGAAAGTGCTTATTTTCCACAAACTCGTGTAACACAAATAAAATCCCAAAAATTATGAAACAAAGGAGAAACTATAGATCGATAATTATTGGAATGTATGATCAATAGAAATTTTTTGCCCGCACCTGGCCTTTAATGCTATAGGCATCGATTTGATTAATTTTTACTAGTATCAACATTTAATTAAAGAATCAATTTGCCACACCTAACTCAGATGATAACAATATTGATATTGGTTTCTATATTTTAAACGGCGTTCATTGTATGCTTAAAGACCCCTTCCCTACAATTTGTGACATTTTGTATTTATATTACTTTAAAAACATTAAACCAGGTCATTCCTTGTCTTAAATGTATGTTTTATGGTAAATTATGATAAAAAGTGAGAAACAATGCACTACCTAAGTAGCTCGCGGCGATTGACCTCTCGTGGACGGTCTTTAGGCCTAGCCCAGCTAGGCTTAGTTTTGTAGGACTAGCTGGTAAACATCGGGAACAAACGAACATCGTACGCTAGCTATATACCTAGCCTGACGTTGTATAGTTGCTGCATTAATTGTCTTTCTATTTTTGCCAGACTCCGTTGATACAAATTGGGGAAAACCTGGTATTTTTGTTGAAAAGTTAGGAGTCTTCCATTTGTTTTGGCCTCACGATCGATCAAAAAGTGGGTGAATTACAGAAGAAAAACAAAAATATCAATCCGCGCGCAATGCATTTTGGGATTTATAGCGTTCCGCTATAATTATTAGAATCGACTTATTTTTCACATTTTTAACCATTTAAAGACGAAAAAAGTTATCGCAATAGGACCATATAGTATTATTTTTACATTTAATATAGTTTGTGATCTTAAATTAGATCTAAAAAACGTAGGGAAGGGGACTTTAATTGATTGTTCTTTTAACTTTAAAAGAAATTTAATTTTAAACTTAAACCTGTGATTACTATGGATTCTACAGTAACATTATTTCAACATACAGGAATAATGTAATTCAACCTTTTACTTCATTTTCTACTACATGAGAAATAATCAGAATAGTATTGCTACGTATTAAGAGTATTTGATACGTATTATATTGTCAATAAACATAACATTTACATAATTATGCATTAAATAGGGAAAAACAGTATTTTTTATTAATGCATCGTATCCGGTTTGATCTCATCTAAGTCGGCAATTACTGTTTTACCAGCAGGGTAGCAATTTGACAGATTATGTTTAAGAGATTTATCAATACAACAAGGTTAAAGGTTATGACCTCACATTTATGTTTATTATCTAGCTAAAGGTCAAGCTTTAAATAGTGTGTCTGACTTGGGGTTGTTGGAATGTGATTGGAGATTCCTTACTAGCTGTGTGAGCAGCATGAGAAGCGGAGAGATTGGTAACACACAAGTCTGGCAAGCCAGGCTGAGGCAAGAAGCTGTATAAGTGGATAAGAATTGATTACAGTATAGTGCATAATTACTCGCTGCTCGTTTTCGTTGTTGGGTTATCACATCGAGTCATCTAAACAATCATCTGTTTTTGGAATATGAAGCTGTAGAAATATTTTGGATCATAGTTTTGATAATGGGAAGTTCATAGCATTGTGTCTTTCAGTAAAACAATGATATTATTATTATTAATCTTTAGGATTAGCTGGTTTAAGGATTAGTAAACATTCTTGACAAGAGGGTAAGTCACTGCTTTATCAAACAAACAATGTACATACACACACTTATTATAATAATATTGTTTGTCATATTTCATGACTACACCTACCTTCAAGATGAGCATATTTCATAGATAGTTCCTTCTTGATAAAGTATAGTAGACAATACAAATGGTATCATTGTCCGAGAATGCATACTATATTTGCTTTGATTAAAAGATATTGTGGTACTACTGTAGCCACCTGCAGATTTTCTATTTTGAATTTAGTGAAAAGATGGTGGTTTGTAACTTATTTTAGGGAGGGTGGGGTGCAGAAAAGGGTGCATCTTGATTGGTGTTGAGTGTGTCTAATGATCCAAGAGAGTTAATGTTACTGTAGGTAAATAGTCCTGTGTGTACCTCAAATAGAGTAGAAAGGCCATGATATTGTGCACCCTATAAAACTAGGGTAAGGAATATTTTTCTGGTGTGTTGATCATGGCACTGTGCTGTCTTAGAGGGCCTAGTCCTTGGTTTCCAGCTAACTAAATATACTGTGTTGAAACACCAGTTCTCGTCAGATCACTGAAATTAAGCAACAATGGCCCTGGTTGCTATATATACCAGAGAGTGATGGTGTAATGATAAATCGGAGTAGCATATTATAGACATGGGTATGAGCCTATCTGTACCATTCTGATTGCATCCTTATGATTTAGGGGCCGTCCAAAAACTAATTTTCCGCGAGTTCCGCGATTATATACCCTATTACTTACTCAACCATGAAAGTGAACGTCTCTTGCGGTAATGAGGCAAAATCATTCAAGCTTGATTTTCTCGCGGAACTCATGAATATTAATTAATATCGCGAGACTCGCGGAAGCCTTGCAATATCGCGGAACTCGCGGAAGTATTGCCGATACTGGAGAATATAGTGTTAACTCGTTTGTACGCTTGATTTTTACGGAAGAACAAATAATTGTATTTCAATATTGTTTACAATTAGGCCAAATAAAAAAACATACTTGTTAAGCGTCACCGCCCGCTCCTGATTATCCAGCCGCCTCTCTTTTTATTTTTATTTTTTTTTACCCATATACAACGGAAAGTTCAGCGGCCCGGCCCAGCTCCAGAGCAGGGCTCGAAATTCACGCTAGCAAACTAGCATTTTGCTAGTAGATTCTTCATAATTGCTAGTTGAAATTTCAAAACTAGCAAATATGTTTGCTGGGCTAGTGTAATTTTTGAAAAATACGTACTTTTTAGCTTAGCTACGCTAGCCGCCGATCGCTCTATGTCGACAACGGCAATTTGGTGAAAACAATTGTTTCATTTACACGCCGCCGATTTACGTCAAGAAAACGCGAATAGCACCGTGAATCATGTAATGTGGTAAACAGCAAGCTTTTTCCCCCAACACATTAAATCACGTGCATTTAGTACGTCGCTGAGATTACATCATCAGTCACGTGATTACAGAATACGCGATTATCAATTTAGGGATTTAACGAAATAAATAGTTTGCCTACACAGTGGTCGAAGCGCGTTTTTTATAGGTTCGTAAATTGGAAACACCCCATACATAATGGACTCTACCAATTTTGTTTACGATGATCTCGAGATCGGCACACCACGAGGTCCTGTTGGGCGATGGGTTTTCTTAAGCCTGGTTTACCTGTGGAATAATTACACACACTTTTCGCATCACAACTTTAAATACTGATTTACACAGCAATTGGCAAAGGATTCATCAAAGAAGAATGAATACGTTGAATAAAAATTCACTTAAGAAATGCCGTAAGCTGTTTTCAAACTATAAATCAGCCCACTGTTTAGTATTATTGAGACCAACATCATGGTTCTCGCGATAGAATAGGGAATTTCCTGGATAGATGAGTCGAGCGAGAAACGGCGGATCATGGCCGATGAGTGAGGCGGGGGTAGCAGCTTGGACGGATTAGTTAGCCTAGGGCCTACAATTTCGCTCGGTGGCAATTAAATTTAATGTTTTAATTACGTCTGGATATAAACAATACAAAACTCAATTTTGTCATCGGCAATAATATTTCATACATAGTCAATTTTGTTCTGTTTCGCATTTTAAAAGTTTGACGTTTCGTCCTAAAAAAAAGTGGGCCAAAACGTCCATCGCGCAAAAAATATACCTCCATAAAAAGTTTTAAAAAAAATAAAAAAACCAAAAATATTTTTGTGAACTCTTGACAAAAGAAAAAACAAAACAGTTTGAAGGTATTAAAGCATAATCTTTTATTTTTACAGTAGTTACAATTATTTTAAGAACGATATAGTATATAAGTACAATGCATGGTATAAACTATCGTACACAATACACAGAATCCACTCTCAGTCGCAGCAACTTTGATCATAAAAATATATAATATTTTGTAATCGTATTCGTTTCCTTCGTGCGTGTTATACCTACTCAACGGCGAATATAAATTTCCCACGTTGTAAATGAACGTAGAGACACGATCCAACACAATGAACTAGGCCAACTAATAAAAATAATATAGCGAACGTCCAGTCGATCCAGAAACGATCCCGACAAAAAAGATCGTAAACAATTCATTCTAAATATAGTATCAGAACGTTCAGTCGGTCGCTCAAAAGGACTGCCGACAGAAGACCGTAATTATACAGACCTAGTTTTTTTTGGTCACATGGCATGAAACACGATACTCTCTGTTTACCGCAACCTCTCACATGTTTTTTTTTCAACTCGGTAGGAGGGGTAACTAATTAAGATCGTGTACCTGGATTTTGTGTCACATGACATGAAACGTAATATAATACTCTTTTAGCTGCTCTAAACTGTTCCCACGATTCACATGTTTTTTTCCCTCCATCCAAATTCTAGTCGGGCATTTTCTTTACACATGTATTTAATAATTATTAAAAGGCCTATCTTAAATCTTAACATGGAATATATATTTATTTTGCATATTTTATTGTTGGTGTCCTAGCCTAGGTGTCGTTGTTTTTTATAATTCGCTAACAAAAGGTAGGATTAAATCATTTATAGTGTAGGCCGCCAAAACAATAATAATTATTATTATACTACTGTATGACGTGGGTACTACTAACTAGACTGGGCTAGCTGACATATCGGCTAGCTGGGCCTAGGAGGGATACTACTGTATACGAGATTATCGTCGTAAAAGGACCTAGTTGATTCATTAGTTCTGAATGTAATGTTTTTCCGTTTTAGCCTAGTCGTAGTTCCTGGTAAATTGTAAACATTTAATTAGGCTCCCCGCGGAACTCGCGATATGTGGGCGGCAACATTTTGATTGTTTATATGAATATTCATCAATTGCGTTCCGCGAGCATTCCGAATGAATATTTTTGTATCGCACGTTCCGCGGAAATGAGGTTCAATGAACTATGAAGGTAAAATCGCGGAACTCGCGGAAAATTAGTTTTTGGACGGCCCCTTACTCTCCTTCGGATGGGATGTAAAGCTGTTAACTTTGTACAGTACACTATTCAAAAAGAGTAGGGGATTGTCTCCCGGTGTGCTGATAGACGCTGCACTCCTGGCTGGCTGCCGTGGGTCTGTGGAGGGCCTAATCCGAATTTCATTTTCATTTAAAGCTAAGTAAACAGTGAGATTCAACGCAAACTTTATGCGACATAAGTAAATTTACTACAAATCGAATGATCAATCACTTGTAATAGTCAAATTGCTTTGTTTTTTCTAGGAGGAACCAACCTTATAAGGAAAATTTTTACAAAATTTAAAATTTATACTCCACATTTTTATCTGAAACTAAAGATAGGTCTTTTCCAATATTCATATTCTGTACAACACAATACTAGTTTGCTGCCTTCATACATTCACAATTCATACATAAATAATATTATCTTTATTTTGAATGCTAATTTGATATGATTCACACTTGTACAGTCTAAAAATGAACTTGAGTTTGCTTTACACTCCGATATTGTTTACATTTCATTGAAAGTCTACCAACTGCAGAGTAGTGGAATAATATAAGGGGACTTTGAATTATGCGACAGATAGATCAATCAATGTTAGCCCTGTGATCACGAGGAGGAAAATCAGTCTATTGTCTGGTATAATGTGAAGCTAGATAGGTAGCAGTAGTAGGAATTGGACCGTAATGCGACAATGCCAAGTAAAGGTTTAAAGACTACAACTGTAAAACATTCACGTCCATTGGGTAAGATCTGTTCTTGCTTCTCATTTGCATACTGTACTAACATTAGCAAATTTCTCTGAGCCCAGGATTCAGGAATATTTCAAATGTTTTGTTCTTTTTTTTCATTGTGAAGTCATTCATATGTATCACTATCTACTTTTTATATAATTTATATTTAAATTGAATTCAGATTTTGTTTGTGACTGAAAAGAGTGTGGAACCACTGTGGTACTGTACCCTATCCTTCCCTGAATCTCATAAGGCCAGTTTACACAGACGAATGGTAACGGTAACAGTAAGCAGAAAACAGTGTATCATGTCCCATGTAGAATCTGTATCTATCCTGAGCAGAAACCGTCCGTCCACTCCGCGTTGTGTGTAAATGGTCATAAGGAATAACATAGATTCTATATTTTTTCACCATTTACCGCTCGTCTGTGTAAAAATGGCCTTTAATCATGACTCTCTTGTTCCTGGCCTGCTTTAGTTCACTGCCAGGAAAGCACTCTTAGACTTGGCCTGCTTGAGGCCCAACCATTTCGTGAAGTCAGGTCGGTAGTTACGAGCATACGCCCCAGTTTTATAGTCCTGTTGTCTTATGAGTTCTGACAGATTTATGTATTGTAAGTGATGATTCTATACTACAGTAACTGACTAAAGCAGCTGCTGCAATACAACTATTCAATATATTGCAGACATGATGGAGCGCAATACTTCAATAACAAATAAACATTTCATTACAAACTCAAAAGAATTTACAACACACGACACCTGCAGGTGGAGAACAATTTAATAATTGCGCTATATTAATTATTCTAAATTTTAATTAATACACTGTGTACAACATTCTGACAGATTCATAGATTTTTATTATAGTAGAATCCCTATAAAGGGGACACCTTTGTGACTCAACAGAGTACCTCCCTCCTCCTTCTTTAAATAGCCTGGGGTGTTATCTAAATAGAGGCTGACTGTAAATTGTTAAAACGACCTTTTCATGGGAAAGTGTACCCTTATTTGAGGTCTCCCAAAGAAGAGCTACTACAAAGTTAGCTACTGTATTTTGTTTTACAGTTCAATCATTGTCCTGCCCTACAGGCCTTATGTTCAAGTCACTCACGATACAAATTCCCATGCATACATAGCACTTCAGATATTTTACAATGGAAAGATAGTTAAATTGTAATAAATTCATCGTTGTTGTTACTCTGCATACAAGTAAACAATAGGATTTTATTATTCATTCTGTTTTATTTACAATATTGTTATTGATTTACATTTTTATTACCTCCTGCTACATTGCGTGTTAAGACTTAATGTATAATTAGTAGCTGAACTGTAGTTACGCAATGCAATGACGATAACTGGCATTTCAACACGTTGTTTTAACATACAATACCATAATGAAAAACTTACAGTATCGGAAGTGGTGTAACGCAGGGAGCAAAAGCCCCTGGTTTAGCACTCCTAAGGGCCCTGCAACGCTGGGTAGGGTAGTTGTGCGGCTCATGCTCTGGTGTTCCTTAAGCTCTGGGAGCTACTGGGTTTAGCCAGTAAGAGCTTATAGCTGTTAGACCACTAAATACTGGCAGACTTTTGAATCTACAGTACAAACCAGTTTTGTAATTAACACAAATAATCAATGCTTAAAGGATTTAATTTATACAAACATACTGTTATAATAAAAACCCAAAATATTTTAGTATTTATATTTGTCAGCAAATGCAGATGTTTGATTTCACAAGAACACAAACCAACTTTATTTCTAGCGATATCATTTACTTTATACTGGACGTATAGTCTATAAAGTCTATAAACATTTTAAGTAGCTGCATGCTTGCTATAAAGATAGGGTTCCGAACTTTGTGGACACTTTGGAATGGAAGAACTATAGACAGACAAAGTAGCACTAACAAATTTATAAAGGTAAAACTATTGTATGCCGTGTGCATTTTAATAATACAAATTTAATTTGTTACCACGAGGCAATACTGTTGATGTTTTACTTGGAAAATTCATTATCAATATTCTTGATGATTTATAATTAATTTATTCTTTGCCATAGTTTTCAATAATACAATCAAAAGTGTCCTGAAAACAGCATAATTTAAAATTTAATAATATTATAATTATACGAAATGGCAAGAAAAACCAATTAATAAAATTGTAATTCATCACAGACACTGCCACCATTATTAGAGTATTTGTGATAAAGAATTGTTAATGAAATTGATAAAATAATTGGTAAAAACTGTATGTTTTAAGGTGAGTAAGTGGCCGAGTGGTTAACATCGGCAAGGGTTTGAGTCTCACTCGCTCCATGGTTCTGGTGGTAGAACAAGTCTTCGCGGATAATGACTAAAAACCATAGGTCCAGTGTACACATCTAGCTCATCTGAACTTAGTACATCTTTTGATGTGTCACACACAGCCACTGTGCAATTGGGACTGGGCCGATTTAGGGATGTTTTACCACGTGTAGTGTTAGTCCCATCCTTTAATAATGTGTACATCTTAGTGAGAAGTTGAATATAAAAGTTTATTATTACGTTAAATTGCAACTGTTATTCAAATTATTGGTTTTAACAGGTCATTTGAAATATTGTATGCACTAGTGCTAATTCTAGCAATTATTAATTATGTAAATATTATATTATATAATTATTAATGCATTATGCCTTTTCTGTGTAAGTTTAATATTTGTTTGAATTTTTGAAATTCCACATTGATTTCATTTCATATTTTCATCATTGTTATTGATTGGTGATATTTGCGATTAAAACGCTAGACCTCTCGTTGACTCGTGAATCAGTCAATATGATTGGAATTTGTTAATGTTAAGTTGCAATAGTAGATAGTGTTTTTATAGCTTACCAAAAATGAAACGAGTCCGTGAAATACAGGAGCAATCTCAAATTGTTTGCATAAATTAAGGTACAGTATAGTAGTACTAAATTACATACTGGACGATTGTGTTTGTGTTTGTTATGACTGATAAGAATAACACTTTCCAGACCTTTCCATAACAATGATTTTGTACTACTAGACTTAGTTAGCTTTATGTGTTATTAGCCCATCTAGATCTAGACCTGTACAGTAACAAGGTTTCCTCAGACTGGCTAAACCTTTCACTGTTGGACAACTAGTCACAATCAGATTGGGATAGCCTATGATAGCCATCTGCAACCATCTCAACTTTTCAGTTAAACCAGAATATTCATACTATTACTAAATTTGCAGGAGATATTTTTAATACTTGGATTTAATTCAATACCATTTGTCCTCAAATAAACGCCCTCCTAAAAACCCTCCTGACTTAAATGGATCTGTGCATTCTTGGCATATATTGTACATCACTGCTTATTTTGTATTTAACTGGACTTTTACCACAAAGCAAAAGAATGTATGAAACATCTGTGTACAAACTAGCATATTGAGGATCATGGGCTTATATTTGGTTTTAGTCCTATGTGTTCACAACAGTCATGCTCCGTTTGTTATGTAGTCTGCAAGTGTAAAATTCTCACTGTTGGAGCAGTGGGTATTTGAGTATGTGCCTGTACAGTACATGTTTAAACTACAATTTGCGTCAGTGTTTTAAACAGTACATTTCTATCTACAAAATTATTCCCTATCAGCGGGTAATTTGTTTTGTGTGATAATTGTGATTGCTTGGTGATGATTATGGCTGGCATTGATGAGGATTGGAGATCTTGCAGTTGGCCTCCGGGCAAGAATTAAAGGACACACGGCCGCAGTGCAGGATTATTTCACAACTACTTTCTGAATTCATTGTTTTAATGGAGTCGTATCAACAGTGGAATCTACTACTATGCAAATTATAGATTTCTACTTGATTTTATTCATGCAATATGTTCGGAGTGGTCACTCAGTATATGAAATAAATACACTACAAAGTAAAATTACTTATAATACAATATTTAATGTAAAAGAATAAAGATATTTTCTGTACTCTCGCAGATTACGCATGTTCAAAATGATGATTTCTATACTATGATAGAGTTTACATAAATCTTTCCTGACATTGATGTGTTGTTTGTACAGGTATAGGATGCTGTATGTCTGTTCCACTCTATGGTTTTCCATCCTCACCTGGTTAGACACTTCATTTTTTTAGGTAGATCACCTTAGCAATAGTTCAGTACTATTTAATATACTCGGTGTGTTGTCTTTAAAGTCCCTTTCTATAAAAGTTATTATATTCCAGCCGCAATAGTCACAATATAGGTTGATGTGAATCATTACTGGTAATAATGCAGTCTATACCGGCATTTTGCTAGCATTCATGCCTATGCGAAAGTACAGTAGATTAATATACAGAAGCTACCTTTAATGGATTGCAATTTGTAAAAAGTGCGAAAAGGTATTTGTTGCTTTACATTTTACTTTCATGTTTCTAGAATTTCTTAGATAGAAAACAGGGTTCCACATTTTGCAATATACCTGATTATAATATGGTTGTCTAGCAAGACAAGTTTTGGCTGAGTATAAATTAATTACTCAAGTAGCCTGTCACTAGACTAGCCAATGTATGCAAGGAGTCAATCAATAGTCCAACGCATCTCATCATGATTTCCCATGTGACCAGGCCAGTAGCCATATAATTTAACTATACGATACCTGGATGTTTACTGGTGTATTCTAAAGTTATGGATACTGGCTTATTTTTAACAAGCTCGTTAACACAAATAAAATCCCAAAAATTATGAAACATAGAGGAAACTATAGATCAATAATTATTGGATAATCAATAGAAAATGTTTGCCTGCACCTGGTCTTTAACAGTACTGGGTTGGGTGTACAGTAGGTGAAAGTTGAATAGAAGACTTTGATAGTTGGTAACCTAGCCTACCAAAAGCCATTACAACTACATGGCTATTTAATATGCTCTAATACTATGACATGAATAAAATCGATATTAATGCTCTAAAAATGATACCTCTATTGAAGATACAAATACGATTGTTTAATATACAGTAAAACTTTGTCTACACAATCAAACTTTATGTGACAAAAAGTGTGATGTGCCCATATATGTACATGGTGACATTATATCACTACCATATTTGGGCATATCACTACCATATTTAGGCACATCAAACTTTTTTTTGGTCAAACTAGTTTGGTAGTAGACAGAGCATTATCCTCCTTTTCTACATATTCAGGGGACATCCTTATTGAAGGTATCCCTCCCTTGTTCTCCCAAAGAAGAATATCAATAACTTCGCTTAATTGTTTGGAATTTCTATATTGGGAGAACACTGTATCCCCAATAAGGGTTCTACTTACAAGAAAACACATTAATATTTAAACAAAACTTTTTTTAAATTATAAGAAAAATATTAATTTTAAACACATATCCTGGTGGAAGCGCCATGATTTTTAAAATTCCTACAAATTCATTTTCATAAGTGAGCATTGTATTTGATTTACAGCACATTGAGTCACACTATGATTAAACAATGTCTGGAACCATGATGAAATATTCTAATATTGTAGTAATGTCTTATTTCCTGAAATCATTAGAACATCATAAATGAATACATTAATGTTACAGTGACTACTGCTTTTCATGTCATTTATTGTCTACATTATTCACTGATTTCAGCTGCTAGATTTCATTTCATAGTTTTGTTTTTGTGAGTTTGAAAGAGTATTTCATCAACAGCAATACTAAGTGACTGTCTCAGCCTCAGGAGACTTTGCAATACATAATGTACATCTATAAATAACATTTATTTTCAGTGTGTATTGTGATACTTTTGACAGAAAATATGAGAATTTTATCAGTTGATTGTAGGTACTGTTAAGGGAATTTTATTATGTAAATGGAACTTTAATACCATGTATTATTAAAGATATATTGTCCCCCCGAAAAAATAATTTATTGTAAATTTTTTTTTTTTGAATATGCCATTTTAATGTCATAAAATTAAATTAGGTCGAAAAAAATTATTTACATGAAAAATTGTAATTTAATGGAAAAAATGTGCTTTTGGTTGAATTTACAGTTACGGTTTATTGTGTCTTTTTATAAGTGAAAACATTTAAGTTGTTTTTCTACAGAAGTGATTAACTTTATTAAATTTAATTTTTTTTATGTTTTTGGGGACAATACATCTTTAAAAATATATAGTATTTTAAATGAATTAGTACATTGTTTAAGCTGTATCAAATGTAATTTTAAGCTATCACTTTTTTTAATGAATTTTAAATTCGACAAGTAAACAATCGGTCTAGATCCTGCAGTAAATTGAATTACTGCAGTAACAACCTAAACACTAGTACTAATTACATTTGGTAGCATTAGAATAGAACAAAGAAGCGTTGATAATGTTGTTAAGCTTCCCGTTCATATCATATCTGTATGATCAACAGTCTACAGACCTTTAGACTACGAATACTTATATCACCAAATGTTAATGTTACACGAACGTGACCAGTCACAGGCTTCCAAACCAACCAAAATTCATGTCTGACTCAACTACTGTTATAAAGTGAGCAAATATTGTTTTAGAGGGGTAGCTTAAATTATTTAGAACACACTGGTTGTGACTCACAGCATTGTTTGATGTATTTTTTAAACCAACTATTGTTGATAATTAATCATTGGAGTTTGATTCTTAGCACATGTACCACCATATTGAATGTATTGAACATGTGTAAGCAATGCGTACAACGTGAGCATGTGTAAACATTTTGTTTTCGGTGTAGGACATCAGAGGTATGTTCTCTTTTCATCAATTATTATGGTATGTAGGTGAAACTGCTAATATTAAGGTGACACCTTCCGGACCCAATAAAATATAATTTTAAGGGGTGTTTCCTATATACGGGTTTACCATAGTGTTACACTTACAGATATGTCCTTTATTTGTTTCAAGGGAAAATGTCCCCTTAATAGGAGTGTTCCCTGTATAGGGGTTTACCATTAGTGTTACTGATATGTCCCTTATTTGTTTCAAAGGAATGTGTTCCATCAATAGGGGTGTTCCCTGTATAGGGGTTGACATAGTGTTACAGATATTCCTCTTATTTGAATTCAAGAGAAAATGTCCCCTTAGGGATGTTCCCTGTATAGGGGTTTACCATAGTGTTACAGATGCCCCTTATTTGAATTCAAAGGTAAGTGTCCCCTTAATAGGGATGTCTATTCAAATCCTATAATGATGAAATATCACATCTATTGGTGCCTGCATGGCGTTTCAACTACTGTAGTCAATTGAACATTAATATTAAATACCACTATAAGAATATTTTACAATGAAAATATAACCATTAGATACTTTAATTTATGTGTGCTATGCTTAGTTGATGTTGCAATACCCAATAGAGCCTATGTCATAGTGTAATAACTGTGTTAAATTCAACCCATTACTAGCTTGCAGTATGCAGTATTATTTTCACGTTTGTACTATGTCCAGGGATATAGGTAGAGATGTCTAGGGATTTGTGTAGAAAACAGTACTGAATAGGTAGCCAACATTGTTTTGAGTGCAGTGCAGTGGGGATCCAGTTTTTTGAAAACTGAGAGAGGGGGTAGGTCCTGTGGTAAAATTAAGCTGTGTGGAAGACTTCGAAATACTGTAAGCTTTAGATTGGGTGGAGGACTCCAAAGGTGGTATCTTTGCCCATGTCAGCCCAGCACAATTACAATGATGCTATGTTGTTTAAAATTTGAATCAAAGTTATATTGATATATTTCATAATTCAAGAATTCGGAATTCTATACTTACTTAAAAACTAGAGTATTGATTCAAGACAGATTCAGTTTATTGATTTTTTTAAGTAGTTCAAGTCTATTTTCTTTTAAACCTTTCACATTTCACTACTTAATTCCGTCAGTGATGCTCATCAAAAACTTCCCTAAAACAGTAAATTATGAAATGTGATCCAGGTATGACACCTATGTCACAAGATCAAATTACAATCCGTAGATTAACGTTTACAAGAGAGTCGGTATCTTCATAGATTTTTCTGTATAGTTGATAGTGGCCTGATTAGTGTGACATCTTCGGTTCATACAGTAGTGTTGTCAGCATTGTAGGTTGAAACATTATTTTTTACGTTTGTCCGCATTAAAAGCTGTGTTGTCATGATACTGTACCTTTAGGTAGGTTAGTATTTATTTGTTTGTTTGTTTGTTTGTTTTATCTTTATACTGGGTGACCTCTTCAGTCAAAGACTGATCTCCCAGAGGGCCCAGTTGGTGATCAGTGGCTGTGATGTACTAATACACCGGGGTAACCCCCTACTCGTCTCGAAAGATGTACTCGGTTCTTTAAAGTGCACACGAGCAAGTTGTGTACACTGGACCTACGGTTTATAGTCCTTATCCGAGAAGACTCGTTCTACCACCAGAACCATGGAGTGAGTGAGCCTCGAACCCCTGCCGATGTTATGGCTACGTGATTACGGTTCCACTGTCTTAACCGCTCGGCCACTCACTCACTCTTTAGTCTTTTTTTGTTATTACAGTTAGTTGTCAAGGTTCTAGACCAACGTTCCATCAGGTACCTGTTTTACTGGAAAGCTATGTTGTCATTGATCATACCTTTTATTACATAGCAAGTCAGTATTCTCATGGTACCTGTACACTGATGAGCAGTCTCTCCAGGGTTGTCAATACAAGGCGATGTTGCCATTGTGACTTCTACTAGCCTATATTGTAGAGGTTCCATGGTGTTTTTCAACCATGTTAGGATCATCGTTTAGGTAATATACTGACAATGGCATATTTAACAGCATGGTATATCGTTCCTTACTATTGTCATACTGGGAAGAATTTGTAGAGGGCTGTGTAGTCTTTCAACTGTACATACTGCCACTGTATAATTTGTGTATACCAGTGCAAGTACTTTGATCTTATTAGTGGGTCTTCTGAAGTCTGATCAAAAGCATGCCCCCTGAATTTTCACTATGCAGGTGCCAGCAAACTAAAGCTCTACACTTTTATGTGGAAAAACATGTAATGTGCCCATGTATGGACATGATGTCAGATGATGTCATATCACTACTATATTTGGGCATATCACTACCATATTTTGGCACATCACACTTTTTTTTTCAAACAGTTTAATAGTGTAGCTTTAGACATGACATGTAAATAACTCTTTTCTATGTAAAATTAAAACACCTTATGTATTGCACGTGCACCTTTGGGCACTACCTACTGTAGCCTATTTAATAACATGCTGTTTCACTGCTTCTTAGGTACAAAATTTGTAATATACACAGTGATGTACACATTCTACTCTAGTTGGTTTATCATCCTTGCAGGCTATTAGCTAATTACAACATGGATTAGACACTTTCCTGTCCTCTTTAATTAAAATGATGTTAACGCTGTCTTACACAATTATTCTCCAAATCCAAATGACATCGTTTTGTAATTAAACTGGCTAGCCACTAATTGTAATTATTAATTAAGTTTAAATTAACAGAACGTTCTATACCTGTTATTTTTGTCAATTAACCTCATTTTACTTAAAGTTTAAATTTGAAGATTAAGGCCTTGTTCGCACTGACTTGAATAGTTGAAGTAAGTCATGGGTACTTTGCACTTGGATTATTCACATGTTTAGTTTTATTATGGTTTTGCCTTGATTTAACTTTTAATAGTAAACATCTAGTACCTTATGTTGTAAGTTATACTAAACAGATAGTGGTTGTTAGCTTGGTCAGTTTAATTGGAGACTTCCTGTTTTAACCAAATTCAGTTTAGTCCAGTGTAATATCAGGCTGAAGTAAAGTTCTGTCTAGTACACTGTCAAATTTATGTGACAAAAAATGTGATGTGCCCATATATGGACATGATGATGTCATATAACTATCGTATTTAGGTATATCACTACCATATACTGTTTGTATCCCTATTTTTTGTCACAAAGTTTGATAATGTATTCAATAAACAAACAACATCTTTTTATGATCTTTTATTTTCAAACAGACCTCATTTCATATTAATATTTACTGTGTTTTATTATTTGTATTGTATTTTACAATATGTTGTTTAAATAATTATATTGTTTTTTTTAACAGTATATCGTTCAATTTTTTTAAACAAATATTGCAAATAATAGTCTCAAGTTGTGTACTTAATATCTGAGAAATTATGTTCTCTTTGTAAAGTTTGAATAAAATGCTTTTATTGATGTTTTTCTTTCATTATCCAATCCAATAAATGTATTGTTGTAATGTGATGGAATTATACATTTTATGTCATTTAAATAAGCACTGTAATAACCAAATATCATTTGCCAATTTACGCAATTGCATGTGTTTTTACATATTTATTTCTTATTAATACATCATTAAACTAATAATCATTTCTTTTTCACGCATTTCTTTAAAAAACGAACATTAAAACTTTTCTTTTCACCTGCTTTATTTTTAGTAACTGGACTGAAAACGCGCCACGTTCATTTTGCGAATGGTGAGCCTTACTGGCACCTTTTGTTGGATCATTTTGTACTCTGTCGTCACTTTTAACATTTAACAATACTTTGCATGTACCCATAAAAATTTTATTGAACTCAGCCCTTTTTAAAAAATGATTTTTTTTGGTCTTTTCTTTCAGTTTAAATAACTGTTATCAATTAAATGCTGTAAAAACCTATGGTATTTTATTTTATTGATTTTGGCAACATTTAAATTTTGTGAAGAGTGGCAAAAGAGGTTGTAGAACTTCTTTCGTCAAAAGGGGTGCCACACCAATACTTTTACTACAGTAATCAACCATTGCTGCAGTAATTTCAAAACAAGAACTTAAACATTTATTACATGCAGAGTGTACAAGTATGAATTTTGTGCATAATGTTCAGTATGTGTTTTTTTTTTGGTGATACTTATTTCGCTTTGTTGTCTTTCTGTTGTCTGGTTTTATTAGCTGTCACTATCAGTCACTTGGCACGTTCACATTGTTTAATTTCATCATGATCAACTCCGAATATGAAAATAGCTCTTGTAAACCTTTGGGAGTTGCGTGGGAAAGATTTTCTGTGGGAACCTTTGTCATTTTTTAATCAGACGGACTGTTTTATTGGGCAATATCACAGTCTTATTATTGGCACCCTCTATGGTACTACTGTGGTCAACCTGCTGACCATTAACTGCTTGACCATTACAAGTGGTCAGTCATTCTAAAGGTTTATCTTCACTTGATCCTTTAATATTCACTCTAAGGTCAGGATTTCTTTACAAAGCACTATATTCTGAATTTTATCAATTGATTATAACATTTTTTTTAATTAATAGGTTTCTTAAATTGAAAGATAATACGGTCAACTTTCCCAAACCAATCTTCCTATAGCAAAATCCCTAACCAAAGCAAATCAAATCTTAAATACAATGCAACTGTTAAACCCAAGACACAATTTGGAAAGCCCTTATATTGTGTCTATTTTTGGGAAAGTTGACTAAAGATTAATTTTGTTTTATTCCTATTAAATATTATTAAAATTCCTATCCACACCAATTCCTTTTTTTATATACCAATCCTAACACTTTCCCTTTTTAAATAACATTGTATATTCATTAGATTTAATTTTTTTTTTTGATTGTTCAATATTTTCCACAATGCGTGTTAATATCAATTTCTAGATACCAACGTGATGATGATTGTAGGTGTGTTTTTGAAAAGAATATATTAAGTATATTTTGTATTAATTTTAACAGGAGGTTCAATTGTAACAAACAGATATTATAATATGCATCTTTGCAACGCTAATGTTTATAATAATCACTGCATTATAATACCTGCAGGGCATTGGGTATCCTGTAAGCCATAGTATACGCCTTAATAAATAGTAATAGATTAATATATACTGCAACAGACTGATTGTGAAAGACGAACGGGAAATGGAGTAAGAGTAAAATCTATAATCTCAAGGTTATTCTCATTTTTTACATCTACAGTATACCATAATATATATCATAATGAAGTAAAGCAAAATATATGCAATATACTGTCCTCTAATATAATCCCACCCCCTAGAGCATGAAATTAAGGTGGGACTATACTCGAAAGCTTGGTTCAGGGAAAAAAATTTATTGGTAAGCATTTCTTGTAAAAACTCATCTGAACTGGCTAGAGAGAACAAAGGTCTATACTGGGACTATAACCGACAAATTCAATTGAGGCACTTATTTTATTTGTGCATTATTATACAAACATTAAAACATTATGACTATCCATACTTAATTGTCATTTTTTTTATACTACATAATCTATATGTCTCAAGGTCAGAAGTCAATTGTTAAATTAAAATTTATTTACAATATAAAATAACCATTGTAGGCAATTAATCGAAAGATCTGAGACCATAACATACTTTCTCATACTTTTATGATATTCAAGGGTAGGTATTATCTGTGCTTACAGTCATAGCTTAGTTTACCGAAACCTACATTCACTATGGCTCTATATATTATAGTTATGTATAATGACATTATCATAATGTATCCTTGATACAAGTGCTATGTCCCTCTGCAAGTGGTAATCTCGCATACATTTAATACACTTCACATGAAGTCTATCTAATGATGTATTTTACTAGTACAACCAAATGTATTGAATTCATCAACAGCTTTCAGTTACCAATTAGTAGCTAGCCAGGATTTTTACAGGGGTTCTTTTTGCCCAAGTGCCCTTTATCAAACTAGAGACTAGTAACAGTGGAAGTGATGGTAAATATGCTGAACTAGCCTGCGTAATGTTGATGTTTGTCCCTTTTTTGTGGAAAAAAGACCCACCCTATATCCTGGCTACAGGCTTGTTTTAGTCAAATTTAAGTAATTTATAATATCCTGGATTTATAAAGTACCTAATGTGAAACCTGTAAGCACTCTACATATTATTACCCCGGTCATTTTGGAATTAGCCACATATAGAACATATACCCATGATGCAGCTAGTAATCAGCTCAAGGTTGTGTCTTGATCTAACCGGGTACATTTGTACACCTGGGTAGAGCGAGGCAAACGTAAAGTAGAATATTTTGCCTAAAGGATACAAGCAATGTGACCAGAGTTGGATTTGAACCCATACTCAGTAGTCCGACACACTGCCACACTACCGGCGCATGTTCTGCAGATTAATACAAAGACATACACAACTCATTAATACATCTGACTTTATTGCGTAGACAAGGTCTAATGAATATGATAATTTCTGTCATTCAATATCCCATTAAACAGCTGTCATATTTGTTATCACAAGAATTGAACTCTGTCCTTTGACTTTGTTTCAAAAATATCAAAATATTTAGTTATTTTTTATTTTAGTATGTACTGTACTAAATGAGTTTTCAGACAATCTCAAATTTAAAGGATTGAAATGAATGAATTTATTTAGTGACGCAAACAAATTAATAATATAATTGTTATTATTTAATAATAATAATAGTTATTGTAAAATCACTCTTGATGAAATAAATGATCAAACTATGTCATTTCACTATTAGTAAAAGGGCAAATCCTATTGTAAATAGGGTATTGCATTCAGTGTATGACAACATAGTAACTGTGTATTACCTTTTTGCTTGCTTCGGAAATAATTTAAAGAAATTGTGTTCTGTTCATTGCTGTTTAACTTGCATAATTTTATTACTCGTTTGTCAAAAATGTGCTATAAAATAAATTGGCTTTATAACAATGTGTAGAATCCATTGCTTATCATGCAAGCTTGTACCTAACGTAGGCTGTGTAATGATCCATTAACATGCCTTCTTGTCTGTTCCTGATTATTACGAACCATGATATAAATAAAGCTGATCATAGGCAGCTGTAGCAATATCCAGGCACTGGTTATATACATTGTAGTTCTTTAATATTGCGATATGCAGACAAGCCTGACAGGTCCTATATTTGGGAAGGCTGGTCCTATTAGGAAGCCTGGTCCTATATTTAGGAAGCCTGGTCCTATATTTGGGAAGCCTGGTCCTATATTTGGGAAGACTTGTCCTATATTTGGGAAGCCTGGTCCTATATTTGGGAAGCCTGGTCCTATATTTGGGAAGCCTGGTCCTATATTTGGGAAGCCTGGTCCTATATTTAGGAAGCCTGGTCCTATATTTAGGAAGCCTGGTCCTATATTTAGGAAGCCTGGTCCTATATTTGGGAAGCCTGGTCTTATATTTGGAAAAGCCTGGCCATTTGTTGTTAACGGTGCCTAGATATTCGCGAGATATTTGTATTCTAAAAAGTTGGTATACTATTTAAAAAAATGAATTTTTATAGTAATTATCATAAATTGCTTTTTGTATTAAGCTGATGATGGTGTTTTTTAATTTTTAAACTCATTGTGTATGTACAGTATATCATTGTGTTTTTACAAATACCTATGCAACAACCTAGTACAGTATGATGTCATTTACATGTCACTGTATGAACCTGTTCACTGTACAAAAAGACTTTTTTACATTGCTCGTTGTTTTCCTTTTCCAGATACTGACGACAAAAAAGAAGAAGATAAAGACAAAACCACTGATAGTGACAATCAAGCAAAGCATAGACGACCTGGTAAGTATTGCCTAACCCCATCCCTTACAATGGATCCAGTGGGGTGGTGTCCGTGGAATCCAAACACCCAATCCCTACCTGGTAAGTATTGCCTAACTCCATCCCTTACAATGGATCCAGGGGTGGTAGTGTACATGGAACCCAGACACCCCATCCCTACCTGGTAAGTATTGCCTAACCCCATCCCTTACAATGGATCCAGGGGGTGGTGTACATGGAATTCAGACACCCCATCCCTACCTGGTAAGTATTGCCTAACCCCATCCCTTACAATGGATCCAGGGGGATGGTGTACGTGGAATCCAGACACCCCATCCTCCACCCCTATTAAATCTACTTTGTTTATTGTGAACATATTTATTAATTTATCAAATCTTTATATTTTTTTTATATTATATTCTGTGAAACAATAAACTTGAAACTTGAATTTTTAACCCCAGGTACTTGTAATAATAATACGTCATTCTTATAGTGCTTATAATGCACAAGGCCATACTATTATCCCGGTCATGTTTGGATCAAATGCGTCTACAAACATACTCTCATAATGTTGCAGCTACTACTTATGCACTACCATGCTCTGGTTTATCTGATAACCAACATAAATATTTTTTTAAATTGTGTATAAAACTCCCTAAAACATCCCTCCCCTTCCCGCCATCTTTCAGCCTCAATGAGTAGATGGCTTCAGTAGTCAGTTTTGCTTAAGCTCTGTATACACTATCAAACTTTATGGGGCAAAAAAATGTAATGTGCCCATGGACATGATGATGTCATATCACTACCATATTTGGGCACATCACACTTTTTTGTCAATTTGTTAGTGTAGACAGAGAATGACAGGAAAAATACTCCAAATGTGTTGTTGAACTGATGCTTTCGCGTTGGTAGCATGAACAGTCATTCGTTGATGTTTGAGGTTGTGTCGGATGATGCTAGGGATCACTAGAGCTTACATGGTAATAATCTGAGCTGTGTGAATACTTGTGTAGTACATTACATTAGCAAGCATGTATGTAAAATTAATGATGTGAGGCACGACGACAAAATAATGATGTAAAATGTTGGAAGCTTATGTATAGAGTGGGTTGTAATTCATCATTGTAGTAATAATTATGTGGATCTAGGGTGGGTGTTGTGATGTTTTTAGGATGAATATATAATATATGAGGATTGTTGGTGAGGCTACTATTGAAGTGACGTGACAAATTGTATTGAAGAGGCTAGTTGGTGAGGCTACCATTGTAGGAGGTAACAATTACAACAGGGCCTTTGATAGCCACCAATACGGTTGGTTAGGTTTTAACCTGACCTCTTTTTAACAGAAACTTAGACAACTACATGGCCTGGTCAGGGGATTATTCCCTTTTTTTCCCGACCACCTCGCCACTTTAATTCTCATAGCTACGGCACTGTGCTAAAAAAGGCTTGTTGGCCAGTTACTAAATGTAGTATACTGTATAGACTATCAGACACTTTAGAATGTTTGGCCCCACCTAAAATTAGTACAAATGCATCATCATCATCATGATTAAAACTAGCAACTGCTTATTTTAGTATCGACATGTCAAATTCCAAATAATTATAAAGATAAATGGACAAGTTAATGAAGCCAAATTAATACTTTGACTATTAAAGTATCTTAACATTTTTTCGTTGTATTGTTTTGTTGTTTAAAAGAGATCTGAGATTGGTACTTATAACACATAGCTTTGTCTAGGTAATGTCGGTAATTTATCACCTTACAATAGAGAATTGTCAATTTATAACAAGTTGTCATTAATTTTCTGTTTATTAAAACTGACATAATACTAATGATAGTTATAAAGTATAAATCTGCAGCCTTTTAATGCTTTAATAATGTGAACAACATAGTTTATTTTGCACTGCTAAAAATATTGTTATTAAATTTTTCCAAATTGTTACAAGTAGCTTGGTAGGACAATTGTGATAAAATCATGAATTGCTTTTCCTCAGCAATATTTTTGATTAATTTTAATGTTTTGTGTAATGACCACTGAAATTCAACTATATTTATTTAAATTTTTAAAGTCGGTACCTAAAAATAATCTTTAGTTTAAAAGTGGTATCAACCTTTTTTTCTATTTTGTTAATTAAATTTTGATGTACTTCCATTGATAGTAAATTGGTATTCCTGGAATACACATGAATGGTCGTGAATCATGCCCTCTGTATTGCCTCACATCAAACCTCAAATACCACTATTAAATTGATTAATAATTCCTACAAACTGGCTATTTGACACTGTGACCTTTCCATCAAAATCAGTTTAGATGAATCCGGCGACCTAGATTTACAGTAAACAAAAATCTTATGCATTTGTCCACAAGCATGTTCAATTAAATAGATATAAAAAAGCACATTGGATAAATTAAATGTTATATTGTTGTTTGGCCAAATGATTATAAATCTATCTACTGTATATTAAAAAGTAATTTTATAAGGGACCAACAACTTTTGTGTACTCTTTAATTAACCTGTTAGGCAATATTATTAAAAACCTTTTGTGGATGATTTTGACTGCCTCATAAGCTTCTACAGTACATATAAACACACTAAAATCATACTGTATGTTACTACAGTAAAGAAATATAGTTTATTGCAGTTAACTGCGGGAGAATACTTTTGACATGATTCTAAAGTTATGTACTCTATTCAAAATTTTTTTTTATTTCATTTTTTTTTTATTTCGGAGTATATTATTAGAAATCTTTAGTAACAATCTTCTTTCTATTAAGTCGTTAAATCTTTAAATCACATTGCCTCTAACTTGGGAAAAGTAAATCGGATTGTATGTCAGATAAGATTTTCAACGAATCTTGAAAAAAGTATATGTTTTGACGGAAATGTTGTGTGTGTTAATAGTTTGAAGTGCGTCTTGAGAGAACAGTTTAAGAAAATCGCTTTATCACATGATCACATTTGACCCGTGATAATTGCGACAAATGTTCAGTTTTTTTAATCTTTTTTTTGTTCCATGACATTGACAGTTGTATTTAGTATTACTTTCAATCTTTTTACAAAATAAAATCAAAAGAAAGAAATTACTGATGAAACAATAATGCTGTAAAAACTAGAAATCAATTTAGAGTAGAAAAAAATTGCTTAAAACTATTACAATATTTCAGTATAGTAATCAAAGAATAAAGGCTATTATTGAGAAACGCCCAGATTGAAAAAAAAAAACGCAATTCCTTGATCTGTTTTTCATTAGAATTGAAAGCAGTATGTACTTACTACAAGAGAGAAACGCCCTGATTCTGTCAAATGTATATCCTCAATCACAGTTTGCAATTAAATTACTTTTAAAGACATTTTTTTAGATGGTTCTATTTTTCATTAATTTACTATTTCAGAATTGTATTTTTAGATTAAGAATTAGGTTATGAGATTCATTTCTTTGTATTCTAGTTTCTCATGTATTTAAAAAAAAAAAAAAATTATGTCGTGTTCAATAGACAATATTATGAGTCATGTTGAAAAATTTAAAAATAAAATAAGGGCAGGTGGAAGTGGATTGATTGATTGATGTAAGGAATAGATTTGAATTTAAATAAAACAAAAAATTATAGAACCCTATTAAAGCGACACCTTTAACTAACAAGCGTTCCCTCTGAATAGGTGTTGGCTTTATGATAATGTTAAAACATTTTCCCTGGTTTGTTTCAGAGAAAATTGTCCCCTTTGTAGTGTTCCCTTAATAGAGGTTTGCCTTAGTGTTAAAACATTTCCCCTTTATATTATAGTGCCATCTGAATAGGGGTTAAAGCTTAAAAGTATCAGCCTTTCTAATGTTAATTTCAGGGAAACTGGTTTCCCAAATGAGAGGCATTATTTAAAAAACATATTTTCCCTTGTTTGTTTCAGGTAAAATTTCCCCCTTAAGTTAGTAGGGATGGCCCCAATGAGAGGTTCTAACTGTGTATTTCATTAATTTTATGCAAACTTTTTGACTACCTACCTACAGTAGCTAAATAAGGATTACATTGAAACCATTTATACCTCTTCAAATCTTAGTCATAATATGGAACTGTTTAGACATTTGATAAGTAGGTGTGGTTATACATGCTGTACATAGAAAACAGGAAGTTACACAGTGAATACTAATAATATTCAAATGTAGGATGGGACAGAAAGGTGAGAAATAGATAGGTGGGATGTGATAATTGGGTACCATCAATATTTCAACAGGAAAAGCGTTAGATAGTAGTAGAGTGCCTGTGATGACACACATGAACAGCTTTACACACATATCTATTTCATCTATTAATGTATGTTTCAACATTTTTTATCAAAACATCCTGAGGGAAAATAAAACAAAAATGTACAGTATGATGGAGTTTGATGTGTCCTTTTGTATAGCCTCAGTTTATTAAAGAATATAATAGTGTTGAAAGGTACATGCATCTAATTCCCCTTTTGAAGAAAAGGTTCATTTTCTTAGATATGGTGTTCTCTAATCGTTTCCATGTCTGTTGAATGATGATTTGAATTTTTTTTTGTAAATACAATTATATTATAAACTGTATCTTTTTAAAGTATAAATAGTACTATAATAAGTTGATTTATTTTACAGTTATAGATGCCTCTAAATTAAAGGACAAATCTGATCGTCAACAGAAATATAGAAGCAAACAATTACAACTACAAAAGCAGGCGATAGACCAACAAAAACAAACTAAGGAACAAAAACGACAAGCAGTTGAAGAACGTAGAAAGAAACAAGAAGAAGAAAAGAAGGTATTTGGTAGTGATTGTCTTGCTGGTTTTGATCATTGAAATGTTTCTGAATAGGCACGCAATAATGAGTCAAATATTAATGGAACATACAGTATAAAAAATTATTTTGTCCATTATGGTTCTTGTTCTGTTTCACTACCTGTGAGAGTGAGATGGGTACTTTACAGTAACATTTCCTGATTAATAGCAATGATGCACCTTTGAGACACAACAAAGTCTCCCCTTAATTGCCTTATACCCTTTTCACATCTTCATAAGTGGTAACCAGGTTTGATCTCCCGATTTATTACACGTTTCCATAAGCGCATGCAAACCGTTACAAATCTCGGGAGAAATTTGATTACTATGATTGGTCAGTTTAATACCAGGCCAAGACATGCACGCGTAGTAACATCTCAGAACAAAAAAAAAACAAGCCTCTCATCGGTGTGTTTTCTTGTGAAATCTTGGGAGATTTTCCACAAAATTGTCAACACAATGCAAACCTGGTTAAAACTTGTTACAAAGGCATTATAGTGTTAAAACATTTATTTCCCCCTTGTTCATTTAAATGTCCTCTTAATAGGGGTGGGTTTTCCAAAGGAGGAGTTCTACTTTATTTAATAACTGCATTAACTATACTAGAAACATGTTAAACTCACTAAACTAAAAGATATAAAACCAGACAGGGAGAGTGAATCATAACTGATGCATTGTCTATTATTGCTAGCAGTAGGTGACTCATTCTGAACTATCCCTAACCTGGTCAATTGTTTGTATTTTGTTCTGCATAGTTTAAAATATATAAATTATTTTGAAGCTCATTTAAAATATTAAACCACTGATAATCATGAAAAATAATTGTTTTTTATCGTAGGTTCATCGTGAATCTATAGTACGTCGGTCAATAGAACGATCGCAGAGTGCAGGTAGCCGCGAGAAAAGGCGATCGTGGGACCCGACAAAAGAGGTTCCTGTGAGTGCGCCACCTAGAGGTCGCAGTATGGAACGATTAAACGACACACCCGAGGTTGTACCAGCCGGTGGAAGTGTCAACAAAAGACTATCATCTTCCGTTTCAACACTATGGAATCCTGTGCAGCTTGTGCGACTTGGACCTAACGAAAACGACTGGTTTGAAGTACACACACCACGACCAAAGGAACTAAGGAGCCCTTCACCAGGCATTGATGATTCCAATAGCACGTACACCCCTCGCCATCACTCGTCATCCCCTAATCTTGCATGTAAGCGTTAACTAAACTAACATTCATAAAGTAGTGCTTTAATAATACTCTTCTTTTTAGAACTTTGTAAATAAGATTGTTAGGTAAAATATAATAGATTTGATAATCCTTTGAGGTCAACTTTCCTTGTCTGATTTTTTCATCTTTATAAAAGTTTAAAAAATACAAACAAGACAACAAAGTTGGTGGTTATTCCATTTGTTTGAAATCATTTTGTTGGGCTATACCACTATTAACTAAAAACAACATGAGCATGTGACCTGTGATAGTTTAATCTTACCTAGGTGATTTTAACCTATGACTTCAAAGGGTTACCTCACAAAACTTAGCTTGAATAGGTATATTTACATTTACAGTATTTGCTTATTGAAGTTGCTAGCTTTCAAGCATTGCTTTTGGCACTATAAAGCTTGTGAAAAGATAACTTAAATTATTTATTTATAGTTTTTATTTTTTAGAATTTTTTTTTTAATTTAAAAAATATTTATTTTTGTTCAGTTTAGAGTTTAAGTAACCTATTGCAGTAAAGAAAGTTTATAATCATAATTGTTTAAGTCTGTTTCCAATGTTTAGCATTATAAGTTTGACCTTTTTTTTATTTTATTTTTTCTTCCTTTGCTGAAATAGGTTATTTTAGTAGATAGAGTGTAGGTATTAGTCTTCCACTATCAGGTCAAATTTGTTTTTAGTTAATTCTTACCAAACTCATCTATTCCATCTTATTTTTGTTCAAAATATCACTATTATTTTTATACTTGATTTTTCTCTACTTCTAGTAAATACAACTTGGGTGCGAAGTACCCTAGAAGCCTTAATCGAACTCCCTCCACACGTTCAAGGTTCATCCTAAGTTCCGCTTTAAATTTTCATTTCAAGTTCACTTCTATTTTCTTTTGCTTTTTACTATTCCGTACATCTTTTTATTTTCAATTTTTATCTTCAATATTATTTTGCAAACATCTTCAAACAATTGCTTCGTACCATTCTCATCCATCTTTTTTTTATGTTGCTACATCTTTCTGTTATTGTTTTATATATTTTAATTCTCTTATGTTAGTTTGTCAGTGATAATAGTGGCGGTGCAGAATCAAAGGATAGCTAGCGCAATTTTAAAATTACTGTCATATTTCTAGTAAAATGAGATTAGTTTAAGTCTTGGGATTTTATGTTCACTGTTTTTAAACTAGTGTATTTTGTTACAAATCCTAAATAGTTATTTAGTTTAGTTAATGCTCTTATTAATATAGGATTCCCTCTAGACTTGAAATATGCATTTCAGCTGCTATAGTAGTCAGTCAACACATTTGGTTTGCCAAATTTTTAGAAGTATTTTTTTCTGGAAAAATTGTTTTTATAAGCTAGTCAAATATTGATAGGATATTGATTTATAGTAGAATTAATTTTAAAGTTAATATAGAATTTTCACCATCATTCTTGCTATGATCATCATCACATCATCATCATTATCATCATCATCATCATCATCATCATCATCATCATCATCATCATCATCATCATCATCATCATCATCATCATCATCATCATCATCATCATTTGCAATATTGCATTCATCATCAAATCATCATTATCATCATCATCATCATCATCATCATCATCATCATCATCATCATCATTGCAATCTTCATAATCATTTTTAACATCATCATTAATATCAACATCATC
Organism: Antedon bifida; assembly: GCF_963402885.1. Classification (NCBI taxonomy): domain Eukaryota; kingdom Metazoa; phylum Echinodermata; class Crinoidea; order Comatulida; family Antedonidae; genus Antedon; species Antedon bifida. The sequence goes on from NC_136232.1 coordinate 20,071,766, forward strand.
ATTAACAGCGTAGGGTATTAGTATTTTAGATACTTTTAGATATTTTTATTTTAGATAATAATAGTATGTATAATATAAAAATCATTACCCTTATTACTTTAGTATAAAAAATTGATAGTTTGATCAGCTTAACTGTAAGTCTACCGCTTAATTTAATGTTTTATTTCTCTATATAACATTTAATAATATTGTTTTGAAATATATATATTATATAGCATGCATATTTAACCAATATGTATTTACATTGATGTTTGATATATATTTTTATATCTTTGTTTATTTTATTTAGATTCATTTTATGTTGCAACCTAACCTTTGATTGTTTTTTTTACGTTTGAACAAATACATTTAGATTGTGATTGTGTCAGTTTTGTATTGCTCATAATCATACCATCAAAAGCAAAGCAGATTTTCCCATTTTAAAATGATTTATAGAAACTAATAATCGCTCCTTTTTTAATTGATGCTGTCCATTTTTTTGAATGACTCAATTAGCTTAGTTCTTATAGATTTATTTTGTGATACATTAAAAACAAAAATATTATTAGTTGCTGCAATCGATTTAAAAATAATGCCCTACAAACTTTTTTCAACGAAAAATAACAAAAGATATTTAGAAGTCAAGTATAAATTACTATACTAAATCTATTTTAAATTCTAAAACATTTATAATTGGTAATTTAATATTTATATGTCACCACTATTTATTTATTCAATTTTCTTATTTTAAATTTCTTCAGTAAACAAACAAATATCTTTAGTAAATTCTGGAATGAAAACTGAAATTCTATTACACTCCAATTTATTGTAATAATTTCTTTGACTGAAAAATTTCACCCTGTAATTAACAGTTTTCGAGGGTGTTGAATACTTGGAAGATTTTGAGGACATTTTAGAGGAGGAACACGTCGGCGAGACATTTCCACAAAAACACAGATACGCATGCAGCACGGCAAGCAGTCGTAGCCGAATATGTAACTTTGATGGATTTTATGATTTGAAGTGTCCTTTCCTCTTGTAATCTCTCAACCTGTTCTGTCTTCTACTTTGCCGTTGGGTCTCTTGTAATTCTGATCCTCTTAACAACTATCTCTTCTCATGATCCTTGCTTTACTTATTAAAAATCATGTTTGTTGTGTGCCATCATAGACAGTGAGTGCACATTCTAGACTGTGCTTTAAAAAATGCTAAATTTTTTCCTTTACACCTTAAACGATTTTTGTGAAAACACCAGTTTTTCTTTAATTGACACTAAATTTATCTAGATTTATACTAACATCTCTGTTTTAGTCTTTCTTTTTGTAAAACAATTTAATTATTACATTTAAATAAATACTATTCAACTTGGTTTCTATGAATCAAAAAAATGCTCATACATGAGTATGTATTACAAGTTTTGTTCTTTCTAATTCTTTTTGGCTCTTCCCTTATTTGGTTTTGGGTACTCAAGTCGCAATAGCTAGTTTCCAGTTGTTTAGTTAGCAGTGTACATTTTGTTTATAGTATTGTGTCCCATGTTAATCATCCTGTTCTGATTACAAGTGATGTATCTTGAGGGCTTTTCTTATTAGGTTTCCAAATGACAACTTTGTTTGGTGGCGGTTCTCATTTTTAATTCTGTCTCTTCTTTTACTCCTTTGTATTTTCTCCGAACTTGTTCGTCGAATTTGGAACCTTTTTCATTAAATATATCTGTACTGTGCCTGATAATAATAGTGGGTGTTCTTTAGGTGATGGACAGTGTTCCTTGTATTTTGTACCTTTGTTATTTATAGTAGACCATCCAAATTTTTTTATATAACACATTAGTTTTGGCGACCTATTTTTGAGGTTCTATTCTTAGATATTTGGGCCTAAATAGCCAACCAATGGGATGCTTTGCTTGTACGAAGATTGCTATGATATGGTTGAATGCTTTACAGTGTTCTGCATGGCTATATTGTATCGAGCCGAGGGGTGTATGTTTTGTATTGTTTCCGTTAATTGTAAACATTAGATTTTATAACACTGTATTTTAACATAAACACTGAAAGAAAGAAACCTATTTTCATATTTACATTAATACATTTTAAAAATAATTATTACCCTCTAAAAACTACTTTTTTTATAAATTTATCTTCAAGTATTTTATGTAGATTGCTTTTATTAAAATGTTGACAACACATTTTGGTAACACTTGGACGCAACGCAAAGATGTAAGTGTGCCGCAAGTAAATTGACCAATCGCGGATCATCCAAGCTGCCACTGGACATTGGTCAACTCACTTGTGCAGGGCTTGTGTTCTTGTGTTGCGTCTAAGTAGTTACAAAGCTTTAAATTTAATATAGAATATAACAACAATAATGCGCCCTACTTTTCTTGAATACCAGATTAAATTTCAGTAACATTTTCCTTTCAAATTGTGGTCAGTTCCTATTTCTCTAACTCAATACAGTCAAACTGATTTGCATGCTTTGATGTGTATGTGAAGAACTGTTATATTAGTTTTTTAACATTAATAGTAGATTACAGATTTAGCAACTGTCAACATAATTTGACATAAACCCTCCCCCCCCCCCTCTTTCCATTCCACCGACATAACAATACCCTGCTTAACAACAACCTTAACAATGTGAAATTTACTTTTCATTCAAATTTTAGAAAAATGATTTAGAGATAGTTTATCAACCAATCAGTTGATCATATTAATTTTTAAAATTATCTAATTCAGGCCTGCATCATTTAAATATTGACATCACAAACATAGTTTAGAAATCATCAGCTTTCCACTTAAGCTACATACTACGAAACAACAGCGTAACAAACATGCTGACTTACAAACCAAGTAGCACTGTGATAGCTTCCACAAATACCCAAAATTCATGAATTTGCTGTTGGTTGTGATAGCTATCACAACGCAAATTAGTTTGTTAGAGTACAAATGTGTTTGTTATGTTATATGTTTTGATGCTATGTAGTAGTAGTACGAATATAAAGGTCCCATTAAAAACATTTTTATCATTCAAATTTCACAACACAATAACTCGTATATAATCAATCCTATTCCTACATCATTCTATATCCACATTCAATACAATATTATTATTATTAAAATATTATTTCAAACTTTTAATTTTAAATTAACTTTAATTATTTGTTTTGATCAATTTTAGATGCCACTAGGAGGCGATATCGTGGTGAGTCTATCTCATTACCATCATCATACCCCGATCACATGACTGTATTGTCTTGGTTTTTTTTTCTATGTTTACGAGATTATTATCACAGTGCTGTGTTTTGTACTTACTGTATTTAATGGTTCTTTATTGGATGGGTTTTTGTAGATTTTTCTTGATAGTTTTACAGTTTTGTCATTCTGCCTTGTAGTATGTCATTCTTATCTACCTTGTAGTATTTCATCATAGTTATATGTATATTGTCATTCTAAAAGACAAAAGACAGACATATGTATTTATATAAAAATAATAATATTTAAATAAACTATGTTTGTTATTTCTTTTTATATACATTTTCTTTAGAAACCTAAATATATATAAATAAACATAAATTATTGTGTTTTTTTCTTACAATTTGGAACAGTATACTTTACATTAAATTTTATAACATAAACCTAACTTTAATAGGGTAAAGTTTATCACATAAATATAATTTTAATGATCTGCATAACATAAAAGTTAACCAATTACATTGTAGATTCATGTACACATAAATCTATTTTTAAATATTAATTTAGGAATGCCTCAAAATACTTTTTAATAATAATAATAATTGGTTGAAAAAATATATACAGCAAAATCATTATTACTTTGCATAATGAATGAATTTTATTTGCTTTCAAATCATAAATTTTACTATTATTTCTGATAATAACCTGATAATTTTGAACAGAAGATTTCAAAATCTAATATTTTTAATGACCTACATTTTTTTTATATACATTGGGATTGTTTTGTCAGCATGCGGGTGAAATCATGAATATTTAAAATATTCTGAAATTTAAATTTTGTTTTTCTCATTACATTTTCCTTCTCTTTGCTTCTTATTATCTAAAATTATTTTTTCTTTTCTTGCTACTTTTTTGATTTACTTCTCAAAATTAACATATACAACTGTCTTGTATCATTTTATAGCTGCAACTTCCCAGAATAAGTCATCACCAGGCACACCTATACGAAGGACTCCAAGCGGTAGTCGTGGGCGCAGTACAGAAAGAAAGACGCCTTCTCCGGCACAGTCAGCAGCTAAAGCTTCACCACCTGAAGAAACAGCTAACAAGGTAAATATAAGAACTCTTAAAGGTAACGGTATTCATTCTGGTCCTCAAGCTTAACTGGAAACTGAGCTAGTTTGATATTATCATTACACCATCACTCTCAGTGTATACATCCAGAACACAACCAGGCCATCCGGTGTTTCAACGCAGTATGGCCATATACTGTATTTAAAGTAACTATATCAAAGTCTACTTGGGATAAAATCCACCAATTTTTTTTCTTGTGCCATTATAAATTAATACAATTTTTCCTTACAGACTCAAAGACCGGCTTCACCTAAAGGTATCCGAGCACCCTCTCCTAAACCCTCAGCGGGTACACCAACTAGTTCTAGTAATTCCAGTATGCATGTAAGACAACCATCGCTAAGATTAAAGAAGAACGCAACAACGGTAGACAGCAAGAGTCCAGCTGATAAAAATAGTAAAACACCAGGTCAGTTCACATCAGTATTTATATTTACTTTCCAGATATTGCATTTGCCTATGCTGTTACTGTAACCATCTAAATCTACACTATCAAAATGTATGGACATGATGATGCCATCACTACCATATTTTGTCACATCACACTAGTTTGATAGTTTAGATAGAGCTTTAGTAAAGTTAGCTTTGCTGTGTATACTATGTGTTTCCAAAACAGTTTGAGAATGACTTTATGATACAACTAGTAATGCTAAACAAGTACTAAGTTGGGTCAATATAATGTAGCAAAGATAATTGGTCATTAGTGCTAACCAGGCCAAACCAGGCCTATTAGTTCACACTGAAACAAAGAAATTACAGTTGTTAAACAACTAGATCCTGTTAATGTTATGTATTTATTGTATTATTAGTGTATTATTTCCTATATTTTACAGTATCCAAATCAAGTCAGCCTCCTCCAATTAAAAAGGCATTGACACCAGCAAAATCATCTCCAACACGAACCCCTAGAACTCCAAGTACTAATAAAACTCCAGTATCCAGTAAAACACCAACTACTCGAACATCGGGCGCTAAAACCCCAACAAGCCTGAGGACGTCGACTACAAAAACACCAGCCGCCAACAAATCAACGCCTAAACCAGCAGCTACACCCAAAACGGCAACAACGCCCAAAACTGCAACAACGCCCAAAACTGCAACAACGCCCAAAACCACAGCACCACCCAAAACAGCAACAGCTCCCCCCAAAGCAGCGACAGCACCCAAAGCGACAGCTACTGCACCTAAAGTTCAAGAAAACAAAGAGCCTCCAAAAGCAACAACACCAAAAGAGGAGGCACTTCCTAAATTTGACGCTCCACAACCTGTAGAACAGGATAGAAAAAGTAGGTAGATGACAAATATGTCCCAAAGTATTGGCAAAAAATGGTATAATCCCTGTCCCACAGCTTAACACGACACTGTATTTATTTATTAACAGAAGTGGGTACCTCTTGTATTTATTGTGTGTTGTATAATATTTAACAACGGTTGTAAAACTATTTTGTAGGTCCTGTTTCTGAAACAAGTAGCCCACCACCTGAATTAACAGCTGAGGAAAGGGCAAAACAGGCTTTGGCAGAGAAGAGGCGACAAATGAGAGAGAAAGCTGAAAGGGAGGCAGAACTAGAACGACAACGTATAGAACAAGAAAAGTAAGTCTTGCATGCATTTTATTATTATCGTTGTTGGCAAATGTGTTTAAAATACTAAGGTGTGTGTGTCGATTAGTCTATTATTAATTAAGATACAGCACTTTTTGGGATCCAAACACAAGGATAGCGTGGGGTGTCCCCTGAATAGGGGTGTCCCCTGAATAGGGGTGTCCCCTGAATAGGGGTGTCCCAAAGGAGGGGATTTACTGTATATTGTATTTCATTGAATTCAATTTGCAGTTATTAACACATTAATATTTAAACCTCTTAGAAAAGATGAGGAAGAACGACTAAAGAGAGAGGAAGAGGAAAGAATAAGAGAAGAAGAGGAGCAACAAAGATTAGCAGAGGAATACAGAAAGGCAGAGGAAGAACGGTTACAAAAGGCAATAGAAGAACAAGAAAAAAGGGAAGAAGAAGAAAAATTACAGCAAGAAGAAGATGAGAAAAGAGTAAGTTTATATACTGCAATTTTACATAATAAAATTGTTATCATCTATTTGTCTTACTATACATATGATGTATAATAATATGTCATTCTTATATGGCGCTTCACATTATTACCCCGGTTATTATTTTAATCAAATACGAATGGAAACATAATCCCATAATGCAGGCTTATCGCAGTTGTGGATATGACAAATCTATAATTTCAATGTACCTTCTCATTAGTGTTGGAATTCTTTAGTCACTGTAATTTTATTTTTTTGACATTTAATTTTTATATTTTTAGAAGGAAGAGGAAGAACGAGTCAAGGCAGAAGAAAAGAAAAGAAGGGAAGAAGAATTAACAGAAAAATTAAAGAAGGAAGAAGAAGCACGAGATGCAAGGAAGAAGGTACTATCATTTATTGAGTTCTTTTAAATTAGTTTGTTGTTTAGTGTTGTTTATGTAGTAAGCGTATGTCTTTGGCACCATCAGCGAGATATCAATGCTTAATTATAGCACCGTGGCCTTAATATTTTAAGCATTTGGTAAAACATGTTTATTTTCTGTTATTACAGCGTGTAGATGAAATTATGAAAAGAGCAAGAAGAACCACACCAGTAGCAAAAAATGATGTAAGTGTTTATATGGACATGTTGCATATCTTCTCGTTATCTTTTTGTTTTGTTGTTGTTAGTGTTACATGAAATTAAATTTGGTGGAATTTTAGATTAGCTGGAAGAAGATAAGATGTAGTATTAACAATCATTCATCCATTCTTTCAGGATGAACGTGACAATAGAGATGAAGATAAAGATATCGATACACAAGCAGAAAACGAGAATGGAATAGAAGGAAATATATATAACAATGACAATGATAAATATAGAAATTACATTGAGAATGGATCAGCGGTAGCCAGTCATGAAGCTCTGTCAGGTGAGATGGACGAGAGGGTGATGGTAGAGGATGACACCACTTCTGGGGAAGGGGAAGAAGTGGCACCAGAGGGGGGTTACCTTGAGGAATCTTCTGAAGGTGTGAAAGAGTATGAAAGTGAAGAGTTGAAAGAGAATGAGGAGACAGAGGAGAAAGAGAGTGAAGAAGATGATCAGAAAGAGAGTGAAGAAGATGATCAGAAAGAGAGTGAAGCAGTGGGTGACCAAGAGGATGAAGGAAGGGATAAGAAAGAAGATGGGAAAGAAGAGGAAGAGGTACAAAGTGATCGGGGATCTGATGATCTGTTCTTTGAGAAAGCTGTGACAGAGGAAGTTGGTGAGAAAGAAAAAGATGCTTTGTTGGTAGAGAATAAAGACATTGAGACATCAAAAGTTAGGGATGATAGTTGTGAGTGGGAAGACCAGGAGGAAGCATTAGTAGGTGAGGTTCAACAACCGGTAAGGTTCGCTGAGATTGTTGCTGCTGATGACACCCCAGAAAATGGCGAGATCCCAGTTTTTGAGGCCGTTGGTGTTGAGAGTGAGTTATCTGCCAATAAGGAGGATGTAGATCTGCTTGGTGAGAATGATAGTGCAGATGGTGCTGTGTTCTCTACACCAAAACCTGAAAGTGATGTTGAGTTTGATCCTTTAGGTACCGATGTAGATAATGGCCTAGGTGGTAAGTATGAAGGTAGCAGTGTTGATGATGATGATGTAGTACAGGATTTACATCAATATGATGTGAAGAAAGCTTTCAATCTTGCAGTTTGTCGTCAAGAAAGTGATGCCACTGAAGATGATGATTCCACTGCTGCACAAGCAGGAGATGTTGACACCTCAACTGGTGAGATTGATATCTCCCCAGTAGAGTTAAACCCTTCAGCTGGTGATGCTGACATCAGACACCCATGTGATCTTGACCCAACAGGTTCTGATTTTAATACTTGGTCTAACCCGAATGATGATGAGGATAGAGTTGAAATGACATATGATCCACAAGGTTTGCAAGACATCAATGAAGAATCTCCAGAAGAGGATGAAGATATTAAGGATGAAGTGAAAGAAACTGCACATGAAAATATAGGAGATGAAGATGATGAAGAGGAGGAGGAGGAAGAGAATGAGTTATTGCAATCAAACTCATCTGAAAGGTTTGTTGTCATTGATGAAAAATCTTTAGAAAAAGGTGATGAGAATTCTGATGATGGGTCTTTCAAAGGCGAGGAAATCCCAGAAGATAGTAACCAATTACTTCCCATAAGTGATCATAGTGAAAATATTCCAGAGGATGAAATAGAACAGAGTGATCATGATGATGAAGAGGTTGTTGAGGCACCTAAAGATGTTGGCACTATTCCAGAAATTACCTTAGATGAAGTAGAATATGTCCATCAAAATAGTTCTGATGATGAAGTAGGTAAAGAAGATGAACCAGTTGAGGTACAACGTACTGGTGATAGTGAGGATGAGGGCATGGGTGATAGTGGCTTGGAAGCTGCTGCATATGAGGACCAAGTTGCTCAGGAGAAAGAAGTGCTGGAAGAGGATGATGAAGAAGAGAAGATAGTTGGAGATGAAATAGAAGAAGAGGATGAAATTGAAGAAGAGAAGGAGGAACAAGAGGTTAAGGAGGAAGATGTAGTTGGTCAAGAGAAAGTTTCTGCCATTGATGAGAATGAAGATAAATTAGAAAGTGAAATCTCTGATCAAACAATAGATCAGGTTGAACCTGAACAAGTAGTTTCAAATTTAGATGATGCAGCTATAGAAAACTTTGAATCTAATGAGGCAGAAATTTCTGAGGAGGAATCTAAAGAACCTATTCCCAGAGTAGATGCTCTTGAACAATATGATGATGATGATAATAATGAGGATGATACTAAACCTGTTGAATCTAATATTGCAGAAGGTGTTGATGAAGATGATGTTGATTCACATTCTAGTTCAGATGATAGTCAAATTGAATCCCCTAATGTTCAGAAATCTGCCTTTTTTGAGGGAGATCAGGGAAATGTAGATTACCGTGATAGATTGTTTGACCAAAGTTCTGAAAAACTAAAAGATGATTCATCTAGTAGTTCTGATAGTGAAAATGAGCATAGAATGAAATTTAAAAAAGATGGTCAGGGTCATACTTTTCAGGCTGATGCTAGCCTAGGATATCTTGCAGATGAGGAGCGTGCTCAGAGTAGTAGTCCTGACATTGCATCTCGTAGCCCTAGAGTTGATGATGATGAAAAGTTGGATTTTAATAGTAGTGCTTCAGAGACGGAAGAAGCTGCTGATTCCTTCCCTGAAGTATCAAGTCTTAATGCAACCAGGGGTAGTCCAATAGTTGATATCAGTGTCCAGTCTGAAGACATTGTTGATCAAGAAAGTGATAGAGTTGTTGATGATGTAGAAGAGACTCCTGAAGTGGATGTAGGTGAAGAGGTAGAAGGTGAGGGATGTGAGAGTGGTGAGCCTAGTAGTAGTGGAGATTTATTGGATACTGATAGTAGTCTTGCTGATGTTAGGCCCCAGTTTGAAGATGAGGAAACCCCAGATGAAGAAGAACAGTTGTCGTACGATGATGAGAGTTCGTCTGACCGTGAAGGTGTTGAAAAGGTTGATGGTGGTTCAGAGGATGTAAAGGTTTTTGGGCAAACACCTTCAGAAATCCTTGTAAAAAACCAATTCCCCTCTGGAGAAGACCACAATGGGAATTATAGTGATGAGGATGACGATGATGTAGATAGTGTCAAAGAGGTAGAAGAGCATGTTGACAGAGGGGAGAATGGTATGGGTGGGCGGCAACTAACTTCATCTCCATCAACTAACTCCACCTCATCTTCTGAGGGCAGCTACACTGCTAATCCTGTAGAATATCATAAAAATGATGATTTAACACATGTCAATGATTTACCAAATACATTTCAACAACATCCTGCCAAACACATTGGAGCCGATCAGGATCATTTCCCTGCCAAGGGCTTGGATGCAGTCATGGAGGTCGACGATGATGGCTTGAATGGCCGATCAGCACAGGCTGACGACAATGAGGAAGAAGTGTCAGTCAGCACTGAATTGTGAACGCCATTGCCATACGCATCAGGTACTTCCATGTAGCCTCAACACTGCCCTTTTTTATTTTACTTCTTTTGCTTGATCAACTGGTTATAGTAGATTTTCAGTTCTTTTTCTTTATTTTTAATCTATCCCTGTGTGTCTGTATTAGTTTGTTCACAGTGTTATTTAGTGACGTTTCATTCTTCTGTCGTTGCATTGTACATTTAGAACACGTTGCAGTTTTGTGAGTGAATTTGCCATTTCGTGCATCACGCTTTCACTTTTATTAATCAAAAACCGAATTTGACAAATTTTACTGTCAAACTAAACTTTCTCAATGTACCAAATTTTATTTTTTTAATGTTTTAAAATTCCATTCCAATTCATTCCCTTTATTTAATTTTTTAAATTTAGTTCGTTTAATTATAATTAATTCTAATAATCATAATGAATCCTGCTCAATAAGTGTCAAATTAAGAGAAATCAAGAAACAGTGTTCGTTTGTGATACCTGTAGTTCTAGTTTTGTACCTTGTATTTACATTTTACTTTTATGTTACCAAGAACATCAATAGATTAACGTAACTGTCGTCGTTAAATATAATTTTCATTATGTTTGCATTGTCATTAGTTTATTTTTAAATAGATTTTCTTTATTTTTACTTATTTATTTATTTTTATACTTCATTTTGTAGGTTTCTCTTTTTTCTTTCATATAGTTTTCTCTTAAATTCCATCCGAGCCAAGTGATGTTGTTCTCCAAAGCTGTGTCCACTTACTCCTGTTATTTCAATCCTGATGCCACATTGAACATTCCATACATTCAGTACATACTAACATGTTCATGTCATACATAACACTAAACAATGATCATGTGATAAAAAGCCCGCCCTCAGAACTCTACTTAATTTTTGCATGGTATGCATGTATTACTCCTTTAACCTTTAACCTTTTGGCTGTACATAACATCAAAGTATTGCATATTTTATTTGCATTAGTTTATTTTTCCACTTACAGATTAGAGATATTTGAGATTTAGTATTTATCATTTTAGTAAGCTAATCATAGATTAATACTGTGGTAGAATTTTGCATATTATACTCATTGGTTTGGTTCGATTCTTAACACAAGTCATTAAGTATTTAATATGTTTTGTAATTTTGAGTTCGTTGGTTAAAGGCCCACTCAAAAAGTAACTTTCTTACTAGCACTTTCATCCATTCAGCTCATTTCATGTGAGGTTTAATGTTGGGGCATATTTACAATTCATTTTTAAACATTTGAAAGTGAACACATTATTTTGTTTGGTAGATATTTTGTTATCATTCTTAACAACAATGACATGATTCTGAGTCCTCTAGGATGCAATGAAGACTTCTTATAGGTTGCATGTCCAGCTTTCATAGATAGTATATCACTTATAAATTTGTTTTCTTTTAATTTATTTACTTGTTTGCTTTAATTATTGGTTTGAACATAATAGTGTTAGATAATCATGGAAAAAATTTGATGTTATGGATTATTATCTTGGACAACAAATTCGATTGTTCATTTAAAATTAAATTTATTAAAGTTATTTACTAACTTTATCTTGTAAATTGATCATCCATTTTACAAGTTGTAACCATAATTAATCAATATTAATGCATTTCATGATTCTAAAAATGATTTATCAAACAACTTTTGATAACATTAATATAATTTGTTTTGCTTTGCACTGCAACAATATTTCTTTTTGCATGATGTTTTATTAATTCATCTGAATTGCTGACTTTTTTCACTGTAGTATGTGTCTTCACGGTGTGTTGGTATTGAGTATGGTTTGCTTGTAGTGGTTTTGGTGTATGTAAATCAATGCTTACATAAACATTTACCCTCCACCCTTCCCCTTCTAACTTACGCCCTATTATATGTGTTGTCTTGTGATGGAAAGAGTTTAATGGTTTGTGTGCTACTAACAACATATTATATAAATTTTAAATAATAATATAATAAATATTATTTTTACTATAGAAATGTGTAAAATAGTACAGTAGAACCCCTTTTAAGGGAAACATCTTTGAGACCCAACAATAGGGATGTCCCCTGAATAAGGATGTCCCCTGAATAGCGGTGTCTCCGGAATAGCGGTGTCCCCTGAATAAGGATGTCCCCTGAATAATAGGGATGTCTCCTGAATAAGGATGTCCCCTGAATAGTGGTGTTTCCTGAATAGGTATGTGCCCTAAATAAGGATGTTCCCCCCTCCGCCCTGAATAATGGTGTCCTCTAAATAGTAGTGTCCTCTGAATAGCGGTGTCCCCACAATAGCGGTGTCCCCACAATAGCGGTGTCCCCTGAATAGCGGTGTCCTCTGAATAGTGGTGTCCCCTGAATAGGTATGTCCCCTGAATAAGGATGTTCCCCCCTCCCCCCTGAATAGTGTTGTCCTCTGAATAGCGGTGTCCTCTCAATAGCGGTGTCCCCACAATAGCGGTGTCCTCTGAATAGCGGTGTCCCCACAATAGCGGTGTCCCCACAATAGCGGTGTCCTCTGAATAGCGGTGTCCTCTGAATAGTGGTGTCCCCTGAATAGGTATGTCCCCTGAATAAGGATGTTCCCCCCTCCCCCCTGAATAGTGTTGTCCTCTCAATAGCGGTGTCCCCCAATGTCCCAAAGGAGGAGTTCTACTGTATTTCCCTTTACCAATTTACAAATTATTTAGTTGGCTTTAACATAATATTAATAAAAATATATTTAAATATTGACATACTAGTTTATATTTGATATTTTTTATTGTTTACAGATGCTGTGTGAGAAAGATCGAAGTCATATGAGCAGTAATCCACTAGTCACGATGGGTAACCTCTGACAACAACCAAAAGACCATCAGTGATCAAAGAGACACCATCTTTCAATGGATTACTGAATACCATATCAAATAAATCTAATAAACTGTTCATCAGCATCATATGAATGGCCAAGCCATATATGATCAAGAGGTCGTCATGCTTGACTGCCCATGCACATTTTTTTTGTGTTTTTATGTGGAATTTGTTTGACTTCTTCCTTATAAATATATTGATGACATGTACAGACGGAAGAAGCAGTGTAAATGTGTCGACGAAATACTTGAAAAGGTGTGATATTATATTATTACACATTATGACTCCATGGTTGTTTGCATGAGTATTTTTTTTTATTTTACAATAAAAACTAACCATAAGGTTATATTCCATTGATGTATTGTGTATTGTAAAATAAAAATGCATTTTAATGATGTGTATTTCTGTGACAAAGGAGAATAACTTCACGGAGGACTTCAACCTGTGATGATTTTAAAGTTTTACTTTATTTTGTTGTTCTGGTGGCTTTTGAGAAGGATCTTGCCAAGTGCAGTGATTGACTGCCGTCAGAATCGACAAAACATACATCACTTCTATGTAAGACTAGAGATAATTTTGCGAAAAAACCCTGTGAATAGATTATACAATAGTAAGGCTGTGGAATCTGTGTTAGGATCAAAGTCCCTTTGTTTAGCTGAGCAAGTCTGTTCGTTAAAATAAAGCTCATCTTAATTAAACAATGGTATGAACAGCAAATGTAAGCAACTGATAAAGCTTGTGTATTGTGTGTTAAGTATACTAGGTTTACAATGAATTTACCGTGTTTCAATTTTTTCCATTGGTGTTTAAAAAAAATGTTTAAATATACAAGGCCCGTTGAATATTATAATGACTATACTGTGTCGTATACAAACACTAATTAAAAAAATCATTTAATTTAGTGTACTATTAAAAATGAGTGTACTAGATTAGAAGCAAAGAAATAAATGTCTAGCCAATAATTATTATACAAATACTCTGTTGCAATATTTATTATCATGTTCAAGCTGATCATGAAGCGTAATTATATGAATATTAATTAAGGGGCAAAGGTTGCATGACCCTTATGAATATTAATGAGGGACTGTATATTAATGAGGGAGACTGTATACAGCCAAGGAGTGTACTGCAATCATATGGACTAGTATGTTATATATAAGAATTTTTAAAGTGGTTTATTTTGTGTTGGATCGTGTTAAGATGCAGAATTCTTGGGTTATTGTCAGTGGGCCATTATCATGCTTAAATAAAATCTATGAAAATAATACAATCCAACAGAAATGTAACCAACTTTATGTAAGATAACTAATCAGTTAAAAATTAGCGATATATTTATTTCTTCATGTATGTAAATTGTTCTTTAATTAGTTTTAAATACATTTTTTGGTGTTTATAAAGTCTGGCTTATAAGTTTAATAATGTAATTTCTCGTTTCATTTCTGTTGGTAACTAAGCTTGGTGTAAATTAGCACCAATTTGATTTCATAACTAAAGATTTAAAAGATGTTACTGAATTCAAATAGCATAGTACTGTTAAAAATCAACTTAGCAAAAGCTGGCCTGCTCCAGCGAAGTGCGTAATAACATTTGATGTTGTCTTACAGCTTTCTGTAGTGATGTTGTCATGTACAAAAAAAGGTATAAAAGCAAAGATTCAAATGAAAAACAGTAGAAATAAAACATGTGGAATTTGTCCTGCTGGGACTGCATTTATGTCAACAAAGAGATTTAAAGAGAATTTGTTGTCGCTTCTTTTGTTGTATTATAATCACTAAGATGCAATTTTTGTTTCAAGTTCCTCAATTCTTTTGCATCAGATTCTCCCTAAAAATAGACGGTATATACTATTTTGGAATATACCGTATAATATCCACAAAAGATCAAGATAAATATTTGGTATATATAATAATAATCTGGATTTATATAGCGCCTAATGTTGTGAAACCTCTAAGCGCTGAACATTATTACCCCAGTCATTTTTTCCTAATCAAACACGTATGGAAACATACTCCCATAATGCAGTTCGTAATCAGCGCAAAGTTGTGTCTTGATCTAACCGGGTTCCCATTTATACACCTGGGTGGAGAGAGGCAAACATAATTAAAGTATCTTGCCTAAGGATACAAGCAATGCGGCGAGAGTTGGATTCGAACCTCGATCTCACGATCAGTAGTCGAACGTCCAACACACTGCGCCACACGCCCTTACAGATCTATTCGTTGCGCCTATTTTATGAATGCTGCCATAAAAATATACCGTATATCATTCACAGCAAGAACAGTATTCAATATTTTACTGTTTCCACAACCCTGCCCCGTTCTATATTCAAGGCCTTATATCCATTTATCATCCACTGATAAACTTACCATCCAAGTTCCCTAAACAAACTTGGCAAATTCCACTTCTGACAGGGCATTTTCTGCCGCTGCACCTTGGAATCCATTACCTTATTTTATACGTAATTCGGTAAGTTGAAACAGTTTTAATCTTTTCGATTGTAAGCGCTATGAGACTTTTTGGTAAAGAGCACCTCTATTCATATTATTACTTCCTCAAATAAAATACACTTGCCGCTCAATGAAAATTCTTGTCTGGACAAGACAAGTTTTGAGATAGCGTCGGGCATAGTCTTTAGGTTGTCGGGAGGACATGGTTAATTTTATCCTGAGATGACTTGTTAGGTCTCATCTTCAACACTGTCCGAGTTGGCCTTTATTCGTACAGTAAATTAATGTTCATGCACAGTTATTAAGAACTCTTGTAGGAATTATAATCTAAGTCTTCTATTTAGGATTGTGCAATTTGCAAGACTATGTTGATTATTGCAGCTTTTGACAGAAAAATAAAAATTCTTAACGTAACATTTTACAAAGATTTTATTCAAAACTGTACGACAAAACTATGGTGAAATGACAAGAATAAATTGTATAAAATGTTCACCTATTGTGAATCAACTCAACTATTGAGGTTTAGTCATTACATAGTACCGAGCTGGCGACCATGGCACTGTACACTGTTATTATCCATCTTTAGTTTTACAGTACTGTACTACTGTATCTTGTGTTGAGACAATTCATTTCCACTGCTTTATATATACGGATATTAGATTATTTTACTTCATTGAATGTTTTCACAACATTGATACTTGCACTCATTATTTTAAGGTTTAAAAAAAAAGGAATTAACTAAACAAAAAAGTTTAGAATTAGTTTATATAGGCTTGATCTTAAAGTGTAGACCAATGAGAGAGAAAACAAAGCACTTTAGGTCCTGTACCAGATAGTAGAATGTTCTTAGCCCCTCTGCATCCCTAAAATTAAACAGAAAATACAAATGTTATATATGTAGTGGAGCTGTAGCTTGTCTTCTTGCCTAAGGTACAGGGTTCAATCCCGACCTACTGTAGTACCAGGGTTGTAACTCACGACTTGGTTTATAAGCACGATAAATTATAAAATAGTTTATCCATCCTGTAATTGGCGAGTTACTATTTGATGCGTATGAAAACAATTTAACAAATATGGCTCACAAAATGAAAAAGATTAGAAAATAGGTCAAAACTTATTAAACAATTGAAGGAAGTATATCCACTACTTACTTGCTATTATTTACATCAATTAAAGATCCAATTTTGCTTGTTGTAAATGAGATATGTTCATCACCCATGACAATTTCTAACTCTTGCCTTCCAACTCTGTCTGGAGGTGGCCACAGTCCATCGTCTTCTTGCATCACCTCACTGTCTTCTACCAGCCTCTTTAGTTCCTGCGTTACGGCTTTGTGTACAAATGCCTATAATAAATACAATTTCCAAGTTACATTACACTTTATTAGCTGGCTTACTAATGCTGACAATGACATAGTTATGAGATTCCCGTAACATGTACCCACACACATTGTGGCTAGACTATTAGTATTATCCCTGATCTCAATCTTAACCCATTAGAGACTGGTGTGGGTGGGTGTGTGACAGTGTATGTAAAGACAAGTAGGATCCAGACAAGTATGCCAAGTTATTTTGGTCTTAAAAACACACAAATTTACATTTTTATGATGTAAATGTAGGCTATTAGGGCCTAGGCATATTTATTATTGTAGAGTAGGCTAGGTCTAAACTTACCTCTTTTCTGATCATAACATCGTTTTTGTAATTGGAATTATTTGCATATCGAAGTTTTCCTGTTGTGGAAGAAATGTAATTCATGAAAAATGTTATAAATTCCAATGAAAAGAGGGAAAAAATAATACGAAATGTTAGGTTTGGCCTAGGCCTAGTGATGAGAGAGACGCCTCCAACAAACACTTCGGCAAGCCACGTACGGGATCAGGTAGCTTAGGTGAATAGGATACTTTTTATGTACGCCTCGCGTTGTACGGCTTGGTACTGTAGCCTGTGGAAAACACCCTTAATCACAAGTTTAAAAGCAATAATTTTCTTTTTATATACAATAGATTTATTCCTTATGTAACAAACATTCTTACCATCTGGTCTAAACTCAAATTCAAGAAATTCGTGGCCAAATTTTCCTTTATGACCAACGTAATATCGAAGATAAAACTCACTGTTACCGCCAGACGCCATGCTTGGTTGAAAAATCAATTTGATGGGGCGCCCTCATAATATTGTACTTATTTATAACTTTTCTAATGAATTTTAGAGGCTTCTTCTAAAACGGGTGTCTAGAAAACTAAGATCTAGAAAACTAACTTTTTTAAATTTTTTTATTTATCAGCCACCGTAGGTATGTAAATTACAGGTTAATGTAAAAAATCTTTAAAATAAAGTTATAACCAGTTAAGTTTATGAAACCACATACAAATGTGGTATTTTTGGAGGGAAAAACTGAAGATTGAGGGCGCTGTTCACACAAGTAAAAATACACATTTTTGCCTGTATCTAATTAGGTTTTAGCCATAATAATTTGAAAATGGTCTTATTTTTGATAGATAATTAAATTTTCTTTATATCAAATAAAAAAACTTTATATTAAATACACATAATTCTGATAAATTCATGTGATGTGCTTAAAATCAACAAATATAACACATTTTAATATTATAACAAATGCTAGTGATGTTAATAAATTACAAAGTTAGTGATCATAAATAGAATTCTTTTACATTTCTATAAAATGTTGTTATTATACAACATATAAATGTAAATTTTTATTTTATTTCACTTAAAAAAAAACCTTTTACGGCCAATAGTTTTTGAGATTAATATAGGAATGTGTACTACCAGTACAGGTCAAAGGTCAATAAGAAGATTTTTGGTCATTTTCGTGAAAGAGTTCTTATTAGACTGAATAGAAAAATATACCTTCAGATTAATTTGAGCCCTATTTAAAGTTTGTCCAACTGTTAGTTACGGAGTTATATGATATGTAGGTCAAAGGTCAAATATGCCAAAAATCATACTTCCGGCCATTTTTTGACAAACTTTTCCATTAGAACGAATATTAATATGCATCTCCCAAATAATTTTGACACTAACATTTTTAGTCGCGTGTACGCGACTCTATAGTTCACTATGTCGGTCGGTCGGTCGGTCGGTCTGGTATCACTATGCGTTTTAGCACGCGACTTATGGCTGTTGGCCTTGTTTCATTTAATCTAAGCGTTACAAAGATATGACCACTTTGTTTCCAATGGGTCAAACATTCAAATTGAAGTCAGAGGTCAAAGCTGAATTTTAAAAATTTGACAACATTGGTTTTTATAACCAGTATGATTCGATTCAAATATTCATAAAACACAATTTTTACACTTTCCCCATGATCTGCACACGAAAATACATAGGGATCGTGGCCGTATTCACCAATCACACTTAGGCTAAGGGAAATACTTACCCTTAAAATTTAAGAATTCTCTTAACAAAGGGAAACACTTAGGTAAGTGAATCCCTTAACTCATTTGTGAATTTGTTTGTTTTTTTTTTGTTTTTGACTGCTTATTTCTTTGTAATAGAAATATAGGTTTAGCCCCACGGTCTTTAGGTAGGGTAGGCTAGCTAGGCCTAGGCTAGGTAGAGAAGCTAGCCTAGTCTCCTGTGTTGATTTGCCCAATAACCAGCCTAGCATTCATATGCCTCAATACTACCTGCTCTGCTTCTCATCAGTATTCATAATACTTACTTAGGATTTAAAGATGTATTGTCCCTTTAAACACAAAAAAATGAAGGTCAAAATATTCTAAATTTAAATTGGCCATATCAAAGTAATATTAATGTTATTCACTTTAAGTCGAAAATTTGAGTCAAAAACAACAATTTTACGTAATTAAAAGCTAAATTAATTTGATTACATTTCGTCTGGAAAATCGTCGTGAGCGAAAGTAAACAAAGATTTTAAACCATGAGTATACATTATGCATGATGCTAATTAGGATTGTTTACAACTCTTCACGGTTGAGAAGGTGTTTTCACACAGATGGCGAAGAATTTTTATGAGTATGCATACAGAGTAGCCAAATAAGCGTGTTGCATTATGAGATATGTTTTGATCGAAAACTTTGACTGGAAGTCAAAGTTATTTTTTGAACAAAAAAACGTCTGTATTTCAGTTAAATGATTTTTTTTTTCGACTAATTTTTGGTGAAAGTTAATAACTATTATGATAGGCCTACTTCAAAATGACCCACTTTTTTTCGAAATCTTTTATTTTTTATTTTTTTGGAATTTGACAAAGGGACAATACATCTTTAAGGGAAATATTATATATATAACATTAATTTTCTGGTTTTTTTTCTTATCACTTACAATTTCTCTGTTGAAAAATTTTACAGTAGAATATTCTAAGGTTATAAATGTATGTTGCAATAAACATTGTTTCGATGTCAGGTTTACATACATTTAATTTCATGTTAAATCTGTCTAATGTAGCAGAAGCTCGGAGGTGAATCTTTTTACATATGTTTGATGTATGTAAGTATTTGTTAAAGTTTGTGACAAAAATCTTTTCACAGACCGACACGAAGGTAATCACATTTTCACTTGGCATTACTAAGCCACCAAATGCGTCTCTGTCATAGGCACGTATGCTTTGAAATGCGTCAAAAACTGTTTCGGACTTTCTAGTTGCCGATTACAATCGTTCATAGAGCTTTCGCAATGCTTGCAGTTGGTGTGCTTTGATAGTACATTTCTCACAACATATAACCAGCCACGTATACAAGTGTGTTAAGTTCTGTTATGTTAATTCATCATCTAAACAACTTAGACAATCATCTGCTCTAATGGAGCCATCGTGTTCAATTACATCTGTGGTGGTTTTGCGTATGCCCGCTGTTGTCTGTGGCACCAGTCGGAGTGTTGCTTGGTCAATATGAACAAGTTGCTGATCGGAATTCGGCATACAATTTGAATTACCCAAAGGAATGATTAGTTTGTTACACATTATTTCTTTTAAAGATGCTCGAAACTCATACGCCATCGGATTGTATCTGTAACCACCTCTTCCTCTAACAATTGAAAACAGATTCTCGAGGAATTCTTGGTTTAACCTTCCCGTTAAAATGAACTTGAACCCATGATCTATACTAGTAGGCTAAATCACGATGTAACCCTATCATTGTTTTTAGTGTTACTAGCCATCCGTTGATACAAGACACTTTTTTTGTTGAGCCGTCATTCACTGACCACGACGAGATCCATTCGAAACATTCTTACCAAAACGTTACATGAAATCTTTCGTAGCATCCCGCTTGTAGATGTTCGCATTCTTTGTATGTCGAGCATTGCATGAATCAAAGAGCTTGTCCATCTTACTAATGAAGTCTGCTGTGCGCATTGCATCTGGTGGAAGTATTCCCAGCGATGCATACGTCTTTATACCTGACGCTACGCTGTTACTTAGCAGTTACGTTGCCAAACACAGGCCTCATTGGCGAAAACGTTAACTTACACCGTTAACAAACACAATTCTTATATTCGTGAAGCCCCAAATGTGCAATATTTCAAGAAAATGTTAAAAACCTATCTCCCAAATAATGTTAATGAAATTACGGTAACCTTTGTATAGACCCTAATAGTTTATATATATATATATATATATATTATTTGTATTTTCATTCCATTTTCTATATTTGTTTTTGTAAGTATTAGTTTAGTATATAATATTATCAATTGTACAGCGATTTGGTCACTTGGAAAAGCGCTATATAAATCCAAATTAAATAAAAATAAAAAACAATGTGGTCCCATTTTATGACATTTCCATCCACAATCAGTTCGTGGTTCTACAGGTTGTTGCGGAGACACTCTTTATCAAATGTGGAGGATCGTACACCTTGTGTTGGTGATAATAAAAGTAAGGCTTAGTATCACATGCACCCATGATTCTGTACATTCGTCTATTGTTAGACCCTTGGTCAACTATAACTGCCTTTACAGTTAAACCAGCCTCAAATAAACGACGAACGCATTCTTTCAGAAGGCAAGCCAATGTATCCCTGGGTGTTGCCCCATTCGCCAAAAATAGCCGAGTGATTGCTTCCAATTTGAAGTCAACCCTCGTAACATAAAAACGAGGGCCTGTGTTGCAACCTTTTTCGTTATGCCAATGCTGCCAAAGTCTTCCAGACCTTCAATACGATCGTTGTTCTTATCGAAATGTATGGCTGATTTTATAGGCATTTCGTCGATTGCCAACGATGAAAATGTGACATCATTGAAACCTGGCCTTATCTTTATATTACGTAGCCACCTTTTGAGGGATTTTGGATGCGGTAGGTTGAATTTTTTTCTACAAAACTTGTAGACTCTGGCCCCTTGATAGCGCAATGCCATTGCAAACAGTTTGTGTGATGTGGTATACATACGCCCCTTTGGTTTTCTTTTAAATGTTTTCAATTGATCGGAACAAAAATCTAAAGTTCTCTTTGGCATACACTTAGCCTTACCGATGATATCATCAACCATGTGTAGTAGTAGTAGATGGCAATGATAATGTACCTAAATAAAAATAAAAAAGATTGATAATCGCTATCGAAACATTGGACGTATATTTGTTAATTATAAACACTGATTATACATAACTATTAAACAGTTCTTTTGTTACAAAACAATGAATATATGATATGATGATATAAGGAGGTCTACTTACTTGTTGTACATCCTTCACCTACACAATGTGCTGAAGTAGGAGTTAAAAGATATTGATGATGCGTATGTGTGATAGCAATGAGAACGAACACGTTCTGCAACAACAAAAAGTGTCCATCCAGAATAAATATTGTAAAAATACATAAAAAATTATTTATGACATTGTTGATTTGTACTTAACTATTATTCCAACAGTTAACAGATTGAAATACATCTTCGACGGTCTTTGTTGGTAGTTTTCGACTAATTGTCAAAGTGCGTGGTGGGTTCGGAATGTTAAATAATGTGGGCACCGCATTCCACACCAATCGTCCCGTAAACTCCAAAACTTGTGAATTTTCAAAATGAAGGCTACATAAATGGCAATTGCGGCGGTGAATGTAGGAACTTGTTTTTTTAAATCAATTTTCTAAACGTTTTGTGTTTACGGCCCATCTAGCACACCTGAATTATTGATATACGGTATAATGGGTATAATAATGATAAAATGACTCAATGAATGATACTCATAGGCCTATTTTTTACTAATAATAACTTGATCAAATTGATAATGTTAAAGGCATATAGACTACATAAATAATTAGGCCTATCCTATATAGGCTTAAGTATATATAATATAAATATAGGCCTAGCCTACCCTACTATGGCCTAGGTAGGCACAGAATAAATTATAAACCGCCAGGTCATATGCAGGGTTATCAATAGGCCTAGGCATAAAATGTATATATAAAATATTAAAATCAGTAAGTTACTTTAAAGCCCTGTTTTTATCTTTAGGAAAATTGAAAAAAATTAAGTTCTGGATTACTCTTTGCATTGCTTTTGCAATTAATTGCTGCACAGTATCTGCCTCTACTTTTTATATTTTTATCCTTCATAATTAATAACTATTTATTAATAATTTATGTAGACTTAATTTCTTCCTCCATTCAAATGAATAAGTGATCGTCACGCTGTGAAAGTTCGAAACTTGTCTAAGCGTCTGACGCTGTCACGCATTTCGCGTAGAGTGTTCCATCTTTACTTTTCTAAGATATTTGTTTTGACTTCCTAGTTTGGAGAGGGCGCTGCTCCATGCTGTGAAATGGCGTAGCCCAGTTTTGACCTTTTAACCCAGTACTTACTAGTAGTACGAACTATTTTAACAGAAGATTCTTGTGTTATAAGTTCTTTGGCGAAATTCGCGAGAAGGCCTTAGAAGTAATTAATAGTAAGTTGTGTAGAATGTTATGTGCGACATAGAAACACGTCTGTAAAAACTTATTCTAAGGTGTAGTATTTAGGAGAAAGTTAATGGATCGATCCAAGTAGGTTAACAAATTTGGAGTCGCAATACACGAAAGGTGCGAAAAAGGGAAGGAGGAGGTGGGGAGGAGGCCACAAGATCAAAAACATCTCGCCAGCAAAGTAACAGGCTGAACAGTCTTTATACTTCAGTGTTTATAGTTGTTTATACTTCGTCAAGTTGCAATTGAAGTCGGAACGCGTCAATACAAATAGCGGACCCGAGAGGATCAACCAGCCACACGTTATACTATATCTCATTGTTTTGTTGTTGGTTGATTTGTTATTTTTATTGTCAACTGTTTACATTGTGTGCGTGCTTGTTATGCAAAATAATAATAATACAGTATGAAAATCTGTAAATACATTATATAGTTATTACATTGATTGTCACAATTTGTAGGAATAAACGAAAAACCAACATCATGAAATATAAATGTGAACATTGTGGAGATAAATTTGAGTTCAGTGATTTGAAGGAACATTTAGGAATACATACACAGACAGACAAGTTAAAATGTGAACGCTACCAGGAGACACCATTATATGAAGATGATTTTAAAACACAACTGAGTGATGTAGATATAGATGAAGACGAAACTGAACATTGTGGGAATAATTTGAGAATAAACACAGAAGAGGCACCATGTGAATGTGAACATTGTGGCAAGAAATTTAAAACAAAGTGGAATTTGAAAAAGCACTTGAGAACACACACAGGAGAGACACCATATGAATGTGAACATTGTGGCAAGAAATTTAAAACAAAGTGGAATTTGAAAACGCATTTGAGAACACACACAGGAGAGACACCATATGAATGTGAACATTGTGGAAAGAAATTTAAACAGAGTGGAGATTTGAAAAACCACTTGAGAGTACACACGGGAGAGACACCATATGAATGTGAACATTGTGGAAAGAAATTTAAAACAAGTGGGAATTTGAAAACGCATTTGAGAACACACACAGAAGAGACACCATATGAATGTGAACATTGTGGAAAGAAATTTAAACAGAGTGGGAATTTGAAAAAGCACTTGAGAGTACACACGGGAGAGACACCATATGAATGTGAACATTGTGGAAAGAAATTTAAAACAAGTGGGAATTTAAAAACGCATTTGAGAACACACACAGAAGAGACACCATATGAATGTGAACATTGTGGAAAGAAATTTAAACAGAGTGGAGATTTGAAAAAGCACTTGAGAATACACACAGGAGAGACACCATATGAATGTGAACATTGTGGAAAGAAATTTAAAACAAGTGAGAATTTGAAAACGCATTTGAGAACACACACAGAAGAGACACCATATGAATGTGAACATTGTGGAAAGAAATTTAAACAGAGTGGAGATTTGAAAAAGCACTTGAGAGTACACACGGGAGAGACACCATATGAATGTGAACATTGTGGAAAGAAATTTAAAACAAGTGAGAATTTGAAAACGCATTTGAGAACACACACAGAAGAGACACCATATGAATGTGAACATTGTGGAAAGAAATTTAAAACAAATTGGAATTTGAAAACGCATTTGAGAACACACACAGAAGAGACACCATATGAATGTGAACATTGTGGAAAGAAATTTAAACAGAGTGGGAATTTGAAAAAGCACTTCTTGAGAGTACACACGGGAGAGACACCATATGAATGTGAACATTGTGGGAAGAAATTTAAACAGAGTGGGAATTTGAAAAAGCACTTGAGAGTACACACGGGAGAGATGACATATGAATGTGAACATTGTGGGAAGAAATTTAAACAGAGTGGGAATTTGAAAAAGCACTTCTTGAGAGTACACACAGGAGAGACACCATATGAATGTGAACATTGTGGGAAGAAATTTAAAGAAAGTAGGAATTTAACAATGCACTTGAGAGTGCACACAGGAGAGACACCATATGAATGTGAACATTGTGGGAAGAAATTTAAAGAAAGTAGGCATTTAACAATGCACTTGAGAGTACACACAGGAGAGACGCCATATGAATGTGAACATTGTGGAAAGAAATATAAACAAAGTTGTAGTTTGAAAACGCATTTGAGAGTGCACACAGGAGAGACACCATATGAATGTGAACATTGTGGAAAGAAATTTAAACAAAGTTGTAGTTTGAAAATGCATTTGAGAGTGCACACAGGAGAGACACCATATGAATGTGAACATTGTGGAAAGAAATTTAAAACAAGTGGGAATTTGAAAACGCATTTGAGAACACACACAGAAGAGACACCATATGAATGTGAACATTGTGGAAAGAAATTTAAAACAAGTGGGAATTTGAAAACGCATTTGAGAGTACACACAGGAGAGACACCATATGAATGTGAACATTGTGGAAAGAAATTTAAAACAAGTGGGAATTTGAAAACGCATTTGAGAACACACACAGAAGAGACACCATATGAATGTGAACATTGTGGGAAGAAATTTAAACAAAGTTGTAATTTGAAAAAGCACTTGAGAGTACACACAGGAGAGACACCATATGAATGTGAACATTGTGGGAAGAAATTTAAAGAAAGTGGGAGTTTGAAAAACCACTTAAAAGTACACACAGGAGAGACGCCATATGAATGTGAACATTGTGGAAAGAAATTTAACCATAGAGGAGATTTGAAAAAACATTTGAGAACACACACAAGAGACACCATATGAATGTTAATATTGTGGGAAGAAATTTAAGAAAGTAGGAATTTAACAGTGCACTTGAGAGTACACACAGGAGAGACACCATATGAATGTGAACATTGTGGGAAGAAATTTAAAGAAAGTGGGCATTCGAAAAAGCACTTGAGAGTACACACAGGAGAGACGCCATATGAATGTGAACATGGAAAGAAATTTAAACTTGAATACTTACTGTGATTGGCTTCTTTGATACAAAAGTGTCTTTTTGTAGAATTATCTTAGAGGCTTGTTTATATGAAAAAGATAAGGAACTATTAAATAAAATTACCAGAAGGGCCAGGCGGGTTATTGGAGTTGATGTATCCGTACTTAATTTCAACTATGATGTAGGTGTTCTCTCCTTGGTAAAACGTATACTCTCCCAAACAGACCACCCCCTCCATAAGGAATCCACTTTTCTTTCGCCTAATATTCGTATCCGTCTGCCTCGACCCACTAGTTCAAAAGTTCCTGATTTTCCACCATATTCGAGCTTCCGCTAAGGAAATGGGTGCCGTCAAACTTTTCAATATGCATTCATATGGTGCCTCTCCTGTGTGTATTCTCAAATGCGTTTTCAAATTCCCACTTGTGACAAGTGGAATTTTGAAAAGAATGAGAATGCACACAGGAGAGGCACCATATGAATGTTGTGGCATTGTGGAAATTTGAAGATTTTTCTATACTTTGCAAACTAATGAGAAGACTTCTTTTCAAATAAATTGCTAGTAACTACAATACAATATAGATTTTTAGACATTCCCTGCCAATTTCACATTTGTCAAGTAATTAGGGGTTTTAAAGTTCATTGGCAATCATACACATAATGTGTTTTTCTTACCGTGGAGCCAAAATTTGGAACGAAATTGATAAACACAAAAGTTAGTTTAGCTTTCCCCAAATAAACAATTTCAAAAGATTAATTTCTTCTTAATTTAAGCCTGTTTTGTTGTAGTGAGTTTTATAATTGTTAGCTTTTCTATTTTAATTTTATCAACTAACTTTAAATCTATTAATCCATTAATATACATTTTATATACCTTTTTTTTCCTTTTCAATGTATAATTTTCTTGTTTTTTCATCAGTTTGATAAACTGTGATAATGTATAGTACTT
The DNA here is from genome assembly GCF_963402885.1 of Antedon bifida. Lineage (NCBI taxonomy): Eukaryota > Metazoa > Echinodermata > Crinoidea > Comatulida > Antedonidae > Antedon > Antedon bifida. The sequence goes on from NC_136232.1 coordinate 20,099,125, forward strand.
TTATTTCTTTCATACGCCCTCATGGAAGGGTGTCTAGAAAACTAAGATCTACAAAACTAAGATTTTTTTTAATGGTTGGTTGTACCATTATATCAAGGGTAATTTATGTTTAGTGACTTTTTAATGGTTAGAATTAGATTATTCTATTACCACTAAAGGGGGTTTATTTCTAAAAATTTTAGAATTTTCTGGTGATTTCTAGTTGATTTTACAACCAGACCATTTAGTATTATTTATTATTAAATATTTTCAGTGATTTTTTAAATAATTTGATTGCTTCTTGTACTTATTTAGCATATTACATTATGTAATAAACAAATAAATGTATTTTGCTTAAACAATAAGCTATTTATGAAAAAGGGTATTTATATCCTCCATTTATTTTCTCACAAATGCATTTAAAATCAAGGTAAAATACAATTTCTTTTTTTATTTATTTATTTTTTTTAATTGGCCAGATTAATTTATAGATATATTGTCCCCCTGAAAACATAATTCTTCTTTTTTTTAATATGCCATTTTATGTCACCAAAAGTTGGATCGGAAAAAATGTTTTTACCTAAAGAACTGTAATTTAAAGCAAAAAATTGTCAAATTGGCTGCCAGCCAATTGGTTTTTGGTTGAATTTAACCAATTATTTTGTCATTTTATAAGTGAAAACATTAATTTTTTTTTCATTTAAAGTGATAAACTTTATTAAAACTACAAAATATTCTATTCAAATTCTAATTTTATTAATCTTTATTTTTTCATGTTTTTGGGGGACAATACATCTTTAATTTCAAATTACTTAATACTAGAGGGTGAGGTCGCCGCCCCCCCCCCCCCCCCCTCCCCTCTTCTTGGAAGTGTAGACGATGGTTCTCGGAATGATAATGACTCGGGTAAAAAGGGTTTTAGAAGGACGTTATGGCTTGAATGTTTTCTGTCGGTTACCATTATTGAAATGCTTGATATTCGTAAAACTAAACCTACTCTGTTTCAGAGACGTGTCTTAGATGATTAATAACATTTTAAAGTATAGTGTTTAATGTCCGGTAGGGCCCTCTCCGGAGGTGGGGAGGCGGAGTTCATTTGAGGGAGGTGTTTATTCGAGGGATACGTTTATTTTTTTTTTTTTTACCACATGGTAACATTTATAATCAAATAAAATCCTCTAATTGATATGAAAAGTGGTAAAAAATGCTTGATAAATTGTAAATAACTGTTCATTTATCATTTAGAATTCAATTGTGATATTAAATTAAAATGGATTTAGTGTTACTTTCGAAAGTTTTGATTATTTTGTATAAAAAGAACTAAATAAACGCAAGCAGAAGAAAAAGCGATTGCAAAAGAAACGCAGTGTGTGAGTAAAAGCATGGATACAGCGGCAAAAATCCCATGGAGCATACCATGATCTAATAATGGAACTGGAAGTAGAGGACATAGAATTTTAATTTTGCCATTCTGATTTCAACTGAACTGTGCTAAAAGCAAGTGTATCACTGGTCACCAAACCAAGAATGTTAATTGTCCTGTGACTGTACTGTACAGTACCCCCATAGGTCACTAGTAGCCCCAATGGGATTAATAAACAACCTGTTTATCTATAATTAATATATAATTTATTTGATTGATTATGACTTTTAATAACACTTTATAATCTTTGTATTCCATTCAACTCCGAACTAAAGTTGTTTCAGGTATCTATAATCAAAAGAAATATAGTGATATATCTCTCTGCTACAATATTCAGATGTTGATCCCTACCAAGCCAAATTCCTGCCCATCTGATTGCTACTGGTGTAAAAAACGGCGTCAGTTTCATTAATAATAGGACATCCAGTAGAACTTTTATACACAAGGGAGCAGTTAAAATAATAGATTTGACCCTAAAGGTGACTGGAAACAGGCACTTTCCATCAATCAATACAGTGTCCCTTTGGAAGACAGAAGAAAAAACCCGAAAGTGGGACTACTGGAGCTTGCAACATGGGCAGAAGTATCCCAGGGTCTTAACTCGGCTATGGGGGTTTCACTCGATTTCAAACAAAAGGTCGTATCCATGTAATTCTATATAACTATTCCCCACAATACTTGGATGCTTTATGGCGTATATTTAATTTGATCTTTATTAATCTGCAGTATAATTTAATGGTGTTAATAAAATCTGAAAAAAAAAACCAGACAGGATTACAAAAAACTCATTGAATAAAAATGTTGCTACTTCTCTTGAATATACCCTTAGGGGCCTATAGGCTATAATATCTAAATGCAAATTAGTGGAAACAAATGTTAATATCAAAATAAATAAATATACCAGTGTGTGTGGAAGAAAATATTGTGTCTGAAAACATGTTTCTGGTATTCTTTTCAATTTGATATATTTTTTTTTCTTTTTGTGGGATCATCCCACTTTTATTTCAAACAAACATCATATAAAAACAGTAATATATATTTATGCAATTGCAATTTTGTTATCTGTTTGATTACTAATGATTTTTGTATTTGTTTCTATACCAATTATCATTATTCATCATAGTTATTTTCTATTTTTTATACATGTCATCATCAATGCATTTCATTTCTTTTAAAATCTAATTATACTTATATTCTTGGTACATACATTATCAATTAACAAACTTTTTTTCTCTTTTTAACAATTTTTATCATTTTAATTCTTGAAAATAAATACAACTTAACTGCGTTTTTATCTTTATTTTATAATCTTATATACCTTTCTTTATACCTGCGTTATCAATTAACAGTTTTTTTGGCAGGTGAAATATGTTCAGTCCGCCGCGGTATAATGTTTGATGTAATTACTCCTCTTTTAACACATTCGGCTCTATTCCATATGAAGTTAAAAAAAAGTTGTGTTTAATTGTTTTACGATTTCGTTCGGTAGAATAACTGTAGAAGCTAGGTATGTTAATTTTGAAGCCAATAACGTTTTTACTATAATCATGGAAAAATAATTCTCCATGCTATAATATTCCTGCCAATCATCGATAGGTGTCTACCTTTCCATGCTCTGATTGTTGCATTTTATTTTCCCAGTTTATTTTGATTTTTTCGATAGGAACGTTCGGGTTGAATACTAGGCCTAATATTTTAATATAATTATCAGGGTGTAATTTCCATTTTATTCGTTCTGTTTCTTCCGAGCAGAACGCGAGTGAGCCTATCCAAAGAGCGTCGCTTTTTTGGGCATTGATTTTTAGTCCTGAAATGCAAGCAAAATTGTCATGGGTATCAAGCGCCTGGTCAAGGGATTGAATAGAGTCGATAAATATTGTTGTATCATCAGCAAATGATGATATTTTTACTTCGTTTTTATTACACACATTTATCGGAAGCTTAATTCCGGTAATGTCATTGGATTGTCTAATCTTACATGCGAGGGGTTCAATTGCTAGTACAAAAAGGAATGCTGAAATAGGGCATCCTTGGCGCACTCCTCGCTCTACTTCAAAAAATTCCGATAGATGTCCATTATTTATAATACAATTACAACAGTTTTTTAATATCGCTGAACACCATTTGATAAAGGATTTTCCAAAATTGAATTTGGGTAGTAAATCAATAAGATAATCTTTTTCAATCGAGTCGAATGCTTTTTTAAAGTCAACACATAGCATTATTCCGGGAAGCTTATTCGTTTGCGTATATCTTAATATATCCTTAAATTGTTATGAATGGTTCTACTCTTAACAAAGCCGTTTTGATCATTGTTTATCAAAGAAGGGAGAAGCAATTTAAGTCTAGCTGCTAAACATTTGGTAATTAGTTTGTAATCAACGTTAAGGAGACTTATGGGTCGCCAGTTATCAAGACTATACCGGGGTAATTCCTTGCCTTTATGAATAAGTGTTATAGCTCCTCTGTTTTGAAAGGTTGTTAGTTCTCCGCGGTTGTATGAATCATTAAAAGCTTTTATGACTAAATTTCCAATTATTGGCCAGAATTTTTTGTAGAACTCGGGCGAGAGTACATCGTATCCAGGGCTTTTATGTTTTGTAGTGTTTTCAAAATATCTTGGCATTCAATGTTTGTAATTGGGCCTTCGCATGCTAGTTTTTGGACTTCAGTTAATGTTGGTAAGGTTACGTTTTTAAGGAATGATGTTGGGTCTTTAGTCTTATCCGATTTATAAATGTTTGAAAAGTATTCTACTTGTGCTTTTAGGATTTCACATTTTGCTAGGATATCATTATTATCTTTGTCTCATAAGCATGTAATATTTTTTCTTGAACCGTTAGTTTTCTTTAGATTGAGGAAAAATTTTGAAGATTTTTTACCTTTTTCAATCCATTGTATACGTGATCTGATTTGGATACCTCGTACATAGTTCTCGAAAGTCGTCTCGTATTGGAGTTTTAAACTGTTATATTTAAGTTTGAACAAGTTACTTTCTGGATTTTTTAATAAATTGTTGAGCTTCTTGTAATTTTTTCTCTATCTTATTTAATTTAAATTTGTCTGATTTTTTGTATAATTGTGAGTACGTAATACTAAATGTCCGGATTTTGTTTTTGCATACAGCCCAAAATTCGGCATCTGTAAGTTGATTCTGGTAGGTTTCTATACAATTATCAATTAATTCGCTAATTCCAATGCAGAATTTATCGTCATTAAGTAGCTCGTTATTAATTTTCCAGTAACCTTTTCCGCGATTTTCATCTTCAAATTGTAGAGTTAAGTGTACTGCCATATGGTCGGATTTGGGGCTTGCAATTTTAATTGACTTAACCAATGTATCCATATCAGACGATAAAAACCAGTAATCAAGAGTACAATATATTAAAGGGTTGTTTTGTTTCCATGTGAATCTTTTTTCACTTGCATGTTTGGCTCTCCATATATCAGAGAGGTCGAACATTTCTAGTAACGACTTTAAAGTGTTTACACTTGTAGGTTGGGTGTTACTTCCACCAATTTTGTCAAGGGAGTTGTTAAGCACAATGTTCATATCACCACCTAACAGAATTTTACCATTGGTAGAGTGTTTTAAAATTAAATCCGCTATGTTTTCAAAGATTTTGTTTCGTTCAGTATTATTATTAGGAGCGTAAACGTTCCATAAGTAATACGTTAATTTATTTATAATTATGCTAACGCCTACAATTCTACCTACATTATCTTCATAAATTAGATTATGTTTGAGTTCTGATAACCGGTTTTAATGCCTATTATAACCCCACAACTATGATTAGTCCCGTGTGACCCATAAAGTGTTCCCCCCATTCTTTTCCCCATGCTTTCGTATCAATTTTACTACAATATGATCATTTGGATAAATATAATGTCGCTGTTCCTATGGTTTAGCCATGTAAAAATACAATTTGATATTGCTTTTTCGAAACTACCATATGTAAACTAATAATAATTATTAATAAATATTATTAATAATATTAACATTGTTGTAAAATGTATAACAAACATTTTAACTATCATAAAATAATGTAAATACAGACAGGAGATGCTTGGCATTACAGTACACTTACATGGTGGTGTCCTTGTGGTAGTAGGGCCATTCTCAGGATGATGACATATGGGAAAACAGAGACAGGTGATGGTCACTTTACAAAAAAAAGTTATTTTTGTTTTAATGAGTTATTTGTACTTTACATTCACAACACACACTATAATAATTATTATTATACCAGGTTTATTAAGTAAGAGCTACAGACCTATATTTAATAGTAATTGTTTTTGTTTTGTTTTTTTTCAAATTTGCAAATGTTTTATCAACACTATCACAAATAAAGTAACATTAAGTAATTTGAAATTAAATTTATTTTTTTATTACATGGATGTAATATGCTAGATAAGTACAAGAAGCAAGCAATTTATTATATAAATCACTGAAAATATTTAATAATAAATATAATTACTAAAATGGTCTGATTGTAAAATCAACTGGATGAATTGCCATTTCTTTATACTGTAATTGTGTGTATGATATTATGTGTAGACAACAATGGCCTTTATATACCACCAGAAAATCTAAAATTGTTTACTGAAAACTATACCTTAGAAAGAAATAAACCACCTTTAGTGGTAATAATAGAATAATCCGATTCTACCCTTTCCCGTCCAATAAAAAAGTGTCTTCCATATTTAAATCCACCAACGGCACTCTCATTATTTCCCCTCATGTAATTTCTGCCCATTTTAATTTGATGTTTGCTACCCAATGTTCGTCTGATTCTTCTTTTTCTATCCTTCAGTCTTCTGTGCCTCCTCCTTTTCATGGCTTTATAGATATTTACATTAATGATGTTCTTTCTGCTTCCAAGAATCTTAGTAACTCCAAAACCCCTGGCCCAGATTCTTTAAGTAATTTTATTATTACATTTTTTATTCCTGAGTGTGTCACTTTTCTTTCCAAATTCTTTACTATTTCTCTTCTAGCCCGCTACGTCACAGGAGATGACTCATTTATTAGATGAAATCAAGCAGCAGTTACGTACTACACTTTGACATTTTTGTTAAAATTGAAACTCGACTATAATTTATAGGTACCAACTGAATTTCTGGTATTTATGAGTCCCATGACAATACTGTATTTTGCTGTCAGATAATCATTGAATTATTATCAAAACAGTCCAGGAAAGTTTTTGTTTGTAATATGATACTTCACACTTGAAGTATCTAAAGGTCTGATGAAGTGACCTCCAGACTTGACCTTAGCAATAAAATAAACTAAATTGAGTCTGTTTCATATCAAAGTTATTCGTTTAATTATAACTCAAAAACCATTGTCTGACAGACAATTGAAGTATTTTTTGCTTTTAATTACATTTTTTCAGGTAAAATAACTATTATGTGACAATAAAATGACAAATTCAAAAACAAATTTGAAATAAAAATTATTTTTCAAAGGGACAATATATCTTTAAAACTGTTACGTCAATAAGTGAGTAGCGTTTTTTGTAAGAAATATTTCTTGTTTAAACTATCGGCCTGTGTCTGTTAATTCTCTGTTTTGTAAGCTCCTTAGGTATCTTATGTGATCTTATGAAATTTTCCAACTTTCAGTTTGGTTTTTGACAACATTGGTTTTTATAACCAAAACACAATTATGCAAAACTACTTTGTAGTTGATCATCATAGAGAAATCACATATTTTTACTTTCGAAAGACTGAATTTTACTATATTTTGTATTAATATGTAATATTCATATACAGAGACCTGAGGCCTCTATAGTAATTAATAGTTTTGACCAAAGATCTTAGAAAGTTATGTATCGTTACCATTGTTTAACATGCTCAAAAAGGTCTTCACGAAATTCACAATCACAAAATTACATGTGTAAAACATTTTACAGAATAGAATATTGTAAGGTTAATGTATGTTGCAATAAACATTGTTTCGATGTCAGGTTTACATACATTTAATTTCATGTTAAATCTGTCTAATGTAGCAGAAACTCGGAGGTGAATATTTTTACATATGTTTGATGTATGTAAGTATTTGTTTGTGACAAAAATCTTTTCACAGACCGATACTAAGGTAATGACATTTTCACTTGGCATTACTAAGCAACCAAATGCGTCTCTGTCATAGGCACGTATGCTTTGAAATGCGTCAAAAACTGTTTCGGACTTTCTAGTTGCCGATTACAATCGTTCATAGAGCTTTCGCAATGCTTGCAGTTGGTGTGCTTTGATAGTACATTTCTCACAACATATAACCAGCCACGTATACAAGTGTGTTAAGTTCTGTTATGTTAATTCATCATCTAAACAACTTAGACAATCATCTGCTCTAATGGAGCCATCGTGTTCAATTACATCTGTGGTGGTTTTGCGTATGCCCGCTGTTGTCTGTGGCACCAGTCGGAGTGTTGCTTGGTCAATATGAACAAGTTGCTGATCGGAATTCGGCATACAATTTGAATTACCCAAAGGAATGATTAGTTTGTTACACATCATTTCTTTTAAAGATGCTCGAAACTCATACGCCATCGGATTGTATCTGTAACCACCTCTTCCTCTAACAATTGAAAACAGATTCTCGAGGAAATCTTGGTTTAACCTTCCCGTTAAAATGAACTTGAACCCATGATCTATACTAGTAGGCTAAATCACGATGTAACCCTATCATTGTTTTTAGTGTTACTAGCCATCCGTTGATACAAGCTACTTTTTTTGTTGAGCCGTCATTCACTGACCACGACGAGATCCATTCGAAACATTCTTACCAAAACGTTACATGAAATCTTTCGTAGCATCCCGCTTGTAGATGTTCGCATTCTTTGTATGTCGAGCATTGCATGAGTCAAAGAGCTTGTACATCTTACTAATGAAGTCTGCTGTGCGCATTGCATCTGGTGGAAGTATTCCCAGCGATGCATACGTCTTTATACCTGACGCTACGCTGTTACTTAGCAGTTACGTTGCCAAACACAGGCCTCATTGGCGAAAACGTTAACTTACACCGTTAACAAACACCATTCTTATATTCGTGAAGCCCCAAATGTGCAATATTTCAAGAAAATGTTAAAAACCTATCTCTTTCCCAAATAATGTTAATGAAATTACGGTAACCTTTGTATAGACCCTCATAGTTTATATATATATATATATATATTTGTATTTTCATTCCATTTTCTATATTTGTTTTTGTAAGTATTAGTTGAGTATATAATATTATCAATTGTACAGCGCTTTGGTCACTTGGAAAAGCGCTATAAATCCAAATTAAATAAAAATAAAAAACAATGTGGTCCCATTTTATGACATTTCCATCCACAATCAGTTCGTGGTTCTTCAGGTTGTTGCGGAGACACTCTTTATCAAATGTGGAGGATCGTACACCTTGTGTTGGTGATAATAAAAGTAAGGCTTAGTATCACATGCACCCATGATATTGTACATTCGTCTATTGTTAGACCCTTGGTCAACTATAACTGCCTTTACAGTTAAACCAGCCTCAAATAAACGACGAACGCATTCTTTCAGAAGGCAAGCCAATGTATCCCTGGGTGTTGCCCCATTCGCCAAAAATAGCCGAGTGATTGCTTCCAATTTGAAGTCAACCCTCGTAACATAAAAACGAGGGCCTGTGTTGCAATCTTTTTCGTTATGCCAATGCTGCCGAAGTCTTCCAGACCTTCAATACGATCGTTGTTCTTATCGAAATGTATGGCTGATTTTATAGGCATTTCGTCGATTGCCAACGATGAAAATGTGACATCATTGAAACCTGGCCTTATCTTTATATTACGTAGCCACCTTTTGAGGGATTTTGGATGCGGTAGGTTGAATTTTTTTCTACAAAACTTGTAGACTCTGGCCCCTTGATAGCGCAATGCCATTGCAAACAGTTTGTGTGATGTGGTATACATACGCCCCTTTGGTTTTCTTTTAAATGTTTTCAATTGATCGGAACAAAAATCAAGTTCTCTTTGGCATACACTTAGCCTTACCGATGATATCATCAACCATGTGTAGTAGTAGTAGATGGCAATGATAATGTACCTAAATAAAAATAATTGGACGTATATTTTTTAATTATAAACACTGATTATACATAACTATTAAACAGTTCTTTTGTTACAAAACAATGAATATATGATATGATGATATAAGGAGGTCTACTTACTTGTTGTACATCCTTCACCTACACAATGTGCTGAAGTAGGAGTTAAAAGATATTGATGATGCGTATGTGTGATTGCAATGAGAACGAACACGTTCTGCAACAACAAAAAGTGTCCATCCAGAATAAATATTGTAAAAATACATAAAAAAATTATTTATGACATTGTTGATTTGTACTTAACTATTATTCCAACAGAATTGTCAAAGGGCGTGGTGGGTTCGGAATGTTAAATAATGTGGGCACCGCATTCCACACCAATCGTCCCGTAAACTCCAAAACTTGTGAATTTTCAAAATGAAGGCTACATAAATGGCAATTGCGGCGGTGAATGTAGGAACTTGTTTTTTTTAATCAATTTTCTGAACGTTTTGTGTTTACGGCCCATCTAGCACACCTGAATTATTGATATACGGTATAATGGGTATAATAATGATAAAATGACTCAATGAATGATACTCATAGGCCTATTTTTTACTAATAATAACTTGATCAAATTGATAATGTTAAAGGCATAGACTACATAAATAATTAGGCCTATCCTATATAGGCTTAAGTATATATAATATAAATATAGGCCTAGCCTACCCTACTATGGCCTAGGTAGGCACAGAATAAATTATAAACCGCCAGGTCATATGCAGAGGTTATCAATAGGCCTAGGCATAAAATGTATATATAAAATATTAAAATCAGTAAGTTACTTTAAAGCCCAAAGAATTGATTTAAGCCTCATCTAGGCCTAGAATAGGCCTAGGTAAGCCATACATAGGCTAGTCAACTTGTTAGCTAACATTTTACCTGTTTTTATCTTTAGGAAAATTGAAAAAAATTAAGTTCTGGATTACTCTTTGCATTGCTTTTGCAATTAATTGCTGCACAGTATCTGCCTCTACTTTTTATATTTTATCCTTCATAATTAATAACTATTTATTAATAATTTATGTAGACTTAATTTCTTCCTCCATTCAAATGAATAAGTGATCGTCACGCTGTGAAAGTTCGAAACTTGTCTAAGCGTCTGACGCTGTCACGCATTTCGCGTAGAGTGTTCCATCTTTACTTTTCTAAGATCTTTGTTTTGACTTCCTAGTTTGGAGAGGGCGCTGCTCCATGCTGTGAAATGGCGTAGCCCAGTTTTGACCTTTTAACCCAGTACTTCCGATACCGTGTTTTCGGGGATCGAACTATTTAACAGAAGATTCTTGTGTTATAAGTTCTTTGGCGAAATTCGCGAGAAGGCCTTAGAAGTAATTAATAGTAAGTTGTGTAGAATGTTATGTGCGACATAGAAACACGTCTGTAAAAACTTATTCTAAGGTGTAGTATTTAGGAGAAAGTTAATGGATCGATCCAAGTAGGTTAACAAATTAGGAGTCGCAATACAAGAAAGGTGCGAAAAAGGGAAGGAGGAGGTGGGGAGGAGGCCACAAGATCAAAAACATCTCGCCAGCAAAGTAACAGGCTGAACAGTGTTTATACTTCAGTGTTTATAGTTGTTTATACTTCGTCAAGTTGCAATTGAAGTCGGAACGCGTCAATACAAATAGCGGACACGAGAGGATCAACCAGCCACACGTTATACTATATCTCATTGTTTTGTTGTTGGTTGATTTGTTATTTTTATTGTCAACTGTTTACATTGTGTGCGTGCTTGTTATGCAAAATAATAATAATACAGTATGAAAATCTGTAAATACATTATAATTCTAGTTATTACATTGTCACAATTTGTAGGAATAAACGAAAAACCAACATCATGAAATGTGAACATTGTGGAGATAAATTTGAGTTCAGTGATTTGAAGGTACATTTAGGAATACATACACGGACAGACAAATTAAAATGTGAACACTACCAGGAGACACCATTATATGAAGATGATTTTAAAACACAACTGAGTGATGTAGATATAGACGAAGACGAAACTGAACATTGTGGGAAGAATGTGAGAATACATACAGAAGAGGCACCATGTGAATGTGAACATTGTGGCAAGAAATTTAAAACAAATTGGCATTTGAAAACGCATTTGAGAATACACACAGGAGAGACACCATATGAATGTGAACATTGTGGAAAGAAATTTAACCATAGAGGGGATTTGAAAAAACATTTGAGAACACACACAGAAGAGACACCATATGAATGTGAATATTGTGGAAAGAAATTTAACCATAGAGGGGATTTGAAAAAACATTTGAGAACACACACAGGAGAGACACCATATGAATGTGAACATTGTGGGAAGAAATTTAACCATAGAGGGGATTTGAAAAAACATTTGAGAACACACACAGGAGAGACACCATATGAATGTGAATATTGTGGAAAGAAATTTAAACAAAGTGGGAGTTTGAAAATGCACTTGAGAGTACACACAGGAGAGGCACCATATGAATGTGAACATTGTGGAAAGAAATTTAAAACAAGTGGGAATTTGAAAACGCATTTGAGAATACACACAGGAGAGACACCATATGAATGTGAACATTGTGGGAATAAATTTAACCATAGAGGGGATTTGAAAAAACATTTGAGAACACACACAGGAGAGACACCATATGAATGTGAATATTGTGGAAAGAAATTTAAACAAAGTGGGAATTTGAAAACGCATTTGAGAATACACACAGGAGAGACACCATATGAATGTGAACATTGTGAGAAGAAATTTAAAGAAAGTAGGAATTTAACAGTGCACTTGAGAGTACACACGGGAGAGACACCATATGAATGTGAACATTGTGAGAAGAAATTTAAAGAAAGTAGGAATTTAACAGTGCACTTGAGAGTACACACGGGAGAGACACCATATGAATGTGAACATTGTGGGAAGAAATTTAAACAGAGTGGGAATTTGAAAAAGCACTTGAGAGTACACACAGGAGAGACACCATATGAATGTGAACATTGTGGGAAGAAATTTAAAGAAAGTGGGCATTTAACAATGCACTTGAGAGTACACACAGGAGAGACACCATATGAATGTAAACATTGTGGGAAGAAATTTAAACAAAGTTGTAGTTTGAAAACGCATTTGAGAGTGCACACAGGAGAGACACCATATGAATGTGAACATTGTGGAATGAAATTTAACCTAAGTGGGAATTTGAACGTGCATTTGAGAGTACACACAGGAGAGACACCATATGAATGTGAAAATTGTGGGAAGAAATTTAAAAGAAATTGGAATTTGAAAACGCATTTGAGAACACACACAGAAGAGACACCATATGAATGTGAACATTGTGGGAAGAAATTTAAAGAAAGTAGGAATTTAACAATGCACTTGAGAGTACACACAGGAGAGACACCATATGAATGTGAACATTGTGGGAAGAAATTTAAACAGAGTGGGCAATTGAAAAAGCACTTGAGAGTACACACAGGAGAGACACCATATGAATGTGAACATTGTGGGAAGAAATTTAAACAAAGTTGTAGTTTGAAAACGCATTTGAGAGTACACACAGGAGAGACACCATATGAATGTGAACATTGTGGGATGAAATTTAACCAAAATGGGAATTTGAACATGCATTATAGAGTACACACAGGAGAGACACCATATGAATGTGAACATTGTGGGAAGAAATTTAAACAAAGTTGTAGTTTGAAAACGCATTTGAGAATACATACAGGAGAGACACCATATGAATGTGAACATTGTGGGAAGAAATTTAACCGAAGTGGGAATTTGAACATGCATTTGAGAATACACACAGGAGAGGCACCATATGAATGTGAACATTGTGGGAAGAAATTTAAAACAAGTGGGAATTTGAACATGCATTTGAGAATACATACAGGAGAGGCACCATATGAATGTGAACATTGTGGGAAGAAATTTAAAACAAGTGGGAATTTCAAAACACATTTGAGAATACACACAGGAGAAACACCGTATGAATGTGAACATTGTGGAAAGAAATTCAAAGACGGTGGAACTTTGAAAAAACATGTGCGTATACACACAAGAGAGACACCATATGTATGTGAACATTGTGGAAAAAAATTTAACCGAATTGGGAATTTGAAAACGCATTTGAGAACACACACAGGAGAGACACATATGAATGTGAACATTGTGGAAAGAAATTTAAAGAAAGTAGGAATTTAACAGTGCACTTGAGAAGACGACATATGAATGTAAACATTGTGGAAAGAAATTTAACCATAGAGGGGATTTGAAAAAACATTTGAGAACACACACAGGAGAGACACCATATGATTGTGGGAAGAAATTTAAAGAAAGTGGGAGTTTGAAAAACCACTTGAAAGTGCACACAGGAGAGACGCCATATGAATGTGACCATAGAAAGAAATTTAAACTTCAATACTTACTGTGATTGGCTTCTTTCATACAAAAGTGTTTTAGTATCTTTTTGTAGAATTATCTTGGAGGCTTGTTTATATGAAAAAGATAAGGAACTATTAAATAAAATTACCAGAAGGGCCAGGCGGGTTATTGGAGTTGATGTATCCGTACTTAATTTCAACTATGATGTAGGTGTTCTCTCCTTGGTAAAACGTATACTCTCCCAAACAGACCACCCCCTCCATAAGGAATACACTTTTCTTTCACCTAATATTCGTATCCGTCTGCCTCGACCCACTAGTTCAAAAGTTCCTGATTTTCCACCATATTCGAGCTTCCGCTAAGGAAATGGGTGCCGTCAAACTTTTCAATATGCATTCATATGGTGCCTCTCCTGTGTGTATTCTCAAATGAGAAAAAAAATGAGAATGAGAATGCACACAGGAGAGGCACCATATGAATGTTGTGAACATTGTGGAAATTTGAAAATTTTTCTATACTTTGCAAACTAATGAGAAGACTTCTTTTTAAATAAATTGCTAGTAACTACAATACAATATAGATTTTTTGGCATTCCCTGCCAATTTCACATATTTGTCAAGTAATTAGGGGTTTTAAAGTTCATTGAAATGTAAACACAAAAAAGCTCTTTCCCTAAATAAACAATTTCAAAAGATTAATTTCTTCTTACTTTAAGCCTGTTTTGTTGTAGTGAGTTTTATAATTGTTAGCTTTTCTATTTTAATTTTATCTACTAACTTTAAATCTATTAATCCATTAATATACATTTTATATACCTTTTTTTCTTTTTCAATGTATAATTTTCTTGTTTTTTCATCAGTTTGATAAACTGTGATAATGTATAGTAGTTTTATTTCTTTCATACGCCCTCATGGAAGGGTGTCTAGAAAACTAATATCTACAAAACTAAGATTTTTTTTAATGGTTGGTTGTACCATTATATCAAGGGTAATTTATGTTTAGTGACTTTTTAATGGTTAGAATTAGATTATTCTATTACCACTAAAGGGGGTTTATTTCAAAAAATTTTAGAATTTTCTGGTGATTTCTAGTTGATTTTACAACCAGACCATTTAGTATTATTTATTATTAAATATTTTCAGTGATTTTTTAAATAATTTGATTGCTTCTTGTACTTATTTAGCATATTACATTATGTAATAAACAAATAAATGTATTTTGCTTAAACAATAAGCTATTTATGAAAAAGGGTATTTATATCCTCCATTTATTTTCTCACAAATGCATTTAAAATCAAGGTAAAATACAATTTCTTTTTTTATTTATTTATTTTTTTTAATTGGCCAGATTAATTTATAGATATATTGTCCCCCTGAAAACATAATTCTTCTTTTTTTTAATATGCCATTTTATGTCACCAAAAGTTGGATCGGAAAAAATGTTTTTACCTAAAGAACTGTAATTTAAAGCAAAAAATTGTCAAATTGGTTTTTGGTTGAATTTAACCAATTATTTTGTCATTTTATAAGTGAAAACATTAATTTTTTTTCATTTAAAGTGATAAACTTTATTAAAACTACAAAATATTCTATTCAAATTCTAATTTTATTAATCTTTATTTTTTCATGTTTTTGGGGTACAATACATCTTTAATTTCAAATTACTTAATACTAGAGGGTGAGGTCGCCGCCCCCCCCCCCCTCCCCTCTTCTTGGAAGTGTAGACGATGGTTCTCGGAATGATAATGACTCGGGTAAAAAGGGTTTTAGAAGGACGTTATGGCTTGAATGTTTTCTGTCGGTTACCATTATTGAAATGCTTGATATTCGTAAAACTAAACCTACTCTGTTTCAGAGACGTGTCTTAGATGATTAATAACATTTTAAAGTATAGTGTTTAATGTCCGGTAGGGCCCTCTCCGGAGGTGGAGAGGCGGAGTTCATTTGAGGGAGGTGTTTATTCGAGGGATACGTTTATTTTTTTTTTTTTTTATCATATGGTAACATTTAAAATAAAAAAAATCCTCTAATTGATATGAAAAGTGGTAAAAAATGCTTGATAAATTGTAAATAACTGTTCATTTATCATTTAGAATTCAATTGTGATATTAAATTAAAATTGATTTAGTGTTACTTTCGAAAGTTTTGATTATTTTGTATATGGTAAGAGAACTAAATAAACGCAAGCAGAAGAAAAAACGATTGCAAAATAAACGCATTGTGTGAGTAAAAGCATGGATACAGCGGCGAAAATCCCATGGAGCATACCATGATCTAATAAAGGAACTGGAAGTAGAGGACATAGAATTTTAATTTTGGCATTCTGATTTCAACTGAACTGTGCTAAAAGCAAGCAAGTGTATCACTGGTCACCAAACCAAGAATGTTAATTGTCCTGTGACTGTACTGTACAGTACCCCCATAGGTCACTAGTAGCCCCAATGGGATTAATAAACAACCTGTTTATCTATAATTTTAATATATAATTTATATGATTGATTATGACTTTAAAAACACTTTATAATCTTTGTATTCCATTCAACTCCGAACTAAAGTTGTTTCAGGTATCTATAATCAAAAGATATATAGTGAACTATACTGCTATAATATTCAGACGTTGATCCCCACCAAGCCAAATTCCTGCCCATCGGATTGGCTACTGGTGTAAAAACGGCGTCAGTTTCATTAATAATAGGACATCCAGTAGAACTTTTATATACAAGGGAACAGTTAAAATAATAGATTTGACCCTAAAGGTGACTGGAAACAGGCACTTTCCATCAATCAATACAGTGTCCCTTTGGAAGACAGAAGAAAAAACCCCGAAAGTGGGACTACTGGAGCTTTAGACGGCTTGCAACATGGGCAGAAGTATCCCAGGGTCTTAACTCGGCTATGGGGGTTTCACTCGATTTCAAACAAAAGGTCGTATCCATGTAATTCTATATAACTATTCCCCACAATACTTGGATGCTTTATGGCGTATATTTAATTTGATCTTTATTAATCTGCAGTATAATTTAATGGTGTTAATAAAATCTTTAAAAAAAAACCAGACAGGATTACAAAAAACTCATTGAATAAAAATGTTGCTACTTCTCTTGAATATACCCTTAGGGGCCTATATAATATCTAAATGCAAATTAGTGGAAACAAATGTTAATATCAAATAAATAAATATACCAGGCTGTATGTTCTTATTGAGTTGTGTGGAAGAAAATATTGTGTCTGAAAACATGTTTCTGGTATTCTTTTCAATTTGATATATTTTTTTTTCTTTTTGTGGGATCATCCCACTTTTATTTCAAACAAACATCATATAAAAACAGTAATATATATTTATGCAATTGCAATTTTGTTATCTGTTTGATTACTAATGATTTTTGTATTTGTTTCTATACCAATTATCATTATTCACCATAGTTATCTTCTATTTTTTATACATGTCATCATCAATGCATTTCATTTCTTTTAAAATCTAATTATACTTATATTCTTGGTACATACATTATCAATTAACAAACTTTTTTTCTCTTTTTAACAATTTTTATCTTTTTAATTCTTGAAAATAAATACAACTTAACTGCGTTTTTATCTTTATTTTATAATCTTATATACCTTTCTTTATACCTGCGTTATCAATTAACAGTTTTTTTGGCAGGTGAAATATGTTCAGTCCGCCGCGGTATAATGTTGATGTAATTACTCCTCTTTTAACACATTCGGCTCTATTCCATATGAAGTTAAAAAAAAGTTGTGTTTAATTGTTTTACGATTTCGTTCGGTAGAATAACTGTAGAAGCTAGGTATGTTAATTTTGAAGCCAATAACATTTTTACTATAATCATGGAGAAATAATTCTCCATGCTATAATATTTCTGCCAATCATCGATAGGTGTCTACCTTTCCATGCTCTGATTGTTGCATTTTATTTTCCCAGTTAATTTTGATTTTTTCGATAGGAACGTTCGGGTTGAATACTAGGCCTAATATTTTAATATAATTATCAGGGTGTAATTTCCATTTTATTCGTTCTGTTTCTTCCGAGCAGAACGCGAGTGAGCCTATCCAAAGAGCGTCGCTTTTTTGGGCATTGATTTTTAGTCCTGAAATGCAAGCAAAATTGTCAAGGGTATCAAGCGCCTGGTCAAGGGATTGAATAGAGTCGATAAATATTGTTGTATCATCAGCAAATGATGATATTTTTACTTCGTTTTTATTACACACATTTATCGGAAGCTTAATTCCGGTAATGTCATTGGATTGTCTAATCTTACATGCGAGGGGTTCAATTGCTAGTACAAAAAGGAATGCTGAAATAGGGCATCCTTGGCGCACTCCTCGCTCTACTTCAAAAAATTCCGATAGATGTCCATTATTTATAATACAATTACAACAGTTTTTTAATATCGCTGAACACCATTTGATAAAGGATTTTCCAAAATTGAATTTGGGTAGTAAATCAATAAGATAATCTTTTTCAATCGAGTCGAATGCTTTTTTAAAGTCAACACATAGCATTATTCCGGGAAGCTTATTCGTTTGCGTATATCTTAATATATCCTTAAATTGTTATGAATGGTTCTACTCTTAACAAAGCCGTTTTGATCATTGTTTATCAAAGAAGGGAGAAGCAATTTAAGTCTAGCTGCTAAACATTTGGTAATTAGTTTGTAATCAACGTTAAGGAGACTTATGGGTCGCCAGTTATCAAGACTATACCGGGGTAATTCCTTGCCTTTATGAATAAGTGTTATAGCTCCTCTGTTTTGAAAGGTTGTTAGTTCTCCGCGGTTGTATGAATCATTAAAAGCTTTTATGACTAAATTTCCAATTATTGGCCAGAATTTTTTGTAGAACTCGGGCGAGAGTACATCGTATCCAGGGCTTTTATTGTTTTGTAGTGTTACAAAATATCTTGGCATTCAATGTTTGTAATTGGGCCTTCGCATGCTAGTTTTTGGACTTCAGTTAATGTTGGTAAGGTTACGTTTTTAAGGAATGATGTTGGGTCTTTAGTCTTATCCGATTTATAAATGTTTGAAAAGTATTCTACTTGTACTTTTAGGATTTCACATTTTGCTAGGATATCATTATTATCTTTGTCTCGTAAGCATGTAATATTTTTTCTTGAACCGTTAGTTTTCTCTAGATTGATGAAAAATTTTGAAGATTTTTTACCTTTTTCAATCCATTGTATACGTGATCTGATTTGGATACCTCGTACATAGTTCTCGAAAGTCGTCTCGTATTGGAGTTTTAAACTGTTATATTTAAGTTTGAACAAGTTACTTTCTGGATTTTTTAATAAATTGTTTTGAGCTTCTTGTAATTTTTTCTCTATCTTATTTAATTTAAATTTGTCTGATTTTTTGTATAATTGTGAGTACGTAATACTAAATGTCCGGATTTTGTTTTTGCATACAGCCCAAAATTCGGCATCTGTAAGTTGATTCTGGTAGGTTTCTATACAATTATCAATTAATTCGCTAATTCCAATGCAGAATTTATCGTCATTAAGTAGCTCGTTATTAATTTTCCAGTAACCTTTTCCGCGATTTTCATCTTCAAATTGTAGAGTTAAGTGTACTGCCATATGGTCGGATTTGGGGCTTGCAATTTTAATTGACTTAACCAATGTATCCATATCAGACGATAAAAACCAGTAATCAAGAGTACAATATATTAAAGGGTTGTTTTGTTTCTATGTGAATCTTTTTTCACTTGCATGTTTGGCTCTCCATATATCAGAGAGGTCGAACATTTCTAGTAACGACTTTAAAGTGTTTACACTTGTAGGTTGGGTGTTACTTCCACCAATTTTGTCAAGGGAGTTGTTAAGCACAATGTTCATATCACCACCTAACAGAATTTTACCATTGGTAGAGTGTTTTAAAATTATATCCGCTATGTTTTCAAAGAATTTGTTTCGTTCAGTATTATTATTAGGAGCGTAAACGTTCCATAAGTAATACGTTAATTTATTTATAATTATGCTAACGCCTACAATTCTACCTACATTATCGTCATAAATTAGTTTATGTTTGAGTTCTGATAATCGGTTTTTAATGCCTATTATAACCTTCACAACTATGATTAGTCCCGTGTGACCCATAAAGCGTTCCCCCCCATTCTTTTCCCCATGCTTTCGTATCAATTTTACTACAATATGATCATTTGGATAAATATAATGTCGCTGTTCCTATTGTTTAGCCATGTAAAAATACAATTTGATATTGCTTTTTCGAAACTACCATATGTAAACTAATAATAATTATTAATAAATATTATTAATAATATTAACATGGTTGTAAAATGTATAACAAACATTTTAACTATCATAAAATAATGTAAATACAGACGGGAGATGCTTGGCATTACAGTACACTTACATGGTGGTGTCCTTGTGGTAGTAGGGCCATTCTCACAACAGGGTGATGACATATGGGAAAACAGAGACAGGTGATGGTCACTTTACAAAAAAAAGTTATTTTTGTTTTAATGAGTTATTTGTACTTTACATTCACAACACACACTATAATAATTATTATTATACCAGGTTTATTAAGTAAGAGCTACAGACCTATATTTAATAGTAATTGTTTTTGTTCAAATTTGCAAATGTTTTTATCACCACTATCACAAATAAATTAATACTAAGTAATTTGAAATTAAATTTATTTTTTTATTACATGGATGTAATATGCTAGATAAGTACAAGAAGCAAGCAATTTATTATATAAATCACTGAAAATATTTAATAATAAATATAATTACTAAAATGGTCTGGTTGTAAAATCAACTGGATGAATTGCCATTTCTTTATACTGTAATTGTGTGTATGATATTATGTGTAGACAACAATGGCCTATATATACCACCAGAAAATCTAAAATTGTTTACTGAAAACTATACCTTAGAAAGAAATAGAATAATCCGATTCTACCTTTTCCCGTCCAATAAAAAAGTGTCTTCCATATTTAATTCCACCAACGGCACTCTCATTATTTCCCCTCATGTAATTTCTGCCCATTTTAATTTGATGTTTGCTACCCAATGTTAGTCTGATTCTTCTTTTTCTATCCTTCAGTCTTCTGTGCCTCCTCCTTTGCATGGCTTTATAGATATTTACATTAATGATGTTCTTTCTGCTTCCAAGAATCTTAGTAACTCCAAAACCCCTGGCCCAGATTCTTTAAGTAATTTTATTATTACATTTTTTATTCCTGAGTGTGTCACTTTTCTTTCCAAATTCTTTACTATTTCTCTTCTAGCCCGCTACGTCACAGGAGATGACTCATTTATTAGATGAAATCAAGCAGCAGTTACGTACTACACTTTGACATTTTTGTTAAAATTGAAACTCGACTATAATTTATAGGTACCAACTGAATTTCTGGTATTTATGAGTCCCATGACAATACTGTATTTTGCTGTCAGATAATCATTGAATTATTATCAAAACAGTCCAGGAAAGTTTTTGTTTGTAATATGATACTTCACACTTGAAGTATCTAAAGGTCTGATGAAGTGACCTCCAGACTTGACCTTAGCAATAAAATAAACTAAATTGAGTCTGTTTCATATCAAAGTTATTCGTTTAATTATAACTCAAAAACCATTGTCTGACAGACAATTGAAGTATTTTTTGCTTTTAATTACATTTTTTCAGGTAAAATAACTATTATGTGACAATAAAATGACAAATTCAAAAACAAATTTGAAATAAAAAATATTTTTCAAAGGGACAATATATCTTTAAAACTGTTACGTCAATAAGCGAGTAGCGTTTTTTGTAAGAAATATTTCTTGTTTAAACTATCGGCCTGTGTCTGTTAATTCTCTGTTTTGTAAGCTCCTTAGGTATCTTATGTGATCTTATGAAATTTTCCAACTTTCAGTTTGGTTTTTGACAACATTGGTTTTTATAACCAAAACACAATTATGCAAAACTACTTTGTAGTTGATCATCATAGAGAAATCACATATTTTTACTTTCGAAAGACTGAATTTTACTATATTTTGTATTAATATGTAATATTCATATACAGAGACCTGAGGCCTCTATAGTAATTAATAGTTTTGACCAAAGATCTTAGAAAGTTATGTATCGTTACCATTGTTTAACATGCTCAAAAAGGTCTTCACGAAATTCACAATCACAAAATTACATGTGTAAAACATTTTACAGAATAGAATATTGTAAGGTTAATGTATGTTGCAATAAACATTGTTTCGATGTCAGGTTTACATACATTTAATTTCATGTTAAATCTGTCTAATGTAGCAGAAACTCGGAGGTGAATATTTTTACATATGTTTGATGTATGTAAGTATTTGTTTGTGACAAAAATCCTTTTCACAGACCGATACTAAGGTAATGACATTTTCACTTGGCATTACTAAGCAACCAAATGCGTCTCTGTCATAGGCACGTATGCTTTGAAATGCGTCAAAAACTGTTTCGGACTTTCTAGTTGCCGATTACAATCGTTCATAGAGCTTTCGCAATGCTTGCAGTTGGTGTGCTTTGATAGTACATTTCTCACAACATATAACCAGCCACGTATACAAGTGTGTTAAGTTCTGTTATGTTAATTCATCATCTAAACAACTTAGACAATCATCTGCTCTAATGGAGCCATCGTGTTCAATTACATCTGTGGTGGTTTTGCGTATGCCCGCTGTTGTCTGTGGCACCAGTCGGAGTGTTGCTTGGTCAATATGAACAAGTTGCTGATCGGAATTCGGCATACAATTTGAATTACCCAAAGGAATGATTAGTTTGTTACACATCATTTCTTTTAAAGATGCTCGAAACTCATACGCCATCGGATTGTATCTGTAACCACCTCTTCCTCTAACAATTGAAAACAGATTCTCGAGGAAATCTTGGTTTAACCTTCCCGTTAAAATGAACTTGAACCCATGATCTATACTAGTAGGCTAAATCACGATGTAACCCTATCATTGTTTTTAGTGTTACTAGCCATCCGTTGATACAAGCTACTTTTTTTGTTGAGCCGTCATTCACTGACCACGACGAGATCCATTCGAAACATTCTTACCAAAACGTTACATGAAATCTTTCGTAGCATCCCGCTTGTAGATGTTCGCATTCTTTGTATGTCGAGCATTGCATGAGTCAAAGAGCTTGTACATCTTACTAATGAAGTCTGCTGTGCGCATTGCATCTGGTGGAAGTATTCCCAGCGATGCATACGTCTTTATACCTGACGCTACGCTGTTACTTAGCAGTTACGTTGCCAAACACAGGCCTCATTGGCGAAAACGTTAACTTACACCGTTAACAAACACCATTCTTATATTCGTGAAGCCCCAAATGTGCAATATTTCAAGAAAATGTTAAAAACCTATCTCTTTCCCAAATAATGTTAATGAAATTACGGTAACCTTTGTATAGACCCTCATAGTTTATATATATATATATATATATTTGTATTTTCATTCCATTTTCTATATTTGTTTTTGTAAGTATTAGTTTAGTATATAATATTATCAATTGTACAGCGCTTTGGTCACTTGGAAAAGCGCTATAAATCCAAATTAAATAAAAATAAAAAACAATGTGGTCCCATTTTATGACATTTCCATCCACAATCAGTTCGTGGTTCTTCAGGTTGTTGCGGAGACACTCTTTATCAAATGTGGAGGATCGTACACCTTGTGTTGGTGATAATAAAAGTAAGGCTTAGTATCACATGCACCCATGATTCTGTACATTCGTCTATTGTTAGACCCTTGGTCAACTATAACTGCCTTTACAGTTAAACCAGCCTCAAATAAACGACGAACGCATTCTTTCAGAAGGCAAGCCAATGTATCCCTGGGTGTTGCCCCATTCGCCAAAAATAGCCGAGTGATTGCTTCCAATTTGAAGTCAACCCTCGTAACATAAAAACGAGGGCCTGTGTTGCAACCTTTTTCGTTATGCCAATGCTGCCAAAGTCTTCCAGACCTTCAATACGATCGTTGTTCTTATCGAAATGTATGGCTGATTTTATAGGCATTTCGTCGATTGCCAACGATGAAAATGTGACATCATTGAAACCTGGCCTTATCTTTATATTACGTAGCCACCTTTTGAGGGATTTTGGATGCGGTAGGTTGAATTTTTTTCTACAAAACTTGTAGACTCTGGCCCCTTGATAGCGCAATGCCATTGCAAACAGTTTGTGTGATGTGGTATACATACGCCCCTTTGGTTTTCTTTTAAATGTTTTCAATTGATCGGAACAAAAATCTAAAGTTCTCTTTGGCATACACTTAGCCTTACCGATGATATCATCAACCATGTGTAGTAGTAGTAGATGGCAATGATAATGTACCTAAATAAAAATAAAAAAGATTGATAATCGCTATCGAAACATTGGACGTATATTTGTTAATTATAAACACTGATTATACATAACTATTAAACAGTTCTTTTGTTACAAAACAATGAATATATGATATGATGATATAAGGAGGTCTACTTACTTGTTGTACATCCTTCACCTACACAATGTGCTGAAGTAGGAGTTAAAAGATATTGATGATGCGTATGTGTGATAGCAATGAGAACGAACACGTTCTGCAACAACAAAAAGTGTCCATCCAGAATAAATATTGTAAAAATACATAAAAAATGATTTATGACATTGTTGATTTGTACTTAACTATTATTCCAACAGTTAACAGATTGAAATACATCTTCGACGGTCTTTGTTGGTAGTTTTCGACTAATTGTCAAAGTGCGTGGTGGGTTCGGAATGTTAAATAATGTGGGCACCGCATTCCACACCAATCGTCCCGTAAACTCCAAAACTTGTGAATTTTCAAAATGAAGGCTACATAAATGGCAATTGCGGCGGTGAATGTAGGAACTTGTTTTTTTAAATCAATTTTCTAAACGTTTTGTGTTTACGGCCCATCTAGCACACCTGAATTATTGATATACGGTATAATGGGTATAATAATGATAAAATGACTCAATGAATGATACTCATAGGCCTATTTTTTACTAATAATAACTTGATCAAATTGATAATGTTAAAGGCATATAGACTACATAAATAATTAGGCCTATCCTATATAGGCTTAAGTATATATAATATAAATATAGGCCTAGCCTACCCTACTATGGCCTAGGTAGGCACAGAATAAATTATAAACCGCCAGGTCATATGCAGGGTTATCAATAGGCCTAGGCATAAAATGTATATATAAAATATTAAAATCAGTAAGTTACTTTAAAGCCCAAAGAATTGATTTAAGTCTCATCTAGGCCTAGAATAGGCCTAGGTAAGCCATACATAGGCTAGTCAACTTGTTAGCTAACATTTTACCTGTTTTTATCTTTAGGAAAATTGAAAAAAATTAAGTTCTGGATTACTCTTTGCATTGCTTTTGCAATTAATTGCTGCACAGTATCTGCCTCTACTTTTTATATTTTTATCCTTCATAATTAATAACTATTTATTAATAATTTATGTAGACTTAATTTCTTCCTCCATTCAAATGAATAAGTGATCGTCACGCTGTGAAAGTTCGAAACTTGTCTAAGCGTCTGACGCTGTCACGCATTTCGCGTAGAGTGTTCCATCTTTACTTTTCTAAGATATTTGTTTTGACTTCCTAGTTTGGAGAGGGCGCTGCTCCATGCTGTGAAATGGCGTAGCCCAGTTTTGACCTTTTAACCCAGTACTTACTAGTAGTACGAACTATTTTAACAGAAGATTCTTGTGTTATAAGTTCTTTGGCGAAATTCGCGAGAAGGCCTTAGAAGTAATTAATAGTAAGTTGTGTAGAATGTTATGTGCGACATAGAAACACGTCTGTAAAAACTTATTCTAAGGTGTAGTATTTAGGAGAAAGTTAATGGATCGATCCAAGTAGGTTAACAAATTTGGAGTCGCAATACACGAAAGGTGCGAAAAAGGGAAGGAGGAGGTGGGGAGGAGGCCACAAGATCAAAAACATCTCGCCAGCAAAGTAACAGGCTGAACAGTGTTTATACTTCAGTGTTTATAGTTGTTTATACTTCGTCAAGTTGCAATTGAAGTCGGAACGCGTCAATACAAATAGCGGACCCGAGAGGATCAACCAGCCACACGTTATACTATATCTCATTGTTTTGTTGTTGGTTGATTTGTTATTTTTATTGTCAACTGTTTACATTGTGTGCGTGCTTGTTATGCAAAATAATAATAATACAGTATGAAAATCTGTAAATACATTATATAGTTATTACATTGATTGTCACAATTTGTAGGAATAAACGAAAAACCAACATCATGAAATATAAATGTGAACATTGTGGAGATAAATTTGAGTTCAGTGATTTGAAGGAACATTTAGGAATACATACACAGACAGACAAGTTAAAATGTGAACGCTACCAGGAGACACCATTATATGAAGATGATTTTAAAACACAACTGAGTGATGTAGATATAGATGAAGACGAAACTGAACATTGTGGGAATAATTTGAGAATAAACACAGAAGAGGCACCATGTGAATGTGAACATTGTGGCAAGAAATTTAAAACAAAGTGGAATTTGAAAAAGCACTTGAGAACACACACAGGAGAGACACCATATGAATGTGAACATTGTGGCAAGAAATTTAAAACAAAGTGGAATTTGAAAATGCATTTGAGAACACACACAGGAGAGACACCATATGAATGTGAACATTGTGGAAAGAAATTTAAACAGAGTGGAGATTTGAAAAACCACTTGAGAGTACACACGGGAGAGACACCATATGAATGTGAACATTGTGGAAAGAAATTTAAAACAAGTGGGAATTTGAAAACGCATTTGAGAACACACACAGAAGAGACACCATATGAATGTGAACATTGTGGAAAGAAATTTAAACAGAGTGGAGATTTGAAAAAGCACTTGAGAGTACACACGGGAGAGACACCATATGAATGTGAACATTGTGGAAAGAAATTTAAAACAAGTGGGAATTTAAAAACGCATTTGAGAACACACACAGAAGAGACACCATATGAATGTGAACATTGTGGAAAGAAATTTAAACAGAGTGGAGATTTGAAAAAGCACTTGAGAATACACACAGGAGAGACACCATATGAATGTGAACATTGTGGAAAGAAATTTAAAACAAGTGAGAATTTGAAAACGCATTTGAGAACACACACAGAAGAGACACCATATGAATGTGAACATTGTGGAAAGAAATTTAAACAGAGTGGAGATTTGAAAAAGCACTTGAGAGTACACACGGGAGAGACACCATATGAATGTGAACATTGTGGAAAGAAATTTAAAACAAGTGAGAATTTGAAAACGCATTTGAGAACACACACAGAAGAGACACCATATGAATGTGAACATTGTGGAAAGAAATTTAAACAGAGTGGGAATTTGAAAAAGCACTTCTTGAGAGTACACACGGGAGAGGCACCATGTGAATGTGAACATTGTGGCAAGAAATTTAAAACAAAGTGGAATTTGAAAAAGCACTTGAGAACACACACAGGAGAGACACCATATGAATGTGAACATTGTGGCAAGAAATTTAAAACAAAGTGGAATTGGAAAACGCATTTGAGAACACACACAGGAGAGACACCATATGAATGTGAACATTGTGGCAAGAAATTTAAAACAAAGTGGAATTTGAAAAAGCACTTGAGAACACACACAGGAGAGACACCATATGAATGTGAACATTGTGGCAAGAAATTTAAAACAAAGTGGAATTTGAAAACGCATTTGAGAACACACACAGGAGAGACACCATATGAATGTGAACATTGTGGAAAGAAATTTAAACAGAGTGGAGATTTGAAAAACCACTTGAGAGTACACACGGGAGAGACACCATATGAATGTGAACATTGTGGAAAGAAATTTAAAACAAGTGGGAATTTGAAAACGCATTTGAGAACACACACAGAAGAGACACCATATGAATGTGAACATTGTGGAAAGAAATTTAAACAGAGTGGAGATTTGAAAAAGCACTTGAGAGTACACACGGGAGAGACACCATATGAATGTGAACATTGTGGAAAGAAATTTAAAACAAGTGGGAATTTAAAAACGCATTTGAGAACACACACAGAAGAGACACCATATGAATGTGAACATTGTGGAAAGAAATTTAAACAGAGTGGAGATTTGAAAAAGCACTTGAGAATACACACAGGAGAGACACCATATGAATGTGAACATTGTGGAAAGAAATTTAAAACAAGTGAGAATTTGAAAACGCATTTGAGAACACACACAGAAGAGACACCATATGAATGTGAACATTGTGGAAAGAAATTTAAACAGAGTGGAGATTTGAAAAAGCACTTGAGAGTACACACGGGAGAGACACCATATGAATGTGAACATTGTGGAAAGAAATTTAAAACAAGTGAGAATTTGAAAACGCATTTGAGAACACACACAGAAGAGACACCATATGAATGTGAACATTGTGGAAAGAAATTTAAACAGAGTGGGAATTTGAAAAAGCACTTCTTGAGAGTACACACGGGAGAGACACCATATGAATGTGAACATTGTGGGAAGAAATTTAAACAGAGTGGGAATTTGAAAAAGCACTTGAGAGTACACACGGGAGAGATGACATATGAATGTGAACATTGTGGGAAGAAATTTAAACAGAGTGGGAATTTGAAAAAGCACTTCTTGAGAGTACACACAGGAGAGACACCATATGAATGTGAACATTGTGGGAAGAAATTTAAAGAAAGTAGGAATTTAACAATGCACTTGAGAGTGCACACAGGAGAGACACCATATGAATGTGAACATTGTGGGAAGAAATTTAAAGAAAGTAGGCATTTAACAATGCACTTGAGAGTACACACAGGAGAGACGCCATATGAATGTGAACATTGTGGAAAGAAATATAAACAAAGTTGTAGTTTGAAAACGCATTTGAGAGTGCACACAGGAGAGACACCATATGAATGTGAACATTGTGGAAAGAAATTTAAACAAAGTTGTAGTTTGAAAATGCATTTGAGAGTGCACACAGGAGAGACACCATATGAATGTGAACATTGTGGAAAGAAATTTAAAACAAGTGGGAATTTGAAAACGCATTTGAGAACACACACAGAAGAGACACCATATGAATGTGAACATTGTGGAAAGAAATTTAAAACAAGTGGGAATTTGAAAACGCATTTGAGAGTACACACAGGAGAGACACCATATGAATGTGAACATTGTGGAAAGAAATTTAAAACAAGTGGGAATTTGAAAACGCATTTGAGAACACACACAGAAGAGACACCATATGAATGTGAACATTGTGGGAAGAAATTTAAACAAAGTTGTAATTTGAAAAAGCACTTGAGAGTACACACAGGAGAGACACCATATGAATGTGAACATTGTGGGAAGAAATTTAAAGAAAGTGGGAGTTTGAAAAACCACTTAAAAGTACACACAGGAGAGACGCCATATGAATGTGAACATTGTGGAAAGAAATTTAACCATAGAGGAGATTTGAAAAAACATTTGAGAACACACACAAGAGACACCATATGAATGTTAATATTGTGGGAAGAAATTTAAGAAAGTAGGAATTTAACAGTGCACTTGAGAGTACACACAGGAGAGACACCATATGAATGTGAACATTGTGGGAAGAAATTTAAAGAAAGTGGGCATTCGAAAAAGCACTTGAGAGTACACACAGGAGAGACGCCATATGAATGTGAACATGGAAAGAAATTTAAACTTGAATACTTACTGTGATTGGCTTCTTTGATACAAAAGTGTCTTTTTGTAGAATTATCTTAGAGGCTTGTTTATATGAAAAAGATAAGGAACTATTAAATAAAATTACCAGAAGGGCCAGGCGGGTTATTGGAGTTGATGTATCCGTACTTAATTTCAACTATGATGTAGGTGTTCTCTCCTTGGTAAAACGTATACTCTCCCAAACAGACCACCCCCTCCATAAGGAATCCACTTTTCTTTCGCCTAATATTCGTATCCGTCTGCCTCGACCCACTAGTTCAAAAGTTCCTGATTTTCCACCATATTCGAGCTTCCGCTAAGGAAATGGGTGCCGTCAAACTTTTCAATATGCATTCATATGGTGCCTCTCCTGTGTGTATTCTCAAATGCGTTTTCAAATTCCCACTTGTGACAAGTGGAATTTTGAAAAGAATGAGAATGCACACAGGAGAGGCACCATATGAATGTTGTGGCATTGTGGAAATTTGAAGATTTTTCTATACTTTGCAAACTAATGAGAAGACTTCTTTTCAAATAAATTGCTAGTAACTACAATACAATATAGATTTTTAGACATTCCCTGCCAATTTCACATTTGTCAAGTAATTAGGGGTTTTAAAGTTCATTGGCAATCATACACATAATGTGTTTTTCTTACCGTGGAGCCAAAATTTGGAACGAAATTGATAAACACAAAAGTTAGTTTAGCTTTCCCCAAATAAACAATTTCAAAAGATTAATTTCTTCTTAATTTAAGCCTGTTTTGTTGTAGTGAGTTTTATAATTGTTAGCTTTTCTATTTTAATTTTATCAACTAACTTTAAATCTATTAATCCATTAATATACGATTTATATACCTTTTTTTTCCTTTTCAATGTATAATTTTCTTGTTTTTTCATCAGTTTGATAAACTGTGATAATGTATAGTAGTTTTATTTCTTTCATACGGCCTCATGGAAGGGTGTCTAGAAAACTAAGATCTACAAAACTAAGATTTTTTTTAATGGTTGGTTGTACCATTATATCAAGGGTAATTTATGTTTAGTGACTTTTTAATGGTTAGAATTAGATTATTCTATTACCACTAAAGGGGTTTATTTCTAACAATTTTATTTTTTTAAATTTTATTTTATTCTATCGAAACCAACAGCGATAATTACCGCCACTAACAGGTTTGATACAAACAAAGCCAGGACTGTTTAAAGCACCTTGATTGGTCCTGACATTGATCAAGGACTTCTCTCGTCCAGTGATTTCTAGTTGATTTTACAACCAGACCATTTAGTATTATTTATTAATAAATATTTTCAGTGATTTTTTAAATAATTTTCTTGCTTTTTGTACTTATTTAGCATATTACATTATGTAATAAACAAATAAATGCATTTTGTTTAAACAATAAGCTATTTATGAAAAAGGGTATTACTATCCTCCACTTATTTTTTCACAAATGCATTTAAAATCAAGGTAAAATACAATTTCTTTATTTATTTATTGATTTTTTTTTTAAAGTATTTGGCCAGATTAATTTATAGATATATTGTCTAGTCCGGTGGCAGGATGTGGGATATCACCACCCGAAAGGGGACAAATTGCCATCAGGATAGGAAGCGTTTTCGAGATATAAGGGGTCAAAGTTCAAAATTGATCAATATAAAAACATGCTATATCTCTGGAAATTCTGGACCTAGTGAGAGAATTTTGGTGTCAAATTGTTCACAATGTATATGTTTATATTAGCTCTAACAGACCTTTCTTTGTAAAATTGACCGGAAACCCTATTTTTAGCAATTTGACCTTTGACCTCTTTTTGCTATATCTAAGTAACGGCAGGTCGGAGAGAATTAAAAATAGGAGCAAATTGTTCCCAAGATATACATTTATATTCAGTGTAACAGATGATATTGCTTGAAAATGACTGGAAGTGTGGTTATTAACCTTTGACATAATTGAATAAGGTTATAAAAACATAAATTAATAAATATTTGTCGTAAGGAGCCAATTTTGGTATCAAATTGTTCACAATGTATATATGTTTATACTTGCCATAATGCAACATTTTTTTCAAAAAGTGACTGAAACACTATTTTTCTGTAATTTTAACCTTTGACCTGTTTTTCTCATCTAAATAACGACATGGCATAGAGATTTCTAACGGCAAATTGTTTATAATAGATATTTTTATTCAATCCAATAGATTATACTGCTTGAAAAATACAAGTGTGATTATTGCTTAAAATCCTGTACATAAGAGCCTATCGGGCGGATTTAATGCAAAGAGGTGTGGAAGGGGAATACTACTACTATACAGTACAATGTCTTTCAGAAACATTTGAGCAATTTCAATCAGGTATCCATGTATCTCCAATAAACTGAATGTACGGTTCATAGAGAATTCAGAAGTTACCCTTGGTTCATTTTGGCAAATCCATATGGGTTCCTTTTAAAAGGATTGAGGGTTGACAGGCTTTTTCCATGGCTTAATATTGGAACCTACAGTTTTAGTTACCCGATATATTTCTAACACAGTAACTTATGTAGCCAAATGCATTGATCCGATACAGGGGCCAAATGTAGAACTGAACATACAGTAGAGAAGGGTCTAAATAGATGACCTGCTGTTGTTTCATTTTAGGCAAAATCCAAATCGGTTCCTTAAGGATCGAGAGTGCACAGGCAGCTTTATTCCATGTGCCTGTCTATATAAACCCACATTGTCACCCCTTATATTTTCATTATGGGGCTTAATGTCCATCCATGGAGGACCAGCCTTTGGGGGGTTAATTTTGGCAAATCCATAAGTGTTCCTTAAGGATCGAGAGTGCACAGGCAGCTTTATTCCATGGGCCGCGCCTGTCTATATGAACTCACAGTGTCACCCCTTGTATTTCCATTATGGGGCTTAATGTCCATCCATGGAGAACCACCGGCCCTTGGGTTAATTTGGGCAAATCACTAAAATGTTCCTTATGGATGATCGAGGGTGCACAGGGATATTTATTATATCTCTATGAACCCACATTTTCACCCCACATACAGTATTTCCAATATAGGGTCTCTTTTAGACCCTGATAGAGAACCCCGAAAGGTCCATGAAGGACCGGCCCTTGGGTTCATTTGGGCAAGTCCATAAATGTTATTTAAAGATTGAGGGTGAACATTTTAGTTTTATTCCATAGTTCATCTATGAACTATTTACCCCATATTAATTTCTAATACAGGGCCTTATGTAGCACACCACATAGAGATCCAAAAAGGGTCCTTAGAGGGTTCATTCGGGCAAATCCATATAGGTTATTTTAGAATCTTTTGTGTACAGGAAACTCTTTCCTGTATGGGCCAAACTATCTGTGGCTATATAAAAATTGTGGTCTGTCTGTGTAGTGAGTTGTGGATTGAGTTTGGCCACCTGGATCTGCCTATGCCCTATCCTGTACGAATTGGTATTCTCTGGTTGTGATGAATATATAGTTTATTATCCAAAAACGAATATTGTAGCCCTAATAAATGCAATTGTATAGTGGCAAATCATTGAAGGTCAGCGTAACATTTTTACATCATAACATTTCAACCGTCATAATATTAATAATATTAATAATTTTATTATTTATTTTACAGTTTTATATTAATACATTAAAAATAATGCGCACTAGAAAAAATATAAAAATACCATAACTTCACAGATCAAATAACGTGATTACATTTATGAACATCGATCTCATAGTTTGAATAACTTTGCATTATTTAGTATATCACTTGTTCAAATGTTGACCTTTGACCTATGTCAACTTGTGTAATGATAAATGTGCTCTTTTGATTGTGTCTTAACAGAATGATAAAACATAACATTTTGTCTTAAATGTTAGTTTTTATTTGGGTTTATATGCAAATTGTGTGATTGGTCAATATTGACATTTGACCTTTAATTGCAAAGTATTTGTTTATAAGGCGACTGAATAGATACCTATAACAATACAAATGTATTAAAAGACCAAATTGAACTTCAATAAATTGGTTATAATACATATACATTGTTATAATTGGTCAATTTTGAACTTTGACCCCTTATCTCTTCCTATTCGCTTCCTATCCTGATCAAAGTCTGATTTGATTAAATACAGTATTATAATTATATTAATCAAAATTATATTAATGAAATAACATAACTTTACTAATCAAATAATTTGATTACTTGTAAAACCATCAATATCATAGTTTGGACAACTTTGCATTTATTTGTTAACTAATACGTGTATTAAAATTTTGACCTTTGACCTTATGTCAACTGATGAAATTGACCTTATGTCAACTGATGAAATGATGTATTCGCTCTTTTACATTGCGTATGATTGATTAACAGGATGAGAACACATCCAATTTTTATTAAATATAAGTTTTTATTTGGTTTTATAGGTACGTTCTATGATTGGTCAATATGGATGGTGGATGGCAATTTGTCCCCTTTCGGGTGGTGATTCCTGCCACCGGACTAGTCCCCCTGAAAACATAATTCTTCTTTTTTTTAATATGCCATTTTATGTCACCAAAAGTTGGATCTGAAACAAATGTTTTTACCTAAAAAACTGTAATTTAAAGTAAAAAATTGTCAAATTGGCTGCCAGCCAATGGGTTTTTGGTTGAATTTGACCAATTATTTTGTCATTTTATAAGTGAAAACATTAATTTTTTTTCTATAAAAGTGATTAACGTTATTAAAACTACAAAATATTTTATTCAAAGTCTAATTTTATTAATTAATTAATGTTTTTGGGGGACAATACAGCTTAAATTTCAAATTACTTAATACTAGAGGATGAGCTCGCTTCGCTCGTTCCCTATCCAGGAAGTGTAGACGATGGTTCTCGGAATGATAATGACTCGGGTAAAAAAGGTTTTAGAAGGACGTTATGGCTTGGATGTTTTCTGTCGATTACCATTATTGAAATGCTTGATATTCGTAAAACTAAACCTACTCTGTTTCACAGACGTCGTGTTTTAGATGATTAATAACATATTAAAGTACAGTGTTTAATGTTTGGTAGGGCCCTCTCCGGAGGTGGGGAGGCGGAGTTAATTTGAGGGATGTGTTTATTCGAGGGATACGTTTATTTATTTTTTGTTAATCATATGGTAACATTTATAATCAAATAAAATCCTGTAATTGCTATGAAAAGTGGTAAAAAATGCTTGATAAATTGTAAATAACTGTTCATTTATCATTTAGAATTAAATTGTGATATTAAATTAAAATGGATTTAGTGTAGTACTTTCGAAAGTTTTGATCATTTTGTATATGGTAAGAGAACTAAATAAACGCAAGCAGAAGAAAAAACGATTGCAAAATAAACGCATTGTGTGAGTAAAAGCATGGATACAGCGGCGAAAATCCCATGGAGCATACCATGATCTAATAAAGGAACTGGAAGTAGAGGACATAGAATTTTAATTTTGGCATTCTGATTTTAACTGAACTGTGCTAAAAGCAAGCAAGTGTATTCACTGGTCACCAAACCAAGAATGTTAATTGTCCTGTGACTGTACAGTACAGTACCCCCATAGGTCACTAGTAGCCCCAATGGGATTAATAAACAACCTGTTTATCTATAATTTTAATATATAATTTATATGATTGATTATGACTTTTAAAAACACTTTATAATCTTTGTATTCCATTCAACTCCGAACTAAAGTTGTTTCAGGTATCTATAATCAAAAGATATATAGTGAACTATACTGCTATAATATTCAGACGTTGATCCCCACCAAGCCAAATTCTTGCCCATCGGATTGGCTACTGGTGTAAAAACGGCGTCAGTTTCATTAATAATAGGACATCCAGTAGAACTTTTATATACAAGGGAACAGTTAAAATAATAGATTTGACCCTAAAGGTGACTGGAAACAGGCACTTTCCATCAATCAATACAGTGTCCCTTTGGAAGACAGAAGAAAAAACCCCGAAAGTGGGACTACTGGAGCTTTAGACGGCTTGCAACATGGGCAGAAGTATCCCAGGGTCTTAACTCGGCTATGGGGGTTTCACTCGATTTCAAACAAAAGGTCGTATCCATGTAATTCTATATAACTATTCCCCACAATACTTGGATGCTTTATGGCGTATATTTAATTTGATCTTTATTAATCTGCAGTATAATTTAGTGGTGTTAATAAAATCTGAAAAAAAAAACCAGACAGGATTACAAAAAACTCATTGAATAAAAATGTTGCTACTTCTCTTGAATATACCCTTAGGGGCCTATATAATATCTAAATGCAAATTAGTGGAAACAAATGTTAATATCAAATAAATAAATATACCAGGCTGTATGTTCTTATTGAGTTGTGTGGAAGAAAATATTGTGTCTGAAAACATGTTTCTGGTATTCTTTTCAATTTGATATATTTTTTTTTCTTTTTGTGGGATCATCCCACTTTTATTTCAAACAAACATCATATAAAAACAGTAATATATATTTATGCAATTGCAATTTTGTTATCTGTTTGATTACTAATGATTTTTGTATTTGTTTCTATACCAATTATCATTATTCACCATAGTTATTTTCTATTTTTTATACATGTCATCATCAATGCATTTCATTTCTTTTAAAATCTAATTATACTTATATTCTTGGTACATACATTATCAATTAACAAACTTTTTTTCTCTTTTTAACAATTTTTATCTTTTTAATTCTTGAAAATAAATACAACTTAACTGCGTTTTTATCTTTATTTTATAATCTTATATACCTTTCTTTATACCTGCGTTATCAATTAACAGTTTTTTTGGCAGGTGAAATATGTTCAGTCCGACGCGGTATAATGTTGATGTAATTACTCCTCTTTTAACACATTCGGCTCTATTCCATATGAAGTTAAAAAAAAGTTGTGTTTAATTGTTTTACGATTTCGTTCGGTAGAATAACTGTAGAAGCTAGGTATGTTAATTTTGAAGCCAATAACGTTTTTACTATAATCATGGAGAAATAATTCTCCATGCTATAATATTCCTGCCAATCATCGATAGGTGTCTACCTTTCCATGCTCTGATTGTTGCATTTTATTTTCCCAGTTTATTTTGATTTTTTCGATAGGAACGTTCGGGTTGAATACTAGGCCTAATATTTTAATATAATTATCAGGGTGTAATTTCCATTTTATTCGTTCTGTTTCTTCCGAGCAGAACGCGAGTGAGCCTATCCAAAGAGCGTCGCTTTTTTGGGCATTGATTTTTAGTCCTGAAATGCAAGCAAAATTGTCAAGGGTATCAAGCGCCTGGTCAAGGGATTGAATAGAGTCGATAAATATTGTTGTATCATCAGCAAATGATGATATTTTTACTTCGTTTTTATTACACACATTTATCGGAAGCTTAATTCCGGTAATGGCATTGGATTGTCTAATCTTACATGTTCAATTGCTAGTACAAAAAGGAATGCTGAAATAGGGCATCCTTGGCGCACTCCTCGCTCTACTTCAAAAAATTCCGATAGATGTCCATTATTTATAATACAATTACAACAGTTTTTTAATATCGCTGAACACCATTTGATAAAGGATTTTCCAAAATTGAATTTGGGTAGTAAATCAATAAGATAATCTTTTTCAATCGAGTCGAATGCTTTTTTAAAGTCAACACATAGCATTATTCCGGGAAGCTTATTCGTTTGCGTATATCTTAATATATCCTTAAATTGTTATGAATGGTTCTACTCTTAACAAAGCCGTTTTGATCATTGTTTATCAAAGAAGGGAGAACCAATTTAAGTCTAGCTGCTAAACATTTGGTAATTAGTTTGTAATCAACGTTAAGGAGACTTATGGGTCGCCAGTTATCAAGACTATACCGGGGTAATCCCTTGCCTTTATGAATAAGTGTTATAACTCCTCTGTTTTGAAAGATTGTTAGTTCTCCGCGGTTGTATGAATCATTAAAAGCTTTTATGACTAAATTTCCAATTATTGGCCAGAATTTTTTGTAGAACTCGGGCGAGAGTCCATCGTATCCAGGGCTTTTATTGTTTTGTAGTGTTTTCAAAATATCTTGGCATTCAATGTTTGTAATTGGGCCTTCGCATGCTAGTTTTTGGACTTCAGTTAATGTTGGTAAGGTTACGTTTTTAAGGAATGATGTTGGGTCTTTAGTCTTATCCGATTTATAAATGTTTGAAAAGTATTCTACTTGTGCTTTTAGGATTTCACATTTTGCTAGGATATCATTATTTGTCTCGTAAGCATGTAATATTTTTTCTTGAACCGTTAGTTTTCTCTAGATTGAGGAAAAATTTTGAAGATTTTTCACCTTTTTCAATCCATTGTATACGTGATCTG
The DNA here is from genome assembly GCF_963402885.1 of Antedon bifida. Lineage (NCBI taxonomy): Eukaryota > Metazoa > Echinodermata > Crinoidea > Comatulida > Antedonidae > Antedon > Antedon bifida. The sequence goes on from NC_136232.1 coordinate 20,137,103, forward strand.
ATTTGGATACCTCGTACATAGTTCTCGAAAGTCGTCTCGTATTGGAGTTTTAAACTGTTATATTTAAGTTTGAACAAGTTACTTTCTGGATTTAAAAAAAAATTGTTTTGAGCTTCTTGTAATTTTTTCTCTATCTTATTTAATTTAGATTTGTCTGATTTTTTGTATAATTGTGAGTACGTAATACTAAATGTCCGGATTTTGTTTTTGCATACAGCCCAAAATTCGGCATCTGTAAGTTGATTCTGGTAGGTTTCTATACAATTATCAATTAATTCGCTAATTCCAATGCAGAATTTATCGTCATTAAGTAGCTCGTTATTAATTTTCCAGTAACCTTTTCCGCGATTTTCATCTTCAAATTGTAGAGTTAAGTGTACTGCCATATGGTCGGATTTGGGGCTTGCAATTTTAATTGACTTAACCAATGTATCCATATCAGACGATAAAAACCAGTAATCAAGAGTACAATATATTAAAGGGTTGTTTTGTTTCTATGTGAATCTTTTTTCACTTGCATGTTTGGCTCTCCATATATCAGAGAGGTCGAACATTTCTAGTAACGACTTTAAAGTGTTTACACTTGTAGGTTGGGTGTTACTTCCACCAATTTTGTCAAGGGAGTTGTTAAGCACAATGTTCATATCACCACCTAACAGAATTTTACCATTGGTAGAGTGTTTTAAAATTATATCAGCTATGTTTTCAAAGAATTTGTTTCGTTCAGTATTATTGTTAGGAGCGTAAACGTTCCATAAGTAATACGTTAATTTATTTATAATTATGCTAACGCCTACAATTCTACCTACATTATCGTCATAAATTAGTTTATGTTTGAGCTCTGATAATCGGTTTTTAATGCCTATTATAACCCCACAACTATGATTAGTCCCGTGTGACCCATAAAGCGTTCCCCCCATTCTTTTCCCCATGCTTTCGTATCAATTTTACTACAATATTATCATTTGGATAAATATTATGTCGCTGTTCCTATGGTTTAGCCATGTAAAAATACAATTTGATATTGCTTTTTCGAAACTACCATATGTAAACTAATAATAATTATTAATAAATATTATTAATAATATTAACATGGTTGTAAAATGTATAACAAACATTTTAACTATCATAAAATAATGTAAATACAGACAGGAGATGCTTGGCATTACAGTACACTTGTCCTTGTGGTAGTAGGGCCATTCTCAGGGTGATGACATATGGGAAAACAGAGACAGGTGATGGTCACTTTACAAAAAAAAATTATTTTTGTTTTAATGAGTTATTTGTACTTTACATTCACAACACACACTATAATAATTATTATTATACCAGGTTTATTAAGTAAGAGCTACAGACCTATATTTAATAGTAATTGTTTTTGTTTTGTTTTTTTTTCAAATTTGCAAATGTTTTTATCAACACTATCACAAATAAATTAACATTAAGTAATTTGAAATTAAATTTATTTTTTTATTACATGGATGTAATATGCTAGATAAGTACAAGAAGCAAGCAATTTATTATATAAATCACTGAAAATATTTAATAATAAATATAATTACTAAAATGGTCTGGTTGTAAAATCAACTGGATGAATTGCCATTTCTTTATACTGTAATTGTGTGTATGATATTATGTGTAGACAACAATGGCCTTTATATACCACCAGAAAATCTAAAATTGTTTACTGAAAACTATACCTTAGAAAGAAATAAACCACCTTTAGTGGTAATAATAGAATAATCCGATTCTACCCTTTCCCGTCCAATAAAAAAGTGTCTTCCATATTTAAATCCACCAACGGCACTCTCATTATTTCCCCTCATGTAATTTCTGCCCATTTTAATTTGATGTTTGCTACCCAATGTTCGTCTGATTCTTCTTTTTCTATCCTTCAGTCTTCTGTGCCTCCTCCTTTGCATGGCTTTATAGATATTTACATTAATGATGTTCTTTCTGCTTCCAAGAATCTTAGTAACTCCAAAACCCCTGGCCCAGATTCTTTAAGTAATTTTATTATTAAATTTTTTATTCCTGAGTGTGTCACTTTTCTTTCCAAATTCTTTACTATTTCTCTTACTTTGCTGTATTCCCCCCCGAGTGGAAAGAGGCTAATTTTCACGCTGCTGCTCTAACCCGCTACGTCACAGGAGATGACTCATTTATTAGATGAAATCAAGCAGCAGTTACGTACTACACTTTGACATTTTTGTTAAAATTGAAACTCGACTATAATTTATAGGTACCAACTGAATTTCTGGTATTTATGAGTCCCATGACAATACTGTATTTTGCTGTCAGATAATCATTGAATTATTATCAAAACAGTCCAGGAAAGTTTTTGTTTGTAATATGATACTTCACACTTGAAGTATCTAAAGGTCTGATGAAGTGACCTCCAGACTTGACCTTAGCAATAAAATAAACTAAATTGAGTCTGTTTCATATCAAAGTTATTCGTTTAATTATAACTCAAAAACCATTGTCTGACAGACAATTGAAGTATTTTTTGCTTTTAATTACATTTTTTCAGGTAAAATAACTATTATGTGACAATAAAATGACAAATTCAAAAACAAATTTGAAATAAAAAATATTTTTCAAAGGGACAATATATCTTTAAAACTGTTACGTCAATAAGCGAGCAGCGTTTTTTGTAAGAAATATTTCTTGTTTAAACTATCGGCCTGTGTCTGTTAATTCTCTGTTTTGTAAGCTCCTTAGGTATCTTATGTGATCTTTTGTAATTTTCCAACTTTCAGTTTGGTTTTTGACAACATTGGTTTTTATAACCAAAACACAATTATGCAAAACTACTTTTATTAACTAGATTATTTTTGTAGTTGATCATCATAGAGAAATCACATATTTTTAGTTTCGAAAAGACTGAATTTTACTATATTTTGTATTAATATGTAATATTCATATACAGAGACCTGAGGCCTCTATAGTAATTAATAGTTTTGACCAAAGATCTTAGAAAGTTATGTATCGTTACCATTGTTTAACATGCTCAAAAAGGTCTTCACGAAATTCACAATCACAAAATTACATGTGTAAAACATTTTACAGAATAGAATATTGTAAGGTTAATGTATGTTGCAATAAACATTGTTTCGATGTCAGGTTTACATACATTTAATTTCATGTTAAATCTGTCTAATGTAGCAGAAACTCGGAGGTGAATATTTTTACATATGTTTGATGTATGTAAGTATTTGTTTGTGACAAAAATCTTTTCACAGACCGATACTAAGGTAATGACATTTTCACTTGGCATTACTAAGCCACCAAATGCGTCTCTGTCATTAGGCACGTATGCTTTGAAATGCGTCAAAAACTGTTTTGGACTTTCTAGGTGCCGATTACAACCGTTCATAGAGCTTTCGCAATGCTTGCAGTTGGTGTGCTTTGATAGTAGGCCTACATTTCTCACAACATATAACCAGCCACGTATACAAGTGTGTTAAGTTCTGTTATGTTAATTCATCTAAACAACTTAGACAATCATCTGCTCTAATGGAGCCATCGTGTTCAATTACATCTGTCAGGGCCGTAGCCAGGATTTGTCAAGGGGGGGTTCGGACACTAAGTATTTGGGTCCATTCCCCCCCCCCCCCCCAACCCCCCCCCCCCCCCCCCCCCTCTGGGGTGGGGCCTGAGGCGAAGCGAATTTTGTTAAATGACACCCCTAGATGGCCGGAAAAGACACTCTCATGCAGCATGCTACCAATGAGCAAAACGATCGTACTTGGACTCGTGGACTATTTAAAGGACGATAACATTTGTTTCCGTATGTTAGATGCGCGTGCTCTGTGTGCGGAACCGCCGATTGTTTTATCGTTTACTAGGTATTTTGTTTTGTTCAATAAGTTCAATGCGAACGTACGTCTAGGAGAAGCCCCGAAAAGGCAAATGCAATTCTTATTATAGCTCTATCTATAATATTTATTTACAGCAATTTGTTGAGGAAATTAAATATGCCAATGTAAATGGTGATATTGATACATTTGAGTACGTATCGGCTGGTGGTCTAGAAAAAAATAATCGGATGCCATAATGTGAACTACAGTACATGATACCATAGATATTATAGTGTAAAATATTAATATTCACTATAATCCTCTATGATTTTATTTATTTTATTCATTTCGGCAATAAACAGAAAATAATAATTACAAAAACATAGAAATATATATATATATATGAAGCCGAGGAGAGACAAAAACAAAACGCTGTCACCGGTAAGGTGTGTCTCTCCAACACAAAAATTACAAATAACAAGAATATATACTAAAATAACATAGACATTTCATTTCATTTAAAAAGTTAAAAGGTTTCTCTCCGACATTTAAAATATAGCTTTAGAGATAATTTAAAATTAATAAATGAACCATTAACAAAAATATCGCGAATCTCATTGGGTATGGAATTCCAAGTTCTGGTGAATCTGGTCGGGATGCAAAATTTTGACATATCATTACTGGAGCGAAGATGCTTGAAAGTGAGAGTATCATGACGATTATTAACTATGAGTAAATTATAAATTATTGCCTGACTGCCAGTGATGATCTAAACAATTGGTACGCAGTTGTCTGGCGGTGTCCTTTGTACGAATCGTTCGTGCCCCAGCACGCTGTGAGACGCGTCAATATCATGTTACATGCAGGGACCAAACATTTATTTTTCAGGTTAAAATCGGCAATTCATTTGCAACTCTTAGAAATTTACAGACACGTATCCCTCGAAGTACGCTCATACAGGGAAGAAGGTACTGTATGAGTGGCACGTATTTGGAGGATTTCCGGAGATGAGGGTGAGGTATTGAGCATGTCGGGGATGGGGGTTCGCAGTTGGTTAAGGGGGGTTCGCTGTAAAGGGGGGGGGGGGGGGGGGTTCGCCCGAACCATAAAAACCCCCCCTGGCTACGGGCCTGTCTGTGGTGGTTTGGCGTATGCCCGCTGTTGTCTGTGGCACCAGTTGGAGTGTTGCTTGGTCAATATGAACAAATTGCTGATCGGAATCCGGGCATACAATTTGAGTTACCCAAAGGAATCATTAGTTTGTTACACGTATTTCTTTTAAAGATGCTCGAAACTCATACGCCATCGGATTGTATTAACCACCTCTTCCTTTAACAATTGAAAACAGATTCTCGAGGAAATCTTAGTTTAACCTTCCCGTTAAAATGAACTTGAACGCATGATCTACTAGTAGGCTAAATCACGATGTAACCCTATCATTGTTTTTAGTGTTACTAGCCATCCGTTGATACAAGCTACTTTTTTTGTTGAGCCGTCATTCACTGACCACGACGAGATCCATTCGAAACATTCTTCCCAAAACTTTACATGAAATCTTTCGTAGCAGCCCGCTTGTAGATGTTCGCATTCTTTGTATGTCAAGCATTGCATGAGTCAAAGAGCTTGTCCATCTTACTAATGAAGTCTGCTGTGCGCATTGCATCTGGTGGAAGTATTCCCAGCGATGCACGTCTTTATACCTGACGCTACGCTGTTACTTAACAGTTGCGTTGCCAAACACAGGCCTCATTGGCGAAAACGGAGGTAATTCGATGTGTTTCGCCGTTAACTTAGGAGCCATCCGTAATGGCGATTTTGAATCCTTGTTGAAAAATTCAATTGGTATTGCGCTGCTACGGTGGCGGCAGTGTGTCTGAATAGCTCCTGAATTATCTTCTAAAATTTGCGTTGTATTCTGATTTAAATTTCTTGATGTTCTACTGATTTTACTTAAATTGTTACTACCTGTTGTCTGTTTTTCCAAGTCTGGTGAAGTTTGTGACTTTTTTCCTTCTGTAACTTTTGTTGTCAAATTTACTACACTGCCTAGGCCTAACTGTTTACCTGAATATACTGAAGTAAGTAATATAGGGGAAAGAAGTAAGTAATATAGGGGAAAGAAGTAAGTAATATAGGGGAAAGTAGTCTGTATGAGGTCTTCTGCTTTGATTCCAGACAAGCCTAGACTGGCTTGTTTTTCAAGTCTAGTCATGCTCAGCTGATTCTTTTGTTCTAGCTGAACTGAACTTTCTGCGAACTCTGGTTTTCATTACATACAGTATAATCGGAATTCTTGCTCGGAGTGAATGGTTCAACTCATCTGACTTGCATTCATTATGAAGTCACTTGTACGTTACACGTTGAATGAAATCAAGAATATTGGCAAACAAGTAAACTGATGTATGTTCTCAGAGGAAGTCGGAACTTCGCGTCATTACTTATAATAATCAATGTGCAAAAAAAAAAAAATAAAAGTGGAAAGTAAAAAGTATCTCGATGTTCACTGCTGGAAAACAAAATCTATCGGTAATAAAACTCAAACAATTTATGACTATATTCTCGACAAAGATGTTGATGTTTTGACTATCACAGAGTCTTGGTTGTCTGAAGAAGACCCTGTTATTTAATTTATTGGTGAATGTACGCCATTAATTAGGGTATTCTTTCTTAAACTTTCCAAGACCTGGCGATAGACACGGCGGTATTGCAATCATCAGCAAATCAAGTCTGAAGCTAGGTATTTCACCTACGGGAATAGATACCGTCACTTTTGAACATGCTTCAATAACTGCATGGCAACTCAAAGTTTGTTCGTTTTATTGCTGTATACCGACCACCACCCTCAAAGAAAAATGGCTTTACACACAATCAATTATTTGAAGAGTTTGACAGTTTCCTGGGTGTTGTATCTACACTCCCTGGCAAACCATTGATTATGGGTGATCTGAATGTTCATGTTAATGATCCTACAAAACAAGATGTGTCGCGATTTTTAACCTCTTTGGCAGAACACAACATGAAACAGTACGTTAACAGCTCAACGAATAAATGTGGAAATACGCTTGATCATGTTATTTGATCCACAGGATGATCTTATTACATGCGAGTCTTCCATTACTGTATCACCATGCAGATATGGATCTGATCATAACATGATAGAGTGTAGCATAAATAGGTTTAAACCATGTCCCGAAAGAAGAATTATCACCCGTAGATCGTTTAAAGACCCAGACATCCATGGAATCCTTCATACCTGATCTCGATCGTGTGACGAAGTGTATTCTTCTGAAAAATGATCCCAATTCTCAAGCTGAGTTATAAAAGTTCTATTCGCGAAGTACTTGATAAACATTGCCCGGAGAAATCACGGTCCCTGAAGCTGATCAGACAACCTAAATGGTATACTGATAATGTAAGAGACAACTTGAACGCAAGTTGAGAAAAACTCTCTCTGGTGAAAATCGTGAAATGTGCCTTAAGCAAAATGTCAAAGTTACTAAACTTATCAAGGAACGTAAAAACCAACATTTTCCAAGAAACACTAAATAGTGCAAATGCTAAAACCATGTTTAATACTATTAATAGTCTGTTAAATTCATCTGTCAGTAAACTTCCTGCAAGTTCCTCTAACCTTGTTTTGAGCAAAAAATTTGCACAATATTTCACTGATAAGGTGTCTAACATTAGATCTGAACTTGATCAAATGTGCCATATAAATAATGATAAGAATGATAATGTATACAATGTCAGTCAAATCTTAAATTCTGATGATAATTTCCTTAGTGATAAAGTAAGTAAGTGTGTAAATATGTTAGATACTTTTGTAAAACTGAACGAGGAAGATGTTAGGAAAATTATCACTAAACTTCCTAATAAAACAAGTCCACTGGATCCTATGCCCACTTGGTTATTGAAACGATATATTGATACATTATTGCCGAGTATCACGTCCATTGTTAATAATTCTCTGAGAGCGGGGATGTTTCCTATTATCCTTCGTCAAGCGAGTATTACCCCTTTGATTAAGAAACCAACCTTAAATCCTGATGTGTTTAAAAATTACCGGCCTGTCTCCAACCTCCGAACGTTAGGTAAAATAATTGAATATCCTGCAGTCTCTAGTTTTAAAGAGCATCTCCAGAACAACGATCTTACTGAACCGTACCAGTCTGCTTATAAATCATCTCATAGTACGGAAACTGCCCTTTTGCGGGTTAAGAATGATATGTTAAATGAACTTGACAAAGGTAAATCAATTATGTTGGTCCTACGAAATCTCTCCTCTGCATTCGACACCATAGACCATGACATCCTTGTAAATCGAATGCAGAGTGAATTTGGTATATCCGGTACTGCATTAAACTGGTTTGCTAGTTACCATCATGAACGTGTAAATAGAGTCTGTGTCCTAGGCGAATACTCGCAGAATCATTTTTTGAGATATGGTATACATCAAGGGTCCATCGTAGGTCCATCTATCTTTACTATGTATGCGCAACCTGTTGCAGATATTATTAGGCGATTTGAAGTAGCGTATCACTGCTGATGACATATCTTTACGTTAGCTTTGATTCAAAGTCGGAGGAGGATATTTCCGCTGCTACGTTTAAACTTACCGAATGCATTACTGAAATACATTCGTGGATGATGATCAACAAACTAAAGCTAAATGATTCAAAAACTGAGTTTTTCTTGATTTCATTTAATAGGCATGTTAAAGCTATATCCCAACTTGATTTGAAAATCGGTGAATCTATAATCACCCCATCCAGTAAGATTTAAAATCTTGGTATCATGCTTGATAACCAACTTTCTATGAAAAATCATGTTAGTACATTGCGTAGTAGGGTAAACTTCCATCTTCGTAATTTGAGTAGGATTTGGTGTTTCATAGACCGCTCTACATGTACACATGCAGTAAGATCTTTAATTCTTTCCCAACTGGACTATGGCAACTCTTTGCTCGGTGGATTGGCTTTTCAGACGTCCGACGTTTGCAAACACTGCAAAATAGCGCTGCGCGTCTTATTTTTCAAGCTAGCAAGCGCACCACTGCGTCTCCTCTCATTGGGGAGCTGCATTGGTTGCCTGTCCAGCAGAGGATTGAATTCAAGATCTTAGTGCATGTGTACAACTGTCTGTATGGCTCAGCACCTGGTTATTTACAGGACCTTATAAACAAACACCATTCTGGTCGGCAAGGACTTCGATCTACCCAAGACTATACCCGTCTTGCCATCCCCAAGACCAAGAGGTCGTTTGGCGATAAGTGTTTTTCTTTCATCGGTCCTAGATTGTGGAATAACTTACCATCTTATATTCGTGAAGCCCCAAATGTGCAATATTTCAAGAAAATTTTAAAAACCTATCTCTTTCCTAAATAATGTTAATGAAATTACGGTAACTTTTGTATAGGCCCTTATAGTTTATATATATATTTTTTTGTATTTTAATTCCATTTTCTATATTTGTTTTTGTAAGTATTAGTTGAGTATATAGTATTATCAATTATACAGCGCTTTGGTCACTTGGAAAAGCGCTATATAAATCCAAATTAAATAAAAATAAAAAACATTTTGGTCCCATTTTATGACATTTCCATCCACAATCAGTTCGTGGTTCTTCAGGTGGTTGTTGCGGAGACACTCTTTATCAAATGTGGAGGATCGTACACCTTGTGTTGGTGATAATAAAAGTAAGGCTTAGTTTCACATGCACCCATGATATTGTACATTCGTCTATTGTTAGACCCTTGGTCAACTATAACTGCCTTTACAGTTAAACCAGCCTCAAATAAACGACGAACGCATTCTTTCAGAAGGCAAGCCAATGTATCCTTGGGTGTTGTCCCATTCGCCAAAAATATCCGAGTGATTGCTTCCAATTTGAAGTCAACCCTCGTAACATAAAAACGAGGGCCTGTGTTGCAACCTTTTTCGTTATGTCAATGCTGCCGAAGTCTTCCAGACCTTCAATACGATCGTTGTTCTTATCGAAATGTATGGCTGATTTTATAGGCATTTCGTCGATTGCCAACGATGAAAATGTGACATCATTGAAACCTGGCCCTATCTTTATATTACGTAGCCACCTTTTGAGGGATTTTGGATGCGGTAGGTTGAATTTTTTTCTACAAAACTTGTAGACTCTGGCCCCTTGATAGCGCAATGCCATTGCAAACAGTTTGTGTGATGTGGTATACATACGCCCCTTTGGTTTTCTTTTAAATGTTTTCAATTGATCGGAACAAAAATCTAAAGTTCTCTTTGGCATACACTTAGCCTTACCGATGATATCATCAACCATGTGTAGTAGTAGTAGATGGCAATGATAATGTACCTAAATAAAAATAAAAAAGATTGATAATCGCTATCGAAACATTGGACGTATATTTGTTAATTATAAACACTGATTATACATAACTATTAAACAGTTCTTTTGTTACAAAACAATGAATATATGATATGATGATATAAGGAGGTCTACTTACTTGTTGTACATCCTTCACCTACACAATGTGCTGAAGTAGGAGTTAAAAGATATTGATGATGCGTATGTGTGATTGCAATGAGAACGAACACGTTCTGCAACAACAAAAAGTGTCCATCCAGAATAAATATTGTAAAAATACATAAAAAATTATTTATGACATTGTTGATTTGTACTTACTATTATTCCAACATTTAACAGATTGAAATACATCTTCGACGGTCTTTGTTGGTAGTTTTTGACTAATTGTTAAAGTGCGTGGTGGGTTCGGAATGTTAAATAATGTGGGCACCGCATTCCACACTGATCGTCCCGTAAACTTGTGAATTTTCAAAATGAAGGTTACATAAATGGCAATTGCGACGGTGAATGTAGGAACTTGTTTTTTTTTTATCAATTTTCTGAACGTTTTTTGTTTACGGCCCATCTAGCACACCTGATTTATTGAAATACGGTATAATAGGTATAATTTGATTAATAATGATAAAATGACTCAATGAATGATACTCATAGGCCTATTTTTTTAATAATAAAGATCAAATTGATAATATTAGACAAAGGCATAGACTACATAGATATTAGGCCTATTCTATATAGGCTTAAGTATATATAATATGAATATAGGCCTAGTCTACCCTACTATGGCCTAGGTCAATAAAATATAAATTAACAGGCACAGAATAAATTATAAACCGCCAGATGTTATCAATAGGCCTAGGCATAAAATTTATATATAAAATATTAAAATCAGTAAAAAGCCCAAAGAATTGATTTAAGCCTCATCTAGGCCTAGGTAAGCCATGCATGGGCTAGTCAACTTGCTAGCTAACATTTTACCTGTTTTTATCTTTAGGAAAATTGAAAAAAATTAAGTTCTGGATTGCTCTTTGCATTGCTTTTGCAATTAATTGCTGCACAGTATCTGCCTCTACTTTTTTTATTTTTATCCTTCATCATAATTAATAACTATTTATTAATAATTTATGTAGACTTAGATTCTTCCTCCATTCAAATGAATAAGTGATCGGACGTCACGCTGTGAAAGTTCGAAACTTGTCTAAGCGTGAGAACTTTCACAGCGTGACGTCCGATCACTTATTCATTTGACGCTGTCACGCATTTCGCGTAGAGTGTTCCATCTTTACTTTTCTAAGATCTTTGTTTTGACTTCCTAGTTTGGAGAGGGCGCTGCTCCATGCTGTGAAATGGCGTAGCCCAGTTTTGACCTTTTAACCCAGTACTTCCGATACCGTGTTTTCGGGATCGGACTATTAACAGAAGATTCTTGTGTTATAAGTTCTTTGGCGAAATTCGCGAGAAGGCCTTAGAAGTAATTAATAGTAAGTTGTGTAGAATGTTATGTGCGACATAGAAACACGTCTGTAAAAACTTATTCAGGTGTAGTATTTAGGATAAAGATAATGGATCGATCCAAGGGTTCAGGGACGATTCGGCCCTGAGACGATTCGGCCCGGGACTATTCGGCCCACTTTTGGTGAGACGATTCGGCCCACTTTTGGGCCGAATCGTCTCACTTTGTGGGCCGAAACGTCTCATTTTAGACCAAATTCATATTCATTTTTTTTGGTATTTATCCAGTTTTTAAAGGTGTTAACAATCCGTATTTATTGATAATGACAATCTTGATATAATATATATATAATAAATTACTAAAAAAACGTAATTTTATATTCAATTTATTACTTCGAAAACTGTGTTTATTTCGTGAATTCGCCAACCGGCCAACAGAGGGCGTAACTTGTTTACATCGTTCGCGTGACTAAAAAATGATCATTTTCGACAATGTTTTCAAAATGTTTGCTTTATTGCATCTTTATCCCTAGTAGTACTACCCCATAGTCTCTCTGAAAATAAAGTTTGGGGAAAAAAGCTTATTTTATGCTTATAAATGCATATCAAAGCCGATAAATTTAAGTGTGCCGAATCGTCCCGGGCCGAATCGTCCCGGGCCGAATAGTCCCGGGCCGAATCGTCCCAGGGCCGAATCGTCTCAGGGCCGAATCGTCCCGTTACTGATCCAAGTAGGTTAACAAATTTGGAGTCGCAATACACGAAAGGTGCGAAAAAGGGAAGGAGGAGGTGGGGAGGAGGCCACAATACCAAAAAACATCTCGCCAGCAAAGTAACAGGCTGAACAGTGTTCTTTATACTTCATCAAGTTGCAATTGAAGTCGGAACGCGTCAATACAAATAGCGGACCCGAGAGGATCAACTGGCCACACGTTATCCTATATCTCATTGTTTTGTTGGTTGATTTGTTATTTTTATTGTCAACTGTTCACATTGTTGTGTGCGTGCTTGTTATACAAAATAATAATAATACAGTATGAAAATCTGTAAATACATTATAATTCTAGTTATTACATTGTCACAATTTGTAGGAATAAACGAAAAACCAACATCATGAAATATAAATGTGAACATTGTGGAGATAAATTTGAGTTCAGTGATTTGAAGGTACATTTAGGAATACATACACGGACAGACAAATTAAAATGTGAACACTACCAGGAGACACCATTATATGAAGATGATTTTAAAACACAACTGAGTGATGTAGATATAGACGAAGACGAAACTGAACATTGTGGGAAGAATGTGAGAATAAACACAGGAGAGGCACCATGTGAATGTGAACATTGTGGCAAGAAATTTAAAACAAGTGGGAATTTGAAAACGCATTTGAGAATACACACAGGAGAGACACCATATGAATGTGAACATTGTGGGAAGAAATTTAAAGAAAGTAGGAATTTAACAGTGCACTTGAGAATACACACGGGAGAGACACCATATGAATGTGAACATTGTGGGAAGAAATTTAAAACAAGTGGGAATTTGAACATGCATTTGAGAGTACACACGGGAGAGACACCATATGAATGTGAACATTGTGGGAAGAAATTTAACCATAGAGGGGATTTGAAAAAACATTTGAGAACACACACAGAAGAGACACCATATGAATGTGAACATTGTGGAAAGAAATTTAAACAAAGTGGGAGTTTGAAAATGCACTTGAGAGTACACACAGGAGAGGCACCATGTGAATGTGAACATTGTGGAAAGAAATTTAAAACAAGTGGGAATTTGAAAACGCATTTGAGAATACACACAGGAGAGACACCATATGAATGTGAACATTGTGGGAAGAAATTTAACCATAGAGGGGATTTGAAAAAACATTTGAGAACACACACAGGAGAGACACCATATGAATGTGAACATTGTGGAAAGAAATTTAAAACAAGTGGGAGTTTGAAAATGCACTTGAGAGTACACACAGGAGAGACACCATATGAATGTGAACATTGTGGAAAGAAATTTAAAAAAAGTGGGAGTTTGAAAATGCACTTGAGAGTACACACAGGAGAGACACCATATGAATGTGAACATTGTGGAAAGAAATTTAAAACAAGTGGGAATTTGAAAACGCATTTGAGAATACACACAGGAGAGACACCATATGAATGTGAACATTGTGGGAAGAAATTTAAACAAAGTGGGAGTTTGAAAATGCACTTGAGAGTACACACAGGAGAGGCACCATGTGAATGTGAACATTGTGGAAAGAAATTTAAAACAAGTGGGAATTTGAAAAGGCATTTGAGAATACACACAGGAGAGACACCATATGAATGTGAACATTGTGGGAAGAAATTTAACCATAGAGGGGATTTGAAAAAACATTTGAGAACCCACACAGAAGAGACACCATATGAATGTGAATATTGTGGGAAGAAATTTAAACAAAGTGGGCATTTGAAAACACATTTGAGAATACACACAGGAGAGACACCATATGAATGTGAACATTGTGGGAAGAAATTTAAAACAAGTGGGAATTTGAACATGCATTTGAGAATACATACAGGAGAGACACCATATGAATGTGAACATTGTGGGAAGAAATTTAAAACAAGTGGGAATTTGAACATGCATTTGAGAATACATACAGGAGAGACACCATATGAATGTGAACATTGTGGAAAGAAATTTAACCATAGAGGGGATTTGAAAAAACATTTGAGAACACACACAGGAGAGACACCATATGAATGTGAACATTGTGGGAAGATATTTAACCGAAGTGGGAATTTGAACATGCATTTGAGAATACACACAGGAGAGGCACAATATGAATGTGAACATTGTGGGAAGAAATTTAAAACAAGTGGGAATTTGAACATGCATTTGAGAATACACACAGGAGAGACACCATGTGAATGTGAACATTGTGGAAAGAAATTTAAAACAAAGTGGAATTTGAAAAAACATTTGAGAACACACACAAGAGAGACACCATATGAATGTGAACATTGTGGGAAGAAATTTAAAACAAGTGGGAATTTGAACATGCATTTGAGAATACACACAGGAGAGACACCATATGAATGTGAACATTGTGGGAAGAAATTTAAAACAAAGTGGAATTTGAAAAAACATTTGAGAATACACACAGGAGAGACACCATATGAATGTGAACATTGTGGAAAGAAATTTAAAACAAAGTGGAATTTGAAAAAACATTTGAGAATACACACAGGAGAGACACCATATGAATGTGAATATTGTGGAAAGAAATTTAAACAAAGCGGGAGTTTGAAAATGCACTTGAGAGTACACACAGGAGAGGCACCATGTGAATGTGAATATTGTGGAAAGAAATTTAAAACAAGTGGGAATTTGAAAACGCATTTGAGAATACACACAGGAGAGACACCATATGAATGTGAACATTGTGGAAAGAAATTTAAAACAAGTGGGAATTTGAAAACGCATTTGAGAATACATACAGGAGAGACACCATATGAATGTGAACATTGTGGGAAGAAATTTAAAGAGAGTAGGAATTTAACAATGCACTTGAGAGTACACACAGGAGAGACACCATATGAATGTGAACATTGTGGAATGAAATTTAACCGAAATGGGAATTTGAACATGCATTATAGAGTACACACAGGAGAGACACCATATGAATGTGAACATTGTGGGAAGAAATTTAAACAAAGTTGTAGTTTGAAAACGCATTTGAGAATACATGCAGGAGAGACACCATATGAATGTGAACATTGTGGGAAGAAATTTAACCGAAGTGGGAATTTGAACATGCATTTGAGAATACACACAGGAGAGGCACCATATGAATGTGAACATTGTGGGAAGAAATTTAAAACAAGTGGGAATTTGAACATGCATTTGAGAATACATACAGGAGAAGCACCATATGAATGTGAACATTGTGGGAAGAAATTTAAAACAAGTGGGAATTTCAAAACGCATTTGAGAATACACACAGGAGAAACACCGTATGAATGTGAACATTGTGGAAAGAAATTCAAGACGGTGGAACTTTGAAAAAACATGTGCGTATAAACACAAGAGAGACACCATATGAATGTGAACATTGTGGAAAGAAATTTAACCGAATTGGGAATTTGAAAACGCATTTGAGAACACACACAGGAGCGACACATATGAATGTGAACATTGTGGAAAGAAATTTAAAGAAAGTAGGAATTTAACAGTGCACTTGAGAGTACACACGGGAGAGACGACATATGAATGTGAACATTGTGGAAAGAAATTTAACCATAGAGGGGATTTGAAAAAACATTTGAGAACCCACACAGAAGAGACACCATATGAATGTGAACATTGTGGGAAGAAATTTAAAGAAAGTGGGAGTTTGAAAAACCACTTAAAAGTACACACAGGAGAGACGCCATATGAATGTGAACATTGTGGAAAGAAATTTAACCAGAGGGGATTTGAAAAAACATTTGAGAACACACACAAGAGACACAATATGAATGTGAATATTGTGGGAAGAACTTTAAAGAAAGTAGGAATTTAACAGTGCACTTGAGAGTACACACAGGAGAGACACCATATGAATGTGAACATTGTGGGAAGAAATTTAAAGAAAGTGGGAGTTTGAAAAACCACTTGAAAGTGCACACAGGAGAGACGCCATATGAATGTGACCATGGAAAGAAATTTAAACTTTAATACTTACTGTGATTGGCTTCTTTCATACAAAAGTGTCTTAGTATCTTTTTGTAGAATTATCTTGGAGGCTTGTTTATATGAAAAAGATAAGGAACTATTAAATAAAATTACCAGAAGGGCCAGGCGGGTTATTGGAGTTGATGTATCCGTACTTAATTTCAACTATGATGTAGGTGTTCTCTCCTTGGTAAAACGTATACTCTCCCAAACAGACCACCCCCTCCATAAGGAATACACTTTTCTTTCACCTAATATTCGTATCCGTCTGCCTCGACCCACTAGTTCAAAAGTTCCTGATTTTCCACCATATTCGAGCTTCCGCTAAGGAAATGGGTGCCGTCAAACTTTTCAATATGCATTCATATGGTGCCTCTCCTGTGTGTATTCTCAAATGCGTTTTCAAATTCCCACTTGTGACAAGTGGAATTTTGAAAAGAATGAGAATGCACACAGGAGAGGCACCATATGAATGTTGTGGCATTGTGGAAATTTGAAGATTTTTCTATACTTTGCAAACTAATGAGAAGACTTCTTTTCAAATAAATTGCTAGTAACTACAATACAATATAGATTTTTAGACAGTCCCTGCCAATTTCACATATTTGTCAAGTAATTAGGGGTTTTAAAGTTCATTGACAATCATACACATAATGTGTTTTGCTTACCGTGGAGCCAAAATTTGGAACGAAATATAAACACAAAAAAGCTCTTTCCCTAAATAAACAATTTCAAAAGATTAATTTCTTCTTAATTTAAGCCTGTTTTGTTGTAGTGAGTTTTATAATTGTTAGCTTTTCTATTTTAATTTTATCTACTAACTTTAAATCTATTAATCCATTAATATACATTTTATATACCTTTTTTTTCTTTTTCAATGTATAATTTTCTTGTTTTTTCATCAGTTTGATAAACTGTGATAATGTATAGTACTTTTATTTCTTTCATACGCCCTCATGGAAGAGTGTCTAGAAAACTAAGATCTACAAAACTAAGGTATTTGTAGGAAGTGTAGACGATGGTTCTCGGAATGATAATGACTCGGGTAAAAAAGGTTTTAGGACTGGCTTGGATGTTTTCTCTCGGTTACCATTATTGAAATGCTTGATATTCGTAAAACTATCAATCAATCAATCAATCAATCAGATTTATATAGCGCCAGTATCCATAATAATGTTCGAAGGCGCTTGACAAAGTTAAGCAGAAAATGCCTCTGTGTAAAAATGGGTTTTTAGTCGTGTTTTGAAAGTGTTGATGTTTTCAGATGTCTTTATGTCGATTGGCAGTTTATTCCACAAAACGGGTGGAAAATGCACGATGGCCATATGTCAGAAGTTTCCATTTAGGAACATGAAGGAGAAGTTTATTAGATGAACGCAGTGTACGAGACGAAGTGTAAAGGGGTATTGCTAAACTGCGCAAACTGCGCAAACACTGCGCAAACAACAAAAAAAGCTGCGCAAACCTCCTTCAAAACAATTATTATTGATTAGAACACAACTAGAACTATATAGGGAGACAATTTATGAGAAAAAAAATTTGAAATTCCTTTAAGTTTGCCTTTTTTTGGGTAAAAAACTTCAATTTTTGGGAAAATTACTGATTTCACAGCGCAAACAACAAAAAAAGCTGCGCAAACCTCCTTTAAATCAATTAATAATGATTAAAACACAACTAGACCTATATAGGGAGACAATTTATGGGGAAAACAATTTGAAATTCCTTTAAGTTTGCCTTTTTTTGGGTGAAAAACTTCAATTTTTGGGAAAATTACTGATTTCACAGCGCAAACCCCCAAAAAAAGCTGCGCAAACCTCCTTCAAACCAATTAATATTTATTAGAACACAACTAGAACTATATAGGGAGACAATTTATGGGGAAAAAATTTGAAACTCCTTTAAATTTGCCTTTTTTTGGGTTAAAAACTTCAATTTTTGGGAAAATTACTGATTTCACAGCGCAAACAACAAAAAAAGCTGCGCAAACCTCCTTTAAATCAATTAATAATGATTAAAACACAACTAGACCTATATAGGGAGACAATTTATGGGGAAAAAAATTTGAAATTCCTTTAAGTTTGCCTTTTTTTGGGTGAAAAACTTCAATTTTTGGGAAAATTACTGATTTCACAGCGCAAACCCCCAAAAAAAGCTGCGCAAACCTCCTTCAAACCAATTAATATTTATTAGAACACAACTAGAACTATATAGGGAGACAATTTATGGGAAAAAAAATTAGAAATTCCTTTAAGTTTGCCTTTTTTTGGGTGAAAAACTTCAATTTTTAGGAAAATTACTGATTTCACAGCGCAAACCCCCCAAAAAAGCTGCGCAAACCTCCTTCAAACCAATTAATATTTATTAGAACACAACTAGAACTATATAGGGAGACAATTTATGGGGAAAAAATTTGAAATTCTTTTAAGTTTGCCTTTTTTTTGGTTAAAAACTTCAATTTTTGGGAAAATTACTGATTTCACAGCGCAAACAACAAAAAAAGCTGCGCAAACCTCCTTTAAATCAATTAATAATGATTAAAACACAACTAGACCTATATAGGGAGACAATTTATGGGGAAAAAAATTTGAAATTCCTTTAAGTTTGCCTTTTTTTGGGTGAAAAACTTCAATTTTTGGGAAAATTACTGATTTCACAGCGCAAACCCCCAAAAAAAGCTGCGCAAACCTCCTTCAAACCAATTAATATTTATTAGAACACAACTAGAACTATATAGGGAGACAATTTATGGGGAAAAAATTTGAAATTCCTTTAAGTTTGCCTTTTTTTGGGTGAAAAACTTCAATTTTTGGGAAAATTACTGATTTCACAGCGCAAACCCCCCAAAAAAGCTGCGCAAACCTCCTTCAAACCAATTAATATTTATTAGAACACAACTAGAACTATATAGGGAGACAATTTATGGAAAAAACAATATTGAAATTGCTGTAAGTTTGCCTTTTTTTGGGGCCAAACCTTGAAGGTAAATAATCCGTCGGAAGAACGCCATTATATTCGAATTAACTCCACTCTTGTGAATTGGATTAGCAACTGGCTTTCCAACAGATACCAGCGTACATCATTTAAAGCTAATGTTTTATTAATGACACTGTTAGCTTTTCTTGTCCTTTCTCCCTTTATGCTGATGATCTAATTATATTAAGTTCATTTAAAGACCCTTATTTTGATCAATTGCCCATTTTAGCATCTCATTTAGAATCCTGGTCCCTCAACATTGGTTTAACCTTCGCCCCTAATAAATGTAAAATTTTAAATGTTGACTTCCGTAGAATACCTACTGTGTTCCCCCCTTTACACCTTCATGGAACTATAGTAGAACAGGTCCATCATTTAAAGTACCTTGGCATTTAAATTTCCGACAACCTTAAATGGCACACTCAAATTTCTTCTGTCTACAAATCTGCTTTCAGAAAAATCTCTATTCTTAAATACCTTAAACACTCCCTTGATTCTAATTGCTTTCTTATATAAATCATACATACAACCTACTATTGAATACTCTTGCTCTACATGGTCTCCTCCCTCAATGTGAAATCGCCCGAATTAAACGCCTTGAACTCTATGTCGCTAAACTCCTCTCTTATTATGCTACTTATTCTACATATCCCGCCATTTTTTTCTTATTTCAATATTATTCCCTTCTCTTTAAGGCAACAGTATTTTTTAATTAAATTTCTTTGTGCAATCGTGCTGTCCCCAGAACACCCTCTTCGTCCATTTCTTCCTCCTGTTCGTACTATGTCAATGGCCTTTCGCCATAATCGACACTCTTCTCATCTTCCCTTTAAAGGACATACTACTCGTTTTCTTCGCTCTACTCTACCTCACTCACTCACTCTTACTCGCTCAATCTTTTCATCTTAATGTGTCTTCCTCTTCTGTACTTGACATAAAAACTGCCCTTAAGATGTGACTTATAATTTATTTATTACACAATATTAATTATAATAATAATAACAATAATAATTACAACAATACTAATACTCATAAATAATAACTATAGCAATGATAACAAAAATTGTATATGTAAATAATTATGTATATATTTGTTTAAGCGGACATTAGCCCTTGATGGCATTTGCAGCAATAAAGAAATTGAATTGAATTGAATTGAATTGAATTTTAAAAAGTCACTAAAATACATTACCCTTGATATAATGGTACAACCCACCATTAAAAAAAAATCTTAGTTTTCTAGACACCCTTACAATGGTATAAAACAAAAAATAATCATTATGGTTCGGGTCCGTACAAAAGGTAAATAAAGAACTTTGTTTACTTCTTATATTGCCATTTGTCCATAATATTGAATCTTGAAATGATATAGTTAAATTTGGTAGGATTAAACTTAAATTATATGAATTAAATAAGATTTTATGGTAGAAATATATAATAGATGTTTCACAATAAGGACCTGGCCTCGATATTGTCCGATTAAATGTTTTCTTTTGTTCAAACATTTATTATATATAACGAAACAAAACAAAAAAACGACTCTGTCTCGCATTTGGTTGGTTGTGTGGAGCTACGTGGTTTGGATGCCAGCGCGAGGAAACCCAATCTGCAGGATAGATACAGATTCTACGTTGACAAACACGCGGTTTTCCGCTTCCGTTACCGCTCGTCTGTGTAAATTGGCGGTAATTGTGTCTTGTTTATGTTAAATCATAAATACTAAAACGGCATACATGATTTTTGTCTGGGCCACCGCTAACTTAGTAGTCACGTGGTTTAAGCGCCAACGCGCCGTTTCCATGTACAGCGTATTCCAAGCGCGCGTTCGAATTCATGTGACTTAATCTGGCCAATCGTAGCTTTATAAACTGTTTTCCATGGCACGTACGGTACTTAGTAACGTATCAACAGAACACAATTCACATTGTTATTATCGACAGGAACATAGTTTTCTACCGGTTATTCACAGCTTATCTTGACATTTACTTTCGTTTATCTACGTTTTTCTTCTTTCATTTACTTAAAAGTAAGTATAGAAACAGTTTGTAATATTTTGATATAAATTAATTTTAAATATTTCGACAAAAAAGAAAAATAATAACAGATCACATTATGATATTTATTTCTTATGAAACACCTCCGGTCTTATTTTAGGTTGATATTATGCCTCGCCGATCTTGGTTTCGCAAACTTCAAATGCGCAACCTTACTTTTGGAAGGAGAAATACCCATGTTAAAGTCAATCGGTGAGTAGGTACTTACTGTGTATAGCCCTAGCTTTAGTTAGCTGGGGAGCTGAGAGAGTAGGACGGGGAGAGCTGGGGGAGTGAGAGAGTGGTTGGATTATTAATTCTCGCCGCCGTACCTGGGCGCCGTTGTTGCAGATGCGGCTTGTTTTGTTCTTAACTGCACTGGGCAAATAATTTACTCATAGTATATTCTTCTTATATTGTCTTGTTATAGTGTCTGTAACACTATAATACGAATGTTTTTTTTAGGATTAATGTAAAACCATATGCCGATGAAGCTTCGGGAGAAGGGCCAGACGCACATAGAATTAAAAGCATCCGTAGAGTTATTGGCAAATACTTTCCAGTGTTTTTGCCTAAAAATAAAGTCGCCCCGCTCATCGAAGTGGAGGGCTCGGTTGACAAAGATGAACAGGATCAACCGATGGACATGGCTAAAAAGAATACGTCATCGGTGTCGTCGTCAGGAGTGAAACCAGCAACCAGGTGTAACACATATGTGGTATCAAGAGAAGCAAGTCAACCAGAAACAGTTTACATTGATAAAGCTAAAGTAGCAGTGGACAACCAACCTGGTCTTGCAAGATTGTCAGCAATGTTGCCAGACGTCGAATCCTTTGAATTCTCTCAGATGAACATGAACATTATTCAACCAGATACAAAGCAGCCGTATCACCTTGGAGGCGGGTCTTATGGGCAAGTTGCACTTGCTAATATCAAAGGCAGGCGTTCACCAATGTACGCTATAAAAATAGTACCTGTTGCAACAGAATTGGAACGCCAACAAGTCCAGCTTGAAGCAAGAGCCATGAAGCTCCTACGATCATCTGACTACTTTCCTAATTTTCATGGTATCCACGAAACCAAGTCGTTTGTTTACATCCTGATGGAGTTCATCAACGTTTACCACAGTATAGAAACTATGACGTTGCTTGACTTGTGTTTCTTATCAGAGGATAAAGACATCTCAGTGTCTCCACTTGGATGCGTTAAACTCGCTGAGAAGATTGCAAAAGGTTTACAAGTCATGCATCAACACGGCCTCTTGCACAATGACTTAGCTTCAAGAAACATTATGCTTTATCATTCAATCGCCGGAGAATTAGAAATCAAGATAGTAGATTTCGGATTTGTTTGCGCAATAGACACACCGACTAAACGTGGTTTTAATATGACCGAAGAAGTTGCGAAGGTTAAATGCCTTAAATATATAGAACTTGCTCCAGAGCTTCTAACAGGATCACCACCTACCGTCGCAACAGATATCTATGCATTGGGCGCTGTACTTAAGGACATAAGCGAATATAGCGGACTGAAAGTCTTGAATCAGTATGCTAACTATTGCACTGTGGAAAATCCATCAGCTCGACTGACATTAGAGGCACTACTGTACGGTCTTAAAATAACCAGAAAGTGTATGGATTTGAAGAAGGTAGCTGCTAAGAGTCAGATGCCGACAGTAGCAGAATAACTTTGTACAGTTAGTAGGAAACCGGGCCGCCCTCCGGTCGATATTCGACAATGAACTATAAAAGACACCTGAAGATTTTAACATTTATTTTGCATAAACGTACAAAAACAGTGTCGTACTATTGATATCAAGGAAAATAAATAAGAACATTAACTACAATACTTTTTACAGGGAATTTTATTTGTTTTTAAATTAATTTAGGTTAAAATAATTAAATACAGTCTATTATAATAAGGCAATATTTATTATATAAAAGTTTTCGAAGTTTTTATACAAAAATTAAATAGCGCCATCTATAGACCAAACTATTGGAAACATTTTTTAGTAAGGGAATTAAGCAGACGACGATGATTGTTTATAACAACAACATGGAAATGTGTTCGTCAAATCAATTTAACTTCTACTAGAAACCTAACCTAGTTTACAAAAGCGCTTTTTGGATAATAATCAGGACAACATACAGGCACTGAATACAGGTAGGAGCTTAGATTTGAGTTTGTCAGTCGATAGTAGCATAACTCCTATTAATTAACTGTCTGATGAGAGAGTGAGCTGAGTTTTGAGTGTCCTGTACTTACTACTAACTAACCTAAATAAAAAAACTAACTAGGCTAGGCCCTAGGCCTACCTACAGCATATATGTTACATTAGGGGAGTGAGTGAGACAAGAGTAGAGATGCTAGACAACAGTATACTAAAAAGGGTGACCATGAGCATACTGTAGTAGGCCTACTGTGTAAGTGAGCCTGGGGCATATGCCTCTATCTAGCCTAGGCCTAGGTAGTTTAATTTATTTTATTCGTATGCATGTTGGCTACAAACAAAATAATTATAATAAATATAATATTAAACCAATGATACTGTACATAATTAAGTGGGGTGGTTTTTGTTTGATTAAAATGTGTTTGTGTTTATTGAAGTAAATAATTGATGCTTTTTTTCTTGTTAAAATGATAATTATTTCCTTCACGACATAGTATAGTATATTGACACAAATTTAATTCAATACACTTAATTTTTCTTTTAATACCCTACATTATCTACAGTATTCTATATGTTATTCTTCTTCTATTCATCTCACCAGTGTTTAGGTCTTGTACAGTTTAGTCCTCCTCCCTGTGCAATTGCTGAAACTCGTAACTTTGCGATTCACATGGCTTTCGTATACCTGCGCTAGTCTCACGCATGAAGGCTGATTTTTTGTTCCTCGTACATACAGTATGTGGCTATTTCTCAAACGTCCATAAAAATATTTAGAAAAAACATTATTTTGAAATTAACTTGCCTTTTTTGAAGTCCAAAAATAGCCTTTGACTGCATGCTATTTAATTAATTAGCCTACAGTAGGCCTATGTTTATAATTTGTATTTTATGGTTGATATAGTACAAGAAAGCCTAAATATTTAAATATAGAGGGCATATTTCTGGATTAATTTGAGTCATAACATAAAAGGCGCTCTCGCGCCTTGGCCACTGAAAAGTTGGCAGGTATAATTTCACTTGTTACTAACTAATAATATCTAATGTCGTTGGAACAAAACACAGATAAAAATGAAATCTTTTCTAAAATAAAACTGGATACAAATACTAAGATTAACAATAATCCTTATTGATGGCTTTTAAAGAGATAATCTCAAATCCAACTACTTTTATTTGGATTTTGTCTATTTTCTTTGTTTCGCTTTCCCAAGCTTCTCTCATGACAATACTCAATAAACCACTACAAACGTACTTACTGTACAACAGAAATAAAAGGAATTTGAATAATGAATTTAAGTATAGGACTAATGTGCTTAAAGATAATTATACAATGTGATGTGAACACTGGCTGTAACCTTGATAACTGTACATTGGACAATTGATCTATTGATTTGTTGACAGACATAATCAAATAAAGAAACAATGGTTAAATTTAGACTAGGAATAGTTTTATCCCATATAACCATCATGTCCAAATGCATTTAAATTGGAAGCCCAAATGTATAGTATTTCGTACAGTGTAACATAGATTGAGTGAATGTGAGTCGCCAAGCTGTTAAGACAGTGGAACCGTAATACCTTGCCATATTAACATCGACAAGGGTTCTGGTGGTAGAGTCTTCTTGGATAAGGACTATAAACCGTAGGTCCAGTGTACACACTGGCTCATGTGTAATCTCTATAGTAGTACTCCTCCATGGTGCTATTCCATACGTCCACTGGTACTCGGGACTGTAACATAGTCGACGTTAAAATCTAAAAGTCCCTAACAATACAGTTTTGATGGCAGGTACAGTACAGTAACGTTAGTTCACTTTTTAAATACCTTACAACAAGCAATAACATTTGTTAGAGCAGATGACATGTTTAACTTTTACTGCTGGTAGAAAAACCCCTGAGTAATATAAAGCTTTGCAAGGTTCTAGTTGTGATTTTATTTAGTGCACAGGATTTGAAATGATATGAATTAATAACTGTACGATTCGATTTGATTGGCATATTATTTTAATAGGATACAAACCACCATGGATGTAATAATAATACCCCATGCTATTAAACTAGTGTTAACTGTCAAAATACCATTTGTCATCTAGAGCCATTTCACACTTTATTTTTCAGTTGATAAATCTGAGCAACTGGTAAATGGTTAGTGTGCAGTGTAGTAGCATTAGACCATTAATCGACTTCACCGTAAAAAAAAAGTTTGAGAGCAGTTTATTTATAAAACATATAGCAATAGCACAAAACCCTCTGAATTTTCACATTTTAAATCCAGTAAGCCATTCCACAAACTATGAGAGTTTTGTTCTTTCTGTTGATCAATACAAATAAAATATAGCTATAGGCACTTTGGATTAAATGAAGCAAAAAGAGTATTTTCATAGAGTCAGGCTATGAATACAGTAAGTGTTACAATTTTGTCTAACCTATGAACTGATTATGGTAATAATTATGTTAGATTTATAAATATTATCAATCAGTCTATAGAAATAAGCTACTGTAGTAACTGCTGTGAACGTGAAACATAGTAATATACTTTTGAACTTGTAATTTACCTATAATTTATTCAATTATTTTAATCAAAGACTCACTACTGTAGCTGTAGTATAAAGAATGAGAATCAGGTTACCATTATAATTAAAAGTTTTGAATGCAGAATAAAACAGAACTACACATTTTAAAAATAATCTTTGTGTTGATTAAAAGATGTATTGTCCATCTGCAAACATAATTTTTTTGAAAGAATTTTATTGTCACATAATAGTTATTCACTTTGACCAAAAATTGGATCTAAAAAAAATATATCTACCTGAAAAAACTGTAATTTCAAGCAAAACATGGTCAAAATGGCTACCAGCCAATGGGTTTTTTGGTTGAATTTAACCATTTATTTTGTGTTTTTATATAAAAGTAAACACATTTTTTGTTCTATGGAAATGATTAAATGCCAAACCACACAATGGCCTATTTAAAGTTTTATGATTATTAATTTTCATTTTTTATGTTTTTTGGGGACATTACATCTTTAAAGGAATTTTACACTTTATGTCCAATATAAATATGTTATTTTAGCTTCTTTAATGATGCTAGTACTAGTAGTAAATAGAACCATGCTCACTAATACTACAGTATAACAATGAATAAAGATTAAATAGATGCGGCTAATTAAAGAGATAATTTCTTGGTGAAAATCTATAGAATGGAGTATTGTTTACAGCTGACGGCGATCTTGTCATAGAATGCCCATCAATATTTGCATTAATAGTTCAAACAATAATGTATCATATTTAGAAAATATTATTGATTCAAATTCATCAACTAAAAGATAGTTTATCATTGCGTTGTGGTTGGTATTGATTGCGATTATTCGAAACTGTTGTAGCATGTTTGATACCGCGTTCGTTTTCTCACCAAAGTAAATACTAATTGTCATTAAAATAGATCATTTGTCTTGTCCTTTTGTGCAACTTTGCTGTTATTAGAGACTTTTAGATCAAGTGGACACCAATATAACACAATTATTGAATCGTTGGTCAGTGACAATGTATTTTTGGTGATGGTAATTTTGATATTATTATTAAATCTTCAAATCTTGTTTCATGATGAACATTTTTAAATGGGATGTATGCCTTACTGTTACTGTATGTATTCCTGTTGAAAAATTTGAAAATGGCTACATTTATCGAATATTATTATATGAAAATTTAAATTTAGTGCATTACTGTACGTGACTAGCATACTGTACAGTGCCTGGATAAACCTACATTCCCCTTTGAGGGGAGAACAAATCTAAAAGTAAAAATATTCTTATAGTATTTGCCACCAAGCTACAGTAGTGGTATCATCCATGACCGCACCCTCATTTGGCAGCAACGCCATACATACCTCACCATTTCTTTTTGAGATGACGAAACGTTTCCCCACCGTATATTAGAAAACTACTGTTATAACTTGATTTATTTAAGATTATAATGTCTATTTCGTGCCTGCTTACCTGGATAAACCGACAATATAGCCTCTCTCTCCGAAGAGAGGATACAATTTACGGAAAAGAAAAATCCGTATATCTATCATCGCACCCCTATCGGATAATGCACGCAACCGTAACCACGCCCTCAAGAGGGAGCCATCCAACGTAGTAGCGTCATCATTTCTTTTCGTACTGCCGTTTAAGATTATAATGTTTAAAACAAAACGGAAAACAAATGCATGTCAGTATGAAATCATATTTCCCTTTTATCAAGTCCTCAAATCTTGAGAAAACTGTTGGATATTGGTTGTAGAAAAAGTCTTGTCATTCGAAAACAGATACAGTACTATAGTACAGTATACCACACAGGGTACTACTGTTATACTATAGATTAGTAATAAGCACTTTTGTTGATGGAACATAATTTATTGTCAGTAGAAGTGTAAATGTGATTTTAAAACGTGTTGTGATGACAGACTACAGTATTTTGACACAGTATCCAAATCCATAATTGTATTTAATCAAAATGAACACAATCACTGCAGGGAACTTTATATAAACCAGACGAATCATAATTTGCTGTTGAGCAGAGGTTAGCAAGGCTGTGGTATGGCAGCATTCCAGCACATTAGGTGGGGCCAATGTACAGACCTATTACCCTCTCACCCGTGATGATCCTCGACCCCTTTTTGAATGTAACATTAGAAGGATATTTACAATAGAACTTTACTATGTTGTTATAGTAAAATGCTGTACAGTACCACAGTGTGACAGAGTACATTACAGTTAAATACATACAGTAAATGACATTGACAATGAATTTAGATTTTTTCACAGTTAGTGTTACGTACAGTACAGTATGATAACTATCTATTACAGTACTATAGTATATTGTACATAGAAAATAATAATAATGACACTACATTTTCCTCCCCTGAGTTTATAGCCTCTCTACTCGAACACAAATAAGAGCACAAATAAGATAGTTTAACAAGAAAATTTTAATCATGTATTTTACCGCCATTTTTCATTTTTACATTTTAATTAACATCGTATCTAAAATTTTTATGAAAACAAATATGGTTAATACTGAATTCAAGCATCTTATTATGTAAATATACCTGTATTTTAACTACTTTAAACACTTACTTTTAATTGTCATAAATGTACTTATGTATATAATATATTCACCAATGAGAATTTAAATAAACGTGAGATGAACTCACACAAGACAAAAAAAAAGAAAATAATGTTAACTTGGATGTTTAGATAGAAGTTCACATTTTTTATAGTTTTTTTTTTCTTATTTCTTTCTTTGAATCAACTATTTTAAAACATACATATCCAAAATATCTTTTAAAATCCATATTTTATTCACTAGTATAAAATCATGAACATTTTCACCTTAGATTTGTTCTATACAGTATACTAAACCAGGATAACATTACAGATAACACAGTACAATAACTGAGGAGAATAAACTTTTTAAACGATATCTGTCAATGTAGTGTTTGTATTTTGATAAACATATCATTTTGATAAGTGGTCTATTGTTGTTGACTTTGATGATAATCACTCTAGTTTGTATCATACTGTACAGCTGTACAGTATGCGTCAATATCATAATGTTAACCTGCTGTACGGTAGGTTGTTGAACTCGCATTGAAAAATCTACTGATTAATAATTACTGATTGATAGAATATTAACATTTCTTTTCATGTTTCGAAAAGAAATTTTGGTGATTTCTAGGCATGATTCCATTTGTATAGAGGAGTTTTGCATTAAATTTTCCACTTTTCAAGTTCTTTAAGGAGAATAATGTAGGCCATTATCGGTTTATTCAGGTACAGTACTTAAGAAGGAACTTTAATATCGTACCCCTTTCATATTGCCTAGCAAATCTCTCACCGGGATGCACACATATAAAACCTTAGGTTTAAACCGTAGGTCCAGTGTACACATCTAGCTCGTGTGCACCTAGTACATCTTTCGAGACGAGTAGCGGGTTACCCCGGTGTATTAGTACATCACAGCCACTAATCGTAACTGGGCCCTTTGGGAGACCAGTCTTTGACTGAAGAGGTCGCCCAGTATAAATAAAATATTTCAATTCAATTTCAATTCAAGGTTGCAGTGTGTGCTGTAAACCTGTAAGCATAGGAATATTTTTATTAACAAATGATTTACAACAAAGTAAGATTTTTGCATTATAAATATTTAGTTTAAAAATCATTTAAAAAAAAAGAGATTTATTTTATTTATTTTAATTTTATTTCAACAATATATTACGAGGGTGGTCCATCCAGCTGAAGCTGATCATTAGGTACCCTCACAAAAATACAATACAACAAGATATGCAACAGTTAAAAATTAAATTAAAATAATAGAATTTCTGCAAAAATGAATATGACTTTCTATTCTAAAATGGACCAGAGGTCTCTCTTTGTATTGAAACAAATGAAATGGACTTATATAGCATAATTGACATAAGTTTGATCGATTCATTACAATTACAAGTACAACTGCAATCTGGATAGGAAAAGATCTTTAATCTGAACTAGAAACCTAAATCTTGAAGTTAGATTATCAAGAACATTGTTCTAATTTCGTTAATCCGTATTTGTCCGAAATACATCAGTTTCAAGATCAATAAATGATGAAATAAAGCTGTGACCGGTACAAAGATTATAGAAAAGGTTGCGGATTTTCATCTAATTTTTTAATAAATTCCATGTTATTTAAGTAAGAATTTTGTTTGTTATTAAAGTAAAGCAAGAAAATCTAACAAGACACTGAGCTCACCTTGCTAAACAGTCCTTTGATCTTATGTCTGGCTGCGACAAATACCAACAGTACTGTAATATACATATTCAGATTAACACAGACACAGATAAACCCTTTGATCTCTGAAGCTTATCCTGTAGTATGTTTAGGGTGTCAATACTACTGTACTGTACAACTAGGTTATCTGAATAAAGCAAGGTTTGGCAATGAGAAGAGTCAAAACGTATTTTATCTTGAACACACACTACAAAACATGGTCACTGCCTTTGCACTGTGCATTGGATTGTCAAACATTTTCATTATCAAATTCAATTCAGAATTCGTAGGTAATGTTTTTTTTATGATGATTCAATAAAGATGAAAACATTGAATTATAACTTCGCTCTCATAATATTTGTTGAGACTACAGTTAGTAAGTTGTATACTACAGTACTGTATGTTAATTATACACTCTGTATATAATTATTTACGTTACACCATTCATGAATACGTACAGGTGTATGTAATATACAGTTAAAAAAATATTGTAGAGTATTGTTCTGTATTCATCCAGACTGTACAGCTATAACTACCATATTACAGTATAATTAATATTCTTGTTTGCTTTAGCATATACAATATGCATTGTAAAAGTAGGGCTAGGTCACAATGTGCAAAATCTCATTTGATTTTTTGTTGCAACTCTTTTTTTCCCAAATCTCTAACTCCTTAAGAAGTACAACAATCAGCGATGAAAGATGATTGATTTAAAATCTTGGAATGCAGTTGTTGTATCTAATGGATGTCACTAAGATCATCAGTGTGTTGCGGCTCAGAGATTTCACTTTGATGCGCATCTAAGAGTTTACTCAAGTACAAGATGCGGTTGTTTGTAGGTTTATGAGCTAATTAATCTAAATACGCATCCAAATATATTCATTTAATAATAGTACTGATACAATCCTGTTGTATTTAATTTGAGTGGCGTACACAGTATTAATAAGTTTGTCAGATCACAAGCTTTCATAAGGACGCGGCTTGTAACTCTAGCCTCTATAGTGTGTCGCCAACTCGTGTTTGATTGTAAGTTATTTTTCAAAAGCAATGTCATTTAACGACAATGTATGTCGATTGATAATTGATTATACCAGAGTGCATTAAGAATTGTTTTGAGGCAAATTTTTGGTAAGTTTTAAACTATTTAAAAAAATTAAAGTATGTATGAATTTCTTTTATTAGTTTATTTAAATGTTCCGTTCTGACCATAAATGTCACACTAATGTTTTGCATGATAGTTTATTTTTCTTAATTTTTATTTGTGTGTCTTAATCCTGTGTTTGAGTGGTTACTGTAGGTTAATTTCACTACAACCATGTGAATGTGAATATGGATCTAGCCTTTCCTGTTCAGGATATTTTTTTTTATCATCACTTTTTTTTTTATATTATATATAAGTTCCCACAATCATCATGTTGATTATCACGGAACTAGTTGGTGGCAGTATTCCCAGATGGTTTTGGGTTTAGTTATGATTGTTTGGATTTATTTCTTTTATTATTTTATTTAATAATCTATTTTTTGTTTTTGTTTAACTTCTATGCTTTTTAATTATTTTTACAAAAGGGTGACTCATATACTATATTATATTTCCGTATACTTTTTCATCGTGTGGCCAATGTACTTGACTCGCCATACGTCAAAAGGAGCCACATGAGCCAATAAACCATGCTACACCGCCATAATTACGTATCCTCGTCGCCAATGTAATAGATCGAAACGAAACAATGAAACGACAGACATGGCTTCTATGTACTGACTGCCGCAGAGGCAGTAACCGTTTTATTCAACCAATTCCGAATTAGCATACATAGTTACATGTGTGTATAGCTAATCACTACAGACTCTCGGTTAGTGACTTCTACTAATTGATGTTGTTGACGGTCAATAGGCTTTAGCATAGTTTGATGTGTGCTTTCGATCATTGTTTAAAGTAAGCGATAATTGCTGTCTGCAAACACTGAGTTAAGATATGGTTGTAGTGTTTTACTAAGAATCTCATCAACAAAATACTCCTTCTTCAATATTCCTTAAAAAATCAGAAGACGTCCCCGACTACTTATTTATTTTATTTATTTATTACCATCTTTACTGAGGGTAGCCTATCCAGTTCCAAATAGAACTGATCATTTTAGGGCCCTCCATAAAACATACAGTACAACACATAAAATATTAAATATTCAAATGACATAATATATATGCTACGTGTTGAATTTCCTGCCCAAATGTGTACCTTCAGGGATGTTTTAACTTTTCCTTCTAAAAGTAATTCTCGCATTATTGTCCATCTCTATACTGCTTTCTTCGGTAAAGATTCGGTAAAGATTCTGTTCTCCATTATTAATACAAGGCTAATACATAATCATATCGATCGACATGGTTGGCAGTTCGGATGAGTTGACAGTACTTTGCACCTTTGGATACCCAGCTCAACTTTCGTCGCATTCTTTTGATTAGTTAAAAGTTATCCCCTGTCTTCTCTTCAATCACTTTTCGAACCTTTTCTGCATCCTCACATTCCATCACTGCATCTACTATCCATGTGTTCTGCATGAAATGTACTAGGTCTGCCAGATGGGGGCAGTAAGAGCCTTCAAAGAAAGTTTGACTGCCCAAAGGTTGATGTGAGAACACGTCTCCTCTGTTGACCAAAGGCCAGAGATGCGAATTAGCTGCCCCAACCTAGCTCGGGGACGTCCGAGAATTGACCTTTGTATGGGTCTGCCCACAATCAACCTGCCTTCCGCGAGCCACTCCGCAAGCCACCAGCGGAGATGCGAGATAATGAAAGCATTCGTTACAACCACTTTCTGAAGTGAGTCTGATTTCGGGCAGTATGCTGCCAGGAGGTGCAAATGTAGAGGTTGCATCCTGAGCCGGCAGAACAGAACGAGGACGACGAAGCTGGCCAGTGACCCTAATGTACGTAGCCAGTCGAACTACATTGGAGAATGAGTGTTGATAATGTGTACCACTGCGGTTCTTGCCTTTGCCACTTGCTCGATGGAGGGACACGCACTGCCCATTACCAAATTTATTTGAGCTCCGAGATAAAGAAGATTCTGTGTAGGCAGAAGACCTTTGTTTAAAATGAATCCTGCTTGTTCCGTTACGAGGCGGACAAATGATAGGCTGGACTGAGCCAACCAGTCAATCGTCTAGATACATGAAAATTTGAATGCCGTGTTGGTGATGCCAGCGTTCATACTAGGCGTGTAAACACACGCTGGACTGCTGAGAGGCCGAAAGGCAGAGCAATGAATTGGTATAGGTGACGCAACCAGCACAAAGTAGACGTCTTTTGGGTCTATTGTGGCTGCCTAGTCGCCTCGTCTTAGTCCCAACAGGATAGATGAGACAGTCTCCATCCTGAAGCTGCGGGCCTAATGTACTGTTTGTTCAGACTTTTTAGGTTTAAAATGGGTCGCCAATTTTTTTTCTCCGAGAAAAACGGTGGACTCATGACCCAGGATCACATATTGATTTTGAACTGGCACTACAGCTCCTTTTTGGAGTAGTGCCCAGCCATGAACGCATTTCTCTTTAACGGCTCTGAAGGAGTCCTCGTAAGTCGGGCTCGAAAATTCTATGCGATACCTATGCGATACCTGTGCGTTACGGTAGAGAGTACCCACTTGTCCTTTGTCAAGGTCTCAACAAACCCACGCACACTGTCTTAGACGACCCCCCACCTGATCGTCCTCGCATGGAGGGACAGGCGCTCCCGGGCCATCACCGCCGCTTCACGTTGTTGTAGGGTTGCCCACCTCTGTGGTGAGTGTCTCTCCCGCCACTAGTTCTCATACCACGACGAGGATTCTGTGAAGCCTGATCTCTTTGCATAGGCTGTGGCAGAGAGGGAGGCTGTATCTGCTGAGGAGCAGCAGGGGCAGGCGGCGGTCGCGAGACTGTCCCTGTTTCCCAACAAGCTTTCCTCTCCCAAGCCCACTTATCCTCTCTGTGAAAACGAGCCAAAAAACAGATCTTGAGCACCAAAGGAGTCGGTTGTGGTGAACTGATGGCGCAATGTCCGTTGAGCTGAGAATGTTTATATGCCGGGCCGCAGCCGAGGAAAAGATGACAAATATCCTGCCATAGACGTAGCCCTTAGAGTTTCACTGGCAGCCCTGTCGATGGACATGAGGATTTCCTCCGGTTTCAGAAAGTTTGACTTAGCTGGATCCAGACTTTGGTCCTCACAAACTCACTCCTTCACAGCTTCCGGAACGCTCAGAGCCGCGATGTAACTAGCTTAATAGCTTAACCAAGTTTGTAGTTCTATCATTCTATAGCTTTAATTATGCCAAGCAAAATGTATTGAATCTTACAGTAAAGTGTGTTACTTCTGTAGAAAACGTGTTTACCAGTACATGTTCCCACGTAGTTTATAAATACAAACACACTTTCATTTAGATGCGTCAGTCAGTTTCTTTAAAATGTCCTACTTACTTAAAAAAAAATAGGCCTAACCTACTTTTTTATCTTATTTTTTTAGCCTCCTATCAAATTCATACGTATTTATACAGGAAATTGACCAGATCTGACTAAAATGACCTATATTACTCTAAAATGCGACCTTTCATTTCAGGGCGGAGCCTTCGCTCCTGGACCCTTCGCTCCTGGACCCTATATTTTCCCCAGCCTGGGTTGTTCACTTCGCTTGCTGGCGTTCCCCTCTCAAATTCAACTGGAAATTATAACTAGACGATTTTCAGAGGGTGAATAAGCCTGTTTAACTTAAAGTCTAGTAGTATGTTTGCAGCACAATATCAAATTTGCTCAAATACACTTACCACTTATTCCTCCTCCGACCACTACAATGTCTTTGTGATGAGCCATCATTAGTGATCAAACTTAATCGGTCAACTTATGAGGCTAAAACCAAAGTACCTTTGCTAAAACGCAGATCAAAGAATATAATATATCATGCTATATTGTGTAGTCGTTTTTTGATATTTAAAATATCAAATAAAATTGTTTCTTAGTTGTATTAAATCCATTTATTAACTGTATTTGAAAAGCTGATGTTAAATCATAAGGCATAGGCCTGCGAGTCTTACAGTAGGCTCCTTCACAATTAGATCAACGCGCTCCACAAGCTTTGGATCTAGTGGAGAAGAAACCTTCTTGAACAACATGCGTAGCCCCAATGTCAAGAACAGCTTTGAAGATGCAATGGGCGTTGACTCGTGGTACGTAAAATCCACACCAAGAAAGGTCAGCATCTCAGGGACCATCCTGTTCACGAGCGCCTGCAAGCCTTCCTCCTCAGGCCAGTCTCGCTCTCGTTAAGTCTCATCATTAGAGAGCGAGACCATCGTCCTATCACTGTCATATTCTCTTTGCTGGATAGACGGACCATTGTAGAATTAGGTTTGCTGTGAGCCTATATCGATATACGGAACTTGGGGATGAGGTCTACTATGAGAGGGTACGTCAGCTTCATCCCTCGGCAGAGCTCTCACTGCTGCATTGATGGCTTGCAATATCTCCGGAGAAATCTCATTCACCCCCAGGACCGCAGGCAGTACCGGTGAATAAGCCTGTTTAAGTCTAGTATGTTTCCGCACATTATCAAATTTGCTCAAATATACTTACCGCTTATTCCTTCTCCGACCACTACAATGTCTTTGTGATGAGCCATGAGTGATCAAACTTAATCAGTCAACTTTTGAGAAGGCTAAAACCAAAGTACCTTTGCTAAAATGCAGATCAAAGAATATAATATATCGAGCTATATTGTGTAGTTGTTTTTTGATAAAATATCAAATAAAATTGTTTCTTAGTTGTATTAAATATCCATTTATTAACTGTATTTGCAGCACCAGAAAAGCTGATGTTAAATCATAAGGCATAGGCCTGCGAGTCTTACAGTAGGCTCCTTCACAATCAGATCAACGCGCTCCACAAGCTCCGGATCTAGTGGAGTAACCGAGCATGAACAAACCTTCTTGAACGGCATGCGTAGCCTGAACGTCAAGAAGTGCTTTGAGGACGGAATGGGCTTTGACTCGCAGTAGGAAATGACAGCACCGCAGGGACCATCCGATTCACGAGCGCCTGCAAGCCTTCCTCCCCAGGCCCGTGTCGCTCTCGTAAAGTCTCCTCATCGGAGAGCGAGACCATTGTCCTATCACTGTCATATTCTCTTTGCTGGATAGACGGACAATCGTAGAATTAGGTTTGCTATACGGAACTGGGGGATGATGTCTACTGTGAGAGGGTACGTCGGGTTCATCCCTCGGCAGAACTCTCACTGCTGCATTGATGGCTTGCAGTATCTCCGAAGAAATCTCATTCACCCCTGGGACCGCAGGCAGGCCTGCCGATTCAGCCTGACTCACCTCCGAGGATGGTACAACAGGCTCAGCGCGTTCACTAGGCCTGGAAGGGATTTAAACTTAGATTTAGAAGGTACACAAGTGTCGCACGAGGATATCTCACAACATGTACGCCAATTAATACATTCCAGGTGCCGGTCCCACTTCACCGTAGGGTGGGGACCCCTACACTTAACGCATTCTGAATTGGGCATTTTTTTTCCTAACATATCTGTTTCTATTCTTGAGCTTCTAGCCTAGAATAACGGCTTTAAACGTAGCTTTCTATTTTAGGATCACCCTAAAATATCGAATTTCAACAATTATTTTCAGCTATTAAGCCTGTCTATTTTTCACGTAAAGTGATACTAGACTACAACACTTACTGTAGCTTCGTTCTTTATTGTTCTTTATATATCCTTTAGTAACTCCTCAGGAATTCTAGGAATGTCTGTTCGTTTCTGTATTGCACGTACACACATACAACGGCGTTACGAAAAGAAATGATGACGATGTTAATTGGGTGTGTCTCACTTGGGGGCGTTCTGGTAACGGACTATACCATTATCCAACGGAATTATTATCAATCAAAACTCTAATAAAAAAAGAAAGATAGTAACACTAAATGAAGATGCAGTTCATTACAAATAATGTTTTTTTTTTTTTAATTAAGTTACAACATGTGACATTTTTTACTTTACATTTGAAAAATCTTCAGTTATATTGTCTTAGTTTACTTATCTCTTGTCTTCATGTGGTGTCTATTTTGATCTATTGATTTGATACATCATTTCCACATGTCACCCGATGGTGCTGGCGAAATTTTCGGTTTTTACAATTTCCATTCTTTTACTGTCTAATTTTAGTGCCCTATTCCTACCATTAACATAGTGATTTGTTTTTTTCGACGGTAAATAAATGTTCTACCAACAATTTAGCTACTTTTATCTTCATGAAATTTCAAAAGTCTAATCTTTACACTATCAGGAATAACATCATTTTTATTTATTTGTTCTTTCTTTAAACTGAAATACACTTTCAATACAAATGTACTGATTTCCAAAGTGGTTCAGTAAACATATTTACAACAAAAATAAAATATAAAAGAAAAACAAAAAGAAAGAAAACAGATATAAAACTATTTACAATTGTGAAGGCAAAAAGGTTAATACATATGTTTTCTATAGTGAAGATTTAAAAGTTGCCAAAGACATATTATAGAGTTCTGATTTTATGTTATTTGGTAGAGAATTCCATAATTTAGTTGATCTATAAATAAAATAAATATCAGTACAAAGCCAATCGAATGACCAGTAAAAACAGTAAATCACAAGAAAGAGATATTATTATTATTTGAACAGGAATAACAAAATTCTATGTGATACTGGTCAGATTTCAATACAGGTGTTAGGTGTTTATACAGAAAGCTACTTGTGATTATCATTAACTAAAATAGCAGTAGGTGGAGCAACGCTTTCCAGGACGTTGATCTGTTGATGTAGATCGCGATTTGTCGGTTGCGACTGGTTAATTCTACGTTCTTTTTGTGTAGTTCCTGGTTGATTTCCTTGAGTTGTCGCATTTTATGCTCCATTCGCTCGATCCATTGTATTGGGTATTCAGGCCGTTTCGTAGAGGTCACTACGTCTCTGTCTACAACTCGTCCATTCTGGTGTCTCTGGATCTTTCTACTGGTACTGCGATGGGTCTGATAGTTGTTTGTTCACATACTACGCGTTCAATTTCCAGCAACTTTGTAACGCAATAATCCTTACTGTAAAGTCTTACGATTTTAGGATGTTGGTGCCATTTTTTAACAAATCAAAATTTGTCTTCAACTCATCCATTCTGGTGTCTCTGGATCTTTTTGTAATTAGAGGGTACAGTACAGTAGGTGTCTGACTTAACAGTTGAAGCAGCCTAAAAAACAAAAACAAATTTATAAAAAAATATAATGCTATTTTGATAGAACAGGTAGAACATTAAAAAAGCTCAAGGTATTATTGTACCATCAAAATTT
Organism: Antedon bifida; assembly: GCF_963402885.1. Taxonomy (NCBI): domain Eukaryota; kingdom Metazoa; phylum Echinodermata; class Crinoidea; order Comatulida; family Antedonidae; genus Antedon; species Antedon bifida. The sequence continues at coordinate 20,175,732 of NC_136232.1, forward strand.
AATTTCAAAATTATACAGTAGATAATAAAAAACTAGTAGGCTCCATCTTTTCGTTTATACAATTTTAATCATGTATTCAACAACATAAAAAATAGTGTTTTGTATTTAACCGGAAACTTTTTCTTTTCTTGAATTCAATAGAAGCTTTTGAGCATTAAAAGCTTAAGCAAATTGACGCTAATATTTCTATGCTCTACCAAACAGGTTGAATAATATTGGTTGGTTGTCAGTGATGCAATATAGGTCACCATAAATACTCATAAGGCATATTTGACTGGGCTGTTCTGAGCAGATAATCCTCAAATGTGCTCATCAAACAAAAACGAACAGTCGTTTATCAGGGATTGGGAGTAGCTCACTGTAAGGTGTTTGTGAGTGACCAGTCAAATAATATCTATAAATGTCAACATTTTACTGTTGTACTTTAAATTCCAATCTTTTTTTTTTGTGTCGGTTTCATCCCAAAAATGTCCTTTTTTGAAACAGTTTGTGTGACATGACAGGGTTATGCATTTGTGGACTGTCCCATTTTTATCTAGGGGTGTAAAAATATTTTTCTACTTTATTGTTCTCTCATGTCTCCAGAGAGCAGGGCTAATGTCCAGGAAAGTGGCACTCATCATAGACTACTAACACCACTATTGGTTTGTGTAATTCTTTTCATTGTATAAATCCGAGAAAACCGAAATAACTCGTAATATATATCCTGAGATTTCTACCACAAAAATCACAATAGCTTTCTGTATAAACACCTGTACTGAAATCTGACCAGTATCGCATAGAATTTTGTTATTCCTGTTCAAATAATATCTCTTTCTTGTGATTTACTGTTGTTACTGGTCATTTGATTGGCTTTGTACTGATAAATGTTTACCTATCATGAAAACATCTTGCTCAGCTTTGTGGTTTCACTGTCAGGTAAAGCACACTTGTGTCAGCTGGTTTGATGCCCTTGGGAGGTGCAGTACTGTAGAGAATTCAAGTTTGTTTGTGCCTAACAATGTACATACATAGGTCTGCTAATTGATAGGAAGCTTTTAAATTGTGCAATGATTTGGACCAAGAATAGTGATATGTTAGTGAAAGTATGGTTTGGGAGATTTGACCATAACTGTTAAGACTTTATTTAGATAAGTAATTAATACTAGTTTACTACTATCTATCAACAAAAAAATCAAAGATGCATAAACTTTAGTGTAAAAAGTCTACAAAATATATATTACTATTTTATTAGTTGATCTAATAAAAAAATAGGAAATTATATAGAAAGTATGTTTTGTTATAGTCATCATCATCTTCGTTGTTTTTTTTATTTTATTGTCATTAACGGGTTGTTTTTGGTTAGCCTATTTCCTGTTCAGAGTCTGGATAAGTTTAATAATCAACAAACACGCAAAGCGCTCTGATCTTTCCGAAATAGCGCTATATAAATGTCGCATAGATAGATTCTTGCTCCTTGTTCTCCCTATTCAGGGGACATCCCTATTAGTATAAGGAGACACTTTCCTGTTGAGGGGAAATATACAGTGTGTTATTAAGGGGGACATTTTGTTTGGTCTCAAATGTCTCCCATTTGGCAATGGTGACTATTAAAAAAGCAGTACAGAACTTAGATCTTGTTTCAGGAAAATCTTTCATTCATGCATTGTATAAAACTGTAGTATCCTGTAACTGATACCATAGGGTCCTACAGTATTTTGTTGTTTTCAAATACAGCTAGGATCAACCATGTCTACCAATCACAATTGATATATAGCAGAGGTGCATTCCAGCACCTTTTATCCTACCTCAAGCAATATTCACACCTAGCATGAATTGATTTCTATTCAATAAGACTAATGCTTCATTGATGGAAAAATACAATAATATAAAAGCACTTGATTATTACGAAATCATTGAGTCATGTCCTTGGTATCTTGTCAAGGGTTGAATATTTGGTCAACTCAATTCAATAGGGGTTTATTATTATATATTTGTTTATTGCATTTAAATGTTTTATTTATTTCAAAAAATTCATAGAATTCGGTATACAGACTACAATTATGCCTACCGGTGTAAACTGTTTTTTATTTTATCTATAAGTGTCTTAACGTACCCTACCCACATACCTGTGTCATCCACAGTATATAAATAATAAATATTGAGTAAGTAAATATTAAGATATCATTATTGACGTTTAAGTGGTTGTACAATGATATTAGGATAAGGTTTTTGACTTTTTTGATAAAAGTGGAAATTACTGTAGACAGCTTTTTCCTGTTATGGATCTAAGAACAATCGTACTTAACTTTCTTTCCCCTTCTCTTCCCTATAGATATTCCTTTCCCTCCTTTAGATCTTCGTGTACTGTATCTATAGACCACATTCCACAAAATGTTTTCATGTGCTCTTAACTTTTATCAAACATCACATGTTCAATCATACAGTACCTACTTATGATTTATATCGTACATGTTATTGAATAAAAAAACATTATGTGTTATGACACTCTATTTACTTTGCTTTCTTGCCCAACCAGTTGTAAATAAAGGTTTATCATACAATCTTCTAAATAAATATCATTTGTTGATGATAACATTGAATTGAGCTTAGTAATTACAGTGCTTGGATTTTCATTATGGTACCGTATACTCTATCTACAGACATTAATGTTATTTTACTTTGCCCTTTGATTTCCACCTTTCACAGATTATCTAATGTCAATTTATTTCTTCTTATTCTTCTTCATTACGGTGTATCCCATAAGTATGCAGATCCTCCATTGCAGCATCGTAGGCCTAGACAGTGGTGTAATGGCTATGAGCACTCACTGGCTAAACCCAGTTGCCTGAGGGGTTAAGGGGCCCCAGAGCATGAGCAGCCCCAATGCAACTACCAAGTGTTGGAGGGCCCATTAGGAGTGCTAAACAGGGGCCTTTCCTCCCTGCGTTATGCCATTAGTGGTAGGTGAAATTAAAATTTGGATTATGTGACTTTTAGTAGGCTTGACACCTGTCCAGCACAACTACAGCTTGCTAAACAAATTTATTTTACAGTATTCTTCTATTCCGCATCTGAATCTACACATTCACCTACCACAGTAACACCAATATTTAAAACAAGGCGCTATAATACTACAATGTTCTCAAGTTTATATTATATAACCTGTCCAGCACAACTACAGCTTGCTATTAAAAATTAACATTAAAAACAGTGTTTAACTTTACAGTACTCGTCAGTCTCCGTATCTGAATCTACAGTACACATTGGCTACACCACAGTACACTACCCAGCTAGCAATTTGACGTTGGCTCGACGTCGGCAAGCGTTGGCAGACGTCGACAAAGTCGCGGGCAAATTACCGACGTTGTTACAACGTTATGACAACGTTTACTATAAGTCGTGAATTTAATGGTTGTTAGTCTAACGTCTTGCCGACGTCGTATTTCCGTTGAAAAATGTGCCGACAAATGTGCCTTGGGATAACATAAATCCAACGTCTGTTTGACGTCGTTATCATTGGTTGGCACAACGTCTACAAACGTCAACATATTAGAGTTGTTTTTGACACGTCGTACCAACGTTGGTTAAAAGTTGTAAAAAGTTGTCCAAATTCTAACGTTGTCGCAACGTTGGCAATTTGACATTGTATTACAACTTTTTAAGTCGGCAAATTTCCGTTGATTTAACGTCGCTATTAGTTGTTGGCTCAACGTTATCAAATGTCGACGCTGCCTAGTCATTTTCTTACGTTGTGCCGACATCGACTAATAGTTGTAACAATTGTGTGGGAATTCTAACGTTGACCCGACGTTGGAATTTTAACACAAAATAGGTGCATGTCTAACGTCATACAAGTTGTTGATCCAACGTCAGTCCAACGTCGACAATATTGTGGGCACGTTGCACCAATGTTGGCTAAAAGTTGTAAAAAGTTGTCAAATTTAAAACGTCGTCGCAACGTTGGCCAATTGACAATATATTACAACTTGTCAAGTCGGAAAATTTCCGTTGGTTCAACGTCGCCATTAGTCGTTGATTTAACGTTAGAACATGTCGACAATATAGTCATTTGTCTTACGTTGCACCGACATCGACTAATAGTTGTAAAAATTGAGTAGGAATTCTAACGTCGACCCGACGTTAGAATTTTAACAGAAAATAGGTGCATGTCTTCTAACGTCATACAAGTTGTTGATCCAACGTCATTTAAACGTCGAAATATCGTGGGCACGTTGCGCCAACGTTGGCTAAAAGTTGTCAAAATTCAAACGTCGTCGAAACGTTGGAAATACATACAATTTTCTAAGTCAGCAAATTCCTGTTGATTTAACGTCGCTGTAGTCGTTGTTTCGACGTTAGCAAATGTCGACGCAATAATAGTCATATTTTCACGTTGCGCCGACGTCGGCTAATAGTTTTAACAATTGCGTAGGAAATCTAAAGTCAGCCCACCGTTTGGATTTTTACAAAAAACAAGTACTGTCTAATGTCATCTACTTGACATGTAGTTCAAACGTCGTCGCAACGTTGGCAATTTGACAAATTTCCATTGATTTAACGTCTCCATAGTCGTTGGATCAACGTTAGCAAATCGACCGTACGCACTATAGTCATTTTTTCACGTTGCGCCGACATCGGCTAACAATGTGTATAATTCTAACGTCGACCCAACGTTTGAAGTTTGAAAAAAAATAGGTGCATGTCTACATCATCTGCAAGTTGTTGATCCAACGTCAGCCGAACGTCAAACATATCATAATTGGCTGATAGTTACACATTCGGTTGGATTCCATACGTCATCCCAACTCTTGGACATCGACTTAAATAGAAGCATCGTGTAGTTGGAGTTAAAATTTGTAATTAAGGCATCTTCAGTGAGATGTACTCAGGTATACCATATAACTAAAACCAGGGAACCAGAATACAGAGAGCCCTCCTCTGATAAAAACTATTAATTATATTGTTTTAGCCACTACGAGTGACATTAATTACTCTAATGGGAGAACCTAGGTCACATTCCATTCACTTAACTGTACTTTGCCTAACGACGGAAGTCTCCATTTGAATTTCGAATTGGTAACTGCTATCATCTTGCTCTTCAGTTAATGTTGCTTGTTATTATTTTGCTGGTAAGATTTTGTATTTTTAAACTTTAGGTTAGTTTAAAATGTTTTCGTTGATTACAAATCGTACAATTGATATATATCCAAGTTTTTACATCACCGTTTTGCCATTGAGTGAACCGGTGTAACAGTACTGTAGGCCTATATATTCGTATTCTTGTAATACATCTGATAGAGTGATCGTTCAAATCGCGCATAACACTACCACTTCTTTATAGTTTTGATTAAATACGTTACTTAAAATATAGCTATTACCTTGAATATCAAAATATTCGTAAAATAAAATAAATACGTATTGATTAATTTATACCTCTTGTCATTATTAGAGTATTGTAATATGTATTCATTTCTATGTCATAGTTATAGGATAGGATCTTAATACTGCTAAATATAATCCCATATTTTATTAATCGCCATTTGATATTGCATGCCTGTCTGTAGTTTTATGAAGCTAATATGTAGCCTACTACACTGACAATTTTTTAAGCAAAATATAATTTATCCCTCTTTTAATTGGAACACAGCATTTTTAGCATCATCATATCATAAACACATTTCTATCATATCGTTAATAATTTTTTTACAGAAATATACCAGTATAAGACCGGATGACGTGGCAACAATTTATACCTCAAATGGTCCAATCGTCACTCTGCTTTACAGTCGTAGAACAATGTATCTTATGTGCGATATGATATGTACTTTTTAAATTTGATAAGGACACTAATGTTGAATTAGAATGAGAAACACAACTAGAACTATTTGAAGTTCGAATTATGTACAGTGTTGCAAATTGTAATTGTAACATAAAAAGAAGTAGGCCTACTTAAGGTAGATCTTAATAAGAAACAAACATTTGTGTTTATATAGGTATATACAGTACATTAATAACCTTAGAATTCTTTATTACATTTTCAATCTAGAACTGTAGGATAACCATTTAGGCCTATGCTGTCTTTCATGAAAATAATATTTTCACAATGAATCAGATGACGTCAGTTTTAGTAAGAGCAATAATATCGTGATAATAATGTTATTGTTCTTATTGACCACAATACAAAGACATAAATGGCATAAATAGTTATCCCATAGTTCTAGGTTGAAAACCTTGTCGATTTCTTTTGTTTTCCGTAAGAAAAATGTACAGTATGTTTATCTACTTATCGTAGTACTGTACAGTATAAACGTGTCTTAAGCCAAAGAAAAATACACTGGTCTTTACTGACTGGTATGACTGAAATTAAGTAAAAAATATTGTTGTTTTAATATGTATTTATTGTATTTTGTATAGAATAGTAAAGTTATACAGTAATATAAAATGTAGACCTACAGTACTTTATGTCTTTAAAATTAAACCGTATTTTTTCTATTAGGAAACAGATGTTGTATAATTTTAGTTAAATTGTTTTGTCTCTACGGTATCTGTTAATAATAGGATATATTTATTAAAAACATTATTTAACATATATCTGCGTCTTGCGTATTATCAACTGTTTTTAAATAGTTTTAGTTACAACTGTAACTGAAAATATCCAAAGCTAAAACGTTGTTTTAACATAATACTTTTGTTAATATTGGTATTGTCTGTTTTTATCGGGTTTTAGTTGCAAAACTCTACAAACCCATTAGTTTAAATCACCCAGTGCTAAAATATTGTTTTATCATCATATCTGTGTTTTTACAACAGGGTTAATGCCATATTTGTCACTTTGCGCCAAGTTGTCATTGAACCGACGATGTTCCAACGTACATATTGGGCTGCAAAATGTATCTAATGTACTGATTCTACTACACCAACGTCATCAAAAGCTGGGATACCGTATTCTATGACGTTCAGCCGACGTTAAACCAAGAGGTTGGGTCAACGTTTGTCCAACGCATTAGGCCAAAGATGGCAACAATGACGTTGCACCAACGTCTGTCTAACGCGTTGGGTCCACTAAAGGCCGATGTAAAAAATTACGTCGGGCCTACGTCGCAGAACGTTGATAAGCCAACGTAAACAAAGACGTTATACCAACGTTGGCACAACGTGTTAGGACAACGTCTACCCAACGCGTTGGGCCCACTAAGGGCCGATGGAAAAAAATACGTCGGGACTACGTCGCAGAAAGTTGATAAGCCAACGTAAACATTGACGTTATACCGACGTTCGCCCAACGCGTTGGGACAACGTCTACCCAACGCGTTGGGCCCACCAAGTGCCGATGGAAAAATCTACGTCGGGCCTACGTCGCAGAAAGTTCATAAGCCAACGTAAACAATGACGTTATACCGACGTTGGCCCAACGCGTTGTACCAACGTCTGACCAACACGTTGGGCCCACTAAGGGCCGATGGAAAAAATTACGTCGGGCCTACGTCGAATAAAGCTGTTGGGCCAACGTAACTGTTGACCTTAAACCAACGTCGGCCCAACGTGTCATTGCTAGCTGGGTAATATTTAAAACAAGGCGCTATCTATACCATAAGTTCTCAAGTATATTATATAACCTGAGTGTTTAACTCTATATAGTACTGTTCAGTGTCCGCTGAATCTACACATTTGGCTACACCACAGTAACACTATATTTATAAAATGCGCTACTATTATACCATATGTTCTCAAGTTTATATTCAGAAATATTACTTTAACTTAAGGTCTTTGTAACATGATTCCTGATCAAACATGTCCGTCCGATTGCTTACAAAACGATCAGTTTCAATTGGCTTAAAATGAAACGAGAAAGGCCATGGCTGAAACAAAGCCTAATTTATATCAGAGCCAAAGGATTGCCTATCATTAGAAACAAAGCTTTGGTTTAAGCCCAGTCACTGGAAATGATCTTCTTTGTGGTGCTTAAGAAAGATGGTATCAGATATGGATATATTTGAAACCAATCTAAAATATTATTTTAGATATTATACTTCTTTTGTTGGATCGCTTTTTAAAAGAAGTAACAGTGAAGCCTTCCTCTTAGTTTTTCAAAAAATTTAGTAAGAATTTATTTAATTTAATAACTTCCTGTTTAAATATGATCCTACTGTATATTAAAGAAAGTCTTCAAGGATTTAGTAATTTTTAGCTATTTTCTCTCAGAAAAAAATTGTAAAAGAATTACGATCTGATACAGTATTTGTGTAAAATTTTATATACTATATTATAAAAATAGTATTCACAATTTATGCAATTTTTATTAAAGAATAGCAATACAAAAAGTAGTACAGTATTAGGCCTAATTGGTAACAAAACATTAATGAAAATGTTCTGTCCTCAACAATACTATACTTGATATGATAAAGTTAAAACCATAATGCTATAGTATTAGTAGTGAATTTCCTGTTTTAAAATAAGTAACTTTTGTATAGTTAAAGCCTAATGGGACAGATGCTAAACAACAGCAAAAAGATAGTCCTACACTAGTAAAGTATTTAGAAAGCTTTTGTGGTTGAGTGAACGCATTCTATTGATTCATAGTCAGTGTCAGTTTTGAGAAGCCGAAACGCAGCCATTTATTTACTTTTAGTCAATACAATTTGCATGAACCGTACAAACATTACTGGCGATGTACAACCAGCACCGCTGCAGTCCACTTCAAAGTAAACAGCTATTTACACTGAATGAACATTGTCTAAATTTGTATTGACTTGACTATCTTGATAATGACTGTGTAAATTGTATATTTGCTTGGTTTCTCTCCATTGTCATTGTCAACTATGTCTGACTTCACTCTTCCCTGGTCTGACAAATCATAGTTTCTTTGCTCTATGAACAAACACACAATGAAATTCAAACATCATACTTTTAAAAAATACAGTTAGTATTTTGCATAATACAGTTCTGTTCCTTGAGCTACTGATACTTGTATATTGCAGGCCTACAGTACTGGTATAAAACCGTGCAGCAAAAAGGTAACTCTACTACTTTGTCAAAATTATCTTGGTTTGATATAAATAATTTTCTAATGAGCAGGTTCTATAGTTCTGAGTTACAGGCCTTCATGAACTAAGATCTGAACTAAAATCTGCTAAGAAGCCGATGTTGATTTCTATAGCATTTTTAGTCTTCAGTCCATTTTGGACTAGGTATATCTTGCATGCAGGTACTGTAGATTATGAATGCTAGTTATACAGTAGACTTGCCCCAAGTCTGTCTTTAATTTGTCTTTTTCATGTTAGTCCACCAGTTGGTGTTGGCATTTTGTCTAGAAATGAAGTATTATACGTATGAAACGCAATATGTGCCAAAATATTTATGGTTGTCGAAACACAGTCTAGAACCTACAGTGTGTATACAGTTAGTCTTTATCTGAATCAATCCTAAATTATGGGGAGGGAGAAGGTTGAGATTATTTAACTAGAAAAAGACCTTAAAAGAAAAAGGTACTAAGAGTCCAGGCAGCCTCTCAAATCTCTGCACTCCTGAAAAAAGACCTAAAACAAATTGGTAACTTGAACCACATTGTTACACAACTTCACTATCCTTCTTCACTCAAGAATAAATAATCTTATTCTTCCCTTTATGTAATTGCTATGTTGTCGTTTTCACAACAATGACCATAAATAAGGCCTAATAGTTATTTTATTAAATTCTTTACTATTTCAAACAATAGAAAAACAGTTAAAACAAAGTTATGATTTAAAAAAACAATTATTTCAATGTTTCCACTCCTCCCTCAGCGTCGTGGTAGTGTTTGATACTCTATTCGAGTGTACTTGTGTGTTAAACTTGTTTTTTCAACATCTTTTGTTTCCTTTGTATTCTGGGGTAAAAGGTTGTTTGCTTAAGAAAGAATAAGAAACAATATCTCATAGTTTTGCATCTTTTATGATATTCTTTGGAATAAAAAAAGCGAGAAATTTGTTGTGGGCTTTTAAATTCTGTGAGAACTCTTGGGAATATTTGGAGAATAGGTTGAATCACTCGGTGACTAAAGATCAGACGCTTTAGATGTGTGTTACTTTGTACTACTTTACTGTACTACCTGGATTCTATCTGACAATAGACAATAGGAATTTAAGTTTCATATTGCGATGTAAGTACAGTACTATTTCACTGTAAGGTGTAATTTCATTTATCAAATTGGAAAAAAATTACAACTGTTAAAAAAAATGTAGAATTCCAATGTAGTGAAGATGGTTTGAGTTGTCTTCTATTGGGACTAATAACTAACTATATAAGGGACTACTAAATTCCTTCTCAGCAATGTTTACCTCTTTAGAGTAAAGAAAATATTTGTTAATTTATTTTTTTACATTGATTGAAATGTAAACAGTATTGCATCGTAATTAATAATTATGTTTTCTGTTATTCTACAATAAATGTATCATAAAATATCATTTTAACAGTAAAAAAAAAAAATATCTCCTGGATATGGGAGAAAGAGATTTTTACTTAAAATTTACAAAACAAAATGATATTTTATACATACAATTATTATTAATATTACATACAATTATTAATAGCAAAGTTTTATTCACCAGAGCATTGAACTTTTATCATAGTCTTAATAAATTGCCTCTTAAAGTTAATTACTGTACTCATCATTTGTTTTATTTAAATGTCAAATCCTAATTACTCCATGTCTACTGTTGTATAGTGTAGATTGCTTAAAATGGACCTGAAATGGACTTTCGATTTTCAAGAAATTCACACATGTTATTTAAATGTATCAAATTAACACAAACCCATACAAATAAAAACAAAATGTATAGTATTTTGAGAAAAAACGAAATTTTAAGATACCTTGGTAAATTAGCGAAAATTACTCACGCCATTGCAATAATGGCGTGACACTAATACTAATTTATTCAATATATAATGTTGTTGAAATTTAGTGCCCTAAAATGTACTTTGTTCTAAAACCCGAATTTAGAAGGCCTAGGCCTACCTCCCAAACCTTTACTAGGCCTAGGCCCCAGCGCGCGGAGTCGATCCTCCACACACCCATGCGAGGCTCCGTTTCATGTGCATCCAAAGCGATATCAACAACTTGCTGCTCATTGTCAAGCCAAAGTAAAATATGAATCAAATTCGTTTTCGAACTGCCTTATTCGTGACAAATAAATTACCATCTCATATTACTAATTTAATTCTGCTAAACTAAAAACTAAAGAAACTAACACATTTATTTTAGCAGTATAAATTACGAACGATATACAAAATTCTATTTTTGAAAATACACGAACGGAAAAATATGGATACGCATCATTGCACACGGCGCTGTATCCTGGACAACGTTGCCAGGCTAACGTCGGTATTGCCAGAAAAAAACCGTCGATTTGGAGATTTTAAATCGTCATTTACTCAATAAATAACCGTTTATACGGTAATAATTTTATATAAAAAAATTCTAAATATGTTTGTGCAAAAGCACAAGCATTTTTTAGAAAATACTCCAAGGATTTCAAGAGTTATAGCCAAAAAACTGTAAATTGTCCATTGGAGGGATAGGAATATATTCGCAAAGTGACGTCACCCGCGAATTTTTTTGATTTTCAAATGGGGCTTTCCCCAAAAGGGCGAATTTATATTTTGTAACATTATACGTTCTAGCAACACCTAATAGCCCCCAAAACGTCATTCTAAAATGAAAAAAATCGAAAATCCATTTCAGGTCCATTTTAAGGCAGCGCTTACGTACTACTGTACTCTATCAAAAGGCAAGAGAATTTACTTGAAGAAATTCGCATAACAGAGATTATTACACAAACTTCTAAATCTTTACTCAGTCAGAATTGTAAAAACTTTAGAATTATGTCAAGTTCAGATAATCTTTTCAATTCTGTTATTATGGTTCTAAGTTCTTTTTAAAATTATTCATTTCAGATTAAAAGCAGATTAAGCAAGTGTTAGCTATTGCTGAGGGATTTAATACCAAGTGGATTTAGCAAGGTGATTTGTAGCCATTGGCTAAATGTAGATGTTAGAGGAACGACAGATATTATATCAGCAACCATCTTAATATTCTGCCAAGTGTAAGTATTCAAGCTTTCTTTGTCCTTGCATGTGTAGTCCTGTTAATTGAAATCTTCCTCTGTCCTCCATAGAAAATTATAATTTTAAGCCTGTGTATAAGACTGAACAGGCTTCCTATCAAAATTAAATGTGGATTTTAACACCAAATCCACCAGCAATGCTCTTATATTCCTACCAAGTAAAGTTTGCCTTTTTCACCTGAGTTCCTGTGAATACTGTTCTGACGAGCTCTCATGAGAGCTTCAGTGCCAGAGAACGGAGCAGTGTAAATGGTTCCTCTGCTTTTCTTCTTTTTTTTGTTATCTATGATATTTTGTGATGGATTTGCACTTGGACATAAACTGAAACATTGTATTAGGCGCTATGTAAGACTACCATTATTATTATTATTTGCTTGGGTATATTCTCCATCTTCTAAAATAATTGAGAGGTATGGGCAGACTTCATCGTGTTTCTTCCTAGGGCCTGTTTCTGCTGCAACTGCTCAAAATACGGTATAAAAATACGGTATAAAATACGGTATTTTTTATACCGTATTTTTTAGTACCCCGTTTCTGCTAACAATACTTCTTGGGTGGTCGTGTTAAATTTCATCTTTTTTACCCAAATTGCCATTCATTTATTTGATCGATAATTAAAAGTCGCAATAAAGGAAGTTTTACGTCTCACTTTCAATAGCCTAGCCCTAGTGATAGAGATGTTGTGAGAGCACAGAAAACATCGTAATGGGGACAATTAATTCGTTCCCTCCCCGAGTTATTGTATTTTGCAATGTTGTACTGCTTTCGCAGGCTCTTCACCTTTGAGTTTACTTGCTTTGGAGACAAGTTTATTCCATACTCCTGCTTTATTTTTTTAGAAATGTCTTTATAAATGTGGTTGTCCCTTTTATTACCTTTTAGTTGGTCAGACATTTTAGCTTCCCCACACACATTTATTTAGTAAAACTGTGACGTATTCGCTCCACATTTTCGCCGAATATATCTATACATGTGTGTAAAGCAGCTAACAGCGACAGACAATAAAAACACGAATGGTGACCTTTTGTCATGTAAAAAAAAAATACGGTATTTTTTATTGGCAGCAGAAACGGGTACAAAAAATACGGTATAAATTTGTAAATACCGTATTTTATCCACAAATTTTGTGGGGAAAATACGGTATACAAAATACGGTATATTTTTTATGAGCGCAGTTTCTGCTGCCAAAAATATACCGTATATATACGGTATTCAAAAAATACCGTATAATATACGGTATTTAGTTGGCAGCAGAAACAGGGCCCTAGTAAGTAAGTTTGCACACTTCATTTCCTTTCCTGTTCTCCATCATCTAAAATTACAATGGGTATGTAAAAAGGTAAGAACAGGGACTTGTATTTGATTTACAACTACAAAACAGAACTCAAGGTCATATAAGGTAAGGTCAAAATTGATATTCAATAAATAGAATATTACATGGAATAACCCAGTTTCTATGTTTGCAGCTTTGAACCAGAACATGAAAAATGAAGTTTAATAAAAAAAGACTTTTAGGCCATTTTACAGTTTTAATCAAAGTTAATCTCTTCCGTAGTCAAAGTGAATAACTATATGACATTAAATGGCATATTCAACAAAAAAATGATTTGTTCAGGGGACAATATATCCTTAAAATTTATTCTTAGATTTAGAATATTAATATTACTAAGTTAAAATAATTGTTGTTAATATTTATTATTAAATCATAAAAAGTTCAAAGTCTAAATGCCTCTACAACTGCACGGCACATTGTCTTTGAAATTTTGCTAAGAGTTTTTTTTTATGGTGTCATCATTAGTTAATTCACTAGATAAGAATATCATTTAGCCTAATGAGACTAATAATAATAATCCACTATTTGTTCATGTTATTTACAAGTCTATTGATTACAGTGTATTAATTATAATAATTGTGGACATGGCCATCAAAGATTAACTCCCTTTTGTCTAAATCAGTTCCATGGTCTATTCTATTCTTTTGTCCTTGTGGTACAACAATAGTATTTTTACAGTTTGCTGTAGTGAAATAAAGACCTTGGGTTCAACACATTTCAATACTTTACAACATCTGATGTGCTCCTAGTTTACATAATGTCATTTTTCATTCATTTAGTTACATTCCTTTGAAGTTATAATGTGTTTGTACTGTATGTAAGGCCAGTCGGTATAAAAAATGGTAATTCAATTGGAATGTTGCTTATTTTTATGTGTGAACAAGTTTTGCAGTTCATTTTTGCTTTCATGTTATTATTGTTACCAATTTTGGTTGGACCGGGACCAATAAGACTGTTGTACATTTACCAAAGAGCTGTAAAATAACAACTCCAAGATTTTACATTGTATATAGTTAGTACAGTATTGAAATTGAATTGGAATAAGATACAAACAAAATAACAACTCCCAGATTTGACATTGCATCGTATACAGTGTATAAGCTTCAGTGCATCAATTGGTTTTGCAGATTTGTTTTGTAATGTTTGATCATAGAGATATTCGAATATCTCTATGGTTTGATCAACTTTTAATAGTTTGAAAATCTATTCATATGGTAAACATGGGTGAACAGATAACATTAAAATGTTGACAGTTACTGTCAAAGTCATTCTTTCACACAGGATGAATCTAATTAGGCAATAATACAGGTATTTAACACCTAACCATTTCCTATCAGTTGTCAACTGGGATTGACACAGTTTGAGTGATGTCACTCAACATGATGTACAGCTTGTAAACACTGACACAGGAATGCAATTCATTGTGTAATGTGGGTATTTTAACCTGTTTCCACTGGGACTGTAATAACTGGCTTTATGCCTCTCACCATGTACCCTTTGTAACCATTGATGCTGATGACATGGACTTAGCTTCCCAACTGCCTTTTGTATCAACAGTATCCTAAGTTTCATCTTTGTATTGTATTTTATAGTAGTAGAAACTATACAGTGAGTACATGTTTTATTCATGTTGTTGTGGTAATAGCTATAGTTGGTAAGCTTTAGTTTAGTAGTAGTGAAGTCTACAGTAGCTTCATATTACACACAGCTGTGTTGTGGTATTACTGTTAAAGCCTACCATAGCCAAAATCTAAATCGCAACTGAGGAACATAATTATTTTGGCATTATGCCTCTCAGCATGTTGCCCAACAGTATGGACAGGTAAGTGGTAGTTCTTTGGATGTCATTGAAAACAACAAATATTTTGTATGTTGTTCCTACAGTACTTTGTTCCCTGGTAGAACCTCTTCTCTTACATAAACCCATGAGAGTATTCCAGAGAGTAGACCTACTGTATACTGTTTAATTCTTTTGTTCTAAGTAATATTCTCTGTTGAGTACAGTAAGTATTTTGTGTAGTTCAATTTTAGTTACTGGTTTTGTTTTTAAGACATACATACACTACTTTAGTTTTATTTTTAGTTATCAATTCAATTCAATTTACTTTGTTTCGTCCTCAGTAAAAAGGAAAATATATTGAGTGTATTTAATAATATAAAAGTATATAAAACATTAGGTTAAAACACTTATATAAAACACATTTCATTAAAATATAAAAACATCAAAATGGTATACAGATAAATAAAAAAGATTAGATCACAAAATTATATGTCATTTAAAAGTCTGATGGAATATGGTACAAATGAATTAAACTTTGTCCGACTATTGCACATTCTCAGCAAGTTAAGTCTTTTTGTATCATATTATTTATATAAAGGATGATTTAAATCTTCACATATTTGCGTAGCCTTTAGTAACTATAATTTTGTTGCATAGGTCAACTAAATTAGGGTTCAGTGAATTGAACTCTCTAAATGTAATAGGTATGCTATAGAAACAACCCTACTGATAGCTAATGAAAAGAATTTATATGTTTGTCTTTTTACATCTTATTTTGGAAGGTAGGTGAGTATAGTACTGTAAATTTATCTTAAGCTCCAATTTTTTATTTAATTTATACTGTATTATTTGTTTCTTTATTCTTTATTTCAGACATATTTGGCAATGCGAGTCATAGTTAACAGGTAGCCTAAATGGCCACCCAAAGCCAGCTATCAGATAAGCTACGGCTAGTTGCAAGCAAGGGGGAAAAGGGCAAGATTAAGGAGCTTCTGCAAGATGGGGCTAGGTTTGATATTGACAAGGTAAGCTAATAATATAGGCCTAGAAGTAATGTACATACTGTAGATGCAACTTTATTTGAAAATATAGGATGAAATATTAATTCGAGAGATGAAATTGTTTTAAAAATAATTTCCTATGTTATGAAATATAACATATGTTCAGCACACATGTACTTCAATGTGTATGTTACAATACAATGTGTAATAAAGCTGATAACCTATCTTGTCTCAGTTCCAATCTATTTGTATTTTAATTAGACTTTCTTTTATAGTATGGTCGGACTGCTCTTCACTATGCTTCCTATTATGGCCAAGCAGAAACTGCTAAGGTCTGTATACAGTTAGGCTGTGAGATCAACATTCAAGATGTGGTAAGTATATATTTAGTGTGTTAAATGTTAATCATAAGGCAAATTACTGAAAAAATGACAATGCTGTGGGTATCAGTGGCTAGATCTCAATATACAAAATAATATAAGCAAAAAGCTAAATCAAAACGATAAAGTTAAACAGCCAGAAAGAAATTGCAAAACTTTCGGGTAACAAACCCATCGTGCAAATTTAAATTCAAATTCAAATTAATTTCAAATACTATTATAATGAAGTGTGGCCAGTAAGATCTTTAAACAGTAAAATACTCTAGATTATATAGAGATCATAATCTATGAGAGCTACTGTAGGTGAAAGCTTTGTTAAAATAATTAAACTTTTGACTGGTTGTACAGTCCCTGCACACCTCACCTGGTATGACATTATACCTAAACTTTCCCCCAAGTCTCATCCAGCTCAAGTATAAGTATGGCACACTGCATGTGCCAAAATATTAACAAATGATTATTATGCCAAATAGAACCTTTATGGCCATTTGCCTTGTATAAAAGAGAAGCTAGTAGAATGTAACAATAATAATAATACTTAACTAGACATGAAACTCGTCACTTTGACGAGTTAGTTATCCGCACCACGACAAACGCCACGTGCACGTCATACGTTGGAATATTCCACACAGATAAAGATTATGGCATTATGACAAGAACTGAAGAATATGATATGCTGTAAACAGTATAATCTGTATACATATTACATACAGTGTAAAATAGGTGAAATTACGGGACCCGCCATTTATTCCAATTTTTAACATGGCGACGGTATCAAAATGAAACACTTAGATAGCAATTTCAGAAGGAAATTATCTCAGGAACAACATATTAACGTGTAGAAGAAATTTGAATACGTAAAATATAGATGCGCACCCTTTTAAATGTGATGAACTATTACGCAAAATATGAAAATACGACTTTTTTTATTCAACTGGCCATATGATGACGTCACAACATCCGATTGGCAAAATGTTTACATGAATTCGTATCTACAATCCAATAGCTTCCAGAAAACGTTTTAATCGTGATTATCACATTTTATTCTTACGAGCTATTACAGATTAAAATTTACTGTAAAGATGAAATTAATGACCCACGTAATTAAAATTTTTAGGCATGATGACGTCATAAAAATTAAAATATTTTTATCTCATGCTAAAGAAAGTTGATTGACCTACACAATATATAAATGTAGGAGAAAAAAGAATACAGATAAGCGCGATGCGCTCCATTGAATGTGATGAGCAATAACGAAAGAGACAAAAATCCTATATTTTACATTCGTGTGGCCATACGATGACGTCACAATGTTTTTTTAGCCTTATTGATGCATGATCCGATATCTACAACTCATCAACTTCTAGATTTTGTAATAAAAATAAACGGTTAACGGTTTACTTTAGAAACTATGACTGTTTAAAAAAAGACATAATTTTGACGATTTTTTAAGCTTTTTCATAAAAAACGCGCACGAATTGTCTAATTCAACGTGTTCGTATGGCGTTATTTAAACTGGAAAAGGTCTAAATTGTTTTCAAAATCACTGGGAAAGGCTTGAAAAATATAATTCAAGAGAAAAAAATATGTTTTTAACGCTATGTGCGGACCGCGCGCATAAAAAATTGCGCGCCCGTGGGAATTTTTGACATGCTCAAAATGACAAGAAACGCGTAAAAAGTTGATTAGAAATTAATTTTGCGCATTTTGAAATTTTAAATGCGCGTGCGCGCGTAACTTCTTGTCAAACATGCCATTTTTAATCCGTAGAAAGTTTGCCCCTGATATGACTTAAATTTTTTCAAAGTGTCAATACTAAATGACTTTTGGTTTTTAATCTATGATCAATCATTGAAATTCATAAAATTGCGCATAAGTCACGTTGCGCAACTATGACGTCATTCAAAAATAGGAGGTGCACAACTTCACGTAAATGCCCATATGTTGTCAAAGTTATGAAATGTTATGTTTACACATTTTAGAGGAACACGACTCACAAAAAGGAAGGAAGGAAAGAAGAACTAGACATGAAACTCGTCACTTTGACGAGTTAGTTATCCGCACCACGACAAACGCCACGTGCACGTCATACGTTGGAATATTGCACACAGATAAAGATTATGGCATTATGACAAGAACTGAAGAATATGACATGCTGTTAGTGCTGAATTTTGTGTCATATAGTAATTAGTATATACATGCAAACAGTATAAGCTGTATACATATTACATACAGTGTAGAATATGTGAAATTACGGGACCCGCCATTTATTCCAATTTTTAACATGGCGACGGTATCAAAATGAAACACTTGGATAGCAATTTCAGAAGGAAATTATCTCAGGAACAACATATTAACGTGTAGAAGAAATTTGAATACGTAAAATATAGATGCGCACCCTTTTAAATGTGATGAACTATTACGCAAAATATCAAAATACGACTTTTTTTATTCAACTGGCCATATGATGACGTCACAACATCCGATTGGCAAAATGTTTACATGAATTCGTATCTACAATCCAATAGCTTCCAGAAAACGTTTTAATCGTGATTATCACATTTTATTCTTACGAGCTATTACAGATTAAAATTTACTGTAAAGATGAAATTAATGACCCACGTAATTAAAATTTGTAGGCATGATGACGTCATAAAAATTAAAATATTTTTATCTCATGCTAAAGAAAGTTGATTGACCTACACAATATATAAATGTAGGAGAAAAAGGAATACAGATAAGCGCGATGCGCTCCATTGAATGTGATGAGCAATAACGAAAGAGACAAAAATCCTATATTTTACATTCGTGTGGCCATACGATGACGTCACAATGTTTTTTTAGCCTTATTGATGCATGATCCGATATCTACAACTCATCAACTTCTAGATTTTGTAATAAAAATAAACGGTTAACGGTTTACTTTAGAAACTATGACTGTTTAAAAAAAGACATAATTTTGACGATTTTTTAAGCTTTTTCATAAAAAACGCGCACGAATTGTCTAATTCAACGTGTTCGTATGGCGTTATTTAAACTGGAAAAGGTCTAAATTGTTTTCAAAATCACTGGGAAAGGCTTGAAAAATATAATTCAAGAGAAAAAAATATGTTTTTAACGCTATGTGCGCACCGCGCGCATAAAAAATTGCGCGCCCGTGGGAATTTTTGACATGCTCAAAATGACAAGAAACGCGTAAAAAGTTGATTAGAAATTAATTTTGCGCATTTTGAAATTTTAAATGCGCGTGCGCGCGTAACTTCTTGTCAAACATGCCATTTTTAATCCGTAGAAAGTTTGCCCCTGATATGACTTAAATTTGGTCAAAGTGTCAATACTAAATGACTTTTGGTTTTTAATCTATGATCAATCATTGAAATTCATAAAATTGCGCATAAGTCACGTTGCGCAACTATGACGTCATTCAAAAATAGGAGGTGCACAACTTCACGTAAATGCCCATATGTTGTCAAAGTTATGAAATGTTATGTTTACACATTTTAGAGGAACACGACTCACAAAAAGGAAGGAAGGAAAGAAGAATAATACAGAAAAAAAATATTGATCTCATACAATTACAAGGAGTTATCCGCTTGGTATACCAAGCGGATAACTAATAATACAGAAAAAAAATATTGATCTCATACAATTACAAGGAGTTATCCGCTTGGTATACCAAGCGGATAACTAATAAAAATTAAGTGACTGTTCATTTGTAAGTAAGGAGATACAATTTAATGTTTTTAATCGTTTTATTTTAGTATGGCAGCACTGCATTGCACAGAGCTGTGATAGATGGCCATGTCGATGTTGTACAGGCTCTTATAGAAGAAGGCATTGCAGTTGACAGACAAGATGAGGTAAAATATAACACATTTTCCGTTTCATAGTTGTTCTTAACAAAGTATTCTAGGTGACATTCCTCTTGCAAAAATGCATCTACATGACGATGCCAAGCAAATTAAATTTATTGTATGGGAGAAGATTGAGTAGAGAAGTAGTTGTTGTACTTATAAACAACAATATTTAATATTAATTAATAATAAGATGATTATTCTGTACTATATTTTGTAATATATAATATTCTTATTCTATATATAATATTTGAAAAGTCGACAAAAGTTTGTTGAGTATCAGTACTGTACTTGCAAACAGAAAGCAGGGGCAGATCCAGCATTATAGGGGGTGGGGGGCTAAATATTTTATAAATGATAAAAACGATCCGTTGGGTTACAGATAAATAAAAATTATTTTATTTTAAAAAGACATGGCTGTTAAATTTCAGGGTGGCTAAAGCCTGTTTAGTCCCCGCCTAAAGCCGCACCTGATAAGAACGATATTTTAATAATATTTATAATAATATGAAGCTGATTTTTTAATTTACATTCCTATTCTACATAATATTTGAGTAATCTTTATGTAAATTCAAGTTGATTTAACATGAATAGAATTTACTATTGTATCAACATTTCCACAGTAAACTTAAAGCCATGATTTATGAATGAGGTAATAAAACTGAACAGTAGATTCTGTTCTTGGTAAACCGACCCACAAACACTGACCCCACTTTTATGTTAAAACATCTTAATTGTAATGTAACAATTCAAATGATTGTCAAAACTAATTGTAAATTACTAATGGTATGCAATGCTAATTTTTTCCAGATTTAATTACATTTTAATGAGACTATTTTGAATTATTGAGTTTATTATTTGTAATCTAAAGCTCTGTCTACACTATCAAACTAGAAAAAAAGTGTGATGTGCCCAAATATGGTAGTGATATGACATCATCATGTCCATATATGGGTACATACATTTTGATAGTGTAGACAGAGCTTTAGCATCATCATAAGAATATGAAGAAAAATTGTGCTATTATTTGTCTCTGCATGCCAGAAACTTTTAAAATTGAGTGCGATTTAAAAAATTTAAATGAAGATCTTGTTTTTATGCAACTTTTAAGTTTAAAATGTCAGTATGTGTGTAAATGTTCACATTTAATTTGATACTGAATTTACCAGTTCTTAAACTTGTACACATGGCATTAACTAACGACTCTCATTGACCGTACTCCGCGATTCTTACATTTGTTATACCAACCACTGTTTTTTGCTTATGTGACTGTGGCGCCTAATTGACTGAGGTGATCGATCATTTGTGATATATTATAAAATGAAAAAATAGCTCATAGTTGTTCATCGTCCTTAAAATAGTTTTTGAAACTATTTTTTTTTTGGAAATTTATAAACTTTTTAATTGAAGATAATTGATCCAAATGATGGAAAAATATAAATTTAGAAAGGTATAATTTGTCTCACAACAATCATTGGGGGTGTTTTAAAACTCATTGACTGTCTCAGATATCCTCAGCCATTCCTCATTTTTACTTTCATCAAAATGTTTACATTTACAACAAGACCTTTGTCGTCACCTACATGAACCCTGACCTCTTTGTGTCACAATTGGTTGCTCTCTGTTTGCTGAGTGATTGCTTTACTACTGTACTTTAATAACCAATCCTCTTCTATGAGGAAGAAAATTGGAAACAATTCCTGACCTCAATGTTTTCATTTAAGCATTTTGTCACACAATTTCTGGAGAAAAGTACAGAAATTGTAGAAGACTAGAAAACTTTATTGTTGATTTTATTCAGATAAATTTAATTTAAGCTCAGGCTACACTATCAAATTGCCAAAATATGTACTGTAAGTGATATACCCAAATATGGTAGTGATGTGACATCATCGTGTCGTTTTGTTACATAAAGTTTGATAGTGTAGACAAGGCTTTAGGTAAAAGAGTTTGTTTAAAACTCATGACCTGATAGGTTGTCCCATTGACACAAACTGACACACCTGCGATTACACCAGATGGAGACAGTCGTTTGTGTCATTGAACAATTGAGATAATTGATAGTTGATTGAAATCGTCTGTTTACAGATTTGTACAGTTATATTTTATAGTAGTATGAGTACTGTATATCATGTGGCACTAGAGGGACTAGTGCTGTTCCACCGTACGGAGTGTTAAAGAGTTTCTATCTAATCTAATGGTTAGAACATCTGCATATTAAGCAGAAGGTTCTGGGTTCGAATCTCAGTTGGGGCGACTTTTTCTCATTCTCACAGATTTCCTCATCTTATCGTTTCAAATTAATTAATTAGATTTCAGTATATCACCCGATGGTTTAGAATTTATTCTGTGCCTGTGATGTTTATATAATACAAGCAAGTTCACAGGATTGTTTATATTTGATATCAATTAGTAACAATGTAAATAGTTAAGTAAACCAAGTGCTACTGGCTATCTCTTGTGGTTATTTCTAATTTGTTCTAAAGTAGACACATTGTCCTGGTGCCTTTGTGGTAGGACTTGTTCATTTACTTTTCAATTTCATTGGTTTTTGTGGGTTAAATTTGATTATTTAACTAACTGCATATTCAGTATTCTTATTATCTTAATTAGGAGAACATGAGTAAATGTGATTTTGGTATTTTATAATAATCATAGTGTCACTATACAATGTTGAGTTATAAGAAATACCCAGACCGCTCCACCATATCAACAATTACAGTACCCATGCATCGATTTTGAAAATAATAAGAATAAAAAACATAATGAGATTGCTAAGGATGAAATACCTGTGTGTCGTCTATACACAAAGCAAGCAGGTGGAAATAGCTTTACATGCGCTCACAAAGCATTGACGTATTTTAGTTATAAATAGAATAATCGGAGAGTTGTTAATTAACAACTAACAACTCCCTAGAATAATTACTGTACACACTTGAATCAAGTATAGAGGTACGGCAATTCACTGGTTGCTGTAAAAGAACATAAATGTGTTATGGCGCTCTATTGCTGTCGCAACCCCTGGACTGCTTGTTGTCGAATAAAGAAATGAAAATGAAAAATGAAATGAATCTATATCTCTCTGTATAGTTGGCATAGCTCTTTTGAAATCACTGACACAGATGTGCTTATTTTCCAATGAAATGTCCTAGTGTTACAAAGATGTAATAACCTAAAATCAAGTTATAGTATTTAGCTGTACAAAGAGGTAAACTGTGCATTGGTAAAGTACAAATACAACATATCTGTTCATCTCTTTTGAATCAGTGGACAAATTATCATTTTCCAATGAGGTGTTGCAAAGATGTACATTATATAACCTAAATTTGTGTTTATTTTTTGGCAGAATGGCAACACGGCATTGCATGAGGCAGCTTGGAATGGGTACAGTAGATCAGTTGATATGCTACTTAAATTTGGAAAGAGTAACTTACACGCAGCCAACAAAGTAGGTTTAATTCATAGTATAAAGATTGTTATCAATTTAATTTTAGATTAGCAATTTCTATTACAAATTAAACAAAATAATACTTCAGTATATACTGTATCTTTATTCATCCCTCATGGGCAATTAACAAGAGAACGAGATGGATTACATCAGCTTTCAATAAAAAGTTGTTTTGGTAAAGTTAGACAGTTTAATATGTTATCTATAGTTTTTGGCATGATGATAGTTTAGAATACAGATTTCCTGAAAACCAAAACCACCTGCAAACCAAATTTGTCTATTATTGAATGCCACAAATTCTGATTTAGAATATACTGTGAACAAGAAATATTTCTTACACAAAACGCCGCTCTTCTGATCATAACTACCATCAATATGCATTTTAATGTTTATCAGCAAATCTTTTCATAGACTCTCTTTTCCTAGACATGCTTTGGGGTGTGTGCATGGCCAGTCCGAGTTTGCAGATTTTTCAGCCATAGTAAACTATAAGCTACACCGCATGGTAACTGTTTCCTAATGCTTCCGTTTTCTGCCTAAAGGAGCGGCGCGAAAACTACTACTAGAATGAAACACTTGTTGCTTTTCTTTCAGTATGGATTACGAGCCATTCACCTGTCGTGCCAGAATGGTCATAACCAAACTACGAGGAACTTACTGAGAGGAGGGACTCATCCAAGCATTAAAGATGCCGTAAGTTAGCTACAGTAGTAGAACTAAAACAACAACTAAACATATTGTGTTGAATATGCCATTTTAATGTCACATAATATTAATAGTTATTTACTTTGACCAAAAAACGGTATCGAAAACAAAATGATTTACCTGAAAAAATGCAAGTTAAAACAAAAAATACTTAAATCGTCTGTCAGACAATGGTTTTTGGTTAAAATTAACCGTTTCTTTTGTCTATTTATAAGTGAAATAATATTGGTTTTTTTTTTACAGAAGTGAATAACTTTATTAAAACTGCAAAATGGCCTATTTAAAGTCTGATTTTATTAATCTTTATTTTTCATGTTTTTGAGGGACAATAAAAAGTTGACCACAATGTCAGTTTTGAAACAGAATTTAATGAGAACAAAAAGAGCGTTGGGATATGATGTGTCCCTTTAGGGGAGGAACATGTTGTTGAACATGTACATCAAGTCTGTTTATAGATACACAGATCAAGATGAATAAATTGACCAATATTCAATTTTTTAAGTTATGGTTTAAGAATGGTTAAATACCCATTCCCTACAATTTTTTTTTCGCTAAAAAGTGAACGTTTTTTCCATTTCTTGTGGGCAACACGATCGATTAAAAATCAATAGATAGAAGAAAAACCAATCCGTGCGAAATGCATGTTGTGATTTATACCAAGCCGCTTATATTATTAGAATCAACTTTTTTCACATTTTTAACCGTTTGAAGACAAAAAAAGTTATCTCAATAGGACCATATAGTATTTATTTTTACATTAAATGTAGTTTGTGATCTTAAATTAGATTTTATAAAACATAAGGAATGGGACTGTAGACAAACAGGTTAATATGAATCAATGTTACCATTATTCAATTTTGATTATAAGATCTAGTTTTAAATAAATGGTTAATGGTGCATTTAGAACATATTATTGGACATCTAGTTTGTGTTTATACACACATGTCAAGATTAATCAATGTGTCCGTTAGTTCCATAAGATCTAGTTTAAATGGTTAATACGGATCTTGTTGTTGGATTTAAACATTTATCATGTCTTAACTTTAGAATGTGTATAGCTTTTCGGATTAGCCTAATTTCGTTATTTATTTCGTTTTAGCATGGTGATACGCCGCTTCACGTTGCATCTAGATTCGGCCACATAGCTTGTACTAGAGTAATGGTCAGTGCTCAGGCAGATGTTAATGCACAGAATAAGGTATGATTAATTGCTGTTGCCAATTGTATTTGTTTTGTAATGCTTTTCATGAATAATGAACACAAATGAACAAGATATGGAAATTATCTTTGTGTGTTAAAATGTGTATATCTACTTTATTTACACTGGGTGACTACTTGTCTACATTATAAAAAACTAGTTTGAAAAAAAAAAGGTGTGATGTGCCTAAGTATGGTAGTGATACGCTTAAATATGGTAGTGATATGACATCATCATGTCCATATAGGTAGGCACATCACATATTTGTCACTTAAAGTTTGATAGTGAAGACAGAGCTTAAAGTACAGCACTGTTCTCCCATTGGATCTAGTGTACAGGAAAGAACATACACTGGTAGAGGATTCCCTATTCTTATCCAATAAGTTCTTTATCATACACAAGGGCGATGCATATACACAGAACCAACAGCTTTACATCCCATCCAAGAGGCAATGAACACCCTAGAACACAAGCAATATGGCACATACACATCTCAAACCCACCTCTCATATGCTAGGCCGATAGCCGTTATATATCTATACAGCATGTGATATCTCCCATCCAAGCTCTACTGTGGCCAACATTGCTTAACTTTGGTGATCTGATGGGAACCAGTGTTTCAACAGGGTAATACCATAATAAATTTTATTTTTTTAATCACAGGATGGAAACACACCGCTGCATATGGCTGCTGGACTTGGGAAACAAAAAATCACAAGGTTTCTAACAGACTCTGGATGCGATGTGAATATTCGCAATAACAACAACCTAACTTCCATTGACCTAGCCCGCAAAAATGAACATCCTGACGTTATTCTGATCATAATGTCGGCCCCAAAGGTATGTTAACTTATGATTTGTATCTTGAAAATTGCTATGGAAAAAAAATCATCAAAATCAAATCAAATTTTCTTTATTTGATCTATATTTCCCATATAAAAAGAAAGTGACAATGATAATAAGTTTATTATTTTGTATTTTATTTAGAGAAAATACCAAGAGAAGGAAAATGCTAAGAGAAAGGGGAAGCATTCAAAATCTACTGGCGCCATTGGTAGAGAAGTTTCACCCACGCGAGTGAAGAAGGAAGTTAGGTTTAAGGTACACTACACACTAATACCAAGGCAATCTAACAACAGGATGCTGAGCTCCGGGGATCAAAGGGTTTATCTGTGGCTGCGATACTATCAGTTCCACACTCTTTTAACAGACACTGCGCGCCGTGGACAATATGTACATAATACAGTATTGTTGGTATTTGTCGCAGCCAGACATAAGATCAAAGGACTGTTAGGAGTTCCTATCTTGGCAAGGCGATCTCAGTGTCATGTTGTTAGATTTCCTCGACCTTACTGTTAAAAGACATCAGATAATTTTTTTTTATTCAAATTTTTTCTTTCAACTGTCAGATGCCAAAATTCTATATGCCTAACTGCTACTTTGAATCAAACTTTGTGACAAAAAAAATTGATGTGCCCATATATGGACATGATGATGTCATATCACGACCATATTTGGGCATATCATTACCATATTTGGGCACATCATTGTAGGTTGTACTTAATTGGTATGCCTGTTTTTCAAATGGTTTAATTTCGTCTTCTAGCATAATCGGACCAAAACGGAGGGTGCAGAAAATCCTGCAAGCCCTGGCAAAAAAAGGAAAGAGCTAAAAAGTACTGATCAACCTGACTCCATCTTAGTTGTACCAAAAGACAAAGCTAGTAAAAAGAAACTCAAAGATAAGGTACAGTATATATGGTTAAATTCTGGTTTCTCGCATTTTTTTTTTCAATTAAGTTAATTTTCAGTGGCTTAAGGAGCATCTAGTCACAAAGTTTTTAATTTAGAAAAGTGTGGTTGTTACTCTGCTTTCAATTCAATTCAATTAAATATTTATTTCAAACAAAATCAGCAAACATCAACATATGTATAAAACAAAACAAAAAACACACACAACGACACAGAGACTCAAATAAGTCCTCATGACAAACATAAAACAATTTTACAATCAATCACAAAAAAAACAAACATTTTAAATATCAGTTGATGGCACAAGTCCGAAGTCAATGAACAAGAACATAAATATATGCAAAGCATTCTTTAACGTGAATAAAATTAAATGAATTAATATACGTTGCTTGGTACTACTAAATGTAATATGGTACTCACTGACTATAGAACTTGCATTTCATCCAATCTTTTTGAAGACTCAAGCTGCTGAAATGTTTGTTGACAGTCCCTAGGTTGCTCAAAAGAACAGAAGATGTGTTTGACCTGCCACAGAGAAATGAGTTCCAGAGAGAACCTTGTCAAAATTGAATTTTAAAAATAATTGTAGTGAAGCTTCACCTTGGTGGTTAATGTGTTTGCCTTCCAATCCCTAGGTCCTGGGTTCAATTCTTACCTAGTTCTAGGGTTAGTACCTCATGACTCTTTCAACTCCACTCCCTAAGCCTCAAATGATACTAATACCCTTTTCACATCTGCATAAATTGTTACAACTTGTATAACAAGTTGTAACCAGGTTTGATTCCCAGACTTATTACATGTTTTCACACACGCATACGCAAACATTGTGAAATCCTGGAAGGAAAGAATAGTTGCGCACTATTTGAATACTAATGATTGGTCAGTTAATACCAGGGCAATACATGCGCGCGCAGTAAGAACTCTTGGAACAAAAACTCATGCCTCTTGTTGGTGTGTTTTTCTTCCGAGATTTTACAAGGGACCCCTATGAAATCTCGGGAGATTTTCCACAAAATTGTCTTCACACTATGCAAACCTGGTTACAACTTGTTACAAGTTGTTACATTTTGCAGATGTGAAAAGGGTATAAGCACGATAAATTATTAAATAGTTTATCCATCCTGTAATTGGCAAGTTTCTCGCTGTTGGATGCCTATGAAATTAAAAAAGTATAAAAATAAAATGAAAAGAAATTTGAAATGATTGTATTTTGATTGGTTTCAGAAACTTGAAGAAAAGCTGTTGCAAGAGAGTGGCTTTGATAAGCATGAACTTAAAAAGCGTGTGAAAGAACAGAAAAAAATTCAAGAAGAAATAATGATGGCACGAGTAATGAAGCAGCCAGGACCGTCTCAACACATCTTCTACACCGAAAAACAAAAATCTACTGCTACTGTATGAAATATATTGATTATTTCTATAATTATCAAAGATACTATAATTGTTTATTTGTTTGAAATTAATATAAAGACAAAAGAATTGTATATATTTTGAAATTTATTTAATTTATTGATTTACTTGATTTCCCTTTTGATTATAATTATTTTGTTGTTATTTAAAATTTGTGTTAAATCTATTTATTTTAATTTTACTTTAATTGTTGTATGTTAATGTCAAATTAAGTAATGTTTAGGGTCCCTAATGATCAGCTTCTGCTGGATGGACCACCCTCGTAAAATGTTGTTGAAATACCTAAATAAAAAATAAAATAAAAAGCATTGTAGTGCTAGTAACATGTTTCTATGAGAATATCCTCTTTTTATGAGTAGGTCCGCAAATGTGTTTACGGTTTGAAATATGAATTATTAATTGTGAAAATGATCTTGTTAGGTGCATTTCATTTATCTTCTCCGTCGCTTCACTAAAAGGAAAAAACCAAGAAAATTTTATTTTAATGTGATTTCTTTTTCATTGTAATTTTTTGATATGGAATTTGTTTTTCTGAAATAAAATCAATCAATAAGTCATGAAGTTATAGAAATGCTTTTTTTTAAATTTCAGAAATCATCTGTTGGTTGCAACTGCACTCCGCAACTTCTTCAGATACAGAACAAGGTTGATGCAAATAGAGAAGTTATGATACACGAAATTGAACATAGTCATAACAAATTAGATCGTAAAATTGGCAACCTTGAAAAAAAGATGGAGCATCAAGGAGAATGCCTTGATAAACTCTGCAAGTCACGTATCCATGCGGAACAAACCGAATGCTTGCATCGTTTACATCACCGTGCTACAATCGAGCGAGCTGACTGGGAAGAGACGCATGTAGACCGTATGGGACATGTTAAAGAGGAATTAAAAGAATGGGTTGTGAACGAAATGCAAGCTGATGAAACGGCTTGTGGTAATTCTTTATGTAAAACGGATGATTCCGGTTATGTCCAGACTCGATCGACTATTAATAGTGTTTTAGAAAGAGAGGGCGCTTTGAGTCCGTTTCTCCATGATCAAAACCAAAATCGAACTACTCAACACCTTGATAACTTTAAATATACTGATAAATCAAAAGGTATGACATCTCCTGAAAGTAGGAGGAGTTACAAATCAGCACACAACAACGCCTTGATTGTTGAGGATGTAGTACCTAAGAACAGGACTTCACAAAATGCTACTAAACCTTATAGTAAAGACTATGTGCATATAGAAAAAAATGAACAAACTTCTCGCAATACTGAAAGGCCTTTAAATCAGTTCAATGAACCAAATAAAGATAGCAAACTGACATCATTATATGTACACACAGGGGCAGTGCCAAAGACTCGAACTAATAGTTTCACAAAAGCTGTGTGGAAACAAGATAAACTAGATAGAGTTAAAAAGCACCAACAAACAGTTGAAATTGAAGTACATAAAGAGTTTATTGATGGAGAAAAAGGTGATAAATTTGTGATGGGCAAAAGCTCAGGGACAGCAACCATTCCCCACAATGAGGCTCCAGCAAAAAGGCCTACATCGCCTAAGAACACAAACTCATACCAGAGAAGTAGGAGTTTGTCTCCTAAGCGAGAGCCAGAGGTAAAAAATCCTGTTATTGTTAATAGTAAAAGTGAACTTGAAATCAATAAAGATAACATAAGGTCGAGGTCAATGTCACCAGCATATCAAAAAGTTCAAGCGACCAGTCGTGACCGCAAGAGTCGACAAGCTGCAAGAAAATCTGATGTGATAATGAATGGATCAGAACAGGTTGAACTACGTGCTAAGTCGGTGTCGCCTTCTCGGCCTTTAATGGTCAATGGTGTTAGCCCTGATAGCGGATTAGAGTTAAATAGGAATCACTTGATTGAAGATAGACATCGGTCATTGTCGGAAGATGACCAGATTTCTATGAGCTCTGGTATTGGTTCTGCTGGTCAGAGCAGTCCTCAGCAAAATGTAAACTTAAAAGCAATACCAAATGGATACAGCCATGTGTCTCCAAGGAATACTGAAACAAGAGGACACCAAAGTTTTTCTCCAATGTCAAGAACAGAAACAAGAGGACACAATTCTGTGTCTCCAGTCACAAATACAGAAACAAACAGAATAAACAATGTTTCTCAAATGAAAAATGTAAAAGTAAACAGTGCTATGTCGCCTGTTTCTAGTAGAGATACAAGTGGACACAGTGTTGTGTCTCAAATCAATAGAAGGGACATAAGTAGTAATTCACCAATCACAAGGACAGACAGAAGAGGAAATGCTCCTTTGTTGTCTAAACATTCTTATATTGAGACATACAATAAGGATCATACGATTAATTCACATACTCCAAATGGAAGACCACCTCAATATAATGCTGGTCCAAGTATGGGCAGCACAACAAAACGTTTATATATTGATACTAGTCAGTATGAACTTAAAGGGAAAAAACAAAGTAACTCGCCAATTTCACATTCCAAAGGACTCCTGAATACAAATCGGCAAATCCATAATTTACATGTTATAGAGAATGGGCCTCGTAAGACTATAGGTGATAAGCCTACTACAGAGTCTTCGCAGTCTGTTCATAGTGCAACTAATGGACCTTATCAACGTGAACAATCGCCTCCTTATCGCAAATCTTCCAATTATTCACATGCCGTATCTATACCACCGTCAAAGACTGCAAGCATTCCCAATCATGCGAGTACCAAACCCCCCACTTCAGAGAGGTCTTCCTCTGCATTTCATCCTCGTATAGTCAACACATCTGGTCAGCCACTTGTAGTCACAAACATGAATGGTACCATTTACTCACGGAATGCATTGCCTACGCAACAAGCACCACCAAGGAATGCATCCGACTCGGAAAATGCTCAAATGACCAAATCCAAATCATTCCAAACGGATACTGAGAGGAATCAAACAGGACCTCACAGCTCACGCAAGGTGGTAAAACCAGCACAGTATTCTAGTCAACCTGATCTTTATGCTAAACAACAGATGTCAAGACCTGTTTTACAAACATCAAACACGCAACAATCTAGGCAATCTGATGGTTCGTCTTACAAACGATACCAACAACCTCAACAAGAAGTTCTTCCAAATCACAGAGTGCCATCTTTAGATCAACTGGATATTCCACAAAATCATTCCTCGACTCTTCACAGTCCAAATCCTTCCATCTCTTCATCTTCCACCACACATTCCGGAGGAAGTGGTAACAGGCGTCGGAACCCGCTGGATGTTTCCCTCATGAAAGAGTTCTTATCAAGTGAAACCAAACCAGGGCCATCTGGAGATGTCGCCAAAAGTCAGCCATCAAAGAGTGGTTCCAATACAAACACCTTGAATAATACTATCAACACAGGTAGAATACTGACCTCAGATTTTGGTTCATCTACCAGACATCCCTTCTCAACATTTGGATATTAATACAATTAGAAAAATTGCAATTAAAACATAAATCTTGATTTTATATGCATTCAATTAACATAATTTATATAATATAGTCAGTTTAAATTAAAAATTCAGTTATTTACAAAAAAATATTTTATAGATTTCAAAATATTTGATAAATAATGTGTGTGTTTTATATTTGTAATATCTATTAAATACATCTTGCCTATGTAAACAAAACCTGAACTGTAATTTCACCTTTATAATGTGTATATATTTTTTGTATATCTTTGTAGAATTTTGTAAACAAAATCTATAACTGCTATCCACACTGGTTATTAATGTGTTTGTGTGGTTAGCACCTAAGCAAACAAATTGTGTTTATGCAATTTCTATTTTTAAACATGGTTCTATTAATATATTGTAGGATTCTAATGAATTTTAATAAATTGCGATACCCATATTCAGAATGAGATGTAATATATTATATTAATACTATTGGGTTATTCAACTTTACTTCGCGAGTGACTAAAGCTCTGTCTACACTATCAAACATGTGACAAAAAAATGTGATGTGCCCATATATGGACATGATGATGTCATATCACTACCATATTTGGTCACATCACACTTTTTTTGTCAAACTAGTTTGATAATGTAGACAGAGCTTAATAACAATTATGCCTAGTAATTACATTGAATTCACTACCAGAATTATGTTTAAGTCTGAGATATGAGATACCTAATTTTTTCTACGATCAGTAGTTTAAAAAAATAACTTGATATTTTAAAAATATCTTTTATATAAATAATAATATTTGTTTATTGTGCAAGCAACTCCATTTATTGTATAGAAATTTCAGTTTATAATGTTTTGAAAAAATTGAAATATGCTTTTTGAACTAAATACTAAAGTGTATTGCAAATATAGTAGTTTTTGTATGTGCTTTCAAAATGTATAGGCTCATAATATTGTAAACTTTGTGAATATTGTTTTCAGCATCCGTACATATTTTACAGAAATATTTATGCTTATGATATTGGTAATAAAGATTGATTTAAAATCATGGGGTATTAAGTTGTGTCATATTTAGTATGGTGGCAATAATATAGTTTTGTTTTTGTTGATGATTTCTCTTAACATTACAGATTCTAAAAACAGCCTTCGAGGCGTATACAAGCCTGTAGCGTAGCCAAGGGGGTTTGAAGAGAACCCCCCTTTTTTTCGTTTTTTTCGTTTCGTTTCGTGCCGTTGAAATAGGCCTAACTCACCATTTTTCCAGTCCTTTACCTAGCCAGCAGTTTCTTCTGCTTTGTCTTGTACTTTTTGATGTAAAAATCCTGGCTAGGGAATATTTTAAACATTCCAATTGAATTTAAAGATGCCATTGTCTCCCAAAAACATGAAAGGAAAAAAAAAGAAAAAAATCAAATTTTGAATAGGCCATTTTGCAGTTTTAATAAAGTTAGTGACTTCAATAGAAAAAAACCGGGAAAAAAATTTTTTCATTTATAAAATGACATGGTAACTGGTATTTTAATTGTCCTATAGCGTTTTTGAATTTTGATCTATTTTTGATTGTCTTATTATGCCAAGCAAAACATTTCTTGAATAATACAGTAATATCAAAAACTATTTAAGTATTAACTGGACTATTAATAAAAAACTCTTCTTTTTTTCCGCTATAAAACATTCAAAAGCCAATCAACTTGTCAATCAGATACGATATATGATAGGTCTAAATATACAGTATAAATATTTTTAAAATAGACAAATTTATTATGAATAATAAAATATATTATTGTGATGCTCAAACGATTGAGGGCGTTTTCTTGGGTTGATTATGTACTGTAGTGCAGCGCCGAGAGCGGGAAGCGTCTGATGAGTGAGTGGGCCTAGGAGTCAAGGTAGAGTATTTTTCTTTAAATATATAACTGTAAACAAATAAAAAACGATATGATAAGGACCTGAGTGGGATAGAGTCAGAATGGCCCTGCCTAGGCTACTTTAAGGCCCTATGACTAGCTAGCCTACTACTACTAATACTAGGCCTAGGCCTAGAGGGTTTACGATGAAATCGGTCGCGTCTGAAATCGGTCGCGTTTGAAATCGGTCGCGATAAAATCAACTTCCGGTATTTTATATGGCGCGCCGCTAGAGCTATACTTTTGATGATATCGGTCGCGTTTGAAATCGGTCGCGCTATTTTTTATGGATCGAGCGGGATGCATGCTAGAGCGGGATATACATTTTTCGTTTATATAGATTTAATTGATATTTTTTAGGAACTAGATTATTTATGTGGATATTTTTTACTTGGTTAATAAATATTTATTATCAATCATTAAATAATTTTTTTTTTTGTATTTCACAGGTCTCGGAGAAGGATTGTGTCTTTTCAAAATGGCCATTTCTAAACACGTTTAAATATTATATATTAATTAGGCATAATGTTATATTAGGCATATAATAATTTACCTCTATTTATATGTACTGTAATTAATATATTATATAGAGAATATACGTCTGTCGTGTCTTTTATTATGCAAACAATTACGTAAAAGAGAACAATTTATTTAAAAACAATAATGTTTACAATATAGCCCGTAAAGCCAGCGTATCTATTTTTATACTTATGCATACTGTGGCAGATTATATATCCATGTCGTTAACAACATACTATTCGATCACCTTATTTTTATTTCTATTTTATTAATTTCCGTTATGTAGGATATTATTAGGTGTATAATGATTATTGTTGAGGCAAATCACGTGTATATTTTTATTTCTAATGTTTAAAATAGTTTTTAGTAAAATGATCATTATATGCGGATGGTTAAAAGGCGAGAATACTGAAATAAACCCCCGAACAAGCCATATCGGTGATGCGCCTTCTATGATCGTGCAGCTGTTTCCTCTAACAATACGTTATTTTGCTGACGGGGTTTCCCCTTTTTCAAAAACACGCACTTGTTAGTGTGTCAAACCATGGACAAAACACGTCCGATCGTTGTCCATGGCGAGTAAAGATGACGTCTATTACTAATAACCATACGTTTGAAACGTCTAGAGGCCTCCTGCACGTGTTTTTGTGAAACGATCCAATGAGCTATAGATGCTCGACGCGATTATGAGATCATGTTCATTCATTAATTCATTCTTTATTTAGCCTTTAAAATCGAACCAAATCAAGACACGTGGAAATATAAGGAGGCAAGGATAATCAAAAGCAATTAAAGTCGCTGTAGCTCACAGGCTTGCTTATCCATAATAATTCCGAATAAAGCACTTTTTCTATAATTTACGTATATACGTCGGCGATACTATAGATTTTAATTTGAATATCTTTTATTTCTTCATTTATAATAATCATTTAATGTAAATAAGTAAGTGCAACTCAGTGTCTCACATTCGTACGCCGTTCGTAAATCTAAATGTTTAAAAATCAGTGCAGATTACCTCTTTGAGAATCGTGTCCACCTTTATTATCCATACATTATTATTCTCATATCTATCATTGTACATCATAGTCCTACTGTAGGCCGGTAGATTGATTTATAACGGCATATTATCTATATATTTTATTAATATCCTAAAACCATACGTAATTGTTTGCATAATAATAGATACGACAGACGTATATTCTCTATATAATATATTAATTACAGTACATATAAATAGAGGTAAATTATTATATGCCTAATATAATATTTAAACGTGTTTAGAAATGGCCATTTTGAAAAGACACAGTCCTTCTCCGAGACCTGTGAAATACAAAAAAAAAATTAATTTAATGATTGATAATAAATATTTATTAACCAAGTAAAAAATATCCACATAAATAATCTAGTTCCTAAAAAATATCAATTAAATCTATATAAACGAAAAATGTATATCCCGCTCTAGCATACATCCCGCTCGATCCATACAAAATAGCGCGACCGATTTCAAACGCGACCGATATAATCAAAAGTATAGCTCTAGCGGCGCGCCATACAAAATACCGGAAGTTGATTTTATCGCGACCGATTTCAAACGCGACCGATTTCAAGCGCGACCGATTTCATCTGACACCGCCTAGAGTACTACTACTAGTAACTACTCTACTAACGTAGTAGCGTAGCGTAGTACTAGTAGTAGGCCTAGCTAGGCCTATATGATATTGATAGCCCTAGCTAGGCCCCTTAGCTAGGCCTAGGCCTAGTAGTAAAAGTTTTAGCTAGCTAATGCAGTTTCGCATCAATCTCTGTCGAGCTTAAATTTAAAAGCATTCACCCGCTGCCCCCGGCGCGGTGATGGTGAGTGACCGTGAAATCTTATTTATGCCCAGTTTATAGGTGCGAAACTGCAGTAGTGCCGTTCTTCTTCTAGCCTAGCTAGAACCTGTATTGTGGCCACTGTTATATTTCCTACAGTCAGCAGGTAGATGACCAACAAATTTCACGTATTATGCCTATTTCGTATTGATTATTACAGTAGATGTTTCAACTTATTTTTTTTATTTGTTTCAGACTAAAATCGTAACACCAATCACAGCAAATGTTCACAAACATGGACAAAATTTCTGATATAACTCTGAAAATAAGAAAAGCACAGAAAAACAAAGATGTATGCCTATCGAATAGTTTACCATCACAGGAATGTCGTAGGCCTAGGCCTACTACCACTGACAATTTTGAGCGATCAAATAAAGATTCTAAGATTAAACGAAAAAGGGGACGGCCACAAAAGATAGTGACCAAGAAGTCATCAGCAGTACAGGATAGCCCAAAAAAATATAGTAGTAAGCCTAGTTCACAAACTAGTAGGTCTGGAAGAACTTTAAAACGTCCATATAGATACCGAAGTGATCAAGGTGATGGGAATTCTTCTACAGAAGAACTTACCTCTGAGGAGTATGAATGTGATGCCTGTCTAAAAACGTTCCTTTCGAGATCCAGTATAATGTGCCATCAGTACATCTGCACTGCAGAAAAAGAACTCTGCTGTGATCTGTGTCAAGAAATACTCAATTCGTACAAAGAGTTTAGGACTCACCAGAAAACACATGGCTCTTATGCTTGTGATTTTTGTAAGCAAGAGTTTCAAAATATTGCAGAGTTCCGGATTCACAGTCGATGGCATACATTACAAACCCTGGAGTGTAACATTTGTCATAGGCGATTTTTAAGAGTGAAACCCCTTAAGGAACATATGGTGAGAGTTCACAACCAACCCATGGAAGTTTACACTTGCTTAATGTGTCAAAAAACATTTGCTTTACTGGATATTTTAAAAGAACATCAAAGAACTCATGATGGGGAAGTTGGGTTTACTGTGAACTACATTGTGAAACCACTAGTGAAAGATGTGGCTAAAAGGAACACTTGTATTCAGGATAAACCTGGAAAAAATAAAATAGAATTTGTTAAAAAAGTTATAGAACATGTGGAGAACAAAGAAAAAGAAGGTGAATCGATAGAAAATGCAGTGCTGATAAGTAACCGTAGAAAGGAATCAAAATTATGTATGGATCAACCAATTACATCAGCTAGAAATTTGGTAAAGAAAGCCAGAAAGGAAAAGAAAGAGGGTGACCATTTGGTTGTCCATGTCCATGAACAAGGAGGAGAGATGGTAGTCACCACTTGTGAAACTGTTGTGACAGAGAACGTTAAGAAAAAAGTGCCACTATCAGATGCAACTGCTAAAACTGCCCTTTCACAAGTTCCTAAAAAAAGTGTTATGGTTTTGACAGAGTCGGAAGAGGCTGTCAATGAATTAGTACAAAGTGAATCAAATGCAGTACTTCCAGAGAAAGAACAAGAAGACAACCATTCTGACAACCAGTGCCAACAATTATCAAAAGATTGTCAGAATGCTACACCATCTGTAAAAGACATTGTACAGGTGTGTGAAGATGGCCAACAGGAAGAAAATGAATCGACACAGCCACCAGTTGGTAATGAAGATATCCAAGAGATACAACCAGATAGTCAAACAGGTCAGGTACAACAAACAAACCAAGCAATGATGCAAGACAACCACCAAATTTATTTATCAAATGGGCAGACTATTGTTGTTCAACACAAAGAAAATCTGGAAGCAGGGCAACAGGTTTATTTACAGACAGTCTGCGAGAATGGTGATGTCAGTAGTCAGCAGTTAATAATGGAAGGAGATGGTCCAACTGTGTTTGTCCAAGAAGGACCGGATGGTCAAAAGCAGCATGTGGTTCTACAGACTGCTGATGAGTGTATTGCCGTCGATGGAAATAATGAACAGCATGTGATATTGGAGTCTGGTGATGTCATTTCCAATAACCAGCATGTGATAGTGGAATCTGGTGATGTCATTGCCAATAACCAGCATGTGGTAGTGGAATCTGGTGACATCATTGCCAATAACCAGCATGTGATAGTGGAATCTGGTGATATCATTGCCAATAACCAGCATGTGATAGTGGAATCTGGTGATGCCATTGCCAATAACCAGCATGTGATAGTGGAATCTGGTGACATCATTGCCAATAACCAGCATGTGATAGTGGAATCTGGTGACATCATTGCCAATAACCAGCATGTCATAGTGGAATCTGGTGACATCATTGCCAATAACCAGCATGTGATAGTGGAATCTGGTGATGTCATTGCCAATAACCAGCAAGTGATAGTGGAATCTGGTGATGTCATTGCCAATAACCAGAATGTGATAGTGGAATCTGGTGACGTCATTGCCAATAACCAGCATGTGATAGTGGAATCAGGTGACATCATTGCCGATAACCAGCATGTGATAGTGGAATCTGGTGACGTCATTGCCAATAACCAGCATGTGATAGTGGAATCTGGTGACGTCATTGCCAATAACCAGCATGTGATAGTGGAATCTGGTGACGTCATTGCCGATAACCAGCATGTGATAGTGGAATCTGGTGACGTCATTGCCAATAACCAGCATGTGATAATGCAATCCACAGATGGCACTACCTTACTGTTAGAGGGCGACTGTTCTGTTGGTGACAGCATCATTGTTGCAGCAATGCAAAATGTCTAATAAGCAACATTTAGTAACACTATAGTAATTGGATCTGTAATAAGAAATGAAAGAAACCAACTATATTGTACAGTATAATTCTCATATACTGTAATTTTATTTACTTCTTGGAACATTTCTATACAGTATGTTGTTTAACATTTACATTTCCTTAACTACATATTTGTTAATAATAAACAACCTTTTGACTAACTTTGTTTGCAAGATGTTATTTTATACATTTTTACTCGTATAATTTGCTGAAATGAAATCCCGACTGGATTGTACGGTATGTAACTTAAAAAAATTACCCTATAAATAGAATTACAGTAATCATGGAAGCCCCACAAATAGGAAACTATACAGCTTAATTTAAACCCATTTAACCTGCAAGCTCTATCTACTAAAGGCCAATTTACACAGACGAGCGCTAACGGTAAGCGGAAATTTGTTATTTCGATCATTTACACAAAACGCGGAGTGGGATGTGGGAAAGCTACATGACTTACTGTTACCGCTCGTCTGTTTAAATTGGCCATTACTGGGTGGATCATTCAATTATTACAAATTCCTTTGTATTCTAAACAATGCTAGTCTATGATAGACCATCCTTAATTATTGAGGTATAAAGGAACAACAAAAAGTATTCGATTCTGTGTATAAATGGAGCTTTTGAAATACGATGACATATGACGTCGGTCGTCATCTAGAAACCACCAAACCTGTGTTGAGGAAGCACATCCCTACTTTTTTTGAGTGACCTAACTTGTTCCTAGGCAGTGGCGTAACACAGGAGGGAAAGGCCCTTGTTTAACACTCCCAAGAAGCTCTCCAACGCTGGGTAGTTGCACTAGTGCTGCTCATGCTCTGGGGGCCCCTTTACTTAAGCTCTGGAGCCCTTGGGTTTAGCCAGTGAGCACTCATAGCCACTGTCTAGGTCATAACAACCTGAAAACTCCCTAATAATGCAGTTGAAACCAAGTTTACTAACAATTTTCAATACAATGTTTACTCTACTTTAACATAATAAAATACTATTGGCACAAAAAATATGGAGTTGAGGTAAAGTACAGAAAATAAACATTTTTTCACAAAATTTACTAATGGCAATGTAAATTGTAAAAACCGACAACCTGATGGGCAAAAGAGGGGCGTTGTAAACTAAAAATAATACAGATATGAACCTAGTATAAGACATAATAGTGGTACATTTACTTAGTTTGTTTTCACTTATTTACATTTTTAATGTGCAAGACCTATCCTTATTGGTTTATGTCACAAAATCAGTACACTTTTCTACAATAAAACTACCTTCTTATTTTTCTAGGTAGTACAAAAATTAGTAATTCCATACTAATGTAATGCCATTTCATATTTGTGCGAAATTCAATAAATATTGAAAACAAATGTTCCGACCATATACCTTACCGTAGTCTCATATAGCGCCCTCAGTTCAGATAATTATGAATACGACTTGATACCGATACTTACATTTTTGCGCATAATTAGAAAGAATCACAAGCAGTAATAAAAAGGAAAAGTTTTTTTCATTTTATGTTTTTGTTAAAATCAACAGTTTTTACTAATTTCTAAGATCATCAAATTATTAACATCCATGATTTTTTAACAACTTTTAATTACTGTATTTATGTGTTGTTTTTTAAAATTTTACATTCCCCAACCTCTTGAAAATTAAGTCACTTTTGGGATTGCCTTCGCTTGTAGTAATATAATGACCATTTTGTATTCCATACAAAATTAGTTTTTTAACCACTTTTCTTTTTCATATCACACACAAGAGTAACGGTACCATCTTCACAAAAGCATGTCCCATGTTTTTTACTTTGTGGTGATATACAACGCCTTTTCATGACACAAAATTGATTTTTCAATTCAACTTCTATATTTGAATCTGGTCACTTCTATTAAGAAATTGTTTAAAAAAATATGTATTGTAAACAAATTTCTTATAATTGCTGTATTTTTAATAAAAACAGTAGCCAGCCTTTATTGTTTCAACAGCACTACAGTATTTAATAACCCTAACCCCTTTATCCCTGGAAAAATGGTAGCTTTACCCAATGTTATCGTAAAATTTGACCATCACTAACACTTTTCACGCAGTTAGTTTTACCGTAATTTTACCAAAAGTTTGGACTTTTTAGCCACGTGGATAGTTTTACCGAGCCCATAGTAAGTGGTCGATAAAAGTAACTATTAGACTTGATTAATTTAACCCTGAGGGAATTGTAGCCAGTGTTCAGATTGGACTTTTCTTGGTCAATTTAGCCGGCTACTAGGTTAATTTGACCAAATTAAGTCCAGTGGTTTAGATTTCATTTATCAAGTTGATCATCATGTATCTAAGCCCATAGCCAGTTTGTAACAGGGAGATACTGATGAAAGAAATTATGTCTGGTCTAGCCTAGAACTTGGTAGGATTGGCCAAACAATTGTTAGTCCCTAGTTTAAAAGTGTCACTTCAAGATAAAAGTTTATGCAAACCCTACAAACCCCTTATGGTATCTTCAATTGGGTGTGGCCTAACTCTCTACTGTTCATTCAAACTCTACGAACCCCTTATGGTATCTTCAATTGGGTGTGGCCTAACTCTCTACTGTTCATTCAAACTCTACGAACCCCTTATGGTATCTTCAATTGGGT
Organism: Antedon bifida; assembly: GCF_963402885.1. Classification (NCBI taxonomy): domain Eukaryota; kingdom Metazoa; phylum Echinodermata; class Crinoidea; order Comatulida; family Antedonidae; genus Antedon; species Antedon bifida. The sequence goes on from NC_136232.1 coordinate 20,217,748, forward strand.
GTGGCCTAACTCTCTACTGTTCATTCAAACTCTACGAACCCCTTATGGTATCTTCAATTGGGTGTGGCCTAACTCTCTACTGTTCATTCAAACTCTACGAACCCCTTATGGTATCTTCAATTGGGTGTGGCCTAACTCTCTACTGTTCATTCAAACTCTACGAACCCCTTATGGTATCTTCAATTGGGTGTGGCCTAACTCTCTACTGTTCATTCAAACCCTACGAACCCCTTATGGTATCTTCAATTGGGTGTGGCCTAACTCTCTACTGTTCATTCAAACTCTACGAACCCCTTATGGTATCTTCAATTGGGTGTGGCCTAACTCTCTACTGTTCATTCAAACTCTACGAACCCCTTATGGTATCTTCAATTGGGTGTGGCCTAACTCTCTACTGTTCATTCAAACTCTACGAACCCCTTATGGTATCTTCAATTGGGTGTGGCCTAACTCTCTACTGTTCATTCAAACTCTACGAACCCCTTATGGTATCTTCAATTGGGTGTGGCCTAACTCTCTACTGTTCATTCAAACCCTACAAACCCCTTATGGTATCTTCAATTGGGTGTGGCCTAACTCTCTACTGTTCATTCAAACTCTACGAACCCCTTATGGTATCTTCAATTGGGTGTGGCCTAACTCTCTACTGTTCATTCAAACTCTACGAACCCCTTATGGTATCTTCAATTGGGTGTGGCCTAACTCTCTACTGTTCATTCAAACTCTACGAACCCCTTATGGTATCTTCAATTGGGTGTGGCCTAACTCTCTACTGTTCATTCAAACTCTACGAACCCCTTATGGTATCTTCAATTGGGTGTGGCCTAACTCTCTACTGTTCATTCAAACTCTACGAACCCCTTATGGTATCTTCAATTGGGTGTGGCCTAACTCTCTACTGTTCATTCAAACTCTACGAACCCCTTATGGTATCTTCAATTGGGTGTGGCCTAACTCTCTACTGTTCATTCAAACTCTACGAACCCCTTATGGTATCTTCAATTGGGTGTGGCCTAACTCTCTACTGTTCATTCAAACTCTACGAACCCCTTATGGTATCTTCAATTGGGTGTGGCCTAACTCTCTACTGTTCATTCAAACTCTACGAACCCCTTATGGCATCTTCAATTGGGTGTGGCCTAACTCTCTACTGTTCATTCAAACTCTACGAACCCCTTATGGTATCTTCAATTGGGTGTGGCCTAACTCTCTACTGTTCATTCAAACTCTACGAACCCCTTATGGTATCTTCAATTGGGTGTGGCCTAACTCTCTACTGTTCATTCAAACTCTACGAACCCCTTATGGTATCTTCAATTGGGTGTGGCCTAACTCTCTACTGTTCATTCAAACTCTACGAACCCCTTATGGTATCTTCAATTGGGTGTGGCCTAACTCTCTACTGTTCATTCAAACTCTACGAACCCCTTATGGTATCTTCAATTGGGTGTGGCCTAACTCTCTACTGTTCATTCAAACTCTACGAACCCCTTATGGTATCTTCAATTGGGTGTGGCCTAACTCTCTACTGTTCATTCAAACCCTACAAACCCCTTATGGTATCTTCAATTGGGTGTGGCCTAACTCTCTACTGTTCATTCAAACTCTACGAACCCCTTATGGTATCTTCAATTGGGTGTGGCCTAACTCTCTACTGTTCATTCAAACTCTACGAACCCCTTATGGTATCTTCAATTGGGTGTGGCCTAACTCTCTACTGTTCATTCAAACTCTACGAACCCCTTATGGTATCTTCAATTGGGTGTGGCCTAACTCTCTACTGTTCATTCAAACTCTACGAACCCCTTATGGTATCTTCAATTGGGTGTGGCCTAACTCTCTACTGTTCATTCAAACTCTACGAACCCCTTATGGTATCTTCAATTGGGTGTGGCCTAACTCTCTACTGTTCATTCAAACTCTACGAACCCCTTATGGTATCTTCAATTGGGTGTGGCCTAACTCTCTACTGTTCATTCAAACCCTACGAACCCCTTATGGTATCTTCAATTGGGTGTGGCCTAACTCTCTACTGTTCATTCAAACTCTACGAACCCCTTATGGTATCTTCAATTGGGTGTGGCCTAACTCTCTACTGTTCATTCAAACTCTACGAACCCCTTATGGTATCTTCAATTGGGTGTGGCCTAACTCTCTACTGTTCATTCAAACTCTACGAACCCCTTATGGTATCTTCAATTGGGTGTGGCCTAACTCTCTACTGTTCATTCAAACTCTACGAACCCCTTATGGTATCTTCAATTGGGTGTGGCCTAACTCTCTACTGTTCATTCAAACTCTACGAACCCCTTATGGTATCTTCAATTGGGTGTGGCCTAACTCTCTACTGTTCATTCAAACTCTACGAACCCCTTATGGCATCTTCAATTGGGTGTGGCCTAACTCTCTACTGTTCATTCAAACTCTACGAACCCCTTATGGTATCTTCAATTGGGTGTGGCCTAACTCTCTACTGTTCATTCAAACTCTACGAACCCCTTATGGTATCTTCAATTGGGTGTGGCCTAACTCTCTACTGTTCATTCAAACTCTACGAACCCCTTATGGTATCTTCAATTGGGTGTGGCCTAACTCTCTACTGTTCATTCAAACTCTACGAACCCCTTATGGTATCTTCAATTGGGTGTGGCCTAACTCTCTACTGTTCATTCAAACTCTACGAACCCCTTATGGTATCTTCAATTGGGTGTGGCCTAACTCTCTACTGTTCATTCAAACTCTACGAACCCCTTATGGTATCTTCAATTGGGTGTGGCCTAACTCTCTACTGTTCATTCAAACTCTACGAACCCCTTATGGTATCTTCAATTGGGTGTGGCCTAACTCTCTACTGTTCATTCAAACCCTACGAACCCCTTATGGTATCTTCAATTGGGTGTGGCCTAACTCTCTACTGTTCATTCAAACTCTACGAACCCCTTATGGTATCTTCAATTGGGTGTGGCCTAACTCTCTACTGTTCATTCAAACTCTACGAACCCCTTATGGTATCTTCAATTGGGTGTGGCCTAACTCTCTACTGTTCATTCAAACTCTACGAACCCCTTATGGTATCTTCAATTGGGTGTGGCCTAACTCTCTACTGTTCATTCAAACTCTACGAACCCCTTATGGTATCTTCAATTGGGTGTGGCCTAACTCTCTACTGTTCATTCAAACCCTACGAACCCCTTATGGTATCTTCAATTGGGTGTGGCCTAACTCTCTACTGTTCATTCAAACTCTACGAACCCCTTATGGTATCTTCAATTGGGTGTGGCCTAACTCTCTACTGTTCATTCAAACTCTACGAACCCCTTATGGTATCTTCAATTGGGTGTGGCCTAACTCTCTACTGTTCATTCAAACTCTACGAACCCCTTATGGTATCTTCAATTGGGTGTGGCCTAACTCTCTACTGTTCATTCAAACCCTACGAACCCCTTATGGTATCTTCAATTGGGTGTGGCCTAACTCTCTACTGTTCATTCAAACTCTACGAACCCCTTATGGTATCTTCAATTGGGTGTGGCCTAACTCTCTACTGTTCATTCAAACTCTACGAACCCCTTATGGTATCTTCAATTGGGTGTGGCCTAACTCTCTACTGTTCATTCAAACTCTACGAACCCCTTATGGTATCTTCAATTGGGTGTGGCCTAACTCTCTACTGTTCATTCAAACCCTACGAACCCCTTATGGTATCTTCAATTGGGTGTGGCCTAACTCTCTACTGTTCATTCAAACTCTACGAACCCCTTATGGTATCTTCAATTGGGTGTGGCCTAACTCTCTACTGTTCATTCAAACTCTACGAACCCCTTATGGTATCTTCAATTGGGTGTGGCCTAACTCTCTACTGTTCATTCAAACTCTACGAACCCCTTATGGTATCTTCAATTGGGTGTGGCCTAACTCTCTACTGTTCATTCAAACTCTACGAACCCCTTATGGTATCTTCAATTGGGTGTGGCCTAACTCTCTACTGTTCATTCAAACCCTACGAACCCCTTATGGTATCTTCAATTGGGTGTGGCCTAACTCTCTACTGTTCATTCAAACTCTACGAACCCCTTATGGTATCTTCAATTGGGTGTGGCCTAACTCTCTACTGTTCATTCAAACTCTACGAACCCCTTATGGTATCTTCAATTGGGTGTGGCCTAACTCTCTACTGTTCATTCAAACTCTACGAACCCCTTATGGTATCTTCAATTGGGTGTGGCCTAACTCTCTACTGTTCATTCAAACCCTACGAACCCCTTATGGTATCTTCAATTGGGTGTGGCCTAACTCTCTACTGTTCATTCAAACTCTACGAACCCCTTATGGTATCTTCAATTGGGTGTGGCCTAACTCTCTACTGTTCATTCAAACTCTACGAACCCCTTATGGTATCTTCAATTGGGTGTGGCCTAACTCTCTACTGTTCATTCAAACTCTACGAACCCCTTATGGTATCTTCAATTGGGTGTGGCCTAACTCTCTACTGTTCATTCAAACTCTACGAACCCCTTATGGTATCTTCAATTGGGTGTGGCCTAACTCTCTACTGTTCATTCAAACTCTACGAACCCCTTATGGTATCTTCAATTGGGTGTGGCCTAACTCTCTACTGTTCATTCAAACTCTACGAACCCCTTATGGCATCTTCAATTGGGTGTGGCCTAACCCTCTACTGTTCATTCAAACTCTACGAACCCCTTATGGTATCTTCAATTGGGTGTGGCCTAACCCTCTACTGTTCATTCAAACTCTACGAACCCCCTATGGCATCTTCAATTGGGTGTGGCCTAACCCTCTACTGTTCATTCAAACTCTACGAACCCCTTATGGTATCTTCAATTGGGTGTGGCCTAACCCTCTAAATGTACTGGATGTTATACTTACTTTCCACCTATTGATGACAGGGCTAGTTGCTTTTCCCAGACTTCACCGAGAGATTCTGGATGCCTTAGATTCTTATGTAACCCTAATTCATAAATTTCATATGCATACTTCATCTGTGAAAGAAGGTATACTTAGTTATTGAGGCAGACAATTTTTAATAATACAAACAAAATGATTTTAATACTACTGTATTGGTATAAGTATATTACCTGTAAAGCACATTGCCTTGGTTCCATATTGCCGAATGACGTAGCTAGACCAGGACACAGTACGGATCTTATAGGATCATTATCTGGGTTCTTATTGTGTTTATTAACTATAAAGAAACATACAATATTTAAATATTCATGTATTGAAGTCAACAGTAGATTATTGTAATTCTTGTTTCTCGATTGCAAATTGTTCGGACAGAGGTTTATGGATGTTTTTTTTTTATATCTTTTGTGGGAAGCACCCACCTGGCATTTTCTAATGTATGTATTGTTCTAAAAACATGACAAATTAATAGGCCATGTTGCAGTTTTAAGTTTTAATAAAGTTATTCACTTCCATTGAACAAAAACAATGATTTCACTTAAAAAGGACAAAATAAATGGTTAAATTTTAACGAAAACCCCAATGCATGGCAGACAATTTGACTATTTTTTCATTAATTTTATTCAGGGGACAACATATCTTTAAGGTTGTTTGATGTATGTGTTTATTTACCAATTGTTAATTTGTGTAACTGTTACCTTTTAAAATGACAGCTCTAAATGCTAGATAGGCATTCATTGTGTTTGACACGTCCATTGGAACCCTCATCGTTGGTGCTGATATTAAATATTTAATTGGTATGTCCTGGTTGTATCCCTGCCATGATGATTGTTCTGTTTTACCAAACACATGTTCGTGTGTAGAAAGAATTAAGGCATCACCCTATTGGAAAAAATAATTGGACATTACTGACCAATAGAGGATGATTGGTATACAGTATAGCTCAGTAATCTATACATAATAGAATCTATTGCATTGGCCAAAAAAATAACTGGACTTTACTGACCAACAGAAGATGATTCATACACCGTATACTGTAACTCAATAAGCTATACAAAAAATATCTTGCATTGGCCAAAACAATTTCTCAAGACGATATGTAGAACAACCCCACTCCCAAAGACTTGTTTATGTAGCATCTTATTGTCATGTGAACATTCAATAGAGAAGGACAGTGAATGAATTCACTTATGGCTATCCTTGGCAATTTTAGTAAATTTAGAATAATAATTGAAATATTCACCACTAATAATTCCCCATCTTTTTCAGTATCAATAGCATCTTGTAATCGACTCATTCTAGAAAAAAAAAAAGTATATACATAGAGTTATGACATGTTGACTTTGTCTGATGGTTACACAATTTCCCTCCTAAATCCTTATCTTAAATAACAGATCTTGAATTGTAAGTTAGTCTTTTGTTGTATTCATAATAAATGCACATCCTGTTTACAGTACTTACAGTTGCAGTCCAAAATGCCTTGAGTAAGCTAATTCAATGCCGCCATCCATAAAACCAAAACTGTTCGCCGGTGATACCTAAAGTTGTAAGTAAATAAAAGCAGTAACAAGTTAAAGCAGAAGAAGCTACACACACAGTACTTGGAATCAAGTGGAATTTATTTGGAAAGCACTGTGTAGAGTAAAAATGTATACAATTTCATAATCTTGCTTGATACTTCCTTGAAGGTAATGGGTTAACAAGCTTAATACTGTAGCTTATATGACACTTACTTTCTGTGCAATAAGACTATAAATACTATAAATGAAAAACATTAGTTGTATTATAAATAGATAACTGTAATGATAATAATTAAGTTTGGTAGTTGAAATCTATAACTTACTATTGCATCAGTTGCAGGGGCATCTTTAAAAATATCTCCTTCACTTATCTATGAATATAAAAATGATAAAGTAATATTATGGTTTTAAGAATAGAAAAGGTGCTTTTTTTTCTTGAGTTTGGTCCAAATAATGAAATAAAGTATTAAAAGTATAGATATTCATCATACCACAACATGTTGATGAGGGGCAAATATGTCTTGCCACGCTTTTACTAGCTGTTTGTTTATATCTCGTAATGTATAACAAACTGTTATCGGTTCCCTTCTCTCTTCTTTCTTCTTCTTTCTAATAATAAAATGTTTTTCTTCTTTTTTGGCATTTGCATCTATTAAGATAACATCCATTTCTACTGAAAAAAGGGATGAAAGATAGAAAATGAAATAGGATAATGATGAAATGAAAATAAATTGTTTTTAATCGAATATACTTGTGAAATTGACATTTTGAGACAGTAGTGTTAAACAATGTTAAATATATAATAACTTAAGAATGGAATGCGAGTGCTCCTAGGCCTAGCCTAGTTGTAGCAGTTTTACAAATGAAGCTACACCCACACATATATCATTGGTTAGTCCAAACACTCTCTCACAATGCACAATACTCAATAGGCCCAGGCCTAGAGAATAACATAATTCGTTTTCATATAATATTCTTCAACAAAAACACAATTATACAAATCTAATTTTAGAATACGTTATAATAATATTATTAGCATCAATGATCGTAATTGTAATACTTACTTTTAATTCAGAAGAATTAAAATCGTGAAATGAAAATTAATTTTTCATTCAGAAAAAACTGCACGTACTGAACTTTAATGACCGTGTCAAATAATCCATTTTTGAATAGGGGGTTTATAATTTCCTTATAAAAACAAGGAAACACGTTTAAATCGTTAATGAACTACATTAACATTGTTCCATATATCTATATTCTACTTTTACATTTCAAACTAGAATAATTATTTAAGATTGATAAGATAAGATACATTTAATTATTGTATAAAAAGAAATGCTTTATACTGAGAACTCCCCTTAATCTAAATGGAAACTTCTGATGGTCTATACATTTCCAAGATGGCAGCGCCCATGGGTAAATTGACGAGAGTAAAAGAGGTAAAGAAAACTTAATTGATAATTTTAAGTCTCTGGAATTTGTGATGATATTTATATGTTCATGAAATTATTGAAGAAATATTTAGGTTTAAAAGACAGGGATTTATTCAGCTAGTAGGCCCTATTAACTAACTAAATTTCAGACCAGCCTGGCCCTAGCTAGGCTAGCCTCTAGGTAGGTCTACCTAGCTAGAATAAAAAGGCCCTCGCGCTACTACCGGCGCTGAGCGCAATAGTGCCACACTGCAGTGTATATGTAGGCATAGTGCATGCATTATAGTGCAGGGAGGGCCTTCATTTAACAAATTCACACAATGTGTAGACTTATTTTTTACTTTTTAAATCTCTTATATAGGTTTTCAGAGTATGTGGAGGATGCTCCCGCAGATTTACTACAATATCAGGTTTGAATGTAAGTGTTTAAAATAACGTGTTAAAAAATGTAGTAGTACTAGTAGTACTAAAAAAAAATGAAAAGTAGACCATGAGTAGACCTTTGAAAAATAACTTTACACAATTTTAAAGATGTATTGTCCCTCAAAACATAAAAAATATTAATTAATAAAAGCATATTTTGAATAGGCCATTTTGCAGTTTTTTAAAGAAAGTTATTCACTTCTGTAGAAAAAAAATCAACAAAAAATAATTATTCCACTTATAAAAAGACAAAAGAAATGGTTAGTTTTAACCAAAAACCATTGTCTGAGAGACAATTTAGGTATTTTTTGCTATAAATTACATTTTTTTCATGGAATTTTTTTTCTTTTCGATCCAGTTTTTGGTCAAAGTGAATAACTATTATGTGGCATTCAAAAACAATTATTTTCTTAGGAGGACAATATATCTTTAAGGGAAACTGCTGAATCTTTACAAATAAACAAAAAATAATATCTAAAGTTTGACAGAACATAAAAATCAAATCTAAAAAAAAAATGTTTTTTTTTTAATTTCAGGATGTAGTGATAGTGAGTTCAGTTCGTACGCCAATAGGCTCATTTGGTGGAAGCTTGTCATCTGTGCCAGCCCCTAGGCTTGGATCTATTGCCATCCAGGCTGCCATTGAAAAAGCGGGTATGTATGGTATCTGAATGAGCATATAGAAAAAAAAAAATAAGCTCATTTTATATACTGTAAATCTTTTCATCCACTGTATTTCCACATAATAAATAACCGAACAAATTCATACAGAACTTATTGGTGATAGTATCTTGCTTATTTTTAGGTATTTCCAAAGAGCAGGTAGATGAGGTGTATATGGGCAATGTACTGCAGGCTGGAGAAGGGCAAGCCCCTACCAGACAGGCAGCTTTAGGAGCTGGTAAGAATTTAAAAACCATATATGATCAGCATAGTCACGTTGTTGATCAAATGGAAAAAAAGACTGGCTTACCTGGTATATGAATTAGTCAACTATTACAATACCAGACTCTTAACCTGGTTTATGAATAGTCAACTATCTCAATACCAGACTCTTAACATGGCTTATGAATACTCGACTGTTACAATACCAGACTCTTAACCTGGTTTATGAATAGTCAACTATTTCAACACCAGACTCTTAACCTGGTTTATTAATAGTCAACTATTTCAACACCAGACTCTTTACCTGGTTTATTAATAGTCAACTATATCAATACAAGATTCTTAACCTGGTTTGTGAAAAGTCAACTAATGTGTCAGTGTCTAAATATCAAACTCCCAAAAAACCAATAATTTTGTTTTCTTTATTCAGGTCTTCCATTGAAAACGCCATGTACTACCATCAATAAGGTATGCGCTTCTGGAATGAAGTCTATCATGATGGCTGCTCAGAGCCTTATGTGTGGACATCAGGTATGTAGCATTTTTTTTTACAATTCATCAATTGGATGTTCATAAAATGAAAGTTTATTTGAAGTGGAATGGCCCTATAAATATGTTATTATTAAAGGCATAGTGATTTCATTATAGAATGTTCTAGAAATTGTTTTCATTTTTGCCTCTTGTTTTTGTAGGAAGTAATGGTAGCTGGTGGCATGGAATCGATGTCAAATGTTCCATTTACAATGGGTCGCTCTGCTCCATCCTATGGAGGCCATCGTCTAGAGGTAAGAGACACTGTTTCCTATCCTTAAAATCCTTAAATGATTATTGACTTAAGTGAAAAAAATATTTCACTTAAGTATGATTACGTATGTTTGAAAGCTGTCCTATCTAATTAAATACAAGGGAAATCCTTAAATATTTATTGACTTATAAAAATATTTACTTTAAGTATGATTATGTAAGTGTCAAAAACTGTCTTCTATCTAATTGAATACAATGTAAGGGAAATCCTAAAATATTTATTGACGTAGGAAAATATTTCTCTTAAGTATCATTACGTAAGTATGAAAAACATATCTATAATTGAATACAAGAGAACCCTTAAATATTTATTGACTTCACCACTGGTTTTTGAGAATTTATTGAATGGTATATTTTTAAATTTTAGGATGGAATAGTGAAGGATGGATTGACCGATGTTTATAACAAATTTCACATGGGAAATTGCGGAGAGGACACGGCTAGAAAGTTTGACATATCGCGAGAACAGCAAGACGAGTTTGCTATCAATTCCTACAAGAAAAGTCAAAAGTCTGCAGCGGTAAACATGATCAAATTGTATACAACTTTGCCTGATAATAGATGAACTAACTATAATCATTCTTATATTATAAATGTATTTTCGACTTGGTCTGGGGAGGAAGAATGGAGTTGTGAATTATAACTCTACAGTAGGTAAAAGCTGAACCCTAGGCCTTGGACAAGATAACCCCAAGCTACAGCTCTACTACAATATTTATCCAATCTTGACTTATTATTAATACACATAAAATGACCAAAACCCCATAGAAAAACATATTTTAAAGTGTTTTTGCAATTGCAGTTTTCAATGGTAAATACAGTTTTCTCCATAATAATCACTGCATCCAACATCAAAATGTATGTCAGAATTATTATTTCTCAGATTATATGTTACATTTTAATACTGTATTACATTATTTTTTTCATTAATAGGATGGTGTTTTTGACAAAGAAATGACCAACGTAAATGTGCCACAAAAGAGAGGTGTGTAGGACATATGACAACAAGAAATGATGTGTGTTTACAATTAGATAGATATACTAGTGCGATAAAGTAAAATTCAAATTCAGTTAGAGCTAATATTTTATTTTTGATAGGTAAGCCAGATGTGGTGGTTACCGGAGATGAAGAATATGGAAAAGTTAATTTTGATAAGATCAAGACACTTAGAGCAGTATTTGAAAAAGATGGTAAGTACAAGAACTTTTTGTATCATAAGCTCTTCCCGGGAGAGCAACGGCTATTGTCGGTTCATCCAGGTAAGCGGCAATCAATCCATATACCTAAAACAAAATATTTCAAGACAGTAATAATAATTTACAATCAGAGTTAGTTGTTTTTTCTATTTATTAATGAAATTTATTTGTATTATGACTTAAATAATATCATTAATTTTATATTGTTCTGTCATGTTTTTTATTATGATCTTATATGAGTTTGTATTTGATCAGATTTGAAGTAACCAAAATTTGGTCTTAGCAAATCTATTTTATTTATTTTAAATTTGTAAAGGGGTGTCACTGCTGGCTGGGACGTCCCATCGAAAGCGATTGAGTTTGCTGTTGGAGTCCCCCGGTGTAGCATATTGATGTATGTGTTATTGTTTGTATTGTAAAATCCGGAATAAATTTAATTGAATTGAATTATTCATAAAATATGTTTTTACTGTAGGTACTGTGACTGCAGGCAACGCCAGCACTCTCAATGATGGTGCTTGTGCTTTAGTGCTGATGACAGCAAAAGCTGCTGACAAGCTTGGTGTGAAGCCATTGGCTAGGATTCTAGGTAAGAAAAGAGCTGTAATTTATTATATTTAAACTATTGTGGTCCGGGCAAGGTTCGGTTAGAGATGCTCCATTTATCACACACTTACTACCTTATTTACATGGTGCGACGATTATCCCATTCACTTCTGTCCTTTTTTAAAAGTCATCTTGCTTGTCATCTTCATTTCATTTAGGTTTTGCTGACGCTGCTGTCGCACCCATTGAATTCCCAATTGCTCCTGCATATGCAATGCCAAAAGTAAGTGTTTGCTAAGCTATCTCTTCATTTTTTGCTTGAAACACGGTATACATATAGATATCGGAGTATATTTTGTTCCATTGCAACAGTTAAAACTTAAGCAGCTAGTTAGCTTACCTTGCTAACAGGATCGCTGTGACTTTTATCCTGGGATATAGCACATGCTGTTATTGGATTATGACAAGTGGAAAAATGTTTGGAGCTCTCTCCTTTATTTTCTACCTCCGCGGTCAGAAGCAGGCCTAGCTTACATGACCACAAAGCTGCCAGTTGTAGGTTTCGGCTTTAAAGCTCTACACTATCAAACTTTATGTGGACACGATGATGTCATATCACTACCATATTTTGGCAAATCCCATTTTTTTGTCAAACTAGTTTGATAGTGTAAACATAGCTTAAAACTACCATGTTTTGAATTTGCCAGGCATTGGAGCAAGCTGGTGTCAGCCAAGATGACATCAGCATGTTTGAGGTGAATGAGGCATTTAGTGTTGTAGTGTTGGCAAATATCAAAGCGTTGAACCTTGACCCAACCAAGGTCAACATCAACGGTGGAGCAGTTAGTATTGGTCATCCCATTGGGTAAGTGCTCATGACATCTAAATATTTGGGTTAAATCACAGTATTTCTTTTTTAGTAATTCTTGACATTACCAAATAATTATGAGATATAGTGAAATTTTTCTTCACTCACTCTTTGATTGCATAAAGAAGTAGCAACAACAGAACTTTTGGCCTAGTTACAGGAACTATCACAACCCTGTGACAAATTGTTTTTTTATTTGGATCTAAAATGTATATACTTTTATATTCAGAATGTCTGGTGCAAGAATAACTGGTCACATGGTACACAATCTTACCGCAGGACAAAAGGGATTGGCCGGAATATGTAACGGAGGTGGCGGAGCTTCTGCTATTGTCATTGAAAGACTTTAAATATTTTTAAGAATTCTGTGCTGAAAGGAATAAGATTGTATTTATATATTACTATTGGGATTTACAGTCGTAAACAATGCATCTTTAACAATAGTTTCTTAGTTACAACACAACCAACCAAAGAAAAAAATATTTGAAAGAAGACTACAGAATGTTATTCTTAAAATGCAACGCAACTGAAGTATTTTTTCTGCTTGCTTCACTTAAAGTGAACTTATTTATTATTGACATCTTAAGCTTGGTTCCCACAAGAGACCCAATGCAACAACATGATTTGACCAATCGCAAGCAATGGATTATTCGATCAGTCGCTTGTCATTGGTCAACTCGCTTGATTTGCGTCTACGTAAATTGCGTTGCATCCTGGGAACCAAGCTTTAGAAAGTCCTTTAACTTAACTGAAATATATATTCTTTTGGTTTCCTATTAGTTTAATTATGGTAGTTAAAGTATTAGGCAACTCCTTCTGTGTTTTAAACACGGAGAAGATGTAAAAAAGTCCTCCTTTTTAAAATGTACTCGTCCGTTTTAATTTCGCTGCAAAGAAAATCTTAGATTCATTGGATAAATGAGGTTGAAAAATAACTTGATATGATCAATTAATTCACTTCTTGTACTTTAATTAAATTATTAATGTATAGTATTACACTGAAGCTATCTACATCTTGTTACATATATTACTAATACTACTGTAGTGAATGAAAGGGTTCTTGTTGTGACCAACATACTATAATTCTACATTAAAAAATATCAACCCACTGTAAAACCTTCTACATTATTTATTCCTTATGGATACTTTTTGTTTTAATTCCTTCATATTGGTTAATGACAAAATGCACAGTACCAAACCGAGTTATTTTCTATGGTTTTATCCAACCTTTTTACCAATTATAGAGGGCGCTAAATAATTAGCCACGGCGGCGCCCTCTCTCGGTGTCAAGTCGATCAGAAAACCAACATGTCTGCGCTATTAATGCTTCCTAATACTCGTCAATAGAGGGCTCACTTTACAACTACTCTATTAACTAGAGTAGCTACAACCCCCTCTACAGAGTAGTAGGACATCATTTTGGGGCCATTTCATGCATGAATGAAACAATGCCTTTTTAAAATTTGATAATAACTATTGTTTAATAAATGAAAAAGAAATTGATTCTAAATAGGCTACTAGTGGCTAGTGGTATTCTGTGTAGTTGTTGGGGTCCTGCACCACTGTGTATTTGATTGTCAAGTAAGTGTGTGGACTAATTTAATAATACCATGAAAGATTTTATAAATTAAAACAATTCATACATAAATGGAATCCAAAATGTTTATCATCATTAGATGAGAACACATCATTCGATTAGATCACCCTTTAGGACCTATCAATGCCTCTGCTAGGGGTACTGCTTCCAGCTTCAATAATTTTATTTGTATTAATTATTTAAGAGACCTCCATGGCATTTTAACATGTGAACAGTTTTGGTCCCAATACAAAAAATTAAATTATTTTTTTGCAACCGGTATTAAACTCTTAAATAAAAGTTTTAAATATATATGGGCCAAACGTTATTATAAATAAGGGAATGTTGTAGATGTTTTAAGATGTATAGTGTTTAAATTTGATGTGATTTGTTGTGTTTTTATTGATTATTAGGCCTACTATGTAGTAATTTATTTATATACAAACAAATTATATTATTATTTAATCCTGATTTTGAAATTGCCCCACATAGGGATGAATAATGAATTTGACAATATGCGAGATTAAAGGTAATCATTTGACCTAAACCTGTCATGTTACTACTCTCTAGGTACATATTCGTCTGAAGTATATTTTCTTCTCTGCACCTAAGCCTCTAACACAGACTGAACCTGCTTTCTGAAACCAGCAACAAACCAACACAAATCTACTAGTTCCAACAAACTTCAAACGTGAACTCTACTGTTTCAGGTTGGTAACTTTGTATTTTTATTCAATAATTTTATGAAGTTTATGACATTACCACATTAGGAGTAGAACCAGCAAACTTAATGCTCAAAAGTTTGTTATTCTCCATTGAATCTGTAGTATTGCTGCTGCACGATGTAATCATTTAGATCCTAGTTCCTGGTATCTATTTAGTTCAATATTTGACCAGTGTATCCAGGGTGATATAAGTAGGTGAGAGACTTCCCTTACTTTTAAACGATAAAAATAAACAAAATACAATCTTATAAATATTCACCCAACAATTTACAGTATTCAATTTCTTTAGCTTAGCTGATCACATAATAATACCAAATAAAATGTTGAACCGATGAGTGAGGAGACAAAGCTTAACTCCAGCCAGTCTAAAATGTATTGTAAGTTAAGATATTCTCACAGCTTAGTTTGCCCTACCACTTACTAAAGCCTTTTTATAGCCTTATTCTGTTTTAACATTTTTCCACCAGTTTCATGACTTTTTGTACTGTATGCCAAACCATTGTGTTAGACAGTAGTTATTGATGTAATTCATCTATGAGAACCAAATAATATATAAGTAAATCTTATTATGTTTAGTAGCATTGATTTTTTGTTTGTTGAAAGGTATAAGACTATAATGAATAATTAATTAATCATCTCAATACCAGCAGACACTTTACTGTAATTAAACATTGTTATATTTCTATTGTAATCTAAATAGTTGGGAGACAGAAAATATGTTTGATAACATTTACACTTTAAAAATAAAAAGTTGCCTCTTCAGAATAAAAGAATAACCCTCAAATCCCCTGAATCCATCAATTAATAATTACTTTTACAAGTGTGTTTATGTGAAGATATTTGAATAGCAATTTCAATAGGAACTCACTAATTCAAGCCAATTGAACTTTTTTCACAATTATTAAATATCTCATCTAGATAGTATGTTTCTGAGGAAAGTTGACAGTTAATTGAATTTTAATGACAAACAATTAACTAACTTTATGATATGTACCAATTTCTGTTAATGACCTTTGATTGTTTACATCAGACTAAAAGCACTTCATTTGAACTCTTTGTTGAGTGACCTTTGACCAAATTTATTGACAGTAAAAGATTGCTACCACAAAATAAATATTGTTGTGCTCTTCAATTTTAGGACATGAAATTAGTTGATTAGTACCTTATTGCATTACAATATTACCTAAGGAAAATAATACATCACAACATAAACAGGGGGTCACTATGTTTAGTATCAACTACTGTAAAATAAAAGTAAATAAAGTTTGCGGTACACCATGTGTATTAGTTCTGAAAAAAACTAAATGTCTTTATGTAATAACATAGTTTAATATACTTTTCTTTCTTTTCTTATTTAACCAATGGAATAAAATAATACATCCCATCATAAACAGAGGGTCACATTATTTATTTTATTTTATACATTACATTATTTACCTATCAAATTGTGACGTACAATGCTATCGCACCAATCTTGATAAAAACCATTTAGCAAATATAGTCAAGCCACTTTTTTATTGGTTCGTTAAAAAGCTGACCTCACGCATGCGCAGTACATGTGTAAAGATAACACCTTTTCACAATATTGTGACTGATATATGTTAGTTACACTTCTCTTCACTTGACTATGGGCTATACCCAAAACATTTTGTGTTATATATTTATATTGAGGCAGTTTTAACAATTTTGATTTTGAGTTTGTTTATCTACCCAGCCTATGCAGCTTTTTGATTTAGCTTTTCACATTTTTTGAAGGAAGATACCTTTTCATTTGACCAGTTAGTCACACACACTGTAGTGCTGCTGTTTGTGAAACCAAGTTTATGAAGACACCTTTTCATTTGACCAGTTAGTCACACACACTGTAGTGCTGCTGTTTGTGAAACCAAGTTTATGAAGACACCTTTTCATTTGACCAGTTAGTCACACACACTGTAGTGCTGCTGTTTGTGAAACCAAGTTTATGAAGACACCTTTTCATTTGACCAGTTAGTCACACAGACTGTAGTGCTGCTGTTTGTGAAACCAAGTTTATCAAGACACCTTTTCATTTGACCAGTTAGTCACACACACTGTAGTGCTGCTGTTTGTGAAACCAAGTTTATGAAGACACCTTTTCATTTGACCAGTTAGTCACACAGACTGTAGTGCTGCTGTTTGTGAAACCAAGTTTATCAAGACACCTTTTCATTTGACCAGTTAGTCACACACACTGTAGTGCTGCTGTTTGTGAAACCATGTTTATCAAGACACCTTTTCATTTGACCAGTTAGTCACACACACTGTAGTGCTGCTGTTTGTGAAACCATGTTTATCAAGACACCTTTTCATTTGACCAGTTAGTCACACACACTGTAGTGCTGCTCTTTGTGAAACCAAGTTTATCAAGACACCTTTTCATTTGACCATGCTAAGGCAAGTTCTGTTATCTTTTTTGTACAAATAAGTTTGTTTGATTTGTTTTATTCTAAGATCATTAGTAGGCCTAAAACATGCTTACTATAGATATTTATGCAAAGTAGGGCAAACATCTGACCAAATACTGTAACTTAGCTCCCTGATGCAAATATACTTTGATGTAGTTATCATCCTGTTGGTACAGTATCCGGGCTCAAATCTAATTACACAACATTTTTATAAACATTATGATTAAAATTCATGACTATATAAAAGAAAATATAAAATTTAGAGATGGCAACATACATTAAAAACCAAAACAGTTTCATCACTTATCTGATATATAATTTTAACTGGGTTTTAAAATCATAAGTGGATCTATAATAGAATGACATTTACATTATTGTAATGTAGGACAAAAAAGTGGCCAAAAATGGGTTTTAAAAGAGTGGTGAGGTATTGCCAAAAAAGTCTGTGCCTTTAGAGAATCAGATGAGAGAGAATTAAACAAACGTTACAAAGTTTGAAGAAACTATAAAAAATGAATATAAAGCGACATCATGTATTTGTAAATGTCGTAAAACTTACTTTAGAGATTTCTTAAGAATAATGGGCCTATTAATAGAAAGTGAGATAAGGGTCAACCTGTCATTAGACGTTATAATGCAGTTGTGCATTTTAATCTTTACTTTGAGTACTTTGGTAAACAATTTACTGATTGTCATTGTCACAAATAAGTTCATACGAAAGCCCATTAATGCCATTTTAAGTATATGTTTTTCGAACGTAATCCGTTCAAACGAATTACTAATTCTTTTGAACGGATTAATAATCTGTTCAAACGAATTAGTAATCCATTCAAACGAATTGCAACATATACAACAAGTGCCATTTAAAGTATATGTTGTAATTCGTTTAAACGTATTACTAATCCGTTCAAACGAATTACTAATTTGTTTAAACGGATTACTAATTTGTTCAAACGAATTACTAATTCGTTCAAACGAATTACTAATTTGTTTAAACGGATTACTAATTTGTTTAAACGAATTAATAATTTGTTTAAACGGATTACTAATTCGTTCAAACGAATTAGTAATCCGTTTAAACAAATTAAACAAATTAATAATTTGTTTAAACGGATTACTAATCTGTTTGAACGAATTAGTAATTTGTTTGAACGAATTAGTAATCCGTGTAAACAAATTAGTATTTTGTTTAAACAAATTGATAATTTGTTTAAACGGATTACTAATTCGTTTGAACGAATTAGTAATTCGTTTAAACAAATTAGTAATCCGTTTAAACAAAATTACTAATCCGTTTGGACGGATTCCTAATTCGTTTGAACAGATTATTAATCTGTTTAAACAAATTAGTAATTCGTTTGAACGGATTAGTAATTTTGTTTAAACGGATTACTAATTTGTTTAAACGAATTACTAATTCGTTCAAACGAATTAGTAATCCGTTTAAACAAATTATTAATTTGTTTAAACAAAATACTAATTTGTTTACACGGATTACTAATTCGTTCAAACAAATTACTAATTCGTTCAAACAGATTAGTAATCCGTTTAAACAAATTATTAATTTGTTTAATTTGTTTAAACGGATTACTAATTCGTTCAAACGAGTTAGTAATCCGTTTAAACGAATTAATAATCCGTTTAAACAAATTAATAATTTGTTTAAACAGATTACTAATTCGTTAGAACGAATTAGTAATTCGTTTGAACAAATTAGTAATCCGTTTATACAATTTACTAATCCGTTTGAACGGATCCCTAATTCATTTTAACAGATTATTAATCTGTTTAAACAAATTAGTAATTCGTTTGAACGGATTAGTAATCCGTTCAAACGAATTACAACATATACTTTAAATGGCACTTGTTGTATATGTTGCAATTGGTTTGAACGGATTACTAATTCGTTTAAACAGATTACTAATCCGTTCAAACGAATTACTAATTTGTTTAAACAGATTAATAATCTGTTCAAACGAATTAGGAATCCGTCCAAACGGATTAGTAATTTTGTTTAAACGGATTACTAATTTGTTTAAACGAATTACTAATTCGTTCAAACGAATTAGTAATCCGTTTAAACAAATTATTAATTTGTTTAAACAAAATACTAATTTGTTTACACGGATTACTAATTCGTTCAAACAAATTACTAATTCTTTCAAACAGATTAGTAATCCGTTTAAACAAATTATTAATTTGTTTAAACGGATTACTAATTCGTTTGAACGAATTAGTAATCCGTTTAAACAAATTATTAATTCGTTTAAACAAATTAGTAATCCGTTTAAACAAATTAGTAATTCGTTTGAACGAATTAGTAATTCGTTTGAACAAATTAGTAATCCGTTTAAACAAATTAGTAATTCGTTTGAACGGATTAGTAATACGTTTAAACGAATTACAACATATACTTTAAATGGCACTTGTTGTATATGTTGCAATTCGTTTGAATGGATTACTAATTCGTTTGAACAGATTATTAATCCGTTCAAAAGAATTAGTAATTCGTTTGAACGGATTACGTTCGAAAAACATATACTTAAAATGGCATTAATGTGCTTTCGTAGATTAGTAATCCGTTTTAACAAATTAGTAATCCGTTTAAATGAATTATTTATTTGTTTGAACGAATTACTAATCCGTTTGAACAAATTAGTAATCCGTTTAAACGAATTAGTAATCCGTTCAAACCAATTTTTAATTTGTTCAAACGGATTACTAATCCGTTTGAACAAATTAGTAATCCGTTTAAACGAATTAGCAATCCGTTTAAACAAATTAATAATTCGTTTAAACGAATTAGTAATTCGTTTAATCAAATTAGTAATTTGTTTGAACGAATTACTAATTCGTTTAAACGGATTATTAATTTGTTCAAACGGATTAGTAATTCGTTTAAACAAATTATTAATTTGTTTAAACGGATTACTAATTTGTTCAAACGGATTAGTAATTCGTTTAAACAAATTATTAATTTGTTTAAACGAATTAGTAATCTGTTTAAACAAATTACTAATCCGTTTGAACGGATTACTAATTCGTTTGAACAGATTATTAATCTGTTTAAACAAATTAGTAATTTGTTCAAACGGATTAGTAATCCGTTTAATCAAATTATTAATTTGTTCAAACGAATTACAACATATACTTTAAATGGCACTTGTTGTATATGTTGCAATTGGTTTGAACGGATTACTAATTCGTTTAAACAGATTACTAATCCGTTCAAACGAATTACTAATTTGTTTAAACAGATTAATAATCTGTTCAAACGAATTAGGAATCCGTCCAAACGGATTAGTAATTTTGTTTAAACGGATTACTAATTTGTTTAAACGAATTACTAATTCGTTCAAACGAATTAGTAATCCGTTTAAACAAATTATTAATTTGTTTAAACAAAATACTAATTTGTTTACACGGATTACTAATTCGTTCAAACAAATTACTAATTCTTTCAAACAGATTAGTAATCCGTTTAAACAAATTATTAATTTGTTTAAACGGATTACTAATTCGTTTGAACGAATTAGTAATCCGTTTAAACAAATTACTAATCCGTTTGAACAAATTAGTAATCCGTTTAAACGAATTAGCAATCCGTTTAAACAAATTAATAATTCGTTTAAACGAATTAGTAATTCGTTTAATCAAATTAGTAATTTGTTTGAACGAATTACTAATTCGTTTAAACGGATTATTAATTTGTTCAAACGGATTAGTAATTCGTTTAAACAAATTATTAATTTGTTTAAACGGATTACTAATTTGTTCAAACGGATTAGTAATTCGTTTAAACAAATTATTAATTTGTTTAAACGAATTAGTAATCTGTTTAAACAAATTACTAATCCGTTTGAACGGATTATTAATCTGTTTAAACAAATTAGTAATCAGTAATTCGTTTGAACGGATTACGTTCGAAAAACATATACTTAAAATGGCATTAATGTGCTTTCGTAGATTAGTAATCCGTTTTAACAAATTAGTAATCCGTTTAAATGAATTATTTATTTGTTTGAACGAATTACTAATCCGTTTGAACAAATTAGTAATCCGTTTAAACGAATTAGTAATCCGTTCAAACCAATTTTTAATTTGTTCAAACGGATTACTAATCCGTTTGAACAAATTAGTAATCCGTTTAAACGAATTAGCAATCCGTTTAAACAAATTAATAATTCGTTTAAACGAATTAGTAATTCGTTTAATCAAATTAGTAATTTGTTTGAACGAATTACTAATTCGTTTAAACGGATTATTAATTTGTTCAAACGGATTAGTAATTCGTTTAAACAAATTATTAATTTGTTTAAACGGATTACTAATTTGTTCAAACGGATTAGTAATTCGTTTAAACAAATTATTAATTTGTTTAAACGAATTAGTAATCTGTTTAAACAAATTACTAATCCGTTTGAACGGATTACTAATTCGTTTGAACAGATTATTAATCTGTTTAAACAAATTAGTAATTTGTTCAAACGGATTAGTAATCCGTTTAATCAAATTATTAATTTGTTCAAACGAATTACAACATATACTTTAAATGGCACTTGTTGTATATGTTGCAATTGGTTTGAACGGATTACTAATTCGTTTAAACAGATTACTAATCCGTTCAAACGAATTACTAATTTGTTTAAACAGATTAATAATCTGTTCAAACGAATTAGGAATCCGTCCAAACGGATTAGTAATTTTGTTTAAACGGATTACTAATTTGTTTAAACGAATTACTAATTCGTTCAAACGAATTAGTAATCCGTTTAAACAAATTATTAATTTGTTTAAACAAAATACTAATTTGTTTACACGGATTACTAATTCGTTCAAACAAATTACTAATTCTTTCAAACAGATTAGTAATCCGTTTAAACAAATTATTAATTTGTTTAAACGGATTACTAATTCGTTTGAACGAATTAGTAATCCGTTTAAACAAATTACTAATCCGTTTGAACAAATTAGTAATCCGTTTAAACGAATTAGCAATCCGTTTAAACAAATTAATAATTCGTTTAAACGAATTAGTAATTCGTTTAATCAAATTAGTAATTTGTTTGAACGAATTACTAATTCGTTTAAACGGATTATTAATTTGTTCAAACGGATTAGTAATTCGTTTAAACAAATTATTAATTTGTTTAAACGGATTACTAATTTGTTCAAACGGATTAGTAATTCGTTTAAACAAATTATTAATTTGTTTAAACGAATTAGTAATCTGTTTAAACAAATTACTAATCCGTTTGAACGGATTATTAATCTGTTTAAACAAATTAGTAATCAGTAATTCGTTTGAACGGATTACGTTCGAAAAACATATACTTAAAATGGCATTAATGTGCTTTCGTAGATTAGTAATCCGTTTTAACAAATTAGTAATCCGTTTAAATGAATTATTTATTTGTTTGAACGAATTACTAATCCGTTTGAACAAATTAGTAATCCGTTTAAACGAATTAGTAATCCGTTCAAACCAATTTTTAATTTGTTCAAACGGATTACTAATCCGTTTGAACAAATTAGTAATCCGTTTAAACGAATTAGCAATCCGTTTAAACAAATTAATAATTCGTTTAAACGAATTAGTAATTCGTTTAATCAAATTAGTAATTTGTTTGAACGAATTACTAATTCGTTTAAACGGATTATTAATTTGTTCAAACGGATTAGTAATTCGTTTAAACAAATTATTAATTTGTTTAAACGGATTACTAATTTGTTCAAACGGATTAGTAATTCGTTTAAACAAATTATTAATTTGTTTAAACGAATTAGTAATCTGTTTAAACAAATTACTAATCCGTTTGAACGGATTACTAATTCGTTTGAACAGATTATTAATCTGTTTAAACAAATTAGTAATTTGTTCAAACGGATTAGTAATCCGTTTAATCAAATTATTAATTTGTTCAAACGAATTACAACATATACTTTAAATGGCACTTGTTGTATATGTTGCAATTGGTTTGAACGGATTACTAATTCGTTTAAACAGATTACTAATCCGTTCAAACGAATTACTAATTTGTTTAAACAGATTAATAATCTGTTCAAACGAATTAGGAATCCGTCCAAACGGATTAGTAATTTTGTTTAAACGGATTACTAATTTGTTTAAACGAATTACTAATTCGTTCAAACGAATTAGTAATCCGTTTAAACAAATTATTAATTTGTTTAAACAAAATACTAATTTGTTTACACGGATTACTAATTCGTTCAAACAAATTACTAATTCTTTCAAACAGATTAGTAATCCGTTTAAACAAATTATTAATTTGTTTAAACGGATTACTAATTCGTTTGAACGAATTAGTAATCCGTTTAAACAAATTACTAATCCGTTTGAACAAATTAGTAATCCGTTTAAACGAATTAGCAATCCGTTTAAACAAATTAATAATTCGTTTAAACGAATTAGTAATTCGTTTAATCAAATTAGTAATTTGTTTGAACGAATTACTAATTCGTTTAAACGGATTATTAATTTGTTCAAACGGATTAGTAATTCGTTTAAACAAATTATTAATTTGTTTAAACGGATTACTAATTTGTTCAAACGGATTAGTAATTCGTTTAAACAAATTATTAATTTGTTTAAACGAATTAGTAATCTGTTTAAACAAATTACTAATCCGTTTGAACGGATTATTAATCTGTTTAAACAAATTAGTAATTTGTTCAAACGGATTAGTAATCCGTTTAATCAAATTATTAATTTGTTCAAACGAATTACTAATTCGTTTAAACGAATTAGTAATTCGTTTAAACAAATTAGTAATCCGTTTAAACAAATTACTAATCCGTTTGAACGGATTACTAATTCGTTTTAACAGATTATTAATCTGTTCAAACAAATTAGTAATTCGTTTGAATGGATTAGTAATTCGTTTGAACAGATTAGTAATCCGTTCAAACGAATTACAACATATACTTTATATGGCACTTGTTGTATATGTTGCAATTCGTTTGAACGGATTACTAATTCGTTTAAACAGATTATTAATCCGTTCAAACGAATTACTAATTCGTTAGAACGGATTACGTTCGATAAACATATACTTAAAATGGCATTAATGGGCTTTCGTAGTTTTCTGCCAGAAAGTTCAACATTTATATTTATATTGATTTTTTATATATTTGTAATCTACCCACAATTAAAACTTTTATTGCAATGAGTACGAAATAAAAGCCATAATAATTTTTTTAAATATGGTTGCTCAAGTGCAGTGGTCATCACTTTTTCACTCCAACATTCTCTGTCCACAGCTGATGATGATGCTGCTGCCAATCCTTGTCTAATAAATGTTTGTCATTTGATGTTGCTGGAAATCCTCGTCATAGTTTTCCTTCTTCTCAACTCTGTATTACTGGATATGTTGTTATTTTTGTGGTAGTTTAATTTTCATGAATTTCGCGATTGGGTCCCTTACCGCGAAAATATCAACAATTACAGCAGAAAACAGCCTTAACATGTTGTCTCCAGTCAGTACCACCGCGAACGACAATTCTTCTATTGTCAATTTTGCTATAGTATGATACAAAAAATTAAAAGGATATAGAAACATTAATTTACCAGATAGTACAGTAGGCCTACTAATGTAAATGCGGGTGACACGAAGCCTAATTAAATAATATTTCCTTTTTATTGAAATTTTATTAGAAATATATAGTTAATTTTTCAATTGAAAAGGCTACCAATACCATGCAAGAGTGATTTTTTAAGTCATATGACATCCTATGACACTGTAAATTGGGTGTTGGAACTTTTATAACAATAAACTTTATGTACTATTCTTGATAGAGCATAGTTGACCTATTACAAGCGACAACTTGAATAGTCCATCGCTTGATTAGTCAAATCACTTTACTCACTCATTTACGTCCTTACTGTCTCTAGTGGGAACCAAGCATTAGAATTGGAATAGTGTAAGCCAGAGTTGTTCCTATTAACTTGAGACCTCTACCTACATATGTTTGCTATTATTTTTACAAATCTTATGATTATACAGATCACTGAAAAATTTAAATTTGTAATTGGGAGAAAACCATCATACAGATTATTATTAATGATTTGGTTTGACATGTTTGTGTTTGCTGCGACAGACAAAAAAGGCCTACTTTATTTCAAAATTCATTATCAAGATATCTATTGTCAGGATTTAAAAAAAATCATGATTGAAACTATAATTTTGTTTGGATATTTTGTTTTACCATATGTAACATAACTAGACAAGGGTGCCATGTCCAGGGTTGTAGCCAGGGAATTTTCTAGAGGCAATCAATATTGTATGGTGTGGAATAAAGACAAAAATAGAAATATGTGGCCTGGAATCTCATCTCTAGCTATTTTTTGGTTTACAAAATCTGTATTTTTAAATTCCTTTGTGTGAAACAATTTCCGTGTACAGTAACTCAAAAGTACTGAATGCAACAATATTTGTTTGTTTCACATTGAAGTTATATGCTGTGTAACCACAGTACTGAATACCTGTACAGGTTTTAGCTTATTATTTGGTTTCATATATTCAAGCTAGATGCTGTGTAACTAAGTACTGATATACCACAATAGGTTTATAGCTTATTATTTGGTTTCATATTCATGTAACTCAAAAGTACTTAATACAACAATACGTTTTAGCTTATGGTTTCATATTCAAGCTAGATGCTTTGAAATTGTGTGAGGCCCTAGGCTAGTGAATAATTCGTGATTCAAAATCAACCTGTAGAGTGCACTGTCTTTATTATACTAGGCCTAATAACAATGTTCTGTATTGTGTTAGCATAACCTTTTGGTTTAAAGTTTCTTTATAGAATTGATTGACAATGAATTAACGCAGAGTTCAATTTTCGATTAAATAGCATAGCATGCAAGACTAATTTTGTAACTAACAGAACACAGTATAACGGGTGTTGGCACTTTGCATAACAATAAACATATTATAGGCAACGTAGGTGTATTGGTTTATAGTAACGTTATGTGTTAGGCCAGGTAGAAAAGCAAGATGGCAGACTAGGTAGGATTGCTCAGTAGAAAAATTGAAATTCCATAAAACAAGGTGGCTTTTTAGACTAAAACTTACTTTTTAGGAAAATGTACTGTATGAGGTATTCCATAATTACTCTTTCAGGAAGTCTTTGATATACTATAGATTCAGTACAGGATGTAAGTTGATATCAATTTTTTATTTTTACAGTCAATTATATAAGCTAGCTAAGCATTATTTTGTTGTCTCTCTAAAATGAGGCAGGAAGATTGGACAAAATTGTTTTTCTACCCATTGTGATCCAAGGACATTATAGTTAAGCTATAAGGCATAACAATAAACATCAATAGAAATGTACAGACCACTGTTTAGAGTAGCGTTTATACTGAGTAGATTGCCTGGCTTGAGAGAAAGTGGCTTATAGAGTTTAATAGATTTGTTTTAAGGGAAAACCTACAAAGTATTGCAAGAATGATATTCTTTTTACCTGAAGTTTCTAATATTCTGTAGATTGCACTGTAGGTAAAACTGTTGTTATACTATGTATTTAAATTACAATAATATTGCCAAAAATATCAGCTTAAATTAATATCAAATTATGATATGGCAGTAGGCAATAATAGTTAATAGTTAATTATGTTACTAATGCCAACTAAATATAGCCTTGATAAAATCTATTTATTTATATATTTTCAACTATTAAATCTCTAAAACCACTAATGAAAAATGAAGATTAGTAAAGACAGACATTGAATAGGCCAATCACTTCCGTAAAAAAACTGTTTTCACTTATAAAAAGACAAAACAGTTAAATTTAACCAAAAACCCAGTGGACTGTATGTGACATTAAAATGGCATATTCAAAAAACATATCCTAAAAATACAATATATTTTTAATCTGATAACATTCCATAAGTAAACATTCTAAAACCGCCTAAACGTACCAAATTCGTCTCACGAGCCCCAGGCGCCGGGAGTTTGTCCCTGGGCCATGACAGAGCTCTAGGTGCCCCTATGCCAAGTGGAGGAGTCTATCATGCAGTTCAGATCTTCCAGGTTGGCAACTATGTACTCGCAGCAAGTATTGTATGTTGTTTTTTTTTCTTTACACCTTAGTTTTTTTTTTCAATAGACAATATTACCATGTAGCGTTAATTATAAATGTATTTTTACTTTAATAATAGATTTATTGTGCAACAGATATGTTTCCAATAGGTTGATATTTAGTTAGATTCAATTAAATCGACTATTATTTAAGCATTTTTGTTGTTTTTTAAGACTTCTGAGTGGGAACGGTACGACGAGAATTTGATGATAATCGGCCGCGGTTTTGATTTTGTTGCGTCTAACTTCCTTTTACCTAGGCGATGGGTTCGATCAAGATTGCTTAGTTCAATAATGTCTGTAATTTTAGATCAGTATCTTCTCTAGGTGATTCAGGCATACCATGCAAAAGTAGGCAGTTTTGTCGACTACAGTATACTGTTCTAGGTCATCAAGGTGTGGTTTTCTGCTCTAGAAGATTTTATTTTTAAAAAGTATTGACTACCACAATAGGTTTTAGCTTGTTATTTGTTTTCATATTCAAGTTAGATGCTGTGTAACTAAGTACTGAATACAACAATAGGTTTTAGTACTGAATACAACAATAGGGGTTAGCTTGTTGTTGGTTCATATTCAAGCTAGATGCTTTGAAATTGTGTGAGGCCCTAGGCTAGTGAATAATTCGTGATTCAAAATCAACCTGTAGAGTGCACTGTCTTTATTATACTAGGCCTAATAACAATGTTCAATTTACTGTATTGTGTCTATTACATAACCTGGTTTCATTTTCTTTATATAAATGAAGAGTTCAAAGACAGAGTTTAATTTTTTATTGAATAGCATAGCATGGCACACAAGACTGATTCTCTAACTCACCTCCTCACGCAACGCAGTAAATAGGGAGTTGGCACTTTGCATAACAATAAACATTTATAGGCAACGCAAATCTATTGATGTACAGTAGGCTAGGCCAGGTAGAAAAACAAGTTGCTATGTACAAAAACAAGGTGGCTTTAGACTAAAACCTTTTAGGAAAACCTACTGTATGAGGTATTCCATAATATTCCCTCAGGAAATCTTTGATATATAAAAACTGTAGATTTCATATCAGGATGTAAGTAATTGATATATATCAATTTTGTTATTTTCACAATCATTTATAAGCTGGTTAAGCATTAATTTGTTTTAGAAAGATATATCTCTATCTCTCTCAAATGAGGCAGGAAGATTGGAATTGTTTTCCTAACCATTGTGATCTAAGGACATTATAGTTTTGTTAGAAGTTCCCAATCAATCGAGTATATCAACAAATTCAACTTTGAAAAATATTGTACAACAATTGAAATTAAATGACAAATAGCATAATAGCTTATTGAAAGTCATATATAATATTAGTTTTTTCCGTTGTATGTAAGCAAACCAACCAACATTCCAACCTACAACAGTATAATATGGGTCTCCAAGATTTTATTATTGTTAATCGGTTTTTTTCTATAAGCATGATTCTGAAAGAGCGCCCTGTTGATTGATATTTTAATTTATCAAACACTTAAAGAAATGCCAAAATGCCAAACAATTATAAAATAAAATATAATAGTTAATTATATCTCAACCGTAATAATAATGGTAAATAACGATTATTATTATTATAAAATATATTTTGTCTTATTTAATTAAAGGCTATAATAGAAAGAACCTCTGTATAATATGAATTCCATCTTTTTATTTTCAGAACTTCCGTGTCAACCAATACAAAAACAGGGTAAGTTGTAAAGTGTATTTTAACCATATTAAATAAATGTTTGCTTTAGTTGTACTTTTAATCATTTTGAGAATAGAAGGAAGTCGGTGTTTAGGCTGGTAAATAATAAATGTTTTATTTCCAGTACAAAATGCCATTATGTATTTATTAGTTACATATATCTATTGAAATTTAGATATGCATACATTTATACACGTTTTAAAATATAATAAATGTTATAAATATGGTATGCTGACAGTAGCTAATACGTATAAGAGACACGGGAAGCTGATTTACTTGCTATAGGCCCTCAAAATAATACAATTTTAAATGGAAATCAGTTATTTCATTTAACAAATATGTTTTCCTTTTTAAAGAATATCATATTGATAGTTTTATTGTATAATTCAACTTCAAAGAATAGTAATTGAAATATACTTGTAATAGCTCAGATAAGAGTATTGAATAATATCTGCTCAGCATCATTAAAGTAGAAAAAAAGATTTTCTCCCCATTTAATTTTTAACTCATAAACATTCCTTATTTGTATACAATTTAACTGCAATCGCTTAAAACATGTTTACATATCAGACAATGAAATGAAAACATTGAAAAATGAAATAGCTGTTTAATTATTTTATTGTAGTGCCATTTGCCATTATACTTCTTTTTTTAAATAATATTTACCACTTCATACTTATTTTTTTGTAGTGCCATACTACAATTTGTTTTTACATATTTGGCACCTCATACTTATTTTGTTATATCATGCTTGACAAGTTTCTTACTGTACTATCAAACGTTTACTATTATAGGTTGACTGATAGCAACACAAAAGTTTGTATTCAAGATTCATGGCTGAGAAATTAATTTTGTTGATAATCATACGATATTTACTATTTAAGAGTAAAATGCATATATTTCACTCTCTTATTACTAAAATACCAAAAATGTATAATACGAATTAACTACCATTTGGTTATCTATAATAATTTCCTTAAATGCTATAACTACTAAATTGATACATATTTGTATTATTCATATATCAAATATATAGTACTGTAAATACAACATGGTAAAATACAATATAGTACTGTATGGTTGGAAGTGGTCCTTATTATTTTCAACTTTATCAAATATTTAAATTCCAATAATATATATTACTGATTGAATTGCTCCAAGTAATGATAACGTAAGGATAAGGATGACAAAATGTAAATAAATCTATCAATATATATTGTAACAGATACTATACAACAATATAATACAAAGTTTGATATTATGGGTGGTGGCATTATTTTGAAACCTGAGCTGCACTGACGTGACAAGATCTAATAAGACCGAAACAGTACTGCAGATTGAATATACACAAAATTATTTTATATTTATATAATATATCACTGATTGACAAAAGTGAAGCATGTTGGTAACATAATTATTACTAAATTGTAGGTATTTAAATTTATTTATATATGTTATACTAGAAAATGGCAAGAAAAGAAGAATTTACAAAATTCCTTGCAAGTTTAAGTGATAGATATGAAGGTGACAACCGTTTGTGGCTAAGACTTCTGCTCAATGACCACTGCTCTGGAATGGTATTAAGTAAAGAAGATGTACCAGCACTGGAATGGTTTAATGAACTTGAAAGCAAAGGTTATATTCGTTATAACCCTACTGATGTAGAAATTCTGTTAGACATCACTAAAGTTACTGAGAAGAAGGAAGCGATAGATTTAATAGAACAGTTTAAACTGAGGCATCCAAACAACAATGAAGATTACAACTTTACAAAGGGAAAACCAATAACAGAATATCGCAAAAGACTTTATAAAGCATTACGACAAAATACAACAAAAGTATCAACCATGCTTGCTCGTTACAGCCTAAGTCATTATACTTTTGCCACTATTTGGGATTTTGTGTTCTTTCTGGAGCAGAATAAACATCTAGAGGATGAAGAGCAGTCAATAGAAAAGTTTGCAAAACTTCTTGACAAAAATGCTAGTGATATTTTTTGGGGGATAGAAAATAAGTCAAAGTCAAAGATTTCAATTGCTGAAAAAAACAAACAGATCAGGGTTATGAATGAGGGTAAGTTGTTTAATATTATTTTTCTTGACAAAAATGCTAGTGATATTTTTTGGGGGATAGAAAATAAGTCAAAGTCAAAGATTTCAATTGCTGTTAAAGTATCTGAAAAAAACAAACAGATCAGGTTTATGAATGAGGGTAAGTTTATACACAATATGATGTTTATTTTAATTTTATAATAATTAATTTTAACAAACTAAAACATACGGTATGATGTTTACTTTAATTTTATAATTATTCTAATCTAATATGATTACCAATTATTATTGAACTAATATGGTAGACAACTTGAAGCTTTTATAACATTTATGTTTACAAGGAAGTACATTTAAACTGGAACAGTCTCTGATCAATTAGTTCTTGTAAACATTTATAGTTTAAATTTTTATCTTTTTAGACCAACCTTCTACAAGTACTACATCAACACTTATCCCTGGCAACACAAAGGTATGATTCTTATTTATTGTAAACAAAATAAATAAATAAATGGTAAATGTATAATGAACTTGTAAGTAGGACTAAAACAATTATTTAATAATCAGTAATTAGTAGTTTATGTTAACTGATTTAAAAGATACTATCAAATAACATATATTTCATTTTCTTAATCAACAAAATTTCTATTTTATATAAGTAGAAGTTCATTCCAACATTTACCTTATAGGAGGATGACAAAATGTAAATAAATCTATCAATATATATTGTAACAGATACTATACAACAATATAATACAAAGTTTGATATTATGGGTGGTGGCATTATTTTGAAACCTGAGCTGCACTGACGTGACAAGATCTAATAAGACCGAAACAGTACTGCAGATTGAATATACACAAAATTATTTTATATTTATATAATATATCACTGATGTTGGTAACATAATTATTACTAAATTGTAGGTATTTAAATTTATTTATATATGTTATACTAGAAAATGGCAAGAAAAGAAGAATTTACAAAATTCCTTGCAAGTTTAAGTGATAGATATGAAGGTGACCACCGTTTGTGGCTAAGACTTCTGCTCAATGACCACTGCTCTGGAATGGTATTAAGTAAAGAAGATGTACCAGCACTGGAATGGTTTAATGAACTTGAAAGCAAAGGTTATATTCGTTATAACCCTACTGATGTAGAAATTCTGTTAGACATCACTAAAGTTACTGAGAAGAAGGAAGCGATAGATTTAATAGAACAGTTTAAACTGAGGCATCCAAACAACAATGAAGATTACAACTTTACAAAGGGAAAACCAATAACAGAATATCGCAAAAGACTTTATAAAGCATTACGACAAAATACAACAAAAGTATCAACCATGCTTGCTCGTTACAGCCTAAGTCATTATACTTTTGCCACTATTTGGGATTTTGTGTTCTTTCAGGAGCAGAATAAACATCTAGAGGATGAAGAGCAGTCAATAGAAAAGTTTGCAAAACTTCTTGACAAAAATGCTAGTGATATTTTTTGGGGGATAGAAAATAAGTCAAAGTCAAAGATTTCAATTGCTGTTAAAGTATCTGAAAAAAACAAACAGATCAGGGTTATGAATGAGGGTAAGTTGTTTAATATTATTTTTAATAAGCTAAAAAATATGATGTTTATTATGTTATATGCATTCATGCAATATATTATTATGATGTTGTTCACAATCTTTATTTCTTTTATTAATTTATTCTTTCCTTAACATGTTTTGTCTCAATTTCATCTAGCTACATCAATTTTTCAGAGTAGATTCCTCATGTCCTTATGTAATAAGCTTTTTCTGGTGCGCAATCAAAAATGTCATTAAAAAAAACTGTATTCCTTCATGGCCAGCAATCATAATTAAACCAAATTTGGTGCTCATAAATTTCAGATCAAATGTTATTATATCACTATAAAATTATATGCGCAGCGCATATAACGCATGCATACACACGCTTACAATTTTTAAAATGTTAATTCATTACGATTCAATTTCCACGACTTTTGCACGAGCACTGCAAATGAAACGTTAATGGAACCTTACCTGGGTTGCCTGTAGTTTTAAAACATATACAGTATTTCCAATCATTCATGTCATGGAAACTCATAGATAATAGCAATTAATTATTTTTTTTTAAGTTATAAACTATAGATGTTTTTATTTCACAATTGATTTTTTAACATAGTTTTTGACTATAATTTTATTTCAATTTTATTATGTTTTACTACTGTTATCATTTATGCCATTTTCTTAGTTTTGCAAAATCTAGCAAAACACAAGCATCTGCAAAACAAAGAGTGAAGTCATAATTTTATAAGAAATTTTGTTAAATTTGAGAGGGTAATAATGTGAGATTATCTATACTCAACTCCCCCACTTGAGATTGATATCGTGTCCCACTGTCCTGTCTACTCCCTGAATCGTTCCATTTTTCAAAATGTTTAATCATATAAACAAATTATCAATTAATTAATATTTTAAAAACCAAATTAAAAGTCTATACCAAACTAGCCTTCATGTTTATAACTTGAGTATTTATCATCATCTACAGCAATTATTAACCATTTTTAACCATTAACACATATTTTATTGGTGACATTTATACATTAGTAAAAAAAAAATAAATCTGTTGTTTTATCAGGGAAGATTGAAGAATTTACAGTGAATCATACTTTACTAATAATCTTCTTACTTCAGGTGTAGAAGTTGATAGAAAAAATGTATTTACCTGAAAAAAAATGTAATTTAAAGCAAAAAAATTGTCAAATTGGCTGCCAGCCAATGGATTTTTGGTTGAATTTAACCATTTATCATGTTATTTTATAAGTGAAAACATTATTTTTTCCCGTTTTTTTTCTACGGAAGTGATTTACTTTATTAAAACTTCAAAATACCCTATTCAAAGTCTGATTTAATTAATCTTCATTCATTCATGTTTTTGGGTGACAATACATCTTTAAATTCGAGAAAAAAAAATCCTGTCAAATTTTGTTTTCAAACAACTACTTTAGTCAACCGCTGACAGCGTAGAGGTCATATTTTGGTCATATTTTGAGTGATGCCATGCTTTAAATTCATCATTATCGTTACTCAAAAGGATACATACAAAATATTTCCTCCCACTACACTAAAGATGAATATTCATAGATTCTGGACATGTAATTTTTGTTCTGATTGGTTAAAGATGTATTGTCCCTTGAAACACAAAAAAATGAAGCTCAAAATATTCTAAATTTAAATTGGCCATATCAAAGTAATATTAAAGTTATTCACTTTAAGTCGAAAATTCGAGCCAAAAACAACAATTTTACGTAATTAACAGCTAAATTAATTTGATTACACTTTGTCTGTAAAATTGTCGTGAGCGAAAGTAAACAAAGATTTCAAACCAGGAGTATACATTATGCATGATGCTAATTAGGATTGTTTACAACTAGTCACAGTTGAGAAGGTGTTTTCAAACAGATCGCAAAGAAGTTTTATGATTATGCATACAGAGTAGCCAAATAAGTGCGTTGCATTATGAGATATGTTTTGATCGAAAACTTTGACTGGAAGTCAAAGTTATTTTTTTAACCAAAAAACGTCTGTATTTCAGTTAAATAATTTTTTTTTCGACTAATTTTTGGTGAAAGTTAATAACTATTATGATACTTCAAAATGACCCACTTTTTTTCGAAATCTTTTTTTTTTTTTTTTTTGGAATTTGACAAAGGGACAATACATCTTTAAAAAACCCCTGTCAAAATTAGGATTTTCATAAAACTAAAAATTGAGCGAACATTCAGATGATTTGGAATCCACCATTATCGTGAAGGGCTTAATTGTGTTCGCAGAAATGAATTTGCTATTGTAGTGCGCAATAACTTTTATAAAACAGATGAAAAACAATTTTTTTGAATCAAAATTACTGATGCATTTTTTTCAAATTATTTCAACACCAACTGTTTCGATAAATTTCATGTTGAAAAAAAAAAATATCCATGTTATAATAAACGATTCAAGGCCGATTCACAGTGATGACTCATTTTATGAGGGATTATCAAATTTAGTGATAACAGTGGGTTAAAGGCTGAATTAAATTGCACTGTTGGGAACAGAGATCCATGGTCTTATTTGAAAAAATATTGAACAACATTTCTACAAAAGTTGTTATTATAACCACATTTTATCACCTTTTAGTAAGAAAAATAACTTTATGTATTTTTTTTTTAAACAGTTAAAGAATACCTGAGAAACAAGCAACAAGAATTATATAAAGATTTCAACAAACTGGAAACAGTAGTTCTTGAGGACCTCGATATAGAAGAGTTATTCACTGATCTTAAGTTAGTTCAATCAAGTAAGAAAGAGAATAAAGAAAAAGCTGCAAAACAGAGCAGAAGCCAACATGACCAGAAAGAAAAAATACCTAAAACGTTGGGAGAGATATTGGAGATGATAAAAGATATAAATTCTCGTAAAATCATATTTACAGGTAAAGGGGGGATGGGAAAAACAACCCTTCTTAGATACATTACTTATAACTGGGCTACAGGTAAAGATAAAACATTTTCTGATAAAATATTCTTTCTAGTAAATATCAGAGACTTACAGGCTGGAAAGAAAATCTTAGATGCCATTATTATTAATATAGATTATCTTGAAACATTTACTATTTTTATGGGTACAAACAACGATGAAGAGTCTGTACAATTAATTAAAAAATTCATAATTAACCATGGGGAGGAAATAATCTTACTATTAGATGGATTAGATGAGTTAAAGCAAGGTGCTGGTGATCCAGTAGTCCTGTTTACAAATACAGATTTTAAAAATACCACAATAATAACATCACGACCTGAAAACACTGCAAAATTTATTGATAAATGTGATATGCATGTGGAGGTAAATGGATTCAGTGAAACAAGTATAAAGGACTACATTTATAAGTACTTTGAAAATAATAAAGATCCAAATTTAGGGGAAAAATTATTTATTGAATTAATTGATAATAAATACGAAGAAGAAGAAGAAGAAGAAGAAAATTCGGTATTTGAATTGTGTTCATCTCCTTTGTTATTACTTATGATATGCAAAATATGGGAAAAATCCAAAAACCTTCCAGATGACTTATCAGATCTTTTCAAAGAACTAATTTGTTGTACTTTAAATCAATATTTATCCAAGGTAAATAGTGACCAAACAAAATCTGAAATTGCCAGTTTTGAGAAAATTCCAGTTGAATATAAAACTCCAATACTAGCATTAGGTCAATGGATCTATGAAGGACTAAAGACAAATAAACTAATAATTGACAAGTTTGAGTTCACAAATATGTTTGAGGATAAATCAATAGTGGACTTGGCACTTAAAATTGGATTTGTTTACAAAAATCCACCTGTTGATAAAAGTGATAAAAATGAGATGTTTTCTCCACCACACAAGCTAGTTTCAGAAGCATTAGCTGGGTTTTACCTTGCTGAGAAGTGTAAATTGGGTGATATAACGGAAGAGGAGTGTGACATGATAATATCTAATAAATATCTACATATGACAACCATATTCACTATAGGATTCCTAGGTGCTGATGCTGGTAAATTAATGAAACATTGGTTGAAAGTGAAAGCTTCTAATTTGAATTCACTAGCAAAGTTTTTCAGATATGTAAAGGAAGAACATAAACATTCTGTAATAAAAGAATTAGATACAAAAATATCAAGTGATAAAGAACTGGTAAAAACATGTGCAGAAATGACCGAGTCGTATAGATATATCTTGTCTATTAACCCTAAATGTGATATGGATGAGGAAAGGGCAACTCAAGTAGAGAAAAATGAACATTTGATACAACTTATGTGCAGATGCCTTGAAAATGAGGATTTTTTTTATCGGATTGGTTATTGGCTTTTACGTATTAAGGAATCAGTAGAAGCCACTAAACCAACCAATTTGTGTGCTATGTTCGTTCATTTATTCATAATCACACATAATGATTTGTTTTTGTATTCATATGAGGATTTTAGGTTGCATTCCTTTGTGGAAGACAATAAGATTGATATCCTATCAACTGTAATAGACAAATTTCAATTTCAATACTCTGGCTTCACAGATTTAACAGTTGACGAGTCAGTGAGTTTTAAATTCCTGATTCATTTATTAAAATATTCACCAAACTTGAAAAAACTGAATTTTGAACTTTGCAGTTTAAATTTTAATCTTTATCTTAATCATTTAAATGATTATTTAGATGATGATAAGATGTTGACATTGAACGAACTGAGTTTAAGTGGGATTGACCTATCTTCAATTGAGGTATCAAAATTAGCTTGTTTATTAAAATTCTCTCCACAACTAGAATGTCTTGGTATGAGTAATTGTCATCTCTCCTGTAGTATTATAAAAAATTTACTGAATGAATGTGATAAAAACAATGTGGTATTGAAACCTGGCATGGTTGATCTAAAGGGAAACAATCTTTCAGATATTGATGGTGTTACACTTTCTAAATTGGTGAATCTAGCTGCTAATGACAAGGCTGATTTCACATTGACTGACTATAACCTATCAGTTGATCACCTAAGAGGTCTTATAGATATATGTTGTGAACATGATAGGATATTAACATGGAGAAGGTTGAATTTAAGTGGGATTAACCTAGCTTCCATTGAAGGATCACAATTAGCTTGTTTATTAAAATTCTCTCCACAACTAGAATTTCTTGGTATGAGTAATTGCCATCTCTCAGGTAGTATGATAAAAGATTTATTGAATGAATGTGATAACAACAATGTGGTATTGAAGTGTGGCATGCTTGATCTAAAGGAAAACAATCTTTCAGATATTGATGTTAGTGTACTATATAGATTGGTGGATTCAGATTGTACGTATTCAATGTTTAAATTTTGTGACCATAGCCTATCAGTTGACCACCTGAAAAGTCTTATAGATATCTGTTGTGAACATGGTAAGATATTGATATGGGAACAGTTGAGTTTAAGTGGGCTTAACCTAGCTTCAATTGAAGTATCAAAATTAGCTTGTTTATTAAAATTCTCTCCACGACTACAACGTCTTGATATAAGTAATTGCCATCTGTCCTTTAGTATTATAAAAGATTTATTGAATGAATGTGATAAAAACAATGTGGTATTGAAACCTAATATGCTTGATCTAAAAGGAAACAATCTTTCAGATATTAATGGTAGTACACTATTTAGGTTGGTGGATTCAAATTGTATGAATTATTTTACTTTTGAATGGAAAGATTATAGCATGTCAGTTGATAACCTAAGAGGTCTTCTAGATGCCTGTAATGAACATGGTAGGATATTAACATGGAGAAGGTTGAATTTAAGTGGGATTAACCTAGCTTCCATTGAAGGATCACAATTAGCTTGTTTATTAAAATTCTCCCCACAACTACATCATCTTGATATGAGAAATTGTCATCTCTCAGATAGTATTATTAAAGATTTATTGAATGAATGTGATAAAAGCAATGTGGTATTGAAACCTGACATGCTGCATCTAAAGGGAAACAATCTTTCAGATATTAATGGTAGTACACTATTTAAGTTGGTGGATTCAAATTGTATGAATTATTTTACTTTTGAATGGAAAGATTATAGCATGTCAGTTGATAACCTAAGAGGTCTTCTAGATGCCTGTAATGAACATGGTAGGATATTAACATGGAGAAGGTTGAATTTAAGTGGGATTAACCTAGCTTCCATTGAAGGATCACAATTAGCTTGTTTATTAAAATTCTCCCCACAACTACATCATCTTGATATGAGAAATTGTCATCTCTCAGATAGTATTATTAAAGATTTATTGAATGAATGTGATAAAAAAAATGTGGTATTGAAACCTGACATGCTGGATCTAAAGGAAAACAATCTTTCAGATATTAATGGCAGTACACTATTTAAGTTGGTGGATTCAAATTGTATGAATTATGTTACTTTTGAATGGAAAGATTATAGCATGTCAGTTGATAACCTAAGAGGTCTTCTAGATGCCTGTAATGAACATGGTAGGATATTAACATGGAGAAGGTTGAATTTAAGTGGGATTAACCTAGCTTCCATTGAAGGATCACAATTAGCTTGTTTATTAAAATTCTCCCCACAACTACATCATCTTGATATGAGAAATTGTCATCTCTCAGATAGTATTATTAAAGATTTATTGAATGAATGTGATAAAAGCAATGTGGTATTGAAACCTGACATGCTGCATCTAAAGGGAAACAATCTTTCAGATATTAATGGTAGTACACTATTTAGGTTGGTGGATTCAAATTGTATGAATTATTTTACTTTTGAATGGAAAGATTATAGCATGTCAGTTGATAACCTAAGAGGTCTTCTAGATGCCTGTAATGAACATGGTAGGATATTAACATGGAGAAGGTTGAATTTAAGTGGGATTAACCTAGCTTCCATTGAAGGATCACAATTAGCTTGTTTATTAAAATTCTCCCCACAACTACATCATCTTGATATGAGAAATTGTCATCTCTCAGATAGTATTATTAAAGATTTATTGAATGAATGTGATAAAAGCAATGTGGTATTGAAACCTGACATGCTGCATCTAAAGGGAAACAATCTTTCAGATATTAATGGTAGTACACTATTTAAGTTGGTGGATTCAAATTGTATGAATTATTTTACTTTTGAATGGAAAGATTATAGCATGTCAGTTGATAACCTAAGAGGTCTTCTAGATGCCTGTAATGAACATGGTAGGATATTAACATGGAGAAGGTTGAATTTAAGTGGGATTAACCTAGCTTCCATTGAAGGATCACAATTAGCTTGTTTATTAAAATTCTCCCCACAACTACATCATCTTGATATGAGAAATTGTCATCTCTCAGATAGTATTATTAAAGATTTATTGAATGAATGTGATAAAAAAAATGTGGTATTGAAACCTGACATGCTGGATCTAAAGGAAAACAATCTTTCAGATATTAATGGCAGTACACTATTTAAGTTGGTGAATTCAAATTGTATGAATTATGTTACTTTTGAATGGAAAGATTATAGCATGTCAGTTGATAACCTAA
The DNA here is from genome assembly GCF_963402885.1 of Antedon bifida. Lineage (NCBI taxonomy): Eukaryota > Metazoa > Echinodermata > Crinoidea > Comatulida > Antedonidae > Antedon > Antedon bifida. The sequence goes on from NC_136232.1 coordinate 20,257,978, forward strand.
GAGGTCTTCTAGATGCCTGTAATGAACATGGTAGGATATTAACATGGAGAAGGTTGAATTTAAGTGGGATTAACCTAGCTTCCATTGAAGGATCACAATTAGCTTGTTTATTAAAATTCTCCCCACAACTACATCATCTTGATATGAGAAATTGTCATCTCTCAGATAGTATTATTAAAGATTTATTGAATGAATGTGATAAAAGCAATGTGGTATTGAAACCTGACATGCTGCATCTAAAGGGAAACAATCTTTCAGATATTAATGGTAGTACACTATTTAGGTTGGTGGATTCAAATTGTATGAATTATTTTACTTTTGAATGGAAAGATTATAGCATGTCAGTTGATAACCTAAGAGGTCTTCTAGATGCCTGTAATGAACATGGTAGGATATTAACATGGAGAAGGTTGAATTTAAGTGGGATTAACCTAGCTTCCATTGAAGGATCACAATTAGCTTGTTTATTAAAATTCTCCCCACAACTACATCATCTTGATATGAGAAATTGTCATCTCTCAGATAGTATTATTAAAGATTTATTGAATGAATGTGATAAAAGCAATGTGGTATTGAAACCTGACATGCTGCATCTAAAGGGAAACAATCTTTCAGATATTAATGGTAGTACACTATTTAAGTTGGTGGATTCAAATTGTATGAATTATTTTACTTTTGAATGGAAAGATTATAGCATGTCAGTTGATAACCTAAGAGGTCTTCTAGATGCCTGTAATGAACATGGTAGGATATTAACATGGAGAAGGTTGAATTTAAGTGGGATTAACCTAGCTTCCATTGAAGGATCACAATTAGCTTGTTTATTAAAATTCTCCCCACAACTACATCATCTTGATATGAGAAATTGTCATCTCTCAGATAGTATTATTAAAGATTTATTGAATGAATGTGATAAAAGCAATGTGGTATTGAAACCTGACATGCTGCATCTAAAGGGAAACAATCTTTCAGATATTAATGGTAGTACACTATTTAGGTTGGTGGATTCAAATTGTATGAATTATTTTACTTTTGAATGGAAAGATTATAGCATGTCAGTTGATAACCTAAGAGGTCTTCTAGATGCCTGTAATGAACATGGTAGGATATTAACATGGAGAAGGTTGAATTTAAGTGGGATTAACCTAGCTTCCATTGAAGGATCACAATTAGCTTGTTTATTAAAATTCTCCCCACAACTACATCATCTTGATATGAGAAATTGTCATCTCTCAGATAGTATTATTAAAGATTTATTGAATGAATGTGATAAAAGCAATGTGGTATTGAAACCTGACATGCTGCATCTAAAGGGAAACAATCTTTCAGATATTAATGGTAGTACACTATTTAAGTTGGTGGATTCAAATTGTATGAATTATTTTACTTTTGAATGGAAAGATTATAGCATGTCAGTTGATAACCTAAGAGGTCTTCTAGATGCCTGTAATGAACATGGTAGGATATTAACATGGAGAAGGTTGAATTTAAGTGGGATTAACCTAGCTTCCATTGAAGGATCACAATTAGCTTGTTTATTAAAATTCTCCCCACAACTACATCATCTTGATATGAGAAATTGTCATCTCTCAGATAGTATTATTAAAGATTTATTGAATGAATGTGATAAAAGCAATGTGGTATTGAAACCTGACATGCTGCATCTAAAGGGAAACAATCTTTCAGATATTAATGGTAGTACACTATTTAGGTTGGTGGATTCAAATTGTATGAATTATTAGTTATCCGCTTGGTATACCAAGCGGATAACTCCTTGTAATTGTATGAGATCAATATTTTTTTTGGTTATCCGCACTTGGCGGATAACCCCTTGTTATTGTCAGGATCTTTTTTTTTTTTTTTTTTTTTTTTTTTCTTTATTCTTCTTTCTTTCCCGGAATTTTGTTCGCAGCGTATCTCTAATACTTGTCAACATAAGATTATATAACTTTGTCAGAAGATTTACCTCTAACTGTAGATGTGCAAGAAACTTCGTTTTATGATTTTAGAGTTGCGCAACGTGACTTACGCACGATTTTATGAATTTCAATGATTGATCATAGATAAAAAACCAAATATCATTTTTTATTGAAACTTGGTGAAAATTTAAGTTATATCAAGCGCAAACTTTCTATGGATTAAAAATGGCATGTTTTACAGAAAGTTACGCGCGCACGCGCGTTTAAAATTTCAAAATGCGTAAAATCAATTTCTAATCAACTTTCTACGCGTTTCATGTCATTTTGAGCATTTCAAAAATGCCCACGCTCGCGCGCATTTTTGCGCGCATGGTGCGCACGTAGCGCTAAAATTATTTGTGTATGCGTGATTTATGTTTTTCCAGCCTTTTCTAGTAATTTTACCAACTTTTCAAACAATTTCGACTTAAAATCACGTCATACGAGCACGTCAAATTGGATAATTTGCGCGCGTTTTTGATGAAAAAGTTCAAAAAGTCGTGAAAATTATGCCTTTTTTTAAACAGTCATAGATTCTAAACTACATGATGAACTTTTCTTTTTTTTACATATTCTGAAAGTTGATGAGTTGTAGATATCGGATCATAAATCGATATGGCTAACCGGACATTGTGACGTCATCGTATGGCCACTCGAATATAAAATATTGGATTTTTGTCTCTTTCTTCATAGCTCATCACATTTAATAGAGCGCATCTCCACTTATCCGTATTCCATTTCCTTCCATTTTTTTATATTGTCTAGGTCAATCAATTATATTTCGCATGATATACCGTTGAAAAAAAAATTGTGATGACGTCATCATGTCTAAAAGCGTCAATAACTTGGGTCACTTATTTTCACCTATTCTTCACTGTATGTAGTACGTATACAATATATAGTGTAAACTGTATATACTTAGACGTGACACAAAATATTTTTTCAATGGCATAATCGTTTTTCTCTGCGCAATATTCTAACGTATGACGTGCACGTGGCGTTTGCTCTGCGGATAACCTAACTCGTCCGTAGTGACGAGTTCAAATCTAGTCTAGTTCTGTATTATTCTTCTTTCCTTCCTTCCTTTTTGTGAGTCATGTTCCTCTAAAATGTGTAAACATAACATTTCATAACTTTGACAACATATGGGCATTTACGTGAAGTTGTGCACCTCCTATTTTTGAATGACGTCATAGTTGCGCAACGTGACTTATGCGCAATTTTATGAATTTCAATGATTGATCATAGATTAAAAACCAAAAGTCATTTAGTATTGACACTTTGACAAAATTTAAGTCATATCAGGGGCAAACTTTCTACGGATTAAAAATGGCATGTTTGACAAGAAGTTACGCGCGCACGCGCATTTAAAATTTCAAAATGCGCAAAATTAATTTCTAATCAACTTTTTACGCGTTTCTTGTCATTTTGAGCATGTCAAAAATTCCCACGGGCGCGCAATTTTTTATGCGCGCGGTGCGCACATAGCGTTAAAAACATATTTTTTTCTCTTGAATTATATTTTTCAAGCCTTTCCCAGTGATTTTGAAAACAATTTAGACCTTTTCCAGTTTAAATAACGCCATACGAACACGTTGAATTAGACAATTCGTGCGCGTTTTTTATGAAAAAGCTTAAAAAATCGTCAAAATTATGTCTTTTTTTAAACAGTCATAGTTTCTAAAGTAAACCGTTAACCGTTTATTTTTATTACAAAATCTAGAAGTTGATGAGTTGTAGATATCGGATCATGCATCAATAAGGCTAAAAAAACATTGTGACGTCATCGTATGGCCACACGAATGTAAAATATAGGATTTTTGTCTCTTTCGTTATTGCTCATCACATTCAATGGAGCGCATCGCGCTTATCTGTATTCCTTTTTCTCCTACATTTATATATTGTGTAGGTCAATCAACTTTCTTTAGCATGAGATAAAAATATTTTAATTTTTATGACGTCATCATGCCTAAAAATTTTAATTACGTGGGTCATTAATTTCATCTTTACAGTAAATTTTAATCTGTAATAGCTCGTAAGAATAAAATGTGATAATCACGATTAAAACGTTTTCTGGAAGCTATTGGATTGTAGATACGAATTCATGTAAACATTTTGCCAATCGGATGTTGTGACGTCATCATATGGCCAGTTGAATAAAAAAAGTCGTATTTTCATATTTTGCGTAATAGTTCATCACATTTAAAAGGGTGCGCATCTATATTTTACGTATTCAAATTTCTTCTACACGTTAATATGTTGTTCCTGAGATAATTTCCTTCTGAAATTGCTATCTAAGTGTTTCATTTTGATACCGTCGCCATGTTAAAAATTGGAATAAATGGCGGGTCCCGTAATTTCACCTATTCTACACTGTATGTAATATGTATACAGCTTATACTGTTTGCATGTATATACTATATGACACAAAATTCAGCACTAACAGCATGTCATATTCTTCAGTTCTTGTCATAATGCCATAATCTTTATCTGTGTGCAATATTCCAACGTATGACGTGCACGTGGCGTTTGTCGTGGTGCGGATAACTAACTCGTCAAAGTGACGAGTTTCATGTCTAGTTTTACTTTTGAATGGAAAGATTATAGCATGTCAGTTGATAACCTAAGAGGTTTTCTAGATGCCTGTTATGAACATGGTAGGATATTAACATGGAGAAGGTTGAATTTAAGTGGGATTAACCTAGCTTCCATTGAAGGATCACAATTAGCTTGTTTATTAAAATTCTCCCCACAACTACATCATCTTGATATGAGTAATTGTCATCTCTCAGATAGTATTATTAAAGATTTATTAAATGAATGTGATAAAAGCAATGTGGTATTGAAACCTGACATGCTGGATCTAAAGGGAAACAATCTTTCAGATATTAATGGTAGTACACTATTTAGGTTGGTGGATTCAAATTGTATGAATTATTTTACTTTTGAATGGAAAGATTATAGCATGTCAGTTGATAACCTAAGAGGTCTTCTAGATGCCTGTAATGAACATGGTAGGATATTAACATGGAGAAGGTTGAATTTAAGTGGGATTAACCTAGCTTCCATTGAAGGATCACAATTAGCTTGTTTATTAAAATTCTCCCCACAACTACATCATCTTGATATGAGAAATTGTCATCTCTCAGATAGTATTATTAAAGATTTATTGAATGAATGTGATAAAAACAATGTAGTATTGAAACCTGAATTGGTTGATCTCTAAAGGGAAACAATTTGTCAGTTATTAATGGTAGTACACTATTTAGGTTGGTGGATTCAAATTGTATGAATTATTTTACTTTTGAATGGAAAGATTATAGCATGTCAGTAGATAACCTAAGAGGTCTTTCCGATGCCTGTTATGAACATGATAGGATATTGACATGGGAAAGATTGAATTTAAGTGGGATTAACCTAGCTTCCATTGAAGGATCACAATTAGCTTGTTTATTAAAATTCTCCCCAAAACTTGAACGTCTTGATATGAGAAATTGTCATCTCTCAGGTAGTATTATAAAAGATTTAGTGAATGAATGTGATAAAGTCAATGTGGTATTGAAACCTGGCATACTTGTTCTAAAGGGAAACAATCTTTCAGATATTGATGGTGTTACACTTTTAAGGGTGATAAATTTAACTTGTATTGATTACTATGCTTCTAAATGGTGGTGTGATTATAGTCTGTCAGTTGATAACATAAAACGTCTTTTAAATACATGGGATCAACATGGTAGGATATTGACATTGGAAAAGATGAATTTAAATGGACTTGACCTATCTTCAATTGAAGGATCAAAATTAGCTTGTTTATTGAAATTCTCTCCACAACTACAATGTCTTGATATGAGAAATTGCCATCTCTCTGGTAGTATTATAAAAGATTTATTGAATGAATGTGATAAAACCAATGTGGTATTGAAACATGGCATGTTTGATCTCAAGGGAAACAATCTTTCAGATATTGATGGTGTTACACTTTTTAAGTTGGTGAATGTAATGGCTTATTCCACTTTTCAGTGGCGTGCTTATAACCTGTCATTTAATAATCTGAAAAGTCTTGTAGATGTCTGCCATGAAGGTGTTATTTTAAGATGGATCAAGTTAGATTTAAGCTGGATTTTTAACCTAGCTGCAATTGAAAAAACTAAATTAGTTTGTTTATTAAAACTCTCTCCACAACTAAAACATGTAAATCTAGCAGATTGTAATCTTTCAGGTGGTTATATTTTGTATCTACTGAATGAATGTAAAAGAAATGGAATAGTATTGAAAAAAGGTATGCTGAATCTGATGGGCAATGACCTTTCAGACATCACAGACGAAACATCAATTGCTAAATTAGAATGGATCAGTAGTAATCGGTTTTCTAATTTAAACTCAGATTTAGATAATTTGGGAAATGAAAACTCAGATCTAGACAACTTAGGAAATGAAAACTCAGATTATACAAACACAGATCTAGAAAACACTGACATCTCTGATGACCAAGACAATTTAGATCTAGGAATTGCAAACAGATCTAAAGTGGCTCTAATAATGAATTTGTTCAATTATTTTTTACTATTTATTTTTTCTTTATATATTTTCAATTTGTTATTACAATTCCTTTAGAATCGTAAATACTAGACCTGAATTTAAAATAAATACAGTAGCTCAGCAGATTATGTGTTTTCTTCTTTTTAAATCTGCAGTTTTGTTATCAACCATAAATACATAGATTTGACACCTACTTACTAATAATTTGTTAGTTTTTTGCTGATATTTGTTTTACCTTTTTTGTTCCTTCCAAAGTGTTTTGGGACAGCATCTCAAGACTGACATAGGCTAGCAAACAGAAACATTATAATGATCAATCCTTTTACCTAGAATATACCATTTTGCATTTATAACGATCGCCCTTTATTGTTCATCATCATCATTAGCTTTACATTGATAACTCATTATGATGAGAACATTCAGCTATATTCTATCTCAATCTTACAATACCTGCATTGAATACGTCTTTCTGTAATAGATAATTGTAATTGCTATATTATAATATATTATGTTGGATGAATCCCACTCTCTACATAGTTAATATATATTGATGAGTTCTAGTCTAAGATTACAAGCTCACCGTTCATCACCTAATAGGCATATTTTATATTATATTATGTTGGATGAATCCCACTCTCTACATAGTTAATATATATTGATGGGTTCTGGTCTAAGATTACAAGCTAACCGTTCATCACCTAATAGGCATATTTTATATTATATTATGTTGGATGAATCCCACTCTCTACATAGTTAATATATATTGATGAGTTCTGGTCTAAGATAACAAGCTCACCGTTCATCACATAATAGGCATATTTTATATTATATTATGTTGGATGAATCCCACTCTCTACATAGTCAATATATATTTATGTTTTCTAGTTTTATTGATGCAGGGCAGAAATATTATAGATACGGTGAAAATCAGTGCCCTTGCTCCTATTGAAGCAGGGCAGAAATATTATAGATACATTGAAAATCGCTGCCCTTGCTCCTATTGAAACAGGGCAGAAATGTTATAGATACGTTGGAAATCGTTGCCCTTGCTCCTATTGAAGCAGGGCAAAAATATTATAGATACGTTGAAAATCGTTGCCCTTATTCCTATTGAAGCAGGGCAAAAATATTATAGATACGTTGAAAATCGTTGCCCTTGCTCCTATTGAACTAGGGCAGAAATATTATAGATACGTTGGAAATCGTTGCCCTTTCTCCTATTGAAGCAGGGCAGAAATATTATAGATATGTTGGAAATTGTTGCCCTTGCTCCTATTGAGGCAGGGCAGAAATATTATAGATATACGTTTGAAATCGTTGCCCTTATTCCTATTGAAGCAAGGCAGAAATATTATAGATACGTTGGAAATCGTTGCCCTTGCTCCTATTGAAGCAGGGCAGAAATATCATAGATACGTTGGAAATCGTTGCCCTTGCTCACATTGAAGCAGGGCAGAAATATTATAGATACGTTGAAAATCGTTGCCCTTGCTCCTATTTAAGCAGGGCAAAAATATTATAGATACGTTGGAAATCGTTGCCTTTGCTCCTATTGAAGCAGGGCTGAAATATTATAGATACGTTAGAAATCATTGCCCTTGCTCCTATTGAAGCAGGGCAAAAATATTATAGATACGTTGGAAATCGTTGCCTTTGCTTCTATTGAAGCAGGGCAGAAATATTATAGATACGTTGGAAATCGTTGCCTTTGCTCCTATTGAAGCAGGGCAGAAATGTTATAGATACGTTGGAAATCGTTGACCTTGCTCCTATTGAAGCAGGGCAGAAATATCATAGATACGTTGGAAATCGTTGCCCTTGTTCGTATAACATAGTAGAAATATCACTTTGCATTGGAGTACAATATTTCAAAGTAGGCTATATCATAGCTGATTGATACGTTGCCCTCGTGTTTCATTCACAGTCCAGAAATACAGGGCCGTTTTAATCTCATTGTTTACAAACTAAATAGTTTTTTCTGTTTAAATCAAAAATTTTATTATAAACCATTAATAATAGATTGGATACCTATGATGATACTACTACTATTGTTTCTTTTTGTTGATACTGTATTTGTTCAATCATTTTTTATGATGGCAGTAGAAAGATAAATACAATGTAGACACATTTTTCTGATGACAAGACAATACAGTTCTTTCAAAATACAGTATTTTAAATCTTTTTTTCAAGTAATTTTTCTTTTGGATGAAAGTCAAATAAAAATCGTAAAACTTACGTTTTTACTCTAGCTTTTGCTGGTCAACGACGCAACTTAATCATGAGTGAATCTATGTGACTTGGACTTGTTACCATTACGTCTCGTATTTGGTATGGCGCCATCTATGGTACGTTCAGGTTTACAGAGAGCCAGATGAACCTTTTTACTAATGTATTTTAAATCCATACTCTCTTTCTCAGCAGAAACAGGCTCTTTATATACCTGCTTGTAACTATAATGTTATATGAAATGGGTTATTTATTATTTGTAAACATTCTACAGTGCTATATTTAATATCGTTGATATATTATAAATTGTATATATTATATTATGTTGTATGAATCCCACTCTCTACATAGTTAATATATATTTATGCGTTCTGGTCTAAGATTACGAGCTCACCGTTCATCAAATAATTATTCATTTGTAATGAATTCAATAAGATTATATAATCATTGTGCAATAAGATGTCAGTATTTGTTTTTATATTTATAGATTTGTACATTTTTATATGTATTTTTGTATGTATGTCATTTTGAAAATGAATTTCCAACATATTTTATGATGGACCAATAAATAATATCTTATATTACTGTATATTATAAAGTATTATATTTTAAATATTGTAGAGTTCTATAATTTGAAATTAATTTATTATTTGTAAATAATAAACAGTTTTATATTTTTAATTAATTTATTTGTAAATATTGTATATTGTTATATTAAAAAATTGTTATTATAAACATTGTACCATCTCCATAGATTAGCATGTTTTAACAAGATATGCATAATTATATTATGTATAAACATTGTACCATCTCCATAGATTAGCATGTTTTAACAAGATATGCATAATTATATTATGTATAAACATTGTACCATCTCCATAGATTAGCATGTTTTAACAAGATATGCATAATTATATTATGTATAAACATTGTACCATCTCCATAGATTAGCATGTTTTAACAAGATATGCATAATTATATTATGTATAAACATTGTACCATCTCCATAGATTAGCATGTTTTAACAAGATATGCATAATTATATTATGTATAAACATTGTACCATCTCTATAGATTAGCATGTGTTAACAAGATATGGATAATTATATTATGTATAAACATTGTACCATCTCCATAGATTAGTGTACCGTATTTATTCGATTAAACGCTCTGTGTTGAATAAGCCCTGCAACCTAACCCCCATTCCCCCTTCCCCACTAGGGAACATCATTCGGAATAAAGCCCCCATCCCCCTCAAATTAAACGCTAAGGGCCTTTATTTTTTTCCTCATCAAATGTCCACAAAAATATATACACAATACACATCCATGATATACAATTGACCAAGCATTTTTACTGTATTTTTTCACTTCTTGATATTAATTGTGTTGTATTTTTTATCATACCTAGAGTGGGTGTATTTATTTGATTATACATGTTACCATATTACACCAAAAATAATAAATGTCTCCTTCGAATAAATGCCTCCCTTGAATAAACGCCCCTTAAAAACCCTCCTGAACAATAAACACTGCCTTAAACCCCCCAACCCGAACAATTAACGTCCCAGGGAGTTTATTCAAATAAATATGGTAATTGCATTCTTAACTTATTAAAATTATATTTACACCTACGCCAAGGACAATGTTGTTATCCTCATATGTCTGTCTGTCCGTCCATTTACAAGATATCTCAAGAAGATCTTGCCAAATCTTTATAACATATTGGAGGACAGGTCTGCTTTTAATCTGCAAAACATAATTGTTGGTCAGGGTTGGATTCTGTACTGCCAAAAAGGGAAACTAGATAAACTTAATATTCCGAATTCAAATACTCTTCAGTAGGAAAGGTAATGGTAAAAACTTTACCAAGACTTTTTGGCGCGAAGTGCGAAGTATATATATATATATCAGCATTAAAAACATTTCATATCATCGGCTAGAGAAGAAGCTTGGAGGATACGTGTTCTGTACTTTGATATTGTCCCTCAAAAGGCACCTTTGACGTTCCATACTCTTTAGAGGTTTGCTTTTACCACCACTTTGGTGGTACCCACATTTTATTCCATTTTATGAGCTATATATCCAATACCAAATTGGCGAGTAAATCATGTTTTACTTTAAATTAAATTTATACGCTCTTCCAAAACGTCAATTGTTAGTTATACATACAGACTATATTAAAACAATGATTTTGAACACGTAGGGCATTTCTTTGAATTCTTTCCTATCGTCGTTTTGTGGTAATTTACAGCTTTTTTTTATGTTTAACAAACGTACATAATCAATTGCGTCTGCATCATGCTAGACTACAACTTCCGGTAGTGACGTAATCAGCACATTTTTGGTAATACAAATTTTTCACTAAGCTAGGGAATCTTCTGATATCAATATTCATTAGACCGTACTTTAGTTAGCCTATCAAAATAAAGGTATAAACAATTTTGCGGCGATGTTAAAAAATACTTTGAGACTATTTGAGGCGTTGGTACAGTTACCCAGTTTTATTCTTAGTTCAGTCAGTCCCAACTAAGACTATGGTAAAAATTAAACCATCTGGTTACAGTTAAACACAATGATAAAGAATAGGAAACATTTAATAATATGATAAATGACATTTACATAGCAATTTATCACTGTGTTTTACTATAACCAATTTGATTAGAGTAAAACACAATGATAAAGAATAGGAATTTAATAATATGATAAATGACATTTACATAGCAATTTAGCACTGTGTTTTACTATAACCAATTTGGTTAGAGTAAAACACAATGATATAGAATAGGAATTTAATAATATGATAAATGACATTTACATAGCAATTTAGCACTGTGTTTTACTATAACCAATTTGGTTATAGTAAAACACAATGATATAGAATAGGAAACATATAATAATATGATAATGACATTTACATAGCAATTTATCACTGTGTTTTACTATAACCAATTTGGTTAGAGTAAAACACAATGATAAAGAATAGGACACATTTAATAATATGATATATGACATTTACATAGCAATTTAGCACTGTGTTTTACTATAACCAATTTGGTTAGAGTAAAACACAATGATATAGAATAGGAAACATTTAATAATTTGATAAATGACATTTACATAGCAATTTATCACTGTGTTTTACTATAACCAATTTGGTTATAGTAAAACACAATGATATAGAAAAGGAAACATTTAATAATAATGATAAATGACATTAACATAGCAATTTATCACTGTGTTTTACATAACTAATTTGGTTAGAGTAAAACACAATGATATAAGAAACATTTAATAATATGATAAATGACATTTACATAGCAATTTAGCACTGTGTTTTACTATATAACCAATTTGGTTTGAGTAAAACACAATGATAAAGAATAGGAAACATTTAATAATATGATAAATGACATTAACATAGCAATTTATCACTGTGTTTTACTATAACCAATTTGGTTAGAGTAAAACACAATGATAAAGAATAGGAAACATTTAATAATTTGATAAATGACATTTACATAGCAATTTAGCACTGTATTTTAATATAACTAATTTGGTTAAACACAATTATAAAGAATAGGAAACATTTAATAATAATGATATTTACATGCAATTTAGCACTGTGTTTTACTGTAACCAATGGTTACGGTTGAACAAATGATAAAGAATATGAATTTAATAATATAAACATGATAAATTACATTTACATAGCAATTTATCACTGTGTTTTACTATAACCAATTTGGTTAGAGTAAAACACATTGATAAAGAATAGGAAACATTTAACTATGATAAATGATATTTACATATAATAATATGATACATTTACATAAAAATTTAGTACTGTGTTTTACTATAGCCAATTTGGTTACAATAAAACACAATGATAATTAAACATTTATTATATGATGTTATTTACATAGCAAAATATTATATTAAGTATATCTTATTATCTAAACGTTATGATAAAGAATAGGATACATATAATGTAATATAATAAATACAAGTTACATAGTTTATCATCTTGTTTTCCAGAACCAATTTGGTTACACAGTTAAACACAGTGATAAAGAATAGATAGTGTTTTAGGTTATATAACCCTAACCCTAGTTTGAAGCGACATAATAAATTCATCACGAAAAAAATACGTATCGTATTCAGAAACTTTTGAAATTTGGTAGATATAGGTTCTTACGTCTATAAAACAAACAAAAAATAAAAGTTTCACACTAAATTCGTGATTTTAATAAATTGCATTTCTAAAAATGTACACTTATGAAATACCATACATTTCCAACACATTTTTATTTCATTGATGATTACCAGAAATCAAAATAAAACGAATATGATATTTTTTTTACATTATAGATGTAAAAACTTATATTGAACATATCTACCAAATTTAAAATGTTTTGTAAGACGATACGTATTTTTAGCAATGAATTAAGTATGTGATGGCTTCAAACTAGGGTTAGGGTTAAATAACCTAACAGTTCTATTCTTTATCACTGTGTTTAACTTTTAACCAAATTGGTTATAGTAAAACACAATGATAAACTTATCTGTAAATTTTATTTTTCATATTACATAAAATATTTGACATTCTTTATAATATGTTTCATTGGATATTTTAGGCCTACTATTAATGACGTAGAAATGCACACTACATCTGAAATAACTTTCTACTTCATTGGCGATTCTTATAAAAGAAAAAGACTATTTTTGTTATGTATATAGAGCAACTGATATAAAATGTCTTGTATGATTTTTATCTCATTTCAATGACATTTTATACTACAATTCAAATGAAAAAGCATCACAAAAAATACGTCTGGTATTCAAAACGTTTTTAAACTCGGTAAACATGTTCTATGGGTTGCTCTTTGATGATGATATTCTAATCGTTTTATTGTATACTTTTGTGAGAATCATCAATGAAGTAAAATAAATATGTTGGAAATGTATGGTCTTTCATAAGTGTGAATTTTTAGAAATGCAAATTATTGAAATCATCGATTTGTCTTGTAATTTATAATTTTTTTTGTTTTATAAACGTAAGAACCTATATTGAACATATCTACAAAATGGCAAACGTTTCTGAATACGATACGGTTTTTTCGCGATGAATTTATAATGTCGCTTCAAACTAGGGTTAGGGTTATCTAACCTAAAACACTATCTATTCTTTATCACTGTGTTTAACTGTGTAACCAAATTGGTTCTGGAAAACAAGATGATAAACTATGTAACTTGTATTTATTATATTACATTATATGTATCCTATTCTTTATCATAACGTTTAGATAATAAGATATACTTAATATAATATTTTGCTATGTAAATAACATCATATAATAAATGTTTAATTATCATTGTGTTTTATTGTAACCAAATTGGCTATAGTAAAACACAGTACTAAATTTTTATGTAAATGTATCATATTATTATATGTAAATATCATTTATCATAGTTAAATGTTTCCTATTCTTTATCAATGTGTTTTACTCTAGCCAAATTGATAGTAAAACACAGTGATAAATTGCTATGTAAATGTAATTTATCATGTTTATATTATTAAATTCATATTCTTTATCATTTGTTCAACCGTAACCAAATTGGTTACAGTAAAACACAGTGCTAAATTGCATGTAAATATCATTATTATTAAATGTTTCCTATTCTTTATAATTGTGTTTAACCAAATTAGTTATATTAAAATACAGTGCTAAATTGCTATGTAAATGTCATTTATCAAATTATTAAATGTTTCCTATTCTTTATCATTGTGTTTTACTATAACCAAATTGGTTATAGTAAAACACAGTGATAAATTGCTATGTTAATGTCATTTATCATTATTATTAAATGTTTCCTATTCTTTATTATTGTGTTTTACTCAAACCAAATTGGTTATAGTAAAACACAGTGCTAAATTGCTATGTAAATGTCATTTATCATATTATTAAATGTTTCCTATATCATTGTGTTTTACTCTAACCAAATTAGTTATGTAAAACACAGTACTAAATTGCTATGTAAATGTCATTTATCATATTATTAAATGTTTCCTATTCTTTATCATTGTGTTTTACTCCAACCAAATTGGTTATAGTAAAACACAGTACTAAATTGCTATGTAAATGTCATTTATCATATTATTAAATGTGTCCTATTCTTTATCATTGTGTTTTACTCTAACCAAATTGGTTATAGTAAAACACAGTGCTAAATTGCTATGTAAATGTCATTTATCATTATTATTAAATGTTTCCTTTTCTATATCATTGTGTTTTACTCTAACCAAATTGGTTATAGTAAAACACAGTGCTAAATTGCTATGTACATGTCATTTATCAAATTTGTAAATGTTTCCTATTATTTATCTGATTATATAGTAAAACACTGTGCTAAATTACTATTGTATTATGGACGAGTTCCGAGAAGAAGTATTCAAAGCTACAACCAATCAGAACAGTGTTAATCAATATAATCTATGGCTACAACCAATCAGAAACGTCCAAATCGCAATAACCCCTAGGCTAATAGCAATTATTGGCCCGAGTAGCATTTAAACCAGACGTTGCGAGGTTTAAAAAGTAAAACATGATTTACTCGCCAGTTTGGTATAGTTTATATACCTGGTCTGCGCCCAGAGAAAAGCAACATGGTAAAATGAAAGGTAAGAAAGGCAATAAACACGAAGGAAAACCTGATGGTCGGGTTGGAAGACTAGACGAATCAACAATTGGTTATTATAGAAGAGTTTCTGATGCGCTAAAAGAAGGTTTTGAAGAAGAGGAACATCGAAGTAAGTTAATTATTCACATAAAAACGATTCGATAGGCTAAGCCTAATAAGCTAGCCTACTTTACATGGTGTTTGATATTATGATCAGCTTGATGATCCTGTCTCTGTTACTGGCATCCGAGACATGGTCATTTCGTCCTATTTCTTGTTTTATTATTGCTGTAGTGTTAATGCATGGTTAATGTTATGCGCAATTAAAACGATTTGCGGAATTTGAATTTGATTTCCTTGCGCAATTTGATCAATCAAAATACTAAATTTAAATTGCGCATGTTGTGATTTTAGGTTGGTGCTGGAATGGCCTGATAATTAAAGCTACTAGGCTTACCTTAGTCAGTCCCGCTTGTCCTAAATCACACAAGATCCGAAAGCAGCAAATCCAAATATATTGGTCAATTCCGTTATGTCCGTTTCTCTTTAGTTCCTGCTTCGAATAGACCGGTTCAGGCGGCGTCGAGGTCCCACGTTAACATTTGCATACCCCCGGTATGCAAATCGGTAAAGCCCTCGTTCGGTTGGAAGGGTGGTCTGTTTACCCAGCGGGCGCCGTTCACAACACCTCCTCCTAGCCAGGAGCCACTCCCAAGCCCACCGCACAGCCGTTCCTCGCCAATCTCCCTCTCTGTGGGGTAAGTGGTTGGATCGCCAAACATGGCAATCCCGCCTACCACTTCCACAGGCTGTGTTCCACTTCTCACCCGCACTGCTCGCTCCACGTCCCAGAGGTCCGCTCGTCGGGAAAGTTGCAGGTCCCTCTGCAACCGGTCCAGATGGAAACAGGCGTCAAACACTTTGGGCGCCGAACCAAGCGAGGCCGATGTACCCAGCACAATCAGTGGCGCCGCCACCGATCTACCATCCTTCGGTGCCGGGGCATCGCGCTTGGTCGGTCGGTCGCTCTCCATGCTCTCTACCTGCCGCTTTCCTCTTCGTCGGCTTTTTGGTGGTCTGGTCCACTGCCGGCTCCTCCTCCTCAGCCCGACGACCACACTCCTTCAACAGCTCTTCACCAAAAGAAGCGATGAGAGCCATCACACAGCGCCAGTGTATGAGAGCCGATGGGTGACTGATAACCGGAGCTATCGTGAGAGGCGGGGGCCTCTTTCCTCCAATCACCCGGGTCAGCATAAGGATGCTGGACGTTCAGGAGACATCTCAAGTCCTCTGGTGTTCTGCCTTTACCAAGGCCCTCCGCTGCCAAGCTGGTGAGTGCCCGCCACTGCACTCGTGCCCTCCGCCAAGAACTTCGTTCCAGTGGTCGAAAACATGCCGGGGCATGCATCTTTGTGACGTGGACCCGCATGTTGCTCACTGGACCACATCCCAGATGGCATTTTGGTTTCTGCTTGGCTGGGGTGCTCGCCACCGGGCAAGCCCCTCTCGTATCCCCAGCCACTGCTTCTTCTTTCGGGGTCATCAGACGGCAGATTGGTTTCCCCTTGGCTGGGGTGCTCGCTGCCGGGCAAGCCCCTCCCGTATCCCCAGCCACCACTTCCCCTTTCGGGGTCGATTCCTCCTGTGCACCCGGCTTAGCCAGGAGCACATCATCCTCCATTTCGGAAATCTCCGTCTCACTTCCGTCAGCGAACGGTAACTGATCATATCTGAGGAAGAAGAGAAGGTAAACGTGAGTACTTAATTGTTAACTGAGGACTTGCAGCCCGCACATCGATATAAGTCGATGTCCAAGGCCTCAGATGGTGCAATATTCACACATGCACCGTGGTACCACACCTCGCAATAGTCACATTGTATCATAAATGAGCCGGCCCAGGGCTGGCGACATAGACAATACAACGGTCCTGCATCCGGATCTGTAGGTGAAGAAAGAGAAGGTATATTAAAATCAGCCAGCCATTTAGGAAGTTGTCGATCCCGACAGGGCTTCAGCTTTAAAACCACCGTCTTATTTCTCAGCTGCACCTGAAATAAACAAGAACTAATAACCTTAGTAATAATACCGGGCCCTTTCCAAGGGGGACACAATTTCTTGCACTTTCCCCGAGGGATAGCGTTGTCAAGAACGTAGACTTTGTCCCCACATTGGTATGGACGTTCCAGTACTCGAAGATCATAGTCCCGTTTCATTCTCTTCTGAGTCTGCTTTAGCGTTTCCCTAGCGATGCCATGGGCATCACGGATCGCTTTTACCAAATCTTTAACGTAGCTGGCGGCTTCCTGCTCATCGGTGGACCGGCATTCTCCGAGACATGAGATCAGCTGGTAAATTAACCTCTCGGCCCAGCATCAGCATGTTTGGAGTGAAACCAGTTGAGCGGTTCTCGTCCAGTCCAGAACAGGTGCCAAGTCAGGATCACTCGTTTGATGTTGCCGTAGCTCGTCCAGTGAGTAACCCCAACACTTGGCTCCCTTCGGGCGTAGCTGTACTGCAGCCACTCGTCCACCATCATCGTCCTGTAGGAAAGAAAACTGAATCGTACCGTTAGTAGCAGTCCGTGATACCTCTATACTTACCTGTCCACCGGGGTCCGGGTGGTCCACGGCTACCTGGTGTACGTGGGCGATGGGCACAACGTCGTCTACTTCATCCTGGAACGCTGACCATCTTGCATCTGCTCGTTGACAGTACGAACAGCCCCCACAGGGAAGCCCTTCAAGCGCAGGCCGTTCGTGGCTACTGTCATGAGTTTCTGGTCGGCGAGAAAGAGCATCGGCGTTGCCATGGTGTTGTCCTCAGCGGTGTTCAATCAGCAGGTGGTACTGGCTCAGCTCCTCGATCCACCGAGCGAGTTGCCCCTGTGGTTGCTTGAAGTTGAGGAGCCAGGTCAGGCTGTTGTGATCAGTCCGCACTCTAAAAGGTCTGCCTAGAAGGTAGTGCCTAAAATGCCTTGTCATGAACACAATTGCTAGCAACTCCTTGCGTGTAGTGCAATAGTTCCGTTGTTCATGAGTTAGACGGGCACTTGCGTATGCAATTACCTTCTCTTTACCTTCCTGTACCTGGAGCAGCTCGCCTCCTAGCGCTTGATCCGAAGCGTCGACATCCAGAATAAATTCATCAGTCCCGTTCGGCAAGGCGAGTAGAGGAGGTTGAACGAGAGCAGCTTTCAGGCCGGTGAACGCTTGTTGTTGCTTGTCACAGGATCCGGTGCTACCTCCTCTGTATTTACAGGCTTGGCCATCGGGCCCAGCTTGGAGATAGTTGACGAGCCATCATCTTCCTGGCCAGCTTCCAGAACCGGGTTAGGTCGTCGGCCCTCTGACCCAACCCTTACTCGTTTAACGGATCCTGCTCATTGCCACTAACCTGACGCAAACGGCTCGCTAACCTCGGACACTCCCTGCGGAATTGTCCCACCTCCTTACATTCAAAGCAAGCTAGTTCGCCTGGTCTCATGAAACGCATGAGCTGATCCAATTGATTCCGCATGGCGGCAATCTCCGTGTTCACGGTGTTCTCCACATCTCTCTACTCCTGCTACTATCAGTATCAGTACCATCTCTACTAAGGTCACTATCGCTGGTCGATGGAGATCGACGGCGAGCCCTAGTTTTAGACCTAGCGTTTTTAGATAGTCTCCTGGGGAGTCTTTCCTCCTCGTCCTCCCTAGTGCTAAAACACGAGTCTAAGGTTATTGGAGATGGCTTTTTGATGTAGCTCCTACGTTGTGTTGACCTACTCTTACTTCTATCCTGGTCAGAACGCCCAGCGGAGGTGGACGGCATATAAGCCCTAAGCCCACCTTCGAGATGACGAGGATCACTAGCAGGTCCTGCAGTATAATACGTACCTGGTACGTCTAATAAAGGAGTAGCCTGGGGCGATGAGAGGACGTGGTATCGACCACTATGGCCCCCGTCATTTTGCACCCTGTATGCCCCTTCTATATCTACTGGTTGTGCGACCTGCGACCCCCTTCTGGCCGCTCTATTTTGTTTTTCCACTAGAGGTGACACATTATCAATCATCTGGCCTACGCCTCCACCTAAACTCGGATTCGGTTGAAAATCCAGGTAGTCAACTAACCTGGCAGTACCGGCTACTCCGTGTATCTGGTGAATATTAGAGGACGTAATGTTGCCATGGGTAGCCCGCCATTTAACTATTCTAGTTGCTCGTTTTTTCCCTACATTAGGGACTCCATAAAGGTCTTGCACTGAGCAAAAGTTAACTAGAACCTTATTAGACATGATCTAAAAATTGTCTCTCTTCTATTGGGTTGTTATGCTCCTAAATCTAGTTACAGTGTATGACAGATGTTATTAAGCAAAGAGTACGATACAAATTAAAATACTGCCAGACGTAATAAAAATTACAGGCCCAACAGTAGAATCAAATATCGTATATGCAGTAACACACACACAATATTGCAAAATGGCTGTTGGAGATGCAAATATAATAAAATATTTCACCAGCCAACCTGCAATGAAAAGCAACTAGATTATTCAAAAAGACGTCCATACAGTTAACAACACTTACCACTAAACCTTCCCCCGATGCAAAGAAAGGAGAGCGATAATGCCACTGTGAAGTTAACACAATATCATACGCACAGCCAGTATAATTTCTCAAGATGAAAAACCTGACTGACAGACGAAAAAGATGTTATCAAAAAAAAAACAATCAAGGTTAAAAATTAGTGGTGCCACTCAGTTCAACGGCCACGCCTAGTACCCCACCAGGTGATACGGCCTAATAAACTGCCCACTAATACTTCAACTATATCAAAATAAATACAACTCCCGGTACGTATCGACTACCCCGTCGATACGCTAATCAGCAAGTATCCAAATGCCACAATACTGCGTGATTAACTTTACCAGTATGTTATACCTTCAATAAATATACCAACTTCAATAAACTAACAAATGCACCGTAAGCACAATAAGTTAATAGGTTTCGGAGGACGAAATACCTCGCGATCGACCCGATCACGTTAAGAATGCAAAGCAATCAAGGTTCCCGCCTCTCCAAAAAAAAATATATTCCGAGCTTTTGCTCGCAGCGCCAATGTTGTGATTTTAGGTTGGTGCTGGAATGGCCTGATAATTAAAGCTACTAGGCTTACCTTAGTCAGTCCCGCTTGTCCTAAATCACACAAGATCTGAAATTTGGTCAATTCCGTTATGTCCGTTTCTCTTTAGTTCCTGCTTCGAAAAGACCGGTTCGGGCGGCGTCGAAGTCCCACGTTAACATTTGCATACCCCCGGTATGCAAATCAAGCTATCGGGGCGACGCCCTCGTTCGGTCGGAGGGGTGGTCTGTTTACCCAGCGGGCGCCGTTCACAACACGCATAACATAACATTAACACAGTGCCATCATAATAATTAAAGTTTGATAATATTAATATATAGGCATTACAATACTAGGCCTCTATAGTAATATAAAATATTATTTATAATATGACTGACAATATTACTAATCCAATTAATTCATTAAAAAAATTGACTGGTGGTAGGCCAAAAACAACAAGTAATGTTGATTGAATTTTATTTTTAAGGTGTATTTCTAAAAAATGTATTCAATGAATTGAAAGATAAAGAATTGGAGATATCTCGGAACCAAACAGCGAGCCACATTCTCGAAGACTTATTGCAGTATGCAGATGCAAGTCAGATTGAAGAATTCATAAATGGAATAACAAAAGACCTTGAAACAGCTGTCCATGATAGATTTGCATGCCATGTGGTGCAAACAGCTCTCAGCAAGGCTGGGAATTTCATTCAATCTGGGGAAAACCGTTCGGCACTTTCAGAATTAATTTTGAAAATCTCAAAAACATTTCTTGAATTTGTTGAAGATGTTGTCATGGATACGTATGCTAGTCACGTTTTTAAGACGATCATTGAGGTGTTGAGTGGTGTAAAAGTGACTGAAGAAGTTTCAAGGAGCAGATTGTCTCGCTCACAGCAGAGAGGTACTGCTTTCAAGTTTTATTAACTGTTGTATTTTCCAGTTTTAAATTAAATTTAAAAAAATCAAACTGTTCATTTACTCTAAAATAAATTCTTTTCTTTCTTCGTTTATTTTATTTGTAAATAATTAGCTTGTCTATGTTTTGGTATCTTCCCTCATTATCTTTTTTTACTGTTAAACATATTATTTTGAAAACCAATTATTTTTTTTAGAAGGTCTGGGGTCTCTATCATACAAACCTCCTCTGGTTTTCTGAGATCCCATTTCATCATTTTCTTGAATCATTATACATATTATTATTTTATTGTGATTTGATGAATAAATGTATTTGTTTTGTAACTTTAAGTTACCACAACTGAGAAATAATTAGTATAGTAATAAACTTACTTTAAACATAAATATGTACAGTAGTGTTGCCTTCATTGACACTATTGTATCTCTCTGTTTTCTAGGTAAATCTGTGGAAGCTACCACTGACAAAACTGGACAAGAACAATTGCCTGAGGAATTTGCAGAATATTTAAATGAATTTATATCCAAAATAAAGGAACTTCCTAATTTATCAGGTAGCTACTTTGATACTTTATGTAGATAAATGAATGACTCAAGTTATATTTAACAATTTTTCACAATTACGGGATAAAAAGGTCAACTCTTCAATCATCAAACTGTTTATAATAGTTTAGTACTTCATTTTTATCTCTTTAAAATGGATATGAAGTGTTCCAAAAATGTTCATTTTAAGTTTTCAAGACATAGCATGGAGCTATAAACAGCTCCATGGACGTAGTATATACTGTTAGTGTTACATACCGCTGACTAAATAGTAAATTTCGGAGATTACAATAAAGCTTAATAAGTAACAGTCCTAAGAAATGGAAAACATTTGCTTGTGAAGTCACAAGTGGATACAAAGTGGATTGTACAAAGGAGACAGCAATTTTGGGGTTAATCGTCCACTGAGCCAAAACTATTTTGATTTTTACTTATCCGCTTGGCAGTTTCATTCTTAAATAATTAATGCATCGTAAATCATTGAAATTATAGAATATTTCCTACAAATTTTTTTTTTAGTTGATTTTTCCATTTTTTTTCATGCTCATTTTTACCGAAACATTCAGCCACAAACCTATAAAGCTATGTACACAAAGCGATAATGCACTAGATGCGCTCTTTCTTTTTTCTTTGTAGATGCCATTTCATTTTCCGATCACTATACAGTAGCTTCAGCAGCATAAATGTAGGCCTAGGGCCATCAATTAATACCCTCATAAATGGATGTCGTCTTATGATTTTGTGTTTTAGAGTTGCTTTTGCATCCGGTAGCCAGTACTGTTTTAGAAGCTTTGCTGCTTGTGTTGCATTCTACAGATGAGACAAAATGCCAAAAGCTCAGTAAAGTGGTCCTAAAGAGATGTAGTAACGTGTTGCAGAAAACAGAATCACCTACTCAAGACAGGTACTAACACAATCTTACAATCAGACTGCATTAGTATACGCATTTCAACTTTTGTATTGTTTTAGTTACGTTCTTTTTATACTTCTTTACTTTTGTTTTTTGTAAGTAGTTTTGTATACTGAAACGAACTTGTTAAAAACACTATATTAAGTGATCAAGTTTTCCGTTTTCAAATAAAGTTATTATTATTATGCTGAATTATATCACCAACTGATTATTTTAAAACGCTCCTCTTTCTGTTTACAAAAAATAAAGATAATTTATTCACTCGCATGATATGTGTTATCTTGTAGGTGGATTACATAAAAAAATAGAATATTTATCACTTAATTTTACAATTTTCAGGCCCTGAAGATCCAGACACTGCCTTCCAAAATGTATTTAAAAAAAAGATCATATCTTTTCTAATTATTAGCCAGTCATGTCTTGTCTTTTCTATAACTGTCTTTTTTAAAATTTATTTATTTGTTAAGACTCACCCATCACAAGATGTTTTTGTTCATCTTTCCGGGCATCTGCCTTCAAACTCCAACCTTTTATCTTATTGCATTGTACTTTTTTGTGTCAGATTTTGTAAATAAATGAAAAATGAAAATGGGTTCCTATTTGAAAATCCTGGATATAGGGCAAATTACTAAAAAAGAATAACCAGACAGGTTCTTAAATCTCTCTACACTATCAAACTTTATGTAAAAAAAATATGTGATATTCCCATATATGGACATGATGATGTCATATCACTACCATATTTGGGCACTTCATACTTAATTTGATAGTGTAGACAAAGCTTTAAACTTCTCACTTGTTTTTTTTTTTAGCAAACCGCCTCTCCTGATGGTAGACACAATCGGCAGTCACTTGCTGGAGATTCTTATTCGGGTTTCATCTGAGAAGGAATTCCGCAAGCTGTACAAGAAACACTTTGCTGGATGTCTTGCACCTATAATGTTACACACAATAGCAAATCATATTGTGCAGACGATATTGCAGAAAGTTAGCACAGAAGAACAGGTTAATAGGCCCAATTATACTAGGACAATCAACGATAAATATGAACTTTTCTTACATAAAACAAAAGAATTTTTATTAAACGTTTTCATTCGTTTTACATATTGCAAGATTCTACTCATCCCATGCATTAGACTGCCTTTGATGAAAATAATATTTTCACATGTCGAGTCAACGTCATGATTTGTAAGAGCAAAAATATTGTGACAATACAACTATTTTATTACTTGGCAAAATAGAATTTTACCAAGTATAGTACTTGCTTTGTTTGTTTGTTAGCACGATACTCCTACAATTTTTGAAGATTTTTCAGTGTAAATAGGTATCATGTATAAACATGCCTATTGAAATTCAAGAAAATCGATTCATTAATAACTCCACAAATAAAAAAATCTGTGGCAATATTTTGCCAAGTACAGTACTTCACTCAGTTTCTGAGTGCTTTCCTTTTTCTTATTGCTTATGACGTCATTTGATTGAATTAAAAGTATATTAAAATACATATCATTCTCTTTTTAGCTTGAAATGATATTTGATGAGATGTACAACCATTTTGAGGATCTGCTTGCTGTTAATCATATCCAGGTTTTACAGAGGCTAGCTGAGGCTTGTGTCAGAGTTGGCATTAAACAAAGTATGTCAACAACAATTAAGTTTTCAATTTATATGAAAAAGGAAACTTCCTACAGTAATTAAGAATTGTGCTAATATACAGTTATATATTGTAGTATAGTACAATAATTTTGTTTGAACCTATTTTCGCCAATGTTACTGCTTTTTCTCCCAGTTTGTATATTGCTACAATATTCAGTTCTACAATTTTTATAGTATAATGTATTTTAAGTAGAAACAGTTTATCTCCTATAGTAGTTGTAGTACTGTAGAGTCTACTAATACAATTATTATGCAAGTAGGTTTTGCATATTCTTGTGAGGGCGTGTGACGCAGTGTGTTGGACGTTGGACTATTGATCATGAGTTCAAAGCTCATCACATTGCTTGTATCCTTGCCTCTCTCTACCCAAGTGTACAAATGGGTACCTGGTATAGTTCAAAACTGGCTGCAGCATTATATGAGTATGTTTCCATTTGGTTTGATCCAAAACATTAGCGTGGTAATAATGTGAAGCGCTTAGAGGCTTTGTGCATTAAGTGCTATATAAGAACGACATATTATTATTATATTCAAAAGTTCTTACACTAACCTTACATTTTTCAGATGAATTCATTGAAGGTCTGTTGATAGCTTTTCATTGCTACGACCCCAAGTCTAAACAGACAAGTTGCGTTACGCTTTTGTGCTCATTGAAAACTTATGATGTATACTATGGCGCCAATGAGGTACGGTATTTATTAAATGTTCACAATCACAAAATACTATATACACAGCATACCTTTCAATTCATGTATTTCAATTGTAAAGAATGAATGCATATTTTTGCTGAAACTAAAGCTGTTTACAACAGTGAAGTTGTTCCCTGATATAATATAACAAAGTAGGTTATAAATTATCACCTAGAGGTTAAGGGTTAATGATATTCCGCTGAGAGGTCTTCAGGCATTTCCACTTCAGCTGCTCCGCCTAATTGCTTAACACAACATAGAAGTCCAATTCCCTATGTTTTTTTAATCCAATTTAAGGTCACAAACTACATTTTATATAAAAATAAATACTATATGGTCCTATTGTGATAACTTTTTTCGTCTTTAAACGGTTAAAAATGTGAAAAATAAGGTAGGTAAATAAGGTAAGGTAGGTAGTGCATTGTTTCTTTCTTTTTATCATAAAAAAAACCGTACATTGAAGACAAGGAATGATATTGTTTAATGTTTTTAAAGTAATATATATGAATTATTTTTACAAAACATAAACAATTGTAGGGAATGGATTTCAAAGTTTTTTTTTTGATTATATGAACTATTTTTATGAAAAAAATGTAACATTTGAATTACTGTATAGGAAGAAACTCCGAAGCCTGTAGTCTCTCTTCCATTCAACATTCAAGGCTCTCTGCTTCTCCAGCAAATGTTCAAATTCAAGAACTGCAAAACAATCATTTCAAGTTTCTTAGCTGTGTCACCAGATGACCTTGTTGCTATGGCATGCAATTCATGTGGCAGCCATATTATCGATGCATTCTTACAATGCGCAGTTGTTGGTGAAAAGAAAAGAGAACAATTCGTTCAGAAGCTACAGGTGAGTACACATAACCTGAACACATCATGTTTAGATGAAGATTGCCTATAGACAGATCCAAGGGTGGGTTTTAAAAATTACAGTGCAAAAGATAGGACATTAGGTTACATTCAGCTCTTTATTTCAGTTTGTAATAGAAAAGAACTTCTAAACTGCTTTCACACATCGCGGCCGAATTCGGTCCGTCGCCCTTGAGAAAAATATTATGAATATTGATCATGCTTTCACATCGAGCTCGAATTTTCCAGTGTCAAGCGAGGTCATATATTATCACTGAGAATATTGGTCAAAAGAAAAAAGTTGTATGATTTCAGAAAACAAATGGCTTCTTGATACATCACTCTGAATTCGGAGTCCGAATCTGGTACGGATTCAAATCGTACGATTTAGGACGATGCTTTACCACTAAAACCCATTTCCCACAATGTTTTTCTCAGGGTACAATATGAAAGCAGCTTTAAGGGGACACACTGTATTTTCATTTTAAATTAATCTTTATATTTTTTCTAGGGGAATTTTATGAAACTATGTTGTGATAAAAATGGCAGCCGGACAATTGATACAATGTGGAAATTTGCCAACTTGAAAATTAAATTCATAATCATCGAAGAGCTGGCGCCAAAAGATCGCCTTCTGCAGTCGGATCGTTACGGGCGGTTCATTTTCAAGAATCTTGCTGTTGACCTGTTCAAGAAAAAGAAGAATGAATGGAAAGAACTACAAAATAGGGAGATTCGTAAACAACGAATGTTAAAGGAACTGGTATCGGACTCTGTTGAAGTAAAAGGTAATAGAGGATTCCATTAAAGAACCTTGGCTGAAGACTATTCAGGAGACACTTTCCTGTGAAACCAACAGGGGGAATATAAATAATAATAATGTGTCGTTCTTCTAAACGCTTCACATTATTACCCTGGTAATTTTCTTTGGATCAAACACGTATGGAAATATACTCACATAATACAGCTAGTCTTGATCTAACCGGGTTCCCATTTATACACCTAGGTGAAGAGAGAGGCAAATGCAAGTAAAGTATCTTCCCTAAGGATACAAGCAATGCGACATGAGTTGGACTCGCGATCAAATAGTCCCAACACACTGCGCCACACGCCCTTGGATCCATGGATTTCTATTGTTCCATCTGTCAATACAATCTTTTTCCTTTTTGGTAAAGCTCTGTCTACACTATCAAACTTTATGTGACAAAAAGAATGTGATGTGCCCATATATGGACATAGTGACATCATATCACTACCATATTAGGGCACATCAACAACTAGTTTGATAGTGTATACAGAGCGTTATATGTCCCTTCAGTTATGTTTTGATATTGAGTTTTTAATTTCAATTTTGTATTAACAGAAAAGGATGGACAAGAAGAAGTGAGGAAAGAAGAGTTGGTATGCATATCACTAAACCTTTTTTTTTGTGCCATGTATTAATTAAAAATATTCAGAATTCTATCTAAAGCTTTGTCTACACTATCAAACTAGTTTGACAAAAAAAGTGTGATGTGCCCACATATGGTAGTATTATGACATCATCATGCCCATATATGAGCACATCACATTCACCCTAAAACTATGAGGATTATCTTATGTAGATTACAACTGATGCAAGTGACCAAATTGGGGAGATATTTGATGGCATTGCTAAGAAAAAAAAGACGAAAAGTAAAGTGCTTGATGAAGAGGATGTACTTGAACCAAAAAAGAAGAAAAAGAAAAAATAATGTACAGTAGCAAGAAAAACACATTTTAAAATGAAGATTTTATTTTTTTTGTGAAAAGAATAAATTAAATACTCTATAAATACCATTACAAATACCATTTTGATGACACAAAATTCTGGTGTTCTAAGAAGCTCTTCTTCTAATACAGAGAATTGTTCATTAATCCTGAGCAGTAGCGAACGAAAGGCTAGCTAGCAAGATGTGGCTTCAGTTAATATTTAAAATCTATGTTGTACACTGCATAAAAACCGAAAAGTCATTTACATGCTCATATGTTTCTGTCAGTGTGCAAGATGACTGTTAGACTCAATAGCTGTGTGCCTGTTTGAATCATGATTGTCAGTTTTCTTGTAAAGAACTAAAAAGTATTTCATTCTGGTAAATCATTGTCCTCTTTTTCTTCTTCATTGTCCTCTATGTCATAATCATGATGTACATCTATTTGTCCAAACACTCTTTGTAACATTTTCAACGTCTGTTGCTGAATGTTGTCAACGTACTCTGGTGGACAATAGTCATCATAACTTGATCTGGAACAATAATTTAATATTAAAAATACTGTACGTTTATAATGTGGAAAATGTCAATATTCATTATCATTAATATTTCATAATTACTCTTTCTGGGCCTGGAAAGTATATCTGTGTATATAAGACTTCCTACTAATGTAGTGGTAAATATTGTGCTTTGTGTGACTACCTCTCATAAGCGACCACCTCATAAGGGACCTGGAAGTATATCTGTACATACATGCTCTTGCCTACTACTGTAGTACTACACAGGTAAATACAAGTATCCCACAGTTACACAGTGGTGTAAACCAGATGCCTGAGGCCCCTGGTTTGGGGACCCTAAGTAGCCCTCCAATGCTGGATGTTTTTAGCCTCTTTTTTCCTGCTGCTCAGGGGCCCCTGGGTTTACAGACCCTTCACACCTGTTCCGACCAGCAAATCAAATTGAACGTCAATGTTCTGTTTTCACGTACCTACGCACATATCGATTGGCGCATAACCGCATGGACATTTGCTTTGCTGGCACCGGACTGAAACCGTGCCAGAATAGGTGTGAAAGACCCTTTAGCCAGTGAGCGATTATAGCCGTTATGCCACTGACATTACAGCATACTGTATTAGTCTTTGTCTTTAGTGCCTTGAGAAATTACATTACAGTATATATACCTTGACATTGTAATCAAAGTAGGTCTTGGTAACTTGGCAACCAACGTTTCTGCAGCAGCCATTAAGCTCTTTATCTCCTCCTCTGTGCTAATGTGATGAGGTAGCTCAGGATCAGTGTTGTCACATGACATACCAGCAGAGTGTATCAGCTCCCAGTCTGGAGCCTCTGGACTTGTTTCATGTATACTGGCAATAAGTTGACTTATATCAGAATAACACCTGAATTAAACATTTTATTATTATTATATATATTCTTATTAATTTGAAATACAGGACAATTTCTGATGAGGGAACTTGGAGCAATACTGTATATGTTTTAACCAAAGATCTTAGAAGGCTACTTCAATGCATTAGAATCACGAAACGCATGGAGAGTTTCTCTGCCAGCAAAACAACCAATCAGGCACGGCAATATCACTACGCTGCGCATTAGTTCTTTGGGGCGACGGGGGAGCCAAGAGCCTATTAACTTTCTTGGGCCCTGAAGCCATTCCCCTTAAGAATTTAAAGTATTAAATCATAAGTAAATATAACGCAAGTAAAAAGAATTAAAAACATACTTAAACTGCTTTATTTCATTGGTAAGTGGAATGACCTTAAGGTCAGCCTTCAACGCAAGCTCCAACTCTATCAATTGTCTTGTTCTAACTTTCTGACATTCATTTACTGCACTTATTGAATCATCAGCGGGTCCTATAAAGTCATAAAGATTCTTGAGAACGTCATACTGTTCCTAGAAATTGAAAGATTTGATTAAATGTATAGTGCATGCAGTTGATCTCGTCTTCGTTTACTGTGCAGAACAGTGTCTTGGGTATAGTTGCACATGTGGACTAGATGCCATATACGCCCCTATTGTTGGGCAGTGACAATTTGTCTTTTTAAAGCTCTGTCTACAATATCGAACTAGTTTGACAAAAAAAAGTGTGATGTGCACAAATATGGTAGTGATATGCTTAAATATGGTAGTTATTTATGTGCACATCACATTTTTTGTCACATAAAGTTTGATATTGTAGACATAGCTTAGCAATGACAGAGGCCAAGATGGATTAGTACACCAAGTAAACTCCCTGTGTACACTGGACCTATTGTACGTCCTTATCCAAGTATACTCATTATTTGCTTTTGACGTTTTTTGTTAAAAAATTGGTAGTTTTAATTTAATTTCCGCTTCACTTACCTCTGTATACATGTCTCTAAAGGGATTTTTCGTAGAGAAAAAATCCAAGTCAATATCAAGTAAATACGCCTTACTGCCCTCTATTGCTTTCGAAATGACCTCAAACATCTTTTCTGTGGTGTTTGTGTCATGAAATTTGTCGTCAACAATTGAAGATTGTTTGAATTGAGTTTTTGATGAAATATTATCTAACAGGCTAGAATTAGGTTTGTTAGCCATATCAGCATCCTTAATAATTTCTTTCTCAATTTTGTCTTCACTATTAACCTTATCGCTATGAGTATCAATAACAGATTTTGATTGGTTACCAGCTTGATCATTCTGAGTACCATCAGATACAGGACTTATAGTTTGATGTTTTCTAATATTTCGTTTTTTATTTATTTCTTTAGTGATTCTTTCAAGTTCTTTAAATGTCGCCCTCTTAAGAAGAGGTGTTTCCATGTCGACCACGCTAACTTTAACTTCTTTCGCATTCTCCAGTTTATCTTTTGTTGCAAAGAGCACATCACTTAAGAAGTATGAATCTGGCCAAGTAACTCTAGAAAATAAAATTGCTTGAAATTAGGAATGTATTGATTACATAAACAAAATAATAATAATACCACTTTTACATCGCCTTCCAGATCTCTGGATTACATTTATTTATTCAACTTCTCACTAACATGTAGATCCAAAGAAATTGACATATTTTAGTGAAGGATGGGACCAACAGGTGGTAGACACCTCTAAAACGGTCCAGTCCCAATTGCACAATGAAAAATGATTAGTGGCTGTGTATGACAGTGGCTGTGTGTACTAGTACCAGGGTAACCCCCTACTTGTCTCCAAAGATGTATGTACTAGGTTCTTTAAAGTGCACATGACCTAGATATGTACACTGGACCTATGGTTAATAGTCCTTATCCGAGAAGACTCGTTCTACCACCAGAACCATGAAGCAAGTTAGCCTGGAACTCTTGCCGCTGTTATAGCTATTTAATTACGGTTCCACTGTCCTAACCGCTTGGCCACTCAACACCAGGACATTGTTTTATATGGTGTGCACCCCTGTTGTGTGTTTAAAAAGCATTCTTAGTGTCTTTATTACCTTATTTTCTGTGATTCTGTATGTGTTCCTATGTGAAATGATGTCTGTCCAACCTCTAGCTGATTGGCCCAGGGTGGCTTTACCCAAACCACATGTTGTAGATGCCCTGCAAACATGGCAGGCATTATCCAATTCTCAATAGATAAACTCCTGTAAAAAAAGGAGGGCATTTATTCAAAATGATGTTCTGTGGGGGTATGGGGTCAGGGTTTATTTTTGAGAGAAGCTATTGGGGAATTAGGAATTATTGGGGAATATTCAAATTAAATACGGTAAGCATACCAGGTAGTACACATTTTTCTAAAAGCATGTATGTTTTAATTATTATTATTTAGAGACATATGTAATGTATGCGTTTTGGAGAGCAGTGGTGTAACGGCTATGAGCCCTCACTGGTTAAACCCAGGGGCCCCAGAGCTTATGGGAGCATGAGCAGTCCAATGCAACTACCCCTTAGGAGTGCTAAACCAGGGGCCTTTGAACCCACTATATTACGGAGAGGTGTTGCCAATGGGTTTCTCGTATAGTGTCGGTCAAACTCGTCTTACTCAAACAGAGCTTGCTTGTTGCAGACAATATTAGATTTCATATCTGTTGCAATCATAAGATCTGGATGTGCATCAAAGTGTACCATCACCATTCCATCCAATGGAAGATGCCTGGATCCTATGGCACGGTAAATATGTGGCAAAGCCTGCGGAAAAAAAAAGGTAAACACATTGAAGATATTGATAAGTGCGAGAAAGCATACACAATTAAATGGCAGAATTGATTGCTTTACTTGATCGATCTCATTTTAAAAAAATATTTGACATATAAATATTTTTCTAGATATATTTAAAATCTTTTTTTGTAATGAATGAAAAAAATCTAAGGTCTAGTAATAGTATACTATAGTATAGGCCCCATTTTAATAAATGTTGACACGTGGCCACTAGTGACTAAATACACTTTCTGATCACGATGGGCTGCAGTAAACCATTTAATAAATACTAAATAGGCCTAGTAGATTAGGCCTAAGCCTCTATACTGTACTATCTATATAGACTATCCTACTACAGTAGCTAGTACTTTACTAATAGGCTAGGCCTAGACTATTACTAACACCAGTAGCTAGGGCCTAAACTAGACCTAGCTAGGTCTATTCTTGCTCTGGTGGTGGTGCAGTAAAGTTGATCATGAGTTTAAAATTAAATTACATGTAATATTATTTAGGCACAAACATTCAATGGCGTTACCTCTTGGTGATTTTCTACAATGTAAACAGGCATGCATTTGTAATTCTTCAGCATTTTTTAAAGAGATAAATTTACCACCACCAATTTAATGCTTGCTCGCTCCAATAATGAAAGGGAAATCCCCTTTTTTTGCAAAAGTACCCTGGTAATATAGGTGGCGCTCGACAGGAATTCTAGCAGTACTAGAGTACATGCTTTTTAGAGTCCCTAGTGCATGCAACAATATCTAGTGCTTTTGTAATTGATAAAGTAAGCTTTTGGTATTATAGTTTGATTTAACTAGTTAAATACATTACATGTCATTTGTTGAAAAATCATTCACCATATTCGTCTAAATAATTAAATTTAATAATAGGTTTGAACCAGTCAATCTCAGCTCAGTTAAAGTAGGCCACCAGCAACCTTGCAAAATTTTTTTCACCTCCATCTTGGTGAAAGTGAGGCTAAGATTAGAACTATTCCAACCTTTTTTAACCACAGAAATTAATTATCTACAATGGAAAAGCATGAGGTTGTTCCTGATGTTCTAGATAAGGTTCCTGCTCAAATTCTTGATGTCAAATATGGTGAACTTGTGGTTGACCTTGGTACAGTTCTTACCCCAACACAAGTAAGTTTGCAATTATACAGGTAATCCTGCTTCCTGATATATGCTCTACATTGAATGCATTTTATGGTAACAATGAAGCACCAAAAAAATAAGTCACACTTTGAAAAAGTCATCAAAATGATTAATTACCACAAAATTTAAGGTGTGCCTTCGTAATAAGTGTCCAACATTTTCTTTGACTGTTCATAATCAAGTCTAAATATATCTTCTTCTTTTTTTTTGTGGGGGGGGGGGGGGAGGGGGAATATTTACTTTGCACACTGGTTATTACGCAAAATCCACACACTTTTTTGGCATACTGCAATTATGTAAATTATTTACATTTAATTTATGATTTAATGCAAATGACCACTGCAGTAAAAATAAAAGTTATAATAGAAACAACATTTTAAATTACGTACTATTACTTTTAATAATCAGGTGCAAAATCCACCAACTCACCTCAACTGGATAGCTGAAGATGGCGCACTTTATACGATTATTATGACTGACCCTGATGCTCCAAGTCGTAAAGATCCAACATTCAGAGAGTGGCACCATTGGATGGTAGTGAATGTACCTGGGAATGATGTAACTAAAGGGGAGACCTGGTCTGAATATATTGGAGCTGGACCCCCACAGGGCACAGGTATACAGTATTATAATATTTGGTCAAGAGATTTTTACTTTGCATTTGATTTTATTTTTTGTCTCAGAGCAACACAATTTTCTGTCTGTCTGACATTTAAAGATATATAATTGTTCCCATGAAAAAATATATTTGTTTTAATGTATTTGTTGAATATGCCATTTTGACAATATGTCACATACGGTTAGACACTGTAATTTAAAGGAAAAAATAGTCAAATTGGCTGGAAGTCAATGAGTTTTTGGTCGTATTTATTTTGTCTTTTTATAAGTGAAAACATGTGATTAAAGATTAAAAATGAAGTGATTAATTTATTAAATGGCCTATTCAAAGTCTTTTTTTATTTGTTTTATCAATCTTCATTTTTCATATTTTTGGGGGACAATACACCTTTTATAAAATGGGAATGATATTACAACTGGTGAAAGTATAAATATATTTTATTGAGAGTAAGACATTTAAAATTTTCTTTTTTTTTTATCCTGGCAGGCTTACACAGATATGTGCTTATTGTTTACAAACAACAAGGAAAGCTAGTTCCAACCGAAGCAAAGCGTAGAAAAAATCCAGATACCCGAGCAAGCTGGAACGTACGTAATTTTGCCAAATCCAACGCACTCGGAGAACCCGTAGCTGCTAATTTCTTTCAAGCGGAATTTGATGATTACGTTTCGAAACTTTATAAAGAGTTTCAAAATAACTAAAGTTGCAGCAGTTTCTGACTTTCAGTTTCTTTGACTTTCTTTGAAATAAAATGGTTTTTTTTATGCAAATATAAATAAATATAAAATGCCTTTAAAATGTACACTTTAAAGATGTATTCCCCGGAAAAAAATGTCACACAATACAAAATGTATTTACCTGAAAAACTGTAATTTAAAGCCGTAAAAATAGTCAAAATGGCTGCCAGCCAATGGAATTTTTACTGATACTGATATTATTTTATTGTCCATAGTAATAGAAAAAAAGGGAAATACATTTGTAACTGGCATGAAATATTTAAAAAAATAGATATACTATACAAATTCAGAAGAATGACATTTAACCATTTATTAAAACTACAAAATAACCTATTCAAAGTCTTTTTTTTTTCATGTTTTTGGGAGACGATAATCTTTAACTAGCAACAGTATAAAAACCACAACATTCATCCAACAAAGGTAATATGATGATAGTTGTAATTAAAATAAACACATGTCGTGTTTTATTTATGGATAGACCTCATTGTTGGTCTTTGTTGCCCACTTTCAAGAAAATGAAGCATGTAAACCATTATTTACATTGAGGTAAAAAAATAAGTCACACATGCCTCATAGGTAGGTGGTAACCACAAACATGCCATGTGAACACACCTCTAGTGCCTAAGGCATTAGGCCTACCAAGTAATACAGTAGGACTTTTAATAATACAGCACTCTCTGGCATTCTTTAGTGATTAGT
The DNA here is from genome assembly GCF_963402885.1 of Antedon bifida. Taxonomy (NCBI): domain Eukaryota; kingdom Metazoa; phylum Echinodermata; class Crinoidea; order Comatulida; family Antedonidae; genus Antedon; species Antedon bifida. Next base: position 20,293,150 of record NC_136232.1, read on the forward strand.
AGGCCTACTCTGATGTATTTCACTTTATATTTTATTTCATTATTTCATAGTCCATTATAATAAGTTTTATCACAGTGATGAATGATTAAATATGTCTGTGGTTTGATATGATATATAGAAAACAACAAACAAATGAGACTAGCCATTATGATTCAATATTTCAAACTATATTTCTTTTAAATTTTATAAAATAAAATAAAAATAATGAATCAAATGACTTGCCCAATATTTTCGGGTTTATATTGTTATATATATATATAAAATTTATATTATTTGTCTGATAAAACATATTTTAAATGGGAATGAATATAGAAACGACAACAAAAATGATGATAAAACTAAAATCTGAAGAATAAAACTCCCTTTTTACCATACAAAAGTAATATAATAAATAATTGAGAAATGTATCTAGTCTTACTTCATTGATAAAACAAAAAAAGTAATTTATTCACGCCACAATAATGGTTAGAGATGCATTTACACAGAAATCAATAAAAATGTGTATAATGCTGCACTCACTTGGCCGAGAGCCAATTGTAGTAAGCCGCGTCTAGTTCACGCCCTCGAACTTCCCAAATAAGGAAATTTGTCAATGAGCGTAGATTATCCGCTCGGTGTGTTTGGACAAAAAGCCGTTCATTAGCATACGGTACGCCGCGACGTTGAGTGCGTACCTTCGCCTTGTTGGAATTGTGTGTGGTCTGTTTGTTTACATAACCGAAAACCGTTCGCCCTCTTGAACTCGCATACTATGAATTCTTCATCAGCAAGATCGCTTTTTACTACGTCGTCGTTGAACGATAATCGCGATTGTTGTTTCCAACAGAATTTTGTGCCGAAAATGATGAAAAATCGTTTCGGAAAATCGAGACATAGAAGTAAGTACACATGTAAGAAAGTAATGGTATCGTTTTTTGTGAGTATTACGTGCGATATCTCGACATTTTATCGAAACATGTTCAATGTTTTGGTTTAGAAATGATCACGTGTATTCCGGTTGGTCGATTTTGTGGTGGCGTGATCCTCCCGCCGCCGCGCGTAAACGTTTTTTGTCAGATAATTCGCTCCAAAATGATAGATTTAATCTTTATTTTGGTTGTTAACATATGTATAAATTCATAAAAATATAATATTATTTAAAATCGAATTGAGCTGGGTTCATTCATTAAAACATCTATGTATGGCGTTTGACTCAGGCGACCGTCATATCGTACGATATAGTAAAGTGTGTTTATCAGTCGGAGAGCCGCGTTGGGAAATATGACCGTTATCGCTGAATTTTCGACTTCGCATGACGTCATAAATTTTAGAAGCCCTCTCTCGGCACAGAAGCATCAACGTTTCGCGCGAAAACATTAGCATAAAGTATACGTCATTTAATAGCTGTTTAATAAACATTAGTAGGCGAAAAATTAACCATATATGGTAAGATCAGTTCCTTATATGTTTAAGATGTCGCAGGTCACCTAATTTTCTGAATAATTTGTTGGATTTGTTGTCAGCGACAATTTCTTTCCAAAGTTCGTCAGTCGGAAAGCCGCGTTGGTAACGCATCACTGATTTCATTCATTGTGAGGGCGCGCTTCGTGGAAAATGTTGGAATTTTTGCTATTTTAGTACACTTAGAAAATGGTATAATTTTGATATTAAATGAAATCAATAAACGTATTTCAATAGTTGAACTACAAGCGTAAATAATGATAACAACTGTGATCTAAATTCCACAGATTTTTTGTTTCAAGAAATATCATTATTTTATGTATAAACTTTTTTACTTTAATTTTTTTTTAAATGATGGTAAAAAATCATTAAATTTCATATTTTCTAGATAAGGTTTCAAAGCGAATTTAAAATCCTTTCAAGATAAACTATTAAGCTATCTATTAAAATAAAAATCTAATTTTAAGCTTTCTTGGGATGCAACTCCCACTAATCAAACCAAACCTACTACATTTCTGTTCTGTTTCGATCGAAAAATCGCCATTTTGAAACTTTGTTTACGTTTTAAGAAGCTGGTACGAATCGTCCCGGACCGAATCGTGTCTGTGTTCAATACGGTTTTCATGCAGGCGTATTACGTCATAGGCCTAAGATTTCAATTTGCTCCCCGATTATTGTTCTATTTGGTTTCTGAGCTAGGAAAGGCTAACTACTATAATTACTTACTTGATTTCTAGCCTAGCTAGGCCTAAAAATAGTATTTTCTAGGCCTAGCTAGGCTGAGTAATTCTGATATAATACTAATATTAGTTAGGTAGGCCTACCCTAGAGTGAGTGTTAATAATACAGTAGTAGCTGGGTATTCTATAGTCTAGGCTGGTGGTAGGTCTATCCCAGCTCTGCTCATATACCAAGCAAGAAGAAGCCTGAAGGAGAAACTAGGCCCAGAACAAATAAAAAACTGTTAAAAAAACAATAAATGGAAAAATAAAAATAAATAACCCATTTTCAATTTATATATGGGGAATGTTTTATAAAATCGGGCATGTTTGTTTCAGAGACTCAAACGTGTATTTTTATATGGTCATGTTTTTAAAAAAGATAATTATGGGCCCAGCTGAAACCAAGATATAAAAATATAAGTCCATCATTTACTTGTATATAAATATTACTTTATTAGATACAACTTGCATTTCACACAAGCAACCAATTTTTTTTTTACGTATACAGAATGTGAAAAAGCAGTTTTTAATACAAATATCTTTCAAACAATACTGATATAAATAGTAAATACTACTACTGTATATATTATTTAAATAGCACCTTGTTCATCAAACATAACAAACTAGCTAGGCCTATATCATATTAACTTACGTGAGTCTTGCGGTTGTACTGATTTTATGATTGTTTTATATGTTTATATTGTATGTATCTGTGTGACTCTGGTTAATAAAGTAAATCAATCAATCAATTGCAACTTAATTTATATCTTATCATTGACTGATCTGAAACGCTTCTAAAACTTGAATGCGCATGAATGTGTATGTTATACAGTATTATTATTAGCGAATAAAATGAAAAACTATCAGCTGCAGCAATGATATTGAAATCGAGAAAACCATTACAGCTTCCACCGTCCAACCTCATATTGAAGAACGAGACAGAAAATCGTCGAGTCTTGATACCAACAAAAAACCTAAAATGAAAATGAATAGCTGAAATGTAATGAATGAAACTATTTAAATAATTGATAATATGATATGAACAAAACATTGCATCGTTATACAGTATAATTATTCAACAACCTGAAAACATTTTCAGATATAGGCCTACCATGAAAAAGCAGCAAATACAAAATTTCCTTATGTCTGTTTATTGTAATAATTATTAATATTATAAATAAATTGTACCCCTCAGTTGTCAATAATTTTACTATAAATAAATATTTAACTATATAGAATAGGTAGGCCTATACCTGTATCAGGCTGCGATTTGCTTAATTATCTTTTTAAAACTTCCCAATGCATCTTCAATATAGAGTAGGATTGTAACGATACTTTAATAATACTAAATTGTAACTAAAGTATTTAAATTATTAACAGAACATGTTACTAGGCCTAGGCCGATATAATACGACAACATCCACCAGGTCGTGCATATACTCACCTACAACAACCACAATCAACACACCATGCACCACACACGACGGAACTAGTGCCGCGAGACGTAACAATATATGACATGAGGACCTTTTTTAAAATGTTCGCTATAGGAAGCTTAAATAGGGTTTCAAGCCAATTTTAACGTAAAACAGACTATTGATACTTACTCTATCCATATACGTCGGTTTTTTGGTAATTCACTGTATGGGATGCAAATCCCACTAATGGAAAATTTGTAAACAAACACCTGTTAGAAAACTTCAGTTTTGACGGACGCACACGAACTTTGGAAAGAAATTGTCGCTGACAACAAATCCAACAAATTATTCAGAAAATTAGGTGACCTGCGACATCTTAAGCATATAAGGAACTGATCTTACCATATATGGTTAATTTTTCGCCTACTAATGTTTATTAAACAGCTATTAAATGACGTATACTTTATGCTAATGTTTTCGCGCGAAACGTTGATGCTTCTGTGCCGAGAGAGGGCTTCTAAAATTTATGACGTCATGCGAAGTCGAAAATTCAGCGATAACGGTCATATTTCCCAACGCGGCTCTCCGACTGTCGTGTGCGTCCGTCAAAACTGAAGTTTTCTAACAGGTGTTTGTTTACAAATTTTCCATTAGTGGGATTTGCATCCCATACAGTGAATTACCAAAAAACCGACGTATATGGATAGAGTAAGTATCAATAGTCTGTTTTACGTTAAAATTGGCTTGAAACCCTATTTAAGCTTCCTATAGCGAACATTTTAAAAAAGGTCCTCATGTCATATATTGTTACGTCTCGCGGCACTAGTTCCGTCGTGTGTGGTGCATGGTGTGTTGATTGTGGTTGTTGTAGGTGAGTATATGCACGACCTGGTGGATCGTTGTCGTATTATATCGGCCTAGGCCTAGTAACATGTTCTGTTAATAATTTAAATACTTTAGTTACAATTTAGTATTATTAAAGTATCGTTACAATCCTACTCTATATTGAAGATCCATTGGGAAGTTTTAAAAAGATAATTAAGCAAATCGCAGCCTGATACAGGTATAGGCCTACCTATTCTATAGTTAAAAATTTATTTATTTTATAGTAAAATTATGGACAACTGAGGGGTACAATTTATTTATAATATTAATAATTATTACAATAAACAGACATAAGGAAATTTTGTATTTGCTGCTTTTTCATGGTAGGCCTATATCTGAAAATGTTTTCAGGTTGTTGAATAATTATACTGTATAACGATGCAATGTTTTGTTCATATCATAGTGACAATTATTTAAATAGTTTCATTCATTACATTTCAGCTATTCATTTTCATTTTAGGTTTTTTGTTGGTATCAAGACTCGACGATTTTCTGTCTCGTTCTTCAATATGAGGTTGGACGGTGGAAGCTGTAATGGTTTTCTCGATTTCAATATCATTGCTGCAGCTGATAGTTTTTCATTTTATTCGCTAATAATAATATAACATATACATTCATACGCATTCAAGTTTTAGAAGCGTTTCAGATCAGTCAATGATAAGATATAAATTAAGTTGCAATTGATTGATTGATTTACTTTATTAACCAGAGTCACACAGATACATACAATATAAACATATAAAACAATCATAAAATCAGTACAACCGTAAGATGCACGTAAGTTAATATGATATAGGCCTAGCTAGTTTGTTATGTTTGATGAACAAGGTGCTATTTAAATAAAAGCAAGTTTTTATATACAGTAGTAGTATTTACTATTTATATCAGTATTGTTTGAAAGATATTTGTATTAAAAACTGCTTTTTCACATTCTGTATACGTAAAAAAAAAATTGGTTGCTTGTGTGAAATGCAAGTTGTATCTAATAAAGTAATATTTATATACAAGTGTGACATTTACTGCCAGATACTGAAATACTGAGTACCAACCAATCACTGTAACAATACTCAAGTAAATGATGGACTTATATTTTTATATCTTGGTTTCAGCTGGGCCCATAATTATCTTTTTTAAAAACATGACCATATAAAAATACACGTTTGAGTCTCTGAAACAAACATGCCCGATTTTATAAAACATTCCCCATATATAAATTGAAAATGGGTTATTTTTTTTTTTTTCCATTTATTGTTTTTTTAACAGTTTTTTATTTGTTCTGGGCCTAGTTTCTCCTTCAGGCTTCTTCTTGCTTGGTATATGAGCAGAGCTGGGATAGACCTACCACCAGCCTAGACTATAGAATACCCAGCTACTATTATTAACACTCACTAGGGTAGGCCTACCTATCTAATATTAGTATTATATCAGAATTACTCAGCCTAGCTAGGCCTAGAAAATACTATTTTTAGGCCTAGCTAGGCTAGAAATCAAGTAAGTAATTATAGTAGGTAGCCTTTCCTAGCTCAGAAACCAAATAGAACAATAATCGGGGAGCAAATTGAAATCTTAGGCCTATGACGTAATACACCTGCATGAAAACCGTATTGAACACAGACACGATTCGGTCCGGGACGATTCGTACCAGCTTCGTAAAACGTAAACAAAGTTTCAAAATGGCGATTTTTCGATCGAAACAGAACAGAAATGTAGTAGGTTTGGTTTGATTAGTGGGAGTTGCATCCCAAGAAAGCTTAAAATTAGATTTTTATTTTAATAGATAGCTTAATAGTTTATCTTGAAAGGATTTTAAATTCGCTTTGAAACCTTATCTAGAAAATATGAAATTTAATGATTTTTTACCATCATTTAAAAAAAAATTAAAGTAAAAAAGTTTATACATAAAATAATGATATTTCTTGAAACAAAAAATCTGTGGAATTTAGATCACAGTTTTTATCATTATTTACGCTTGTAGTTCAACTATTGAAATACGTTTATTGATTTCATTTAATATCAAAATTATACCATTTTCTAAGTGTACTAAAATAGCAAAAATTCCAACATTTTCCACGAAGCGCGCCCTCACAATGAATGAAATCAGTGATGCGTTACCAACGCGGCTTTCCGACTGTTATTGAGGAAGGATCTAAATCTCCCTACTCCAATCCAGGAGATCTTCTACGCATGTGTAGATATTTACTACGTCATCATATATGTATCGTATTTTACTTGCGGTCCGGCCATGCAGTATTTACTCGCACGTCGCTTATTTTATACCGTATTACAGTACTTAAATATATGTATATCGCTTTCCCAGACATCCCACAGCTATATAGGTTAATATACATGGAATTAAAGTGTAGGCCTACCAAACATTTTTGAAAAAGATATTATTAGATATCATAATCGGGTTATGTTTATGCTGTAGGAAAAAGGAGAATCAACGTAAACGAATACTAATCTATGCCTACTATGATTCCGGAATCCACTGTACATAGCCGTATACCTGCCCTGACGTATGACAAATAAGACATTTATTATTTGTCATCCTTCAGGGCAGGTATACGGCTATGTACAGTGGAATCATACAATACCTGCCCTGACGGATGACAAATAATAAATGTCTTATTTGTCATACGTCAGGGCAGGTATACGACTATGTACAGTGGAATCATACAATACCTGCCCTGAAGGATGACAAATAAGACATTTATTATTTGTCATCCTTCAGGGCAGGTATACGGCTATGTACAGTGGAATCATACAATACCTGCTCTGAAGGATGACAAATAATAAATTTCTTATTTGTCATACGTCAGGGCAGGTATACGGCTATGTACAGTGGAACCATACAATACCTGCTCTGAAGGATGACAAATAATAAATTTCTTATTTGTCATACGTCAGGGCAGGTATACGGCTATGTACAGTGGAACCATACAATACCTGCCCTGACGGATGACAAATAATAAATGTCTTATTTGTCATACGTCAGGGCAGGTATACGGCTATGCACAGTGGAATCATACAATACCTGCTCTGAAGGATGACAAATAATAAATTTCTTATTTGTCATACGTCAGGGCAGGTATACGGCTATGCACAGTGGAACCATACAATACCTGTCCTGAAGGATGACAAATAATAAATGTCTTATTTGTCATACGTCAGGGCAGGTATACGGCTATGCACAGTGGAATCATACAATACCTGCCCTGACGGATGACAAATAATAAATGTCTTATTTGTCATACGTCAGGGCAGGTATACGGCTATGTACAGTGGATCCATACAATACCTGCCCTGACGGATGACAAATAATAAATGTCTTATTTGTCATACGTCAGGGCAGGTATACGGCTATGTACAGTGGAATCATACAATACCTGCCCTGAAGGATGACAAATAATAAATTTCTTATTTGTCATACGTCAGGGCAGGTATACGGCTATGTACAGTGGAACCATACAATACCTGCCCTGAAGGATGACAAATAATAAATGTCTTATTTGTCATACGTCAGGGCAGGTATACGGCTATGTACAGTGGAACCATACAATACCTGCCCTGACGGATGACAAATAATAAATGTCTTATTTGTCATACGTCAGGGCAGGTATACGGCTATGCACAGTGGAATCATACAATACCTGCTCTGAAGGATGACAAATAATAAATTTCTTATTTGTCATACGTCAGGGCAGGTATACGGCTATGCACAGTGGAACCATACAATACCTGTCCTGAAGGATGACAAATAATAAATGTCTTATTTGTCATACGTCAGGGCAGGTATACGGCTATGTACAGTGGAATCATACAATACCTGCCCTGAAGGATGACAAATAATAAATTTCTTATTTGTCATACGTCAGGGCAGGTATACGGCTATGTACAGTGGAACCATACAATACCTGCCCTGAAGGATGACAAATAATAAATGTCTTATTTGTCATACGTCAGGGCAGGTATACGGCTATGTACAGTGGAATCATACAATACCTGCCCTGAAGGATGACAAATAATAAATGTCATGTAATTTCATAATTTCATGTGTATTAGCCTATATAGCTGAGGAGGATGGTCTGGGAAAGCGATATATATTTAAGTAATACGGTATAAAATAGCGATGTGCGAGTAAATACTACATGGCCGGACCGCAAGTAAAATACGATATATATATGATGACGTAGTAAATATCTACACATGCGTAGAAGAACTCCTGGATTGGAGTAGGGAGATTTAGATCCTTCCGTTTATTGATGGGCGTCGTGTTTATAAATAGACATTACACTGAGATGACAATTCACACTGTACATAGAATTAGTTGCACAGTTAGTATTTTAATAAACATATTTAATTGTTTTTATTCTGATAATAATACATATCAAATGTTAATTGAATAATAATTATCAATATTTTTTATATTAATATTACATTTTAATTATGACAATGAATGTATTTTTTAGTAATAATTAATATTGAATATATATTATAATAATACAATAATAGGCCCCTATCTATAGTATTTATTATTAAGTAAGTAGTAGTTATATAATTAAATACAATTAAATAATATACATATTTAATCGTTTTTATTCTGCTATTAAATACATATAAATGAAAATTGTTAATAGAATACTGTAATAATTATCAATATTTTAAAGATTTATTATATAATAATAATATATTACATTTTATGTCAATTAATGTATTTTTAGTAATAGTAGTACTCAGTACATTAGTTTAATTTATAATATTTATTAAAATTATCAAATAATATTTAGTAATATTAATAGGCCTTCATTGCAATTCATATTTTTCCCATTTCTGTTAAAAGTACCTATACAATAATTAAGACCAATTTGGGTATTACTATTAATTAACCATTTTAGCTAAAATTTAAAAACTGAAACATTGTTTATTTAAGAATGAATGCTAAAAAACAAATGCAATTTAAATTTTTGAAAAATGCCATCAACGCAAGTTATATGACTTGTTAGATTTAACTATTATTCATCCAGGGTACTCGATTCTCAGCACAAAAAAATGAATACAAAAAAGTACAATAGCCAAGTCCCAAATAAAAGGTTTTCTTGCAAAATTGTGCTGTACTAGTACTATAATACAATTATCTAATTGTCCCCTGAATAACCTCTCTCTGACTCAGACAGTATGGTGTGACTGTAGTCTGATGATAATACGTCATGTATGAGAAATTTTGAATATTAACAACAGATGCGTATTTGTAAATTTTTATTCATGTATATGAGGATATGATATTATTTTATTATTAAGTAAATCAACTGATTATTGTATTTCATTGTTGTTTAAAATCATTCAAAGAAAATGAAATATAAATCAGTTCTGAAAATTACTATTTTTCAAAAATGACAAAAATGCATAATTTTCTCACTTGAATTGAATTTATTATTAAGTAAATCACCCGATTACTGTACATTTCATTGTTGTTGAAAATCATTCATAGAAAATGAAAATATTTATTTAATCAGTTCTAGAAATTATTATTTTAAAAAAATAAGGGTCAAAAATGAAAAAAAAAATGCATAATTTTCTCACTTGAAATATAAGTCAGTCAACTGATTAGTACTGTATTTCATTGTTGTTTAAAATCATTCAAAGAAAATGAAATATAAATCGGTTCTGGAAATTATTATTTAAAAACATAAGGGTCAAAAATGCATAATTTTCCCGCTTTAATAAATCAAATGAATGCACTGGCTCTTGGTGTAAATATTAATAATTATGTTTTAATTTGATTTAATTGTTACATCTCTTACTTACTTACTGCACATACAGTGCATAAAAGTGTTTATTTAAAATTAAATTCAACAATTATGATTTTATTTTATTATATTTTCTATTAGCCTATAAATACCTTAGAAATCAAAAATCATATTAAAGTAACGAGAAGAAAAATTACTGAACAGAACAACAATACAATAATTTTGCAAACAAATATGATTCACAGTACAGCCAATCAGAATACAGCTTTCAACCTTTTGAGACACACCTACTACATACCCCCTGTTTGTCTATTTTTAAGCCACACATGATCTAGGGTGGATTAGCCTTCTGATAAATACTACCATTACAACAATTGAAGACTACTGTATTTTGAAACCATATATTTTAAGTTTAAATGGCATCAAAAAAATTTAATTTACGGTATGAATGAAAATTCATCCACAGTAGTTTTGCCTAAAAAAAAGTTAATGAAATTGAGGCATTTTTTGTTCACCTGATTCTCGAAATTATACACACGACGTGTGTGAATGTCTCGCCAGCTCCTCGTCGAGCATGGCATGCTGCAGCAGCCAGAAGAGATGTGACAAGGAGAACCACCTACGGTAAACTGCTGAAAAAAAATCTACAGCGCTTGTTCGTTATTTTTTTTTTTTATGTTTTTAAAATATTAAAGGGCATTAATGTGAATAAATCAAGGCATCCTCGTGATATACCTCTCCGATTAATTAAGGAATTTGCCTTAGAGCTTGCCCAACCTCTCGCTAAAATATTGAATTGTTGCCTCAAGGATAATAATTTCCCATCTATCTGGAAGAATGCCATCATTACTCCTGTACCCAAAAAGCCAAAGGCTTCTACACCTGATGAACATAGGCCTATATCCATCACGCCTGTTTTTGGTAGAATTTTTGAGAGCTTCCTTTCTGATTGGATAGCTACTGATTTCAGACCTCTTATGGATTCCCAACAGTTTGGAAATGCGAAGGGTTCATCACCGACTCATTACCTTGTACAACTCTGTAATAGGCTTCTGTCAGGATTAGATAGCTCAGGAATGTATGGTACTATTTGTGCCATAGACTTTAGTAAAGCATTTGACCGGGTCAACCATTCAATTCTGATTGACAAATTAATTGGTCTTAATATCATGCCCTCTCTCATTCCAACGGTGTGTAGCTTCCTCTCGCAAAGAAATCAGTGTGTGCGGTTGGGCGGTTCAGTCTCAGCGCCAGAACCAATTTCGTGCGGAGTGCCTCAGGGTACTAAATTAGGCCCAATCCTATTTACTATCATGGTTAATGATTTGCTCAACAATGTACCTGATAGATGGAAGTTTGTTGATGACCTGACGATTGGTGAGGTGATTTCAGTACAGAGACCTGAAGATAGTTCGATTCAAAGTAACCTTGATGCTCTTTCCAGTTGGTGTGTGGAGAATGATGCAACACCAAATCCTGTAAAGTTTCAAGTGATGCGTGTTCATTTTTTGCGTAATGTTCCCCAATTTGAGCCGTTACAAATGGATGGTGTTATACTCGAAGAATCCCAGAGTGTGAAACTTCTTGGAGTGCATCTGCAAAGTGACCTCAAGTGGGACATGCAGATTAAAGAAGTCGTTTCCAGGGCATCACGTCGTCTATATATGCTATACATTCTGAAGCGTTTTGGAGCCCCAAAGGATGACCTGGTTTTCACTTTTACAACATACATTCGTCCTTTACTTGAGTATGCCAGTTCTCTTTGGCATAGCTCGATCACCAATAAACAGAGTGATCAACTTGAATTCATCCAAAAGCGTGTTGTAAAACTTATTATTGGATATCAAAACTATGTTAGTTACGCAAAATCACTTGAAACCCTCAAGTTAAAGACATTGCAGCATAGACGTCAGGTTCTTCTTTATAACTTTGGAAAGGGGCTGCTAAAGTCGGATCGTTTTAAGGAATGGATCCCTGAAAAAGAAAAGCCGACAAGGTGTTTGCGTAAAGTTAATAAGTTCGATGTGCCACGATGTCGGACTAAAAGACTTGCTGCCTCAACAATTCCAAGTGTTATTGGACTCTTAAATAATGAATAGATTTGGACAATTAACCTTTAAAGACATTTCGGAGAGGGGGCATTCCACAGTATTTTTTTGTTACGGACGGGACATTTTTGAGAATATAACTAGACATATCTTAGAAATAAAAAAGAATACAAGATTCAAAGTAGAATAAATGTATACATATATGGCCAATGTTTATTGTGAAAGTCAAAAAAAGAAAAAAGACTGTACAAAAAAAATTTTATTATGAAAATTGTATGCGTCGCGGATGGGACGGCAAATGGACATGACTTTTGAGAAGGTTTACGTATTGTAATATTTCTCCTCATTTAAAAGAGATTTTAAAATTTGTTTTGTATTATTATGTTGCCAGATAGTTGTTTTAGATAACTGAATGTTTATTATAAAAATTGAACTGCAAATTTATTAATAAATATGATTTATATGTCGTTACGGACGGGACATTTCTAACGTCGCGGACAGGACAACTTTGTCCACGTTTAAAAATTGTATAATTTTGCTATTAAAAAAATTTAAAAATAAGTTTTTTACATCAATGTAATCTTTTATTTACAAATCAAAATATAATTCAACCTTTGAAACACTGTTTAAAAGTTTATGTCAAGTGAAAATATTAAAATTCATAAATATGAAATATTAATTATAAAATTAATTATTCGAAGAGTTATAACGAGAAAAAATATTATAAAATGTTATCAAAATATTTATTTACACTAATATAAAAGTTATGCTTGGCATATTAAACAAGACTTCAAGATATTAACACATTTAAGGCGAATCTTTAAAAATTGGCGTTGGCGCTTGACGTCTGAATTTGTTAGTGGATCCAAGTTGCATCTGAAATTTTCTTCTATCCTTGCTTGGATTTAATAACTGTAGGCCTACTTCTATTAAAATTCAATCTTAATTATTTAGTATCTGATTTATAAAAGGTTCTTGGTTGCAAATTCACCAAACAATGAAATCGACAAAGCGATGACCGCACCCAATACTCCCATTCATACTGGTCATGTTTTTTTGGATTTCGGTATTGTTCTTTTGTGGATTGTTATTTTAAATACAGACCACAATGTTTTGTGATTAATAAACAGTTAACACCTTTGTACAGTACTTCTCAGCCTACAGTACAAAAACACTTTTTAATTCTTACAATATTGTCATCACATTCATAAAAAAAATGTCCCATCCGTAACATTCAATAAATTTTGATAGTAATGTTTTTTTAATAAAAAAATACCAAGTTTTAAAAAACTTGTTTAAATCTATTGCAATTTAATATCCTTAAGAGTTGAAAATTAAGATTTAAAATTAGGAATTAAATAACAATTTTAAAGCCAATTACTTCAATAAACACAAGTGAGGAAAAAACCCCAATCGAAATGTCTCAGAAGTAAACAAAATGAATTTTGAAATGCAAGTATGAAATTAATAAACAATTTTAATAAAATAATTTATTATGAATAATTGGAGCTTACTTTGAAAAAAAAGTAACTGCAGTATATTTATGGGCAAAAATATTAACAAGATGCATGGTTTTATTATGAAATAAAAAGGATTTAAATGATATGTCCCGTCCTTAACAAAAATGTCTGTCCCGTGCCTACGAAAAATATCATCAATATATTTTTGAATATGATATTTTCACCAAAAGTTTCAAAATATTTGTTTATAATGTATTGCATATAGTTTTAAAAGGAGAAAACAAAATATTAAATTGTGGTATCAATACTTTTAACTGAAATGTAAAAAACACCATAAAACTACTATTAAAATGTCGCGGATGGGACAATTATGAATTTTGAAATGTATATATGAAATTTAATAAACAAAATATGTGTTATAAAATGCTTGAATATGTACAATAGGGACATAGAGTAACTATATCTGGCAAAAAAATGTTCAAAATATGCATGGTTTGTGAAATAATTAAGATTTAAATGATACGTCCCGTCCGTAACAAAAATGTCCCGTCCGTAACAATATATTTTTGAAATATGATATTTTCATCAAAATCTAAAATTTTCCAAAAATTTGTTCATAATATAATGAGATATAGTCCTCAGGAGGAGAAAATGAAATATCAAGATTTTTGCATCATTACTTTTAAAATAAATGTAAAAAAACCGCCTAAAACGTCGCGGACGGGACATTTATGAATTTGAAATGGATGTATGAAATTAATAAACAACAAAATTTTAATTAAATACTTGATTATGTATTATTGAGACATAAAGTAACTATATCTGTTGAAAAAACAGTAATAAGATGCATAGTTTATGAAATAAATAGGATTAAAAATGTCCCGTCCGTAACGCCAAATATGACTTTTTCATATTTAATATTCAATAACTTAAAAAATCAATATCAGAAAAATAAAAAAAATGTTATTTAATAAACTTCAACATGTCTACTTTGAGAAATGGCCAAGAGTTACATCAAAATCAGTAAATAAAATTTTTAAACCCACGGACCAAATACTGTGGAATGCCCCAGAGTATGAATGTGATTAAGATTCAATTTTTTAAATTTGTAAATATATATGAATTTGTAATTATTAATATCATCCTTTGAATTTGATCTTTGTGCAATTTTTATAGTAATTTTTTAGTTTAAATGAATTATACATATATATTATTGGTGTATAAAAATAATGTGATTAATAATATTAGTCTCTTTTTTTTAAAATTGTAAATATTTAAGAATTTGTAATTATTAATCTTATCTTTTGATCTTTAAGCAATTTTTATAGTAATTTTAAGATTAATGAATTATACAGTAATTATTACTGTATCATACAGTAGGCCTTAATGTGTTTTTTCTTCGTTTAACTTTGTTTTATGTGAATTATCATTTTCATTTGTAAGCTCTTCATTTCAACTATGAGTTGTATTTTGAGTCTTTTTATACCGATTAAATAAAAAAAATAAAAATAAAATTTTCGAACAATTTTTTTATTTTTCTGATGAACTGATTGTTTTTTATTTATAGGAATTTTTTTGTTTTTACCTACTAATATTTATATACTGAAGTAAATAACAGAAAGAAACAGCACTGAGTACACTTCCACTTTAAAGTCACAAAATTGCTGTAGAGAGGTCAAACCAAGCATTCCATCTTTTTTTTTTTTAAATGCTCAATAAATTCTAGGTTACCTCACTGATTTTGTTTTAATGATACAATACCCACTAGCTTTGATAAGCTGGCTGTGAATCTCAGTGGAAATTGTGCCAGCATTTTGACCTTGCTTTTAAGCTCTATTTAATAGTTTTCTTGACAGTCAATATACAGTGACCTGGATGTAATGTTCAACTTTAACCTATTTTTATTATCTTAAATCTTAATCCCTTGCCTATAGCAACTTGCTAATCCCTTGCCTATAGCAACTTGCTACGGCAACTTGCTATACTGTAGGTAATACTCAATATTTTTGCCTTCTATTTTCGCATAATAATAATAATCTAATCAATATTTGAATTTATTATCTATTTTACTGTATTTTTAATCAAATGTTAATCATGGATTTTTTATTATCAATTTAAATCATTCATTCGGTTTTTGTTGAATTAATTTCTTCTTCATGCTACAGCAACCATTTCAATATTCGTCTACTCCATTTTATAACACACCTGATTGTATTCTTGCAATTTGATTGGTCAATTACGTATCGCGTTGAAATTAGCCCTATCTAACGAAAAATGATCAGAGAAATTTTGCTACATGACGTTGTTGACTGATCGCCTTCGGAAATCAACTTGTTAAGCATCAGGGCCGTAGCCAGGATCTATCAAGGGGGGGTTCGGACACTATGTATTTGCGTGAGACGCGTCAAAATCATGTTACATGCAGGGACCAAACATTTATTTTTCAGGTTAAAATCGGCAATTCATTTGCAACTCTTAGAAATTTACAGACACGTATCGCTCGAAGTACGCTCATACAGGGAAGAAGGTACTGTATGAGTTATTCCGAACGAGTTTACGAATTTTTCAATTTACGAACAACTTTTTGTACTGTTGGGCACGTATTTGGAAGATTTTCGAAGATGAGGGTGAGGTGTTAGGCATGTTGGGGATGGGGGTTCGCAGTCGGTTAAGGGGGGTTCGCTGTAAAGGGGGGGTTCGCCCGAACCATAAAAACCCCCCCTGGCTACGGGCCTGAGCATGCTGCCTATAAACTGTTCTCCTGTACTCCATGTCAATGATTTACGATAGATAATATATAATAATAATGTTTTGTAATCTTTTAGAAAAATTTACTGCTCTATTTTTAAACTGGAGATCATGAAATGTTCTCGCCATCCAACGCATAAACATTCATTATTTGTATAATATCCTTTCCATTCTTTCACTCATTTGTTGCTAAATAATAGTCTGTAATTAATTGTGTTACACTACACTACTTATTTTTTTGATTTTGTAGAATTTCAGGATGATTGGGAAAAGGCTAAAGAACCTGTTGTAGAAGGGATCACATTCTATGTCAAGTATATTGGAATGTCATTGGTTGACAAACCTAATGATGAGAGCTGTACCGCTGAAGCGGTCAAGAAAGTTGTAAATCAGGTAATGAAAAATATTTACAGTTTTTAGCATGATGGAATACTTTATTTGAACAATGTAAAACAGGGATCCGATCTATAGATCTATAGAGTTCAGCTCCATCAAGAGATCAGCTCCATTGAGAGCAACATCATTGAGAGCAGCTTCATCAAGAGATCATTCAGCTCCATCGAGAGCAGCTCTATCAAAGAGCAGCTCAATGGGAGCAGCTCCAATAAATAGGAGAAGCTTCATCAAGAGTTCAGCTCTATCGACAGTTCAGCTCCATCAAGAGATCAGCTCTATTGAGAGCGTCTCCATCAAGAGATCAGCTCTATTGAGAGCGTCTCCATCAAGAGATCAGCTCTATTGAGAGTGTCTCCATCAAGAGATCAGCTCTATTGAGAGTGGCTCCATTGAGAGGGTGTCCATCAAGAGCAGCTTCCTGAGAGCAACTACATTGAGAGCAGACTCCACCAAGAACAGCTCCATTATGAGCATCTCCATCAAGAGTGAGGACTAATATGGGTCATCAAGGACCAAAAGAAACATTGCAAAGTAGTTAAAGCCCAATTCCCAAGCCAACCATCTACTTGCAATTTACCTGAACTACACTGCATTAGTATTAACTGGGTAAAGTGGTAGGTAAAATAAAACTGTTGATCACTTTATTTGTAGGCCAAAGGCACCAAGCTAGGCAAGGTATCTCTAAAGGTGACTCCTCAAGGAATAGTACAATCAGATGTAGAAACAGAAGAAAACACATTAGAAATATCAATATACAGGTAAGAAATTATTTATTGCAGTTAAATGGCGTAACGCAGAGGGTAAGGGCCTCTGGTTTAGCGCTCCTAGAGCCATCCAGCATGTTGGGTAGTTGCATTGGGACTGCTTATGCTCTGGGGCCACTGTGTTTAGTCAGTGAGCGCTCATAGCCATTACAACATTGATTGAATGGCGCTATTCAAGTGGAAAATGAGAAGATATGCCAACTACGGTGCAGCATCATTTTACAGTACCGTAATCAGCACACTGATGATCAAACCTTGTTTCTCTACTGTTTTCTAAACAGTAGTTTAGTTTTCAACTGACAATGACATAATACATTATTTACATTGGACTAGCATTTAAATCCAGTCCAGACACAAATAATTATAATATACTGTACATCTTCAGACCATTATACAGATCAAAACTTTTGCAAACAACAGATTTTAAAAAGCATTTCAGCAAGAATATCAAAACAATCACAACAAGGTGACTTGTATACAGTAGTAACTATACTAAAATAGATAAAAAAAAAACACAAATATTACAAGATCTTTCAATGTCAGTATCTACTGTAAATACATAATTTAGATTTTTTTTTTTAGAATTTAAGAAGGCATGTCAATGTCAAATGAATTACTTTAATTCCTCGATGGTTTAAGAAAATCTGGTACCAGTATAACTTACTGTAAATATTTAAGATATTACTGTATCTTGTGGGAAGAATGCTTAAAGGAACCCCTCCTTTGGGACACAGCTATTAAATGGATATTTGCATGTGACATGAACAAGAGGGCTTATTTTAACACTACGATCAACCCATATTCAGGAGACAACTCTATTGATAGTGTCGCTTTGTTCGGTCCTGAAGGAGGTGTCGCCTCAATATAGGCTCTCTTCTGTAGTTCAAATAAAACCTGTGATGTGAAAGCGCAAGGCCTTCAAATGTACAGCTAGTATTTCTGTTTAGCCGAAAGATCTATGCATGACCTAAATTATTATACAGAATAAAGTTATTTTTCTGTACATATAGTTACTTTATTAAAGCTGTTTCACTGTACTGTATATATAGTTATTAAATTTATTTTACTGTACAATATACAGTCCTTTATAACCATTCCACAACACGTATCAGTCGTAAAGAGATACAGATTTACTGTATGCTTTAGTGTCGATAAATTCTAAACTTACAGCAGTTTTCCGGACACCTCATGCACTAAGCCTACTCAGTATTTACTTACTTCCTCCGTCTATTAGTATAGGAATTCATTCATTACTCTTTCTTCCTATCACAAAATGTACTTTATAAGCTTAAATATAAGTTTTACATGTTAACACTAAAAGACTAAAAATCACAAACCATTTTCTGTCTATAATCATAACTTACTATACCAAAATTGATTTCACGCCAATTAAAACGTTATCAAAGATACAAATTACTCTGATTTTTTCAAGTTTATCTCTGTTGAAGGTTGAGAAATGTGTTGTTTACGCGGCATCATAGAACATAGCAGCAACCTTTATATTATGAATTTGATACTGTAAGATTTAAATGATTAATTTTAAGTTGTAGTGCATCCAATCAGATTTTCACTTATTGTCGTATTATTATTACACAAACAATTCTGTTTGAAAAAACAGACTTGTTATTGTACTACAATATGTTTAATTATGTTCCACTATATTGGATTCTGGTTCATGGGAAAAATAAACTAAACTATTTAGAAGAAGTTATGAATAGTGGCTTTACCGTGATGTTGATAAATCATTCATTTCCTTTTCACTTTGTGGGTTTGTTTATTTACTTTCGCTTTGTTTACCAATAATCATCATTTTCTAAGAATATTTTTGACTATAAGTAGGCCGTTTATTCTGTCTTTATACTGAATAAAGCATTGATTTAAAAAGTGGTTCAGTAGAGAATATTAATTCAAAGACAACCAACACAGTAATTTACATTAGTACACACACATTTACAATAAGGTATCTATCTACAAAACATACAGTACTATAATATAATATAATAAATAATGGAAGGAATTTAAAGATGTATTGTCCCCCTGAAAAAATAATTCTTAAAAAAATGTTTGTTGAATATTCCATTTTAATGCAACATAATAGTTATCCACTTTGAACAAAAATTGGATCGAAAAAAAATATATTTACCTGAAAAAAATTTAATTTAAAGCAAAAAATGGTCAAATTTGCTGCCAGCCAATGGATTTTTTGTTAAATTTAATCATTTATTTTGTCATTTTATTTATTTATTTTTTTTCTATGGAAGTGATTAACTTTATTAAAACTACAAAATAACATATTCAAAGTCTGATTTAATTAATCTTCATTTTTCATGTTTTTGGGGGACAATACATCTTTAAGGTAAAATATTAATACTTAATCAGTAATATTTTGGATTGAATTTTTAAAAGTTGAAAGAGTCATAAATGTATAATTTGTTTTTTTCAGGCTTGCTTTTCAGTTTTGCTTCTTTGGCTTACCATATGCACTCTTTAGTATTTTGCAATTTGCATAGCTGTTACATTGTTTAAATTTTAGAAATATGTTTATTTAATATTTAAATGAATGAAAATGTAAAACTAACAACAACTGGTACAAAAATAATAATATTCAAATCTATTTCAGTCTTCATTTACAGGACTTTACCAAGACTTATTTATATTTATTTTTTCTTTAGAATATCGTACTGTACAGCAGACAAATCAAATGTAAAAGTATTTGGCTTTATCTCACAAAATCCACATAATGATACGCTAGAATTACACGCATATTTATGTACTAAGAGAAAAGTCGTAAGTATAATCCACATGTCTACAATTATTGTGTCCAATTCTCGTTACAATTTCTATAAAATAAAGTTTATGCCTTTGATAAATAAAACCAGAAACTCTCCCAAAACAGCTGTTTTTTAAATTCAAGATGTAACAATTAGTTTTTTACCATTAAAAATAAATTATAAATTACAGTTGAATTTCTGGACCAAAATAAAAAAAAAATTTGTTTCATTTTTTTAGTTGACTCTCCTAATAATACTGAACTCTCTCCCAAAACAGCTCTTTTTTAGGTTCAAAATGTAACAATTATTTTTTAAATAAATAATAAATTACAGTTGAATCTCTGGACCAAAATAAAAAATAACGTATTTTTATTTCATTTTTTTAGTTGACTCTCCCAATACTGAATTCTCTCAAAACCGGAAACTCTCCCAAAAAAGCTCTTTTTTAGGTTCAAAATGTAAAAATTCTTTGTTACCATTAAATGCACATTCAGAATTTCTAAAAAACCAGATGACATAAAAATATTAAGCCAGCTCAAAAGTGTCCAGGTCTGAGAGAGTTGTATTATTATCTTCTCAAGATTGTCGAATACAATTTTGAATTACTAATGCTGGTATTAAATGATGTGTTGGATTTTTGCCATAAATCAAGTTAAATTATTCAAATTTTGTTATATAAGTCTTTCATGTGATGATGAGTTGATCTATAAAGTATGGCATGACTTGCGTTATGTACGGCAATAATACTATCATGAACAAAACATTTGTTGTTCAATGCTGAATAAAGAATCTTGTTGTTTACCTCGACATCTAAACAATATGTTTTAAACGTGTCATAATTAAATTGAATTTATCTCAAATTATGCTAAAAATAAAGGACATTATTTGTGTGGAGCATAAAGTGTGAATTGCACTTTCTTTGTCTTAAATTTGGGACATTACCATTATTGAGGCATATCCAGGGAGGATCCAGCATTATAGATTAGGGGGGCTAAATATTTCATGATAAAAACAATCTGTAGGGTTGCAGAAAAATAAAAAAGTCATTATTAATTATATTTTTTAAATACATGGATGATAAATTTTAGAGGGCGCTAAAGCCTGTTAAGCCTTCGCCTGATATCGGGGAGCTTTCAATTTGCGACGACCTAAGACCTATGTAATTTATGCGTATTTTGTCCCAAGTCAGTGTCCACTAAAATCTGATTTTAAATTTGTCATCACTTGTGTGCACCTAAAGACGTTTGTTTGAACGTGCATGTCACCAGTACATGGATCGACGAAATTGGGTACAACAACTGCACCAAAAAAACGCATACACACAATTAAAATGCATACACACCATTAATAATAATAATTTTTATATAATAGCGCCAATAAACAATTAATCATTCCCACAGCAATTTACATTATTGTGCACACAAGTCTGATGAATAAAGAAAACTTAGGTTTAAAATTTTGATTGTGATTTATTTTACAGAATAATTACAGCTTTAATAAATTGCATAATTATTTTGTTATTATCTTCATTGTAGGCTGAAGCGATAGCGTTAACGGTAGCACATTCATTCAATATAGCGTTTGAAAGGTGGGAGGAAACACAAGATAAAAATAATAGAACAAATACGGCACATGGTTCCGGAGAAATGCTAGAATTACAAGAACAAGGTATAGTATGTCGCCATATAACATCAGTGGCGTTTACCATTTTCAGTATCATTTAACTCAATCTTCTACATTCTTCGCTTTTGACAGCTAATATAAAATGATGAACTTTTCTTAAATTAAAAACTATTATAACACACCTGATTGTATTTGTGAAGTTTGATTGGTCATTTGGACTAAAGAAAAAGTGATATCTAATGGTGATAATTAACACGCTGTAATGCACACTCAGGTTTTTGTAAAAATTTGAGATATTTTGTCATGCAACATTGTTGACTGATCTCATTTGGAAATCAACTTGTTATGCACGCCATCTATAACTGTTCTACTCCTTGATAAAGTTGGAGCACTGCCTTTTTTAATGGCCTAGCTTCCCGGCCTAGCATTCATCAATGATTTACGATGGATAAATTGAAGGTGTTTTACTGTTATAAAACAAATAAATAAATGTTTTGTATTTCGTTAAATGGTGAAAATATTTCATTGACTGCTCTATTTTCAACTATAGAGCAGTCAATTCATTATTTGTGTACTATTAATTGATATCTATTTTTCACATACTATTAATATTAAATGTTAGCGATCCCCATGTTTTCAATGTTTGGATCTGGCCCTGTCTACAAATACTTCATCAATGTTATCATTGTAGAATCAACTCTATGGAAATAATATGTAAAACGCAATAAGTTTCCTGGTACAGTAGTATAACATGGAGGAAATAGTATAGTAAACTAAATACTACAGTAATATGTTTACCACAATAACGAACATAATTCAAATAAGGTCTTTCTTCCTTGTTTTTATTTTGCTGCATCGTTTGTTGACATAATTTGCGCTTCATTGTTCCACACCGTATTGTTCACTTGTAAACTCGGCCTTGATTCTCAATGTCTGCTGTCTGCCTTGCTAGTAAAAGACTTATAATTACGTATTACTTCCTTGGCTCATTGCCAATTCCACACACACACACAAACTGTAAAAGCATTATTGACATCGTGCCAAATGTAGTATAATTATCATGTTCAATACAATATCCAATTGGAGATTGATACAAGTTAAATATTGTATGTGCCAGACAGCTAGTACTTAAGAGCACGCTCTGTTGAAAAATGATGCGCATAGTATTTCAGATTAATAAAAATGTATCCATAACAGTAAAATTAGAAGTCATAGTAATATTATTATTATTAATGCGTAAAAGAAAAGAAATATATATTTAAATATTATTATAAATAATTATATATATTTAACAAATATACATTCTAAATAGATCAATAAATATTTTATTTAAAAAATAAGTAAAAGCAAAGAAATACTGTTATATTATTATATTATGAATAATTATTATTAACAAATATAAATTATAATATATCAATAAATATTTTATTTCAGAAAAAATTCTATATATAAAAAAAACCCCAAACATATGTAAAGCTTAAGTAGAAAACAAAAAGCATTTTAAACATACATTTTTTTTTGTTCTTTACAGTGTCCAGTTTAACAGTATCATCACCTTTGAATATACCTGGTAGACAAAGTCCATCAGAAAATGGCCAAGTCCACGCTGAAAGTTCATTAGGAGCATCACCTCCAATATCGCCCTCAAATGTAGTAATAAACCCACCACCAAGAAACCCTAGAGGTCAGTGTCTAGCTTTTATGTAGCAGATAAAGCTTAGGTTTCCAGGAGCCTCAGGCCTCTATGTTACGCCACTGCTATAGTGGCTGAGACTAATGGCCAGTGTACATCAAAGGGGGTTGAAATTCAGTGGAGGATTGAAATAGGTTAGGCTGGGTGAAAATGTTTGTTGGTAAACACATAGATGGGATTTTATCCCAATGATTTGCAGTTATAAGTTATGTATTTTTATTTAAACAAATTGTAATATTATTTTTCTTTGCATAGGTACGTCAAGCTCAAGGCTATGTACCTCGCCTTCATCTTTGCCTCCTCCACCTCCACCCCCTCGTCAAACACAATCAAGATCGGGCCACTCGCGGCACGATACTGGTAGTAGTAGAACAATAGTTACGACGGCCGAAACGCATGGCAGTCCAACAAACAATGACTGGGTAAGATGATGTGAACAGTGTTTTATTATTCAAGCAGATAGGCACAATGCAAGTGAGTTGACCAATCATAAACGACAGTTTGGATGATCTATCACATCCTGATTGGTCAATCACTTGCAGAATGCTTGTGTCCTTGTAAATAGAGGTTCTTTCTGTAACGGTAAAAATTACATTACAAGGTATAAAATACAGTAGAGGATTGTCCCCTGAAAATATAATTTTTTTGTTGAATATGCCATTTTAATGTCACTTAGTTATTCACTTTGACCAAAAATTGGATCGAAATACAAATTATTTACCTGAAAAAATGTAGTTTAAAACAAAGCCAATGGGTTTTTGGTTGAATTTAACCATTTATTTTGTCATTTTATAAGTGAAGACATTATTTTTTTGCGTTTTGTTTTTCTATGGAAGTGATTAACTTTTTTAGAACTACAAAATGACCTATTCAAAGTCTGACTTATTAATCTTCATTTTTTTATGTTTTTGGGGGAACAATACATCTTTAACATGTAAATGTATATTACTGTATGTTAACAACATTGGTACTTCACCTTTGAATGTGGTACCCCAGGGACAGAAAGCCATTCATTCATTTTTGGAACAAATATTTTGCCGTTTTATGTACTAGGCACAAAAAGAAAAAAAAACATTTATTTGATGAATGGGAAATGTGAGTAACTTCCCTAAGTGTTCTTTCATTTACCCCAACATTTCCTTTTTTATACAAGTGACTAATTTTTGTTATGATTCATTAATTGTGTCACACGTTTCATAATATTTTTATAAACTTCCTTTTAAAATTAAACTCTGTCTACACTATCAAACTTTATGTGACAAAAAAATGCCCATATATGTACAGGATGATGTCATATCACTACCATATTTGAACATATGAATACCATATTTGGGCACATCACACTTTTTTTGTCAAATTAGTTTGATAGTGTAGACAGAGCTTTACTGTTTGTATCAATTTTCTAGTAAAGAGTTTGTCATCATTTTCTTTGCTCTATATTATATATTCATATTTAATAATTGTTTATGTTTTATCATAGCAATTTATGTCATCATCTTTAATATTATATTGCTATTGACTAACTTATTTTGATATTAACCTTTAATCATGGTAAAAGTTACTCAGTCTGGTGTGAAATTTTATGTCATTTATATTATATGATTTCCAATATGTAATAATATATAAATTCCTTTTCACATTAAGCTAGAAAGCCATGGCTGATCTAGGATTTTAAAATTGTGGGCCTAGAAATTGTTTCAAAAAATGCTGACACTTTTAAACCTAATGTTCTACCTTTTGCATTGTAATTTTAAAACAAATTTAGCGTGCCAGTCCAACTGAGCCCCGTCCCTTTTTATCTGCCTATGCAAGCAAGTGTTGAATCACGCTTAGCTATTCTGACGTCAAATTGAAGCTAAACTATATAATCACATTAAATGACATACTGTACTGTCATAGCATTGGACTGTTTGTATTTTGGTGATCAGTTGCACTTTTATAAATCGTACGATGCATGCCAGGAAACTCTCTTATTAACGTTGGTTGATGTCTCATGACGAAAGTCTTTTAATGAACGTCAATTAAACTAAAATATTATTGCACACTCGGTTTTTGGTTATCTAACTTGACAAGTTCTAATTATGGGCAATTAAGTGTTGTTTCACTCTATATTGTGAGTAAAGGTTTCACTATCACATCAATTAATTATATCTAACTCATTTGATAAAACTAATTGATTACATTATTAAGCGCACATACACTATGTTTTAAAACCAATTAGCTGACCTATTTATAGTTCATCTATCATTATCATCTCTCATTGTAAGTAATCAAATCTTTATAACCAAACAATTAATAAAAAAAGAAACTAATTTTCAGCACATCAATTATCTACAACACAACTATTTTTTTCCATTTTTTTTTTCATACGCATCCAACAGCGAGTAACTCGCCAATTACATGATTGATAAATATTTTATAATTTATCGTGCTTATCGTCTCATTTGAGGCTTGAGTAGTGGAGTTGAAAGAGTCATGTGTTTTGAATTGAATTGAATTGAACCCTGGACTTTAGGATTGGAAGGCAAACATGTTAACCACCAAGTTACAACTCCTCTACTCCATTTCATTCATTAGGAACATCAAAAGTTAAAAGCTCTGTCTACACTATCAAACTTTATGTGACAAAAAAATGTGATATGCCCATAATGGACATGATGATGTCATGCCATTACCATATTTGGGCATCACCACCATATTTGGGCACATCACACTTTTTAGCTTCTAGTTTGATAGTATAGACAGAGATTAAGCAGAGCCATATATATAAAGAGTTACGACATTGAAAATTAGAAGCCATTTTTGTGTCAAAGAATTCGCACGCTGAGGGCGCGCGCGTTTCTTTTGTATAGCGTTTTCCTATAGTTCATGCATTATTTTTAGATTTTTTTGTCTATGAAATAACGCTTATATTCCGTTTTTATTTTAGTAATTAATTTTATTATTGGTATTAATTTGGTAACATATATATATTGTGTCTATAATAACAAAAGAATAAATGCTAGGGCCTACATGCAAGTCAGGATACATCAAAGCATGAACCAATACAAAAAACACACAAATTCACCCCTCTTTTTATACAGTATATGGCTCTCTGTGTGTTTTTGACACAAACTTTCAGAGACTCGTTCATCATTTCATTTGTAATAATTTGCCTTTATTATTTTAATATTGTTCATACCCTATTCAATATATTAACAAATATATCCACGACACTTCATTATTTTATTTAGTCATCAAAGCATGCATTATGAATTGAAAATATTACATAATTGTTATTAATAGGACGTAGTTATGGGATGTTTCGTTCCAAAATCAATCAATCGAATTTTATAATGTATTAGCGCACGCGCGCGCAATATTCTTTGCCGCAAGTACTTCTGTACGCTGTGCACATCAATATTTCACCGTAAAATTTGCAATTACATTTTTTTAAATATAAGAAAAAGTTTAAAGTATTTTCTTGCTCCTATACTTTACATGCAATAACGGAGACAAGTTTGACACAAATTGATCTGCATATCACGTGACTATAATCCAATGTCGTAACTCTTTATATATATGGCTCTGAGATTAAGATAGAAATACTGCCCTCTCTATAACCTTAGGGAGCATTGTGTTTGATGCACTGGTTTTTGGCCTTCACATTTTCTACGGTCTGTAATTTCCTCTATGGAAGGAAATGGGTACATATTTCACATAAGAATAGGTGTTATAACTGGTATACATTGCATGATTGTTTATTAATACTTTTTATTATAAAAATATATTAACTGCACGAACAACATTCTTAACCATTGATTTTAACTTCATCGATCTAAATCGCATGGGACAATGTATAGGTGGCGTCATCTTTTTCTTTCATCATACTATTGGTGGTACTTGTCATGCATTTTGCTTTATAAACATTAAAGTTAAACTTAAAAGCTGAATTTTTTCTCTCGTAGAATTTCAAAGATTCTAATCTTGATGACTGTTTTTCAAAGTAAGTTAGATTATAAAAAGAAAAAAAAATACATTTAATACACCTTTTCATGATTTGCGAGTTTTTATTAAAAGAATATAATGTTATTATTATGATGTCCTATAGTTGAATTCAACTCAGTTTTCGGGCAACAGTGGGTTCCCTCCTTTGGCGACTTATGCCAAATTAATAACAAATAAATTAATATTATCCATGGTTAATTGAAAGGTAGATCCAAAGAGTTCCCACCTTCACCGTTCCTTAAAGGATAAAGTTTGTTTCCGAAATGTTATTGTCTTTAAGAAAGTATGAATATACTGTATATGATCGTTTTCTCATCGCAAATGTGCGGAAAATTAAGGTCATGCAGATTTTAAGGGCTTAATTATATAATTATAAGTATTTTTTGTAGTTTACTTTTTCTTTTTATTCCTATTCCTGTGTCTGAAATCATTCTTATTTTAAAATAAACTTATTTCCATTTAAACAAGCACACACAAAATATGCTCACTGGTAACAGTATACCTGTAAAACTAGAGTAGATAGTGTAAAACTCCACTGTCCACACTGTCAAACTTTATGTGACAACAAAGTTTTTTGTCACATAAAGTTTGATAGTGTAGACAGAACTTAAAAGTCAGATTGATGCTTTGTATATAAATCTATTGCATAGTCTTACTGTAGAATAAACTAAATCAATAAATAAAGTTTTTTTTTTAAATTAACCTTTTTATGTTTGTTTTCAGCATTGCTAAACTGTATTATTTTTCCCCAAACTGATGCATTTTAATAGTAGTTTTTCCTGTAGATATAATAATGTAACTTGTACTTTAATTACAGACTGGCCGAAAGTCGAACCAAGCCTCAAATTTTGCCATGTAATATTCAAACAGATGTTGACAACCATATTGTAAACAACGGACTGTCTGAGCAGATGACAGATAGAAATTGTATACTGGAAAGTCACAACGATCTGTTGGCTTTATAGTAATTAGATTGGTGCCAATATTTTAATTTTTTCCAAGCATGATTTCAAAAAAATAATTTTTTTTTTAAATATGCCATTTAAATGTCACATTAGAGTTATTCACTTTGACCAAAAATTGGATCGGAAACAAATTATTTACCTGAAAAAAACTGTAATTTAAAGTAAAAAATAGTCAAATTGGCTGCCAGCCAATGGGTTTTTGGTTGAATTTATCCGTTTATTTTGTCATCAAAACATTATTTTTTCGGGGTTTTTTTTTTCTTAAAAACTTTGTTAAAACTATAAAATGGCATATTCAAAGTTTGATTATATTAATCTTCATTTTTCATGTTTTTGGGGGACAATACATCTTGAAATAGTACAGATTTAAGCTGCTTTCACACCATGCCCAGATTCGGTCCGATGCCCCGAGAAAAATATCATGGACAGTGGTAAAGCACCAAAATCGTATGATTTGAATTCATACCTGATTCTGACTTTGAAATTGGTGTGATGGATCAAGAAGCCATTTGTTTGCTGAAATCGTACCATTTTTTTTTTGGTGACCAATCAACAGTGAGAATGGATGACCTTGTTTTGGATAACCGATGGTAAAGCACGCTCAATGCTCACGATATTTTCCTCAAGGCACCGGACCAAATCCAGGCGTGATGTGAAAGTAGCTATAGTCAGCCCTGCAACAAGTATGTGTTCTAAACGCACATTTGTTGAAGAAGCCCCAAACAGACACTATGGTTAGATCACACTTATGTTTTTTTAAAAATATTATATAATATATATTTATATTGAGTTGAATTTTCTACATACAGCCATTTTTTATAAATTTACCATTTATTTATGCTTATTTATAATATTATACAATGTATTTGGATTCATTTATGTATATCAACAAATACTAATAAGGTATCTCTTGAAATAATATACTGTTTTTACATGGTGATGTATATACACTATATTATAGATGAATTACTATTCTTCCAATGGGTTGTTTGGGTATATATTGCTTAAGGGGATGGGGGGAGGGGGTGCTG
This sequence comes from Antedon bifida, assembly GCF_963402885.1. NCBI lineage: Eukaryota > Metazoa > Echinodermata > Crinoidea > Comatulida > Antedonidae > Antedon > Antedon bifida. Next base: position 20,322,848 of record NC_136232.1, read on the forward strand.
GCTGTAATGTTACAGTTGAGGTTTATTTTGGCAAACTCTGTCAAAATCTGCAATTGTTGAGATTTAAGCAATTTTTCAAAACATTTCTCACTCAAACTGTTTTTAGATTTTCTTTTTTGTAATGTTAAATTTGTACTGAATTTTAACAGAAAAATTAGGATTTAGAGCATAATGTTTACTGTCTCTGTATGCACCCATAGAGATATAATTCACTGTAATATTTCTATGCTGCACCTGAGCATGTTTATTTACACATTTTAAATAATATGCAAGAGAGGATAGTGAAATTTTCACAATAGCTGTATGCAAAAATTACATTTGTCTGCTGTGAATATTGGGCATTAACTGCAAACTATTAATCCCAAACCAAGAATTAGTATATTTTAAACAGAGAGAGAATTGAGAAAAAGTGTGTATGGTTTTATTAAACTGTTTTATGTACTGTAATGCCCTGTATTACTAAATTGGTTTGTATTACTAAAATTATTTTATTATTGTAAAATTATCATCAGTATTGCTATTATTGTAGTAGTATATAGGTTTATTTATTATATTTGAAAATGATATTTTATTTATCTCTCTGAAATTTATTAGTATAAAAATATAGTCAAGAAAATTGTCTGTACAGATATCTGGTATGTTTACTAACATATTGTATATATTTCTTTGCTGTAGAAATATTAACATAAGGTTAGTTTTCTATAAATATTCAAAGAACTGATTTAATTATATTGTGAATATTCATGAAGGCTCTTCAAGAAGTTCAAATGTCATTCTGTTTTGGAGTGTCTGCGCCAGCTGTTGCTGGGTTACAGTGCGATGACATGATAACAGACTTGTATCGGATTGGTCACGTTCAACAAGAAAAGATTTGAACTCTGACACAGGATATGGTTTTTTAAACAGATACAAAACTGGAATGAATGTCAAAAGAGCTGTAACACATGATGCCATTTTTTATGGTAAACTAGGTAGATATGAACTCCTAAGCTATTGATTAGCAGATTAATATTATGAATATTCATAGATATTATGAATATTCATAGAAGATGCAAAACAGAAAACACCGCATGGGAATTTTCCATTTTCAACACTCTTATATTTAACCCAAGCCACTTTGTGTACAGAAACATCTGCCGGATATGTAAATGTGTAAAATTAAATGTGACATTTATTATAACAATATGAAATATGTAAATTTAGTTGTTAAATAAATGAAACTTTATTGAATGAAACCTTTTTTGTATCACATTGAGGTACAGTATTAATAGATTGGCCAATCTATAACACCTTCCAAAGACTATGGTGGAACAGATTTTGCAGGGTTTACACAAAACGAAAGCTATGGTATAAAATAAACACTATATACACACCCCACAGGAAAGCTATGAAAGGATTCTCTTTGTTTCTCCCAAACCAGATAAACCCTGGAGAACTTTCTCCTATTATATTCTTTAGTTTTACTTTTCGCAATCTAATTATACTTTAAATTAACATAATTATTTCAATGCATCATAATGTACTGTAAGTTAGTTTGCTACTTTCATTTCGATTACTCACTGTGTAGTGACATTCCTTCATTTCGATGATTTGAGTCTTTTTGTGTCATATCAAGGGAATGCAAAAAAATAACGTAATCTTTTCCTGTTTCCAACTTTAGTTCTGGCATACTGGATTTGTGCAAAGTTCTCTTGTTATGTCGAGCTGTAGAGGGCAGCAAACCGTGTCTTTTTTCAAAATCCAAATTTCGACTCTCATAATCCCCCTAAATTACAATGCAAAAGATAGAACACATTAGGTTGAGTTCAGCACTTCAGTTACCCACAGAGGAATTAGTAAACTAATTTCTCCATGAATTAACCATGTTTAGCACCCCTTCTCCACTCCAGTCCCCTCACCGACGGGGTGTGTTCTTTCATCATCATTAAACAAAATTAATTGATTTTGTTTATTGTAAAAAGCGACCGTGTCCTCCGTTCTCAGATTTAACTTTAATTAAATATCAAAATTGTTTAATAGCTCATAATTAATTTATCATTCTATAGGTATTTTGTGAACTCAGTTTATGATTCGACAAATAAAAGATGTTTTTCTAAATTAATCCACTCGGACTCACGGTAGCCCTGACCTCCTAGTCTGATACAAACAACCCGACGATATTACACCTAAATGCAAAATAACCACTTATCTAAATAGTAGATTCGTCTATTGTTTATTACAAACACTTCCTACCTGTCAGCCACAGTGTCCTCGTATCTTAATTAATTAACTCAAGCGTTTTATAGCTTAATTAAAATATCAATTCTCCGTTTAAAAACGGATTAATTAAAGATATTTTATTTTTTCCGAACTTGTCTCTTCCTAAAAAATACAATACAACCCTGAAGGTAAACAACCTCAATGAACTCGAATTCAGCAAAATATAATAAAAATATTTATCAAACGTTGGGCCACAGGAACTCAAATCATTGTGCATAGGATTAATGAATACTTTAATAAAATGTAGAATTGTCTCTCTTAAGATCTTATCCTCTTATCCACTAATGCAAAAGATTATAACGATTATCCATGGATATTTTAGGCTTCTCTCCATCTTAAATACAAATGCAAATTTATATTAACTTAAAACGAATTTCATGGATTAAAGTATTAATGGCGTTTTTATCTTGATATTTTGAGGGGTTGTTGTCTCTTCTCTCATCCATTTGATATTTAAATATAAACTTAACGAATTATTAGGATTATGGTGGCTTAATTACCCTAGATACCTATTTATTGTTTGTTACATTCTCTCAAATACCGTATCCCTGTTAAAGGATAAAACTATAGTTTAGTTTATTATAATCCTAGATATTTATTTTCGAAATTCTTCTTCATTTTCAATGTTTACTTCATTTATCAACCAAGAAGAAAAAACAAAATAATAGTGCATAAATAAGTTAACATAAATATTTAACAATAACAATTGTTCCCCTTTTTTTGGTTAGGATCTGGTTAAAGAGTCAATGTCGTTTTGATACAGAGAGTATTAAAGTAGGGTTTCTGCTTAATAATAAGGGTTGTCCGACTGTATTCCTTCTCCTCGCTCACTTCAAATGTATTAATTTAAAACTTGTATCTAACCAGGGAGATGTAAAATAATTTATTTGACATCTCCCTGATCTAACGGACTGTCGATAGTCAGTTAATTAATTGAATAAAATAATTAAGTAACAGGTGCTGCAGACTCCGGTGCCCTTTATTTGAGATTCAATTCAACTCAACATTTATTTCCACCAAAATCAGCAAACATCAACATAATAATAATGTATATTTACAAAACAAATAAAAAAACATCATTTGGGAGTCGATTGTCGTATTCGATTGGGACTTTACCGTTGAGTATACTTTGAGTTGAGTTAAGTACTTATTTAACAGAGTAATTTGAGCATTGAGATTGTTCTTAACGAAAAAGCTTGCTTTGTTAACGTTTTCTATTCGAATGAAGTTTCTGTTGAGCGCAATCCGTTTACAATATACCATTCGAATACAGTACTCAACGAATCTTTATGTTGACTTCGAAAGTTCCTAATCGAATAGAGAGAATATTTAAACATAAAAACAATTATATTTTTAGTCTATTGATTAATTAATATTTTTAAGTATTTACACAGATATTCTTTTACAATCAGTTGACGGCACAAGTTCATAGCCACTGAACAAGAACATAAAAAAATAACCGATCAAAGCATATATTGATCGAAACGTCGAGAAACTCAACAGTTCTTTTCAGAACTAACATACGTGGTGTACCGAAAACTTATATCAACAATCAACATAAATAAAGTAATGCAAAGTATCCCTAACGGTAATTAATTAATACGTTGTAATATCGTGGGCTTTTGTTCCGAAGGAGGAGTCCTACTGTAAATGATATAACCGAAATTAGTAACAAGATAAATATTTCGGCACATATGGCGTTTCATACGTATAATACCTGAGCTCATAATTTTTGTATTTTCAGACAAAAATCGAAACGCTGACTTGTGGACTAACATAAAAGAGACAATTATAATAACTACAGACTTGGAGCAAGTCTAGAATGAAAGAGACATTTAGTATAGATATTTTGTCCCGAGCTTTTCTCTCTTATCCATCCTAAATATATGATTAAACCTCATAATAGGATGCTCAAAATGCTCAGTATTACAGACTGATCTCATTGGCATTCATACTGCTGAATCCTGTAAAAAAAGAATTATTACAACTAAAGTATTGTAAAAATTGGGATTAGCCTTAGCGGTAAAAATCCTGATTCTTTCCTTTATAGTTGATCTTTTTCTATATTGTATTATTCTAAAATTGGAATATTTCAAAACATCGTTTTATTTGTGTTAAATCCACTTAAGTTATCTTAGTTAATTCTTGATCTTACCTGACGTTTGACTTTCAAACACTTTATATAACCACATGTTATATAAGTACAAACTTTATATGAACACATCTTCAAGTTACAACAAAACATACGGTAATTTTAAAGATACCATTTACGTTTTTAATAAATGATGAAATATATCTATAATTATATGCTATCGCAGTTAAAATACAGTTATTGACCCTGGGATAGCTTATTTATTCTAAAAGACATAGAACTGAAACCTATCACTTGAGAACGTTGCCTATGTGTGGGGAGTGGTGACGTGGGAGGGGAGTCCAGTATACACAACGTTTTCAGGAGAATTTGAGCAGTATAGTAACAAACTTCAGAACCATTTGTACGAACATTAGAGAACTTAATCCTATTGTTGTTAGTGGATGTCACAATAGACTCCTTCTATTCTCATAAGGCTATAGACACAATGTAAAATTCACGTCACCAACTCAGTGTCGGTTACTTACACTAGCTATTTCAAATATCCAGGCCTCCATGATACGATACTGTTTCATATGTATGTCTTATTAAGGATTTTAAAACAAAATGTCTAATGTAATCGGTAGATTTCTCATTGAAGATGAAATAAAATAATCATAGCTTATAATAGTTATGCTTGGTTCCCACTAAGACGCAACGCAACGTATTCGAACTGTCGCTTGTCATTGGTCAACTCGCTTCCGTTGCGTCTACGTCATTGCGCTTCGTCTCTAGTGGGAAGAACCAAGCTTTTTAAACTGTTTATTCTCAACAGACATCTCATACCCATAAATGTAGGACCACTGATTTTGCATCAATTTAGAACGAAAATAACAATAAGCCCAAGAAACAAGAATTACAACTTCAGTCTCTGAATAAATACATCTTTAATTATAATTTTCCTGGCTAAAAATGAAGATATTAATTTTTCTTATGATTTTTATTGAGATTTGATCACGATATCATTAACTTTAGCAAACTAAAACACTCGTCTGTCACGCGGTAAAGCTCTGATCTGATTGGCCGAGATATAACAAAAGTTTGTTGTGGCTCTTATTATTCCAATACGGGTGTTACGGTATGCAAATGAGCACATTCTTGTAATACACCACTAAAATAAGGAATTTTTGTATATATCTTCTATACGATATATACATAAAATATTTAATATTTTCTTTAAAAAATCAAATTTGATTGTTTCTGTTATTGTTAAATTTATTTTCAAACGCCGTGATTAAAAAGCCTTTTAAATTAATTTTGATTCATGGTTCCCATACATAATCCATAATGGAATAATCCAGTGGTTTTTAAGCAGCCGGCTTGAATGCGTTTTCTTCATAATGAAGAGGTACAGTACGAAGGCCGGGAGACTTTGTATTGTAGTGTTGATACCGACCAAAAACTAGTTAAACATGGCTGTGAATATGACAGATAATGATGAGCGGCTCTTGGTGCTTGAAACAGGCCTTGTGGCACTACAAAATAACTCCGATCTGTTCTTTAAGATCATGATGGCATGCATGATATTCTGTAAGTTCTGTTTTGTTTAATATTATGTTATTTAAAAATTTGGAAAGAGTTTTGTCAGGCTTACAAATAGATACATTCATTCCTCTTTCGAGGATTTTATTTCAATACGTTTATGCATTTGTACTTATACTGTATACATTATTTATATTTACATTACCTTTACCTGAACTAAAATAAATATAATTTACAATAACTTAAATTGTTAACTTTTCGTTACACGTCAACATTTTAAACTTATAAATATTTGGGTAAACAAAATAGGTATGCAAGTATTTCTTGGTCTACAGTTGATACATAAAAAGCATGGCCTTTGGTATACGTTCTACCATTTACTATTTAATTATTTATTTTCCTCTTGTTGATTTAATTGGAAGTTTGTTTTTTTTTTGTATTTTGTTTTGGTGTTTATTATTAGGATACACTACAGATAAGTTTGTGCCGCTGTTGCAAAAGCGTCATACATTCCAACGTTTTTATAATACAAGTTAAAGCCAGATACTTTCTTTACGACTCCGGTAGAGAATACATTAATAAATATGGTGTAAATTATTTTTAAAAATACGGTAACTCATCTTAGATTTAATTACGTTCACCCATCGTAATTTCAACTTTTATAACTTTTGTTCGTTTGATTGAGCAAATTTAATTTAAAAATTAAGAGAAATAGAATTTAGGCCTGTAACTAATGAAAACAATATTAATTAACAGCAATGGAAAAAAAAATAAATTGGCCATCTCCGAGAGAAAAGACCAGGAAGAGATGGTTCTTGAGCAAATGTTCACAGATCTGCCTGAAGCACTTAAAGTTTTAAAATATTATCGCTTTTTATTTCAATTTTACGATTCTTTTTGTAGTTATGCAGTGTGGATTTGCATTCTTGGAGGCCGGATCAGTAAGAAGTAAAAATACTACCAATATTTTAATCAAAAACTTCTTGGACGTCTGTAAGTTTTTAATTAGCAAATATAGTTAATCGGTATTTTGAGATTTATTATCGGCAAATTACAATTTCTAACCAAAGACCACCATTATATATTGCATCTAATACAATCGCCTTTAATTTTTACTTAGGTTTAGTTGATACTGGCGCTATACAAATGCCTGAATTATTATTATTAAAAGTGTATTCATGATAAAAAGAGAAGACCGAAACCAATTCTTTGGCACATCCATCCCTCTCCTGATGATTTAGGCCAGAAGTCACGGTCAAGTTACGACGGTTTAATCATTTATTTCTGATAGGTATCGGAAGTGTGTTTTACTGGGCTGTTGGCTACGCCTTTGCTTATGGGCCCGGTAACAAGTTCATCGGTACGAATTGGTTCTTCATGATTGATATGCCGCAGGATGAGGTAGACGACTGGTTCTTTCAGTTTGTATTCGCTGCCACGGCTGCAACGATCGTCTCTGGGTCGATGGCAGAACGAACAGAGTTTATTGCATATCTTGTTTATAGTGTAATATTAACAGGTATGTTTCAAGTTTAAACTGGTTTCATTGACGGTTAACGGGTTTCATTGACGGTTAACGGGTTTCATTGACGGTTAACGGGTTTCATTGACGGTTAACTGGTTTTATTGACGGTTAACGGGTTTTATTGACGTTTAACGTGTTTCATTGACGTTTAACGGGTTTCATTGACGGTTAACTGGTTTCAACGGGTTTCATTGACGGTTAACTGGTTTCAACGGGTTTCATTGACGGTTAACTGGTTTCATTGACGGTTAACGGGTTTCAACGGGTTTTATTGACGGTTAACTGGTTTCAACGGGTTTCATTGACGGTTAACTGGTTTCAACGGGTTTCATTGACGGTTAAAACGGGTTTCATTGACGGTTAAAACGGGTTTTTAAGAAAACTAATTAAAACTGGTGTTTGTGTTATGCAACTTCAACCATAGCAACTAAAGAATAATAGGTAATAAAAGGTATTTAGATCCTCATTGTATCCTTGTCGTTTGCCTCGATAATCCTACCGCTCTTCCCTGATCCTACTATAGTTTTAGGCGTCCCATATACAGTTGTTTATGATCGTTTACAAACTGAAGGCCAACTTCTATAATACTTTAAAGGTAAATTATTGTACAAAACTCCATTCCTATTCATATATTATTCCTCTTTTTTAGGTGTTTTTTTTTCTTCCATCACGTTCTATGGTTTTGTAACATACACACTCATCTTTAGTATTTCCATAACGAAATCGTATGTGCATTTTCTTTAGGATTCATTTATCCCATTGTAACACACTGGGCATGGTCAGGAGATGGATGGTTGACAGAGATGCCTGGCTATGAACACATTGGATTTCAGGTACGGTTTCAGAAGTGGTTGATGATCCTGGTTTTAGACCAGGCTATAGTGTATGGAAATCGAAAATGATGCCTTTGTTGCACAACAAATGGTTAAGATTACCTTATTACACCATCGTTCCTACATTATCAATAGAATTAATAGTGTTTAATATATACCCTTTTGTTCCAATCAAGGATTTTGCTGGCAGTGCAGTTGTGCATATTCTCGGTGGTGCTGTAGCCCTAATAGGTGCCACAATTCTTGGTCCACGTATAGGACGATTTGACAACAAAGACGAAAAAGGACAAGAAATAAAGGGGCATACTGTACCGGTAAGTTACAATATGCGCATTTGTTTTGTGTAGCTCATATCTGGTGGTTTTATCTAAAACTCTAAATTGTCTAGTCAGAACTTTTACTTCGGATTTATCTTAATTCGCGCGGATTAATTTAATATAGACCTATAAATAGACTAATATGGTTAAATCTAAGGCTATAAATGACAAAACCTTTACGTGGGATGTGGTTTGAGATGGTTTAATATTCATTAAAGTAAAAAGTAAAATATTCATTAAAGTAAAAAGTAAACTTTCAAACAAAAAGCCGGTACTTTTCCTTTTAAAGTGGCTTTTTTTATAAGATACAGTTATTTGTTATTCTTTAATAAAAAGAAATGTGTATGAATAATTAATTTAACCCGATTCTGCAGCTGTCACTAGATAGATCCTAACCGACTATCGCAAGTCGTCTAGAAACGAGCCCTGCTGTATTAAATACACGGCATCTCAGTCAGTTGTTTCATATTTAATTTTATGAATGTATTTCATTTCATAGTTAGTTGCATTGGGCGGATTCATTCTGTTCTTTGGCTTCCTTGGGTTTAATGGTGGATCTCAGGGAAGCATTTCAAACCCTGGTGATGGTGTTGTAGTTGCTGAATCAATTGTCAATACAGTGCTGTCTGGCGGTGTCGGTGCTTTGTGCGCACTGTTCAGCAAGCTTGTGTTTTACAAAGAGAATCACTGGAGTCTACTCACGACCATCAACGGCGGTCTTACTGGAATGGTGGGTACAATTACAGATGTTTAAAGTATAATAGGCTACATGAACAAACTTTGCCAACTTTACAAACTTCAAAAACAGTCATTTTAATCTAGACAAGGTTGTCCATTTGAGGTTTTAACCTTTGTAGGAAACTCGGGCAAACATCGAGTTTGTCAAGTAGGTCTAAAGCTTTCCAAATTTCTTTAGATCAGTTGAAAACAGGTCTGTATAGAAGTATGCTCGAGTTTCCAAACTACACTGGCAAACCATTTTTTGAAATGCGAAATAGAGTAGGCCTACACATATTGTTGTACACATTTTATTTTGTTCCAATTCAGGTTGCCATTTGTGCTGGTTGTGATGCAGTGGATCGCTGGGGTGCATTTGTGATCGGTATGATAGCTGGTGTTGTTTATATGCTGATAACCAGGTTGATGGTAAAAATAAAGATTGATGACCCCCTCGATGCCGTCGCTGGTACGTAGTTTTTTCCACGTCATGATTTTCCCGAATTTGACATCTTCATTCTCTTCAATTTCCCATTTATCTTTATAATTGTCGGTGCCTCCTTTCTTCATATTATCCCAATTATTTTCCAATATTATGTTCTTATGTTCAAATGTGAAAGATGATTTATTTTAGTATACTATACGCTCTAAAAACCAATATTTATGATCCGTGACGTAACAATTCTTGAAAAATGTATTTCTTTATTAGTTCATATGGGAGGTGGTTTCTGGGGCATTATCGCAGTCACATTTTTCGCAAGAGACACTGGTATCGTGTATTCATGGGATTCAGACTCTGGACTGGTAAGCTTTATAATACTACTTATATTAAAACCCACGGATTCGATCTTTATATATTTAATAAAATTTTCGCTTTATTCATATCAATTTAGCCGTAAATCTCTTGCGATTTGTGGAAGTTTCGATGAATTTAAACAAAATAAACCAAATATTTCTTACAAAAAACGCCGATTGACTTTTTGACGTAACAGTTTTAATTATTGTTGATTCTACATTAAAAGAAGCTTTTTTAAAAAATTGATACTCTATTCAATAATTTAAGGAATAATGATTTATTATCAATTACATTTTGTGTAACGTACGTGCTTTCGGCTTTGAGCAGGCCAAGTCGCCCTAGTTTACACATTCCCTTAGTACTAAAGCTTCCGCGTGATACAGTTTCCTAATGCTTCTGTACTCTTCCTAAAGGCGCGGCACGAAAACATAGAAAAAGTAGACCTAATGCGTCCTGGTTTATCGAACTTAATGGGTTACCGATCTTAATGGGTTATCGTTCATTTTCTACGACAGAGACTTGTATGGAATATAGTTGGAGCAGTCGCAATATTTAGTTGGTCAGTGTGCACCTCCCTGTTAATGTTTGGTTCTATGCGTGCTGCAGGTATCCTCAGAGTTAGCAGAGCGATTGAAATAAAAGGTAAATAGTAAATTGTTTTTTAATGATCGGTCACAAATAGCATATTTATGACTACTGTATAATAATTTCATATTTTTAATTTTAGGACTGGATATAGCCAAGCATGGTGAACCAGCCTATCCCTTGACAGCGTATGGCCACGGATGGGTCAATATTGTTGAAGCGGAAACAGAATTAGAGAATGGTGAGAATGGTATGTAACTACTGTACCTCGCAATAAAACAACCTGGCCTACTATCCCTGTGTATATTAAGCTCCGTCTACACTATCAATCTGTATGTAACAAAAAAAATGTGATGTGCCCTCAAACTACTGTAGTTTGAGAGTGTAGACAGAGCTTTATGACTACACTATGTATAAAAGATAATTATACAGTAATGTGTTGTATCTGACTGGGTTTATGTTCTATGGAACATAGTACTGTATCTCTAGTTACTATTATTACCGTAACTATCGCTCCTTTTCCCCACAGAAATGAACCGTTCTCGGAGGCAATCTATTCCGGAACACATTAAATTAGAGTGTGAAAAAAACGGTCAACACAACAACGGTCTATACAACAACGGTTTCACACGTGAATAACGCGTTTAAAAACTTTTGTTGCAGTTTTTTTGATATTTTAAACTATAGAATTAGTTTAGATATATTTTTAAATAAATGTAGGCATATTAACTGGCATCGCTATTTATACCGTAAATTTTTAATATCTTGTTTGTATGGAAATACAGTATATAGTATATTTTAAATAAATGTTTTATAGATAAGTTGCGTTGTTTGTCACTAAACTGATTTATATTATTAGGTGGCTGTTGCAGTTCTGCCTTCATTATTCTTTCCCCTTCTCAGGTCATGTGCAACAATTTGCCCGACTGAAATGAAACAATAACTGGCAAAATACAATTTAATTATATTTCTTTATTGATCCAGTATAAAAGACATGAATAATTCTTCAACTCTGAGAAAGTTGCTGTATAATGTATTTAATAAACTATTGTGATTTTGTCTGTAAAGCCTGTTTTCCAGTCGACGTAACTTTACAAGTTGCGTTGAATTTTCAAATCGCTAAAGTTGACGATAAACGATACACATTTTTACGTAGTTTTCTTGGTTCTAGTCAAGCGTTGCTAGGGCACGCTAACATGACGTTTTGCAAACCTAAGGTTGGCTAGAGCAGCCGAGCTAATGTGAAAATTTGAAAAGTTACTCCAACCCAATCATGTTTATGCAGATATCTCAATCTATGCTTGCAAAAATTGTATTTGTGTGTTAGTTCGACTTGACTATAATGTACAAAAAAAATTGTTCACAAATATGATTGGTCCGTTTTATCGATCGTAACGTCAAAGTTGAACTTAGTTAAACTTCAATGATTGCAGATTTTTAGTGTTTATTTTTAGCCCCTTTTCCTGTAATAGCCGGTTGATTCAACACGTCAACTGGAAAACAGGCTTTAACTTGCCAATTATTTTACATAAACAAATAACTGTATCACAACGCAAATAACAATGATCAAAATGCTCAGACAAGCAACCAATCAAATTCAATCAAAAATCCATTGGTATCCATAATTAACCAATTGCGACAGCAGTTTCTTAGCTTCTTGGCATGCATACGTCATTTCATGTTTACTTAGCTCTAGGAATGTCATAAGGTGTCTTTCCGTCTTGGAGGGATGTAATGGCCACGACAGCGTTCATGAAATACCTGTGAAAAATAAAAGACGTTATCGTCTACAAATATGGAGCATGTGTTATTAGAAATATGTTACTAGGAAAAGGCACTCGTACAGTAAAGTTTTTTTTTTTAGTAAAGCTCTGTCTACACTATCCAACATTATGCAACAAAAAAATGTGATATGCTCATATATAGACACGATGTCATATCACTACCATATTTTTGTCAAACTTGTAGAGATTGAGATAGATACATTTTACCAGTGCCAACTTCTCTAAAAAGCATATGGGCCTAAGCCTAGAATGTACTTGCCTTCAGTGACCTATCTTTAACAACTTCTTCGATACTCAATTCAGACTGTAGTAAACGTAACTGAAATTTAAAATATTGACAATGTACTGAAGTAAAACGGCAGTTACAAAAACATGTTCAAAGATCTATCTTTAATAACTTCTTCGATACTCAATTCGGAATGTAGTAAACATGTTTAAATAACCTTAAATATATAATAATAACCAAAATCCAGAGGGCGTCTTTCACTGGGTTTCCAGTCTAATTTACCTTAGTTTGTTCTTTTCGAAGATCTTTAATGACATAAAAATCATCTGGAGACTTGTCTCTGGCCGATCGTAGCTCATTCGTTTTGCCTGAGACTTCCTTAATACAACGTTTGATGGCTTTATCCCTAGTGTCGTATGCACTCATCAACTAAAATAATTCACAAAAAGAAATCAAATGTTGGAATACTTTACTTTAAATTTCTGATATCTATCTACAGTATCTGATTTTTAATGGTACAGTACAATATATTAAAAAAAAAACTTTCCTCCCTCCTCTGACATTTTACATCATAAATTAATAAAATAAATTAAACGTTTTTAATCGCTGTCAATTACAAACTTTAAAATCATACCTCTTCATATAATTGTTTACACTTTTCTGTAGCATTCACCTGTCCTTTAAATGAGGTGGTTGGTACGGATGTATTTAGTGCATATATAATCTTGTCATCTATCATGCGAACAACTTTCAAGGCATCCTGCATAGTATGGTTAAAAACAATATTAACGTTACCATAATAAATAATAATATAATATACTTCCAGTATTAAAGTTTAGAAACAATATAGTAGTACTAGTAGATATATACTTACTACTTACTTACTAAGACTTTTAAGACTTAGAGTTACTAAAAACTAAGACACATTCAAGTTCAATATTCAAACCGGCCACTACAAATCTATGATCCAGACGGTTAAGCTCCTTCTGACTGCTGAGTGGACATGACATCTATTCTTTCCTTTTTAGGGTACTAGAGGAGGCCTAGCTAGCTAGGCCTACATCATTATGATACACATCATGATCGCATGTCGCCCGCCGCGGGTTAGCTTAGTAGCCTACTAGCCCAGCTAGCTAGGCCTAGCTAGACGGTAACTGGGCTGCTGGGGCTTGTAAAACAAATTAATGCTGCTCATCAAAAAAATAATTATTATACAGAAATGATCTGGAAACGCAATTAAGCTGTAAACAGACCTGAAAATGAGCGAAATCTCCGCAAGACACATTATCCATGGAAGCTGCCATGTTGGATTATGATGGTGGACGCGTCTATTTTGATTGACCGGTTGGATAAATACTTGAAGCGGTGATACAGTAAATGTGTCATGAAATTAAATTATAATCTATAAATAACGAGATAAAGATTTCTGTATTTGGACATTTTAATTATGTATGCATCTACTTATTTGGATAAACTAAGTATTTATTACTATCAATTTCACGTGGGAACCACAGAAAGTGGTAGAGTCTAAATGTATTGTAAATTACGTAACAAGAGAGGGCTCACTATAGAAATTCTACTGCGCCTGCTCAATTGTATTGCGCATGTTGCGGAAGGAGAGAAGGGGTTTCCCTCATAAGATTTAATTAATTTCTTGTTTAAAGTAAGTATTTTGTTACATTATTTCAATTTAGAATATACAATAATACTCTTCAATCTCTCTAGAACTGAAAATGTTAAGTGTATGTTGCCTTTGATCTTTGGAAAATCGTAAAATCGCCACTAAAGTTGAGATGTTCACGTACTGTAACCATCATCAATCAAAACCGATGATAGTATGGTGAAACCCACACCAGCGGACAAGACAGCCTTCGTTCAAGTTGTACTTTCTCCTCGTGTTCAATGGTGGTTTGTGTGGGATTTAACACTAGGCCTAGTTAAGTTTTTTGTCTTAAAAACGAAATGAAGCGGTGTTTTTTTTTTCAGGATATAGGCATATGGTTTTTTTTTCATTGCACAATACATTTTAATTATGAAATATTCAATTATCATGACATAATAATCATAATAAGATGAGACTTTCAGATTTCAGATTATGTATTACTATTAATATTTAATAATTATGTAGTGCTTTATCATGATGAAATATTGCAATTTGTAAAAGAAATGATAAATTGCAGTTTCATCTTAGTTTAGTAGCATATTTGATTTAATGGGTTTTTAAGAAAGAATCAAACAGCATAAATTAGATATTACTAATACATTTCTTTAGTAATTTTTTTCCCACTCCATCAACATCAGTTATTTTCCCGACACAGAAACTTGTAGACCATATGCAAAATAAAGATGTTCTGCAGTCATTTTTTAGTGTGGGTTACATTATGTTTAAATGCAAATGTTGACCTATAATTCTTACTCCTGAACCTATTGACTAGAGTTAAAGCTTGGTTCCCACTTGAGCAAAACGCAAAATGACCGATCACCAAAAGTAATTTGACCAATCATGACGATGATGATTGGTCAACTCACTTGCCTTGTGCTTATATGTCTTATGCAATGCATTCATTTGAGAAGCAGGCTTTAATATGAACCCACCATTAAATCAAAATCTCCTTTTATAATTGTCCTACAATTTTAGTCTAGACCCCTGTTAAATGAACACCTTCAGGATGCAATAAAGTACCCCCTTATTTAGGGTTGGCCATGTTGTTTTCCCTGCTCATTTCACTGTAAGGTATCCCCAAAGAAAGCTGATGTTTTGATCTAAAAGGCTAATCAGCTCAGTTGGCTAACTGTAGTTAAAAAAACCCACTAATACTATCAAGACATGTAGGTTTGGCTGGAATAGTACATTAAATCAATCACAAGGTTGGACAGAGACTATGCAGGTGCCTTGCTTAATAAAAACACTATTGTTATAAAATTTTCAATGGCCAGCATACAAAAATGGCCAACAGCGGTATAACATGTAATTATTTAATTCCATAACATAGATACACAACCATAGATACTGTTTAGGTCTGTGTTTTCTTTGTTTTTTAATACCATTTGTTTGTGGTTCTCTTTTTAATGCTGTTCACATGGTCCTGTGGTTTTATTTTCTTCTTCTTGTATGTTATAGTAATTCAAGGAGAGTATAATAACCAACTTAATTTTGATATCAAGGATAAGTGCAGTGCAGGTGCATGCACACAAAGCAATGTATTAAAAAGCCAATCATTTAATTAAAGATTAATAGAAGTGTAAAGGAAATTGCTCTAATAATAATATTCATATATAAAAAATACTAACTGTCCTGTTAGGCACAAGGGAATGAATGCCCTGTGGAACACAAAGGAATATTACTGTACCATGTATGCTGGCTACAATCTTATGTTGGGCTACTACAAATATGCTACAACAATCATGGAGGAAATATAGAGTATGTATATCTGTATATGTCCTCCATGCAGCAATCAAGTCTAGAATATAGCTATCAAAGTTGGTATAATTCTTATGTGCACACAGATTTAAATGACGAATATTGCTAGATCATTGCACTCCAGTCTAATTTTTTACATTAAGTCCAATGGTCCAATCTTGTTCATCTCAATGACTAAACATAATTATGATATCTTTTCAATTTATAAATCCAAATGATTACATAATCAGGGGACTCCATTAAGGTTTTTTTTTTTTTAAGACAAGTACATTTTTACTGGTCCTTTACTCCTTTTACTGGTCACATAATATGGCCCAAAATAAGGAAGCCTTCAATTAACAACCAAAATACTGTTTGTAACTGAACATTAACTTTAAAAAATTAAAAATGAGGTAAAAATTGATCTTGCTTACATTAGTCCAGGTGTGACATATTTTGTAAGGAAATCATGACCAGGTGAATTGAGTAAAATTATTGATATTTCGTCAGATTTACTGACATTTTAACTGGTCAAGCGGACTTGTTATTTGAGTATTTAACTGGTCCGCCACTTATTTAACTGGCCATTGGCCGGAAGTCCAGTATTATTGCGAACCCTGAACTTATTATTTTTATAACAGTATGCATTGATTACTGTATATTATAATTATTGAAAAAAGTATTCGAATGAAATAATTGTGTTGAAATTGTGCAGATAGTGCAAATCGCACATCATAGTTATTGATAAAAGAATGATTTGATTAATCTTTAACTCTTTCATAGGCTACTTCAGAATAAAAACAAAAAACATGATGGCTACACCAGTAAAAGAAAATAACAGACTAAGAGCCTACAAGAATAAGGACAAAGATTTACAAGAGATGAGGAGACGACGAGAAGAAGAAGGGGTACAAATACGAAAACAGAAACGAGAAGAGCAGGTACAGTAAACTAACTAACTTATATCGATACTATTTTTTCACTTTTCTTTCACTTTTCTTTCAAGGGGTCAAAGTTATTCTGTGTAATTGAATTCAATTATATATAAATATTGAATAAAAAAAAATTCTAATGACATAATGTAATTATTACAGTAAATTAGTTGCATATGGTTTTAGTTTGTTTCATAGAAGATATGAGGCAGTCACTGCAATAAACAGTGGGATCTCCTACCCCATCTCTTCCCCCCCCCCCCCCAAAAAAAAAGCTTGCTCAGGATTAGGAGCAAACATTAAGTAGTTACTGTTGTAACTGGAGTAGAATAATTTTGACATGGTACAGTACCACACAGAAGTAAGACCACACTATTTTTAGCCTATCTACTAATTAATAAACATTTGGTAGGTTGGCTTACTGTAAATGTACTGTACGTAATACACTATTCTTACAGTTGACAATTATGTCAATGTTCTATTATCAAGACTGTATACACTGTGGATATAGTCAAGACTTTGTTGTACAAAATACAATTACAGCGGCGTACCAAAAAGAATGTACCTTTTGTGTTTTTTTGAAGGCTAAAGTTATGCTTTAAATTCATAGGTGTGTCTATGCAATTCATGCTAATTAGCAAACCATGATATTCATTGCCCAAACAGGTTGCAGAGTATCGGGTGATTAATTGAATTAATTCATGCACAAACTGAATTTAACCTGGCGAATTACGAGGGATTTTAAGCATGTTGCCAATTTAATACAATGACAATTGCTGCATCTAGTATCTGACTGTCATCACGATATAGAAATTAAAGTTTATATACTCTAGCACTAAATGCAAATTTTGTATTGCTCTCACCTTTTCATACTAATTATGTTGTCTATCTTATTCATGGTCAGTGTTTAGAATACAATTTAATGAGTTTTGTATGGATTGATAAATTATTACTAAGAAAGTCATATAGTATGTATAATGTAATTGCTCATAGCAATATTCTAGAGGTGACTGAAATTAAAATGTAAAAGGTGTGGCAGATAGTGATCTGTAACACTGCATGTTAAAATATGTCTTCATTTTGTTGAGCATTAACTATGAATTTAAATCAACTGTAATAAAAGAGATGGAATTCATCTGTCAATAATAAATGTAAAAGTTACAAAATTGTGGTATTTTTATGTAAACCTAAAATAAAATATTAATAATGTGCCTCATTTATTATACAGTAGAACCTTCGTTTTACGTACCCTAATTTTACGTTCCCTTGATTTTACGTACGCTTTAATGACCGATGACATCATCATTTTCTTACATTGAGGGCGCAATTTAACAACAACGAAGCACAAAGCCATGGCTGTGTGAGGAACTCATGTGAATTCCCCTACAGGAGCAGCGACTGTTTTTATTGATAGAAAATACAAGAACATTGATATTTTATTTATAACACTTTTTTAAACTAAATCGCACAGCCTGTATATACTGTACTTTTCTAGGCCTCACATCTTGCTAGGCCTGCTAGCCTGGCCTAGATTAGTCTAGGCCTAGGGAGGGCCTAGCTAAGCTAGTGACCACCTGCATGCTGTAGGCAAACACGGCAGCCTTTTTAGCTACGATCTACGTATTTGGGGGTCAATTTAAGGTCAACCTTGATTTTACAAATCCTTTGTTTTACGTACACCTTTCGGTCCCGTCCTGTACGTAAAATGGAGGTTCTACTGTACTGTATTTATTGATTGGTTGAAGGATAGTAGAACCTCCTTCAATAAGGTGTTTTTGTTTATTAATATTTATTTTTCATTTTATTCTAAATTAAATTTTATCCACTGTATTCAATTCAATTCAATTTCTTTTATTTCGGAAATATCATCCATATTAATAAACTTATAAACAGAAAAAGAAAAATTGTAAACTCTAAACTTAAGTATATAGAATGCTTCTCCATCTACTGTACAATACATTTTGGAGTTATGGAGCATATGTTTGCAAACACAAGCAACAAGGATGTTACCACTATTCAACATACGTTGCATGAAACCATAGGTAGATTTTCGCATGTACTCATTAAATAAATATTAAAATTTAATATTTTGTACACACTTCTAAGAGCAGGGTTTTAAAAAACCTATAATGGTTGAAAAATATTATTTGGAGCTTTAACAATATAGGCTTTAAATTATGGAATTGGTTAAGAGAATTAGGCTAGATGCAACATACCGTACTGTACAAGTAATTTCACTTTCATATTTTTTTTATACACACTTCTAAGAGCAGGGTACTTAAATCCTATGAATGGAAAAATAATATTTGGACCTTTTTAACAGTATGCAGTAGCCTTTAAGTTTAAATCAAGAAAAATGTGATTTAGGCTAGGTGTACAACATACTGGACAATTTAGGTAGAATATGTATGGCTTGCTTGGAGGAGATGTTATACTGACATGACTAGCTAAACATGAAACATTGTTATTAATAAATGGTATGCACAGTGAAAGGTATAGCATGTGTTAAATTATAGATTGTAAATGGCAGTGCTAGCATGTTGAACAGCTGTAATCTGTAGGTGTGTTGCTGGTGAATTAGCAACAATTATGTTGTATATAACGACAATTATGTCTACGAATATATTCAATTTTAACAGTTATTATTGCGTCTAGTGTTAGTGTACAGTCTGGATTGTTTTCAAATACCACTTTTTAAAATTAAAGATTGATTTTTCTTTTTTCTATACAGTTGTTTAAAAGGAGAAATGTGACAGACCAAGATGAAATGTTTATACAAGATCCCATTATATCTACTTCTTCAGCAGTAAGTAAATTTATTATGCAATAAGAAACAGTTGTGGCACAAGCAATTTATACAATACTCCCCTTATTTCCTACACCCCTCATCCTACACCCCACATCCTCTATACCCCACATCTCCTACACCCCACATCTCCTACACCCTTCATCCTCTACATCCCTCATTTCCTACACCCGTCATTCTCTACACCCCACATCTCCTACACCCTTCATCTTCTACACCCCTCATCCACTACACCCCTCATCCTCTACACCCCTCATCCCTCATCCCATACACACCTCATCCCATACACACCTCATCCCATACACCACCCCTCATCTCATACACCCCTCATCCTCTACGCCCCTCATCCTCTACGCACTTCATCTCCTACGCCCGTCATCTCCTACGCCCCTCATCTCCTACGCCCCTCATCTACTACGCCCCTCATCTACTACGCCCCTCATCTCCTACGCCCCTCATCTCCTACGCCCCTCATCTCCTACGCCCCTCATATCCTACGCCCCTCATCTCCTACGCCCCTCATCTCCTACGCCCCTCATCTCCTACGCCCCTCATCTCCTATGCCCCTCATCTCCTACGCCCCTCATCTCCTACGCCCTTCATCTTCTACGCCCCTCATCTCCTACGCCCCTCATCTCCTACGCCCCTCATCTCCTACGCCCCTCATCTCCTACGCCCCTCATCTCCTACGCCCCTCATCTCCTACGCCCCTCATCTCCTTCATCCCTCATTTCCTTCATCCCTCATTTCCTACACCCCCTCATTTCCTACACCCCCCTCATCTCCTACACCCCCTCATCTCCTACACCCCTCATCTCTTACACCTCCTCATCTCCTACACCTCTCATCTCCTACACCCCTCATCTCCTATACCCCTCATCTCCTTCACCCCTCATCTTCTATGCCCCTCATCTCCTACACACCTCATCTTCTACACCCATCATCTTCTACACCCAGCATCTTCTACGAATATTGTGCATTATCCGTATGTGTACAGGCCATCCTACTATAATTATAAGCCTTTTTGAAAATTCCATATTATGGCATTATCATGACTTGCAATAATACTATAGGTGAACAGTCATTCATTTTATGAATTGATGCATTTTAATATTATGTATACAGTATGCACATTTAATGAATGATTATTGATCCGTATATTTAATATAATATAATGTATTTATGTCAACAGCCAACAATAACAGCAGAAATGGTGTCGGACATTATGTCTGAAAACCAGGAACTACAGTTAAAAGCAACACAGAAATTCCGAAAACTACTGTCAAAAGGTGGGTGAGCTTTTAGGCATAATGTCAAGCTCTGTCTACACCATCAAACTTTATGTGACAAAGAAATGTGATGTGCCCATATATGGACATGGTGATTGGACATGATGATCACTACTATATTTGGGCATATCACTACCATGTTTGGACACATCACACTTTTTTTTGTCAAACTAGTTTGATAGTGTAGACAAAACTTTAGAAAATTATTAAAGAGTAGCTCCGAGGTTTAAAATTTCTATTGTTCAGTATAAATTAATAACAATATCATTGATAAGCCCACTGACTTCGGTAAACAAAGAACAAATCATTTTAAAGTAGTAGAATCTGAATTTTCTATGCGAACATTTTATAACTTTTTGTTATCCTGTAATATAATAATAGGGAGGTTTCGCAACGCTACAATAACGAAAACGAATCAGGAATGATTCATGATTATAATATAATTATAGATTTTTTTCCTCACTCGCTTTGATGTTACGTTAGGCCTAGGCAGCCAAGCAACAAGTACCTGCGCTTCGTTCAAATTGACCAGTGTCATGTTTTGGACGGCGCCCTACACTGGCTTACAAAAACGAATATGTGCTTGTACGTTTTGGTTTATTGTATTCGTAGCGTTGCAAAACCTCCCTAATATTTCAATTGTATTTCACCAATAACGTTACTAATTCAGCTATGTGGTCTTGTTTTGTATCAGTGTTGGAAACTCCAAGAGTGATTCAGCGCTATTACCCATCAGAATGCCAATTGTTAATCTCACTTCCTTTTCATGTCATCTCATTTCCTAAAACATACTATTTTGTCGTTATTTGTTTACCATTATGTAGGTCAAACAACGCTTTGTTTAGGGTTTTTTCCCCTTCGTTTTCACTGTTATATTTTTCTATACCCTTTAAATACAAAAACAATTATTTATTTTTATTAGTACTGTAATTAAATTACTAACGGTACCATGTCAAAATTATTCTTATGCAGTTGCTGCAGTAACCATATTTTGATTACTCTTTAACCTGTTATAAAAATTAAAACACTTTTTACTGCAGTGACTGCCTCATAAACATCTACCTTAAAGCTACGTTATTGCCAACAAATGTACAGTAGTTACTGCAGTAACTGCAGTAGGATAATTTTAACATGATTACTTGCATCATTACACAATAACATTAACAATATGAATTATTTAGTTATACATGGAAAACAATTTGATTTGTTTGTAACTTTTTATAGTATTGTCTACATCCTTAAAATTAGATTATTATTTTGATTATCAATCATATTAAAAATAGATTACATCATTAAACAATACCAAAAAATAAGTAACAAAATGTTACCAATAATAAGTTATTTTGATCTGTGTAATTCGTTAATCAAGTATTTTTTTCTTTAGGAATATGAGTTCCAAATTAAAATGTACATGATATACTAACCCAGTAGTCTATTGAGAAAAGCATAATGCTCTGTCTACACTATAAACTTAATGTGACAAAAACATATGATGTGCTCATATGGACATGATGATGTCATATCACTACCATATTTTAGCATTCACTACCATATTTGGGAGCATCACACTTTTTTGTCACATAAAGTTTGATAGTGTAGACAGAGCTTAACATACAAAAGCAATAAAATAGTAATGAATCTGAAGTCATAAATTATCAATAACAATTTTGGATTTAATTTTTATGACAGAGCCAAATCCACCTATAGACGAAGTCATTCAAACAGGAATTATTCCACGATTTGTGGAGTTTCTACAACATGAGAAAGAAGGAGAGGCTATGTTTACACTACAGGTACGTTTATTAATATATAATGAAGAAAAACCTCTTCAATTTAAATTGAATGTGTTTAGTTTCTACTGCCGCCATTCTACGGACATGGGAAGGAAGAAATGTGAGGTAGGTATATTCATGACCATTTAAATTAAAGAAAAGCCCTTAAATTTAAATTGTGCGAGTTATAATTTTTAATTGGTATCAAGTTGTAGATTGGTGGTTAAATTATTTGGCTACGGATTTTAGGGTATTGTGACTGTATTTAACACATTTAAAGGAGATCTTTCCCTTTATTAAGACCTAGGTCAATAAAATATTGAAATAATTATGTCTATATCATGCCTGCTTACCTGGATAAACTGTCATTAGCCTCTCTCCGAAGAGAGGATACAATTATGAAAAAAAGAAAATATAGGAAAATGTAAAAACTTTTTAGTGTCAGGGTTCTCTTTAGCTTTTGTTGGATGGGTGAATACAGCCACTTGGTTAAAATCCTTTCAGATGTCAAAATTTTTCTCCCGACAACTCCACTCCAAATAAACTTATAACTTGTATTAGTAAGATTTGTTTTGTAGAGATCCTATAGTATATGTTTGTCCTCTGAACAGGATTGACAACTTTCAGGAGGATAGTTAATGCATTTGGTTTTATGGTTATCCTTAGCAATTTGTCTAAATATATAAAACAAAACAAAAGTTAGTGTCTCTTAATACACTTGTGTTCTATATTCTGTTACAATAAGAACAAAATTTGTTTGTTATTTAGCACAAAGATTTTTTTTAGTATAAAAGATTATTTCCTTTTATTTAAAGTTTGAAGCAGCTTGGGCGTTAACCAACATCGCATCAGGAACATCGCTTCAAACGAGGACAGTGATTGAAGCGGGAGCTGTACCCATTTTCATCATGTTACTGAAGGCTCAGAATGAAGATGTACAAGAACAAGTAAGAACATTGTTCCCAGTATTTATACATGTTTGTGTTGAGTGCATTTTGGAGTGAACTTACTATGTGTGACGACCGATATTTACAGACCTCCCAACTCTCCCGATATTGACAAGAGTCTCCTGATATTGAGTCCTCTCCCGCTAAAATGCAATTTCTCCCGATATTTTGGATAAATTTATAATTTCTAATAACTCTAGATATTGATAAGAGAATTGATAATAGAATAGAAACTAATATCGGTCCATATAATGTTATAATCCATTCATGCGTTGTTTAATAGGTGAAATGATGAGTTGCCAACATTCACATCACTCTCTATGGTTTGATTTAGTATTTTAGTGCCCTCTATATATTTCTATGTACTTCACTTGATCAATTTTATTGTTATTGATTTAAATATATAAAAAAACTATTGATAAAACAATAACAAACACCTATATTCAAGATTGTATTTTGTTTCCGCAGGCTGTTTGGGCTCTAGGTAATATTGCGGGCGACAGCCCAGATTGTAGGGACTATGTTTTGGATTGTGGCATCCTTCCTCCATTACTAATGTAAGTGGGTTCAGTCTATCAAGTAAAACATGGAACAGAAAATTAAGAGAAATTAATGTCAATGTTCTACAGTTACTGCAGTATTACTACATTTTTTACTGCAGTAACACATGATTTATGTTGGCTTCAATGTCAATTTTATCAATTCAATATAAATTTCTCAAAATAATAACAGTAAAAATTTTGTTTGAATGTAGATTATTAGCTCAATCATCTAGAATATCAATGACAAGAAATGCAGTATGGGCACTTTCTAATTTATGCCGGGGAAAAAATCCAGCTCCGGAATTTGAAAAGGTATAACTATATATAAGTTGTTTTTTCTCTTACTAACATGCGTATAACACACAGGGGGATTTCTCGTCCAAAACTTTACATAATCTGTTGTGTTAAGAGCCAGTTCTACATTACAAATATATATAAAATTGTATACTGTATGTGGGTGTAAATAGTTTAGAAGCCTTTTTGTAATATAATATTTGAATCATTGCTTTTGTTTAACTTTTAAATGCAAATATTAATTTTGTTCATTCAGGTGTCTCCCTGCTTACCTGTTTTGTCAAGACTATTGTTTAGTTCTGATCAAGATGTTTTAGCGGATGCTTGTTGGGCATTGTCTTATTTATCAGACGGACCTAATGAGAAAATACAAGCAGTCATTGATAGTGGAGTATGCCGTAGACTTGTAGAATTACTAATGTAAGTCAGGGTGTATTTAGCTCTGTCTACACTATCAAATTAGTTTGACAAAAAAAGGTTGATGTGCCCAAATATGGTGATATGACATCATCATGTCCATAAATGGGCACATCACATTTTCTTATTAAGTTTGATAGTGCAGACATAGCGTTATGTTCCAGGTCACATTTTTATTTGTTTACAAGTTAGTACTATTTAAATGTAATTATAATCTCACTTTATTTACACAATTTCAATGTTCAATAGTACCAAAAGAAGGGTGCTTGACAGTTTTGACTTACAAATACACAGATGAGACAACATTCAGGAACAAATTTAAATAAAATATGTACATAATAATATACATATAAAATCGATATGGGTCGCCCACGTCCGGTCAGCACTTTCGATTATTATGACGTCTTAACAACAATTTTTAACCACGTGTCATTAAGCACACATAAAAGTGTCCATCACAAGCTTAATGGAAAGTGAGGAAATTTGGATTAGGCCCTCTGCAGACCCACGGCAGCCAGCAGTGCAGTGTACCCAGGACAAACAGCTGTATGTTCCACCTTCTTACCTAATGTGGTTAGTTCAGAACATCTTTCAGTTTAGATACTTATATATACATGTTTTATCCATTTTCAGGCACACATCTCAAAGTGTGGTATCGGCAGCTTTGCGAGCAGTAGGGAATGTAGTAACAGGAGATGATGTCCAAACACAGGTATGAACTTGAAATTGATTCGATAAAGTTGAAGATGGCTGAAATGCTCTTTTTATAGAGTCTTGTATAAGTTGACTATACTGTATTACAAACTTTTTCCCTTGCTCAACACCGGGTTCAAACTTTTTCCAGGTAATTCTAAACTGTTCGGCATTAGCAAGTCTCCTTCATCTACTTAGCAATCCAAAGGAATCAATCCGTAAGGAAGCTTGTTGGACAATCTCAAACATCACAGCTGGCAACAGACAACAAATACAAGTAAGAATTGGTTTGATGTGTGTACAGAGTTCTTTAGTTTGACAATGATATTGACATCTTACCTAAGTACACACAAGATGACTTACCTTCTCACACACCAATCCAATTAGTAACCTTTGCCCCATCTTTTGCTCCATTTATTCAAGCGACAACAATTACATCCATTTAATGACAGAATCTTAAGTAATATACTAAATTATAATTTTCTAATTTTTAAATGAATTACCATATATGCTCAAGTAGAATCCTATGCTCATGTATAATCCCATGTTCATGTATAATCCCATGCTCAAGTATAATCCATGTTCAAGTATAATCCCATGTTCAAGTATAATTCCATGCTCAAGGATAATCCTTTACTAGCCCACACATACACCGTCGTAGACAGACTAATGATCTCTAGAATTGATGAAATGACGTTGTAATTGGTGCTATACAAGAATATTTTATAGAATCGTAAATAATTTCGTTTAAATAAGCAATTTTTTTGTTCTTGGTTTAATTCGTAGGAAGTGATAGACGCCAATATTATTCCAATGCTAATAGAGATTTTAGGCAAAGCAGAGTTCAAGACCCGAAAGGAGGCAGCATGGGCGATAACAAATGCAACATCAGGGGGTACACCTGACCAGATACGGTTTGTTCTTTAATCTTGTTATAGCTTCTGACTCATTGTGATCTAGAGCATAATTTTCCATCAGGCAGTGCAGAATAGTGCCTTGAATTGTTGCTATACCTATGTGTTTTTTCCAACATCAAATTACTGAAATAAATTGTTGTGGTTTGTAGAAGTGAACCAGATTGAGATTGCCAAAATAAATAACAAGAAAGCTAATAAGAGAATAAAAAGTTTTGAAAACCTCAAATTGAATAGCAATTTAAAATGGTAGTTCATATTTACTTGAGTTTTGATTGAATAAGATGGAATAATCTAGGAGTATTATTCAATTGTTATTCTGTTCAGTTCAAATGATTTTGTTGTTCCCACCCAAGGAATCCTTTATCATTATCATTGTTTATAATGTTATTTTATAAATTACATTACATTAGGTTCATCATACATGAAGGCTGTATACGACCACTGTGTGATCTACTAACAGTAATGGACAACAAGATAGTACAAGTTGCTTTGAATGGTTTAGAAAATATACTGAAGCAAGGCGAGCAAGAAGCTAAACAGCATGTCAGCGGTGTCAATCCTTATGCTGAGAAAATAGAAGAATGTTTTGGTAATATAAATACTGCTTTAACTTTGTCAGTCAGGTCCACATTAGATCTATTTTAAAATCGTATTAGCCCACAATATCATATGTCATTTTTTACACTGAAAATATTGTGCCTTATTACTGCCATAATATTTTATTAGGCCTTGCCAAGAATGAGGTTTTTTCACTAAAGTAATATTTTTATTTTAAATGTAAACGGCTAAATAAACTGTGGCTTGCAACCCAACTGAGCTGAATTGTGCACACATGTGGACGGCACATACAATAAGTTTCTTCTCCACTAAGGGTCGAGTGCAGCCACCAAATGACAGGGGCTGAATGGACCAATACACCGAATAACCCCCTAAAGAAAGATGCACTGGATTCTTGAAGTGCACATCATCATCATCATCATAATAACATTTATTTCCTTCATAATAATAATACAAAATAAATATAAAAAATACAAAATTCATAACGAGAAGAAGGAGCCAGATGTGTACACTAAACCGCCAGTTTTAAGTCCTTATTTAAGAAGACTTGTTCTACCACCAAAACAATGGTCAAAGAGTAACTTCAACCTGTGCTGATTGTATAGCTATGGTTTGCAGTGCCCCTGCCTTAACTGCTTGGCCACTCGTTGGTAGACCCTTGTGTTTCAAAACTAATGTAATATTTTTTTATTTAAAACAAATTGTATTAGGCCTTGACAAGATTGAGTTTCTACAAAGTCATGAAAATCATGATATTTACCTAAAAGCCGCCTTCATTATTGAGCAGTACTTCGGAACTGTAGAAGACGACGTCAAAGTTACCCCGCAAGTTAACCCCGAATCCCAAGAATACCTGTTTGGAACTCAAGAAAATGTTCCCATGCAGGGTTTTCAGTTTTGAAGAGCGCCACCATATACGACATGGATAAAAATCGTAACGAGAAAAGAAAATTGGTAGGCAAACTAACACTGTAAGTAGAATGAATGTAGGTGTTTTGCGGAAAAATAAAACATGATTTTTTTTTCGATTCTTAGCTACACTACCATCCCCGTCTGTCCACCATAACAGTGTTTTTATCAGTTATGGAACTGATAAATATATTTTTTTACTCATCCACACATGGTTTTCACCTTTCGTTTCTTTAAACAGCAATATATATATATAAAATACAACAAATCAGTTTTTTTTAAACTTTAAATTTATGTTTTTTTGCATTCAAAACAAAATTATGTAAATGTTTCTGTTCCTATGGTTACAATGTTTTCGAAATTTTTGTTTGGCTAATTGATTTTAATTAGAAAATTTAGTTTATTGTCTTTCCATTATGGATTTATTTTTAGCTCATTAAAAGAAAAAAAATGTGCAAGATTTAAAACAAAATTTATCCATAAAATTAATACCATTGCCATATATATATATTAATGTTACTAAATTTGTTGTCATATCATTACAGTATTTTACTTTAAATTTATATGCTATAAAATACTAAAGATTATAGAGAAATTAGTTTAGAATCTTTAACCAAATTTCAATTTAATTATGAGTATATTATATCTGTGTTAAAAGATTTATTTTATCATATAGTTCGGCAAATATTGTTTAAAAAAAAATTTTATTCGAACTTTTACCCACCAAACACTCATCCAATGGTGCCAATTTTGGGGACCTATCAAACGGAATTGGTTTTTCAAAGGTTAAATTGGCAGTTGAATAACACACTAGACTGTAGTATCTTCAAACAGTGTAATTTGAACATTACATTTCATAAATTAAATTTATCTAAATAAAAATTATTTGAGCTGTTTCTGTCAATTTATGGTAAAAGATTTGTTCATACATGTTACATAATCAAGTTCAAATTATGATAATAAATTATGTTAAAAAGAATTTTTGATCCAAAATCAAATTCAACTTTGTTTTCCAAACATTTTTCTAAATTAGAAGAAAAATTTATATTGTAATTTACAGATAATGTGTTAAAAAATTGTTCTATGAAAACTAATTTTTCATAAAAAGAAAATATTTATTAAATTTGTCAAGGGCTCACATTGGTTTCAAAGCCTGTCTATGTTTTAAAGTTAATGTGTTATAGTTTTAAATAAAATTAAAATGTTTATTTTTTATCATTCAAAGTTATATTACGGTTCAAAGGTTAACTTTGCTATATTCTGTTTTGTGTACATACTAGGGTAGGATGTAGAAATTACTAATGTGTGCTCAGCACTATAAAATGGCCAAACGCCATATCATCAAGATAATAACAATTATTCTTAAAAAAATAGAACTTTAAATATTATTTTGCATGAGTTATAGTACATAGTATTAAGAGAAGAACTGCATATATTAATTGCATGGTTTTTCTCTTTAGTTTATTAAAACAATTTTCCTATAAAATAATACAAAAGAAATTATTTGAAATTACAGAATAATATACAGTACTTTTAAATTACCAGTATCATGCAAGATTTTTTCCTAATTTAAACTTTAAAAAGTTGTTTCTGTAAATGACACAAAGATTTTTTTGTTATGGTAAATATTAGATGTTAATACAGTACAACCCCTCCTGTAGGACACCCATATTGAGCGGCCACTTATTGGGTCCTGATGGCGTTTCCCCCCTCCACCCACTAGTATTTTTCTGTATCATTATGTGGTTGTTGTATCCCTCTTGCTCTTTGCCAAAAAACATCTTAAAGAAAATCTTACGATGTAGAAAACAAAACTAAACTAAAAAAATATTTAAAAAAAAAAACAAAAAAAAGGGGGATAAAACAGATTGCAATTTAGATATTTCAAATAATATCATTCATTCTCAGTTTGTGTTGGTATTATGTAGATAAATGTAAAGCGTTGAGTATGGCTTAACTCAACATGGTGTAAATTACAGATGACTAATTTGTGGAAATTCCAGGAGAAAATTCTATATTAATTATTCCATGATTTGGAAAAAAAATTCAACAATTTGTCTGATTTGAAAGAAAATTTGCATAATTATTGTTATTACACTGAACTGTAATTTTACAGCACAGATGCTATTGTGTCATTCTTTAAAAAAACTGTCCGGGCCTTAAAATAAACTGTTATGGCCATATATGGCAATACAATTCCAATATACGGTAATACCATTTTCAAATAAGGTTATATCACTTCCATATTTGGTAATACCATTTCCATATATGGTAACATTGAGCAGTCTGGACAGAGTCTAAGTAGTAGATAGTACATGTTGTCTTTTTTCATTGCATTAGCCTACACACGAGGAATTCAGATGCATCATGTGACTTTGTTTATTTTTGCATGCACAAATTAAATTTGGCAAAATCCTTCACTAATCCATGTTTCTTCACTTTTTATCTTAAAAATTTGATGTACATGCAATTTGACCAATCAGCTACCTTTGTTGAAAGTATTGAAAAGAAAGATTATTGTACTAATTCTTGCATAGCACCATATTCATGCACAGTTTGATTATTGATGTGTATATGCATCAATCACGGTGATTAAAATGATTAGACTCTATGATTTAAATAATCACCTCATGACTTAATCTGAATACCTCTTGTTGTGACTGGCTTTACATTTGTAGATAAGGTTTGTAGTGATGTTTTTTCTTTTGTTCGTTACAGAACTATTGTATGGGTTCTTGTGTACATTGGTGTTAATGTTTTACATTTAAAGACATGTTCCTACAACCTGGGGGTGGGGTGGCAGGGAGGGTTTATTTTCATTTCAATTTAGCAATGATTTTTTTTCATATTGTCACAATACAAATTGAACATAATTAATATGGCTTGGTTGCATTTCAACAAGTCCTCAATTCAATGCATTTATTAACAGATTTAATAATTATCATACCAGATGATAGATATTATTGGGTTTTTATTTACAAATCAAATTGTTGTTATGCTACAACCGTCTTCCTGAAAAAAGTAAAAATGTAATATTAAAGTATTAAAGCTAAAATTGAACATATCGGTTTGGCAAATGTAGCATAACCAAGACATTCTTGATTTTAAATTTGCTGGAAACACACTGTTACTCGCCATACAAACCTTTACACATCACTATGTAATACATTTATAATTATTAGCAACCGAAAACCTCCTTGTTTTTTGTAGGGACATGTCACATTGAAATAGATGTTGGATATTTTAATTATTTAAGTTTAAATTTTTTACTATATAAAATAACCTCTTTACACATGTATGCAAATGTACTTCAGTCACATGTTATTATAAATAAATACACAGCATCAACCAAATATACATTGTTGACATATATTATAGTGATTGAAATACAGAACAGAATATTAATCAATTTATAAAAATTTCAAAAACTTTACCGTAGTGCTGAACATAATATTTGTCATAAAAAGAAGCAAAGATTATATTTTTACAAAACAAACAAATGTAAATATAGACATGTATATATATACAGACAGACATAAACAAGCATAATAAACAACAAAACATATTTATTATATAACACATTAAAGATTGTACATAAGCAAAAAAAATTTTCCCTCAAAATATACTGTCTGGTATGAAAAAGGAACGAACATTTAAAATTGTTAATATTTATTCGTGTTATCACATTTTGAATTGGAAAATTTCAAAATTACAGTACAGTACCTTCATTAAACCATCTTATTAAATTTTAATTGTACCTTTAAATTTACTTGAAACTGAATAATTCAACAATCTTGGTTTTCGATAGTTGCTTTTTTATAATTCTTTCTTGGACCACCTTGCCAAAAAAATGTAAGTTTTGTTTAAATAAGTATTAAAAATGTTATGTTTAGTTTTATAAAATTTACCTTTTATACCATAATTTGTTGGAATTTGAGATTAAGCATCTGATTGGCAGCTGTTAAAAAAAACAGGGGGAGGGGAGGTGTGGGAGGGGAGTTGCGTTAAAAAAAGTTTTGTTTTGATTGACGAAATTAATAATTGATTGGAATAGAAATTGTTAATAATGAATTCCTTATGATTGAAATAATGTTCTTTATTCTTAGTTTCACGACAGACAGTATATATTTCATAGCAATACATAAAATATTCATGTTTTTCAAGATTACACATTTTTATTAACATTAAAAAAACAGTTTTGTGCATAAAATATGACGTTGACGATATGACTAGGATTTTTTTGAGTATATTTGTGTGTGCGTGTGTGTGTTTTGAGTATTCTTCCAATTTCGTATTTTCAGAATTTCTGATTGGGTATAATTGATTTTCAAGTGTATTTGTCAGGAAAAAAAATAAAGATATATCCAAATTGATTAACAGCATACTATGCAATAAATGTATGTTCAAAAAGTGAAACATTAAGAAATTAGCAATGTAAAAAATTCTTTTTTTTGTGTACAAACCAAGATTTTTATTTGTTTTAAACATTACCATTATGAATCGAGAAATTGTGGAACGGGCGGCTAAATCCAAAGAAACAATTATTATTATTGTTAGTACTTAAACGGCTTTTGTTTTATTGTTAGGTACAGTATCTATAGATAAAATTGTTACATTTTTAAAAATCTGAAATTAAATGATATTTATCAGACGTATTTTCAAAATAACTTCTTCAAACTATTTACTGTTGCTTAGCAATATTCTTTAAAAATGTTTAATATTCTAGAATCAAACTCAAATTTTAAATCTCGGGCGCACTTTCTGGGAATTCTACATTTTTAGATGTATCAAATTCGTTTTCATTTCCAGTTTCAGTCTGATTTCAGTAAAAAACCGAAAACGATGTTATAGTGAATAAGTATTATTGTAAAAGCATTGATAATAACCTTACAGTTATGAGGGGGAAAAGAATTTGGTATTCAATTCAGGTAACAGAAACTTCCATCCATTTATCTTCAGAAAAATATTTAATATGAAATTTTATGATATATAATAATAACAGTATTTTCTTGTGTCAAAATCTCTCGGGTAAAATGAAAAAAATTTTACTTTTAATTATAATAATCGGCTGTGCAATTCGTAGAAGAATTTTGTTCCGATTTTTGAAAAAATGATTTTTAAACTGAAATGTTCTTCTTACAATCCTAATTCTACTACTACTACTTCTGTTTATCTTGAATTTCAAAAAGGTAAATATTTATCAAGAAATATCGGTGGGACAGTAAGTTAATTGGCTATATATGCAATTTATTTCAATTATTATAATTGACAGGATAAAACAAACCTGTTTTAATAAAAAGAAACAAAATTAGAAAATTTACTATGTTGGTATTAAATCAAAAAGCCAATATATTTATGGTAGTTGTTTTACATAGTTGTTTTTAAATCAAAATTTGTGATTGAAATGCTTTTAGTTTTTATTGTTAGATATCCATGTGTTGTGTAATGTCATATTCTCTCATCTCAGGGTTTTAGATGTCAAATTAAGTTTAAAATTATTTTAAAAATTGAATATTAAATTCTTACGTTTTACTGTCTGAATGGTGTCCCCACCACCAACTTATTAATTGTATGAGTTTGTTGAACATCATACTAACATTAAACTTTGACCTTACTATTGACCTTCTCTTGACCTTACTCATCATCAGTTTCATTACCTGTTGCTATGTTCATTCTACATACATCTGTACTAGAATTGATTTGGTCAGATAACACTCTTAATAAATAGCTAGCATTAATAATAAGCACTACTCAAGTTTAATAAATAGCTAGCAGTAATAATAAGCACTACTCAAGTTTAATAAATAGCTAGCAGTAATAATAAGCACTACTCAAGTTTAGAATCTCATGTGCGCTTCTGGGAATTTCCCAACAAATCTCATTTTTCTGTTTCTATTTCAGTCAGACAGATATTTTAAATCATTCTTTTTATTTGCCAAAGCCTCTCATTTGATCTCTACTTTTTTTTCCCAGTAATGTTTACCTAGATTATTAGGGTTCCAGTTTTCTCGCAAAAGTAAAATTTTATCCTCATCATATCCATTAAATTTCTAGTATATCACTGCTGTTTAGAATGTTATCCCTGTCAAAATTAAATTATTTTTTTATAGCCTTTAGTTTTTCCGAAAATGTTTCAAAGAACTAAATATAAAAAAAAAATATTATATATACAGTTATTATTGTCTTATATTGACAACATACTTTTGTTTACTGTAAACCTTTGATAATTTAGTTATCGTATAGAGCATTCTCACGTAGGCTGCAATCGGTTAGGCTAACGGTTAGCTCCCAATCTGGATTGCAGTCCTCTAGTGTGAACTAGGCCTTACTCTTTTGTTGTTCAATAAGTGTTTTGTGTAACAAATACTGTAATAATTTACTAAAACAAAAACTGGAACCCTGTTTTTAATATGCCTTACCTTGAATTTGTCGAAATAGTTATTATTATTATAATCAATTATTATTATTAATTAAAAAGATTATATACTTTTATTAAATATTTTCTTGGTGCTTCTCATTTAAAATTAAAATTTTTTCAAGCCGCAGCATGTTATTTTGTTAAAATATTTTATTTATTGTGAATCAAAGAAAACGAAAACAGAAGTACAGTTTTGGTAACCATTCCAATTTGCAATTATTAGAAAAAAAATTAAGCAAAAATTATCGAATTATTTTATTTTTAAGAATATGAAGAAAAAAAGTTGTTTTTTGGACCTTGTTGTATTTTTTTTAATCAAGGTTTTTTTTTTAATGTTGAAAAAGTGGACAGTAAAAAGTGGAAAGCGTCTCCATTTTGGTAGGAGACTTTTTGATTGCGCGATGAAATTCAAAAGGCAATGAAGCGCACATACCTATTGCTATTTTCTGCGCATGTTTCTACAAACTTAACATGAAATCTCTGCAAAAGTTTTGTTTGTTTGTAAATATGTATAGATGATCGTAAAGATTCGTTGCTCCGTCGTCTTTAGCATCATGTTGCGCAATCAAAAAGTCGTGAAAATAGGAGTTGTTTCGGATTGTGACGGTAGGACTTGTGACAGAAACATGTATCATCAGACATAACAGATACAATTCATGTTTTAATCGGCACATTCAAAGATAGACACGCCATGCACATAATTCTATTTGCTAATAGACTTTCTAGGTCGTTTCGCTTCACTGCTCCGATACTACTTGTAGTAATAATCACCAAGTGAACAATTTGCATCATTTATTCGTACTTATCTCAAAAGATGAGATCTGACAGTTTATGCAAATGTTTTCTTGGTGTCTTACTTTTAGTTAATGTTATTTAGAACCAGTCTTTTTTTTGTGTTAAAGTTGAAATACATTTTTTAAATAGTTGTGTATTCATTATTTAATGGCTTCCAAAAATGTTAATAAAATATGCATTATTTCAGGTTACATGACATGCCTTATTTCTTAACCAGTATATGTTGGAAAATATCTACTGTTTGGTTTAGTCTTTTATTTCAAACTTTACCAAGTTCTGTGTATATTAAGTTTTATTTTTCAGTTTAATATTGAAAAATAATACATGGGTTTGAAGAATTAATATACATAACATTTTTACTGTAGTATTTGTTAGGCAATCAGTAGTCAGTAGTATAATAGTTTATAATGCACTATTGACTATAGTATTGACAATAGTATTGACAATGACTTCTTGTTGTTTATTTTTTTAAATAATAGCTAATTAGCATTAACTATTAGGTAATTTTAATTAAGTAATTATTCTACAAGCTTATTGGGTCAGTGAAGCGTAAAAATCCTTTCTTGTGAACTGTGCGAGCTATATGTATGGTAGTCTAATAAACAAGTTAATTAGAATGTTTTGTACAAGTTGTTCATTGAAATATTATGTGAAGATTTTAAATTAGGGAGATTTTAATTGGGACATTGTGACGCAGAAGGCTGTGACTTGTGTTAGGAGATAGACGATTTGGAGCAGTCTGTTTTATTGAATTAGGTATAAACATCACCCGACTGTTTCGCAGCGTTATTTCATACTCATATTCCTTCTTCTATCGAGTCCAACAAGCTGAAGATTTTGCAACTAGGAGGCCTACTAGAAGTGGCTGTGAGTGACAGTGGCCGAGTGTGGGAACTAGTATACCGAGGTGACTGCCTACTCGTCTCGAAAGATGTACTATGTTCTTTAAAGTGCACACGAGCCATGTACTGGACCTACGGTTTATAGTCCTTATCCAAGAAGACATGTTCTATCACCAGAACCATGGACTGAGTGAGCCTTAAACCCTTACCGGTGTTATGTCTATGGAGTACAGTTCCACTGTCTTAACCGCCACTCACTCGATCTGCACATCCCACCCACAAGTAACCAAATCACAAAGGGAGCTTATAGGATCACACAGGGTTGTGTAAGTTCTGTTACAATAGGCAATTTTGCCCTAAGCCTGAAAAAAAAAACAAAGGTAACGCATTCTTGATTTAAAACATTTATTTTAAGTTCCATTTTCAATGGATAACATGTTTACAATTCAAACTACTTCAGCTGTTAATATTCTAATTTACACACACATTTGGCAGATAGATATTATATTATATTTGGCTATAAAATATTAATCATAAAAGTTGGTATACAGCACCATTGTATAATAACAATTTCATAATTTAAAAAAACAATAATTATAAAATCATGTCAATTAACTTATAATTTGACATTGGTTTATTCTTTACAATAAAAACTTTATTTTGTCAATTTCACATAATAATATTAAGTATAATAAAATTATGTCTTTATGCGATAGTTTACAAATAATGAATGTTTGCGAGTTGCAGGCCTAACATTCATTATTTGTTTAAAATTTCCCCTTCTGTTCTAAAGTAAGCCTCCCATTGGCCAACACTCTCAAAAAGTTGAACAAGCAGTAGAACGAATAGAACTTATATTGTGCAATAGAATACCAGACAGCACATGAACCAATCAGTATATATACACCGGTATATTTAAATATACCGTTTTTTTTCGAATAAATGTATTTAATCACTCCTTGATATTAATTGTGTTGTATTTTTCATATCTAGGGGTATTTATTTGATTGTACATGTTACCATATTACACCCAAAAAAAAATATGCCCCCGCAAATAAACACCCCGGGGCGGTTTGAGTAAATATGGTACGTTATATTTTGTTGCTTACAATGAGCTGTAATTCTAAATTAACTGTAGAATTTCCCAGCATTTAAAATACCAAACGATGTATCCTTTTTCACAAAGATTGGAAGCTACCAATGCTGTTTAACTCACAATGCCATTCTCTACTTTTACATTTATTTATTTATTGTAGGCTGCCAGTGCTGTTAGTTGTCATTATCTCTGCTTATACATTTATTTATTTATTTGTAATACTGTTACCTCCCACTCTTATAAACTCACTTTTTCATTTTTATACTCTTTTGAATACAACAGTTTTTAATTTGTCACTTGTCTTCTGTATTTGATGTTGTGTTGCCAGACTTCATTAAAGCCTGGTTCCCACTTGGACGTAACGCAACGATGTTGGGTCAATACAAGATAGTTGACCAATCACAAGCAGGGAATCAAGTTTTAGACTGAGCTTCACTGCAAAATTATATTATATTTTTCATTCATTGTAATACTAATACAACATATCTGCATGAAGAGCTAAGGTGTAAATGTTTAAAGATAATGTTAAAACAAACTGCCTACATTCTATTCATTTTAAATGGTTTTCGCACAAGTTGTAACAACTGCATTTGAAATTAGCGTTATATATTCTTATAATCATCTGTTTTCACTCGTTTTTTGTTTATCGTAGAACGCTTTATGCCGTTCTATGTTCATTCCTGAGATGCTCTCTCCAGCTTGCATTCGTTTGCGTCCGATGTAAATCATTACTACACCACCAAGAAGCGCAAAAACACCCATGCCAATATTTACTATTATTCTGAATTTATTCTTTGTGCTATTGATAATGGTGTCTCTGAAATAAAAGAAAAGACAAATGTTATTAGTGTTTTAAGATCTGTCTACACTATCAAAAAAAAAGTGTGATGTGCCCAAATATGGTAGTGATATTCCTTAATATGGTAGTGATATGACATCATCATCCATATATGGGCACATCACATTGTGATGTTGAAAAATTGAATCCTACTGATGATATGCATTTTATTTTTGAATATGGAATTAGAATTTTAAAAATATTGAATGTTGAAAAAACCTTACGATACAAAATCCGGAATATCTTGATCAGACTTGTAGCGTCCCATAAATACCAATATCCAACGATCCACTTTGTTCGGCCTTGTTGCTCGTAAATGGAAACCTTCTAAAACTAACAAAAAAGTTAACGGTTTCAATTTGTAAACGTTAACTGTAGGTAGTGCAATACATTGCTATATGATTATGAATAATGATACTAATAGGATTTTTAAATCAATAACAATCCAATGACTGTGCAATTTATTTACCACTTGCAAACATAAAGACAACTTATAGTGTACTTACTCGGGTTCTTACCATCATCAGAGGCAACTTCATTTTCCTTTACTTTATCAACATCCTTTTCACTTTTTGTACATAGTTTTCTAGCTGAAGCTAGGCTCATTGTGGGTTGCCTACATCTCGTTGACAATCCTGCTGGTGATGACCCGAACGGCAACGCCGCCGGTGATAAACATATGCCTCTTCCACCTTCTAACATGGGCTGACCAATCCTAACAGTTCTGAAGCCTAATCGGCTAATATTTACTATTCCACGAAACATCATGTTCAAATCAATAATGAGCAACAAATATTTAAGCTTACAAGATATAAACTAATGTACCACTATTACCAATACAACATGAAAACATGCACGTAGGCCCCTGGATATCCGTCTCGCGACTAGACTCGACTAGACTCCGGAAACAAATTTTTGTTTAGACTATGGAACGCCATCGATGTCTTTTAATTTCTCCTCTCGCACACGTACACGTATCGATACCTTTGTCAATAAAAACCTGAGTGGCATTTTCAACTTCAAGTATAGAGTATGGTGGGGATATAAAATAGATAAACATTTATAGGCCTAGAGTTTGATTTAGCATTCCGCAAACTTGCGAAATCGTTAAAATCGACACACCACCATAAATAATGGAGAACATTAAGGATTGCAGATTTTGAATAGATTGAAGACACTAATGACGTGCCATACTACTAGATTGATTTGTGTCGAGATTTTTATTTGACGGACGGCTAGTATATCTTCTGTGTGGAGAGGTACTGTGGATTGAGTCGACTTTTTTCAATGTTTATTTTGAGGTAATTTTACAGTTCATACTGAATCATATGATGAGAATATAGAACCTTTTTAAAACCAGGCTATTAATGTTTATAAAGTCGTATATCATTATACAGTACTTATTTATTATGTGTAGTCTTGGCCCGTAGTAATAGCCTAGGCCTAGGCCTAGCTAGGCCTGGTTTTTTTTTATAGGCCCAGCCTAGGTAGTATGGCCCTAGCCACCCTAGTATTGGTTGCGATTGTGGGTAGCAGGACGATTCGGCCAGGGACTTTTCGGTCCAGTGAGGACGGACGTTTCGGCCCATCCAATCGTGTTGGGTTAATACATCTCATGTGTGCCTTGACCTTATAATTTATAGGCCTATCCTACAAATAAATATTTTTTTTTATTGAATTTTAGAATTTATAATAACATTTTGAAATATTTTATTTAGGCCTAGGCCTATTCTTTATTATTTTTTATCTAAATAAAAGTTGGATGTTTCGACCTGACCAAAGTGGGCTGAATGATTCTATTGGGAAGGTCGACAGAACCAAAATGTTACATTATTTTAGACTCCCAGTCAATCGTTGGTGCTATGCAATTTCGCATGCCCGATCTCTCTCGAACTTAACCAATTTAAAATCATGAGTGGCCATGTCTTACTTATGTCAAGTAAGTTAGGTGCGAATTCACAGGAAGGAAAAAGGCAGTCCTCCAATGCTTGGCAGCATTAGGGCTGCTCATACTCTGGGGGCCGCTTACTCTCTGGATAATAATAATGACATACACAGTTGATCATCCATGCTAATTCCATTTTAACCATTATGCCTCTTTATTCTTAATATAGGTGAAAGTAAACTCAACAAACAATGAGTGTTAAAGCGTTTGAACTTGTACCAGCGATCGAAAGGTTACAACTGCTGGGAGATAAAGCTAAAACATCGGTATGATTATTGTAGTTTAATAATATATTTACTTTTAAATGAAACAAAATTTAAGAAAACCTAAAAAAAATGGTTTTAATGTATTGAATTTTTACCTGTTAAGAAGTTCTTGAAAATTTAAATTTTATACGTTTTACCTATTATTAAAATTGATGAAAAAAATGATCTACATTTGAATACTTACTGTAAATCTAGGCCTATGCTTTTTACTGTTATGTAAAACTTATGTTTAAATATTTTTATTGCAGATTGAATGTATTGAATGCTGTGGGAAAAATCTTTACATTGGAACAAGTGATTGGTAAGCTAATAATGAGATACTATTTTCCAAACTAAATAAAAATGGATAATCTATTTTATTAATTTATCGTGCTTATATACTAAATCTCATTTGAGGCTTAGGGACTGGAGTGAAAAAGAGTTATGAGTCACAACCCTGCACTAGGTCAAGATTGAACCCTGGACCCTGGGATTGGAAGGCAAGCATGTTAACCACCAAGCTACAACATATAATGTAACACTATAAAAAAGGAATGGTTTAACTCAACTCCCTTTTCTTATTTCAAGCTTTGTGGTTCATTTTCTTCTTGAAGAAAAAGTTCAAGCAAATGGCAAGATATCATTTACAAGTGAAAAGCAATCCCACAAGTACTTGGCTGTTGTAAGTTATAACTTTATATACTTCAGGTTTTGGAGACA
Organism: Antedon bifida; assembly: GCF_963402885.1. NCBI lineage: Eukaryota > Metazoa > Echinodermata > Crinoidea > Comatulida > Antedonidae > Antedon > Antedon bifida. Next base: position 20,363,878 of record NC_136232.1, read on the forward strand.
TTCTTGTTTACATTAACTGATTGTTATTTCATATGCATTCAACAGTGACCAACTTACAGAATAGATAAACTATTTTATAATTTATTGTGCTTATAAACTAAGTCTCATTTGGGGCTTAGGGAGTGGAGTTGAAAGAGTCTCACTTGGACCTTGCACCAAGCTACAGCTCCACTATTTTGGACATATTGCATGCCTATTTTTTAATGAAATATTCCTCCATTTTAAGTGCATTTGTAATGTGAAGAGAATATGAACATCTTATTATTTTGTTGACTTTTTATGTTTTATATTTAATTTTATTTATTTTATGATTTTTAGAGGAAGCCTATTTCCCAGTTGAAGGCTGCATCGGCCTTGACTAGGATATTGGTTTTATGCGACAATGTGCTTACACTACTCAACATGTTTAATCTGGAACCAATCTTATCAGGAGCCAAGATCAAAGGGGTAATTGTCATATTCAAAAAATTAAAACCATAATACTAAAAATGCACTGAATACCATAATAATAATCGTTCTTATATCGCGCCTATTGCACAATGCTTCTAAAGGGCTTTAAATTATTATCCCTATCATTTATTTGGATCAAACATGTATGAAAACATACTCCCGTAATGCAGCTAGTAATCAGCGCAAAGTTGTGTCTTCACCTTACCCATTTGTACACCAAGTAAAATGTCTTGCCTAAGGATACAAGCAATGCAGTGAGAGTTGGATTTGAATGCGCAATCAGTATTCCAACGTCCAATAAACTGCGCCACACGGCCGCATCACAATGTTACAGGAGTGAATTTTTAACCCTTACACTACTGACGTTCAATCAAGCGTATGTATTCTGTCCGCTGAACTAAGTCACGTAAAAATGCGCAAATATTCTTCATTTTGTTTTTAACTTCATAAAGGATTAGGGTAACTTTTGCGGCTTTATGTATTCTTCGCTGTCTTCTTTTAGGTGACATCATTTACTGTAAATGAGAACCCAACAGGGAGTAACCCATTTGCCATTGAGATTTGTGTAGCAACTCGTAAGAAGTCCGTTCAGTTGTACAGTATTACAGAGGATAAGATGAACATGA